>NC_053496.1:181563758-182806258 GCF_905171775.1 Rana temporaria | reverse complement strand
AAGCGGCCTTTGGGAAAAAACACTGACACGGCAGAGATCTGACCCTTGATCGTACTCTCTGATCTGACCCTTGATCGCCAGCTTCATTTCCACCCCCAAATGTAGAAAGGCCAGAATTCTACCTATGACATACTTCCGGGGATGCCAACCCTTGGTTTTACACCAGGAAACATAGGCCCTCCGGACCCTATAATGAATGGTCCTAGAGGCTGGCTTTCTAGCATTAATCAGGGTAGTTACCACTGAACCTGAAAGCCCCTGATTCTTTAAAATGTGGGCTTCAATAGCCAAACTGTTAAATTTAGCGATTGTAAGGCAGGGTGGAATACCGGCCATTGCGAAAGCAGGTCTGGACGAGATGGAAGAGTCCATGGGTCCCCTAATGCCATCCTTACGACCTCTGCATACCAGGATCTCCTGGGCCAGGGCAGGGCTACTAGAATTACCAGCTTCCCTTCCTCCTTGATCCTGTGAAGAAGTCGCAGTAGCAGCTGAACTGAGGGAAACGCATAAATCAGTGAAAACTGATCCCACGGGGTCACCAACGCATCTGTCCCGTATGCCAGTAAAGAGTAAGGAACACTTTTTGGTGGCTCAAGAAATTAGCCTGCCAATTCTCCACTCCTGGAATGACTGCAGATAGGCAAGGAACATGCTCCTCTGCCCAAGCCAGAATATGGTTTACCTGCCTCTGGGCTGCGTGACTTCTGGTGCCCCTTTGGTGATCGATATAGGCCACTGCTGTGGCCTCGTCAGATTGTATCCTGACGGGACAATTCCGCAACCTGAACGTACGGGCAATTAGAGCCACCCGAATTTGTAGGATATTGATGGGCAAGGGCTTCTCGGACTCTTACCACTTCCCTTGGACAGTGGTCTCTTCCAGGACTGCTCCCCAGCCCAATAGGTAACCGGTATGAAGGATTTTCCCTTCTGCAAATTTTTGGTTATCAACCACCAATTGAGACTCTAGCGTACCCATGGGGCCGGATTCATTGGATAATCCAAAGCTTGGGTCTTCTTATTCTGCAAAAGTCTTGAATGAAACTGGGCACAGGGAACTGCTTCGAATGAAGCCACCTAGCAACCTCATGCAAAGGCGAATGGGAGGACCCTTTTTTGCCCTTACCAGCTGGACCAGATATTTTATAGTGTTGACTTTTGCCTGTGGCAAAAATACTTTTTCTTGGCTGGGTCTATAACCAGACCTAAGTACTCCAGTCTCCTTACTGGTCGTAAGGATGATTTCTCTAGGTTGAGAATCCAACCCAGGTGATCCAGAAACTTGACCGTAATGGACACCCCCTGGTCTAACCGTTCCACTGACTGATCTAACAGCAGCAGGTCGTCTAGGTATGCCATTGCCGCTATACCCGGGCCCTTTAGTCTTGCTAGTACTGGGGCCAGAACTTTTGTAAACACCCGGGGCGCGGTGACTAACCCGAAGGGCAAGGCCACGAACTGAAAGTGGCGCTGTTCTACTGCAAAAACGCAGAAACTTCTGGTGGGCCGGAAAAATTGGCACATGCAGGTATGCATCTTTGATGTCTATTGACTCTAGAACTTCTCCTCCCCGAAGGGTGGACACGACTGACCGGATGGACTCCATGCGAAAAGAGCAGATGTTTAGGAAGCGATTCAGATCCCTGAGATCTAGAATGGGTCTGACATCTTCATTCGGTTTTGGTACCGTGAAGAGATTTGAATAAAACCCCATGCCCTTCTCTTCTTCTCTATTATCACCCCCTGAGACATCAAAATAAAGACCTTCTCTTCACTGGGACTTTGGGAACGTTTGATCTTACAAAACAAAATGGTAGCCTAGGGCTACCACAGATGACCCACTTGTCTTGGATCTCTTCTTGCCAAGTCTCAGAAAACCACCGAAGTCTTCCCCCCCCCCCCCACTCGATCGAGCGGGGGCGCCCCTTCATAAGGAGGCCTTGGGACTGTTTTGTAGGCTTCTGTCCCCAGGGTTTCTTCTGGCCCTGTGCCTGGCCTTACCCGGGAGATCCTGACCGCTGTGCTGGAGGCAGAAGGTCCCCCCAAAACCCCTACTGGTGGCCAGACAGAGCAGAGACAAGAGCAATGCTGTCCACATGAAGCGTTTGCTGACACTGAACACAAATCATGGGGAAGTATGGAATTTTAGACACCAGGTATGTAACACTTTACGCCCTCTAGTGGTAAAACACAGGGAAGACATTGTCCACTCAAAAAAGAAGTCCATAAGTGAATTATTATGCGTTCCTTAGGATCTTCTTGAATTATCACTCCCGCCGCAGGATATTGCTGGTATTTACAGACATACCCAATCTTCACCGATAACGGTGGGCCATGTCATGACAGACATTCAAGGATATTATACATAACCCCTTGTATATGGGGGTCCACTCCCTTGGACCTGTACAGCACCCTGCCAGAGCAACCTTTGGTATAGTATATGTGACCAAGGGGTCGGATCCCAGGGTCCAGCCCTAAAAAGAGAAGCATTACAGGCAGGAAACCTTGCTCTTCTACCTCAAGGCTCGGGTACCATCCAGTTTGGCTCTTTCAGGCACTTTGAATGAATCTGATTGCATAGCCCCTAGATCCTGTCAATCTTCGACAGAGCTCTTCATTAACCAACACCTCAGACACTGGCGAAAAAACTGAGGTGCTCACAGTATGGGAGGGGTTATATAGAGGGGGACTTCCTGTCTTTTGAGTGTACCAGTGTCCATTCACCTATAGGTGGCGTATAACCCACATAGTAATTACTATGGTGCTCTGTGTCCCATGATGTAGGATAAAGAAATATCATCTAGTAGAGTCCACACAATGTCTCCACATGTCAGAGTGTTCAATCACTTTATGTTCCCGACCCTCAACTCCACCTACCTGATGATGGCGAGGGATGATGTAACCTTCCTGTGTGGAATCCCAGGAATACAGAAGATAAGGATATCTCTCTGGTGGGTTCCTGGTATTAGGTGGCTCCATCAGAATGTTCTTGTACGGATCCTTGTGTCCTTCAGAAAACTCCTTCATCACACCATACTCCTCATCCGCCAATTTAAACTCCTTTTTAACAGCAACTTTAGAATCTCTCAGGTTTCCACTCTGAATATAGAATAAAAATGACGTCAATGGTAACAATGCAGATAATGTACAGATCCTAATGATACTATCAGTGATTGTTCCTCATCTACCTGATGATGGTGGGGGATGGTGGGACCTTCCTGTGTGGAATCCCAGGAATACAGAGGACAGGGACATCTCTCTGGTAGGTTATGGTTATTAGGTGGCTCCATTGCGATTTCCATATATCCTTCCGAAAACTCCTTTATCACAACATACTCTACATCTCCTTCTTTATACTCTTCTTTACCAATATTATCATCCCTGAGGTCTTCACTCTGAATATATAATAAGACATTTATTGTAACAAACGTTTAAATCATAACTAACGATAATTGTTCCTCATCTACCGTGTTTCCCCAAAAATAAGACCTACCCCGATAATAAGACCTAGCATGATTCTTGGGGAGGGCTGCAATATAAGCCCTACCCCAAAAATAAGCCCTAGTAAAATTAGTTTAACAGTTTTTTTAATCCACTTTGCAGAATGATTGCAGTGGCTCCCCCTCTCCTCCCGCCCGATGCCCACAGCCCCTCCCTCCTCAGCACATGGAGCGGGCAGACGCCAGTGGGACACTGGCTCCCCCTCCTCCCGCCCGATGCCCGCAGCCCCTACCTCCTCAGCGCACAGAGTGGGCAGACGCCAGCAGGACACCGGCTCCCCCCTCCTCTGTGCTCCTCCCACGGCCCCCTCCCCAGTGCACGGAGCAGGCCGACGTCAGCAGGATACCGGCTCCCTCCTCCTCTGCTCTCCTCCCGCCCGACGCCCCTGCCCAGTGCACGGAGCAGGCCGACTCCAGCGGGGATCCTGGAGCAGAGAAGAGCCCAGGCAGACCATGCGACAGCCAGGGAAGCTGCAAGAAAGGTACCGTATTTTAAGATGCTTTTTACATCAAAATACTGACTCCTGACCTGACAGGGAGGGGGGAGGGGAGAAGACAGTGTCAGGAGATCTATCATGCTTTAAAGGAAAAGGATTTATTTATTTTCTTTAGGATAACAACCACTTTAGGATCATTGTACTTACCATAGTTAAATAAGACACCCCCTCGAAAATAAGCCCTAGTGTGTTTTAGGTTTGCCAAAATTAATATAAGACCCAGGCTTATTTTCGGGGAAACACGGTACCTGATGATGGCGAGGGATGATGTGACCTTCCTGTGTGGAATCCCAGGTATACAATGGAAAGGGACATCTCTCTGGTGGGTTTCTCTTATAAGATGGCTCCATAATATCCTCACGTCCATCTGAAGGTCCCTCCACCACACCATCCTCCTCTTCCTCGTCATACTTTTCTTGAATACGGTTTTTGATATCCTTGATGTTTCCATTCAAAATATATAAGGCAACATTCATTGTAGCGCATGCTTGTATAAAAATCATAACTACCAATAATTGATCGTCATCTACCTGATCGTGTGCATTGTTGTCATCGTCTTGTGTGTCCATCATGACGTCCTTGTAGAGATCCTTGTGTCCTTCTAAATACTCCCACTCCTCCATGGAGAAATAGACAGTGACATCCTGACACCTTATAGGAACCTGACACACACAATGATACAGTCACCATCCAGACACACCCCTTGTCTGTTACTGGATAATGTCCCAGAATTCCCAGAATCCTCCTCACCTCTCCTGTCAGCAGCTCCATCATCTTCTTGATGACCTTGAGAATCTTCTTCTCATTGTTTCTCTTAAGCATCAAGAATCGAGGTGGAGGCACTGTAAAAGTTAGTTGGTCTTCGTCCTTCAGAGGAGGAAATCTCTGCATAGTCAAAAAAAAGTGACGTTATAGGCCCTACCCAGAATCCTCCTCACCTCTCCGGTCAGGTCTGTGTTTTATTAATAGAGATAGGAGTGATGTCATGTGACCTCCCAGAATCCTCCTCACCTCTCCGGTCAGGTCTGTGTTTTATTAATAGAGATAAGAGTGATGTCATGTGACCTCCCAGAATCCTCCTCACCTCTCCGGTCAGGTCTGTGTTTTATTAATAGAGATAAGAGTGATGTCATGTGACCTCCCAGAATCCTCCTCACCTCTCCGGTCAGGTCTGTGTTTTATTAATAGAGATAAGAGTGATGTCATGTGACCTCCCAGAATCCTCCTCACCTCTCCGGTCAGCAGGTAGATGATCTCCAGGGTGAGGTTTAGTATCCTCTCAGTCATGCGACTCCGGTCCTCCTCCATCCTCATTGGTCATGTGATGTACCCTGTAGACCAATAATCTAACACATTATCTGGAATTTACTGGTTGTACAAGAATAAGATCAACATTTCGAATGGGAGGAGATCTTGCTTCACTTCCTGTCCCGGAAACACAACAGGAAGCGAGAGAAAATCTCCCCAAATTGGAAGAAAATCCGGTATTGGATGATTGGTTACCAGAAAAGGTGTCCCCATTGGAAGATTTCACTTTCTGTCCTGTCTGACAACCCAAGATTTTGGATTGTCCCATCGCTTTCACTCCCGGAGACAAGTTGTCACCAGGACAAACAGAGTGAATCTTTTATGGGGGATAGAGACTTGAAATTTGTTCTTTTATTATATGAACTCAAAGGTCCCAGTTTGCCTTAAACTGTCCTATTTTCTATCACCTCTATAGATTAGATCATGGGTGCTTAACCTGTGGCCCTCCAGCTGTTGTGGAACTACAATTCCCATCATGCCTCAGCCTTTGGCCCTAATGTAATGTAATGTAGTGGGAACCCCCTGTTACCCGTGGGGATGAAGATGCTGTACGATCGCAGCCACAGGCCCTAATGCAGCGGGGGTCACCTGTTATTCTGTGGGGATGAAGATGCTGTACGATCACAGGCCCTAATGTAGCGGGGGCCCCCTGTTACCCCGTGGGGATGAAGATGCTGTATAATCACAGCCACAGGTTCTAATGTAGCGGGAGCCCCCTGTTACCCCATAGGGATGAATAATGCTGTACGATCACAGCCACAGGCCCTAATGTAGAGGGAGCCCCCTGTTACCCTGTGGGGATGAAGATTCTGTATAATCTCAGCCACAGGCCCTAATGTAGTGGGAACCCCCTGTTACCCGTGGGGATGAAGATGCTGTACGATCACAGCCACAGGCCCTAATGTAGTGGGAACCCCCTGTTACCCGTGGGGATGAAGATGCTGTATGATCACAGCCACAGGCCCCAATGCAGTGGGAGCCCCCCGTTACCCCGTGGGGATGAAGATGCTGTACGATCACAGGCCCTAATGTAGCGGGGGCCCCCTGTTACCCCGTGGGGATGAAGATGCTGTATGATCACAGCCACAGGTTCTAATGTAGCGGGAGCCCCCTGTTACCCCATAGGGATGAAGATGCTGTACGATCACAGCCACAGGCCCTAATGTAGAGGGAGCCCCCTGTTACCCTGTGGGGATGAAGATTCTGTATAATCTCAGCCACAGGCCCTAATGTAGTGGGAACCCCCTGTTACCCGTGGGGATGAAGATGCTGTACGATCACAGCCACAGGCCCTAATGTAGTGGGAACCCCCTGTTACCCGTGGGGATGAAGATGCTGTATGATCACAGCCACAGGCCCCAATGCAGTGGGAGCCCCCCGTTACCCCGTGGGGATGAAGATGCTGTACGATCACAGGCCCTAATGTAGCGGGGGCCCCCTGTTACCCCGTGGGGATGAAGATGCTGTATGATCACAGCCACAGGTTCTAATGTAGCGGGAGCCCCCTGTTACCCCATAGGGATGAAGATGCTGTACGATCACAGCCACAGGCCCTAATGTAGAGGGAGCCCCCTGTTACCCTGTGGGGATGAAGATTCTGTATAATCTCAGCCACAGGCCCTAATGTAGTGGGAACCCCCTGTTACCCGTGGGGATGAAGATGCTGTACGATCACAGCCACAGGCCCTAATGTAGTGGGAACCCCCTGTTACCCGTGGGGATGAAGATGCTGTATGATCACAGCCACAGGCCCCAATGCAGTGGGAGCCCCCCGTTACCCCGTGGGGATGAAGATGCTGTACGATCACAGGCCCTAATGTAGCGGGGGCCCCCTGTTACCCCGTGGGGATGAAGATGCTGTATGATCACAGCCACAGGCCCCAATGCAGTGGGAGCCCCCCGTTACCCCGTGGGGATGAAGATGCTGTACGATCACAGGCCCTAATGTAGCGGGGGCCCCCTGTTACCCCGTGGGGATGAAAATGCTGTACGATCACAGCCACAGGCCCTAATGTAGCGGGAGCCCCCTGTTACCCCTGTGGGGATGAAGATTCTGTATGATTACCGCCACAGGCCCTAATGCAGTGGGAACCCCCTGTTACCCGTGGGGATGAAGATGCTGTACGATCACAGCCACAGGCCCTAATGCAGCGGGAGCCCCCTGTTACCCGTGGGGATGAAGATGCTGTATAATCACAGCCACAGGCCCTAATGTAGTGGGAACCCCCTGTTACCCGTGGGGATGAAGATGCTGTACGATCACAGGCCCTAATGTAGCGGGGGCCCCCTGTTACCCCGTGGGGATGAAGATGCTGTACGATCACAGCCACAGGCCCTAATGTAGCGGGAGCCCCCTGTTACCCCTGTGGGGATGAAGATTCTGTATGATTACCGCCACAGGCCCTAATGCAGTGGGAACCCCCTGTTACCCGTGGGGATGAAGATGATGTACGATCACAGCCACAGGCCCTAATGCAGCGGGGGTTACCTGTTATTCTGTGGGGATGAAGATGCTGTACGATCACAGCCACAGGCCCTAATGTAGTGGGAGCCCCCTGTTACCCCGTTAGTGATGAAGAAGATGCTGTATGATCACAGCCACAGGCCTTAATGTAGTGGAAGCCCCCTGTTACCCCGTGGGGATGAAGATGCTGTATGATCACAGCCACAGGCCCTAATGCAGCGGGAGCCCCGTTTCCCTGTGGGGATGAAGATGCTGTATGATCACAGCCACAGGGCCCCAATTTGACAGGTGTGGGCGAGTGGTCCTAAAAGTTCACTGTCTGTGTTCGGAGGTCATACACCTACCCCAAAACACCCGTCAAACTAGAACTTGCAGCCAGAACGTCATACAGTCCCTGCGTTTCCGTAGCGTAACATAAGCCGACTGCACACAGCCCCAGCCACATAAAGAAACTGCGGATTCGCACTGTACAGGCCACGGCCCTAAGACCTCACAGAGCTTTATTACCTCAACACAGTTTTATATTTCATCCTTGTGTAGCGCCTGGTTACTTCCAAGTACCGGTGCTATTGAAATTTAGAGTGCTAATGACTCCGATTCCAATTACAATGTTCGGGTAGGGTCTCTGTTTCAGCTTGGCTGTACTGTGGGCTCATTCTGTTGTTGCTGGGGTGTTATCTCACCCCGGGACAACAGGTGGCAGCAGGAGGAGAATCTGTTCATTAATATTTCCATGTGGGGAATGAACCCGGAAGCGATTAGCTCTGAGCACTTCCGGGTTCAGAGCGGTCCCCTAAACCATCAACGCTGCTCCCAAAACTTCATGGATCCTCAGCAAACACTGATGGCCCACCTGAAGTTAGGTACAGGAGTATGGCTTGGCGGTACTGTGTGTGTCTATGGATGCACACAGCTTGGCTCAGGGAGGGAGCATGTATGGATGTCTCTCTAGCTAAAGAGACACGCCCAAATGAGCGACCTTGGGACTCCCTGCTACAGAAGGAAAGGGACATTGCAGAGGAAAACAACTACACATACTAGGAACGTGTGAACCTCCTCTTCTGCAGTAAAAAACCTCAGGGTTAATATCACTTTAACCACGTGTAGCGCCTGGTTATTTCCAAGTATCGGTGCTATTGAAATTTAGAGGGCGATCAGAGTGCTAATGACTCTGATCCAAATTACAATGTTCAATGTTTCAGCTTGGCTGTGCTGTGGGCTCATTTTGTTACTGGGGTGCTATCCCACCCCAGGGCGACAGGTGGCAGCAGCGGAGTAGAGACTTGGGTGTTCTATTCCAGCAGCCAATCAGGAGGGAGTGTCCTCGCTGGGCATGCTGGGAGAGGGTACTTATGGGACAGACGCCATTGAGTCTGGGTCTTCTTCCAGTGTGGCACCCACATCACGGTACCTCGGTGTCATGGCCTACCTGGCCGGGGCGTGCGCACCACGCAATGTTCCTGGTCCCAGGACCATGTTGGTCCGGAGCATTTGAGCAGCGACGGGGACCCAGTGATCGACTGGGTTCCCACTTTTGGAGCATCCCAAGCGGTATAGCTGTTCGGTGGGGAGTCCGTCTGAGGAGCGCCAATGAGAGGCTGGCGTTCCAGGGGGATTTTGACAAACCACCGGGGATCAAGGTAGCCGGACACTGAAGGGTTGATCACCTGTCAGTCGGTACCTGGGCGACGTTAAGAAGGAGATCCAGGCGTAATTCACCCAAGGAGGATTGCCTCCGTAACTGCAACCAGAGAGGGCCTGTGGCAGAGGCGTCTCCCTGACGTCCATTTTTAGGAGGGTCTGTGGCAGAGACTTTGTCCTAACAAAAAGGTTTGAGTGATACTCCGGCTTCCAGGTTAGTGAGAGCCCTGTCCGGGTACGCTAGGCCCACTCAGGCAGGAGTGGTACGGAAAGTGTTATATACGGGAACAGGACTGTTCCAAATACCCTTTCATCACCGGTTCATTGTTTTTACCCGGCTGGGTAATAAAGAGCACAGAAAAGACACTTGTTGCGGACATTCCTTTACTATCGCTATATGCATCATTTACCCCTAGGAATTCAGAAAACTTACGAGGTAAATGTGCCACCCAACACAAACCAGCAGCTCCTCCAGGGGTAGTGCTACACTTGTATCCTTCCAAATACTCCCACTCAACTATAGAGAGTGGCGGGAGATCAGCGAGAATCTGTTCATTAATATTCCCATGTGGCGAATGAACCCAGAAGCGATTAGCTCTGAGCACTTCCGGGTTCAGAGCGGTCCCCTAAACCATCAACGCTGCTCCCAAAACTTCCTGGATCCTCAGCAAACGCTGATGGCCCACCTGAAGTTAGGTACAGGAGTATGGCTTGGCGGTACTGTGTGCGTAGGGTGACCACGTGTCCTAGATTGCCCGGGACTGTCCCACATTTTGCAGGTCTGTCCCGGGCACCTTCATTCCAGGACAATACAGTGTCCTGGAATGAAACTGACACAACCACCCCCCCAAGCCAAACTAATACCCCCAAAAAAGGCCGCCACATCATCGCTTTACTCACTGACAGTACTTGTCCTGGCCTGGAATGCCTAGAAGAGGACAGTCCCCGCCCCCTGCTTGTGATTGGAGAAATCATAAATCCCGCCTCTTGTGTCCAATCACTGTGCTGTGATTCGTTACAGCACAAGCTGATTTTTGGGAAGAGGGTGTCCCTGAATGGTAGTTTGGAAATGTGGTCACCCTATGTGTGCGTCTATGGATGCACACAGCTTGGCTCAGGGAGGGAGCATGTATGGATGTCTCTCTAGCTAAAGAGACACGCCCAAATGAGCGACCTTGGGACTCCCTGCTACAGAAGGAAAGGGACATTGCAGAGGAAAACAACTACACATACTAGGAACGTGTGAACCTCCTCTTCTGCAATAAAAAACCTCAGGGTTAATATCACTTTAACCACGTGTAGCGCCTGGTTACTTCCAAGTATCGGTGCTATTGAAATTTAGAGGGTGATCAGAGTGCTAATGACTCTGATCCCAATTACAATGTTCAAATAGGGTCTCTGTTTCAGCTTGGCTGTGCTGTGGGCTCATTCTGTTACTGGGGTGCTATCCCACCCCAGGGCGACAGGTGGCAGCAGCGGAGTCGAGACTTGGGTGTTCTTTTCCTGCAGCCAATCAGGAGGGAGTGTCCTCACTGGGCATGCTGGGAGAGGGTACTTATGGGACAGACGCCATTGAGTCTGGGTCTTCCTCCAGTGTGGCACACACCTTTAGGGTGACCACATCACGGCACCCGGCGTCATGGCCTACCTGGCCGGGGCGTGCGCGCCACGCAGTGTTCCTGGTTCCGGGACCATGTTGGTCCAGAACGTTTGAGCAACGGCAGGGACCCAGTGATCGACTGGGTCCCCACTTTTGAAGATCCCAAGCGATATAGCTGTTCGGTGGGGAGTCCATCTGAGGAGCGCCATCGAGAGGCTGGCGGTCCAAAAGGATTTTGACGGGCCACCGGGGGATCAAGGTAGCCGGACACTGAAGGATTGATCGCCTGTCAGTCGGTACCTGAGCGACGTTAAGAAGGAGATCCAGGCGTATTTCCTTAAGGAGGATTGCCTCCATGACTGCAACCAGAGAGGGCCCGTGGCAGAGGCGTCTCCCTGAAGTTCATTCTAAGGGGGGTCTGTGGCAGAGACTTTGTCCTAACAAAAGTTTAAGTGATACTCCGGCTGCCAGGTCAGTGAGAGAGGCCTGTCCGGGTACACTAGGCCCACTCAGTGGTACGGAAAGTGTTACGTATGGGAGCAGGACTGTTCCAAATACTACGCCTGAATCTGCTGTTCTCCTTCTCCTTCCAAACTCTATCCTTTCATCACCAGTTCATTGTTTTTACCCGGCTGGGTAATAAAGAGCACAGAAAAAGACACTGGTTGCGGACATTACTTTACTATCGCTATATGCGCCATACACCCCTAGGAATTCGGAAAAGCCACGAGGTAAATGTGCCACCCAAAACAAACCAGAAGCTCCTCCGGGGGTAGTGCTACACACGCTATAGTCCAATGATGGCTCCAGCGTGGCCGACTAATTTTGTTGAGTGTATCTTACGACGTCCTCCCGTGATCAAACCCGCTGCAGCGCACAGTCGGCGTACTCGGTCATCAGTGTCATGATTAACAGTGCAGTCCTAACAGCACTGCCAATCGTTGCCCATCAGTCCTGTAAATCGGTGCCCACTAGTGGTGCAACGGATCACAGTTGATCCGTGATCCAAACGGGTCACCCCCTTCGGATCGGCTCCAGAGCCGCGGCCATAACATTAGGAAAGGCCGCGGCTTCGGCCTAGCTCCGGAGCCGCGGCCATCTTGGTACACCCGGCGGCGGCCCTCCTCTCTGTTTACACCCACAGAGGAGGAGGAGCCCGCACTCGTGGGACACACTGCTGGGAGTCCTACTACTGGGGGTGTCTGTACCGAGAGGGTTCTTTACTGAGGGGGGACTATAGTTGGTGGGAGGGGTGACACCATTTTTTTTTTGCACCGGGTGACACCAACCCTAGTGACGCCACTGCAGTGGGGGAGATGTGGATATTACAGTGGGGGTGGGGGGGGAGAGATGTGGATATTACAGTGGGGGAGATATTTTTTTTTTTTGCCGATCCGAAAAATGATTCGATCTGTGACTTCTGATCGGAGGAACGATCCGAACCGTGAGTTTTTTGATCTGTTGCACCCCTAGTGCCCACCAGTGCCTCCTCACCGGTGTCACTCATCAGTGCTGCCTATCAGTGCCACCCATCAATGCCCATTAGTACAGTCTATCAGTGGGCGGTGTCAGTGGGGCAGAGGGCCGAGTCAGTGGGGCAGAGGGCCGAGTCAGTGGGGCAGAGGGCCGAGTCAGTGGGGCAGAGGGCCGAGTCAGTGGGGCAGAGGGCCGAGTCAGTGGGGCAGAGGGCCGAGTCAGTGGGGCAGAGGGCCGGGTCAGTGGGGCAGAGGGCCGAGTCAGTGGGGCAGAGGGCCGAGTCAGTGGGGCAGAGGGCCGAGTCAGTGGGGCAGAGGGCCGAGTCAGTGGGGCAGAGGGCCGTGTCAGTGGGGCAGAGGGCCGTGTCAGTGGGGCAGAGGGCCGTGTCAGTGGGGCAGAGGGCCGAGTCAGAGGGGCAGAGGGCCGTGTCAGTGGGGCAGAGGGCCGTGTCAGTGGGGCAGAGGGCCGTGTCAGTGGGGCAGAGGGCCGTGTCAGTGGGGCAGAGGGCCGTGTCAGTGGGGCAGAGGGCCGTGTCAGAGGGGCAGAGGGCCGTGTCAGTGGGGCAGAGGGCCGTGTCAGTGGGGCAGAGGGCCGTGTCAGTGGGGCAGAGGGCCGTGTCAGAGGGGCAGAGGGCCGTGTCAGTGGGGCAGAGGGCCGTGTCAGTGGGGCAGTGATCAAACCCGCTGCAGCGCACAGGCGGCGTACTCGGTTATCAGTGTCATGATTAACAGTGCAGTCCTAACAGCACTGCCAATCGTTGCCCATCAGTCCCGCAAATCGGTGCCCACCAGTGCTTCCTCACCAGTGTCACCCATCAGTGCTGCCTATCAGTGCCACCCATCAATCCAGTCTATCAGTGGGCGGTGTCAGTGGGGCAGGGGGCGGTGTCAGTGGGGCAGGGGGCCGTGTCAGTTTGGGCAGGGGGCCGTGTCAGTTTGGGCAGGGGGCCGTGTCAGTTTGGGCAGGGGGCCGTGTCAGTTTGGGCAGGGGGCCGTGTCAGTTTGGGCAGGGGGCCGTGTCAGTTTGGGCAGGGGGCCGTGTCAGTTTGGGCAGGGGGCCGTGTCAGTGGGGCAGGGGGCATTTATTTAAAAAAAAAAAAAAAATAAAATAAAAGCAATCCACAGACACCCCACAAATAGAGAAGAAAGAAGATATTAGATAAAGGCTACTGAGTGAGCACCGGACGATAAAGTAATTATGCCCGGATGGGACTGCAGAGAGAACTAGACTGCGATCTTCAATCAGCAGCCATGTCCCTGGAAAGTCCAGAGGAGAAGAGCCCGAGCCTGTGTGTCTGCATGGAGTAGGCATTGGCGCGTCTCTCTCTCTCCTCACAGCACACAGTCCCCCGCAGTGTGCACAACTTACACAGCGCCGGAAACTCGGCCAGAGCGCCGGACAGTGCAGGCAGGGAGGAAGAGACCTGCACGGGGAACAGAGTAATAATAGGAGACTCCTCAGCACTGTGTCCGGGGCTCAGGCGGACCGATACCCGGACACAGGATTCAAAACCCATACTGTCGGGGTGAATCCCAGACCGGTGACAACCCTAGGGTGAAAGTGCCCGGTAGGCAAGTGGTTAAAGGTGTTCTTCAGACAGGTTTCCAAAAATTTAAAGTTAGCACCTATAAATGCTGTAGCTGCCGACTTTTAATAAGCATACACTCGCCTGTCCAGGGGTCCAACGCGGTCTTCACCTGGGCTGGTTCTTCGCCCGTCTTCGGGTCTCCGGCTCCAAGCTGTAGCTCCTTGCCGCTTCACAGACGGCTTTCCATTATGCATGCAAGAAGAGTGCTGCACCTTGTAAATGGTCCCGCAACCTCCTGGGACCTGTGACATGTCCCAAAGGGAGGGGGGGTACTAAACTTCTAGACGACTTTGGTCAAACCTTGGTAACTGCTCCCCAGCTTAGCAAAAACATTCTAAAACATCAATTCAAAAAAAAAAGCGTAAAGCCCCCCGACACCACCAATATCGGGTATGCACGCATACGAAAAACAACAATACGCCACACATACTGGGTAGGGCAGCACGCTCCGGGGTGAGATTGTCGGGACATCATTCAAAATAACTACAAATTAACAACCTGTAAAGGCTTTTATATTGTCGCCTATAGACTGTTTTGAGAAACATAATTTTTTCCACTTCACGTTCACATGTAGTTTTTAGGTTTGACATGTTTGGTATCAAATTAATCGATGCAACCCCATCTATTATATTTTACAAATATACAAATTAGATGATATATATAGATAGATATATATCTATCTATATATAGATAGACTTATGTATAAAATATATAAATATAAATAATATCTTATTACCTCTTCTACTGCCAGGTCCATCCAACAATGTCTCCCCTCTACTTCCTCTTGACTCACCTCTCACCTGGAACATCCTATTTCTACCTGACATCACTTCCTGTCTTCATAAGGACTTCCTGTCTGGGTAGAAGTGAGATCACCACCTTGTGAAGTTCAGAGGAACTGCAGGCCCAGGTGTGTGTATGCAGACATCCCAAATCTCCCTCGAGTCGCGGGACTCTCCCGCATTTGACTGCGGGCTCCCGGACTAGGGTTGCCACCTGTCCAGGATTCTCCCAGACACTTCGGGTTTGGAATCATGCGTTCGGGTTATAGACCACCTGAAACCCGGACACATTATTCAGATCAGACTTTGGCTTCCCAGCAGGGTTTCTGGCTGCAGTTGTGTACGCCGAGAGTGTCTGTTACACTCTCTTTCCCACTGCTCACAGCCAGCACCTGCCAATACCCCCTCCCACCACACAGACGGGAGAGGAGAGAGGGCTTGATCTGCAGCTCCCCTCTGTGTCTGCCCACACTCCAATCCCCAGTGCTGTGCCTCAGAAAAGGAAACTGGGGGCCGGAAATTTAAAATCCAGCAGCCTCATCTACATCTAGATGAGAGGTGCTGACTGTCAAGGGGTGAGTGAGCTCTACATCCATCCCTGTCTGTGACTGAAGTCTCCCTCCCCTTCTCTCTCCTGCTTCTGAGTGAGTACACTAAGGTAAATCAGGGTTCTCAGAGCACCCCTTACATCAGAGTTCCACTTTACACCAGAGGCCACAGTGTTGCCCCTTATGTCAGAGTCCTCAATGTTCCCCCTTAAACCAGGGTTCCCAGAGCATCCCTTATGTTAGAGTCCCCAGAGTTTTCCCTTACTGCAGAGTCTGCCCCCCCCCCCCTTTACAGTGTAAGGAAACTCTGATGTAAAAGGGGAACTCTGTGGACTCTAATGTAAAGGAGACTCTTGTGCTTAACTTCAAAATATATGCACAGCATATATATATATATATATATATATATATATATATATTAAAAAAAATTCTGTGCGCCGCTAAAGTGTCCGGGTTTGACTTGAAGAAAAGGTGGCAACCCTATCCCGGACACCCGAGAGCGCCAGGTGATCTCCCGGCTGGGCCTGCCACTGACAGAGCAGCCCGAGCAGCCAAATGGATTACAGTGGCGGCGGCCGATCGGGCTGCTCTTTTTTCTATCTGTGGCCAGTAGAGCCACCGGAACAGAGTCGGGAGCGCTCCGCTGGTGGACACTGAGGCTGTGCTGGTAACACATTGCCAATAGGTGTCCCCATGAATGCGATCCACCCGTCAATCACAGCTAGTTGACGGGTAGATCTGGTCCGGCTGTCATTAGACCTTTGGTGGCTCCTCCCTGCCGTCCCCTCCTTCCCTCCCGTCCACCCCAGGTGCTTCTGGGGTGGACGGGAGGGAAGGAGGGGCCAGCGGGGAGGAACGTGCCATGAGAGGTCTAATGACAGCCGCTTCCCACACTACTCTGCAAGTAATGTAAACAACAGTTGCTTGGATCTTGCTGATGTGTTTCCCCCATTGTGTGTCCCATGGTGTGCCCAGTGCCTTGCTGCGTGTCCCATGGTGTGCCCAGTGCCTTGCTGCGTGTCCCATGGTGTGCCCAGTGCCTTGCTGCGTGTCCCATGGTGTGCCCAGTGCCTTGCTGCTTGTCCCATGGTGTGCCCAGTGCCTTGCTGCGTGTCCCATGGTGTGCCCAGTGCCTTGCTGCGTGTCCCATGGTGTGCCCAGTGCCTTGCTGCGTGTCCCATGGTGTGCCCAGTGCCTTGCTGCTTGTCCCATGGTGTGCCCAGTGCCTTGCTGCATTTCCCATGGTGTGCCCAGTGCCTTGCTGCATTTCCCATGGCGTGCCCAGTGCCTTGTTGCATTTCCCATGGTGTGCCCAGTGCCTTGTTGCATTTCCCATTAGGGTGACCACATTTCCAAACTACCATTCAGGGACACCCTCCCCCCCCCACTTCCCAAAAATCAGCTTGTGCTGCAACGAATCACAGCACAGTGATTGGACACAAGAGGTGGGGGATTTATGATTTCTCCAATCACAAGTAGGGGGCGGGGACTGTGCTCCTCCAGGCATTCCCGGCCAGGGCAAGTACTGTCAGTGAGTAAAGCAGTGATGTGGCGGCCTTTTTTGGGGACATCAGATTGGCCCGGGGGGTGGCTGTGTCAGTTTCATTCCGGGACACTGTATTGTCCTGGAATGAAGGTGGCCGGGACAGACCTGCAAAATGCGGGACTGTCCCGGGCAATCCGGGACACGTGGTCACCCTATTTCCCATGGTGTGCCCAGTGCCTTGCTGCATTTCCCATGGCGTGCCCAGTGCCTTGCTGTGGCCTCCATGATGTGCCCAGTGCTGCGATGTGTGCCCTACACCCTGCTCTATCATGTGCTCCATGCCCTGCTGTGTGCTCCATGCCCTGCTGTGCACCCCATGCCCCACTGTGTGCCCCATGCCCTGCTGTATGTCCCATGACCTGCTGTGTACCCCATGCCCTGCTGTATGCCCTGCTGTGTGCCCCATGTCCTGATGTGTGCCCAATGCCCTGCTGTGTGCCCCATGCCCCTCTGTGTGCCCTGTGCCCCATGATGTGCCCTGCTGTATGCCTCACGCCCTGCTGTGTGCCCCATGCACTTCTGTGTGTCCCATGTCCTGATGTGTGCCCCATGCCCTGCTGTATCCCCCATGTCCTCATGTGTGCCCAGTACCCCGCTGTGTGCCCCATGTCCTGATGTGTGTCCAGTCGAGGGGGTTGGTGCCGGCGCGAAAGGTCACCTCCCTGAAATGAGTTTTTGCAGGTTGTGCTGTGTGTGTATGTACTGTATATCCTTATAGATGGGGTCACCTCCACTCCCACCAAGGGGCACAGATGTATATTACTACCTGGTGATGAGTCTACTGATAGCAGAGATTTAATGTACAATGCTCTACACCAGGGATATGCAATTAGCGGACCTCAAACTGTTGCAGAACTACAAGTCCCATGAGGCATAGCAAGACTCGAACAGCAACAAGCATGACACCCAGAGGCATGATGGGACTTGTAGTTTTGCAACAGCTGGAGATCCACTAATTGCATATCCCTGCTCTACACCTAGGGTTGCCACCTTTTCCTCAAGCCAAACCCGAACACTTTAGTGACGCACGGCAAAAGAAAATTGAAGCGGCAACGCTGTGGAGTCTTATGTGATGGAGAACTCTGATAGAAGGTGGTTTCTGCTCACCAAACTTCCTACATACATCAGAGTTCCCAGCATTCCCCCATCAATTAGGATTCCCAAAGCCCCCCTTACATCAGAGTCCACTGGGCACCCCTTACATCTAAGTCCCTTAGCGTACTCACTCGGTCAGAGGCAGAAGAGAGAAGTGAGGGAGACTTCAGTCCCAAACATTGGAAGGTGACCTCAGTCACCCGAGGAAGGGGGCTCAGGTATCGACACCTTTCATCCATTGTATCTGCCGTTTCCCGAGCTTCAAATTTCCAGCCCACACATCCCTTTGCTGAGGCACAGAGCGCCAGAGATTGGAGCGTGGGTGGGCAGACAGAGGGGTAGGGGTGAAAGGAGGAGGAGCAGGTCAAGTTCTTTCTCCTCTCCTGTCCGGGGATGGGGATGGGGCTTGTGCGCACCCCTATGCACTCGGCGGTTGTGGTACGGAAAGTAAGTCCAAAGGTTCAGACAGGGAGCTCCTCAGCATCTCAGGTGGCTCATCAAGAAGAGCTTCTGCTGGGCATAGCAGAGGTTGTGGGTTTGAAGCCTGGTCCTGACAAATGGGCTGTTTGTATTCATACTTATCACCTTGTTTAGAGGGACACGGGACAAAGAAAAGATAGAGGGGGGGTTCTCTATGTTAGATGTGATTTAATTGGTGTTCCAGAAACATGGCTTGACTCCTCACAAGACTGGGCTGTTGGTATTCATGCCGATCCTCTTGTTTAGAGGGACACGGGACATAGAAAAGATGGAGGGGGGGCTTCTCTATGTTAGATGTGATGTGAAAGTGAGGAAGAAAGATGATCTTGTGGTTGGTGTTCCAGAAACATGGCTTGACTCCTCACAAGACTGGGCTGTTTGTATTCATGCTGATCCTTCTTGTGGTTGGAGATGATCTTGTGGTTGGAGGTGGTGATGGTGAGGAGGAGGAATTACGGGAGGAATGATAGACGGGTCTATGAACTGATGGACTTATCATTGGAGTCTACTACAGACGTCCTGAGATTTATGAGAAGGGGGAGGAGTCGGCTGTTCCAACAAGTACAAGCCGGTAAAACCAAAGCTACTAAGACACAAGATTAAGACTAAAACTAAAACCTGCAGGACGGGCCTTACTTGTAGTGTTAGAAAAAGGAATAAAGGAAGAGAAGAACATTTCATCATACAGATCTGAACTAGAGGGACCCAACCAGCAGTGACACCCCCTCCTTCTCTCTCCTAGAGGGATCCAACCAGCAGTGACACCCCCTCCTTCTCTCTCCTAGAGGAACCCAACCAGCAGTGACACCTCCTCCTTCTCTCTCCTAGAGGAACCCAACCAGTAGTGACACCCCCTCCTTCTCTCTCCTAGAGGGACCCGACCAGCAGTGACACCCCCTCCTTCTCTCTCCTAGAGGGACCCGACCAGCAGTGACACCCCCTCCTTCTCTCTCCTAGAGGGACCCGACCAGCAGTGACACCCCCTCCTTCTCTCTCCTAGAGGAACCCGACCAGCAGTGACACCCCCTCCTTCTCTCTCCTAGAGGGACCCGACCAGCAGTGACACCCCCTCCTTCTCTCTCCTAGAGGAACCCAACCAGCAGTGACACCCCCTCCTTCTCTCTCCTAGAGGGACCCAGCCAGCAGTGACACCCCCTCCTTCTCTCTCCTAGAGGGACCCAACCAGCAGTGACACCCCCTCCTTCTCTCTCCTAGAGGAACCCAACCAGCAGTGACACCCCTCCTTCTCTCTCCTAGAGGGACCCAACCAGCAGTGACACCCCTCCTTCTCTCTCCTAGAGGGACCCAACCAGCAGTGACACCCCCTCCTTCTCTCTCCTAGAGGGACCCAACCAGCAGTGACACCCCCTCATTCTCTCTCCTAGAGGGACCTGACCAACAGTGACACCCCCTCATTCTCTCTCCTAGAGGGACCCAACCAGCAGTGACACCCCCTCCTTCTCTCTCCTAGAGGGACCCAACCAGCAGTGACACCCCCTCCTTCTCTCTCCTAGAGGGACCCAACCAGCAGTGACACCCCCTCCTTCTCTCTCCTAGAGGGACCCGACCAGCAGTGACACCCCCTCCTTCTCTCTCCTAGAGGGACCCGACCAGCAGTGACACCCCCTCCTTCTCTCTCCTAGAGGGACCCGACCAGCAGTGACACCCCCTCCTTCTCTCTCCTAGAGGGACCCGACCAGCAGTGACACCCCCTCCTTCTCTCTCCTAGAGGGACCCGACCAGCAGTGACACCCCCTCCTTCTCTCTCCTAGAGGAACCCAACCAGCAGTGACACGCCCTCCTTCTCTCTCCTAGAGGGACCCAACCAGCAGTGACACCCCCTCCTCCTCTTTCCTAGAGCAACCCAACCAGCAGTGACACCCCCTCCTTCTCTCTCCTAGAGGGACCCAACCAGCAGTGACACCCCCTCCTCCTCTTTCCTAGAGCAACCCAACCAGCAGTGACACCCCCTCCTTCTCTCTCCTAGAGGGACCCAACCAGCAGTGACACCCCCTCCTTCTCTCTCCTAGAGAGACCCAACCAGCAGTGACACCCCTTCCTTCTCTCTCATCCCAAAGGTGTTTTATCAGGTTGAGGTCAGGACTCTGGGCAGGCCAGTCAAGTTCCTCCACCCCAAACTCCGCCATCTATGTCTTTATGGACCTTGCTTTCTACAATGGTGCGCAGTCATGTTGGAACAGAAAGGGGCTGTCCCCAAACTGTTCCCACAAAATTGAAAGCATGAAATTGTCCAAAATGTCTTGGTATGCTGACGCCTTAAGAGTTTCCTTCACTGGAACTAAGGGGCCAAGCCAACCCCTGAAAAACATCCCCACACCAGAATCCCCCCTCCACCAAATAATTTGGATCAGTGCACAAAGCAAGGTCCATAAAGACATGGATGAGCGAGTTTGGGGGGTAGGGGGGGGGGATAATTGACTGTCCTTTATGGACCTTGCTTTGTGTACTGGTCCAAATCATTTGGTGGAGGGGGGATTCTGGTGTGGGGATGTTTTTCAGGGGTTGGGCTTGGCCTCTTAGTTCCAGTGAAGGGAAGTCTTAAGGCGTCAGCATACCAAGGCGTTTTGGAAAATGTCATGCTTTCAACTTTGTGGGAACAGTTTGGGGACGGCCCCTTTCTGTTCCAACATGACTGCGCACCAGTGCACAAAGAAAAGTCCATAAAGACATGGGGTGGAGGAACTTGACTGGCCTGCAGAGACCTCAACCCGATAGAACACATTTGGGATGAATTAGAGCGGAGACTGCGAGCCAGGCCTTCTTGTCCAACATCAGTGCCTGACCTCACAAATGCTCTTCTGGAAGAATGGTCAAACATGCTCATAGAGCAGTGTTTCTCAACTCGAGTCCTCAAGGCGCCCCAACAGGTCATGTTTTCAGGATTTTCCTCAGATGTAACGGCTGTGATAATTACTAAGGCAGTGAAACTGATCAAATCACCTGTGCAAAATAATGGAAATCCTGAAAACATGACCTGTTGGGGCGCCTTGAGGACTGGAGTTGAGAAACACTGCCATAGACACACTCCTAAACCTTGTGGACGGCCTTCCCAGAAGAGTTGAAGTTGTTATAGATGCAAAGGGTGGGCCAACTCAATATTGAACCCTACAGACGGGGATGCCATTAAAAGTTCATGTGTGTGTGTAAAGGCAGGTGTCCCAATACTTTTGGTAATATAGTATATTTTCATCTGTATCATACTTTAAAAAAAACAAAAACAGTGTTGATAAATTTCCAATTTTATTCTATAAAATGAAGAAATGTTACATCACAAAAGGACATATATCACTTTCAGCCAGCAGATGGCACAATCATTGAACTAGTTAGTCTTGCTGTATAATCTGATCTCACTTGCCGTTCATCCACCAGCAATATCAATCTCCTCGCTCACCACCGGCCTCTGCTGAAGTGTTGTGGAGATCAGACTATGCTTGTACTGGAATGGGTCCTCTTCCTCTCTCTGATGCCCCGTACACACGCTCGGGATTACCGAGGGGAAAAAGTCAGTCGGGAATCCCAACGGGAAAAAAAGAGTGCTGGTTCTCTTTTTTTGCCTGCGGGTTTGGCAGTTTTCCCGTCGGAAAAACTGCGAGGGGAGTGTAACAGGAGGGCCCGTGGAACCCAGAGGCTCTTAGAAATTATGAGATACTCCTGTTTCAGCTTCCCCGATGCCTCTTATGTGTAGATCACCCTGTGTCTCTAATAGGGGCACAGGGTGAATGAGAACCCCACTATGATCTGTGCTAGTCAGATTTAATGCGGTATACATTGTATATATATTGTGTGTTGGCTGTTGTGTACTATAAAGCTTGCTGTGATGAGGTGGGGTGTGATTGCATTCTATTGTGCTAATTAAGTCTGCTACTGTGATAATGTGTATTGTAAGTTAACAGACAGCCTAAAGGTCATGTGTATGAGTCATCAGCTGTAGTTAATTAGCTCATGTAAATTGGAGTCAGGATGTTTGATAAAAGATGTATTGAGGATGATGTGTATTTGGGGGGGGGCTCATTAGGTAACCATTGTGTGATGTTGTGGGTGAAGTTGGGTCATTGTTCATTTGTTACTGCATGTAACGGAAGGGCCCGTGGGACCCAGAAGCTCCCCGATGCCTCTTATGTGTAAGATCACCCTGTGTCTCTAATAGGGGCACAGGGTGAATGAGAACCCCACTATGGTCTGTAATTGACGTCCAGCCCTATGGACGAGTTATGCAAACGACGTTAAATTTCAAAATTTCGATGCGGGGAGCGACGGCCATACTTAACATAGTATACGCCACCTAGGGGGCATGTTTATCTTTACGCCGCGTATCGCTTACGGAAACGGCGTATCTTTACTGCGACGGGCAAGCGTACGTTCGTGAATCGGCGTAATTACCCATTAGCATATTCTATGCCGACCTCAATGGACGCGCCACCTAGCGGCCAATGTAAATATTGCACCTTAAGATACGACGATGCAGGCCGTCGTATCTTAGGCATGTTTAAGTGTATCTCAGTTTGAGAATACATTTAGATATACGACGGGCTTAGATTCGGAGGTACGTCGGCGTATCTACTGTTACACCGGCGTAACTCTTTGTGAATCTGGCCCATTGTGTGTTGGCTGTAGTGTACTATAAAGCTTGCTGTGATTGCATTCTATTGTCTGTTGTGATGTAAAATTAATCTAGGATGGCTTCTGAGGATCTGTCATTGTGGCTTGTGCTAATTGACACTGTATTGTGTGAAGGAGTCCTGTGATAAATGTGTATTGCAAGTTAACAGACAGTCTAAAGGTCACGTGTCTGAGACATCAGATGTAGTTAATTAGCTCATGTAAATTAGATCAGGCGCCGGAGTCATGATGTCTGCCAAAAATATGTGTATTGGGTCATTGTTCATTTTGGTTACTGTAGGATCCTAACTGTATATAAGAGCCTGATTTTCTCAATAAAGGGTCTATTCGTGTGGAACCTCAAACAGAGCTGTGCGTCTCGTTATTGGGGTTCGTTTGCCTGATTGTGGAGTGTCAGTAGCTGTCTTGGGTTTGGGAATGGAATATCTTAAATGGCTTTAACCCCTGTCCCATTTGGGGTTCCGTTACACTGCAGTATCCTAAATTGTATATAAGAGCCTGTATTTCTCAATAAAGAGTCATTCCTGTTGAACCTCAAACAGAGCTGTGTGTCTCGTTAATGGGGAGGGGGAATTCTTATGGGTCGTGTTTGCCGGATTGTGAAGTGTCGGTAGCTGCCTTGTGTTCGGGAATGGAATATCCTAAACGGCTTTAACCCCTTTCCCATTTGGGATGCCATTACAGGGAGCATACACACGGCCGGCCAAAAGCTCTCCTCGCAGTTTTCCTGTCTGAAAACCCGGTCGTGTGTACGGGGCGTTAGCTATGAAGGCAGAACTGTATGAACTTTGAAGTCTTCAGTGCTCTATGATTTCCTTATACGGCGGAACCTCGGATCGCGAGTAACATGGTTAACGAGCGTTTCGTAATACGAGCACTGTATTTTTAAAAATCGTAACTCGGTTTGCGCTTGTTGTCTCGCAATACGAGCAGGATTCCGGCCAAAGCGGTGTGCAGTGCCGCATTTGGCCTGAGGTGGGGGGGTGCCGAAGCCGAACAGCGCCGTTCGGAAAAGCGCGCGAGGACAGCATGGATGACCTTGGCAAATCTTGGGAACTAAGGGTAGAATTCAAAGAAGAGATACGACGGCGTATCTCCTGATACTCCGTCGTATCTCTTGTCGTATCTATGCGACTGATTCATAGAATAATTTACGCATAGATAGCCCCAAGATCCGACAGGTGTAATTGACTTACACCGTCGGATCTTAGGATGCAATACTTCGGCCGCCGCTGGGTGGAGTTTGCGTTGTTTTCCTGCGTCGGGTATGCTAATGAGCATTTACGGCGATCCACGACGGATTTCGCGTTCGTAACGTCGTCGCTAGTAACTTTACACGAGCCATGTTAAAGTATGGCCGTCGTTCCCGCTTCGAATTTCAAATGTTTTTGCGTAAGACGTCCGGGAATACGAAACACCATAACTCACGTCGCCGTTCGAAAAATGACGTCACATCGCGCAAAGCACGGTGGGAATTTCCAAACTGAGCATGCGCAGTACGTCCGGCGCGGGAGCGCGCCTGATTTAAATGGTACACGCCCCATTTGAATTGGGCGGGCTTGCGCCGGACGTGTTTACGATACACTGTCGCAAGTTTACAGGTAAGTGCTTTGTGGATCAGGCACTTACACTGAAAACTTGTGGCGGTGTAACGTAAACGGGTTACATTGCGCCACCGCAAATGTACGAGAATCTGGCCCTATGTCTTTCCGAGGTTTGTCGAGGTGTCCTCTGGCCTTTTCCGAGGGTCTCCGGCGCCCCCCCCCCCCCCCCGCCGCTGGCCACATGCGGTATTGCATGCTATTGAAGTCAATGTGGAACAAATTATTTTCGTTTCCATTGACTTCAATGGGGAAACTCGCTTTGATATGCGAGTACTTTAAATTACAAGCATTCTCCTGGAACGGATTATGCTCGTAATCCGAGGTTCCACGATAAAGATCAGAGGAGCGCTCAGCCACGTTTTTTCTGAGATGTATATCAAGGTGAGCTTCTTCCCAGTGTGAGATCTCTGATGTACGACAACACGTGATTCATATAGAAGACATTTCCCGCACTTGAGGCACTAACTCCGCCTTAAGGGTTACGTGGGATTTGTAATGAATAAAAAGATGGGTCTTCTGTGTAAAACATTTGCCGCACTCTTGACAGGAATACGGCTTCTCCCCCGTGTGGATTCTCATATGTTTATCAAGATCTGCTTTCCATAGAAATCTTTTCCCGCACTCCGAGCAGGAATGCGGCTTTTCGCCTCTGTGGTACTTCAGATGCACGGCAAGATTGGCTTTACGCAAGAAGCATTTCCCGCAGTCGGGACAGGAATACGGCTTCTCCCCCGTGTGGGACCACTGATGTATAGTGAGATCGATTTTATATACAAAACACTTATCACACTCCGAGCAAGAAAACGGCTTCTCCTTCGTGTGGCATCTCATATGTACAGAGTAATTGGACTTCCGCGAAAAACCTTTCCCGCACTCAGAGCAGGAATACGGCTTTTCCCCCGTGTGAGTCATCCAGTGTGTGACCAGCTGCGATTTATGAATAAAACCTTTCCCACACTCAATACAGGAAAGTAGAGCTTCACCCGTGTGCAATCTCTGATGCGCAGCCAGGATGGACTTCTGTGGAAAACATTTCCCGCACTCCGGACAGGAATGTAGCTCCTCACGCGTGTGCAGCCTCTGATGCGCAGAAAGATTGGACTTCCGCGAGAAACACTTCCCGCACTCGGCACAGGAATGTGGCTTCTCGCCCTTGTGAGATCCCTCATGCCTGAGCAGTGCAGATTTATAAAGAAAACATTTCCCGCATTCAGGACAGGAAAATGTATTTCCCCCCTGAATTCCGGCCCCATCCCTCGCAGTACGAGGTTGCTCAAAGTCAGAGGGGTTTGATGGTCTATCCACGCTGTGAAGTCCACCATCCATAGGCGAGGACGTGGTCTCTTCCCATACACAATCCTCATCTTCCAATCTATAATCTAGTGATGAAGTGAGATGATTCTTTAAGGATTTCTTGGAAGTGTGTCCTGGAAAAATACAAAAATATTATTGTGAGGGGAATAATTCACCTAAACTAGGATGTCACCTGGTTCATGTAGAATTGAGTGACCAGATATGTTCTGCAGATGTCCCAATCAACCTCTTCCCCTCTTATAGGAACCGGTGAAGAGTGCCATTGGACCTCCACCCAGATACTTGCATACATATTTAGGTGAATAAAGCACCCGGACCAGGAGGCTTACACCCAAGTGTTCTTAAAGAGTTGAGCTCAATATAGACTTCCTGGGATGGCCTGGGGTGGGGCCATACAGGGAGGAGAGATGATAAAAGGGCAGCCAGAAGAGAGTCAGGCCTCTAATGGAGACATGAGGAAAAGGTAAGCTGCCAGACATTATTGCACGTCCATGACAGAGTGACACAAATACGTGCAACGGGTGTACACTGGCCCTCTAAAATCATAGGGCCCTGCCCTGAATTCCCCGGGGTGTTAGGCTCCTGACAAGGAAAAAGGTTACTTACACTTGGTCCATCTTTCCGAAACCAGACAGACCCCATTCTCTGGATGGTCTGCCGAAACAGACCCACCCAAGTACTAGGTGGGGCTCCCCTGAAGGTAGACCCCATGAGAGAGGGCGAACTAAGCCAGAAGGCCATGTCCACCCCCTCCCAAGACTTTCAGGGCAGGCCAGAGGACCAGCACCCTGCTCATCACACCATGCAAAACGTGTACAAAACATAAAATTACAAAAACATGACACACAAAAAGTATAAATTAAATAAAGTGGGGAAAGGGATAGTGAAGAGGAGAGTGAAAGTGGCCATTGTGCAATACAATGACCAGGCCCTCCGGCCAGGATTAAAAAATTCCTCCGGTCCTAGCCAAAAGGCCCGGCCCAGGAGGCAGGTGCTAAAAAAAAAGCATGTTTTGGTGAAGTGACCGTGGTGGCTTAAATCAATGTGACCCTCAGTGATTGTCCGGCACCCCTGGACTGCCACTCCAGGGGCACATACACCATAGGCTTTCTAGTCCCAAATCCAACCCCCCGACCGGTCAGTGCAGCCCTCCACCCCTGCCGGATAGAAAGCCCTTCCTCGTTTTATCATGGAGAGCTGCCCTGTGGCTAGCAGCCTCCACTGATACTAACCTTTCCATGCCCCCAACAACCCGGCAGATTTGCATGGCTCCACCCAGCTCCTCCACCAGCTCGCCGACAGGGGCAGTACTTACACCGACCAGCCAGAAGGCCAGACTAGAACTCGGCAAAAAGACCAGACCCATTGCAGCCACCCATCCTCACCAGGAGCACCCTTCCAGATGGATCAAACTCGATTGATGGCCTACCCCCGACTCGGTCGGAGCGTAGTAATCCACCAATCCCTACCGAAACCATCCTTCCAGGTGCAATGACGCCATTGGATTTGCATCCATCCTCCCCGCTTGGAAGGTGCTTCAGCGCATCCTTTGGCAACTGATAAGAACAGATACTTGATCTTAGCCAAAAGGCCGAGAAGCAATTAGCAATAATCACGCCTCAGTTGAACCTCATTGGCTACGATACTGCCACTGCGCAAAGATATTTTTACAATGACCCACCTGTGCTGATCTCTGTAGGAGTGTCCTCCTCTATAAATGTCCCCGTTATTCCATCCTCCTCCATAGACTGCTGATCATCCCTCACATACGTCTCTTCTTCTTCTGATTTCACCTCAAATTCTATATCGATTGGATCTCCACTCTAAACCAAGAGAATGAGACAGAATATCATCTGTAAGATATAAACTTACATACAAAATCCACACATCATCTCCACCAGTCCATGTTCTAGATGCTCCGCCCCACCGACCTTGTAACAGTGAGGGATGGTGTGACCTTCCTGTGTGGAATCCCGGGAATACAGAGGACGGGGACATCTCTCTGGTGGGTTCCCATTACTGGATCCATCTGTAGGAAACACACACACTGACTGAATACATTGTTTCTATGTGTTTATCAGATGATGGGGGATCTAGGTGGATCCTCCGTACTGCTCTCTCCTTTACAATAAAGTCTCCTCTTACCCGGTGATGTGAGGGGCGGCTGATTCTCCATCATGGCGTCCTTGTAGAGATCCTTGTGTCCTTCTAAATACTCCCACTCCTCCATGGAGAAATAGACAGTGACATCCTGACACCTTATAGGAACCTGACACACACAATGATACAGTCACCATCCAGACACACCCCTTGTCTGTTACTGGATAATGTCCCAGAATTCCCAGAATCCTCCTCACCTCTCCTGTCAGCAGCTCCATCATCTTCTTGGTGACTTCTAGAATCTTCTCCATGTTGTGTCTCTCAGGTTTTAGGGAGTCACATGGAGGCACTGTGATGGTCATATGATCACCTGACTTCACCAGAGGAAATCTCTGTATTGGAGAACCAATAGGAATATCATGTTAGAATCCCAGAATCCTCCCCACCTCTCCGGTCAGGTCTGTGTTTTATTATTAGAGATAAGAGTGATGTCATGTGACCTCCCAGAATCCTCCTCACCTCTCTAGTCAGGTCTGTGTTTTATTACTAGAGATAAGAGTGATGTCATGTGACCTCCCAGAATCCTCCTCACCTCTCCGGTCAGGTCTGTGTTTTATTAATAGAGATAAGAGTGATGTCATGTGACCTCCCAGAATCCTCCTCACCTCTCCGGTCAGGTCTGTGTTTTATTACTAGAGATAAGAGTGATGTCATGTGACCTCCCAGAATCCTCCTCACCTCTCTGGTCAGGTCTGTGTTTTATTACTAGAGATAAGAGTGATGTCATGTGACCTCCCAGAATCCTCCTCACCTCTCCGGTCAGGTCTGTGTTTTATTAATAGAGATAAGAGTGATGTCATGTGACCTCCCAGAATCCTCCTCACCTCTCCGGTCAGGTCTGTTTTTTATTATTAGAGATAAGAGTGATGTCATGTGACCTCCCAGAATCCTCCTCACCTCTCCGGTCAGGTCTGTGTTTTATTAATAGAGATAAGAGTGATGTCATGTGACCTCCCAGAATCCTCCTCACCTCTCCGGTCAGGTCTGTGTTTTATTACTAGAGATAAGAGTGATGTCATGTGACCTCCCAGAATCCTCCTCACCTCTCTGGTCAGGTCTGTGTATTATTAATAGAGATAAGAGTGATGTCATGTGACCTCCCAGAATCCTCCTCACCTCTCCGGTCAGGTCTGTGTTTTATTAATAGAGATAAGAGTGATGTCATGTGACCTCCCAGAATCCTCCTCACCTCCCCGGTCAGGTCTGTGTTTTATTAATAGAGATAAGACTGATGTCATGTGACCTCCCAGAATCCTCCTCACCTCTCCGGTCAGGTCTGTGTTTTATTAATAGAGATAAGAGTGATGTCATGTGACCTCCCAGAATCCTCCTCACCTCTCCGGTCAGGTCTGTGTTTTATTATTAGAGATAAGAGTGATGTCATGTGACCTCCCAGAATCCTCCTCACCTCTCCGGTCAGGTCTGTGTTTTATTAATAGAGATAAGAGTGATGTCATGTTACCTCCCAGAATCCTCCTCACCTCCCCGGTCAGGTCTGTGTTTTATTAATAGAGATAAGAATGATGTCATGTGACCTCCCATAATCCTCCTCACCTCTCCGGTCAGGTCTGTGTTTTATTAATAGAGATAAGAGTGATGTCATGTGACCTCCCAGAATCCTCCTCACCTCTCCGGTCAGCAGGTAGATGACCTCCAGGGTGAGGTTTAGTATACTCTCAGTCATGTGACTCCGGTCCTCCTCCATCCTCATTGATGTGGTCATGTGATCTATACAGGTTTCTCTGCAGATGGATAATGGAAAATTATCTCAAAAGCAACAGAAAAATAAATGGGGATAACAAAGAAAAAGTACTTAACAAGTCTCTGGTCTTTGGGTTCAGACAGGGCTCCGAGATATTTTGGGCTTTTAAAGAAATAGGAGTTTTGGCTGAGAGTCTTCGTTTTATTGGTAATGGGGAGCTGGCACTCCCTTAGATACAGTTTTCCAAATGTTTTCATATTTTAAATATATCAGATATCACGATCTAAAAACACATAAATTCATCATGCACCATAAAATTATCTTATGAACACAAGTTCTCATGACCCACCTTTGAAACATCCCTTCCTAAGAAGAAGAAATGGACCTCCCAGACTAGGCAAGAGAGCCACATTTCGAAGGTGTATTACTCGTACATGGTTTTAAGCCATCTATATAAAAGTGTCTGTCCCCAGCCTCCACTTCCTTTACAACGGCCATTGACCCTTTACAACCAACTAATTAAGGTCTCTCATTCTCAGTTTCGGGGCTTTTTTTGGGATCCTACTGATGTTTTTTCACAACGTCCAATTAACCATTCACAAAAGTCGAGGCTAAGGAACGTTTAACCACTTAACCCCTGGACCATATTGCTGCCCAAAGACCAGAGCACTTTTTGCGATTCGGCACTGTGTCGCTTTAACTGACAATTGCGCGGGCGTGCGACGTGGCTCCCGAAAAAAATTGGCGTCCTTTTTTCCCACAAACAGAGCTTTCTTTTGGTGGTATTTGATCACCTCTGCAGGTTTTTATGTTTTGCTCCATAAACAAAAATAGAGCGACAATTTTGAAAAAAATGAATATTTTTAACTTTTTGCTATAATAAATATCCCCCAAAAATATATAAATACATTTTTTTTCCTCAGTTTAGGGCAGTGTTTCTCAATTCCAGTCCTCAGGCCCCCCCAACAGGTCAGGTTTTCAGGATTTCAATTATTTTGCACAGGTGATTTGATCAGTTTCACTGCCTTAGTAATCACCACAGCCTTTTCATCTGAGGGAAATCCTGAAAACCTGACCTGTTGGGGGGGCCTGAGAACTGGAATTGAGAAACACTGGTTTAGGACGATACATATTCTTCTACATATTTTTCGTTAAAAAAAAAATCACAATAAGCGTTTATTGATTGGTTTGCGCAAAAGTTATAGCGTTTACAAAATAGGGGGTATTTTTATGGCATTTTTATTAATATTTTTGTTTTACTAGTAATGGCGGCGATCAGCGATTTTTTTTTCGGTACTGCGACATTATGGCGGACACTTCGGACACTTTTGACACATTTTTGGGACCATTGGCATTTTTATAACGATCAGTGCTATAAAAATGCATTGGATTACTATAAAAATGCCACTGGCAGTGAAGGGGTTAACACTAGGGGGCGGGGAAGGGGTTAAGTATGTCCCTGGGTGTGTTCTAACTGTAGGGGGGGGGGCCTCACTAGGGGAAACACTGATCCTCTGTTCATACATTGTATGAACAGAAGATCAGCATTTCCCCCCCTGACAGGACTGGGAGCTGTGTGTTTACACACACAGCTCCCGGTCCCCGCTCTGTAACGAGCAACCGCGAGTGCCCGGTGGCGATTGCGCCCGCCGGGCACCCGCACGGGAGTCACGGACGAGCGGAGGGCGCGCGCCCCTAGTGGCCGCTCAAAGAGCCGACGTATAGCTACGGGCTCTCGCCCAGGAGAGCCGACCTGCCGCTGTAGAATGACGGTGGCTGGTCGGCAAGTAGTTAATAACTGTCCATTGACAGCTGTGTGGAGTCTACCAAGTAGGGTTTAAGGTCCCGTTGAATGGTTTGCTTATTATTTTTGAGAAATAAGGATTATACCGAGCGCAACCAAATTCTTCCCGTCTCCCAACTCAGTTTGGGGGTCATCAGACCTCCATATCCTCACAACGGGAGGTTTCTTAGAATAAATAGAAAATAATATCGTATTACCTCCTCAGCTGCCAGTTCTAACAATGTCTCCTCTCTACTTCCTCCCGACTCACCTCTCACCTGAGCTTCCTGTTTGTACCCGACATCACTTCCTGTCAGTAGACCATAGAGACTTTCTGTCTAGGTAGAGGTGAGTTCACCATCTTGTGGAGTTCAAAGGAACTGCAGCCTCGAGAAACATCTGTGTGTGTGTGTGTCACCTCCTCTATCACCAAGGGGGCTTAGAAATATATTACTGCCTAGTCTATGCAATGAATTTATTTATATCAGGGATTTATTGTACAGAGCTCTACGTTAAAGTGTAGCACCTGGCTACTTCCAGAGCCGATGCCAATGTAAATCTAGAGGGGGTCAGAGAGTTAAGTGACTCTGACCATGTTTAATCTGTTTAAATTCGGAGCCTCTGTCCCAGCTTTGGCTGTACTGTGTGTTCATGCTGTCGTTGCCTGGGGTACTGATCCCACCCCGGGCCGACAGGTGGCAGCAGTGGAGTCAAGTGTGTTGGATATTTCCCCCCGGCAACCTATCAGGAGGAGGCTTCCTCGCTGTGCATGCTGGGGAGGAGTATTTATAGGGCAGACGCCATCGTTCTGGGCTCTCGTCTTGGCGCCCACCTTCAGGGTAGCCATTCCACGACACCCCGGCAAAATGTTCTTCCGGGTCGGGTGACCACATTTCCAAACTACCATTCAGGGACACCCCCCCTTCCCAAAAATCAGCTTGTGCTGTAACGAATCACAGCACAGTGATTGGACACAAGAGGCGGGATTTATGATTTCTCGAATCACAAGCAGGGGGCGGGATTGTGCTCCTTCAGGCATTCCCGGCCAGGACAAGTAGTGTCAGTGAGAAAAGCGGCAATGTGGCTGCCTTTTTTGGGGGAATCAGATTGGCCGGGGGGGTGGCTGTGTCAGTTTTATTCCGGGACACTGAATGAATGTGCCCGGGACAGACCTGCAATCCGGGACACGTGGTCACCCTACTTCCGGGCCAGGGTGTGCGTGCTTCGCAGTGTTCCTGGTTCCTGGACCACGTTGGCCCTGAGCAAATAATCTACTACGTGGGCCCAGTGATCGACCGTATCCCCGATCTGAAGGAGGTCCTGAGCTGTCCATCCAGTTGGAGGAAGTTGACCGATGGGGAGTCCGTCTGAAAGATACCAAGCACAAGGCTGGTGTCCCAGGAGGGGCCGTTACATTAATCGGAGGACGAAATTTGGTACTGAGAGGCTGGATGTTGGTTGCCTGTTAGTCGCTGCACCCCTCCTTCTCTCTCCTAGAGGGACCCAACCAGCAGTAACACCCCCTCCTTCTCTCTCCTAGAGGGACCCAACCAACAGCGACACCCCCTCCTTCTCTCTCCTAGAGGGACCCAACCAGCAGTGACACCCCCTCCTTCTCTCTCCTAGAGGGACCCAACCAGCAGTGACACCCCCTCCTTCTCTCTCCTAGAGGGACCCAACCAGCAGTGACACCCCTCCTTCTCTCTCCTAGAGGGACCCAACCAGCAGTGACACCCCCTCCTTCTCTCTCCTAGAGGGACCCAACCAGCAGTGACACCCCCTCCTTCTCTCTCCTAGAGGGACCCAACCAACAGCGACACCCCCTCCTTCTCTCTCCTAGAGGGACTTAACCAGCAGTGACACTCCTTCTTCTCTCTCCAACATCAGTGCCTGGCCTCACAAATGCTCTTCTGGAAGAATGGTCAAACATTCCCATAGACACACTCCTAAACCTTGTGGACAGCCTTACCCGAGTTGAAGTTGTTATAGATCCAAAGGGTGAGCCAACTCAATATTGAACCCTCCGGACTGGGATGCCATTAAAAGTTCATGTGTGTGTAAAGGCAGGCGTCCCAATACTTTTGGTAATATAGTGTATTTACATCTGTATCATACTTTAAAAAAAAAAACTTGTGTTGATAAATTTCCAATATTTTTTTTATAAAATGAAGAAATGTTACATCACAAAAGGACATATATCACTTTCAGCCAGCAGATGGCACAATCATTGAACTAGTTAGTCTTGCAGTATAATCTGATCTCACTTGCCGTTCATCCACCAGCAATATCAATCTCCTCGCCCACCACCGGCTTCTGATGAAGTGTTGTGGAGATCAGACTATGCTTCTACTGGAATGGGTCCTCTTCCTCTCTCTGATGCCCCGTACACACGCTCGGGATTTCCGACGGGAAAAAGTCTGTCCGGAATCCCAACGGGAAAAAAGAAAGCTGGTTCTCTTTTTTTTGCCGGCAGGTTTGGAAGTCTTCAGTGCTCTATGATTTCCTTATACGGTGGAACCTCGGATTGCGAGTAACACGGTTAACGAGTGTTTCGTAATACGAGCACTGTATTTTTAAACATCATAACTCGGCTTCCGAGCAGGATTCAGGCCAAAGCGGTGTGCAGTACCACATTTGGCCTGAGGTGGGGGGGCGCCAAAGCCAAACGGCGCCGTTCGGAAATGCACGGAAAGGCTCGAGGACAGCATGGCTGACCTCAGCAAATCTCTGGAACAAAGTCTTTCTGAGGTTTGTCGAGGTCAGCCGAGGTGTCCTCTGGCCTTTTCTAAAGGCTCTCCGGCGCCCCGCCTGTGGCCACATGCGGTATTGCATGCTATTGAAGTCAATAAATAATTTCCGTTTCCATTGACTTCAATGGGGAAACTCGCTTTGATATGTGAATACTTTGGATTACAAGCATTCTCGTGGAACGGATTATGTTCGTAATCTGAGGTTCCACGATAAAGATCAGAGGAGCGCTCAGCCACGTGTTTTCTGAGATGTATATCAAGGTGAGCTTCTTCCCAGTGTGAGATCTCTGATGTACGGCAACATGTGATTCATATAGAAGACATTTCCTGCACTTGAGGCACTAACTTCGCCTTAAGGGTTACGTGGGATTTGTAATGATTAAAAAGATGGGTCTTCTGTGTAAAACATTTGCCGCACTCATGACAGGAATACGGCTTCTCCCCCGTGTGGATTCTCATATGTCTTTCAAGATCTGCTTTCCAAAGAAAGCTTTTCCCGCACTCCGAGCAGGAATGCGGCTTTTCGCCTCTGTGGTACTTCAGATGCACGGCAAGATTGGCTTTACGCAAGAAACATTTCCCGCAGTCGGGACAGGAATACGGCTTCTCCCCCGTGTGGGACCTCTGATGTATAGTGAGATCGATTTTATATACAAAACACTTATCACACTCAGAGCAAGAAAACGGCCTCTCCTTCGTGTGGCATCTCTGATGTGCAGAGTAATTGGACTTCCGCGAAAAACCTTTCCGGCACTCAGAGCAGGAATACGGCTTTTCCCCCGTGTGGGTCATCCAGTGTGTGACCAGCTGCGATTTATGAAGAAAACCTTTCCCACACTCAATACAGGAATGTAGAGCTTCACCCGTGTGCAATCTCTGATGCGCAGCCAGGATGGACTTCTGTGGAAAACATTTCCCGCACTCCGGACAGGAATGTAGCTCCTCACGCGTGTGCAGCCTCTGATGCGCAGAAAGATTGGACTTCCGGGAAAAACACTTCCCGCACTCGGCACAGGAATGCGGCTTCTCGCCCTTGTGAGATCCCTCATGCCTGAGCAGTGCAGATTTATGAAGAAAAAATTTCCCGCAATTGGGACAGGAATGAAGGTTCTCCCCACTGTGGAATCTCTGATGTAGAGAAAGACTTAATTCAGAGCCAAAGCTTTCCCCGCATTCAGAACAGGAAAATATATTTCCCCCCTGAATTCCGGCCCCATCCCTCGCAGTACGAGGTTGCTCAAAGTCAGAGGGGTTTGATGGTCTATCCATGCTGTGAAGTCCACCATCCATAGGCGAGGACGTGGTCTCTTCCCATACACAATCCTCATCTTCAAATTTATAATCTAGTGATGAAGCAAGATGATTCTTTAAGGATTTCTTGATGGTGTGTCCTGGAAAAATACAAAAATATTATTGTGAGGGGATTAATTCACCTAAACTAGGATGTCACCTGGTTCATGTAGAATTGAGTGACCAGATATGTTCTGCAGATGTCCCAATCAACCTCTTCCCCTCTTATAGGAACTGATGAAGAGTGCCTTTGGACCTCCACCCAGATACTTACATACGTTAAAAAAAAGACACAAGTCCATCGAGTTCAACCAATTAATATGTTTTAAAAACGTAAAAACCTCCCTATACAGAACCCTATTCTGGCAGTCAAAATTTATAAAAACCTTACCAATGCATGGTCCAAGATGTCCCAATAGTGCTTTATTCACCTTTAAGAGATCTCAACTCTTTGAGAACACCTCGGTGTAAACCATCTAGTCCAGGTGCTTTATTCACTGTCAACAGAGCTCAACTCCTTAAGAACACATGGGTGTAAGCCTCCTGGTCCAGGTGCTTTATTCACCTTTACTAGAGAGCAACTCTTTGAGGACACATGGATTTAAAGCGGGAGTTCACCGAATTAGTTTTTTTTTTCTCTTTTCCCCTTAGATGCATGCTCGTTTTGTCTAGGGGAATCGGCTAGTTGTTTTAAAATATGAGCTGTACTTACCGTTTACGAGATGCATCTTCTCCGTCGCTTCCGGGATATGGGTCTTCGGGAGCGGGCGTTCCTTCTTGATTGACAGTCTTCCGAGAGGCTTCCGACGGTCGCATCCATCGCGTCACTAGTAGCCGAAAGAAGCCAAACGTCGGTGCGGCTCTATACTGCGCCTGCGCACCGACGTTCGGCTTCTTTCGGAAAATCGTGACGCGATGGATGCGACCGTCGGAAGACTGTCAATCAACATAGGAACGCCCGCTCCCGCAGCCCATACCCGGAAGTGGCGGAGAAGATGCATCTCGTAAACGGTAAGTACGGATCATATTTTAATACAAATAGCCGATTCCCCTAGACAAAACGAGCAGGAATCTAAGGGGAAAAAGAGTCATGTGCGGGTGAACCTCCGCTTTAAGAACACATGGGTGTAAGCCTCCTGGTCCATGTGCTTTATTCACCTTTACTAGAAAGCAACTCTTTGAGGACATTCTGGTTCAGGTGTTTTATTAACCTTTAACAGAGAGCAATTCTTTCAACACACATGGGTGTAAGCTATCTGGTTCTGTTGCTTTATTTGTCTTTAACAGTGCGCAACTCTTTTGGCACTCATGGGTGTACGACATCTGGTTCAGGTACATTATTCATCTTCAACAGAGCTCAACTCTGTTTAGGACACATGGACGTAAGCCATCTGGTCCAGGTGCTTTATTCATCTTCAACAGAGCTCCACTCTTTGAGGATACCTGGATGTAAGCCTCTTGGTCCAGAAGCTTTATTTACCCTTTCTAGAGCACTTTCTAGAGCACAACGCTTTGAGGACACATGGGTGCAAAGCATTTGGCCCAGGTGCTTTATTTACCTTTAACAGAGCTCAACTCTTTGAGGACACAAGGATGTAAGCCATTTGGTTTGGGTGTTTTATTAACCTTTAACAGAGAGCAACTCTTTCTTTTTTTACGTGTATTTTGTGCGTGTACTCGAGAGAGGAGCCGGACTGCAGGAGTTGAGAGTAGGCAGGCCTCCCCCAGAGGCAGTCTGCCACCTTTCTCCATGCCCCGGGTGGCAATGGCGGGTGCGTGAGGGGGTCCTCCCACACAGCCCACCCTACCTGCTCCGCTTTGAAGCCCAACGGGGCAGAGGGACTCCTTATAAGGGAGTGAGAGGATTAGCCCGCTCAACCAGCCCCGTTAGTCCTTCGCCTCTCTTTTTAGAGACCGCGTGGTCAAAGTGCGTGCATGTTAACCCAATTTCGAGTGCGTGTAAGTGTGGTGGTTTTTGTGGGAGGGGGGTGGGCGTACTAAGCGCAGGCTTACCTCGCATAGCACACCCACCGGGAGCCGGGGTGAGACCACCAAACTCAATTCACATGTAGCCGAGACCGGGATCTGAACCTCTAGCTGCAGAGTTGAATGGCTTGTCAGCGCAGTGCCAATCGCGTTGAGCCACCGCAGCTCAGAGCAACTCTTTCAGCACGCATGGGTGTAAGCCATCTGGTTCAGCTGCTTTATTTACCTTTTCAAGAGCTCAACTCTTTGAGGACACATGGGTGTAAGCCTCATTGTCCAGGAGTTTTTTTTACCTTTTCTAGAGCGCAACTCTTTGAGGACACATGAGTGTAAGCCATCTGGTCCAGGTGCTTTATTCACCTTTAACCTCGCTGGCGGCATTCCCGAGTCTGGCTCGGGGTGAAATTTCAGTACCAATAGCGGTAACCCCGAGCCAGACTCAGGATCGCATCGCACTATCCAGGCAGGGAGTTACTTACCTTGTCCCCTGGATCCTGCGATGCCTCCCCTCTGGGTGTGCGTGCTGTCTCCTCCCTCGATTCACACAGTGCCGGGTGCCGCCGAGCTCCATTCCCTGTGACGTTATGACGCACGGGAGCGGAGACCGGCGCCAAATTCAAAAAAATAAAAACACATACACTTGCAGAATTGAGCGATAGCGATTTGTGGGGAAATTTGTCTTCAAACAGTGAAAGTAATGACAGCGTCAATTCTGCAACTGAGCAACTTTCTGTGTTTTTGATTTGATTACATTATTGAATAATTTTTATTATTATTATATTATTATTTGTTATAATTATTTATAGTTATTTATTATATTATAATTAATGATTTCGTGTTTCAAACTTCATCATACCCGGTATGTCTACTAGACTCTTGTTTGGACAGATTTAATTGAGTTATTCCTAAGAATTACAGGCCTACAATATAAAACGCCAAATTTCCTTGCAAAACAATTGTACCGCTTTCAGCACCAAAAACCTGACATAATCATACCGCCAGGGAGGTTAACAGAGTGCAACTCTTTCAGCACACATGGGTGTAAGCCATCTGGTCCGTCATTTCTAACAGAAGAATAAATGATGGCTCACCTGTGCTGATCTCTGTAGGAGTGTCCTCCTCTATGAATGTCCTCGTCATTCCAGCCTCCTCCGTATATTGCTGATCATCCCTCACATACGTCTCTTCTTCTTCATCCTCGACTTTTATGATAATCAGATCTTCACCCTAAACCAACAGAATGGCAGAAAATAACATCTGGAATACATATAAACACGAAGGAGAAGGCCTTAAAAAAAAAAGGCTGAGGGATCATCATCGGCATTCCAACTTTACAAACAATGCAACAAGAAATGTAAGGGCGCAATCAGGGCGACTAAGGTAGAACACGAAAGGCACATAGCGGAGGAGAGTAACATAGAAGTATTTATGATGTGAGATCACATAGAAAATATCATCTTGTAGAGTCCACACATCATCTCCACATGTCAGAGTGTTCAATCACTTTATGTTTCTGACCCTCAACTCCACCTACCTGATGATGGTGGGGGATGGTGTGACCTTCCTGTGTGGAATCCTGAGAATACAGAGGACGGGGACATCTCTCTGGTGGGTTTCTGTAATTAGGTGACTCCATCGTAATGTCCTTGTAGAGATCCTTGTGTCCTTTAAAAATCTTCATCACCCCATACTCCTCATCTTCTTCTTTATACTCTTCTTTAACAATGATATTATAATCCCCAAAGTTTCCACTCTGAATATATAAAACATTCATTGTAACAAACAAGCTTGTGTATAAATAATAACTACTAATATTTAATATTCATCTACCTGATGATGGTGAGGGATGGTGTGATCTTCCTGTGTGAAATCCTGGGAATACAGAGGACGGGGATATCTCTCTGGGGGGTTTCTATTACTGGATCCATCTGTAGGAAACACACACACTGACTGAATACATTGTTTCTATGTGTTTATCAGATGATGGGGGATCTAGGTGGAGCCTCCGTACTGCTCTCTCCTTTACAATAAAGTTTCCTCTTACCCGGTGATGTGAGGGGCGGCTGATTCTCCACCATGACGTCCTTGTAGAGATCCTTGTGTCCTTCTAAATACTCCCACTCCTCCATGGAGAAATAGACAGTGACATCCTGACACCTTATAGGAACCTGACACACACAATGATACAGTCACCATCCAGACACATCCCTTGTCTGTTACTGGATAATGTCCCAGAATTCCCGGCACCGCTCACCTCTCCTGTCAGCAGCTCCATCATCTTCTTGGTGACTTCTAGAATCTTCTCCATGTTGTGTTTCTCGGGTTTTAGGGAGTCACATGGAGGCACTGTGATGGTCATATGATCACCAAACTTCACAAGAGGAAATCTCTGTATTGGAAAAACATAGGAATATCATGTTAGAATCCCAGAATCATCCTCACCTCTCCAGCCAGGTCTGTGTTTTATTAATAGAGATAAGAGTGATGTCATGTGACCTCCCAGAATCCTCCTCCCCTCTCCGGTCAGGTCTGTGTTTTATTAATAGAGATAAGAGCGATGTCATGTGACCTCCCAGAATCCTCCTCACCTCTCCAGTCAGGTCTGTGTATTATTAATAGAGATAAGAGTGATGTCATGTGACCTCCCAGAATCCTCCTCACCTCTCCGGTCAGGTCTGTGTTTTATTAATAGAGATAAGAGTGATGTCATGTGACCTCCCAGAATCCTCCTCACCTCTCCGGTCAGGTCTGTGGTTTATTAATAGAGATAAGAGTGATGTCATGTGACCTCCCAGAATCCTCCTCACCTCTCCGGTCAGCAGGTAGATGATCTCCAGGGTGAGGTTTAGTATCCGCTCAGTCATGTGACTCAGGTCCTCCTCCATCCTCATTGATGTGGTCATGTGATCTATACAGGTTTCTCTGCAGATGGATAATGGAGAATTATTTGAAAAGCAACAAAAAAATAAATGGGGATAACAAAGAAAAAGTACTTAACAAGTCTCTGGTCTTTGGGTTCAGATAGGGCTCCAAGATTTCAAAGTCTTTTGGGCTTTTAAAGAAATAGGAGTTTTGGCTGAGATTCTTCGTTTTATTTGTAAAGGGGAGCTGGCACTCCCTTAGATACAGTTTTCCAAATGTATTCATATTTTAAATATATCAGATATCACGATCTAAAAACACATAATTCATCATGCACCATAAAATTATGATATGAACACAAGTTCTCATGACCCACCTTTGAAACATCCCTTCCTAAGAAGAAGAAATGGACCTCCCAGACTAGGCAAGAGAGCCACATTTCAAAGGTGTATTACTCGTACATGGTTTTAGGCCATCTATATAAAAGTGTCTGTTCCCAGCCTCCACTTGCAATGGCCATTGACCCATTACAACCAACTAATTAAGGTCTCTCATTCTCAGTTTCTGGGCTTTTTTTGGGATCCTACTAATGTTTTTTCACAACGTCCAATTAACCATTGACAAAAGTCGAGACTAAGGAACGGTTAATAACTGCCCATTGACAGCTGTGTGGAGTCTACCAAGTAGGGTTTAAGGTCCCGTTGAATGGTTTGCTTATTATTTTTGAGAAATAAGGATTATACCGAGCACAACCAAATTCTTCCCTTCTCCCAACTCAGTTTGGGGATCATTAGACCTCCATATCCTCTCAACGGGAGGTTTCTTGGAATAAATAGAAAATAATATCGTATTACCTCCTCAGATGCCAGTTCTAACAATGTCTCCTCTCTACTTCCTCCTGACTCACCTCTCACCTGAGCTTCCTGTCTGTACCCGACATCACTTCCTGTCAGTAGACCATAGAGACTTTCTGTCTGGGTAGAGGTGAGATCACCACCTTGTGGAGTTCAGAGGAACTGCAATCCCGAGAAACATCTCGTAGCGTGAACACATCCTTTTGCTGTGTGTGTGTGTATATGAACTGTTTATCCTTATAGATGGGGTCATCTCCACTCCCACCAAGGGGGATAGAAATATATTGCTGCCTAGTCTATGCAATTAATTTAGTTATTAATACTATACAGGATTTATATAGCGGCAACAGTTTACACAGCGCTTTACAATATTAAAATGGAGGCAATACAGTTATAATACTGTAGCGCTACCCCCTCAGGAGCCGCCGATTGATTTGGGATCAGCGTATCAAGTTACCTCTATGTAGCGTCCAGGGGTGAAGGTAGTGAGCAGAGCAGTAACCAAATGTCCAATCTGTAGTTGGAGTTTTTGAATGCTTTATTTTCCTGGCCCAACACGACCAACATCAACTTGAGGTAGACAGGAAAGGTTGATGAAAGTAGAATAACTTCGCAATATCTGGCTTTGGATAAGGAAGGCAGTCCTGCCTTCTGTAAGTGTATCAGTACGTCGCCACTCCAGCCAGAGTAGGTGAAGTGCCCCAGACAGACCTCTGCCACAGGCCTGGCAGCCGGAGCGTCACTTAAGGTTGCTGGGAGGAACAAGTCTCTGCCACAGACTTGGCTCTGATTAAATTTTGCGGCCTCTGCCACAGGCCTAGTGCAAGGTTGAATTGAACAGCAGAGCGGATCCTCCCAATAAGTCAGGTTAGGGTCACCGGTTGACAGTGTGAGTATACCTGTCAATGCCCGGTCACCAGGTCCCAGACGGTTCGTTCAAGCCCTCTTGGATAACCTGCCTCCGGGTTCTCCTCAAGCCGATCCCCCACCGAACAGCATACAGCCTGGGACCTTCTCAAAAGAAGTGGGGACCCAGTAAGTCACTGGAGCCCCTTGGTAGCATTAGCCACTCTGGACCAGGAGGGCCCAGAGTCAGGAACTCTGCGTAGCACGCGACCCCAGGCCAGGAGGGCCATAGTGGTGGGGCCCTTGATGTGCGCACACCCTAAAGGTGGGTGCCGCACCCGGAACCCGCGAAGATCCCAGAACAACGGCCTCCGCCACAGAAATACCCCTCCCCAGCATGCCCCACGAGGGAAAACTCCTCTAATTGGCTGCTGGGAAAAAGCGGCTCCGCCTGGACCTCTCTGGCGCCACCTGCCGCTAGGGTTGCCACCTCATCCCTTTAAAACAGAACACATATGAATTACACAGGTTCTGAGGCTAATTAAGGTGGTAATTAGAGTCATTTGGTGCCTTACCTGCATTAAATTAGCCTCAGAACCGTGTAATTCATATGTGTTCTGTTTTAAAGGGATGAGGTGGCAACCCTACCTGCCGCCCAGAAATGAAACCGCATCCCTGGAACGCAGACTGACCCACAGAACAATCCAGATTTGGCGACAACCAAATTGAACAAATTCCAGAATGAGAGCAAGATAACTCTCTCATTCCCCACTAAATTTAACATAGCGTCCTTTCTGAAAGTAAAGGGGCGCTACAATACAATAAAATACAAGAGGATTAAGAGGGCCCTGCTCAGAAGAGCTTACAATCTAATAGGGTGGGGTAGGTGGTACAAAAGGTTGTAACTGTGTGGGGAATGAGTTGATGGAAGTGTTAAAAGATTAGTTGGAGACGTGATAGGCTTCCCTGAAGAGATGAGATTTCAGGGATCGCCTGAAAGTAGCAAGAGTAGAGGATAGCCGGACAGGTTGAGGTAACATAAAAAGCAAAAAAATAGGTTGATCCCTCTTCTAGAAGATATCCAGATACACTAATTTTAGTATAATATGAGAATAATAAAAAAATAATTATTTTGACTAGGGATATTATTATTATTATACAGGATTTATATAACGCCAACAGTTTGCGCAGCGCTTTACATCAGGGAAGACAGTACAAATACAATTCAATACAGGAGGAATCAGAGGGCCCTGCTCGTTAGAGCTTACAATCTAGAAGGGAGGGTCAAGTGGAACAAAGGGTAGTTAGCTGTGGGAGATGACATGCCGAACGTACCCTCAGTTTAAGGCCCAATAAGCTGCGGCCTGAGAGTGTTCCTGCAGTCAGCACCTCTCTTGGGACCTGTGGGATAAGGACACGATGGGATAGCAGCCAAAATCCCAGGAAACTCCGTGGCACTTGGCATCAATGACACGGCTCGTGTTTACATTACGAGAGGTTTCTCGGGGCTGCATCCTCTGAGCTCCACAAGGTGGTGATCTTCTCCCTTCTACCCAGACAGGAAGTCTCTATGGAAGACAGGAAGTGATGTCAGGTATTGACAGGAAGTTCCGGGTGAGAGGTGAGTCAGGAGGAAGTAGAGAGGAGACATTTCTGAAATGGACAGCAGAGGAGGTAATAAAGGTAATAAGATCAAATGTTCTATGTACACCCAGTAACCCCCGTCATGTCCGTCCTCTTCCTCCATAGTCGCTGTGACGTCTTTTATCTCCAGAAGATGATGATACACACATATATATTGTGGAAGCGTAGATAGACCCCTTCAGGGTCCGAACATTTCCCCACTTATGAGGCTGAGACATTTCCTTCATTTTAGAGATCTCGAAAGTCATTGGACTGCCACCAATAAAATTTATGAGGGTTATCAATGCTTGAATGTATGTATGAATGGGACAGTAGAGAGAGGAAGGGAAGGTGAGAGCAATCAGCCAAAAAATGTCACTGATTCCTACATTCTTAAAAGTAAGGAAAAGGGGTAGCAAAACCGCTAACATTTTTTTTTTATAAATGGACCTGTAACCCAATCTACATGTGCCAATAACTATTGGACTCAGCCAACATAAAGGCCCCATTATATCCTCATCCTAATATTGTATAACCAATACAGTCCATATAATTCCTTGTTATCCATCTACAGAGAAACCCGCATAGATCACATGACCACATCACTGAGGATGGAGGAGAACCAGAGTCACATGACTGAGAGGATACTAAACCTCACCCTGGAGATCATCTACCTGCTGACCGGAGAGGTGAGGAGGATTCTGGGAGGTCACATGACATCCCTCTTATCTCTATTAATAATACACAGACCTGATCATAGAGGTGAGGAGGATTCTGGGAGGTCACATGACATCACTCTTATCTCTATTAATAATACACAGAACTGATCATAGAGGTGAGGAGGATTCTGGGAGGTCACATGGCATCACTCTTATCTCTATTAATAAAACACAGACCTGATCATAGAGGTGAGGAGGATTCTGGGAGGTCACATGACATCACTCTTATCTCTATTAATAAAACACAGACCTGACCGGAGAGGTGAGGAGGATTCTGGGAGGTCACATGACATCACTCTTATCTCTATTAATAAAACACAGACCTGGCCGTAGTGGTGAGGAGGATTCTGGGAGGTCACATGACATCACTCTTATCTCTATAAATAAAACACAGACCTGACCGGAGAGGTGAGGAGGATTCTGGGAGGTCACATGACATCACTCTTATCTCTATTAATAAAACACAGACCTGACCGGAGAGGTGAGGAGGATTCTGGGATTCTAACATGATATTCCTATTGGTTCTCCAATACAGAGATTTCCTCTTGTGAAGTCAGGTGATCATATGACCATCACAGTGCCTTCATGTGACTCCCTAAAACCCGAGAGACACAACATGGAGAAGAGAGAGGTGGGGAGGATTCTGGAAATGTTGTATGACATTACTGTTGGTGTTTCATTACAGAGTTTGCATCCCGTGAGGTTTGGTGATCGTGTGACCATCACAGTGCCTCCACCTCACTCACTGACTTCTGAGAGACACAACATTCAGAAAATTCTAGAAGTCACCAATAAAATTGTGGAGCTGCTGATGGAAGAAGTGAATGGGGCTGGGAATTTGGGTACCCTATCTACTAAGGAGTGGAAATATTTAGAAGGACACAAGGATCTCTACAAGGACGTCATGATGGAGAATCAGCCGCCCCTCACATCACCGGGTAAGAGGAGACTTTATTGTAAAGGAGAGAGCAGTACGGAGGCTCCACCTAGATCCCCCATCATCTGATAAACACATAGAAACAATGTATTCAGTCAGTGTGTGTGTTTCCTACAGATGGATCCAGTAATGGGAACCCAACAGAGAGATGTCCCCGTCCTCTGTATTCCCGGGATTTCACACAGGAAGGTCACACCATCCCCCACCATCATCAGGTAGATGAGGAACAATCACTGATAGTATCATTAGGATCTGTACATTATCTGCATTGTTACCATTGATGTCATGTTTATTATATATTCAGAGTGGAAACCCGAGAGATTGTAAAGTTGACGTTAAAATAGAGATAAAAGAGGAGGATGATGAGGATGGGGTGATGGAGGAGTTTCTAAAAGGACACAAAGATCTGTACCAGGACACCATGGTGGAGTCATCCAGCTACAGGAACCCACCAGAGAGATGTCCCCATCCTCTGTATTCCTGGGGTTCCACACAGGAAGGTCACACCATCCCTCACCATCATCAGGTAGGTAATAAACAGTTATCAGCAGTTGTGATTTATACACAAACATCTTTGTTACAATTACGGTTTTATTATATCTCTAGAGTGGAAACCTTGGGGAATATAATTTTGTTCTTAAAGAAGAGTTTAAAGAGGAGGATGCGGAGTATGGAGTGATGGAAAAGCTTTCTGAAAGACGCAAGGATAGGATGGATCCACCTAATACCAGGAACCCACCAGAGAGATGTCCCCGTCCTCTGTATTCCCGGGATTCCACACAGGAAGGTCACACCATTCCTCACCATCATCAGGTAGGTGGAGTTGAGGGTCGGTAATGTAACGAAACGTCCCACACTCCGCTTGAGTGGTTTCGTCATATACCACTTCCTCCCAGTCTGAATATAGATATCAGATATTCCAACTGCTCACAAGCACAAATCAAGACGATACTTGTTTAGTTGCTGAACATGGACTGTTTATTCGAACCAGAATACAAGCCTTATATACAGTAGAAGAGGAGGTTCTGCCCTCCTGCTCATAATATTTTAACAATACGCCTGTAACCAGAAACATATATTAACATGAGCTAATTAACTAATTCCTTTGATGTGACTCTGTGTTCTTCTGGTCACTTTTATGATAAATCAGGATTTCACTACAGGTCAGACTTGTTGTCACCGAGTTTTACACAGTAGATGATACATTATCATAAGTATAAACACAGGACACCTTCTCACAATAGCAGGAGCTCCAGTAGGAGTTGGCCCAACTCCTACATTGTACAGAGGCCAATGTGTTTAGCTCTCTCACCTAACATGTTGAGTTCCGAATGAAACAAACCAAGAATAGTCTTTTCATATATCCTGGGAGATATTGTGGATAAACATTACTCTCCCATTTTACGTAATCCAAGACATATTTTCTCAGCCACACAGGATGACTTAGACATAAGAGGTGCATGGGGAGCTGAAACAAGGGTTTCCCAACCTTTCCAAGGGATTCTGGGTTCCACGGGCCCTCCAGTCATAGGGAACATAAAGTGGTTGAACACTCTGACATGTGGAGATGATGTGTGGACTCTACAAGATGATATTTTCTATGCGATCTCACATCATAAATACTTCTATGTTACAAATGTTATTTTCTGCCATTCTGTTGGTTTAGGGTGAAGATCTGATGATCATAAAAACTGAGTGTGACGTAGAAGAGACGTATGTGAGGGATGATCAGCAATATACGGAGGAGGCTGGAATGACGAGGACATTCATAGAGGAGGACACTCCTACAGAGATCAGCACAGGTGACCCATAATATATTCTTCTCTTATCTTTGCTCTGTTACTGCTCACTGATTGGTCCAGAGAACATCTCCTCACTCATATCTACCTGATCCAGATGGAATCTTGATGGAAGTGAACTTACCCTCTCATATCTATTGATGATGTATTTCTATTTTTCCAGGACACGCCATGGAGAAACCCTCAAAGGATCGTCTCACTTTATCTCCAGGTTGTAAAATGGAAGATGAGGACATCACAGGAGATTGTGGAGGAGAAACGACAATGAGCTCCACTATGGATGGAGGACTTCACAGTGTGGATAGACCATGGAATCCCTCTGACTCTGAGCGACCTCGTACTGTGAGGGATGGTGTCGGAATTCAGGGGGAGCAGATATATTTCTGTCCTGAATATGGGGAAAATTTCACTATACACGAGAGCTCTCACACACAGGAGCTTAATTCCTGTTCTGAGTGCGGAAAATCTTTTCTTCATAAATCAGTACTGTACAGACATCAAAGATCTCACACTGGTGAGAAGCCTTTTTCCTGTCCTGAGTGCGGGAAAAGTTTCACACAGAAGTCCCATCTTTCCAGACATGAAAGAATGCACACAGGCGAGAAGCCGTATTCCTGTTCTGAGTGCTGGAAATGTTTTTCCGATAAGACCAGCCTTGTCAGACATCAGAGGTTACACACGGGGGAGAAGCTGTATTCCTGCCCCGAGTGTAGAAAATGTTTTTCACAGAGGGCCCATCTTTCCAGACATCAGAGATTACACACGGGTGAGAGGCCGTTTTCCTGCCCTGAGTGTGGGAAATGTTATACAAGGAGATCAGAAGTTGTCAAACATCAAAGATCTCACTCAGGTGAGAAGCCGTATTCCTGCTCTGAGTGTGGGAAGTGTTTCTCACAGAAGTCTTGTCTTACCAAACATCAGAAACTCCACACAACCCTTGAGGTGTATTAGTGTCCTTACTGCGGGAAATGTCTTCCATATGGTTCATATTTTGCCGCACATCAGAGATCTCACACTGGGAAGAAGCTCACCTTGATATACTCCTCAGAAAACACGTGGCTGAGCGCTTCTCTGATCTTTATCATGGAAGAAACCCTTTATAAGGAAATCAGAGATTACGAAAGACTTCAAAGTTCTGTCTGTCTTCCTCTGCTAGGAGAGAGAAGGAGGGGGTGTCACTGCTGGTTGGGTCCCTCTTGGAGAGAGAAGGTGACGTCACTGCTGGTTGGGTCCCTCTAGGAGAGAGAAGGAGGGGGTGTCACTGCTGGTTGGGTCCCTCTAGGAGAGAGAAGGAGGGGGTGTCACTGCTGGTTGGGTCCCTCTAGGAGAGAGAAGGAGGGGGTGTCACTGCTGGTTGGGTCCCTCTAGGAGAGAGAAGGAGGGGTGTCACTGCTGGTCGGGTCCTTCTAGGAGAGAGAAGGAGGGGGTGTCACTGCCGGTTGGGTCTCTCTAGGAGAGAGAAGGAGGGGGTGTCACTGCTGGTTGGGTCCCTCTAGGAGAGAGAAGGAGGGGGTGTCACTGCTGGTTGGGTCCCTCTAGGAGAGAGAAGGAGGGAGTGTCACTGCTGGTTGGGTCCCTCTAGGAGAGAGAAGGAGGGGGTGTCACTGCTGGTTGGGTCCCTCTAGGAGAGAGAAGGAGGGGGTGTCACTGCTGGTTGGGTCCCTCTAGGAGGGGGTGTCACTGCTGGTTGGGTCCCTCTAGGAGAGAGAAGGAGGGGTGTCACTGCTGGTTGGGTCCCTCTAGGAGAGAGAATGAAGGGGTGTCACTGCTGGTTGGGTCCCTCTAGGAGAGAGAAGGAGGGGGTGTCACTGCTGGTTGGGTCCCTCTAGGAGAGAGAAGGAGGGGGTGTCACTGCTGGTTGGGTCCCTCTAGGAGAGAGAAGGAGGGGGTGTCACTGCTGGTTGGGTCCCTCTTGGAGAAAGAAGGAGGGGGTGTCACTGCTGGTTGAGTCCCTCTAGCTGTGTAGTCTGATCTCACCTGACCTTCAGCAGAAGCTTTAAAGAAAGACATCATGGTGAGAGAGGAGCTAGATATTGCTCATGGATAAATTGAAGGGGAGGTGACAAGACTGATCATTCCATTGCTATAGTTTGCAGCCTGCACAGACTTGGAGAATGCCACCTGCTGGTGAAAAGTGGGAAATATGACATTTTATGATATTTTCAGATGTAACATTTTATAATTATTTGATAAAAGGGAAAATATATTGACACATATTTTTAAGTATAAAACAAAAAGGGAAATGTTTATATTCTTAAAATTGTGTTTTATAAATCTTTTGATAAAAGTCTACCTTCGGATTTGTATTATTAAATGGCTACAAAAAAAAAAGACGCAAGTCCAATGAGTTTATTCACCAACAGAAAACCTCCATATACAGAGCCCTGTGTACCCACAGGGGATCCAGAGGAAGGCAAAATAAAAATACCCTATAAAGCATGATCCACCTTGCTTCAACAAGGGAAAAAATATTCTTCCTCTTACTGATCATCTTATCCAGGGGGCCTCCAAAATCTTCAGTATGAGGGCCACATTGTATATTTTACAAAAATTTGTGGGCCAAAAAAAAAATGTTTTTATGTGGGGGGGGGGGGTGACTCTGATAGGGACTATCCTGTAAGGGGTGACTCTGATAGGGACTATCCTGTAAGGTGTGACTCTTATAGGGATTATCCTGTAAGGGGTGACTCTGATAGGGACTATCCTGTAAGGTGTGACTCTGATAGGGATTATCCTGTAAGGGGTGACTCTGATGTGGACTCTTGTGTAAGCTGGTTCTCTGATGTAAGTGGGACTCTGATGGGGACTCTTATGTAAGGGTTGACTGATGGGGACTTGCATGCAAGAGGGTATTCTAATGGGGACTCTCATGTAATAGGTTACTCTGATGGGCAATCTCATGGAACGAGGGCCTCTGATGAGGACTGTGTTGTAAGAGGGTAATCTGATGGGGACTCTTATGTAAGGGGTGACTATGATGGGGACTCCCATGTAAGGGGTGACTCTGATGGAGACTGTCATGTGAACAGGGATACTGATGAGGACTCTCATGTAAGAGGTGATTCTAATGGGGACTTTCATGTAAGGGATGACTCCGATGGGGACTCTTACGTAAGGGGGAACTCTGATAGGGGCTCTGATGTAAGGGAGACTAAGATGATTGGTTGTTGGACTAGCCCCCTTTGCAACCCTCTGGAAGGCCAATAGAACGCAGATTGTTGCGGCACATTCTATTTTCAAGATCATCTTGCTTCAAAAATGTATAAGAAAGAACCGGGATGGCCGCACTCCAAAAATAAAAATGTGTTCCTTTTAATAAAAACTGGTCACAACATGGATGTCACAGCAAAAAATCAGGAAAAAGGGCTAACGCGTTTCACACTCTTATACAGTGCTTATTCAATAAATAAGCACTGTATGAGAGTGTGAAACGCGTTAGCCCTTTTTCCTGATTTTTTGCTGTGACATCCATGTTGTGACCAGTTTTTATTAAAAGGAACACATTTTTATTTTTGGAGTGCGGCCGTCCCGGTTCTTTCTTATACATATTTGCATACTATTGCAGTGCCTGCACCCAAGAGATTGGACCCCACTTTGCAGTTCTCTGGGACCTCTGAGCGGTAAACTTTCTTTATCATCTTGCTTCAGTTGCAATTGAGCAATGTGGCAGGATGCCTGATCAGAGGAGGGATGGTGTCCTCCAGCATGACTCAGGCGATGCTCTGCCTCTAATACACGATCTCTGAGTTTATGCAGATCCTGTCTGAAGAGATGTCCAGCTTAACCTCCTCGATTTTGGTAGTCAGTGTTGCCTGGCAAGTGGAGATTGCCTCCAGGATCTTAGAAGTTTCAGGGATCGATGTCTCCATCCCAGAAGCGGAGGAGCCGCCATCTTCTCCCTGCCCATCCTTATCTTTGTGGTAGAATCTGTCCAGCTTTGCAATGTACTCTGTGATCTTACGAGGACAGGACAGGATACTGGCAGTAGAGGTATCATAGGAGGTAATTAGTAAACAAATATGGACACAGGACAGATCACAGGATAGACGAGGAGACGAGATGTCCTATGCCGATGGTTCCCCAATATTGTTAAAAGGGGTTTTGAAATGCCAACAAGCCCTGCGATCCCCATAAGCACCAAGCCATGGTTGTGGGGATGAGGCCCTTATCTTTATTTTCATGTGGACAAGTTGCTGTGCCGGGCAGTCCCTGACATTCCCCAGGTTGAGGGCATGTGGCCAGGTATGGTTCAGGAGTAGGGGGGGGCACATGTTTGTCTAGATGCTTGAATTTAATAACATTATAAGACCCTTATATAGGATAGGGGTCTGGTATAGATAAAGAGAATCCCTGGCCATGTAAACAAATAAGTTAGGGATAGTTTAAAAATGGTCAGGAAATAAGGGAACTAGTGTGCCCCCCTCCTCCTGAACCACGCCGGCAAAGCACATTGTTTCTATGGAAAGGGCCTCTAATCAACAACCTTGGCTCGGTGGTTGTGGGGGTCTGTGGAAGGAGGGCTTATCAGAATCTGGAAGCTCCCATTGGGAACCTAGATACCACATCCCATGTGAATGAGTAAGGGCTGCATAGTACTGCTAATTAGAAGTGTAAATAAAAGTCCTTTAATAAAAAGAACCCCCCCTCCCCCCAAAAAAAAAGTCCCACAAAGTACATCCATCGTCAATCACAATTGCTGATGCCCGCTGAAAGAAAAATAAATGCTACCTGCCGACACACGGCATAACCCATGGGTCCTCAAACTATGGCCCTCCAGTTGTTCAGGAACTGCAATTCCCATCATGCCTAGTCATGTCTGTGAATGTCAGAGTCTTGAGGGCCGTAGTTTGAAGATCCCTGGCATAACCCGACGACTGCTCTGGCGGATGCCAGCTGAAATATACAAACGGAGGGGGTCTCCCGGGTGAAGTCATTGATCATATAATGGTCATGTCCCTATACAGTCAATGACATCACCCCGGAGAACACGTCCTTTGTATATATCAGCTGTAACCCACCTGAGCTGTCAAGATCAGACTTGTGTCAATGAGGGGTATTTACGTTTTCAATGTTGGTGGATTTGTGATTTACATGGATCTACGTCGCTGGATGATGTGGAGGGGTGAATGTCCTATTTGTGTGCGTGTGATTTTTTTTTTTTTTTATTAAAGGATTTGTCAAAAACTCTGTTTTTAATTACACTTTTTTTTTTGTGAATGTATAGGGGGGGCCCTTTTTCATTCACATAGTGGGGCCAATATCTATATAAAAGGGGGGTTCCAGATTTCGATAAGGCCCCACCAACAGACCCCCTGCAACCACCACCGGGCCAGGGTTGTGTGGAAGAGGCCCTTGTCCTCATCTACATGATTGCTTTTCTGGAAAAGGTGGGGTGGGTCATGTGGTGTGTTATGGTTCACAATAAAAGGGGGGGGGGTGGAGCATGTTCCTCACCCTCTTTTTGTGGCTACATGCTTGAATAAAAGTCTAGTGTGTGGCCTGCTCTGGCTCAGAATGGAGGGGAGTATGTTCCTCTTACCCTTTTCCTGTATGCTTGAACAAGGGTCTGTTTTTTTTTGGAGTGGGAGGTACCCCAATGACATCTATACCAGATCCTTATATAGGATTAAGGTCTGGTATATATGAATGGAATACCCGGCCCCTTTGTTTACTGAGCAGAACTGTACATACAGTATACATATAGCGACTGTACATATGTTGCCTATGGGGGAACAGCCGTGGCTGCAACACGGCTATGGGAATGCCAGCCATTGAAGGAGCAGAGAGGGCTTAGAGATGGGTTCAACTAGGAAGCCAATAGGTTTCCACCACACTCCGGGGTGATCGGTAAGCCATGTCCGGAACATGAAGCATTATTACATATACAGGCATCTTTAAAATGGAGGAGTGGACAAGAACTTAGCCAATTTCAGCTAAGATGATATAGACCTTTAGATCTTTGTAGAAGGTCAATTACCACAGACCCGTGGCTCTCACATAGATGAGAAGTCCATGTCCTGCTCATCACGACCTCGCCTTTTAGATCCTTGTGGAAGATCAATCATCATGGAGCTGTGGCTCTCACATAGACAAGAAGTCCATGTCCTGCTCATCATGACCTCACCTTTTAGATCCTGGGGTTCTGCTGGCAGAGGGCAAAAGCCTCTTCCCCACAACCCTGGTCAGTTTTTGTGGGGGTCTGCTGGCAAAAGCAAGAGCCTTTTCCCTAAAAACCTGGTCGGTGGTCATAGGGGTTTGCTGGCAGAGGGTAAGGGCCTCTTCCCTGCAACCTTGGTTGATAGTCCTGGGGGTCTGCTGGCAGAACACAAGGGCCTCTTCCCCACAATCCTGGTCCGTGGTCGTGGGGTTCTGCTGGCAGAGGGCAATGGCTTATTTTCCCATATCCCTGGCCTGTGGTCGTGGGGATCTTCTGGCAGAGGGCAATGGCCTCTTAACCACAACCATGGTCAGTGTTCATTTGAGTCTGCTGGCAAAAGCCTCTTCCTCACAACCCTAGTCTGTGGTCGTGGGGGTCTGCTGGCAGAGGGCAAGACCCTCTTCCCCACAACCCTGGTCAGTTTTCGTGGGAGTCTGCTGGCAGAGAGCAAGAGCCTTTTCCCCACAAACCTGGACAGTGGTCATAGGGGTTTGCGGGCAGAGGGCAAGGGCCTTTTCCCCACATCCCTGGTCTGTGGTCGCGGGGGACTTCTGGCAGAGGGCAAGGGCCACTTACCTACAAACCTGGTTGGTGTTCATAGGGGTCTGCTGGCAAAAGCCTCCTCCACACAACCCTAGGGCAAAGGTCTCTTCGTCACAACCCTAGTCGGTGGTCGTGGGGTTCTGCTGGCAGAGAGCAAGAGCCTCTTCCCCACAACCCAGGTCAGTTTTCATGGGGGTTTGCTGGCAAAGAGCAAAAGCCTTTTCCCTACAAACCTGGTCGGTGGTCATAGGGGTTTGCTGGCAGAGAACAAGGGCCTCCTCCCTACTTCCCTGGTTGGTGGACGTAGGGGTCTTCTGGCAGAGGGCAAGGGCCTCCTACCTACAACCATGGCCGGTGTTCATAGGGGTCTGCTGGCAAATGTCTCTCCCTTACAACCCTAGTTAGTCAGTGGTCGTGGGGGGTCTGCTGGCAGAGGGCAAGAGCCTCCTCCCCACAACCCTGGTCGGTGTTCGTGGGGGTCTGCTAAAAGAGGGCTTATCAGAATCTGGAAGACGAAGGTGTGTTTCTCTATTATGGATGCGCCTGGTGGCACGTGATCTTGCATAGGCATTAACAAGGTGTGTAGCGTGGGGCGCCATGAAGAACTAACGGCACCGGCAAAAGGGATGCACATTTCTTGTTCTTTGTGGGACTGTCCTGGATTTAGCCCGTCGTTCCCGCATGGCACACATTTGAACCCAGTCTTAATAACACAAATTCAAAGCACACAAGGATTTTAAATGTATATATATTTATTACATATACAACACATTTGTATCCCGAAAAAAAAAAAATTCTCATATATTTGCATTTTGTTTAATTAAACCTACATCTGCAAAATTACCACTTTTAGCCAGCGGGTGGCACAACTACTGCACTGAGCTTGTTTGCCATGCTGTGTAATCTGATCTCCCCTGCTCTTCAACCGCAAGCAATATCTAACTCTTCTCTCGCAACAATTTCTTCATTGGCAGCTTCTACCGAAGTGCAGGGGAGATCAGACTACAAAGCTAGAGGGCCTCAACCAACGACGATACCCCCTCTCTTCTTCTCTCCACGCACACAGAACGGTGAACGTTGATATCTTCAGCGAACTTGCTTTTCCTTGTGAAGCGTTTCTTGCCTGAAGAATGGAGGAGCTCAGCCACGTGTTTTCCGAGGTCTCGTGCTTCTTCCCAGCGTGAGGCAAAACAGGATTCATATACACTATATTACCAAAAGTATTGGGACGCTTGCCTGTACACACACATGAACTTTACCATCCCAGTCTTTTAGGCAGATTCAGAAAGATTTAGGCCGGCGTATCTACTGATACGCCGGCCTAAATCAGAATCTGCGCCGACGCAAATTTAAGCGTATTCTGGAAACCAGATACGCTTAAATTAGGCTCAGATACGAGCGGCGTAAGTGTCTTACATCCTCGTATCCTAAAGTGTAATTTTTAGGCTGACCGTTAGGTGGCGCTTCCATTGCGGTCGGCCTAGAATATGTAAATGAGTAGTTACGCCGATTCACGAACGTACGCTTGCCCGACGCAGTAAAGATACGCCGTTTACGTAAGGCATTTTCAGGCCTAAAGTTATTCCATCAAATAGCTGGACTAGTAATGTTAAGTATGGCCGTCGTTCCCGCGTATAAATTTGAAAATTTTACGTCGTTTGCGTAAGTCGTCCTTGAATAGGGCTGGACGTAATTTACATCCACGTCGAAACCAATAGGACCGTGCGGCGTACTTTGCCGCAATGCACACTGGGATATGTACACGGACGGCGCATGCGCCGTTCGTAAAATACGTCAATCACGTCAAATCACCCCCCATTAACATAAAACACGCCCCCTCAGCCGAATTTGAATTAGGCGAGCTTACGCCGGCCCGATTTACGCTACACCGCCGTAAGTTAGCAGGCAAGTATTTTGTGAATCATGTACTTGCCTCGCTAACTTACGGCGGCGCAGTGTAAACACGATACACTACGCCACTGCTAGGTTAAGGCGGTCTTTCTGAATCCAGCTATTTGTCTGTAGGGTTCAATATTCAGTTTGCCCCGCCCTTTCCAGCTCAGTTGGCCTCAGATTTATCCCTCAAAGTCTTCCTGAAGAAGTGGGTTTATCCCACGAAACATGTTGAGGCACACCTGTATTATGAGCCCCCTACACTATTTTGTCAAAAGTATTAGGACACCTGTCTTTACACGCACATGAATGTTAATGGCATCCCAGTCTTAGTCCGTAGGGTTCAATATTCAGTTGGCCCCGCCCTTTGCAGCTCAGTTAGCTTCAGATGTATCCCTCAAAGTCTTCCTGAAGAAGTGGGTTTATCCAACGAAACGCGTTGTGGCACACCTGTATTATGACCCCCCCCTACACTTTATTGTCAAAAGCAGGGGTCTTCAAACTATGGCCCTCCAGTTGTTCAGGAACTGCAATTCCCACCATGCCTAGTCATGTCTGTGAATGTCGGAGTTTTGCAATGCCTCATGGGATGTGAAGTTCCGGAACAGCTGGAGGGCCGTAGTTTGAGGATCCCTGATCAAAAGTATTAAGACGCCTGTCTTTAAACGCACATGAACTTTAATGGAATCCCAGTGTTTGTCTGTAGGGTTCAATATTGAGTTGTACCCCACCCTTTGCTGCTCAGTTGGCCTCAGATTTATCCCTCAAAGTCTTCCCGAAGAAGTGGGTTTATCCCACGAAACACGTTGAGGCACACCTGTATTATGACCCCCCTATACACTATATTGTCAAAAGTATTAGGACGCCTGTCTTTACACGCACATGAACTTTAATGGCATCCCAGTCTTAGCCCGTAGGGTTCAATATTGAGTTGGCCCCGCCCTTTGCAGCTTTAACTCTTCTGGGAAGGCTGTCCACAAGGTTTAGGGGTGTCTCTATGGGAATGATGGCGAACCTTGGCACCCCAGATGTTTTGGAACTACATTTCCCATGATGCTCAACTGCACTGCAGAGTGCATGAGCATCATGGGAAATGTAGTTCCAAAACATCTGGGGTGCCAAGGTTCTCCATCACTGGTCTATGGGAATGTTTGACCGTTCTTCCAAAAGCACATTTGTGAGGTCAGGCAACTGATGTTGGGCGAGAAGGCCTGGCTCGCAGTCTCCGCTCTAATTCATCCGAAAGGTGTTCAGGACTCTGTGCAGACCAGTCAAGTTTTCCACCCCAAACTCTCTCATCCATGTCTTTATGGACCTTGCCTTGTGCACTGGTCCAAATCATTTGGTGGAGGGGGGATTATGGTGTGGGGGGTTGTTTTTCAGGAGTTGGGTTGGCCCCTTAGTTCCAGTGAAGGGAACTCTTAAGGCGTCAGCATACCAAGACATTTTGGACAATTTCATGCTCCCAATTTTGTGGGAACAGTTTGGGGACGGCCCCTGTTCCAACATGACTGGGCACCAGTGCACAAAGCAAGGTCCATAGAGACATGGGTGAGCGAGATTGGGGTGGAGGAACTTGACTGGATTGAGGTCAGGATGCGGTGCAGGCCAGTCATGTTCCTCCACCCCAAACTTCTCCCCCACGTGGCATCTCTGACTTTTACAAAGACTGTACATCCACGAAAAGCATTTCTCTCACTCAGCACAGGAATTCGGCTTCTCCCCCTTGTGAGACCTTTGATGCGTTTCCAGGTCTGATTTATAAAGAAAACATTTCCCGCACTCCGGACAGGAATGAAGTTTCTCACCCGTGTGCGACCTCTTGTGCACAGCGAGACGATACTTCCGTGAAAAAGATTCCCCGCACTCGCGGCAGGAATAAAAGGGATCTGGCTTCTCCCCCACGTGGGACCTCCCATGTCTGACAAGCTGCGGTTTCCTTTCAAAACATTTCCCGCACTCAGAGCAGGTATACGACTTTTCCTCCGCGTGAGACCTCTGGTGCTTAGTGAGATCAGACTTGCGCAAAAAGCTTTTACCGCACTCAGAGCAAGAATATGGCTTCTCCCCCGTGTGGAATCCTTCATGTCTGACGAGTTGCGGCTTCTTTCTAAAACATTTCCCGCACTCGGAGCAAGAGTATGGCTTTTCCCCCGTGTGAGACCTCTGATGCTTAGTGAGATGAGACTTGCATAAGAAACGTTTCTCGCACTCAGAGCAAGCATACGGCCTCTCCCCCGTGTGTGACCTCTGATGCACGACGAGATTACATTTATCTAGATAACTTTTCCCGCACTCGGAGCAGGAAAACAGCTTCTCCTTGGCATGAGCTACCTGATGTCTAGCAAGATGTGAATGAGTCATAAAATGTTTCCCGCACTTAGAGCAGGAATATGGTTTCACCCCTGTGTGGGTTCTCTGATGTATTGCAAGTTGGGCTTTCAGCTGATAACGTTTCCCGCACTCCGAGCAGGAAAACGCCCCATCACCCCCCGCGTGAGTTTTTTGATGTATGACAAGTGTTGATTTCCAAGAATAACGTTTCCCGCACTCGGGGCAGCTATACGGTTTCTCCCCCGTGTGAGACCTCAGATGCGCATCGAGATTAAGTTTAGATACGAAACATTTCCCGCACTCGGAGCAGGAATGCGGCTTTTCACCCGTGTGGTATTTCAGATGCACATTGAGATTGGTTTTATGTGAAAAACATTTCCCGCACTCAGCACAAGTATAGGACTTTGGCTTTGCGCCTTTGTGAGACCTCTCGTGTTTAGTGAGATCGGACTTACAGACAAAGCTCTTCCCACACTCGGAGCAGGAATACAGCCTCTGACCTGTGTGGCGCAGCTTATGTTCGGTAAGATGGGAATTCTGTAGAAAACTTTTCCCGCACTCAGAACAGGAATACTTCTTCTCCTCGTGACACTTCTGATGTCTCATCAGTTTGAATTTCTTAGGGAAACATTTCCCGCACTCGGGGCAGGAATAGAGCCCCTTACCCGGGTGCGATCTATGATGTACAGCGAGGTCTTTCTTATACCGAAAAGATTCTCCGCACTCAGGACAGGAATAGATCATCTCCTCGCCGACGTGCCTTCTCAAATGTGCGGAAAGACTGGACTTCTGCGAAAAATAGATCCCGCATTTAGAGCAGGAATATGGCTTCTCCCCCGTGTGGGATCTCCGATGCAGGACCAAGTCCGATTTGCTGAGAAAACATTTCTCGCACTCGGGACACGAGAAGATCTTCTTGCCCGTGTGCGATCTCTGGTGCACAGCGAGACGGTATTTATGTAGGAAGGATTCCCCGCACTCGGGACACGCGTGTCGCTTTTCACCTGTACGAGGTTGCTCAGAGTCAGAGGGATTCCGTGGTCTATCCACACTGTGAAGTCCTCCATCCATAGTGGAGCTCATTGTCTTTTCTCCTCCACAATCTCCTGTGATGTCCTCATCTTCCATTTTACAACCTGGAGATAAAGTGAGACGATCCTTTGCGGGTTTCTCCATGGCGGGTCCTGGAAAAATAGAAAGAAACGTCGTCAATGTATCTGAGACGGTTAGTTCACTTCCATCAAGATTCCATCTGGATCAGAGGAGAAGGGAAGCACCCTACATTGCCACATCCGTAAATAATTGGGCATTGATTGGCATTCCCTGGTGGTGTAGGGTAGCATACCTAGTGGTCCAGTGTGGATGCCCATCCCTGGTGGTCCTGGGCGGCATACTTGTGGTCCTGGGCGGGATCAGAGGGGGGGCTGCGCTGATGAACTATCAGCACAGACCCTCCCTGTCAGGAGAGCCGCCGATCGGCTCTCCTCTACTCGCGCCTCTCAGACGCGAGTGAGGAAAAGCCGATCGGCGGCTCTTCCGGTTAACATTTGGGTGGGCACTGGTTGGCAGCTTCCTGGACATTGATTGGCAGCTGACTTGGCACAGATTGGCATTCCCTGGTGGTGTAGGGTGGCATACCTAGTGATCCAGTGTGGATGCCCATCCCTGGTGCTGCGTACTGGTGGTCCTGGGCAGGTTCCAAGGGGGGGGCTGCGCTGATAAACTATCAGCACAGACCCTCCCTGTCAGGAGAGCCGCCAATCAGGTCTCCTCTACTCGTGTCTCTCGGATGCGAGTGAGGAAATCACCGCAAAGCCGACGCCTGCAGCTGCGGGCATCATCCCAGTATAACCCCCGAAAGCCGAGGACGCATATGTGCGTACGTTCGGCGACAAGGGGTTAAAAAACATATGTATTAAGAGACATAATATATAGTGACCCCTTGCGTGTCAACGCGTTTCGCTGTTAAGCTTTGTCAGGACACGTTGGGGTTCGTTGGTTGCAAGAGAAAGGAGAGATGGGTCTCATTATCTTGCAGGAAGATCCTTTAACAAGTAGTTAAAGGAGTATGATGTCCAACAAAGAGGAAAAAGGAGAATGGCTCCAATAATCTCGTAATAAGACTTGTGACTCGTACATTTATGTATCCTCATATGGTGGTCTCAAATAGAGGATAATACACAGGCTCGACAAAAAGACAGTGGGGTAAACAGCCGGAATTTAACTGGATCCTTGGGTCCAGGGTATTTCAACGATTACAAAGTCCTCCAATACAAAGGGTTCGACTGTGCCTAACTAAGCCATATAGTGTCCCCAAGTGGGTTGGCAATGTAAAAGGATCTCAATTAACCCCCCCCCCCCTGGGAGAAAGCTCAAAGCTCTTCACTTGTTGAACAAGACTGATCTTCCGGCAAGATAGCGAGACCGTCTCTCCTTTCTCTTGCAACCAACGAACCCCAATGTGTCCTGACGAACCTTAACAGCGAAACGCGTTGACGCACAATGTCTCTTAATATGTGTTTTTTTTATTTATTTTTCCATGCTCCGTTTCCTACCACATATATGTATTTTTGTATTTCTGTCTTGATAAAATATAAATTTTCTATATTCCCCATTGTTTAAAGTCCGACCTCGGGTTACCCTTTTGGGGACCCTTCTCTGTATCTCCATCTGTAACAGGTAGATATGAGTGAGGAGATGTTCTCTGTGGAGGTCCCAACCAGCTGGGACTCTTCCCCTATTCAGTCAAAGGGCATTGGGTCCTCCTCCCAGATCACTTCTACATTTACACAGCCTTGTCAGAAGAGCAGGAACCAATGGGGACTGGGAGGGGCGTGCTCTTTACACAACCACGAGCCTAGGCACTGGGTCATGTGATCTCCAATAAACAAGAGGGTCAACGTTCAGACTTGTAGACCCTTTACCATAGAACAAGTGACCATAGGCCTAGGCTTCTGGTGATATGTACAGTGGAACCTCGGATTACGAGCATAATCCGTTCCAGGAGAATGCTCGTAATCCAAAGTACTCGCATATCAAAGCGAGTTTCCCCATTGAAGTCAATGGAAACTAAAATGATTTGTTCCGCATTGACTTCAATGGCATGCAATACCGCATGCAGCCAGAGGCGGGGGGCATCGGAGAACCTCGGAAACAGCCGTAAAGGCCCGAGGACAGCTTGGGAACATAGTATTTCAGAGTCTTTCCGAACGGCACCAATCGCCTATGGTAGTTTTCAGCACCCCCCCACCTCAGGCCAAATGCGGTACTGCACACCACTTTGGCCTGAATCCTGCTTCTTTTGCGAGACAACACTCGCAAACCGAGTTAGGATTTTTCAAAATACAGTGGAACCTCGGATTGCGAGTAACGTGGTTAACGAACATTTGGCAATACAAGCACCGTTTTTGAAAAAATCCTAACTCGGTTTGCGAGCGTTGTCTCACAAAACGAGCACGATTCAGGGCAAAGTGGTGTGCAGTACTGCATTTTCCTGAGGTGGAAGGGCCCTGAACCTTTCCGAGGTGTCCTCGGGCCTTTCCAGCCATTTACGAGGCTCTCCGGCACCCCCCCCCCCACCTCTGGCCGCATGCGGTATTGCATGCCATTGAAGTCAATGCGGAACAAATTATTTTTGTTTCCATTGACTTCAATGGGAAACTCGCTTTGATATGCGAGTACTTTGGATTACGAGCATTCTCCTGGAACGGAATATGCTCGCAATCCAAGGTTCCACTGTACAGTGTGCATATTGCAAAACGCTTGTTAAGCACATTACTAGCAATACGAGGTTCCACTGTAGTACCATTATCAACCTATTATTGGCTGATATCACTCAGCTCCCGCTCTACTCTGGACCAATCAGTGTGCAGTAATAGAGCGGAGATAAAAGAAGAATATATTATGGGTCACCTGTGCTGATCTCTGTAGGAGTGTCCTCCTCTATGAATGTCCTCGTCATTCCAGCCTCCTCTGTATATTTCTGATCATCCCTCACATACGTCTCTTCTACTTCACCCTCAACTTTCATGATCATCAGATCTTCACCCTAAACCAACAGAATGGCAGAAAATAACATCTGGAATGCATATAAACACGAAGGAGAAGGCCTTTAAAAAAATACAAGGGGTCATCATCAGCATTCCAACTTTACAAGGAACGCAACAAGAAATGTAAGGGTGCAATCAGGGAGACTAAGATAAAATACGAAAGGCACATAGCGGAGGAGAGTAACATAGAAGTATTTATGATGTGAGATCACATAGAAAATATCATCTTGTAGAGTCTACACATCGTCTCCACATGTCAGAGTGTTCAATCACTTTATGTTCCCGACCCTCAACTCCACCTACCTGATGATGGTGGGGGATGGTGTGACCTTCCTGTGTGGAATCCCCGGAATACAGAGGACGGGGACATCTCTCTGGTGGGTTTCTGGTTATAGGTGGCTCCAACATGTCCTTGCGTCCTCCGGAAAGTTCCTCCATCACCCCATACTCCTCATCCTCCTCTTTATACTCTTCTTTAACAACAATGTTATAATCCCCGAGGTTTCCACTCTGAGTATATAATAAAACATTAATTGTAACAAACATGCTTGTATTTAAATGATAACTACCAATAATTTTTGATCACTTACCTGATGATGGTGAGGGATGGTGTGACCTCCCTGTGTGGAATTCCGGGAATACAGAGGACGGGGACATCTCTCTGGTGGGTTTCTGTAGCTGGATGACTCCTCCATGGTGTCCTGGTACAGATCTTTGTGTTCTTCCTCCATCACCCCATCCTCGTCATCCTCCTCTTTTATCTCTTCTTTAACCTCAACTTTAGGATCTCTCAGGTTTCCACTCTGAATATAGAATAAAAATGACATCAGTGGTAACAATGCAGATAATGTACAGATCCTAATGATACTATCAGTGATTGTTCCTCATCTACCTGATGATGGTGGGGGATGGTGTGACCTTCCTGTGTGGAATCCCGGGAATACAGAGGACGGGGACATCTCTCTGGTGGGTTCCCATTACTGGATCCATCTGTAGGAAACACACACACTGACTGAATACATTGTTTCTATGTGTTTATCAGATGATGGGGGATCTAGGTGGAGCCTCCGTACTGCTCTCTCCTTTACAATAAAGTCTCCTCTTACCCGGTGATGTGAGGGGCGGCTGATTGTCCATCATGACGTCCTTGTAGAGATCCTTGTGTCCTTCTCAATACTCCCACTCCTGCAAGGAGAAATTGAGTGACATAACAGCAGTAATAAGTGTGTGAAAAGCTCTCGCGCCCCGAAATGAACTCAGTGAAACAAATATATTTAAATATCTTTAAAATATCGGCCACAACAATCGGCATCATATATCGGCTGCCCCAATTTCTAAATATCAGCATCGGCCAGAGAAAAACCCATATCAGTCTACCTCTATCTGGGACCCCTGGATCTCAAAAACTACCAAGGAGGGAATATAGATGACCCGTCATGGTCACTCCAACTGATTTTACTCTATCATTGGGGAGCCCACCCGGTTGGTGGGGGAGTCTCTGGCTCTACGCCAATCCTATTCTTCCCCCATTTGTCCTTTTGGACCCTTCACTATACTTCTTCCTCACTTTTGCCAAGCCCATGGCTTGCTCACTGTTATTCTCCATGATGGGATCTCCCCCAGCCCCATAACTACTAAAGTGCACAGGCCCGACTATAGACATACGAAGCTCACCATACAGATTGCCTAGCTTGATGTTAGGTTCTATTGAAGGTTCAAGCTCAAATACACTATACTGCCAAAAGTATTGGGACGCCTGCCTTTACACGCACATGAACGTTTATGGCATCGCAGTCTTAGTCCGTGGGGTTTAATATTGAGTTGGCCCCGCCCTTTGCAGCTATAACAGCTTCAACTCTTCTGGGAAGACTGTCCACAAGGTTTAGAAGTGTGTCTATGGGAATGTTTGACGATTCTTCCAGAAAAGCACAAATGTGAGGTCAGGCACCGACGTTGGACGAGAAGGCCTGGCTCGCAGTCTGCGCTCTAATTCATCCCAAAGGTGTTTTATCGGGTTGAGGTCAGGACTCTGTGCAGGCCAGTCAAGTTCCTCCACCCTAAACTTGCTCATCTATGTCTTTATGGTCCTTGCCTTGTGCACTGGTCCAAATCATTTGGTGGAGGGGGGCTTATGGTGTGGGGTTGTTTTTGTTAGGGCTTGGGCTCTTAGTTCCAGTGAGAGAAACTCTTAGGGTCCTTTCACACGGAGCGGGCCGTTTTTGTGTCCGCTCCATGTGTGTCCGTCGGCTCAGCAGGGATCATCCGTAATCCCCGCTGAGCTGTCGGCGGACAGGGCGGTCCCCGCACACTGTGCAGAGACCGCCCTGTCTTTCCTCCGCTCTCCCCTATGGGGAATCGGATGAATACAGACAGTCTGTTCGTATTCATCCAACCCGCCGGACGGAAGAAAAATAGGGTTTTCTTCTGTCCGAAAAACCGGATCTTTACGGACGCGGATCTTTGCGGACGTTAGCGGATGCATCATCCGCTAACGTCTGCAATCCCATAGGGATGCATTACAAGTCAACGGACTTGTAAAAAGCGGACGAACGGTCCGCACATGTGAAAGGGGCCTTAAAGCGGAGGCCCACACAAATAGTGAACCTCCGCTTTTCGGAACCCTCCCCCCCTCCGGTGTCACATTTGGCACCTTTCAGGGGGGGGGGGCTGCAGATACCTGTCTAATACAGGTATTTGCACCCACTTCCGGGAATAGACTCCCACGGGAGTCACACCCCTTTGTGTCACCCCCCGATGTCTTCCGGGAAACACACTGGTCCCAGGAGACAGCGGGGGCCCAGCGAAGAAGCGACACATTACTCGCGCATGCACAGTATGGAACCGGGCAATGAAGCCACAACGCTTCACTTCCTGATTCCCTCACCGAGGATGGCGGCGAGGGCAACCGAGAGACGAGCGGTTGCTCAGCCTCGGCTGCCGACATCACGGGCACCATGAACAGGTAAGTGTCCATTTATTAAAAGACAGCAGCTGCAGTATTTGTAGCTGCTGGCTTTTAATATATTTTTTTTTTTTGTGGGATCTCCACTTTAAGGCCGGAGTGAGGTGCGAATTTCAGCTCTCTTATCTCTGCAGAGAGATAAGAGAAGTGTTCAGCAGATTAGCAACGTTTTAGATGCAAATTTGGAGACCTGGGAGAAGTAACGGGTGAGAGGAGAGTGGGGGAGAAGTGTATTGAGCTGAATGAGAGAAATTCCTGAAGAGAACTGAACACATCTGCGAATCAGCTGCGTACCCATAGAAGATAATGGGCTTGAATTTGCACCTGAGCCGCACCGCAATGCCTAAAAGACGCACACGGTTTTACTGCAATGCGCAGTGCGAATGCATCGCACATATGTGAACCAGCCTCATTGAAAACAATGTATTTAGAAATGTTCTGCGTATTGGATGCGGTTTAAGCCGCACTCAATTCGCATAAGTGTGAACCTGGCCTTAAGGTGTCAGCATACAAAGACATTTTGGACAATTTCATGTTCAGGCTCCACCCGAGCGCACAAATAAAAGACCACTTACATGCAGCCGTGGATGTCTGACCAACAACTAAATGGATGTGTGAAGATCCACCACATATGCTTCAGATAAATGGATAAGATAGCGGGTTACACGTGTATTTTTCTATAGATGTAGTCCTCTCTACTAGTCATAGAAGACGACATAACGGGAGGAGTTCCTGGGTGTAAATAAAAAAAATAAGATCTTATTACCTCCTCTGCTGCCAGTTCCAGCAATGTCTCCTCTCTACTTCCTCCCGACTCACCTCTCACCCGGAACTTCCTATTTATAATCTGACATCACTTCCTGTCTGTACCTGACATCACATCCTGTCTTCTTGTCTGGGTAGCTGTGGGATCACCACGTTGTGGAGCTCAGAGGAACTGCAGCCCTAAGAAACATCTTCACTCCCTCTATCACAGGGGTTCTCAACCCGTGGTTGGGACCCCCTCGGGGGTCAAAAAACAATTTGCCAGGGGTCACCATATCCTGGGCTGTTCCTGAAGTCCGCACCACTCTCTCAGACTCAACTGGGTTGTTCCTGGAGCAGCCGCCCATTCAGTTCACGGCATGGCCAGGGGGCAAAGACTAGAGGTTAGCTGACTGGTGAGGAATGTGAAGTGGGAGGGGCTGGAGGAGAACCTATGTCCTAAGTCCTAGGGCCAGATTCACAAAGAGATACGACGGTGTATTATCTACAGATCCCCCGTCGTATCTCTGACTTACACTGGTCCTATCTATGCGCCTGATTCATAGAATCAGATACGCATAGATAGGGCTAGATCCGACAGTGTTACACTGTGTTACACTGTCGGATCTTTTTTTAAATTTAAAAATGGCGCGGGGGCGTTCCCGCTGATTTACGATAAATAATATGTAAATCAGCGAGATACGCAAATTCACGAACGTACGCGGACCCGTCGCAGTGTTCTTACGTCGTTTCCGTAGCGGTTTTCCCGTCGTATACTTACCCCTGCTTTTATCAGGCGCAGCCAATGTTAAGTATAGCCGGCGTTCCAGCGTCGAATTTGAATTTTCCTACGTCGTTTGCGTACGCCGATTCACGAACACGCGCGTCGCAAGTCCCGCTCACGTCGCAACCACTGACGTCCTAGTGACGTCAGTGGGAGCAATGCACGCCGGGAAATTCCCCGGACGGCGCATGCGCATTTAAATCGGCGCGGGAACGCGCCTGATTTAAATAGTACACTCCCCTAGCCGCGGAATTTGAATTCCGCCGGGGGAGTTAGGATCCGCCGTCGCAAGTTTGAAGGTAAGTGGTTTGTGAATTAGCCACTTGCCTCCTAAACTTGCGGGAGCGGATCTTAATTCACGAAGATCGAGCGGATCTATAGATCCGCTGCGCTACGTGAATCTGGCCCCTAGTTCTTATACACTTATAGGTAGATTCAGGTACGTTGGCGTAACTTTGCGGCGGCGTAGCTTAAGGAATTTAAGCTACGCCGCCGTAAGTTAGCGAGGCAAGTACATGATTCACAATGTACTTGCCTGCTAAGTTACGTTGGCGTAGCCTAAATCGGCGGGCGTAAGGGCGCCTAATTCAAATGTGTTTGACGGGGGGCGTGTTTTATGTTAATGGCGCTTGACCTCACGTTTTTTACGGGTTTTTTCACTGCGCATGCGCCTACATTTCCCAGTGTGCATTGCGGCTAAGTACGCCGCACGGCCTATTGATTTCGACGTGGATGTAAATCCCGATTCACGGACGACTTACGCAAACGACATAAAAAATTCGAATTTCGACGCTGAAACGGCAGCCATACTGGACATTACTATTCCAATAGGGCCTAGCTCTAACTTTACGCGGCCTATCTCTTACATAAACAGCTTAAAAGTACTGCGTCGGCCGGGCGTACGTTTGTGAATCGGCGTATCTCCTCACTTACATATTCTACGCCGACCGCAATGGAAGCGCCACCTAGCGGCCATCCAAAATATTGCAATCTAAGATAGGACGGCGCAAGCCGTCGTATCTTAGATATGTTTAAGCGTATCTCTGTTTGAGCATACGCTTAAACATAAGTCGTGCCGTCGTACGTGTTGTAAAATTAACACCTTTGCACATTACTCGCTGCGTTGGAAACCAAACAAAAAAAGACCAAAAATATGGTAAATAAATTTAATAGTACAAAATGCAAGAAAAACTTTTATTATCAACTCTGCAAAGGATATCCAACTTTAAATATATATATATAAACACATTATAATACCAAAAGTATTGGGACGCCTGCCTTTACACGCACATGACCTTTAATGGCATTTCCAGTCTTATTCCGTAGGGTTCAATATTGAGTTGGCCCCGCCCTTTGTAGCATGGATGAGCAAGTATGGGGTGGAAGTTGACTGGCCTGCACAGAGTCCTGATCTCAAAGGGGATGTGGTGCCAATAACTTATAGATAAGTAAAAAAATCTTCTTTGTTTTTCAGGGTTGGGCTTGGCCCCTTAGTTCCAGTGACGGGAACTCTTAAGGCGTCGGCATGCCAGGAAATTTCGGACAAGTTCATGCTCCCAACTTTGTGGAAACAGTTTGGGGACGGCCCCTTCCTGTTCCAACATGACCAGCGCACAAAGCAAGGTCCATAAAGACATGGATGAGCGAGTTTAGGGTGGAGGAACTTGACTGGCCTGCACAGAGTCCTGACCTGAACCCGAAAGAACACCCTTCAGATGAATTAAAGCGAGCCAGGCCTTCTCGTCCAACATCAGTGCCTGACCTCGCAAATGCGGTTCTGGAAGAAGACATTTCCCGCACTCCTGACACTAATACACCTCGAGGTTTGTGTGGGTTCTCTGATGTTTGATAAGGTAACACTTCTGCGTAAAGCATTTCCCGCACTCAGGACAGGAAAACGGCTTCTCACCCGTGTGAGACCTCTGATGTCTGATCAGTTCCGATTTAGAAGGAAAACTTTTCCCGCACTCGGCACAGGAATGAGGCCTCTCGCCCCGGTGCAATCTCTGATGTTTCGAAAAATTGCTTTTCTTGGAAAAACATTTCCCGCACTCGGAACACTTAAACGGCTTCTCTCCCGTGTGGCATCGCTGATGCTCATGAAGGCTGTACTTCCATGAAAAACATTTCCCGCACTCAGAACAGGAATGCGGCTTTTCCCCCATGTGAGATCTCTGATGGGTGACCAGTTCCGACTTATAAAAAAAACATTTCCCGCACTCAGGGCAGGAATGAACCTTCTCTAGGGTTGCATGCGTTATCTGGTGTTTGTTAAGTGTAGACTTCTGCGTAAAACATTTCCCGCACTCAGGGCAGGAATACGGCTTCTCACCTGTGTGAGACCTCTGATGTGTGACAAGATCTGATTCATAAGGAAAAAATTTCCCGCACTCAGAACAGGAATGAAGCTTCTCCCCCGTGTGCAATCTCTGATGTGCAGAAAAATTGCTTTTCTTAGAAAAACATTTCCCGCACTCAGAACAGGAAAACGGCTTCTCCCCTAAGTGAGATCTCTGATGTGTGACCAGTTCCGATTCATAAACAAAACATTTCCCACACTCAGGGCAGAAATGAGACTTCTCACCCGTGTGCAACCTCTGATGTGCTGAAAGTTTGCACTTCTCTGAGAAACATTTCCCGCACTCGGGACAGGAAAACGGCTTCTCACCCCTGTGAGACCTCTGATGTCTGACCTGTTCCGATTTATAGAAAAATCTTTCTCCGCACACGGCGCAGGAATATTTATTCTGAACCGCGTGCGATCGCTGATGTACAGAAAGATCGCACTGCTTTGAAAAACGTTTCCCGCACTCAGGACAGGAATGCAGTTCCTCACCCGTGCGCGATGCCTGATGCGCAGAAAGATTGGACTTTCGTGAAAAACGTTTCCCGCACTCGGCACAGGAATATGGCTTCTCCCCCGTGTGAGATTTCTGATGTGTGAGCAGTTCTGATTCATAAAGAAAACATTTCCTGCACTCAGGGCAGGAATGAAGTTTCTCACCCGTGTGTGTTCTTTGATGTACGGTAAGGAGATACTTCCGTGAAAAAGATTCTTCGCACTCAGGGCAGGAATGAAGCTCCTCCCCCGTGTGAGATCTCTGGTGCACAGTAAGACCTAATTCAGACTTAAAGCTTTTTCCGCACTCAGGACAGGGAAATGGCTTCTCCCCCTGAATCCCGGCCCCACCCCCCACAGTACGAGGTTGCTCAGAGTCAGAGGGATTCCATGGTCTATCCACGCTGTGAAGTCCTCCATCCATAGTGGAGCTCATTGTCTTTTCTCCTCCACAATCTCCTGTGATGTCCTCATCTTCCATTTTACAATGTGGAGATAAAGTGAGACGATCCTTTGAGGGTTTCTCCATGGCGTGTCCTGGAAAAATAGAAAGACATCATCAATAGATCTGAGAGGGTTAGTTCACTTCCATCAAGATTCCATCTGGATCAGGTAGATATGAGTAGACATGTGCACTGCCGAAAAATTTGTTCATTTTCGCTGTATTCGTTTTTTAGCCTTTTTCGGAAACTCTGAAAATTCAAAGATTCGAAAATTTGAAAATGTTTGAATTCTGAATTTTTGAATTTCCAAATTTCCGAAATGTTCAAATTTCCGAAATTTCGGCATTCAAATTTTCGAATTTCCGAAATTCTAATTTTCGAGTTTCGAAATGTTGTAAATTCGGGAATTAACAAATTAGTCAAAATTAGTTAAAAAACTAATTAGGAACTAAACAAATTGCACATGTCTAGATATGAGTGAGGAGATGTTCTCTGTGGAGGTCCCATCCAGCTGGGACTCTTCCCCCCATCAAAGAACCTTTGGTCCTCCTCCACTTCTACATTTACAAAGCCTTGTCAGCAGAGCAGGAGCCAATGGGGGCTGGGAGGGGCGTGCTCTTTACACAACCACAAGCCTAGGAACTGGGTCATTTGATCTCTGATAAAAGAGGGTCAAAGTTCAGACTTGTAGACCCTTTACCATAGAACAAGTGACCATAGGCCTAGGCTTCTGGTGATATGTACAATGGAACCTCGAATTACGAGTATAATCCGTTCCAGGAGAATGCTCGTAATCCAAAGCACTCCCATGTCAAAGCGAGTTTCCCCATTGAAGTCAATGGAAACAAAAATAATTTGTTCCGCATTGACTTCAATGGCATGCAACCACAAGCCTAGGCACTGGGTCATGTGATCTCTGATAGACAAGAGGGTCAAAGTTCAGACTTGCAGACCCTTTACCATAGAACAAGTGACCATAGGCCTAGGCTTCTGGTGACATGCAATACCATTATCAACCTATCATTGGCTGATATCACTCAGCTCCCGCCCTACTCTGGACCAATCAGTGTGCAGTAACAGAGCAGAGATAAGGAAATACAGAAAAAGGGAGCACTCACATCGTTTCCTCTCCAATTTACGCATGTGGCAAAGAAAAAGATACTCAAGGAGTTACCATTGGCCGGACTTTAGGAGCATAGAAAACAATTGGGAAGTAGAAAAATATATAACAATTTTAGAAAAGTACATGGTATATTCAAAAAGTGTTCAGAATGATTAAAAATCATGTAGAATGATACAAATTGTACTGTGAGCGTCGACGCGTTTCACCGTTGGGCTTCTTCAGGACGCGATCAAGGTTCAGAGAGGTAACAAAGAGAGAGAACGAGTCTCACTGTCTTATAGTAGACTAGATCTCATTCGCAAAAATATCCAGTGACCGGGGTATTTCCAAAAACAGGGTCCAATATGTAAAATAATTCCAAAGGACTCCAAAGAAATAAGCCGCAAACGGCTAATTTCGCACTGAAAATAGGGAATCATCGAGCAGAGGCATGGAAGCTATACTATATCCCATCAGCACTACGAGCTCCGTGTGTGTAGTCCTTTCTTGGACCCTGGATCTCCTGACATGGTCACATGCCCTATTTTGGGCAACATGAGATGCCTCCATGCCTCTGCTCAATAATTCCCTATTTTCAGTGCGAAATTAGCCGTTTGCGGCTTATTTCTTTGGAGTCCTTTGGAATTATTTCACATATTGGACCCTGTTTTTGGAAATTCCCCCGGTCACTGGATATTTTTGCAAATGAGATCTAGTCTATTATAAGACAGTGAGACTCGTTCTCTCTCTTTGTTGCCTCTCTGAACATTGATCTAGTCCTGAAGAAGCCAAACGGCGAAACGCGTTGACGCACAAGGGCTCACTGTACAATTTGTATCATTATACGTAATTTTTTATCATTCTGAACACTTTTTAAATATACCATGTACTTTTCTTAATAAAATTGTTATATTTTTTCTACTTGCCCATTGTCCGGCCAATGGAAACTCCCTGAGTACCTTTTTCTTTGTTTGCAGAGCAGAGATAAGAGAAGAATATACGATGGGTCACCAGTGCTGATCTCTGTAGGAGTGTCCTCCTCTATGAATGTCCTCGTCATTCCAGCCTCCTCCGTATACTGCTGATCATCCCTCACATACGTCTCTTCTTCTTGCTCTTCTTCTGATTTAACCTCAACTTTTACGATAATCAGATCTTCACCCTAAACCAACAGAATGGCAGAAAATAACATCTGTAACATAGAAGTATTTATGATGTGAGATCACATAGAAAATATCATCTTGTAGAGTCCACGCATCATCTCCACATGTCAGAGTGTTCAATCACTTTATGTTCCCGACCCTCAACTCCACCTACCTGATGATGGTGGGGGATGGTGTGACCTTCCTGTGTGGAATCCCGGGAATACAGAGGACGGGGACATCTCTCTGGTGGGTTTCGGTTACTGGACGACACCACCATGGTGTCCTGGTACAGATCTTTGTGTTCTTCCTCCATCACCCCATCCTCATCATCATCCTCCTCTTTTATCTCGTCTTTAACCTCAACTTTACAATCTCCAAGGTTTCCACTCTGAATATAGAATAAAAATTACATCAATGGTAACAATGCAGATAATGTACAGATCCTAATGATACTATCAGTGATTGTTCCTCATCTACCTGATGATGGTGGGGGATGGTGTGACCTTCCTGTGTGGAATTCCGGGAATACAGAGGACGGGGACATCTCTCTGGTGGGTTCCCATTAATGGATCCATCTGTAGGAAACACACACACTGACTGAATACATTGTTTCTATGTGTTTATCAGATGATGGGGGATCTAGGTGGAGCCTCCGTACTGCTCTCTCCTTTACAATAAAGTCTCCTCTTACCCGGTGATGTGAGGGGCGGCTGATTCTCCATCATGACGTCCTTGTAGAGATCCTTGTGTCCTTCTAAATACTCCCACTCCTCCATGGAGAAATAGACAGTGACATCCTGACACCTTATAGGAACCTGACACACACAATGATACAGTCACCATCCAGACACACCCCTTGTCTGTTACTGGATAATGTCCCAGAATCCTCCTCACCTCTCCTGTCAGCAGCTCCATCATCTTCTTGGTGACTTCTAGAATCTTCTGCATGTTGTGTCTCTCAGGTTTTAGGGAGTCACATGGAGGCACTGTGATGGTCATATGATCACCTGACTTCACAAGAGGAAATCTCTGTATTGGAGAACCAATAGGAAGATCATGTTAGAATCCCAGAATCCTCCTCACCTCTCTCTCCGGTCAGGTCTGTGTATTATTAATAGAGATAAGAGTGATGTCATGTGACCTCCCAGAATCCTCCTCACCTCTCCGGTCAGGTCTGTGTTTTATTAATAGAGATAAGAGTGATGTCATGTGACCTCCCAGAATCCTCCTCACCTCTCCGGTCAGGTCTGTGTTTTAATAATAGAGATAAGAGTGATGTCATGTGACCTCCCAGAATCCTCCTCACCTCTCCGGTCAGCAGGTAGATGATCTCCAGGGTGAGGTTTAATATCTTGTCAGTCATGTAACTCCGGTCCTCCTCCATCCCCAGTGACGTGGTCATGTGATCTATGCGGCTTTCTCTATAGATGGATAGAGGAGAATTATGTGGACTGCACTGGTTGTACAATATTAGGGTGAGGATGTATGGGGGATAATGCCCGGCTTTGTTCTATTTGATCCAGCACTGCTCATTATTTTTTGATCTTTATCAAAAGTCGCCGGAAATATAATTTTCCCCCTTTTTTAAAAGGGATGAGCCAATCGGAATGGGTTAGTTTTGCAGGCTGCTCATTGAAATGCATCAGAAAGCATGCTGGGAACCTAAAATTTTACAGTGAGGGGGTGGGCATGTAAGAAAACCACCATGACACGTCCTTCTAAGCCAGGGGTCTTCAAACTATGGCCCTCCAGCTGTTCAGGAACTACAATTCCCATCATGCCCAGTCATGTCTGTGAATGACAGATTTACAATGCCTCATGGGATATGTAGTTCCGCAACAGCTGGAGGGCCGTAGTTTGAAGATCCCTGTTCTAAGCCACCTGATCACAGATTATAGGCCAGGAAGGGCATTCTTGGTAACCGGATCGGTATTGTGGCCAACAAAAATCTCATTAGTTAGTCCCTATTACCAAACTGTGAATAACTTGAATTTGGGTCAAAGTCGTGGTTGACCTGAAGCTCATCCCTACTCCCTAACTAACGCCTAATAAAATTAAGACTTTTACGTTCCAATTTGTATCTAATGGAAAAAAATATTTCGGGAATTTTTATCCTCATCTATTTGAGGCTCATTGGAGCCACTTCCGGTCCCAGAGAGACAACAGGATGTGAGAAGAACTCCTCGAAATGAGGGAAAAGGTGACCTCGCTGAAAGAAAAGAGGGGGCTGGATTCAAGAAGCAAATTGCGCCTGTGTAACCATAGTTACACAGCGCAATTGCTTACTTGCCCCGGCGTAACGAATGCTCCTGATTCAGGAACCTCGTTACGCCGACTGCAGCCTAAGATATGCGCGGCATAAGGCTCTTATGCCCGCATATCTTAGGCTGCATTCTTGCGATGGCCGCTAGGTGGCGTTCCCGTTGTGCTCAGCGTATAGTATGCAAATTGCATACTAACGCCGATTCACAACGTTACGCAAGCCCTGCGTGCGCAGTTTACGTCGTTTCCGTACGGCGGTTTTCGTGTAAGGCTGCCCCTGCTATTAGCAGGGGCAGCCAATGTTACGTATACCCGTCGTTCCCGCGTCGCGAAATTTCAAATTTACGTAGTTTGCGTAAGTGATTCGTGAATGGCGCTGGACGCCATTCACGTTCACTTTGAAGCAAATGACGGCCTTGCGACGTCATTTGCCGCAATGCACGTCGGGAAAGTTTCCCGACGGAGCATGCGCTCTACGATCGGCGCGGGAACGCGCCTAATTTAAAAGATTCCCGCCCCCTACGGGATCATTTAAATTGCGCGCGCTTACGCCGGGCATTTTGCCGGCGCGCCCACGCAATTTACGGAGCTACTGTTCCGTGAATCAAGGGCAGCACAGTAAATTTGCGGGGGCGCAGGGCAAAAACATTGCCCTGCGCCTCTGTAAAAAAAGCGCAAATCTACTTGAATCCAGCCCAGGGGTTCTAATCCTTGCACATTTTTGGGGGGTAATAGATGCACTTTAAGGCTCTGTTCAACCCACCAACAAAATGTCATAGAATACGTTTGGATAAAGAGATAAATGATAAAATACGATCGTATTACCTCCTCGCCTGCCAGTTCCAGCAATGTCTCCTCTCCAATCTCCTTACTCACCTCTCACCAGGAACTTCCTGTCTGTATCTGACATCACTTCCTTTCTTCCATAGAGACTTCCTGTGCCAGGTTAAGTGAGATCACCACCTTGTGGCGCCCAGAGGAACTGCAGCCCCAGAAACATGGACTTGTGCTGTGTGTGTATGTACTGTACACTCATCTGCCATAACTTTATGACTTTTTATCCCCATCTAGTCCTCCTAGAGATATTTCCCTTCACTTCCTGTCCCGAGAGACAACTGGAAGGGAGAAGAAATCTCTTCGAAGAGAGGATAATGAGGTAATGAGGTTGTTCCAAATTATAGTGTAGCGGTACCCCCATAGGGGCTGTTGTGGCCCAGCTGTCACCCTGCCCAGCCCGGCATTCACTTTCCAGACACTCCAAGACAATGAACTTGCCATGAACTGGCTTTGTTTTTGTTCGTTTTATTGAGGGAATTAACTTGAATGGGGTAAAGGAAATATTGGATGCCCAGTGAATTGGGACAGAACTATGTACACTCACTGCACATGCTACTACTTCGGTCTCCTCTAGCACTTTCCTTGCTTACAGACTATTAGCTAGATTCAGAGAGACTTAGGCTGGCGTATCAGTAGATACGCCAGCCTAAGTCTGAATTTGCGTTGGCGCTAATTTAAGCGTATTCTGGTAACCAGATATGAGCGGCGTAAGTGTCTTACACCGTCGTATCCTAAAGTGTAATTTTTAGGCTGACCACTAGGTGGCGCTTCCATTGCGGTCAGCGTAGAATATGTAAATGAGTAGATATGCCTATTCACGAACGTACGCCCGGCCGACGCAGTACAGATACGCCGTTTACGTAACGCATTATCAGGCCTAAAGTTATTCCATCAAATAGCTGGAATAGTAATGTGAGGTATGGCCGACGTTCCCGCATCGAAATTTGAAAATTTTACGTTGTTTGCATAAATCGTCCGTGAATAGGGTTTTACGTCATTTACGTCCACGTCGAAATTAATAGGACCGTGCGGCGTACTTTGCCGCCATGCACACTGGGATATGTAGGCGGACGGCGCATGCGCCGTTCGTAAAATACGTCAATCACGTCGGGTCAAGCCCCATTAACATAAAACACGCCCCCTCAGCCTATTTTGAATTAGGCGCCCTTACGCCCGCTCGCTTTAGGCTACGCCGCCGTAACTTAGCAGGCAAGTACTTTGTGAATCATGTACTTGCCTCGCTAACTTACGGCGGCGTAGTGTAAACACGATACACTACGCCGCCGCAAAGTTAGGGCGGGCTATGTGAATCTAGCCCTATTCCTCCTCCTTCATCCTGCACATCTCTTGATTCCCAGGAGCAGCTAGCACAGGTAATGTTAGGCCTGACACTGGCTCAGCCAGACCTCAGCAACTGCCCTTTGCAGGCAGGGGCCGTGGGCCCCTATAGTGTAGCAAAAAAATATAAAGTCTTTGGTTCTAGCTGTCCTAGATGGACTACTGCTCCCAGTCAGCCCTCTTCAGGCCCTGCCAGCCCTCCTGACTCCACTGCCCATGACACCACAGTCCACTCCACTGGCTCTGCACCCATCCCCGATTGCATGCTCCCAGTCCTCTCAGGTGTGCCCCCCAGTCCTCTCCACTGTGAATGTCACTCACCAGCCCTCCTGGCTGTGACCAGTTGTTCCTCTCCTTGAAGACTTGCCCGGCAATGCTCCCACCTGCTGTCCTCTCTTGCTCCTCCTGTGCTTCCTGTCCAGATCCTTCATGCGTTCTTAAAGGGCTCCATCCTGCACCCAGGCCCAAGGTCACCCCCCCAGACCGGGGAGCTCCCTCAAAGGCCCCAACAGCCTAGCATTCCATCTTCAAGCTCTGAACGACTCCAACTCCACCCCAGCTGGGCTAACCCCAGGTATTTAAGGAGGCCTGCCCCCTGCCAATCCAAGTTGGGGATTGGTCAGGGCTCCTTAGAGCACCCCAGGCAGCTCCACCTTCTCTCTCCTCCTTTCTTTCTAGTACCTTCCAGAATGCTCTAGAAAGAAGAGGGAGGTCTTAGTGATGCTGCCTGTGAGTGACCAGCTGCTAAACTCTGAGCCACTCCCAGCCCACACAAACCAAAACAAACAGGCCTGGCTGGTAGCCAGGCTGCCTAAATCTACTTTACTTAATTCACAAACCCCACTCTAGCACTTACTTAAGTAGAGGGTGCTACAAAAGATTTCCCCCTTCATTTCTTTTTTTATTGACAACTGTAACATTTTGGGTTTCCTGTCACTCATCCGGACATATAAAGGGTATCGATCTTCCGAACTGGAGCATACAATGATTAGCCATAACATTATGATCACTGACATTTAATGTAAATAACATTGATCATGTGATTACAATGGCATCTGAAAGTCAGGAGGTTGACACCGAGCGCGGAGTGGGAGAGCAGCAGTACGGAGGGGGGACACAGAGCGTGGAGGGGGAGAGCAGAATAATGGAGGAGGACAGCAGCAGCACGAAGGGGGTAACGGAGCGCGTAGGGGTAAAGCAGCACAGATGGGGGGAACTGGAGGAGGATACATAGACAGTCAGGTATCAGGTGAAGCATCGGAGCATTTTCCCCGAGTACAAGTACTCAGGGAAATGCTTGGTATCGGTACAACCCTACCACCAGAGCTGATCATTTAGGGCGCAAGTTCTGTATTCAGAAACAACTTGCGCCCTTAGTTACGGCGGCGTAACGTATCTGTGTCGGCGTAAGCCCGCCTAATTCAAATGTGGATGATGTGGGCGTGTTTTATGTATATTAACTGTGATCCCGCGTATTTGATGTTTTTTACGAAAGGCGCATGCGCCGTTTGTGAAAAAATCCCAGTGCGCATCGTCGAAATTCCGCCGCAAATCGTCATTGCTTTCGACGTGAACGTAAATTACGTCCAGCCCTATTCGCGAACGACTTAGGCTAACGACGTAAAATTTTCAAAACTCGACGCGGGAACGGCGTCCATACTTAACATAGGATACGCCTCATATAGCAGGGGTAACTATACGCTGAAAAAAGACTAACGTAAACGACGTAAAAAAATGCGCCGGCCGGACGTACGTTTCTGAATCGGCGTATCTAGCTCATTTGCATATTCCTTGTGTAAATCTATGGAAGCGCCACCTAGTGGCCAGCGTAAATATGCAGCCTAAGATACGACGGTGTAAAACACTTAAGCCGGTCGGATCTTAGGGAAATCTATGCGTAACTGATCTAGAGATACGCCGTCGTATCTTCTCTCTGAATCTACCCCACTGTCTATTCTTGATGTCTATCTATGGAGGAACAATAAGAAACCTCAGACACTTTAGCATACGAATATCTTTATTGCACGTATTACACAATGTTGATGCCGGTTCCCATTACCTTGGAACTTATACTCAGATTCACAACTTATTTTTTTTGCACTCAAAATCCCTAAATAGTTGAAAAATACAATTGGAAATACTAAAGGAAGTGGTTTTGGGATGGTTGAGTGAGTAATTGAAATGGGTTGGAAGGGAGGGCAATGGGAGGTTAATAGAGCAGATTGGGGGGCAGACATTACCAGAGAATGAGAAGACATGGTGGTGGAAGGTTATAGAGGTCCATAGGAGGATCCCTACCTTACCAATACATAAACACATAATAAAGTAACTCATTGTGCAAAGAGCCAGTAAGTAGGATTGCGAAAAAGGGAAACCTTAACATTTTTGGGTTCCTGAGGAACTAATGCCCGGTACACATGAGTGGAATTTATTTTGGAAAGAGTCTGATGTGAGCTTCTCATCGGAAATTCCAACCGTGTGTAGGCTCCATTAGACTTTTTTGTGTCGGAAATTCCAACGGACTTAGAGAGCAGGTTCTCTATTTTTCCGACAGAAAATATTCCTATCGGAAAATCCGATAGGAATAGACATCCAATGCTTCCGAGTATGCGTCAAATTATTTCCGAGCAGACGTGTTTGGAATACAGACGGGAAAAAAAACACGTCTGCTCGGAAATATTTTGACGCATGCTCGGAAGCATTGGATGTCTTTTTCTCGCCTCGTTGTAGTGTTGTACGTCACCGCATTCTTAACGCTCGAATGTTCAGAGAACTTTTGTGTGACCGTGTGTATGCAAGCCAAGCTTGAGCAGAATTCCGTCGGGAAAACCATCCAACTTTTTTCCGACGGAAATTCCGCTCGTGTGTACGGGGCATTAGGCTTCATGTACACTGTCCTACATTTACTGTGGCCAAGGGAATACACAAAACATTTTGTGGCCGGCGGGTCAAAACATTCCTATCCTGAACTTGAACCCTTCCGCGTTCAGGAGAGGAAGGTTGAAGCTCACCTAAATGAGGCAGATCCTAAACTCTGATAAAAAGCCTCCGTGTACATGGACACATAGGCCTTTATGGCGTTGAGTTCGGGAGCCTGGGCAAAAAAAATATAAACTCCAAAAACTCCTAAACTCAAGTTTAGGAGGTGCCAATGTACATGAAGCTTAAATATCCTTATCCTAAACATGGAAGTATACCGTTCAGGATGGGAACGTTTTGACAACAAGCCGTGGGAAAATGCAACATGCAGTAATGAATGGTGAATGGTCTTCAGTTTGGTCCTGAGACCTGATCCATTGTATTTGTCTACTTTGGTATGACCCGGCTTCGCCTCTGCTCCTTGCCTCTACGTAGCTCATCTGGTTACTCTGAACTTGGCCAGTTTACTGGACTTGTCTCTACTGCTTTGCCCATACTGACCTTGGTCTTCTTCGCCAGCCAATTTTTGCAATGTTTTTGAGTTTCCCATGGCCGTGGTCAGGGTAGGCTAGTGTACATGTAGCCTAAGGTAAGCTGGATTCTCAGGAAACCAGTGCAGACTTATGCTCATGCCGATGCGCATTGCAATGTTGCTCGTACTTCTGGACGAAAGGGCAACACCAGACGTGCTATGGTGACCCAACACGCACATGCACACGTAATAATTGGCGTGCATACTTTGTGCTCAGCAGCCTCTTTAAATGGATGTGTCACTGTGAGGCCTCGTACACACGACATAGTTTCTCGGCAGAATTCACTGAGAAACTCGGTCAAAACCCGGATTCTGCCGAGAAACTCTGTCGTCTGTACAGTTTTGGCTCGATGGAGCCGCCGAGGAACTCGACGAGAAAATAGAGAACATGTTCTCTATTTTCTCGTTGTTCTATGGGAGAAGGCGGCCCGCCGAGCTCCTCGGCGGCTTCATCCCAAAACTCGACGAGGAACTCGACGTGCCAAGCACGTCGAGTTTCTCTGTCGTGTGTACGAGGCCTGAGAAGTTGCTGAATGGTCTTCAGTTTGGTCCTGAGACCTGATCCATTGTATTCGTCTACTTTCGTATGACCCGGCTTCGCCTCTGCTCCTTGCCTCTACCTAGCTCATCTGGTTACTCTGAACTTGGCCCGTTTACTGGACTTGTCTCTCCTGCTTTGCCCAGTTGTTACTGACCTTGGTCTTCTTCGCCAGCCAATTTTTGCAGTGTTTTTGAGTTTCCCATGGCCAGGGTAGGCTAGTGTACATGTAGCCTAAGGTAAGCTGGATTCTCAGGAAACCAGTGCAGACTTATGCTCATGCCGATGCGCATTGCAATGTTGCTCGTACTTCTGGACGAAAGGGCAACACCAGACGTGCTATGGTGACCCAACACGCACATGCACACGTAGTAATTGGCGTGCATACTTTGTGCTCAGCAGCCTCTTTGAGGCCAGGTTCACACCTATGCGAATTGAGTGCGGCTTAAACCGCATCCAATACGCAGAACATTTCCAAATACATTGTTTTCAATGAGGCTGGTTCACATATGTGCGATGCATTCGCACTGTGCATGGCAGTAAAACCGTTTGCGTCTTTTAGGCATTGCGGTGCGGCTCAGGTGCGAATTCAAGCCCATTATCTTCTATGGGTACGCAGCTGATTCGCAGATGTGTTCAGTTCTCTTCAGGAAATTCTCTCATTCAGCTCAATACACTTCTCCCCCACTCTCCTCTCACCCGTAACTTCTCCCAGGTCTCCAAATTCGCATCTAAAACGTTGCTAATCTGCTTAACACTTCTCTTATCTCTCTGCAGAGATAAGAGAGCTGAAATTCGCACCGCACTAGTGTGATTCCGGCCCAAATGGAAGTGTCACTGTGAGAAGTTGCTGAATGCTCTTCAGTTTGGTCCTGAGACCTGATCCATTGTATTTGCCTACTTTCGTATGACCCTGCTTCGTCTCTGCTCCTTGGCTCTACCTTACTTCATCTGGTTACTCTGAACTTGGCCCGTTTACTGGACTTGTCTCTACTGCTTTGCCCAGTTGTTACCAAAATTGGTCTGCTTATTGGGCTTTCTTTGCCATGCACACTTGGCCCCCAGGAGCCTCTTTAAATGGATGTGTCACTGGGAGAAACTGCTGAATGATCTTCAGCTTGGTCCTGAGACCTGATCCATTATATTTGCCTACCTTGGTAACACCCAGCTTTTCCTGGGCTTCGTCTCTGCTCCTACTTCTACCTAGCTCATCTGGTTACTCTGAATTTGGCCTGTTAACTGGACTTGTCTATACTGCTTTGCCCAGTTGTTACTGACCTTTGTGTGCTTCTTGGACCTGCTGATCTTTCCCACGGGTGAGGTTTGGGTAGGCTAGTGTACATGTAGCCTGCTGAATGGTCTTCAGCATGGTTTTGAGAACTGATCTGTTGTGTGTGCCTACCTGGCTTCTCCTGGGCTTCGCCTCTGCTCCTTGCCTCTACCTTGATCATGTGGTTACTCTGAATTTGGCCTGTTAACTGGACTTGTCTATACTCCTTTGTCCAGTTGTTACTGACCTTGGCCTGCTTCTTGGACTTGCTTTGCCTGCTGATCTTTCCCACTGTTTTCCCATGGCCACCATTTAGGCTACATGTACACTAGCCTACCCAATGTGGGCTGGATTCTCAGGAAACCAGTGCAGACTTATGCTCATACGCATTGCATTGACTCTTATACTTCTGAGCAAAAGGGTAACAACCGATGTGCTATGATGACCCAGCACCCGCACATGGTGATTGGCGTGCACCCAGCAGCCTCTTTAAATGGATGTGTCACTGGGAGAAACTGCTGAATGATCTTCAGCTTGGTCCTGAGACCTGATTCCTTATATTTGCCTACCTTGGTATCACCCAGCTTTTCCTGGGCTTTGTCTCTGCTCCTTGCCTCTACCTAGTAGCTCATCTGGTTACTCTGAACTTGGCCTGTTAACTGGACTTGTCTATACTGCTTTGCCCAGTTGTTACTGACCTTTGCCTGCTGATCTTTCCCACGGCTGCGGTTTGGGTAGGCTAGTGTACATGTAGCCTGCTGGTCTTCAGCATGGTTTTGAGAACTGATCTGTTGTGTGTGCCTACCTGGCTTCTCCTGGGCTTCGCCTCTGCTCCTTGCCTCTACTTTGATCATGTGGTACTCTGAATTTGGCCTGCTAACTGGACTTGTCTATACTGCTTTGTCCAGTTGTTACTGACCTTGGCCTGCTTCTTGGACTTGCTTTGCCTGCTGATCTTTCCCACTGTTTTCCCATGGCCACCATTTGGGCTACATGTACACTAGCCTACCCAATGTGGGCTGGATTCTCAGGAAACCAGTGCAGACTTATGCTCATACGCATTGCATTGACTCTTATACTTCTGAGCAAAAGGGTAACAACCGATGTGCTATGATGACCCAGCACCCGCACATGGTGATTGGCGTGCACCCAGCAGCCTCTTTAAATGGATGTGTCACTGGGAGAAACTGCTGAATGATCTTCAGCTTGGTCCTGAGACCTGATTCCTTATATTTGCCTACCTTGGTATCACCCAGCTTTTCCTGGGCTTTGTCTCTGCTCCTTGCCTCTACCTAGTAGCTCATCTGGTTACTCTGAACTTGGCCTGTTAACTGGACTTGTCTATACTGCTTTGCCCAGTTGTTACTGACCTTTGCCTGCTGATCTTTCCCACGGCTGCGGTTTGGGTAGGCTAGTGTACATGTAGCCTGCTGGTCTTCAGCATGGTTTTGAGAACTGATCTGTTGTGTGTGCCTACCTGGCTTCTCCTGGGCTTCGCCTCTGCTCCTTGCCTCTACTTTGATCATGTGGTACTCTGAATTTGGCCTGCTAACTGGACTTGTCTATACTGCTTTGTCCAGTTGTTACTGACCTTGGCCTGCTTCTTGGACTTGCTTTGCCTGCTGATCTTTCCCACTGTTTTCCCATGGCCACCATTTGGGCTACATGTACACTAGCCTACCCAATGTGGGCTGGATTCTCAGGAAACCAGTGCAGACTTATGCTCATGCGCATTGCATTGACTCTTATACTTCTGGGCAAAAGGGTAACAACCAATGTGCTATGATGACCCAGCACCCGCACGTGGTGATTGGCGTGCACACTTGGCACCCAGCAGCCTCTTTAAATGGATGTGTCACTGGGAGAAGCTGCTGAATGATCTTCAGCTTGGTTTTGAGACCTGACCTGTTGTGTGCCAACCTGGCTTCTCCTGAGCTTCGCCTCTGCTCCTTGCCTCTACCTTGATCATGTGGTTAAACTGAACTTGGCCTGTTAACTGGGCTTGTCTATACTGCTTTGCCCAGTTGTTACTGACCTTTGCCTGCTTCTTGGACTTGCTTTGCCTGCTGAACTTTCCCATGGCCGCGCTTTGGGTAGGCTAGTGTACATGTAGCCTGCTGAATGGTCTTCAGCTTGGTTTTGAGACTTGATCGATTTGTGCCTACCTAGGTAGGACCTGGCTTCTCCCTGGACTTCACCTTGCTCCTTGTCTCTACCTTGCTCATCTGGTTACTCTGAACTCGGCCTGTTTACTGGACTTCTCTCTACTGCTTTGCCTAGTTGTTACCGACCTTGGCCTGCTTCTTGGGCTTGCTCTGCCTGCCGATTCAGTCCCTCACTTTCTGGCTACCGCTGACTGCTTCCTGCTCTGGTGCCAATTTGCTTCAGCATCCTATCCTGTGGACTGCGACTCCCAGCTCTACGGACAGTAGCAGCCAGCTACTCCGGCACACATGCTACTCCATGCCCTCCACTTTCCGCAGGGGTGCAAAAAGAGGCCTCCACAACGCTCTAGTCTTCACCCAGGATATGTGATACACCATGACTCAACTGTTGTTGCAGAAAAACTCCTCTATTCACTACAAGACTAGGCTCTTTGCATTGGTGCTAATACTCTTACTCTGAGGCACATGGTAAATGTTAAAAAAAAAAAAAAATGGAGGTGTGGAGGATCCCTGATGTACAGCAAACTATAAATCATATAGAAAACAATTCTGCGCTACTGCACCTTGAGGTTTGTGTGGGACCTCTCATGTCTGATAAGATTGGATTTCTGCGAAAAACATTTCCCGCAATCAGCACAGGAATACGGGTGCTTCTCCCCCGTGTGAGATCTTTGATGTGTGATGAGCTGAAACTTCCGTTGATAACGTTTCCCGCACTCAGGGCAGGAATACGGCTTCTCCCCCGTGTGAGACCTCTGATGTATGACAAGTTGTGATCTCTGTTGATAACACTTCCCGCACTCAGAGCAACAATACGGTTTCTCCCCCGTGTGAGACCTCTGATGCTCGACAAGTACCGATTTCCGTTTGTACGATTTCCCACACTCGGGGCAGGAATACGGCTTCTCAGCCGTGTGAGATCGCTGATGTATGATAAGTTCTGATTTCCGTGGAAATCTTTGCCCGCACTCGGGGCAGGAATACGGCCTCTCGCCCGTGTGGCATATTAGATGTACGTTGAGAATAGATCTATTCGAAAAACATTTCCCGCACTCAGGGCAAGAATACGGCTTCTCCCCCGTATGGGATCTCTGATGTATGACTAGGTTTGATTTCAATCGATAACATTTCCCGCACTCGGGGCAGGAATGCGGCTTCTCCCCCGTGTGAGACCTCAGATGTACGGTGAGCTCAGATTTCCACAAAAAACGTTTCCCACAATCAGAGCATGAGTATTTCCTTTCTTCTGTGTGAAATCTTTCATGTCTGGCAAGTAGTGATTTCTGTGTGAAACATTTCCCGCACTGAGAACAGGAATACGGTTTATCGCTGCTGTGGTATTTCTCATGCGCGGAAAGGTGGGCCTTCTGTGAAAAACATTTTCCGCAATCAGGACAGGAAAACGGTTTCTCCTCCGTGTGAGTTGTCTGATGTCTGGCCAGAGTTGATTTATAAAGGAAACCTTTCCCGCACTCAGGGCAGGAGTGAAGCTTCTCACCCGTGTGCGACCTCTGATGTACACTAAGGTGATATTTACGTAGAAATAATTCCCCACAGTCAGGACAGGAAAGTAGCTCCTCGCCTGTGTGAGTGCTCTGATGTCTGATCAGAAATGATTTATAAAGAAAACATTTGCCGCATTCAGGACAGGAATGTGGCTTCTCCCCCGTGTGAGATTTCTGATGTACAGAAAGACTTAATTCAGAGCTAAAACTTTCCCCACATTCAAGACAGGAAAATTTGTCCTCCTGAATTCCGGCACTGTCCCTCACAGTACGAGGTTGCTCAGAATCAGAGGGATTTGATGGTTCAACTACAATGTGAGGCCCTCCACCCATAGTGGAGCTCATTGTCGTTTCTCCTGTGCAAACTCGTATGACGTCTTCGTCTTCCAATTTGTAGTCTGGAGATAAAGTGAGACGATCCTTTGAGGGTTTCTCCATGGCGTGTCCTGGAAGAAAATATAATAACATCGTCAATATATCTGAGAGGGTTAGTTCACTTCCATCAAGATTCCATCTGGATCAGGTAGATATGAGTGAGGAGATGTTCTCTGTGGAGGTCCCAACCAGCTGGGACTCCTCCGCTCTTCAGTCAAAGGGCCTTTGGTCCTCCTCCCAGATCACTGAACCGCTTCCTTCCCGCCGTACGACTATAAACGTCCTCTCTTTGAAGAGGACTACCGTTGTTATGGTAGCAACTAGCTACCATAACCCCAGTATCCTCTTAAAGAGCCGGCGGTTCTCTTTCAGATAAAAGTGGTCTCTGTGGCGGATTCGCAGCAAGATCACTTTTATCGGTGACAGGAGAGGGGCCCACCCACCCTCCTCCTGCCACGCTCCAGTGTCCTCCGCCGCTTACCATGGCCGTCAGTAGCGGCGGAGGCGATCGGATCCTCTTCCGAGCCTGAAATGGAGACAAGCGAGTCATTGCAGGGCGGAAGCGACGTCACAACGTCACTTCCACCCATAGCTCTCAAAATGGTGTCAAAAGTGTTCGATGTGTCCGATATCATGTCGCAGTCATGACGCTGATCGCCGCCATTACTAGTAAAAAGAAAAAATATTTATAAAAATGCCAAAAAACTATCCCCTATTTTTAGACGCTCTAACTTTTGCGCAAACCAATCAATAAACGTTTATTGTGATTTTTTTTTACCAAAAATATGTAGAAGAATACGTATCGACCTAAACTGAGGATTTTTTTTATATATTTTTGGGGGATATTTATTATAGCAAAAAGTAAAAAAATATTGCTTTTTTTTCAAAATTGACACTCCATTTTTGTTTATAGCGCAAAAAATAAAAACCGCAGAGGTGATCAAATACCACCAAAAGAAAGCTCTATTTGTGGGAAAAAAAGGACGCCAATTTTGTTTGGGAGCCACGTCGCACGACCGCGCAATTGTCAGTTAAAGCGACGCAGTGCCGAATCGCAAAAAGGGCTCTGGGCTTTGGGCAGCCAAATGGTCCGGAGCTGAAGTGGTTAATAGAGTTTTATAGTAACATTGTACGGTATCTCACAATAGTAAGTACACCCCTCACATTTCTGTAAATATTTTCTTCTATCTTTTCATGTGACAACACTGAAGAAATTACACTTTGTTACAATGTTGTGTAGTGAGTGTACAGCTTGTATAACAGTGTAAATTTGCTGCCCCTCAAAATAACTCAACACACAGCCAGTAAAGGTCTAAACCGCTGGCAACAAAAGTGAGTACACCCCTAAGTGAAAATGTCCAAATTTGGCCCAAAGTGTCAATACTGTATTTTGTGTGGCCGCCATTATTTTCCAGAACTGCCTTAACCCTCTTGGGCATGGAGGTCACCAGAGCTTCACAGGTTGCCACTGGAGTCCTCTTCCCCTCCCCCATGACAATAAAAAATCCTTACATCCCTAAGTGAAAATGTCCAAATTGGGCCCAATTAGCCATTTTCCCTCCCCCGGTGTCATGTGACTCGTTAGTGTTACAAGGTCTCAGGTGTGAATGGGGAGCAGGTGTGTTAAATTTGGTGTTATCGCTCTCACTCTCTCATACTGGTCACTGGAAGTTCAACATGGAGCCTCATGGCAAAGAACGGATCTAAAAAAAAAGAATTGTTGCTCTACATAAAGATGGCCTAGGCTATAAGAAAATTGCCAAGGCCCTGAAACGGAGCTGCAGCACGGTGGCCAAGACCATACAGCGGTATAACAGGATGGGTTCCACTCAGAACAGGCCTCGCCATGATCGACCAAAGAAGTTGAGGTCACGTGCTCAGCGTCATATCCGGAGGTTGTCTTTGGGAAATAGACGTATGAGTGCTGCCAGCATTGCTGCAGAGGTTGAAGGTGTGGGGGAGGGGGGTCAGCCTGTCAGTGCTCAGACCATACGCCGCACACTGCATCAAATTGGTCTGCATGGCTGTCGTCCCAGAAGGAAGCCTCTTCTAAAGATGATGCACAAGAAAACCCGCAAAGACAAGCATACAAAAGACATGGATTACTGGAACCATGTCCTGTGGTCTGATGAAACCAAGATAAACTTATTTGGTTCATATGGTGACAAGTGTGTGTGGCGGAAACCAGGTGGAGAGGACAAAGACAAGTGCATCTTGCTACAGTCAGGCATGGTGGGGGGAGTGTCATAGTCTGGGGCTGCATGAGTGCTGCCGGCACTGGGGGGGGGCTACAGATCATTGAAGGAACCATGAATGCCAACATGTACTGTGACCTACTGAAGCAGAGCATGATCCCCTCCCTTCGGAGACTGGACCGCAGGGCAGTATTCCAACATGATAAAGACACCAAACACACCTCCAAGATGACCACTGCCTTGCTAAAGAAGCTGAGGGTAAATGTGATGGACTGGCCAAGCATGTCTCCAGACCTAAACCCTATTGAGCATCTGTGGGACATCCTCAAAGAAAAGGTGGAGGAGCGCAAGGTCTCTAACATCCACCAGCTCCGTTATGTCATCATGGAGGAGGGGAAGAGGACTCCAGTGACAACCTGTGAAGCTCTGGTGACATCCATGCCCAAGAGTGTTAAGGCAGTGCTGGAAAATAATGGTGGCCACACAAAATATGGACACTTTGAGCCCAATTTGGACATTTTAACCTATTTCACCTATTATTGGCTGATATCACTCAACTCCCGCCCCTACTCTGGACCAATCAGTGAGCAGTAACATAGCAGAGATAAGAGAAGAATATATTATGGGTCACCTGTGCTGATCTCTGTAGGAGTGTCCTCCTCTATGAATGTCGTCGTCATTCCAGCCTCCTCCGTATATTGCTGATCATCCCTCACATACGTCTCTTCTACGTCACACTCAGTTTTCATGATCATCAGATCTTCACCCTAAACCAACAGAATGGCAGAAAATAACATCTGTAACATAGAAGTATTTATGATGTGAGATCACATAGAAAATATCATCTTGTACAGTCCACACATCATCTCCACATGTCAGAGTGTTCAATCACTTTATGTTCCCGACCCTCAACTCCACCTACCTGATGATGGGGGATGGTGTGACCTTCCTGTGTGGAATCCCGGGAATACAGATGAGGGGGACATCTCTCTGGTGGGTTCCTGGTATTAGGTGGTTCCATCATATTTTCCACGTATTGGATCTTTGGGTTCAACGGAAAACTCCTCCATCACTCCATACTCCTCATCCTCCTCTTTATACTCTTCTTTAACAATAATATTATAATCCTCAAGGTTTCCACTCTGAATATATAATAAAACATTTATTTTAACAAACATGCTTGTGTATAAGTCATAACTACTAACAATTCTTGATCACCTACCTGATGATGGTGGGGGATGGTGTGACCTTCCTGTGTGGAATCCCGGGAATACAGAGGACGGGGACATCTCTCTGGTGGGTTCCTGTAGCTGGATGACTCCACCATGGTGTCCTGGTACAGATCTTTGTGTTCTTCCTCCATCACCCCATCCTCATCATCCTCCTCTTTTATCTCTTCTTTAACCTCAACTTTAGGATCTCTCAGGTTTCCACTCTGAATATATAATAAAAATGACATCAATGATAACAATGCAGATAATGTACAGATCCTAATGATACTATCAGTGATTGTTCCTCATCTACCTGATGATGGTGGGGGATGGTGTGACCTTCCTGTGTGGAATCCCGGGAATACAGAGGACAGGGACATCTCTCTGGTGGGTTCCCATTACTGGATCCATCTGTAGGAAACACACACACTGACTGAATACATTGTTTCTATGTGTTTATCAGATGATGGGAGATCTAGGTGGACCCTCCGTACTGCTCTCTCCTTTACAATAAAGTCTCCTCTTACCCGGTGATGTGAGGGGCGGCTGATTCTCCATCATGACGTCCTTGTAGAGATCCTTGTGTCCTTCTAAATACTCCCACTCCTCCATGGAGAAATAGACAGTGACATCCTGACACCTTATAGGAACCTGACACACACAATGATACAGTCACCATCCAGACACCCCCCTTGTCTGTTACTGGATAATGTCCCAGAATTCCCGGCACCGCTCACCTCTCCGGTGAGCACTACAAAGATCTTCTTGATGATTTCTGGAATCTTCTTGTTTTTTCTTTTTTTTTTACAAAGTTTTGGGTTTATTTCTCAGCCTATAATTGAAAAAAAAAAAACAACAGCATTTTTTCATGTACATATGGACTTAATAAAATCTTTATGTGGCCTTAAATGTAAGTACGTGAATTACTCATCGAGTTATTGCCAAGTTGACCAACCCACGCTCGCCTGGCATTATTTGAACTGGGTCGATGATCTTTGGACATGAAATGGTTAACCCCACTCAGGTTCAGAACATTCCCCCAGTTACGGGGCCGGAACATTTCCTTCATGTTGGAGACGGTGTCACCTCTTCTCACCTTAACGAATTATAAACTTCTAATTGGATTTGGGTTTTATTTCATAGCAGGTTTCCAGACATCTTCAATTCATAAACTATGATTGGAAAGAAAGAGCACAAAAGAACCATTAGCTCCTCTGCTGCCAGTTCCAACAATGTCTCCTCTTTACTTCCTCCCAACTCACCTCTCACCCGGAAACTCCTCTTTATACTTGACATCACTTCCTGTCTCTGCCTGACATCACTTCCTGTCTTCCATAGAGACTTCCTGTCTGGGTTTAAGTGAGATCACCGCAGCTAGGGGTTCGGATCCCGGTCTCAGCTACATGTGAATTGAGTTTGGTGGTCTCAGCCCGGCTCCCGGTGGGTGTGCTATGCGATGTAAGCCTGCGCTTAGTACGCCCACCCCCCTCCCACAAAAACCACCACACTTACACGCACTCGAAATTGGGTTAACATGCACGCACTTTGACAACGCGGTCTCTAAAAAGAGAGGCGAAGGACTAACGGGGCTGGTTGAGCGGGCTAGATCCTCTCACTCCCTTAGAGGGAGTCCCTCTGCCCCGTTGGGCTTCAAAGCGGAGCAGGTAGGGCGGGCTGTGTGGGAGGACCCCCTCACACACCCACCATTGCCACCCGGGGCATGGAGAAAGGTGGCAGATTGCCTCTGGGGGAGGCATGCCTACTCCCAACTCCTGCAGTCCGGCTCCTCTCTCGAGTACACGCACAAAATACACTTTAAAAAAAAAAGAAGTGAGATCACCACCTTGTGGAGCTCAGAGGAAACTGCAGCCCCCTCGTGAAACGTCTAGTAGTGTGACCAGTCATTGAAACCATAGCTCCCAACTGTCCCTGATTCCGAGGGACTGCCCCTGATTTCGAGGAATGTCCCTCTGTCCTCCTCATGTGTCCCTCATTTTGGTCTGATCTATATAGTTGTATAAAAAAATGCACTTGTTATCTATCAAAAAGTGTTTCCCAGTGCCAAACCTTTCATACAATTTCTAAATGGCTGCATTTATAAATTTTAAAAGCCAATATAAAGGAATAGTAGTGGTTAAAAAAAAAAAGCACTTGTGGATTTAATTAACCTTTTTAGGGTTAATTCCCCTTTTGAGGGGGTGTGGTAGGTGGGCGTGTCCTATGCCTACATACGTTTGTTAGTAGGTGTCCCTCATTCCTATCTCAAAATGTTGGGATGTGTGCTGAAACCAACGAGGGGGCTTATTTTATTCCACTGATACCAACAATGGCTCACTGCCTCCTGGTGTTGTCCCATGACCTCCAGTGTTCCCAGTGTCCATCCACCCTGTACCCAGTGTCCATCCAGCCTGTACCCAGTTCCCAGTGTCCATCCAGTCTGTATCCAGTTCCCAGTGTCTATCCAGCCTGTACCCAGTTCCCAGTGTCCATCCAGCCTGTATACAGTTCCCAGTGTCTATCCAGCCTGTACCCAGTTCCCAGTGTCCATCCAGCCTGTACCCAGTTCCCAGTGTCCATCCAGCCTGTTCCCAGTGTTCATCCAGCCTGTACCCAGTGTCCAGCCTGTACCCAGTTCACAGTGTACATCCAGCCTTTATCCAGTTCCCAGTGTCCATTCAGCCTCTACCTAGTTCCCAGTATCAATCCAGCCTCTACCCAGTTCCCAGTGTTCATTCAGCCTCTACCTAGTTCCCAGTGTCAATCCAGCCTCTACCCAGTTCCCAGTGTCCATCCAGACTGTACCCAGTTCCCAGTGTCCAGCCAGTACCCAGTTCCCAGTGTCCAGCCTGTACACAGTTCCCAGTGTCCAGCCTGTACCCAGTTCCCAGTGTCCAGCCTGTACCCAGTCCCCAGTGTCCATCCAGCCTGTACCAAGTTCCCAGTGTCCAGCCAGACTGTACCCAGTTTCCAGCCTGTACCCAGTTCCCAGTGTCCATCTAGCCTCTACCCAGTTCCCATTGTTCCCAGGGTAATCAGGTATTCCAGCCTACATACAGTCTTGGGTCCTACTACCAGTGAATTTGAGATTGCTCTTGTGATCCTTGTGTTCTCCCGTCTGTTTCCTGCTCCAATGATCTCCGTGGACTCCTGCCAGCATCCAGTCTTCCTTCACCATTGTGTCTCCTTTACCTACTTCTTTAGCTCCATCTAGTGGCCAAAATGTGGTACAGGTTCCTGAAATACCTCAATGAGAGAACTGTACCACATTCTGGCCACTAGATGGAGCTGATAGTACTGGAATGTATCTCTTAGAAAAATTACAGTGACACTTCATTCATTCAGCTTGCAGCATGCTTCTAACGTTCGTGCAACAAATGTTTTATAACTAGACCCCATAGAGATTGTGATGGTACCGACACCTTATAAGGGTCATCTTTAAGTAAAGCCCCCTAAACTTTTCTAATTTGAGACCCCCCCATCCCCCAATGTGCTCTTTTACCTCTGACAATTACAAAAGACTCCTGCATTGCTTTCATTTTGGCTGTAAAAATCCAGTTGAGATCTAAAGGAACCATTCAATCAGTCACCTGATTAACGATTTAAGTATATAGAAATTACAAATTTTATAGAGTATAAAATAAAAAAAACTTTGTAAATACAATTCAATTTTTATTAGATATAAATATGAAATTATATATCTGAAAATGTCATACTGGGCACGTACACCCAGCCAATGGCACTCTCCTAGCAAAGGCTGCTGCACCAAATTGTTTTTCTGTGTAGTCTGATCTCCCCTGCTCTTCAGCCAGAAGCAATATTTAACTCTTCTCTCTCTCTTTTGCTATTACAGTGTATATATCACAAGAAGAAGACGACGACTTGGTGAAAAATTTTGGTAAAATTTTTTATGAAATATTAGGCTTAGTGCAGTTTAGAGCTTGGGGCTGAAGAGCAGAGGAGATCAGACTATACTGCAGAAAGAACTCAACCAGCAGTGGCACCTCCCTCTTGCCATGTGGTTTCTGAGGTGTCCTCCTAATACCTTTAAGCTTCTGAGCTTCTGACGTAGAGCAAAACTGTAGTCTGTCTGTCTGTCTCAGAAAACATTTCCTGCACATTAATCTGCATTGGGGGACTTATGGGATCTTAGATGTCTGGAAAGATCTGCTTTTTTCGAAAAACATTTCCCACAGTCGGGACATAAATACGGCTTCTCCCCCGTGTGAGATCTGCGGTGGATAGTCAGGTCTACTTTATACACAAAACTTTTCCCGCACTCAGGACAGGAATACGGCTTCTCGCCCGTGTGGGATCTCAGATGCCCAGGAAGATGGGACTTCTGCGAGAAACCTTTCCCACACAGGGGACAGGAATACGGCTTCTCCCCCGTGTGAGACCTGTGATGCCTGGCGAGATCTTGCTTGCGCACAAAGCTTTTGTCGCACTCGGAGCAGGAATACGGCTTCTCGCCCGTGTGATATATTTGATGGGCGACAAGTTGTAATTTCTGTGAATAGCACTGTCCGCAGTCGGGGCAGGAATACGGCTTCTCGCCCGTGTGGGATCTCTGATGTCTGGAAAGATGGGCCTGCTGCGTGAAACATTTGCCGCACTCAGGGCAGGAATATGGCTTTTCCCCTGTGTGGGATCTGTGATGTCTGTCTAGTATTGATTTCTGCGAGAAACATTGCCCACACTCCGGACAAGAATACGGCTTCTCGCCCATGTGGTATTTCTGGTGTTTGGTAAGATGGCACTTCTGTGAAAAACATTTCCTGCACTCAGGACAGGAAAATGGCTTCTCCCCCGTGTGAGACATTTGGTGTCTATCAACGTGAGACTTTCTGGCAAAACACTTTCCGCAAATGGGACAGGAATAGGACCGCCGACCCATGCATGAACTGTTTTGCTCATGAAGATGGGATGAATGGGATTCTGTTAAGGTAATCATGTTATCTGCCTGAAGGATGGCTCCATCTCTTACAGTCGGAGGTTCCTCAGAATAATATTGTTGGGTGGTAGGGCTTTCTCCTGGACAATATTGTTGGGTGGTGGGGCTTTCTCCTAGACAATATTGTTGGGTGGTGGGGCTTTCTCCTAGACAATATTGTTGGGTGGTGGGGCTTTCTCCTGGACAATATTGTTGGGTGGTGGGGCTTTCTCCTGGACAATATTGTTGGGTGGTGGGGCTTTCTCCTGGACAATATTGTTGGGTGGTGGGGCTTTCTCCTGGACAATATTGTTGGGTGGTGGGGCTCTCTCCTGGACAATATTGTTGGGTGGTTAGGCTTTCTCCTGGACAATATTGTTGGGTGGTGGGGCTTTCTCCTGAACAATATTGTTGAGTAGTGATATTTTTTCCTGGACAATATTGTTGGGTGGCCAGGTTTTCTCCTGGACTATACTGTGTGATGTCCTCATCTTCTACTTTACAGTCTGGAGATAAAGTGAGACAATCCTCTGAGGTTTTCCAGATGTCGAGTCCATATACTATAAAAAAAAAAAAAACAATGAATGAAAAGGTTTATTGCTAGATAACCTCAGCCAGGGTTCAACCTACACCAGACAGCTTCAAAGCAGGTGCTGAGTATCTTATGCTTCCACCCTCAAGTAAACCAGGAAATAGTCCCTTCAAAAATAGGGACTGTCCTTTTATTGGAATGATAATGGTAATGGTGGTCCCCAACCCCTCTATCATTCATTTATGTATTACAGTTCCTTATACGGCCAATGATGTAGTAATATGAATAACAGTTGGTAAGGCCAGAGAGTGGGAATGCAGGAAGCCTAACCAACTTGCATTATGCATGACACAAATAAGGACTTAAATCATGAAAGAATGATTTTGAAGACCACCATTATTGGGTTCATAACTCAATAAGATCTTGAAGACCACCATCATTGGGTTCATGACTCAATAAGATCTTGAAGACCACCATCATTGGGTTCATGGCTCAATAAAATCTTGAAGACCACCATCATTGGGTTCATGACTCAATAAGATCTTGTAGACCACCATTATTGGGTTCATGACTCAATAAGATCTTGAAGACCAACATCATTGGGTTTATGACTCAATAAGATTTTGAAGACCACCATCATTGGGTTCATGAGTCAGTAAGGTCTTGAAGACCAACATCATTGGGTTTATGACTCAATAAGATCTTGAAGACCACCATCATTGGGTTCATGAGTCAGTAAGATCTTGAAGACCACCATCATTGGGTTCATGAGTCAGTAAGATCTTGAAGACCAACATCATTGGGTTCATGAGTCAGTAAGATCTTGAAGACCACTATTATTGGGTTCATCACTCCTTACATCACTTTCTAATGATATCTAGGATCAATTCCTATGTGTTAATGAATAAGATTTCATTCATCACTTTCTTACATCCTTATACGATCAATAATGTTATAATGAATACCAGTGGGGAAGAGCCCAAACGGAGGCCAGACAGTGGGAATGCAGGAAGCCCAACCAATTTGCATTATGCATGACACAAATAAGGACCTGAACTATGAAAGGAAGATTTTGAAGACGCCATCATTGAGTTGTTGACTTCTATTATCACTTTCTATGACACATGCGATCAATATGTGACAATTAATTACAGTGAAGAAGAGCCAAACTGGAGATCAGAGAGTGAGGGTGCAGGGAGCACGGCCAATTTGGAACATATATGACACAAATAAGATCTTGAAGATCACCAAAATTGGGTTCATGAATCAGTAAGATCTTGAAGACCACCATCATTGGGTTCATGACTCAGTAAGATCTTGAAGACCACCATCATTGGGTTCATGACTCAGTAAGATCTTGAAGACCACCATCATTGGGTTCATGACTCAATAAGATCTTGAAGACCACCATCATTGGGTTCATGACTCAGTAAGATCTTGAAGACCACCATCATTTGGTTCATGACTCAATAAGATCTTGAAGACCACCATCATTGGGTTCATGACTCAATAAGATCTTGAAGACCACCATCATTGGGCTTGTGACTCAATAAGATCTTGAAGACCACCATCACTTGGGCTTGTGACTCAACAAGATCTTGAAGACCACCATCATTTGGTTCATGACTCAATAAGATCTTGAAGACCACCATCATTGGGTTCATAACTCAATAAGATCTTGAAGACCACCATCATTGGGTTTGTGACTCAATAAGATCTTAAAGACCACCATCACTTGGGCTTGTGACTCAATAAGATCTTGAAGACCACCATCACTTGGGCTTGTGACTCAATAAGATCTTGAAGACCACCATCATTGGGTTCATCATGACTCAATAGGATCTTTAAGACCACCATCATTGGGTTCATGACTCCTTACTTTCTAATGATATTTATGATCAATGTGGTAAAGATTTCATTGATCACTTTCTCATATCCTTATACGATCAATAATGTAATAATGAATACCAGTGGGGAAGAGGCCAAAGACAGAGAGAGAGGATACAGGAAGCCCATCCAACTTGGAGCATGCATGACACAAATGAAGACCTAAACCATGAAAGGAAGTGATACTGAGGACCACCAGTATTGAGTTAATAACTCCTTATCATTTTATGATGACATATAAAGGTCTATGATTCAATCAAAAAGCATACGTAAAATGTGTAGGAGGTGCCAAAGGAATATGATCAAAAGAAGTGCATGTTATGTTTATTAAATTAGTGGATAGAGCAGAACTGACGGGTCGGAGGACATTTCATACGTCCCTGTCCTACTTTGATACAATGACTGTGGTATGAACAGAAGAAAAAGTATTTAGAATTTATGACCCACCTGTGCTGATCTCTGTAGGAGTGTCCTCCTCTACGAACGTCCTCGTCATTCCAGCCTCCTCCGTATATTGCTGATCATCCCTCACATACATCTCATCTTCTTCTGTCTTAATCTTAACTTTTATATCTATCAGATCTTCACCCTAAATTAGGAAAATTATAGAAAATAAGTATAAGCTTTCATACATATCAGACTTTTGTTGGCTTTTATGTTCTAGTTGGTCAGTCCCATCTACCTGATGATGGTGGGGGATGGTGTGACCTTCCTGTGTGGAATACAGAGGACGGGGACATCTCTCTGGTGGGTTCCCATTACTGGATCCATCTGTAGGAAACACACACACTGACTGAATACATTGTTTCTATGTGTTTATCAGATGATGGGGGATCTAGGTGGAGCCTCCGTACTGCTCTCTCCTTTACAATAAAGTCTCCTCTTACCCGGTGATGTGAAGGTTTGGCATTTCTCTATCTTTACATCCTTCAAGAAGTCCTTACTGTCTTCTAAATACCCCCAACCCTATATCAAGAAAAGGACAGTGACATCCTGACACCTTATAGGAACCTGACACACACAATGATACAGTCACCATCCAGACACATCCCTTGTCTGTTATTGGATAATGTCCCAGAATTCCCAGAATCCTCCTCACCTCTCCTGTCAGCAGCTCCATCATCTTCTTGGTGACTTCTAGAATCTTCTCCATGTTGTGTCTCTCAGGTTTTAGGGAGTCACATGGAGGCACTGTGATGGTCATATGATCACCTGACTTCACCAGAGGAAATCTCTGTATTGGAGAACCAATAGGAATATCATGTTAGAATCCCAGAATCCTCCTCACCTCTCTGGTCAGGTCTGTGTTTTATTATTAGAGATAAGAGTGATGTCATGTGACCTCCCAGAATCCTTCTCACCTCTCCGGTCAGGTCTGTGGTGTATTAATAGAGATAAGAGTGATGTCATGTGACCTCCCAGAATCCTCCTCACCTCTCCGGTCAGGTCTGTGGTGTATTAATAGAGATAAGAGTGATGTCATGTGACCTCCCAGAATCCTCCTCACCTCTCCGGTCAAGTCTGTGGTGTATTAATAGAGATAAGAGTGATGTCAGGTGACCTCCCAGAATCCTCCTCACCTCTCCGGTCAGGTCTGTGTTTTATTAATAGAGATAAGAGTGATGTCATGTGACCTCCCAGAATCCTCCTCACCTCTCCGGTCAGGTCTGTGTTTTATTAATAGAGATAAGAGTGATGTCATGTGACCTCCCAGAATCCTCCTCACCTCTCCGGTCAGCAGGTAGATGATCTCCAGGGTGAGGTTTAGTATCCTCTCAGTCATGTGACTCCGGTCCTCCTCCATCCTCAGTGATGTGGTCATGTGATCTATGCGGGTTTCTCTGTAGATGGATAATAGAGAATTATCTGGACTGTACTGGTTATACAAAATTAGAATGAGGATATATTGGGATTAATATGAGGGTTGATGTTACCATTAGAATTTCCTGATTCTGTACTATTGCTTCCGATGTGATTAAGCTCAAAACAGATTTTAATTTGTCTGGCTCCTGCCTTAACATGCAATTAGCTGTGAGGTCAGTGTGATGTCATAGGTGCTGACTCAGGATGGAGGGACATTTGAAGGAGGAGCTGTAAGGACCGTGTAGGGTTAGTGTGAATCCATGTGATGTGCTGACTCTGGATATAGGACTAGTGGGTTGGGCTTTAAAGGCACACAGTACAAATAATATAGAAAACTAGGAAAAATATATTGTTGATACAGAAATATCATAAAAACAGTTATCGATATAAAATCACGAGTGAATTTGAATTAACAACTGGTTTCACACACACGGTTCACATTCATTGTATGATTCTTAACATAGAAAGCTTAAATGAAAAGCATAATCATAAGGTAAGTTATATCACGAGTGACCGGGTGGTTATCCAAAGGAACAGGAGGGCTTGCTTTGAGCAATTCAATTTTAATTTTTTTACGTCGATTGCGTAAGTTAAAGTCGAAACCAATGACGTCCTAGTGACGTCATTTGGAGCAATGCACGCTGGGAAATTTAGCCGGCGGCGCATGCGCAGTTAAATCGCGCGGGGACGCGCCTGATTTAAATAGTACACTCCCCCTAGCCGCGGAATTTGAATTCCGCCGGGGGATTTACGATACGCCGCCACAAGTTTTGTGGTAAGTGCTTTCTGAATTAAGCATTCGCCTCAAAAACTTGCGGCGGCGGATTGTAAATTAGATAGGTTACGCGGATCTAAAGATCCGCTAACCTATCTGAATCCGGCCCAATATATACAACATTGAGTCTGACTAGCACAGATCATAGTGGGAATCTTATTCACCCTGTGCCCCTATTAGAGACAGAGGGTGATTTACACATAAGAGAGTCTGGGGAAGCTGGACACAGAGTTTTCCGAGCTCTCCAAGGTAAGCTGAGTTGCACAAACCCCCCACCCAACGTGACAGCACAGACACACAGGCTTGGCCTGAGGAAAGGACTCAGAGTTATGAAGTTATGAAACGTCTTCAACATTTAGGTCATGGTATATCTAGAAATAGTTACATTCAACTGGGCTTGTCCTGTAATCTTGAAGTTGTTATGTATCTTGCCCAAGCCACTTCTTCAGTTGGAGTAGCTACGAAATATCTTCAACATTACAGAACAAGTCCAGGTGAATGTAACTAGCTACCAATAGATGTACCATGACCTTGTTAATCGAGAACCTTCAGAGCCACACAGGCTTTGCCTGAAGAAGGGGCTTGGAGAAGCTATGAAACATCTTCAACATTCAGGTCATGGTACATCAAGTAGTAGTTGGTCACATTCAACTGGGCTTATTCTGTAATGTTGAAAATGTTTTGTGTCTTGTCCAAAGACACTTCTTCAGTTGGAGAAGCTACAAACATTACAGGACAAGCCCAGTTGAATCTACTACTTGATGTACCATGACCTAAATGTTGAATACATTTCATAGCTTCTCCAAGCCCTTTCTTCAGGCCAAGCCTACGTGTCTCTAAAGGTTTTCATTTGTCCAGGTCATGGTACATCAAGTAGTAGCTACCGTGTTTCCCTGAAAATAAGCCCGGGTCTTATATAAATTTTTGCAACCAAAAACACACTAGGGCTTATTTTCGGGGTAGGGCTTGCAATTTAATCCCCAGTGTGCACAGCCTAAAAGTGCTTGAAAAATGCCAGAATGCACCGCCATCACAGCAGAATATAATGCAATGGGTATTTGTCTCTGCAATCCAATTGTGTCACATACCTTCCCACATCGCCGATGGGTGCTTCTGTGACCCACCAGATCCTTCTTCCCTGGCACAAGCACTGCAGAGGGAGGGGGGCCAAGATCCCAGAAGAGGAGAAGAGGAGGGCAGCGGGGATCAGCTCAGCACTTCCGTGACCCACCAGATCATTCTTCCCTGGCACAAGCAATACAGAGGGGCCAAGATCCCCTGATGACAGCTGGCAGAAGAGGAGGGCAGCGGGGATCAGCTGAGTACAGCTCGGCGCTTCCGTGACCCGCCTGAGTTCTTCTACCTGCTCTGAGCCTTGCAGAGGGTGGGCTGAATTCCCCCGCTGACAGTTGGGTTTAGGGGAGAACTCCAGCGGCCCACAACTAGCCTAAGCTAGGGCTTATTTTGGTAGTAGGGCTTATATTACAGCCCTCCTGGAAAATCAGGGTAGGTCTTACTTTCGGGGAAACACGGTAGTTACATTCAACTGGACTTGTTCTATAAATTTGAAGACGTCTTGTAGTGTCCTCAACTTAGGAAATGGCTTGGATAAACGAACTCCAATCCAATCCAACGTTACAGAACAAGCCCAGTTGAATGTGACCAACTACTACTAGATGTACCATGACCTAAATGTTGAAAACATTTCATAGCTTCTCCAAGCTCTTTCTTCAGGCTAAGCCTATGTGTCTCTAAATGTTCTAATTTATCCTTATGACCTAGATAAACGAGAACCTTCATGGACATAAAAACCAAGATATACGCAATAAAATCTGCATACAACAGATAATGCTATACCCTCCACCCAAAAAAGATTTCACATGTTAAGCCCTGTACACACGCGGCTCGGCGGTAAAAAGTCAGCAGAGAAAACCGAGGGGGAAAGCCGAGAACCCGGCAGGAAAACTGCCATGGAGCTTTGGCCAGGAATCCCGGCCGTGTGTATGCTCCATCGGCACTGCCTCGCAGTCTTTCCCATAGGTAAATAGTAGATCTGGTGAAAAAAAAAAACGTTGGGAATCCCGACAGGGAAAATATAGAGCAGATTCTCTATTTTCCCGACTGTTTTCCTGACGGGAAAACTGCGAGGAAGCACACACGTTCGGTTTTCCCGGCCAAAAGCTCTCCTGGCAGTTTTCCTGCTGGGAAAACGAGTCGTGTGTATGAGGCTTTAGACTGCTAACATGAAATTGTACAAATCCAACACTTTTCCAAATCGAAGAAAATATTATGTGAGTGCACACAGGTTGTCTCCCTTGAGTGGTTAATATAATCTCTATGCGGTATAAGTGTCTTAGCATCAGCCGGTGATGAAAGTCACCATATCGTAATATAATATCTTAAGTTATTACCTCCTCTCTTGCCAGTTCCAGCAATGTCTTCTCTCTACTTCCTCCCGACTCTCCTCTTCACTTCCTACTTATACTTGACATCACTTCCTTTCCATGCGTTCCAGCTATTCCCGTCTACGCGTTCCACGATGAAGGTCGCCATCTTGTGGTGAATATGAAAACTGCAGCCTTCATTAACTCTTACTGGTCTGACTGGTGGCGCGTTTGCTCGTTCCAGCTTCATGTTATTACGTGTCCATATCACACATTGGTTAGACCAGCCCTTCCCAACCATTTTACCATGGAGGGACCCCTTGAAATAACATTTCCGTTCTCAGAGAATCACTGCTAATAATTACTATGTAGCGCCTGTGTACTTTCGTACAGGTGCTATATTTAAATTTAGTGGGGGAATGAGAGAGTTATGTTGCTCTCATTCTTTGATTTGTCAAATTTGGCTGTTGCCAAATCTGGATTGTTTTGTGGGTCAGTCTGTACTCTAGAGATGCAGTCTCATCTCTGGGCGGCAGGTGGCACCAGAGGGGTCCAGGCGGAGCCGCTTCTTCCCAGCAGCCAATGAGAGGAGTTTTACCTCGCGGGGCATGCTGGGGAGGGGTATTTCTGTGGCGGAGGCTGTTGTTCGGGGTTCTTTGCGGGTTCCTGTTCCAGGTGCGGCACCCACCTTTAGGGTGTGCGCACATCACGGGCCCCACCACTGACCACTGACTTACTGGGTCCCCATTTCTATTGAGAAGATCCCAAGCTGGGTGCTGTTCAGTGGGGGATTGGTCTGAGGAGAACCCAGAGGCAGGTGATTCAACAGGCTTGAACGAACCACTGGGGATCTGGGTGACCGGACACTGACAGGTTACATTCAAACTGTCGGTCGGTAACCCCAAAAGACATACTGGGAGGATTCGCTCTATCGTTCGAACTTTCAAGCACTAGGCCTGTGGCAGAGGTCTCACTTTAACATCCCAATCTAATCAGAGCCAAGTCGGCGACAGAGACTTGTTCCTCCCTGAAGTTGTAAGTGGCGCTCTGGCTGCCAGGCCTGTGAGAGGCCTCGTACACACGACAGAGATTCTCGGCAGAATTCGCCGAGAAACTCGGTCAAAACCCGGATTCTGCCGAGAATCTCTGTCGTCTGTACAGTTTTGGCTCGATGGAGCCGCCGAGGAGCTCGACGAGAAAATAGAGAACATGTTCTCTATTTTCTCGTTGGCCGCGTTGTTCTATAGGAGAAATCCCAAAAATATTCCGATTGCACACCTTCCGGCAAAATGGCCAAGTAGTAAAAGGGTGCTGAAACGATCACCGGCTGGGAACCGGAAAGTAAATCATATATATATATACTCGCCAGCACACCAGGAATCATAACGTCCAAAGATTTAATGCATATCTATTATGTCAAAAAGAGCAACGTTTCGAGGCCACGCAGGACCTCTTCGTCAGGCAATCTTTTTGGCATCTTTTTGCCTGACGAAGAGGTCCTGCGTGGCCTCGAAACGTTGCTCTTTTTGACATAATAGATATGCATTAAATCTTTGGACGTTATGATTCCTGGTGTGCTGGCGAGTATATATATATATGTTCTATAGGAGAAGGCGGCCCGCCGAGCTCCTCGGCGGCTTCATCCCAAAACGAGACGAGGAACTCGACGTGCCAAGCACGTCGAGTTCCTCTGTCGTGTGTACGGGGCCAGAGAGGTCTGTCCAGGGGCACTTCACCCACTCCGGCTGGAGTGGCGACGAGACGAATACAATTACTAAAGGGCAGGATTGCCTTTACTATCCATAGCCTGATTCTGTGAAGTTGCTCTTCCTTCATCAACCTATCCTGTCTACCTCAAGTTGAATGTTGGTCGTGTTTGAACGGAGAATAAAGCATTGTAAACGTCAACCAACGGTCTGGACATTCTGGGCCACATTCACATAGATCCCGCGTTGGCGTAGTGTAAGCCATTTACACCACGCCACCGCAACTTACTGGAGCAAGTGCCGTATTCTCCAAGCACTTGCTCCGTAATTTGCGTCGGCGTAGTGTAAATGGCCTGGTGTATGGCCGCGTAATTCAAAGGGGGCGGCTTGTATTCAAATTAAGCGCGTCCCCGCGCCGATTGAACTGCGCATGCGCCGGGCTGAAAAATAGCCCAGTGCGCATGCTCCAGCTCACGACGGAAAACGTCAATGACGCCGACGTGAGCGTCATTGATGTAAAGTCGTATTCAAGAACGACTTAGTAAAACGACGTAACTGACGGAAAAAGACAACGCGGACCCGACGCCATACTTAACATGGCATACGGCGGACTGGCGTAAGGTTACCCCTCATATAGCAGGGGTAACCTTACACTTACGGAAACGACGACGACGCATCGCAAATTCATTCGGGAATCGGCGTATCAGGCTCATTTGCATAGTCAAATGAGACCTGAACGTAAACGCCACCTAGCGGTCAGCGTTGTATTGCATTTAGGATCCGACGGTGTAAGTGACTTACACCAGTCGGATCCTAGCCGAATTCCGGCGTATCTTGTTTTGCGAATACAAAACAATGATACACTGGCGGGAATTTCGAATTACGCCGGTGTATCTGTAGATACACCGGCGTAACTCTTTTGAGAATCTGGCCCTCTATTACTAGGTAACGTACGCTGATCCCAAATCTAACCAGCGGCTCCTCCGGGGGTAGCGCTACAACTATATCTACAGCGGGGGCCTCAAACAGGCCGCCCTCCAGCTGGTGCAGAACTACAAGTCCCATCATGCCCCAGTCTATGAGAGTCATGCTTGTAACTGTCAGCCTTGCAATGCCTCATGGGAATTGTAGTTCTGCAACAGCTGGAGGGCCAACAGTTTGAGACCCCTGATCTACAGCCTATGGTACATTAGCATGATGGTTAGTGGGAAGAATGCTCCTTACATTTGTATTCATTGGGAAGAATTTCTCCCCTTACAGATAGATAAAAATATCAATGGTGTCAATAGTGGGAACCTAACTGAGAGGCAGAAATTGTTCATTGCTCAAGGAACCCCTAGCAACCTCTGGCGGAACCCTAGAACTATGGTTGAGGAAGAAGGTTCCTTACACTTGTAGTCATTGGGAAGAATTACACAGGATCGGAAATTCTGACAACAAAACCGTGGATTTGTTTCCGACGGAATGTTGGCTCAAACTTGTCTTAGATACACACGGTCACACAAATGTTGTCGCAAATTCCGATCATCAAGAACGCAGTGACGTACAACACTACAACGACCCGAGAAAAATGAAGTTCAATGATTTCGAGCACGCGTCGAATTGATTCCGAGCATGCGTAGGATTTTTGTGGGTCGGAATTGGATATACACCCGGTCGGAATTTCCGACAATAACTTTTGTTGTCGAAAAAAATTGAGAACCAGCTCTCAATCATTTGATGTCGGAAATTCCTACAGCAAATGTCCGATGGAGCCTACACACGGTCGGAATATCCGACCAAAAGCTCACATCAAACATTTGTTGTCGGAAATTCCGATCGTGTGTACGCGGCATTAAGTGTTATGATGCCTCCTGGCATATATAAATATATCTTTAATAGCACCAAAAAAGCATTTACTGTAAGTGCACGTGGGTTGTTTATTTACACCTGAACGCATTAAAATGTCTGGAAGGACAACAAACAGAGGCAGAGAGTCACGAGGGCAACCAGGCTCTGCATGTAGAGGCAACGCTGGTGGTGGACGTGGTGCATCCTCTTCAGCACGTGGCCGTGGCCGCTCGTCCTTCTTTTTTCGGGAGCTGGCCGTGTTGAGCCTCAACATGCAGAGAAATTAGTAGAGTGGATGACCAAGCCGTCCTCATCCTCCTCATCCTCTCTCACACAGACTGATCATAGTTTGTCTGGCAAAGCAGCTGCCAAGGCGTCCTCTTCCCTCTGCACAATGGCATCACACAATCCTTCCCTAGTCCCACCGTGTCCTCCTGAGGAGTCCCCCGAACTGTTTCAACACAGTGTTGGGTACATGCTGAATCAAGATGCACAGCGTTTTGAAGGCTCCGATGATGGAACACAGATAGAGGAAGGCATTGATGTGAGCCCAGGAAGAGGGGGTGGCGGAGAGGGACAGCAATCTGGCAGTGATGTTCCCCCAGCTGGAGCATACTGCCAGGTTTTCGACAGTGATGAGGAGGGAGGGGATGATGAGGTCACTGACTCTACATGGGTGCCTGATAGGAGAGAGGAGGAGGAGGAAGAGGAGGAGGACGAGGCACATCTCCAAAGAGGCAGGATGCCCTCCAGGGGTCAGGTTAAGGGCACACCAACTGCATTACATCGCACATCTACGCTTGTGCATGGCGCTGCTGTGTCTATACGGTACAGCAAAAGTTCTTTGGTGTGGGCCTTTTTTGAAACATGTCCATCAGATCGTACCTTTGCTATTTGCAACATATGTCGCAAGCGTATCTCGCATGGCCAAAACATCACCCGCTTGGGCACCACATGTTTGTCCAGACATATGTCGAGCTGCCATGCAGCTTGTTGGCAAGCATACCAGAAAGACCCACACCAAAGACCAAAGCGGACCTCCCCTTGCCCTTCTGTGACCTCCAACCCCACTAGACCCCCAGTCCTCTCTGAAGCCTGCACTGAAGGTGTAGAAATAGGTGTGTCACAACCTAGTAGTGGTAGTACATGCGGGCAATCTACTGATAGTACCAGACAAATTTCCCTGCCCCAGCTGCTGCAGCGCCGAAAGAAGTACGCTCCCAGCCATCCACATGCCCAGCGGTTGAATGCTAGCTTAGCAAAATTGCTAGCACTTCAACTGCTACCTTTTCAGTTGGTAGATTCTGCCCCCTTCCGTGAGTTTGTGGAATGTGCAGCCCAAGAGATGCCATGCGGTGCTAGAGCTGGTGTGCTTGGGAGACAGGAGCCACACTGGGGAAGAGGTTCTTTCAGCTCTGCAGGGGCAGGCTCAGAGGTGGTTGACGCCACGCCAGCTGAAGCCTGGAATGGTGGTCAGCGATAATGGCACCAACCTCCTTTCTGCCCTGCGACAGGGAAAACTCACCCATGTGCCCTGTTTTGCGCATGTCCTGAATTTGGTGGTGCAGCGGTTCTTGGGCAGGTACCCAGGCTTACAGGATGTCCTGAAGCAGGCCAGGAAAGTCTGTGTGCATTTCCGGAGGTCATATAATGCCACTGCTCGGCTGACAGACCTCCAAAGGGAATACAACCTGCCCAAGAACCGCCTAATCTGTGACATGCCCACCAGATGGAACTCTACGTTGGCCATGCTGCAGCGGCTGCACACGCAGCAGAGGGCCATCAATGAGTACCTGTGCCAATATGGCAGCAGAATTGGGTCAGGGGAGCTTGGTTTTTTTTCACCACGCCAGTGGGCCTTGATCAGGGATGCATGCACTGTCCTGTCACCATTTAAGGAGGCCACGAGGATGGTGAGCAGTGACAGTGCATGCATCAGTGAGACTGTCCCTCTTATTCACATGTTGGAGCACACGCTACGTGGAATAATGGACAGGGCCCTTGAGGCAGAACAGAGGGAGGAAGAGGAGGACTTCCTTACCTCTCAAGGCCCCCTTTATCCAGACAGTGGTCCTGCTTTCCCACCTAGCACACAGGAAGAGGAGGAGGAAGATGAGGAGAAGGAGGATGATTGTATCAGCAGCATGGAGGTGGAGCCTAGCACTCAGCATCAGCAGCAGCAGTCTTCAAGGGATCATTTACAGTCCCAAGGAACACGTGGACTTTTACGTGACTGGGATGAGGTGGCTGCGGATCCTGTCGTCCTCAGTGACCCAGAGGACTGTGCCCCGAATGCCTCTGCAAACCTACGCTGCATGGCCTCCCTGATCCTGCAAAGCCTGCGTAAGGATCCTTGTGTATGTGCTATCAAGGAGAGGGATCATTACTGGCTGGCAACTCTTCTTGATCCACGTTACAAGAGTAAGGTTGCGGACCTTATGTTGCCATCGCAGAGGGAGCAGAAGATGAAACTTCTGCGGGAGGCCTTGCAGAAGGGTCTGTGCAATGCGTTCCCAGAACCGGGGGGATTACCAAAACCTGGCCCTGGACAACGTGTTGCTGAGGCTTCAGTGAGTCACAGAAGGAGCGGTGGAGAAGGTGGCCATCTGACCGATGCGTTCAGACAATTCTTTAGTCCGCAGCCCCAAGGTCTGACCGGTTCCAGCAACCATCGCCAGCGTCTGGTTTACATGGTCCGGGAATACCTAGGGGAAAGATCCGACTTGGACACCTTCCCCACGGAAAATCCTCTGGCTTACTGGGTCTTGAGGATGGATCACTGGCCAGAGTTTGCACAGTACGCAATTGAGCTACTGGCTTGCCTTGCATCCAGTGTTCTTTCAGAACGCACATTCAGTGCTGCTGGAGGCTTTGTGACCGATCACAGGGTGCGCCTCTCCACCGACTCTGTTGATCGTCTGACCTTCATCAAAATGAATCAGGCTTGGATCAACACCAGCTACCAAGCACCTGATGCTGATGTTACTGAATAATACATTTTTGTTGAAATGTCAGATCCCTTTGAGACTGCTGATGCTGAGTGACTGTCCTGTTATGCTGCTGATGGAATATCCTTCTCCTCCTCACTTTTCTTGCTGATAGCTAGTAAGAAATTTTGTGTTTCTGGGCTCCGCCACCAGTGCCTAAGGCCTAATTTTTCTGCCCCTGTTTAACAGGGGTGCCTAATAACAATTTTTGATGCAATACTTTGCACGTGGCTCCTTGTTGCGCTCCAATTACAGTTATTGGGAGGGGACCGAACGCGGGTATGTTGGGCTCATCCCTAGTAATCAGGTATTCCAGCCTACATACAGTCTTGGGTTCTACTACCAGTGAATTTGAGAATGCTCTTGTGATCCTTGTGTTCTCCCGTCTGTTTCCTGCTCCAATGATTTCTGTGCACTCCTGCCAGCATCCAGTCTTCCTTCACCATTGTGTCTCCTTTACCTACTTCTTTAGCTCCATCTAGTGGCCAAAATGTGGTATACGTTCCTGAAATACCTCAATGAGAGAACTGTACCACATTCTGGCCACTAGATGGAGCTGATAGTACTGGAATGTATCTCTTAGAAAAATTACAGTGAGGCCCCGTACACACGTCCGAGGAACTCGACGTGCCAAACACATCGAGTTCCTCGTCGAGTTCTGTGTTGAAGCCGCCGAGGCCGACTTTCCTCATTGAAGAACGAGGAAATAGAGAACATGTTCTCTATTTGGCCCGAGGAGTTCCTCGTCGGCTTCCTCGCTGAAAAGTGTACACACGACCGAGTTTCTCGGCAGAATCCGGCTCCGATCGAGTTTCTGGCTGAATTCTGCCGAGAAACTCGGTCGTGTGTACGGGGCCTCACACTTCATTCAAGTGTGAGGCCCCGTGTTTTATAACTAGACCCCATAGAGATTGTGATGGTACCGTCACCTTATAAGGGTCATCTTTAAAGTGGAGTTCCACCCATAAATATAACATTACATCAGTAGTTTTAAAAAAATGTCATTAGTCCTTTACGAATTTTTTTTTTTAGATGCCTTCAAAGTGTTGTTGCTAGGCAGAATAGTTAATCTTCCCTCTTCCTGCACCTAGGTGCCTAATGCACCGCACAGACTCCTGGCAATGTAGTGGGTGTAACTTTCCAGGAGTCTGTGCACTCCCCAGTCTCAAAGAATCATGTGACTTGGACAGCACAGGTGCTGAAACCTGATCTGACACTGCTTGTGCAGCACTGAGCATGTGCAAGGCTGAAATCCAGGAAGTCATACAGTCTGGCTTCATGATGCCCACACTTAAGATGGCCCCAGTCAATTTCTATTTTATAAAGTGTCTAAATGCTGTAACAACCTAACTAAATGGACCTTAGTTTACAGACTAACTTTACTAGAATACATTAAGCTTGTGTATTACGGGGGTATTTATATTTAAAAAGTGAAATTGTGGCCGGAACTCCGCTTTAAGTAAAGCCCCCTAAACTTTTCTAATTTGAGACCCCCCCCATCCCCCAATGTGCTCTTTTACCTCTGACAATTACAAAAGACTCCTGCATTGCTTTCATTTTGGCTGTAAAAATCCAGTTGAGATCTAAAGGAACCATTCAATCAGTCATCTGATTAATGATTTAAGTATATAGAAATTTAAATTTTTATAGAGTATAAAATAAAATAAACTTTGTAAATACAATTCAATTTTTATTAGATATAAATATGAAATGATATATCTGAAAATTTCATACTGACCACGTACACCCAGCCAATGGCACTCTCCTAGCAAAGGCTGCTGCACCAAATTGTTTTTCTGTGTAGTCTGATCTCCCCTGCTCTTCAGCCAGAAGCAATATTTAGCTCTTCTCCCACCATCAACCTTCAATTAGCTTTGGCTGATTTACCAATGTTTGTACTAGCCAGGACATATACTACATTGCCAAAAGTATTGGGACGCCTGCCTTTAAATGCACATGAACTTTAATGGCCTCCAGTCTTAGTCCGTAGGGTTCAATATTGAGTTGGCCCCGCCCTTTGCAGCTATAACAGCTTCAACTCTTCTGGGAAGGCCATCCACAAGGTTTAGGAGTGTGTCTACGGGAATGTTTGACCATTCTTCCAGAAGCATACGCGGATCGGGTCATGGAACGACAGAACGGGGGGATGTCTTTGTAAACGAGACAACTCCCTATTCTGCCTAGTGACACAGCACTGATCACCTGCTCCCTCTCGTCGGGAGCAGTGATCAGTGATGTGTCACAGTAAGCCACGCCCCCTAACAGTTAGAATCACTCCCTAGGACACACTTAATTTAACCCTTTTACTTGTTAACCCCTTCCCTGCCAGTCCCATTTACACAGTAATCAATGCATTTTTATAGCACTGATCGCTGTATAGATGACACTGGTCCCAAAATAGCACCAAAAGTGTCCGATGTGTCCATCATAATGTCGCAGTCACGATAAAAATTGCAGATCGCCGCCATAACAAGTAAAAAAAATAAATAATAATAAAAATGCCATAAAACTACCCCTATTTTGTAGACGCTATAATTTTTGCGCAAACCAATTAATAAACGCTTATTTCGATTTTTTTACCAAAAATATGTAGAAGAATACGTAACGGCCTAAACTGTGAGCAAATATTTATTATAGCAAAAAGTACAAAATATATTGCTTTTTTTTTAAATTGTCGCTCTATTTTTGTTTATAGCGCAAAAATTCAAAACCGCAGAGGTGATCAAATATCACCAAAAGAAAGCTCTATTTGTGCGAAAAAAAGGACGTCAATTCTGTTTGGGAGCCACGTCACACGACCGCGCAATTGTCAGTTAAAGTGACGCAGTGCCGAATCGCAAAAAGTGGCCCGGTCATTTGGCACCCAATTGGTCCGGGGCTGAAGTGGTTAAAGTTCAGATGTGTGTAAAGGAAGGTGTCCCAATACTTTTGTTATTACAGTGTATATATCATAAGAAGAAGACGACGGCTTGGTGAAAAATTTTGGTAAAATTTGTTATGAAATATTAGGCTTTGTGCAGTTTAGAGCTTGTGGCTCAAGAGCAGAGGAGATCAGACTACACTGCAGAAAGAACTCAACCAGCAGTGACACCTTCCTCCTGCCATGTGGTTTCTGAGGTGTCCTCCTAATACCTTTAAGCTTCTGAGCTTCTGACGTAGAGCAAAACTGTATTGTCTCAGAAAACATTTCCTGCACATTAATCTGCATTGGGGGACTTATGGGATCTTAGATGTCTGGAAAGATCTGCTTTTTTCGAAAAACATTTCCCACAGTCGGGACATAAATACGGCTTCTCCCCCGTGTGAGATCTGCGGTGGATAGTCAGGTCTACTTCTCGCCCGTGTGGGATCTCAGATGCCCAGGAAGATGGGACTTCTGCGAGAAACCTTTCCCACACTCGGGACAGGAATACGGCTTCTCCCCCGTGTGGGATCTCAGATGCCCAGGAAGATGGGACTTCTGCGAGAAACCTTTCCCACACAGGGGACAGGAATACGGCTTCTCCCCCGTGTGAGACCTGTGATGCCTGGCGAGATCTTGCTTGCGCAGAAAGCTTTTGTCGCACTCGGAGCAGGAATACGGCTTCTCGCCCGTGTGATATAATTGATGGGCGACAAGTTGTAATTTCTGTGAATAGCACTGTCCGCAGTCGGGGCAGGAATACGGCTTCTCGCCCGTGTGGGATCTCTGATGTCTGGAAAGATGGGCCTGCTGCCTGAAACATTTGCCGCACTCGGGGCAGGAATATGGCTTTTCCCCTGTGTGGGATCTGTGATGTCTGTCTAGTATTGATTTCTGCGAGAAACATTGACCACACTCCGGACAAGAATACGGCTTCTCGCCCATGTGGTATTTCTGGTGTTTGGTAAGTTGGTACTTTTGTGAAAAACATTTCCTGCACTCAGGACAGGAAAACGGCTTCTCCCCCGTGTGAGACATTTGGTGTCTATCAACGTGAGCCTTTCTGGCGAAGCACTTTCCGCAAATGGGACAGGAATAGGACCGCCGACCCATGCCTGAACTGTTTTGCTCATGAAGATGGGATGAATGGGATTCTGTTAAGGTAATCATGTTATCTGCCTGAAGGATGGCTCCATCTCTTACAGTTGGAGGTTCCTCAGGATAATATGGTTGGGTGGTGGGGCTTTCTCCTGGACAATATAGTTGGGTGGTGGGGCTTTCTCCTGGACAATATTGTTGGGTGGTGGGGCTTTCTCCTGAACAATATTGTTGGGTGGTGGGGCTTTCTCCTGGACAATATTGTTGGGTGGTGGGGCTTTCTCCTGGACAATATTGTTGGGTGGTGGGGCTTTCTCCTGGACAATATTGTTGGGTGGTGGGGCTTTCTCCTGGACAATATTGTTGGGTGGTGGGGCTTTCTCCTGGACAATATTGTTGGGTGGCCAAATTTTCTCCTGGATTATACTGTGTGATGTCCTCATCTTCTACTTTACAGTCTGGAGATAAAGTGAGACAATCCTCTGAGGTTTTCCCGATGTCGAGTCCATATACTATAAAAAAAACAAAAACAAAACAATGAATGAAAAGGTTTATTGCTAGTTAACCTCAGCCAGGGTTCAACCTACACCAGACAGCTTCAAAGCAAGTGCTGAGTATCTTAGGCCTCCGTCTTCAAGTAAACCAGGAAATGGGCCTTTGGATCGTCTTCCAGGTCAATTCTACATTTTCAGAACCTTCCTCAAAAAATAGGGACTGTCCTTTTATTGGAATGACAATGGTAATGGTGGTCCCCAACCCCTCTGTCATTCATTTATGTATTACAGTTCCTTATACGGCCAATGATGTCGTAATATGAATAACAGTTGGTAAGAGCGGAGGCCAGAGAGTGGGAATGCAGGAAGCCTAACCAACTTGCATTATGCATGACACAAATAAGGACTTAAATCATGAAAGAATGATTTTGAAGTCCACCATCATTGGGTTCGTGACTCAGTAAGGTCTTGAAGACCACCATCATTGGGTTCATGGCTCAATACAATCTTTAAGACCACCATTATTGGGTTTATGACTCAATAAGATCTTGAAGACCACCATCATTGGGTTCATGACTCAAAAAGATCTTGAAGACCAACCTCATTGGGTTCATGGCTCAAAAAGATCTTGAAGACCACCATCATTGGGTTCATGGCTCAATAAAATCTTGAAGACCACCATTATTGGGTTCATGACTCAAAATCTTGAAGACTACCATCATTAGGTTCATGACTCAATAAGATCTTGAAGACCAACATCATTGGGTTCATGACTCAATAAGATCCTGAACACCACCATAATTGGGTTTGTGACTCAATAAGATCTTGAAGACCATCATCATTGGGTTCATGACTCAATAGGATCTTGAAGACCACCATCATTGGGTTCATGACTCAATAGGATCTTGAAGACCACCATCATTGGGTTCATGACTCAATAAGATCTTGAAGACCACAATCATTGGGTTCATGAGTCAGTAAGATCTTGAACTCCACAATCATTGGGTTCATGAGTCAGTAAGATCTTGAAGACCAACATCATTGGGTTCATGAGTCAATAAGATCTTGAAGACCACTATTATTGGGTTCATCACTCCTTACATCACTTTCTAATGATATCTATGATCAATTCCTATGTGTTAATGAATAAGATTTCATTCATCACTTTCTTACATCCTTATACAATCAATAATGTTATAATGAATACCAGTGGGAAAGAGCCCAAATGGAGGCCAGACAGTGGGAATGCAGGAAGCCCAACCAATTTGCATTATGCATGACACAAATAAGGACTTGAACTATGAAAGGAAGATTTTGAAGACCGCCATCATTGAGTTGATGACTTCTATTATCACTTTCTATGACATATGCGATCAATATGTGACAATTAATTACAGTGAAGAAGAGCCAAACTGGAGATCAGAGAGTGAGGGTGCAGGGAGCACGGCCGATTTAGAGCATGTATGACACAAATAAGATCTTGAAGATCACCATAATTGGGTTTATGACTTAGTAAGATCTTGAAGGCCACCATCATTGGGTTCATGAGTCAGTAAGATCTTGAAGACCAACATCATTGGGTTCATGACTCAATACGATCCTGAACACCACCATAATTGGGTTTGTGACTCAATAAGATCTTGAAGACCATCATCATTGGGTTCATGACTCAGTAAGATCTTGAAGACCACCATCATTGGGTTCATGACTCAATAAGATCTTGGAGACCACCATCATTGGGTTCATGACTCAGTAAGATCTTGAAGACCATCATCATTGGGTTCATGACTCAATAGGATCTTGAAGACCACCATCATTGGGTTCATGACTCAATAAGATCTTAAAGACCACCATCACTTGGGCTCGTGACTCAATAAGATCTTGAAGACCACCATCATTGGGTTTATGAGTCAGTAAGATCTTAAAGACCACCATCACTTGGGCTCGTGACTCAATAAGATCTTGAAGACCACCATCATTGGGTTTATGAGTCAGTAAGATCTTAAAGACCACCATCACTTGGGTTCGTGACTCAATAAGATCTTGAAGACCACTATCATCAGGTTCATGACTACTTACATTACTTTCTAATGATATTTATGATCAATGTGGTAAAGATTTCATTGATCACTTTCTCATATCCTTATACGATCAATAATGTAATAATGAATACCAGTGGGGAAGAGGCCAAAGACAGAGAGAGAGGATACAGGAAGCCCATCCAACTTGGAGCATGCATGACACAAATGAAGACCTAAACCATGAAAGGAAGTGATACTGAGGACCACCAGTATTGAGTTAATAACTCCTTATCATTTTATGATGACATATAAAGGTCTATGATTCAATCAAAAAGCATACGTAAAATGTGTAGGAGGTGCCAAAGGAATATGATCAAAAGAAGTGCATGTTATGTTTATTAAATTAGTGGATAGAGCAGAACTGACGGGTCGGAGGACATTTCATACGTCCCTGTCCTACTTTGATACAATGACTGTGGTATGAACAGAAGAAAAAGTATTTAGAATTTATGACCCACCTGTGCTGATCTCTGTAGGAGTGTCCTCCTCTACGAATGTCCTCGTCATTCCAGCCTCCTCCGTATATTGCTGATCATCCCTCACATACGTCTCTTCTTCTTCTGTCTTAATCTTAACTTTTATATCTATCAGATCTTCACCCTAAATTAGGAAAATTATAGAAAATAACTTTAGTAAAGTATAAGCTTTCATACATATCAGACTTTTGTTGGCTTTTATGTTCTAGTTGGTCAGTCCCATCTACCTGATGATGGTGGGGGATGGTGTGACCTTCCTGTGTGGAATCCCGGGAATACAGAGGACGGGGACATCTCTCTGGTGGGTTCCCATTACTGGATCCATCTGTAGGAAACACACACACTGACTGAATACATTGTTTCTATGTGTTTATCAGATGATTGGGGATCTAGGTGGAGCCTCCGTACTGCTCTCTCCTTTACAATAAAGTCTCCTCTTACCCGGTGATGTGAAGGTTTGGCATTTCTCTATCTTTACATCCTTCAGGAAGTCCTTATTGTCTTCTAAATACCCCCAAACCTGTATCAAGAAAAGGATAGTGACATCCTGACACCTTACAGGAACCTGGCACACACAATGATACAGTCACCATCCAGACACACCCCTTGTCTGTTACTGGATAATGTCCCAGAATTCCCAGAATCCTCCTCACCTCTCCTGTCAGCAGCTCCATCATCTTCTTGGTGACTTCTAGAATCTTCTCCATGTTGTGTCTCTCAGGTTTTAGGGAGTCACATGGAGGCACTGTGATGGTCATGTGATCACCTGACTTCACAAGAGGAAATCTCTGTATTGGGGAACCAATAGGAATATCATGTTAGAATCCCAGAATCCTCCTCACCTCTCTGGTCAGGTCTGTGTATTATTAATAGAGAGAGTGATGTCATGTGACCTCCCAGAATCCTCCTCACCTCTCCGGTCAGGTCTGTGTTTTATTAATAGAGATAAGAGTGATGTCATGTGACCTCCCAGAATCCTCCTCACCTCTCCGGTCAGGTCTGTTTTATTAATAGAGATAAGAGTGATGTCATGTGACCACCCAGAATCCTCCTCACCTCTCCGGTCAGGTCTGTGTTTTATTAATAGAGATAAGAGTGATGTCATGTGACCTCCCAGAATCCTCCTCACCTCTCCGGTCAGGTCTGTGGTGTATTAATAGAGATAAGAGTGATGTCATGTGACATCCCAGAATCCTCCTCACCTCTCCGGTCAGGTCTGTGTTTTATTAACCTCTTCCATACCGGGCAGTTATACACACTTCCATACCAGGCGTATTCTGGCACTTCTCTCCTACATGTACAAATCATAATTTTTTTGCTAGAAAATTACGCAGAACCCCCAAACATTATATATGTTTTTTTAGCAGACACCCTAGGGAATAAAACGACGGTCATTGAACCTTTTATCTTGCACGGTATTTGCGCAATAATTTTTCAAACGCCTTTTTTTGGGAAAAAAATTGTTTCATGAATTAAAAAAATTTAAAAACAGTAAAGTTAGCCCAATTTTTTTGTAAAATATGAAATATGATGTTACACCGAGTAAATAGATACCTAACATGTCACGCTTTAAAATTGCGCACACTCATGGAATGGCGCCAAACTTCGGTACTTAAAAATCTCCATAGGCAACGATTTGAAATTTTTTACAGGTTACCAGTTTAGATTTACAGAGGAGATCTAGTGCTAGAATTGTTGCTGGCACTCTAACGCACGCGGCGATACCTCACATATGTGGTTTAAACGGCGTTTACATATGTCGGCGGGACTTGCGTGTGCGTTCGCTTCTGCGCGCAAGCTACCGGGGACAGGGGCGTTAAAAAAATTAATTTTTTTTTTTTTTTTTTTTATATATTTATTTCTTTTTTTACACTTTTTTTTTTTTTTTTTTTTTTTTTTTATCACTTTTATTCCTATTACAAGGAATGTAAACATCCCTTGTAATAGGAATGTGTGTGACAGGTACTCTTTATGGAGAGATGCGGGGTCAATAAGACCCCACATCTCTCCTCCAAGCTGGAAAGCATGAAATCGGTGAAAAAAAATTCACCGATCTCATGCTTGTGGTTGCTTAGCAGCCGCAATCGCGGCTTTGTTTACTTACGGGGACCCGGGCGTGACGTCATCACATCGCGCCCGGGTCCTCCGATGGTCATAGAGATGACTGGTGACCATCTGGTCACCAGTCATCTCTATGCTTCCTGCGAGCGCCGGACGATTCGTTCTCCGGGCCCCCGATGGCACGGGAGAGCCCGGAGAAGCACCGGATGGCGGCGGGAGGGGGGGGATGTCCCCTCCCGCCGCCTGTAAGAACGATCTAGCGGCGGAACCGCCGCTATGATCGTTCTTACGTTGTGCAGAATCGCCGGCAGTTTAGAAGGATATCTGAATGATGCCTCTAGCTGCAGGCATCATTCAGATAACCACCCGGAAAGCCCAGGACGTCACATGACGTCCACTCTGAACGGCAGAAGTTCTTTGTGGACGTCATTTTACTATGGGCCGGTAGGGAAGTGGTTAATAGAGATAAGAGTGATGTCATGTGACCTCCCAGAATCCTCCTCACCTCTCCGGTCAGGTCTGTGTTTTATTAATTGAGATAAGAGAGATGTCATGTGACCTCCCAGAATCCTCCTCACCTCTCCGGTCAGGTCTGTGTTTTATTAATAGAGATAAGAGTGATGTCATGTGACCTCCCAGAATCCTCCTCACCTCTCCGGTCAGGTCTGTGTTTTATTAATTGAGATAAGAGAGATGTCATGTGACCTCCCAGAATCCTTCTCACCTCTCAGGTCAGGTCTGTTGTGTATTAATAGAGATAAGAGTGATGTCATGTGACCTCCCATAATCCTCCTCACCTCTCCGGTCAGCAGGTAGATGATCTCCAGGGTGAGGTTTAGTATCCTCTCAGTCATGTGACTCCGGTCCTCCTCCATCCTCAGTGATGTGGTCATGTGATCTATGTGGGATTCTCTATAGATGGATAATAGAGAATTATCTGGACTGTACTGGTTATACAAAATTAGAATGAGGATATATTGGGATTAATATAGGGTTGATGTTACCTTTAGAATTTCCTGATTCTGTACTATTGCTTCCGATGTGATTAAGCTCAAAACAGATTTTAATTTGTCTGGCTCCTGCCTTAACATGCAAGTAGCTGTGAGGTCAGTGTGATGTCATAGGTGCTGACTCAGGATGGAGGGACATTTGAAGGAGGAGCTGTAAGGACCATGTAGGGTAAGGCCCCGTACACACCAGCGGATCTGTCCGATGAAAACGGTCCGCGGACCGTTTTCATCGGAACACAAACCTCTCACCCAACGTGACAGCACAGACACACAGGCTTGGCCTGAGGAAAGGACTCAAGAGAAGTTATGAAACATCTTCAACATTTAGGTCATGGTATATCTAGAAATAGTTGGTTACATTCAACTGGGCTTGTCCTGTAATCTTGAAGTTGTTATGTATCTTGCCCAAGCCACTTGTCCGTTTTTCCCAGCCAAAAGCTCTCCTGGCAGTTTTCCTGCTGGGAAAACCAGTCGTGTGTACAAGGTTTTAGACTGCTAACATGAAATTGTACAAATCGAACACTTTTCCAAATCAAAGAAAATATTCTGTGAGTGCACACAGGTTGTCTCCCTTGAGTGGTTAATATAATGTCTATGCGGTATATACGTAAGTGTCTTAGCATCAGCCGGTGATGAAAGTCACCATATCGTAATATAATATCTTAAGTTATTACCTCCTCTCTTGCCAGTTCCAGCAATGTCTTCTCTCTACTTCCTCCCGACTCTCCTCTTCACTTCCTACTTATACTTGACATCACTTCCTTTCCATGCGTTCCAGCTATTCCCGTCTACGCGTTCCACCATGAAGGTCGCCATCTTGTGGTGAATATGAGAACTGCAGCCTTCATTAACTCTTACTGGTCTGACTGGTGGCGTGTTTGCTCCTTCCAGCTTCATGTTATTACGTGTCCATATCACACATTGGTTAGACCAGCCCTTCCCAACCATTTTACCATGGAGGGACCCCTTGAAATAACATTTCCGTTCTCAGAGAATCACTGCTAATAATTACTATGTAGCGCCTGTGTACTTTCGTACAGGTGCTATATTTAAATTTAGTGGGGGAATGAGAGAGTTATGTTGCTCTCATTCTTTGATTTGTCAAATTTGGCTGTCGCCAAATCTGGATTGTCCTGTGGGTCAGTCTGTACTCCAGAGATGCAGTCTCATCTCTGGGCGGCAGGTGGCACCAGAGGGGTCCAGGCGGAGCCGCTTCTTCCCAGCAGCCAACGAGAGGAGTTTTACCTCGCGGGGCATGCTGGGGAGGGGTATTTATGTGGCGGAGGCCGTTGTTCGGGGTTCTTCGCGGGTTCCTGTTCCAGGTGCGGCACCCACCTTTAGGGTGTGCGCACATCACGGGCCCCACCACTGACCACTGACTTACTGGGTCCCCATTTCTATTGAGAAGATCCCAAGCTGGGTGCTGTTCGGTGGGGAATCGGTCTGAGGAGGGGTTCAGGCAGGTGATTCAACAGGCTTGAACGAACCACCGGGGATCTGGGTGACCGGACACTGACAGGTTACATTCAAACTGTCGGTCGGTAACCCCAAAACACATACTGGGAGGATTCGCTCTATCGTTCGAACTTTCAAGCACTAGGCCTGTGGCAGAGGTCTCACTTTAACATCCCCATCTAATCAGAGCCAAGTCGGTGGCAGACACTTGTTCCTCCCAGAAGTTCTAAGTGGCGCTCTGGCTGCCAGGCCTGTGAGAGAGGTCTGTCCAGGGGCACTTCACCCACTCCGGCTGGAGTGGCGACGAGACGAATACAATTACTAAAGGGCAGGATTGCCTTTACTATCCACAGCCTGATTCTGTGAAGTTGCTCTTCCTTCATCAACCTATCCTGTCTACCTCAAGTTGAATGTTGGTCATGTTTGACCGGAGAATAAAGCATTAAAAACGTCAACCAACGGTCTGGACATTCTATTACTAGGTAACTTAAGTACGCCGATCCAAAATCTAACCAGCGGCTCCTCCGGGGGTAGCGCTACAACTATATCTACAGCGGGGGCCTCAAACAGGCCGCCCTCCAGCTGGTGCAGAACTACAAGTCCCATCATGCCCCAGTCTATGAGAGTCATGCTTGTAACTGTCAGCCTTGCAATGCCTCATGGGAATTGTAGTTCTGCAACAGCTGGAGGGCCAACAGTTTGAGACCCCTGATCTACAGCCTATGGTACATTAGCATGATGGTTAGTGGGAAGAATGCTCCTTACATTTGTATTCATTGGGAAGAATTTCTCCCCTTACAGATAGATAAAAATATCAATGGTGTCAATAGTGGGAAGTTAACTGAAGGCAGAAATTGTTCATTGCTCAAGGAACCCCTAGCAACCTCTGGCGGAACCCTAGAACTATGGTTGAGGAAGAAGGTTCCTTACACTTGTGGTCATTGGGAAGAATTACACAGGATCGGAAATTCTGACAACAAAACCGTGGATTTGTTTCCGACGGAATGTTGGCTCAAACTTGTCTTAGATACACACGGTCACACAAATGTTGTCGCAAATTCCGATCATCAAGAACGCAGTGACGTACAACACTACAACGACCCGAGAAAAATGAAGTTCAATGATTTCGAGCACGCGTCGAATTGATTCCGAGCATGCGTAGGATTTTTGTGGGTCGGAATTGGATATACACCCGGTCGGAATTTCCGACAATAACTTTTGTTGTCGAAAAAAATTGAGAACCAGCTCGCAATCATTTGATGTCGGAAATTCCTACAGCAAATGTCCGATGGAGCCTACACACGGTCGGAATATCCGACCAAAAGCTCACATCAAACATTTGTTGTCGGAAATTCCGATCGTGTGTACGCGGCATTAAGTGTTATGATGCCTCCTGGCATATATAAATATATCTTTAATAGCACCAAAAAAGCATTTACTGTAAGTGCACGTGGGTTGTTTATTTACACCTGAACGCATTAAAATGTCTGGAAGGACAACAAACAGAGGCAGAGAGTCACGAGGGCAACCAGGCTCTGCATGTAGAGGCAACGCTGGTGGTGGACGTGGTGCATCCTCTTCAGCACGTGGCCGTGGCCGCTCGTCCTTCTTTTTTCGGGAGCTGGCCGTGTTGAGCCTCAACATGCAGAGAAATTAGTAGAGTGGATGACCAAGCCGTCCTCATCCTCCTCATCCTCTCTCACACAGACTGATCATAGTTTGTCTGGCAAAGCAGCTGCCAAGGCGTCCTCTTCCCTCTGCACAATGGCATCACACAATCCTTCCCTAGTCCCACCGTGTCCTCCTGAGGAGTCCCCCGAACTGTTTCAACACAGTGTTGGGTACATGCTGAATCAAGATGCACAGCGTTTTGAAGGCTCCGATGATGGAACACAGATAAAGGAAGGCATTGATGTGAGCCCAGGAAGAGGGGGTGGCGGAGAGGGACAGCAATCTGGCAGTGATGTTCCCCCAGCTGGAGCATACTGCCAGGTTTTCGACAGTGATGAGGAGGGAGGGGATGATGAGGTCACTGACTCTACATGGGTGCCTGATAGGAGAGAGGAGGAGGAGGAAGAGGAGGAGGACGAGGCACATCTCCAAAGAGGCAGGATGCCCTCCAGGGGTCAGGTTAAGGGCACACCAACTGCATTACATCGCACATCTACGCTTGTGCATGGCGCTGCTGTGTCTATACGGTACAGCAAAAGTTCTTTGGTGTGGGCCTTTTTTGAAACATGTCCATCAGATCGTACCTTTGCTATTTGCAACATATGTTGCAAGCGTATCTCGCATGGCCAAAACATCACCCGCTTGGGCACCACATGTTTGTCCAGACATATGTCGAGCTGCCATGCAGCTCATTGGCAAGCATACCAGAAAGACCCACACCAAAGACCAAAGCGGACCTCCCCTTGCCCTTCTGTGACCTCCAACCCCACTAGACCCCCAGTCCTCTCTGAAGCCTGCACTGAAGGTGTAGAAATAGGTGTGTCACAACCTAGTAGTGGTAGTACATGCGGGCAATCTACTGATAGTACCAGACAAATTTCCCTGCCCCAGCTGCTGCAGCGCCGAAAGAAGTACGCTCCCAGCCATCCACATGCCCAGCGGTTGAATGCTAGCTTAGCAAAATTGCTAGCACTTCAACTGCTACCTTTTCAGTTGGTAGATTCTGCCCCCTTCCGTGAGTTTGTGGAATGTGCAGCCCAAGAGATGCCATGCGGTGCTAGAGCTGGTGTGCTTGGGAAACAGGAGCCACACTGGGGAAGAGGTTCTTTCAGCTCTGCAGGGGCAGGCTCAGAGGTGGTTGACGCCACGCCAGCTGAAGCCTGGAATGGTGGTCAGCGATAATGGCACCAACCTCCTTTCTGCCCTGCGACAGGGAAAACTCACCCATGTGCCCTGTTTTGCGCATGTCCTGAATTTGGTGGTGCAGCGGTTCTTGGGCAGGTACCCAGGCTTACAGGATGTCCTGAAGCAGGCCAGGAAAGTCTGTGTGCATTTCCGGAGGTCATATAATGCCACTGCTCGGCTGACAGACCTCCAAAGGGAATACAACCTGCCCAAGAACCGCCTAATCTGTGACATGCCCACCAGATGGAACTCTACGTTGGCCATGCTGCAGCGGCTGCACACGCAGCAGAGGGCCATCAATGAGTACCTGTGCCAATATGGCAGCAGAATTGGGTCAGGGGAGCTTGGTTTTTTTTCACCACGCCAGTGGGCCTTGATCAGGGATGCATGCACTGTCCTGTCACCATTTGAGGAGGCCACGAGGATGGTGAGCAGTGACAGTGCATGCATCAGTGAGACTGTCCCTCTTATTCACATGTTGGAGCACACGCTACGTGGAATAATGGACAGGGCCCTTGAGGCAGAACAGAGGGAGGAAGAGGAGGACTTCCTTACCTCTCAAGGCCCCCTTTATCCAGACAGTGGTCCTGCTTTCCCACCTAGCACACAGGAAGAGGAGGAGGAAGATGAGGAGAAGGAGGATGATTGTATCAGCAGCATGGAGGTGGAGCCTAGCACTCAGCATCAGCAGCAGCAGTCTTCAAGGGATCATTTACAGTCCCAAGGAACACATGGACTTTTATGTGGCTGGGATGAGGTGGCTGCGGATCCTGTCGTCCTCAGTGACCCAGAGGACTGTCCCCCGAATGCCTCTGCAAACCTACGCTGCATGGCCTCCCTGATCCTGCAAAGCCTGCGTAAGGATCCTTGTGTACGTGCTATCAAGGAGAGGGATCGTTACTGGCTGGCAACTCTTCTTGATCCACGTTACAAGAGTAAGGTTGCGGACCTTATGTTGCCATCGCAGAGGGAGCAGAAGATGAAACTTCTGCGGGAGGCCTTGCAGAAGGGTCTGTGCAATGCGTTCCCAGAACCGGGGGGATTACCAAAACCTGGCCCTGGACAACGTGTTGCTGAGGCTTCAGTGAGTCACAGAAGGAGCGGTGGAGAAGGTGGCCATCTGACCGATGCGTTCAGACAATTCTTTAGTCCGCAGCCCCAAGGTCTGAGCGGTTCCAGCAACCATCGCCACCGTCTGGTTTACATGGTCCGGGAATACCTAGGGGCAAGATCAGACTTGGACACCTTTCCCACCGAAAATCCTCTGGCTTACTGGGTCTTGAGGATGGATCACTGGCCAGAGCTTGCACAGTACGCAATTGAGCTACTGGCTTGCCCTGCATCCAGTGTTCTTTCAGAACGCACATTCAGTGCTGCTGGAGGCTTTGTGACCGATCACAGGGTACGCCTCTCCACCGACTCTGTTGATCGACTGACCTTCATCAAAATGAATCAGGCTTGGATCAACACCAGCTACCAAGCACCTGATGCTGATGTTACTGAATAATAATTTTTTGTTGAAATGTCAGATCCCTTTGAGACCTGTTATGCTGATGCTGAGTGACTGTCCTGTTATGCTGCTGATGGAATATCCTTCTCCTCCTCACTTTTCATGCTGTTAGCTAGTAAGAAATTTTGTGTTTCTGGGCTCCGCCACCAGTGCCGAAGGGGTGCCTAATAACAATTTTTGATGCAATACTTTGCACGTGGCTCCTTGTTGCGCTCCAATTACAGTTATTGGGAGGGGACCGAACGCGGGTATGTTCGGCTCATCCCTAGTAATCAGGTATTCCAGCCTACATACAGTCTTGGGTTCTACTACCAGTGAATTTGAGAATGCTCTTGCGATCCTTGTGTTCTCCCGTCTGTTTCCTGCTCCAATGATCTCTGTGCACTCCTGCCAGCATCCAGTCTTCCTTCACCATTGTGTCTCCTTTACCTACTGCTTTAGCTCCATCTAGTGGCCAAAATGTGGTATACGTTCCTGAAATACCTCAATGAGAGAACTGTACCACATTCTGGCCACTAGATGGAGCTGATAGTACTGGAATGTATCTCTTAGAAAAATTACAGTGAGGCCCCGTACACACGTCCGAGGAACTCGACGTGCCAAACACATCGAGTTCCTCGTCGAGTTCTGTGTTGAAGCCGCCGAGGCCGACTTTCCTCATTGAAGAACGAGGAAATAGAGAACATGTTCTCTATTTGGCCCGAGGAGTTCCTCGTCGGCTTCCTCGCTGAAAAGTGTACACACGACCGAGTTTCTCGGCAGAATCCGGCTCCGATCGAGTTTCTGGCTGAATTCTGCCGAGAAACTCGGTCGTGTGTACGGGGCCTCACACTTCATTCAAGTGTGAGGCCCCGTGTTTTATAACTAGACCCCATAGAGATTGTGATGGTACCGTCACCTTATAAGGGTCATCTTTAAAGTGGAGTTCCACCCATAAATATAACATTACATCAGTAGTTTTAAAAAAATGTCATTAGTCCTTTACGAATTTTTTTTTTTAGACGCCTTCAAAGTGTTGTTGCTAGGCAGAATAGTTAATCTTCCCTCTTCCTGCACCTAGGTGCCTAATGCACCGCACAGACTCCTGGCAATGTAGTGGGTGTAACTTTCCAGGAGTCTGTGCACTCCCCAGTCTCAAAGAATCATGTGACTTGGACAGCACAGGTGCTGAAACCTGATCTGACACTGCTTGTGCAGCACTGAGCATGTGCAAGGCTGAAATCCAGGAAGTCATACAGTCTGGCTTCATGATGCCCACACTTAAGATGGCCCCAGTCAATTTCTATTTTATAAAGTGTCTAAATGCTGTAACAACCTAACAAAATGGACCTTAGTTTACAGACTAACTTTACTAGAATACATTAAGCTTGTGTATTACGGGGGTATTTATATTTAAAAAGTGAAATTGTGGCCGGAACTCCGCTTTAAGTAAAGCCCCCTAAACTTTTCTAATTTGAGACCCCCCCCATCCCCCAATGTGCTCTTTTACCTCTGACAATTACAAAAGACTCCTGCATTGCTTTCATTTTGGCTGTAGAAATCCAGTTGAGATCTAAAGGAACCATTCAATAAGTCACCTGATTAACGATTTAAGTATATAGAAATTAAAAAATGTATAGAGTATAAAATAAAAAAACTTTGTAAATACAATTCAATTTTTATTAGATATAAATATGAAATTATATATCTGAAAATTTCATACTGACCACGTACACCCAGCCAATGGCACTCTCCTAGCAAAGGCTGCTGCACCAAATTGTTTTTCAGTGTAGTCTGATCTCCCCTGCTCTTCAGCCAGAAGCAATATTTAGCTGTTCTCCCACCATTAACCTTCAATTAGCTTTGGCTGATTTACCAATGTTCGTACTAACCAGGACATACACTATATTGCCAAAAGTATTGGGACGCCTGCCTTTACACGCACATGAACTTTAATGGCATCCCAGTCTTAGTCCGTAGGGTTCAATATTGAGTTGGCCCCGCCCTTTGCAGCTATAACAGCTTCAACCCTTCTGGGAAGGCCGTCCACAAGGTTTAGGAGTGTGTCTATGGGAATGTTTGACCATTCTTCAAGAAGCATACACGATCGGGTCATGGAACGGCAGAACGGGGGGATGTCTTTGTAAACAAGACAACTCCCTATTCTGCCTAGTGACACAGCACTGATCACCTGCTCCCTCTCGTCGGGAGCAGCGATCAGTGACGTGTCACAGTAAACCACGCCCCCCTAACAGTTAGAATCACTCCCTAGGACACACTTAAGTTAACCCTTTTACTTGTTAACCCCTTCCATGCCAGTCCCTTTTACACAGTAATCAATGCATTTTTATAGCACTGATCGCTGTATAAATGACAATGGTCCTAAAATAGCACCAAAAGTGTAAAATTGCTAGATATGTGCATTCCCGTTCGTACGAATGTTATTTTCGTACGAAAATGTTCATTTTCGTACCCGCGGAATAATGTGTACATACGAAAAAACTAAAGCACCAAAATACGAATACAACGGGATTACGAATGAGCCGCATAACGAACAACCGCAAATACGAACGATCCGACGAAAATACGACAAAACGAAAACGGCAAAAGAACGAAAATGAAATCTATAACAAAAGATTTGCATTCTGTATTTTTTTTAAATCTTTTTTCTGTTCGTATTTTCAGTCGTATGTTCATATGACATCTATAACAAAAGATTTGTATTCTGTATTTTGAATTCCTTTTTCTGTTCGTATACAGAATGCAAATCTTTTGTTATAGAGTATTTTTGAATGGGCAGTGAGTGTAGTTAGTGAAGCAGCTTCTCTTTTGTGCTGAGTAGTACAGTAAAGCCAAATAAACTTTTCTGTGGATTTTCATCTGAAGGGAGATCAGTTGGCCAGACTTTTGAACCCAAAAATGGTTTTCTGATGGAGTTTAAAAACGAACAAATTTTCTGAGAACGAACGGAAAACGATCGTTTTTATGTTTGTTGTTAAAAAAGTCTGACCAAGTGTATGGGGCTTAACAATAGTTAATATGGATGAGCCGCGTGTTGAAAGTGCCGCGAATCCCGCAATATATTTACGAAAGTACAAAATGACGAAAATCCTTTTTCTGTTCGTATTTTCAGTCGCATGTTCATATGACATCCACAACAAATTGTTATAGATGTCATATGAACATACGACTGAAAACACGAACAGAAAAAGGAATCCAAAACACAGAATGCAAATCATTGACGAAAATTCACAAAAATTATTGTCTAACAAGTAACGAACATGAATTAAACAGAATAACGAACCATCCCGCATGTACGAAAATAAAACGGTAACGAAAATACGAAACGATCGGAATACGAAAAGATCTCGTCGTACGAAAAACGAACGGAAACGAACAGGAAAACGGGCGTCTTACGAAAAACGAACGGAAACGAACCTACGGAACGATACGAAACGGAACAAAAAAAAACAAAACAAAATTCTGTGCACATGTCTAAAAATTGCAGATCGCCGCCATAACAAGTAAAAAAAAAAAAATAATAATAATAAAAATGCCATAAAACTATCCCCTATTTTGTAGACGCTATAACTTTTGCGCAAACCAATTAATAAACGCTTATTTCGATTTTTTTACCAAAAATATGTAGAAGAATACGTAACGGCCTAAACTGAGAGCAAATTAGCTTTTTTTTAAAAAAAAATTGGGGATATTTATTATAGCAAAAAGTACAAAATATATTGCTTTTTTTTCAAAATTGTCGCTCTATTTTTGCTTATAGCGCAAAAAATAAAAACCGCAGAGGTGATCAAATACCACCAAAAGAAAGCTCTATTTGTGCGAAAAAAAGGACGTCAATTCTGTTTGGGAGCCAATTGAACGACCGCGCAATTGTCAGTTAAAGCGACGCAGTGCCGAATCACAAAAAGTGGCCCGGTCATTTGGCACCCAATTGGTCCGGGGCTTGAGTGGTTAAAGTTCAGATGTGTGTAAATGAAGGTGTCCCAATACTTTTGTTATTACAGTGTATATATCACAAGAAGAAGACGACGGCTTGGTGAAAAATTTTGGTAAAATTTGTTATGAAATATTAGGCTTTGTGCAGTTTAGAGCTTGTGGCTCAAGAGCAGGGGAGATCAGACTATACTGCAGAAAGAACTCAACCAGCAGTGACACCTTCCTCCTGCCATGTGGTTTCTGAGGTGTCCTCCTAATACCTTTAAGCTTCTGAGCTTCTGACGTAGAGCAAAACTGTATTGTCTCAGAAAACATTTCCTGCACATTAATCTGCATTGGGGGACTTATGGGATCTTAGATGTCTGGAAAGATCTGCTTTTTTCGAAAAAACATTTCCCACAGTCGGGACATAAATACGGCTTTTCCCCCGTGTGAGATCTGCGGTGGATAGTCAGGTCTACTTCTCGCCCGTGTGGGATCTCAGATGCCCAGGAAGATGGGACTTCTGCGAGAAACCTTTCCCACACTCGGGACAGGAATACGGCTTCTCGCCCGTGTGGGATCTCAGATGCCCAGGAAGATGGGACTTCTGCGAGAAACCTTTCCCACACAGGGGACAGGAATACGGCTTCTCCCCCGTGTGAGACCTGTGATGCCTGGCGAGATCTTGCTTGCGCAGAAAGCTTTTGTCGCACTCGGAGCAGGAATACGGCTTCTCGCCCGTGTGATATAATTGATGGGCGACAAGTTGTAATTTCTGTGAATAGCACTGTCCGCAGTCGGGGCAGGAATACGGCTTCTCGCCCGTGTGGGATCTCTGATGTCTGGAAAGATGGGCCTGCTGCCTGAAACATTTGCCGCACTCGGGGCAGGAATATGGCTTTTCCCCTGTGTGGGATCTGTGATGTCTGTCTAGTATTGATTTCTGCGAGAAACATTGACCACACTCCGGACAAGAATACGGCTTCTCGCCCATGTGGTATTTCTGGTGTTTGGTAAGTTGGTACTTTTGTGAAAAACATTTCCTGCACTCAGGACAGGAAAACGGCTTCTCCCCCGTGTGAGACATTTGGTGTCTATCAACGTGAGCCTTTCTGGCGAAGCACTTTCCGCAAATGGGACAGGAATAGGACCGCCGACCCATGCCTGAACTGTTTTGCTCATGAAGATGGGATGAATGGGATTCTGTTAAGGTAATCATGTTATCTGCCTGAAGGATGGCTCCATCTCTTACAGTTGGAGGTTCCTCAGGATAATATGGTTGGGTGGTGGGGCTTTCTCCTGGACAATATAGTTGGGTGGTGGGGCTTTCTCCTGGACAATATTGTTGGGTGGTGGGGCTTTCTCCTGAACAATATTGTTGGGTGGTGGTGCTTTCTCCTGGACAATATTGTTGGGTGGTGGGGCTTTCTCCTGGACAATATTGTTGGGTGGTGGGGCTTTCTCCTGGACAATATTGTTGGGTGGTGGGGCTTTCTCCTGGACAATATTGTTCAGTAGTGATATTTTCTCCTGGACAATATTGTTGGGTGGCCAAATTTTCTCCTGGATTATACTGTGTGATGTCCTCATCTTCTACTTTACAGTCTGGAGATAAAGTGAGACAATCCTCTGAGGTTTTCCCGATGTCGAGTCCATATACTATAAAAAAACAAAAACAAAAAAAAAACAATGAATGAAAAGGTTTATTGCTAGTTAACCTCAGCCAGGGTTCAACCTACACCAGACAGCTTCAAAGCAAGTGCTGAGTATCTTAGGCCTCCGCCTTCAAGTAAACCAGGAAATGGGCCTTTGGATCGTCTTCCAGGTCAATTCTACATTTTCAGAACCTTTCTCAAAAAATAGGGACTGTCCTTTTATTGGAATGACAATGGTAATGGTGGTCCCCAACCCCTCTGTCATTCATTTATGCATTACAGTTCCTTATACGGCCAATGATGTCGTAATATGAATAACAGTTGGTAAGAGCGGAGGCCAGAGAGTGGGAATGCAGGAAGCCTAACCAACTTGCATTATGCATGACACAAATAAGGACTTAAATCATGAAAGAATGATTTTGAAGTCCACCATCATTGGGTTCGTGACTCAGTAAGGTCTTGAAGACCACCATTATTGGGTTCATGACTCAAAAAGATCTTGAAGACCACCATCATTGGGTTCATGGCTCAAAAAGATTAAAATTAAAAAGATTAATTACAGTGAAGAAGAGCCAAACTGGAGATCAGAGAGTGAGGGTGCAGGGAGCACGGCCAATTTAGAGCATGTATGACACAAATAAGATTTTGAAGATCACCATAATTGGGTTTATGACTTAGTAAGATCTTGAAGACCACCATCATTGGGTTCATGACTCAGTAAGATCTTGAAGACCACCATCGTTGGGTTTGTGACTCAATAAGATCTTGAAGACCATCATCATTGGGTTCATGACTCAATAAGATGTTGAAGACCACCATCATTGGGTTCATGACTCAATAAGATCTTAAAGACCACCATCACTTGGGCTCGTGACTCAATAAGATCTTGAAGACCACCATCATTGGGTTTATGAGTCAGTAAGATCTTGAAGACCACCATCGTTGGGTTTGTGACTCAATAAGATCTTGAAGACCATCATCATTGGGTTCATGACTCAATAGGATCTTGAAGACCACCATCATTGGGTTCATGACTCAATAAGATCTTAAAGACCACCATCACTTGGGCTCGTGACTCAATAAGATCTTGAAGACCACCATCATTGGGTTTATGAGTCAGTAAGATCTTAAAGACCACCATCACTTGGGCTCGTGACTCAATAAGATCTTGAAGACCACCATCATCAGGTTCATGACTCCTTACATTACTTTCTAATGATATTTATGATCAATGTGGTAAAGATTTCATTGATCACTTTTTCATATCCTTATACGATCAATAATGTAATAATGAATACCAGTGGGGAAGAGGCCAAAGACAGAGAGAGGATACAGGAAGCCCATCCAACTTGGAGCATGCATGACACAAATGAAGACCTAAACCATGAAAGGAAGTGATACTGAGGACCACCAGTATTGAGTTAATAACTCCTTATCATTTTATGATGACATATAAAGGTCTATGATTCAATCAAAAAGCATACGTAAAATGTGTAGGAGGTGCCAAAGGAATATGATCAAAAGAAGTGCATGTTATGTTTATTAAATTAGTGGATAGAGCAGAACTGACGGGTCGGAGGACATTTCATACGTCCCTGTCCTACTTTGATACAATGACTGTGGTATGAACAGAATAAAAAGTATTTAGAATTTATGACCCACCTGTGCTGATCTCTGTAGGAGTGTCCTCCTCTACGAATGTCCTCGTCATTCCAGCCTCCTCCGTATATTGCTGATCATCCCTCACATACGTCTCATCTTCTTCTGTCTTAATCTTAACTTTTATATCTATCAGATCGTCACCCTAAATTAGGAAAATTATAGAAAATAACTTTAGTAAAGTATAAGCTTTCATACATATCAGACTTTTGTTGGCTTTTATGTTCTAGTTGGTCAGTCCCATCTACCTGATGATGGTGGGGGATGGTGTGACCTTCCTGTGTGGAACACAGAGGACGGGGACATCTCTCTGGTGGGTTCCCATTACTGGATCCATCTGTAGGAAACACACACACTGACTGAATACATTGTTTCTATGTGTTTATCAGATGATGGGGGATCTAGGTGGAGCCTCCGTACTGCTCTCTCCTTTACAATAAAGTCTCCTCTTACCCGGTGATGTGAAGGTTTGGCATTTCTCTATCTTTACATCCTTCAGGAAGTCCTTATTGTCTTCTAAATACCCCCAAACCTGTATCAAGAAAAGGATAGTGACATCCTGACACCTTATAGGAACCTGACACACACAATGATACAGTCACCATCCAGACACACCCCTTGTCTGTTACTGGATAATGTCCCAGAATTCCCGGCACCGCTCACCTCTCCTGTCAGCAGCTCCATCATCTTCTTGGTGACTTCTAGAATCTTCTCCATGTTGTGTCTCTCAGGTTTTAGGGAGTCACATGGAGGCACTGTGATGGTCATATGATCACCTGACTTCACAAGAGGAAATCTCTGTATAGGAGAACCAATAGGAATATCATGTTAGAATCCCAGAATCCTCCTCACCTCTCCGGTCAGGTCTGTGTTTTATTAATAGAGATAAGAGTGATGTCATGTGACCTCCCAGAATCCTCCTCACCTCTCCGGTCAGGTCTGTGTATTATTAATAGAGATAAAAGTGATGTCATGTGACCTCCCAGAATCCTCCTCACCGCTCCGGTCAGGTCTGTGTTTTATTAATAGAGATAAGAGTGATATCATGTGACCTCCCAGAATCCTCCTCACCTCTCCGGTCAGCAGGTAGATGATCTCCAGGGTGAGGTTTAGTATCCTCTCAGTCATGTGACTCCGGTCCTCCTCCATCGTCAGTGATGTGGTCATGTGATCTATGTGGGTTTCTCTGTAGATGGATAATAGAGAATTATCTGGACTGTACTGGTTATACAAAATTAGAAGGAGGATATATTGGGATTAATATGAGGGTTGATGTTACCTTTAGAATTTCCTGATTCTGTACTATTGCTTCCGATGTGATTAACCACTTGCTTACTGGGAACATATACCCCCCTCCTGCCCAGGTGAAATTTCAGCTTCCGGCACTGCGTCGCTTTAACTAACAATTGCGCGGTCGTGCGACGTGGCTCCCAAACAAAATTGACGTCCTTTTTTCCCCACAAATAGAGCTTTCTTTTGGTGGTATTTGATCGCCTGTGCGGTTTTTATTTTTTGCGCTATAAACAAAAAAGAGCGACAATTTTGAAAAAAATACAATTATTTTTTACTTGTTGCTATAATAAATATCCCAATTTAACGTCAAGAACGCGGTCACGTACAGCACGTACAACGGCAAAATAAAACGGAAGTACCATAGCAAGTGCGCCACCCTTTGGGCTCCTTCTACTAATCTTGTGTTAGTAGAAGTTTGGTGAGAGACGATTCACATTTTTCAGCTTCGTGCTTTTCAGTCCGTTACAGCGTGACAAATCTCCATTACGAACGCTAGTTTCACCAGACCGATCGCTTCCGTCTCGTACTTGATTCAGAGCATGGAATTTTGTGCGTCGGAACACGCTCAGAATTTACGGAGTTTTTTGTCGGAAAATTTGAGAACCATCTCTCAAATTTTTGTTGTCGGAAATTCCGACAGAAAATGTCCGATGGGGCCTACAAAAGCTCCCATCTAACATTTGTTGTCGGAAATTCCGAGCGTGTGTACGCGGCATAGGAAACGTCTTCAACATTCAGGTCATGGTACATCAAGAAGTAGTTGGTCACATTTAACTGGGCTTGTTCTGTAACACTGAATATTTTTCATAGTTTATCAAAGCCATTTCCTTAAGTTGGAGACACTACAAAATGTCTTCAGCATTATAGAACAAGTCCAGGTGAATGTAACTAGCTACCAATAGATGTACCATGACCTGGTTAATCGAGAACATTCAGAGGCACACAGTCTTGGCCTGAAGACGTGGCTTGGAGAAGCTATGAAACGTATTCGACATTCAGGTCATGGTACATCAAGTAGCAGATGGTCACATTCAACTGGGCTTGTCCTGTAATGTTGAAGATGTTTTGTATCTTGTCCAAAGACACTTCTTCAGTTGGAGAAGCTACAAACATTACAGGACAAGCCCAGTTGAATGCGACTATCTACTACCAGATGTACCATGACCTAAATGTTGAATACATTTCATAACTTCTCCAAGCCCTTTCTTTAGGCCAAGCCTACGTGTCTCCGAAGGTTCTCATTTGTCCAGGTCATGGTACATCAAGTAGTAGCTAGTTACATTCAACTGGACTTGTTCTATAAATTTGAAGACGTCTTGTAGTGTCCCCAACTTAGGAAATGGCTTGGATAAACTAACTCCAATCCAATCCAACGTTACAGAACAAGCCCAGTTGAATGTGACCAACTACTACTAGATGTACCATGACCTAAATGTTGAAAACGTTTCATAGCTTCTCCAAGCCCTTTCTTCAGGCTAAGCCTATGTGTCTCTAAATGTTCTAATTTATCCAGGTCATGGTACCAGCTACTACTAGATATACCGTGACCTAGATAAACGAGAACCTTCATGGACATAAAAACCAAAACATACGAAAATAAAATCTGCATACAACAGATAATGCTATACCATCCACCCAAAAAGATTTCACATGTTAAGCCCTGTACACACGCGGCTCGGCGGTAAAAAGTCAGCCGAGAAAACCGAGGGGGAAAGCCGAGAACCCGGCAGGAAAACTGCCATGGAGCTTTGGCCGGGAATCCCGGCCGTGTGTATGCTCCATCGGCACTGCCTCGCAGTCTTTCCCATAGGTAAGTAGTAGATCTGTCGGAAAACAAAAACACCGGGAATTAGACATGTGCACAGCAAAAATTTTCGTTTATTTCTGTTCGTTTATCGTGATTCGTAACGAGTCGTAATTTCGTAAGACGTTAGTTATCGTATTCGTACTCTTTAGTATTTTCGTAACACTCTTTTTTCCGTTTCTGTTTTTTTCTGCTAGTTTATTTTTCGTTGAATCTAGATTCGTATTTTCGTTATATTTTGTATTCTGCCGCGTTCGTATTTTTAAAATGATTTTATTAGTTTCTTCGTTTTTACGTTAGTTTAATTTTCGTTGTTTTGCTATTCGTATTTACAGTATATTTTCCATCATGCCGCATTCGTATTTTCGTAAGAAATATATTTTCGTTGCTTTATGATCATTCGTATTTTCGTGTCTAATTTCCTTTGATTGTAAAAACGTACTTTTGTAGATTTTATTGCATTCGTAATTCTGTTAGAATACATTTTACGTTTATTCGACACACTACTCGTCGTCATTTTGAAATTCATACTTTACTGTGATTGACTTGACTGTCTTAGTTAGCACACACACCCTGTCTAGAATGAAGTCTGACGTAAAAGAAAACTAAAATATGTCAGATATTACAAATACCAATCTAGAAATGAGATGCACTGCAGTCTAACACAGAAAAAGACACAAGGAGCCAGGAGGTAATGAGAAAGAAGCTCATTGGGGGAAGGAACAAACCTCTTCAGAGGAAAGGGACAGCGCTCAGTGGCTATTGGTCAATGTCCAGAAATATTTTAATACTAACGAAAGCTAATTTACATTATTTTGTATTTTCGTTGTTTTAATTTCCGTTTTCCGAAGATTCGTAATTTATTTTTCGTTAGTTTTGATTTTCGTTTTTTATTCTTTGTTCGGCATTTCAGTTGTTTTCTTTTCGGTCTTCGAATATTAGTAAGTTTGCATTTTCGTTCATTTTGTTTTTCGTAATTATTATTTTTTTTGGGTTTGGTATTTTCGTTGTTTCATCTTTCGTATCTTCGTCGTTTTTCATATTCGTTATTTTGAAAATTGCGTTATTCGTTATTAATTGCGCTAAACCGTTCGTTCATTCGTATGTTAACGAATCAACTAAAATAACGAAAATTGACGGAAAACGTATTCGTAACTTAAAAAATTGCACATGCCTACCGGGAATCCCGACGGGAAAATAGAGCGCAGGTTCTCTATTTTCCAGGTGGAATTCCCTGCTGTTTTCCTGACGGGAAAACTGCGAGGAAGCATACACACGTCCGTTTTTCCCAGCCAAAAGCTCTCCTGGCAGTTTTCCTGCTGGGAAAACGAGTCGTGTTTACGAGGCTTTAGACTGCTAACATGAAATTGTACAAATACAACACTTTTCCAAATCAAAGAAAATATTATGTGAGTGCACACAGGTTGTCTCCCTTGAGTGGTTAATATAATCTCTATGCGGTATATACGTAAGTGTCTTAGCATCAGCCGGTGATGAAAGTCACCATATCGTAATATAATATCTTAAGTTATTACCTCCTCTGTTGCCAGTTCCAGCAATGTCTCCTCTCTACTTCCTCCCGACTCTCCTCTTCACTTCCTACTTATACTTGACATCACTTCCTTTCCATGCGTTCCAGCTATTCCCGTCTACGCGTTCCACCATGAAGGTCGCCATCTTGTGGTGAATATGAGAACTGCAGCCTTCATTAACTCTTACTGGTCTGACTGGTGGCGTGTTTGCTCGTTCCAGCTTCATGTTATTACGTGTCCATATCACACATTGGTTAGACCAGCCCTTCCCAACCATTTTATCATGGAGGGACCCCTTGAAATAACATTTCCGTTCTCAGAGAATCACTGCTAATAATTACTAGTAGCTAGATTCAGGTAGGTCGGCGCCTCTTTGCGGCGGCGTAGCGTATCGTATTTACACTACGCCGCCGTAACTTAGCTAGGCAAGTACTGTATTCACAAAGGGCCAGATTCACCAAAGAGATACGACGGCGTTTCTCCTGATACTCCGTCGTATCTCTGTTTCTATCTATGCGGCTGGTTCATAGAATCAGTTACGCATAGATATCCATAAGATCCGACAGGTGTAATTGTTTTACACTGTCGGATCTTAGGATGCAATACCGCAGCCGCCGCTGGGGGGAGTTTGCGTCGTAAACCAGCGTCGGGTATGCAAATTAGGAGTTACGGCGATCCACGACGGATTTTCGCGTTCGCTACGTCGCCGCTAGTCTAGTTTCCCGTCGCAAAGTTAGTCATTATTTGACCTGCCCTAACTTTACACAGCAATCGTATTGCTGTATAAAGTATGGCCGTCGTTCCCGCGTCGAAATTTAAAATTTAACGTCGTTTGCGTAACACGTCCGGGAATACGGAAGTACGCAACGCACGTCGCCGTTCGAAAAAATGACGTCACGGCGAGCAAAGCACGACGGGAATTGCGCAACTGAGCATGCGCAGTAGGTCCGGCGCGGGAGCATGCCTAATTTAAATGGCACACGCCCATTTGAATTGGCCCGCCTTGCGCCGGAGGCCGCCGGCGTAGTTTTCATCGCAAGTGCTTGGTGAATCAGGCACTTGCGATGAAAACTTGCCGCGGTGTAACGTATCTACGATCTACGATACGTTACGCCGCCGCACTTCTACGTGAATCTGGCCCAAAGTACTTGCCTGCTAAGTTACGGCGGCGTAGCGTGAATGGGCCGGCGTAAGCGCGCCGAATTCAAATGAGGATGTGGGGGGCGTGTTTTATGTAGATTAACTGTGACCCGACGTGATTGACGTTTTTTACGAACGGCGCATGCGCCGTCCGTGTACATATCCCAGTGTGCATTGCGGCAAAGTACGCCGCAAGGACGTATTGGTTTCGACGTGGACGTAAATTACGTCCAGCCCTATTCACGGACGACTTACGCAAACGACGTAAAATTTTCAAATTTCGACGCGGGAACGACGGCCATACTTAACATTACTAGTCCAGCTATTTGATGGAATAACTTTACGCCTGAAAATGCCTTACGTAAACGGCGTATCTTTACTGCGACGGGCGCACGTACGTTCGTGAATAGGCGTATCTAGTGATTTACATATTCTACGCCGAACGCAATGGACGCGCCACCGAGCGGCCAGCTAAAATATTGCACCCTAAGATACGACGGCGCAGGCTGTCCTATCTTAGCTAGGTTTAAGTGTATCTCAGTTTGAGAATACACTTAAACTTAGGACGGTGCAGATTCAGAGTTAGGTCGGCGTATCTACTGATACGCCAGCCTAACTCTTTCTGAATCCACCTATATATCTACAGCAGGGGTCTCAAACAGGTCGCCCTCCAGCTGTTGCAGAACTACAAGTCCCATCATGCCCCAGTCTATGAGAGTCATGCTTGTAACTGTCAGCCTTGCAATGCCTCATGGGAATTGTAGTTCTGCAACAGCTGGAGGGCGACCTGATCATCAAGAACGCAGTGACGTACAACACTACAACCACCCGAGAAAAATGAAGTTCAATGATTTCGAGCATGCGTCAAATTGATTCCGAGCATGCGTAGGATTTTTGTGCGTCGTATTTGGATACACCCGGTCCGAATTTCCGACAATAACTTTTCTTGTCGGAAAAATTGAGAACCAGCTCTCAATCATTTAATGTCGGAAATTCCTACAGCAAATGTCCGATGGAGCCTACACACGGTCAGAATATCCGACCAAAAGCTCACATCAAACATTTGTTGTAATTCCGATCGTGTGTACGCGGCATTAAGTGTTATGATGCCTCCTGGCAGATGACGTGGGCCCACCCTGGTCTTCATAAGAGCTCCAGATGGCAGAGATGGATCAGAAACCCTAGTGGTTCCAGTTTTCTTTGCTGGAAGCTGTATATGGATGCTGAGGGCCACAATTTAACACAAAACAGGAGGACATACTGTCCATAAATGAAGTAGGAGATGGAGGCCATACAAGGCATTTCGGGTATATGGATTCTGAGGGTTATGATTCAACACTGAGAACGGGAGGCCATACTGTCCATAAATGAAGTAGGAGATGGAGGCCATACAAGCCATCTCGGGAATATGGATGCTGAGGGCCATGATTCAATACAGAACAGGACATACTGTCCAGAAATGAAGTAGAGTATGGAGGCCATGCAATACATTATGGGAATATGGATGCCAAGGGCCATGATTCAATACAGAACAGGACATACTGTCCAGAAATGAAGTAGAGTATGGAGGCCATGAAATACATTATGGGAATATGGATGCCAAGGGCCATGATTCAACACTGAGAATGGGAGGCCATACTGTCCTCACTGAGATGGAGGCCACACAAGGCATTTCGGGTATAAAAATGCTGAAGGCAAGGATTCAAAATTCAGGACAGGAGAACATACTGTCCATAAATGAGGTAGGAGATGGGAGTCATGAAAGAAATTATAGATATATGTATGCAGAGGGCCACAATTCAACACTGAGAACAGGAGGCCATTCTGTCCATAAATTAAGTAGAAGACGTTGGCCATACAAGACATTACGGGTAGATGGATGCTGAGGGCCACAATTTAAAATTTAGATTGGGAGGATCTACTGTCCATAAATGAAGTAGGAAATGGAGGCCATACAAGACATTATGGGTATATGGATGCTGAGGGCCATGATTCAATACAGAACAGGAGGCCATACTGTCCATAAATTAAGTAGGAGATGCAGACCATACAAGGCATTTCGGGTATAAGAATGCTGAGGGCTAGGATTCAAAATTCAGAATGGGAGGATATACTGTCCATAAATGAAGAAGGAGGTGGAGGCCTTTCAAGACATTTCGGGTATATGTATGTTGAGGGCCACGATTCAACACTGAGAAAGGGAGGCCATACTGTTCATAAATTAAGTAGGAGATGGAGACCATACAAAGCATTACGGGTATATGGATGCTGAAGGCTATGATTCAAAATTCAGAATGGGAGGCCATACTGTTCATAGATGAAGTAGGAGATGGAGGCCACGCAAGGCATTTTCGGGTATATGGATAGAGAGGGCCACGATTCGACACTGAGAATGGGAGGACATACTGTAAATAAATGAAGTAGAAGATGGAGGCCACGCAAGGCATTTTCGGGTATATGGATAGAGAGGGCCACGATCCAACACTGAGAATGGGAGGACATACTGTAATCAAAAGAAGTAGGAGATGGAGGCCATACTGTCCATAGATGAAGTAGGAGATGGAGGCCACGCAAGGCATTTTCAGGTATATGGATAGAGAGGGCCACGATTCAACACTGAGAACGGGAGGCCATACTGTCCATAGATGAAGTAGGAGATGGAGGCCGTACAAGGCATTTCGGGTATATGGATGCTGAGGGTTACGATTCAACACTGAGAACGAGAGGCCATACTGTCCATAAATGAAGTAGGAGATGGAGGCCATACAAGGCATTTTGGGTATATGGATAGAGAGGGCCACGATTCAACACTGAGAATGGGAGGACATACTGTAATCAAAAGAAGTAGGAGATGGAGGCCATACTGTCCATAGATGAAGTAGGAGATGGAGGCCACGCAAGGCATTTTCAGGTATATGGATAGAGAGGGCCACGATTCAACACTGAGAACGGGAGGCCATACTGTCCATAAATGAAGTAGGAGATGGAGGCCATACAAGGCATTTTGGGTATATGGATAGAGAGGGCCACGATTCAACACTGAGAATGGGAGGCCATACTGTCCATAAATGAAGTAGGAGATGGAGGCCATACAAGGCATTTCGGGTATATGTATAGAGAGGGCCACGATTCAACACTGAGAACGGGAGGCCATACTGTCCATAGATGAAGTAGGAGATGGAGGCCATGCAAGACATTTTCGGGTATATGTATAGAGAGGGCCACGATTCGACACTGAGAATGGGAGGACATACTGTAAATAAATGAAGTAGGAGATGGAGGCCACGCAAGGCATTTTCGGGTATATGGATAGAGAGGGCCACGATTCAACACTGAGAATGGGAGGCCATACTGTCCATAGATGAAGTAGGAGATGGAGGCCATGCAAGACATTGAGAACGGGAGGACATACTGTCCATAAATAAAGTAGGAGATGGAGGCCACGCAAGGCATTTCGGGTATATGTATAGAGAGGGCCACGATCCAACACTGAGAACGGGAGGCCATACTGTCCAGAAATTAAGTAGGAGATGGAGGCCAAACAAGACATTTTCGGGTATATGGATAGAGAGGGCCACGATCCAACACTGAGAACGGGAGGCCATACTGTCCATAGATGAAGTAGGAGATGGAGGCCATACAAGGCATTTCGGGTATATGGATAGAGAGGGCCACGATTCAACACTGAGAACGGGAGGCCATACTGTCCATAGATGAAGTAGGAGATGGAGGCCATACAAGGCATTTCGGGTATATGGGTGGAGAGGGCCACGATCCAACACTGAGAACGGGAGGCCATACTGTCCATAGATGAAGTAGGGTATGGAGGCCAATCAATACATTTTGGGTATATGGGTGCCGAAGACCATGATTCAACACTGAGAACGGGAGGCCATAATGTCCATAGATGAAGTAGGAGATGGAGGCCACGCAAGACATTTTCGGGTATATGGATAGAGAGGGCCACGATTCAACACTGAGAATGGGAGGCCATACTGTCCATAAATGAAGTAGGAGATGGAGAACATACAAGGCATTTCGGGTATATGGGTGGAGAGGGCCACGATTCAACACTGAGAACGGGAGGCCCTACTGTCCATAGATGAAGTAGGAGATGGAGGCCACGCAAAGCATTTTCGGGTATATGGATAGAGAGGGCCACGATTCAACACTGAGAACGGGAGGCCATACTGTCCATAAATGAGAAAATAATGAACTCATACTCAGGTAAACGCAATGCAGAATTTATTTCCGTGAGACAAAAGTATAAAAGACAAACTTCCTTATAATATTAGAAAAGATCAGAAAGAAAAGAAAATCGAGAGTCCAGGTACATTTCAATCACCTGACTTACAAACATTGTAATGATTTCAAGTATATAGAATTATTTCATCGACATGTTTAATAGTAAAACAAACTTTGGAAAAACTTTATTTATTTTTTGGTAATAATAAAAAACGTTACATTGGAAGATTTGTACGAACCAGTAGGGGGCACTTTCCAAACAACTGAAACATGCTCATAGAGAATGCTGCGCCAACTAGGCCTTGGGTGTAGTCTGATCTCCCCGGCTCTTCAGCCCAAAAGCTGTATTTAGCTCCTCCCTTATCGCCGTCTCTTGCTTGGAAGCTTCTCCCGACGTATCCGCGTCCGGTCTGTGAAAACTACGGATGAGAAGTCCCATGGAAAAGCGGGCGTTGCCATCCATGGAGATAGACGATCTGCTTAGATGAACCTCTTCCCGATGGCTGTAGGTGGTGGGACTGGTGGCCTTTAAGGGCTCAGATGCCTTAGGCAGGGCGGATGCAAGGATTTTTGACACCCTAGGCAAAACCCCATTTTGCCACCCCCCTGGCTCCACCCCCTTTGCCCTGCCCATGTATTCCCCCCCCTATTTTTTATTGAAGCGCCCATCAAATGCAGCCTCACCAGTGCCCATAAATGCAGCCTCACCAGCACCCATCAAATACAGCCTACCAGCACTCATCAATGCAGCCTCACCAGCGCCCATCAATGTAGCCTCACCAGTGCCCATCAAATGCAGCCTCACTAGCGCCCATCAATGCAGCCTGACCAGCGCCCATCAAATACAGCCTGACCAGCGCCCATCAAATACAGCCTCACCAGCGCCCATCAATGCAGCCTGACCAGCGCCCATCAAATGCAGCCTGACCAGCGCCTATCAAATGCAGCCTCACCAGCGCAAATCAAATGCAGCCTAACCAGCGCCCATCAATGCAGCCTCACCAGCGCCCATCAATGCAGCCTCACCAGCGCAAACCAAATGCAGCCTCACCAGCACCCATCAATGCAGCCTCACCAGCACCCATCAATGCAGCCTCACCAGCGCCCATCAATGCAGCCTCACCAGCGCAAACCAAATGCAGCCTCACCAGTGCCCATCAATGCAGCCTCACCAGCGCCCATCAATGCAGCCTCACCAGCACAAACCAAATGCAACCTCACCAGCACCCATCAAATACAGCCTTACCAGCACTCATCAATGCAGCCTCACCAGCGCAAATCAAATACAGCCTACCAGTGCCCATCAATGAATGTTTGCTTGCTTCCATTCTTTCAGGAGTCGGAACACAGACACGGTCCTCCAGCCGCCGCTGCGCCTCATGTGCGAACAGAGCAGCGACTGCCTGCTGATGCTGAGACTTAGTTACTTGCTGCAGAGAGAAGAGAGTAGGAACACCAGTGGCCGGGTGCCCTAGTAAGCAGTGAGCCCCAGGCGGCTTCCTAGTTTGCCTAGTGGTAGCACCAGCCTTAGGTATCCATGGGGAACCACCGTTGTGTGTTGGCTTGCACCCAGCATAGTGACCAAGCTGTCATGGGCAACTCCCGGTCGTTTGTTGACGATTGGGACAATTGGTCTAAAATCACCTTCATTGTAGAATCTACAGACACAGCAGAGGGGAACACAGTACAAAATCAAACGCGCTTTGCATGAAACGCGTTGGGCATACAGAACAAAGATGAACGCGTTTCATGCGAAACACGGTTGATTTTGTTCTGTGTTCCCCTCTGCTGTGTCTAAGATTCTACAATGAAAGTGTTTTTTTGAAGTACCGCCGACCAATTTTTTTCCTTTTCCTGGACCGGACTTCCTACATCTGTAGTGTCTCACGGGTGGGCAGTAGGGGGCCACCAGCTCTGAGACATCAGGAAGTGGCAGCCGTCTCCCGAAACAAAGATGGGGCTCTGGAAAGAACCAGCTGGAAAACAACGTTGGACTCCATGAGCTGGTAAGTATCTACAGCAGTAGTTCTCAACCTCAGTCCTCAAGTATCCTCAATAGGGCCGCCACCTAATCAGTGTGATATTAGCGGTGTATCAGCAGATTGGCCTGGAGCCTGTTTTGGTTCTGTGGACCCCTGGGACATGATCCTGGGGGGCTGAGGTCATGGGGTTGGAGGGAGGGGCCTAGTAAAGCAAGGGATGGCTGGGTGACCCCTGGGACATGATCCCGGGGGGGGCTGAGGTCATGTAGTTAGAGGGAGGGGCCTAGTGAAGCAAGGGATGGCTGGGAGACCCCTGGGACATGATCCCGGGGGGCTGAGGTCATGGGGTTAAGGGAGAGGCCTAGTAAAGCAAGGGATGGCTAGAAGACCCCTGGGACATGATCCCAGGGTGCTGAGGTCACGGGGTTGAGGGAGGGGCCTAGTAAAGCAAGGGATGGCTGGGAGACCCCTGGGACATGATCCCAGGGAGCTGAGGTCATGGGGTTGGAGGGAGGGGCCTAGTGAAGCAAGGGATGGCTGGGAGACCCATGGGACATGATCCCGGGGGGGCTGAGGTCATGGGGTTGGAGGGAGGGGCCTAGTGAAGCAAGGGATGGCTGGGAGACCCCTGGGATATGGTCCGAGGGGCTGAGGCCATGGGGTTGGAGGGAGGGGCCTAGTGAAGCAAGGGGTAGTTGGGAGATCCCTGGGACATGTGCCGAGGGGGGGCTGAGGTCATGGGGTTGGAGGGAGGGGCCTAATGAAGCAAGGGATGGCTGGAGAAGAGATCAGACTACACTGTAGGAATCATCTGGTTATGCTCCATCCTCCTCTCTAAATCAGATGGAACCTTTGTTGGTTGGACCCTTGGAAGGCAGCGCAGGCTCAAGGGGCAGCTGCTTGGGGCCCACAACAATGACTGGGCCCGGGGGAAGCTTTCCCTTTTGCCCTGCGTTAAAGATGGTCCTGGTTGTAATGCACAAAACTTTACCCGCACTCTTAACATTCATACACCACGATGGTCTCGTGGGACCTCTGATGTCTGGAGAGATCAGATTTTTTTACAAAGCTTTTCCCACATTCGGAGCACTCATACGGCTTCTCCCCCGTGTGGGACCTCTGATGCACGACGAGGTCCGATTTAGACACATAACCTTTCCCGCACTCGTGGCAGGAATGCGGCTTCTCGCCCGTGTGATAGATCTGATGCCTAAGCAGCTGCGATTTCCGCGGATAACACTGCCCGCACACGGTGCAGGAAAATGGCTTCTCGCCCGTGTGGCACCGCTGATGCCTGGAAAGATGGGACTTCTGCGAAAAGCATTTCCCGCACTCGGGACACAAGAACGGCTTTTCCCCCGTGTGAGACCGGTGATGCCTGATGAGATCTTGCTTCCGCAGGAAACATTTCCCACACTCCGTACAGGAAAACGGCTTCTCTTCCAAGTGGGACCTCTCATCCATGTGGGACCTCTCGTGTTTGGCCAGCTCTGACTTCGTTAGAAAACACTTCCCGCACAGCAGACAGGCCTGAAGGCCATCATCCGCCGCGTGAGAGCTCTTGTGTATGGTAAGGTTGTATCTATGTTCGAAGCATTTCCCGCATTGCAAACACTGGTGAAGTTTCTCACCCGTGTGAGATCTTTGGTGCCTGTCGAAATCGTACCACTTGACGAAACATTTCCCACACAGGGGACAGGAATACTGCCCATCTTCTTTGTGAGATCTTTGATGGACCAGAAGACTGGATTTTAGGCTAAAACATTGTCCACAATCAGAACAGGAGAACAGCTTATCCGTATGAAGGGCGGAGCCGTCATTTGGCATTAAGATGGAAGGTGGTCCATCCGCACTCTGAGGCAACGGGTAGATGTTTTCGGTGAAGAGGTCTTCGTCAGGACAATACTGAGTAGCGTCCACATCTACTTTGCTATCTGGAGACCAAGAAAGATGACCATCTGAGGTTCTCCTAACGACGTCACATCCTAAAAAGAAAGAATAAAATGAAAATATTATTGCTAGACGTAGTTGGTAGACTTGTGCACAACAGAAAAATTTGTTTAGTTTAGTTTCTTTTACGTCCTTTCGTAAAATTGTTTAGTTTAGTTTCTTTTCTGTCCTGTCGTAAATTTGTTTAGTTTAGTTTCTTTTCCGTCCTGTTGTAAATTTGTTTAGTTTAGTTTAGTTTCTTTTCCGTCCTGTCGTAAATTTGTTTAGTTTAGTGTCTTTTCCATCCTGTCGTAAATATGTTTAGTTTAGTTTAGTTTAGTTTCCGTCCTGTCGTAAATTTGTTTAGTTTAGTTTAGTTTCCGTCTTGTTGTAAATTTGTTTAGTTTAGTTTAGTTTCCGTCCTGTCGTAAATTTGTTTAGTTTAGTTTCTTTTACATCCTGTCGTAAATTTGTTTAGTTTAGTTTCTTTTCCTTCCTGTCGTAAATTTGTTTCGTATAGTTTATTTTCCATCCTGTCGTAAATTTGTTTAGTTTAGTTTATTTTCCATCCTGTCGTAAATTTGTTTAGTTTAGTTTCTTTTCCTTCCTGTCGTAAATTTGTTTTGTTTAGTTTATTTTCCATCCTGTCGTAAATTTGTTTAGTTTAGTTTATTTTCCATCCTGTCGTAAATTTGTTTAGTTTAGTTTCTTTTCCATCCTGTCGTAAATTTGTTTAGTTTAGTTTCTTTTCCGTCCGTCGTAAATTTGTTTAGTTTAGTTTATTTTCCGTCCTGTCGTAAATTAGTTTAGTTTAGTTTCTTTTCCGTCCTATCGTAAATTTGTTTAGTTTAGTTTAGTTTCTTTTCTGTCCTGTCGTAAATTTGTTTCGTTTCTTTTCCGTCCTGTCGTAAATTTGTTTAGTTTAGTTTCTTTATTGTACTGTCGTAAATTTGTTTAGTTTAGTTTCTTTTACGTCCTGTCGTAAATTTGTTTAGTTTAGTTTCTTTTCCGTCCTGTCGTAAATTTGTTTAGTTTAGTTTCTTTTCCGTCCTGTCATAAATTTGTTTAGTTTAGTTTCTTTTTCGTCCTGTCGTAAATTTGTTTAGTTTAGTTTCTTTTCCGTCCTGTCGTAAATTTGTTTAGTTTAGTTTCTTTTACATCCTGTCGTAAATTTGTTTAGTTTAGTTTCTTTTCCTTCCTGTCGTAAATTTGTTTAGTTTAGTTTATTTTCCATCCTGTCGTAAATTTGTTTAGTTTAGTTTCTTTTCCATCCTGTCGTAAATTTGTTTAGTTTAGTTTCTTTTCCATCCTGTCGTAAATTTGTTTAGTTTAGTTTCTTTTCCGTCCGTCGTAAATTTGTTTAGTTTAGTTTATTTTCCGTCCTGTCGTAAATTAGTTTAGTTTAGTTTCTTTTCCGTCCTATCGTAAATTTGTTTAGTTTAGTTTAGTTTCTTTTCTGTCCTGTCGTAAATTTGTTTCGTTTCTTTTCCGTCCTGTCGTAAATTTGTTTAGTTTAGTTTCTTTATTGTACTGTCGTAAATTTGTTTAGTTTAGTTTCTTTTACGTCCTGTCGTAAATTTGTTTAGTTTAGTTTCTTTTCCGTCCTGTCGTAAATTTGTTTAGTTTAGTTTCTTTTCCGTCCTGTCATAAATTTGTTTAGTTTAGTTTATTTTCCATCCTGTCGTAAATTTGTTTAGTTTAGTTTCTTTTCCATCCTGTCGTAAATTTGTTTAGTTTAGTTTAGTTTCTTTTCTGTCCTGTTGTAAATTTGTTTAGTTTAGTTTATTTTCCGTCCTGTCGTAAATTATTTTAGTTTAGTTTCTTTTCCGTCCTATCGTAAATTTGTTTAGTTTAGTTTAGTTTCTTTTCTGTCCTGTCGTAAATTTGTTTAGTTTCTTTTCCGTCCTGTCGTAAATTTGTTTAATTTAGTTTCTTTATTGTCCTGTCGTAAATTTGTTTAGTTTAGTTTCTTTTCCGTCCTGTCGTAAATTTGTTTAGTTTAGTTTCTTTTCCGTCCTGTCATAAATTTGTTTAGTTTAGTTTCTTTTACGTCCTGTTACAAATTTGTTTAGTTTAGTTTATTTTACATCCTGTCGTAAATTTGTTTAGTTTAGTGTCTTTTCCGTCGTGACGTAAATTTGTTTAGTTTCGTTTCTTTTACTTCCTGTCGTAAATTTGTTTAGTTTAGTTTATTTTCCGTCTTGTCGTAAATTTGTTTAGTTTAGTTTCTTTTCCTTCCTGTCGTAAATTTGTTTAGTTTATTTTCCGTCCTGTCGTAAATTTGTTTAGTTTATTTTCCGTCCTGTCGTAAATTTGTTTAGTTTAGTTTCTTTTCCGTCCTGTCGTAAATTTGTTTAGTTTAGTTTCTTTTCCGTCCTGTCGTAAATTTGTTTAGTTTCTTTTCTGTCCCGTCGTAAATTTGTTTAGTTTAGTTTCATTTCAGTCCTGTCGTAAATTTGTTTAGTTTAGTTTCTTTTCCGTCCTGTCGTAAATTTGTTTAGTTTAGTGTCTTTTCCGTCCTGTCGTAAATTTGTTTAGTTTCGTTTCTTTTACGTCTTGTCGTAAATTTGTTTAGTTTAGTTTCTTTTCTGTCCTGTCGTAAATTTGTTTAGTTTAGTTTCTTTTTCGTCCTGTCGTAAATTTGTTTAGTTTCTTTTCTGTCCCGTCGTAAATTTGTTTAGTTTAGTTTCTTTTCTGTCCCGTCGTAAATTTGTTTAGTTTAGTTTAGTTTCTTTTACGTCCTGTCGTAAATTTGTTTAGTTTCGTTTCATTTCAGTCCTGTCGTAAATTTGTTTAATTTAGTTTCTTTTCCGTCCTGTCGTAAATTTGTTTAGTTTAGTTTCTTTTCCGTCCTGTCGTAAATTTGTTTAGTTTAGTGTCTTTTCCGTCCTGTCGTAAATTTGTTTAGTTTCGTTTCTTTTACGTCCTGTCGTAAATTTGTTTAGTTTAGTTTATTTTCTGTCTTGTCGTAAATTTGTTTAGTTTAGTTTCTTTTCTGTCCTGTCGTAAATTTGTTTAGTTTAGTGTCTTTTCCATCCTGTGGTAAATTTGTTTAGTTTCGTTTATTTTCTGTCCTGTCGTAAATTTGTTTAGTTTCCGTCTTGACGTAAATTTGTTTAGTTTAGTTTCTTTTGCGTCCTGTCGTAAATTTGTTTAGTTTATTTTCTGTCCTGTCGTAAATTTGTTTAGTTTAGTTTCTTTTCCGTCTTGTCGTAAATTTGTTTAGTTTCGTTTTCTTTTCCGTCCTGTCATAAATTTGTTTATTTTAGTTTCTTTTACGTCCTGTTGATTCGGAATCATTCGTAATTTTGCTAAACAGGATTTTTTGTGTTCGGACCAATTAGTTTTTTCGCAAGCGTCATTTTTCGTAGAATCGGAATGATTTGTATTAATGTAAGCCTTATTTTTAGTTGATTTATAATTCGTTTTTTGTTGATTCATATATTTTTCTGGTTTCGTTGATTCGTAATTTTCCGTGTCTCTCTCACAATGGCGCTGCCTAACGTGCTTCGAATGGATTTGTACTTTTCTAAATACATTGCGGTTATTTGTAACGATTCGAAATCTCGTATTTTACTTTCGTTTTTGACATGCGGCTATAGCCTCCGCCCCTGTACACCATTTTGAGAGGGAGTTTAGAACGGTGAGGGAGGAGCAGAGAGCAGAGCAGAGAGTGTTATTGTTGGATGTGTGGTTGGGATCACAACAAGTCGACTTGCTGTTGAATTAGGCCGCATTAACGCAACAACCAATCATGCCGAAGGCATTAGCTATTTGCTATAAATAATTTATTTCAGATTCGGTTTTATTCGTAATTGCTTTGTTCGGAAATTCGAATGCTTCCGAACCTCCGAAAGTTGCTAAATTAGTCCAAATTTTGATTCGTTACGAAACAAATTGCACAAGCCTAGTAGTTGGTTGATCTTGACCAGAATTCAACAGAAAAGCCCAGAACGTATTGGAACTAGAAGACTATTGCCTATATAGGCCGGACTATGACATGAACAGATTGCCGAGTGGTCTTCACATACACTATATTACCAAAAGTATTGGGACACCCGCCTTTACGCGCACATGAATTTTAATGGCGTCCCAGTCTTAGTCCGTAGGGTTCAATATTGAGTTGGCCCACCCATTGCAGCTATAACAGCTTCAACTCTTTGGGGAAGGCTGTCCACAAGGTTTAGGAGGGATTGTTTGACCATTCTTCCAGATGCACCTTTGTGAGGTCAGGCACTGATGTTGGAGGAGAAGGCCTGGCTCGCAGTCTCCGCTCTAATTTATCCCAAAGGTGTTCTATCGGGTTGAGGTCAAGATTCTGTGGAGGACAGTAAAGTTCCTCCACCCCAAACTCGCTCATCCATGTCTTTATGGACCTTGCTTGGTCTAAATCATTTGGACCTGAATCCAAATTAACACCACCTCCTCAAGGATCCCCAGGCATACAGCTCACAAAGAGCACCGTTCCCCCAAATGCCAGGGCCCATAATCGGTAGGCATGAGGCTAGCATTCAGTCCCCTCCAAAAGCCACTGTGACGGGTGAGTCTGTCACACTGGTTCTAATGGATCTATAATGAGGACCGTCTTCCTTCAAAGAAGCTGATCCCTGATGAATGTATAACGTATATGGATCTTGTTCTGGTCCTAAGCTGCTACCTCGCTCAATGATGGAATGCACTAGAGCAGCATTTCTCAACTAGGGTTCCCCCGAGAGGGAAGATGTTGAGAAAGTCTGTGATAGACCAATTGGATTGTGAAGTAGCAGAATTAAGAAAATAATCTAATTTTTATGACCCACCTGGGCTGATCTCTGTAGGAATGTCCTCCCCTTGAATTGTCACCATGACAAACTCCTCTGTAGATGGGGGGGGATCATCAGCCACATACACAACATCTTCTTCCTCTTTAATCTCCCCATTGATGTTAATCAGATCTTCAACCTAAATAAGAAAATATCAAATATATACTGTATGAAGCAAGACCACATAGAAGAATATCATCCCGTAAGGTCCAAGCCTTGTCTAAAGAGATTTCACACATTGTTGGGTCAATTCATGTTCAAGAACCATATTCCCACCTACCTGTGTGGAATCCCGGGAATACAGAGGACGGGGACATCTCTCTGGTGGGTTCCCGGAGTAGGACGATTTCACTATGAGGTCCTTGTAGAGATCATTATGTCCTTCAGAAAACCCGATGACATCTTCTATCTCGTCTTTAACAATAATATCACGTTCACATGGATTTCCACTCTAAATCAATAATTAAAAATACTGCATTTATCGGCGTATAAACACGCGCATGCGTATAACACGCACCCCAATTTTAAGAGGGACATTTAAAATGTTTTCACAGCCCCCTTTATAGTACACAGTCCCCTCCCCCTCCCAGTACACAACACTCCAACCCCTGCACAGTACACAGTCCCCTCCCAGTACACAGCACTCCAACCACTGCACAGTACACAGCCCCCCTCCCCAGTACGCAGCCCCCAATCCAGTATACAGCCCCCCCATCCATTATACAGCCCCCCTCCCCAGTACGCAGCCCCCAATCCAGTATACAGCCCCCTCCCCAGTACACAGCCCCCCCATCCATTATACAGCCCCCCCTCCCCAGTACGCAGCCCCCAATCCAGTATACAGCCCCCTCCCCAGTACACAGCCCCCCCATCCATTATACATCCCCCATCCATTATACAGCCCCCCTCCCAAGTACACAGCCCCTCCCCCCATCCAATATACAGCCCCAGTACACAGCCCCAATCCAGTATACAGCCCCCCCATCCATTATACATCCCCCTATCCAGTACATAGCCCTCCATCCATTTTACATCCCCCCATCCAGTACACAGCACCCTGCCCATCATACAGCCCCCCTCCCCAGTATACAGCTCCCCCATCCATTATACGTCCCCCTATCCAGTACACAGCCCCCCCATCCATTATACATCCCCCCTCCCAAGTACGCAGCCCCCAATCCAGTATACAGCCCCCTCCCCAGTACATAGCCCCCTTATCAATTATACATCCCCTATCCATTATACAGCCCCCCTCCCCAGTACGCAGCCCCCTCCCCAGTACACAGCCCCCCCATCCAATATACATCCCCCATCCAATATACATCCCCCCTATCCAGTACACAGCCCCCATCCATTATACATCCCCCTATCCAGTACACAGCCCTCCATCCATTTAACACCCCCCCTATCCAGTACACAGCCCCCCCCCCCAGTATACAGCTCCCCCATCCATTATACATCCCCCCTATCCAGTACACAGTTCCCATCCATTAAACATCCCCCTATCCAGTACACAGGCCACCATCCATTATACATCTCCCCCCATTATACAGCCCCCCTCCCCAGTATACAGCCCCCCCATCCATTATACAGCCCCCCTCCCCAGTATACAGCCCCCCCATCCATTATACAGCCCCCCTCCACATTATACAGCCCCCGTATCCAGTACACAGCCCCCTGCCCATTATACGGCCCCCCATCCATTATACATCCCCCCATATATCAGCGTACAACACGCAGGCACTGTTTACCCTCTGTTTTCAGGGGGAAAAAAGTGTGTGTTATACGCTGATAAATACGGTATAATCGAGTGTAAAATAACCAACCTACAGGTTGTAAGTTAATTCTTTGACATTGTTCCTCATCTACCTGATGATGGTGGGGGATGGTGTGATCTTCCTGTGTGGAATCCCGGGAATACAGAGGATGGGTCCATCTCTCTGATCGGTTTCTGGTATAGGACGATTCCTCCATGAGATCCTTGTAGAGATCATTATGTCCTTCAGAAACCTCGATGACATCATCATCTTCTATCTCTTCTTTAACAATAATATCACGTTCACATGGATTTCCACTCTAAATTAATAATTAAAAAATATAATCGAGCTTAAAACAACAAACCTACAGGTCGTAAGTTAATTCTCTGACATTGTTAATCATCTACCTGATGATGGTGGGGGATGGTGTGACCTTCCTGTGTGGAATCCCGGGAATACAGAGGACGGGGACATCTCTCTGGTGGGTTCCCATTACTGGATCCATCTGTAGATGTTTGGTGGTCCTCGATATGGATATCCTTGTGTCCTTCTAAATACTCCCACTCCTCCATGGAGAAATAGACAGTGACATCCTGACACCTTATAGGAACCTGACACACACAATGATACAGTCACCATCCAGACACCTCCCTTGTCTGTTACTGGATAATGTCCCAGAATTCCCGGCACCGCTCACCTCTCCTTTCAGCAGCTCAGTGATCTTCTTGGTGACTTCTAGTATCTTCTGCATGTTGTGTCTCTTGGGTTTTGAGAAGTGAAATCGAGGGATTTTGATGGCCACCTTGTCACCTGACTTTACAGGAGGAAAACGCTGAAAGAACAAGGGTAATATTATGAGTCCCTCCCAGAATCCTCCTCACCTCTATGGTCATGATCATGTGGGCCCATAGATCTCCTGTTCCTCAGGGCTTGGGTAAGACATCAATCAATGAAGTAACCAACATAACCATTAACAAATCAAGCAATCAAACCCTGAGGACTGCGCCACTTCTGGGTCCCTAAACCATCTCATTGTGCAATTGTATATAGACTACCCAACTTGGATAACCCCCATTTTTGAGAAGCCCCCACTTTGTGGACAGGTACCAAACCCAAGCCATTAACCATTTCTTGGATTTTATTAATAGCGATAAGAGTGATGTCATGTGACCTCCCAGAATCCTCCTCACCTCTTCGGTCAGGTCTGTGTTTTATTAATAGAGATAAGAGTGATGTCATGTGACCGCCCAGAATCCTCCTCACCTCTCTGGTCAGGTCTGTGTTTCATTAATAGAGATAAGAGTGATGTCATGTGACCTCCCAGAATCCTCCTCACCTCTCCGGTCAGGTCTGTGTTTTATTAATAGAGATAAGAGTGGTGTCATGTGACCTCCCAGAATCCTCCTCACCTCTCCAGTCAGGTCTGTGTTTCATTAATAGAGATAAGAGTGATGTCATGTGACCTCCCAGAATCCTCCTCACCTCTCCGGTCAGCAGGTAGATGATCTCCAGGGAGAGGTTTATTATGCTCTCGTTCACGTGACTCCAGACATCGTCCATCCTCATTGGCGTGATCTATACCGAACGCTCCACTCTATTGAAGGACAATAAGCTGAGAATTATCTGGGCTGTACTGAGACGATTATTCTTTTCAGTAACTCCCCCATGTCCCATAGGGGGCGCTGTGCTGTGCTCTTATCAGAGTTAGTGTGATGCCTACTAAGCATGGGGGAACCCCACAAGCCCAGTGATATTCTTCAGTATTACACAAGGGAAGCTCAATGGTTTCTATGGGCAATACTGACGGTTTGGACTTCAGATGTTAGTAAACGTAGCACCAAATACAAAGGCTGGGGTGAAGGGGTGAAGTTGGTTGGGGGGGTTGAAATAACTTAAAGCAGAACTCTAGCCAAAAATTATAAGATAAAAATGAGTCACCCATTAAAAAATAAAACAACAAAACCAGCTTTTGCTGCAATATTGAGCTCCAATACAGAGATTTCCCTTGCAGTACCTTTTTCAGCCACTAGATGTCCTTAGTCTAATGGTCAAAATCAGTCGACCCAAACAGATACATGGTCACATTCAATCTCCATGATTAAGCTCCAACGGGTGGAGCGAAATACGTTGGGACATGGCCTGGGTGGAGTCCAGGCTGAGGTTGCCACTGACCAGTGATCCATGGATTTGTTTAGATATATGGCCATAGGGAGACCTTCTTAGAAATCCAGAGATCACAGGAGTCTGGATTAGCTCCCTCCCAGATCGGCCCTCTCAGCGGTAGAGGTTAAGGACTTTTGCCCCTTTTGAGAACCTCACATATTGGGTCTTTTGGGTCACAATCAGGTAGGCTTAGTTCCCACCTACAGGCTCGACTACCCCTCCACGTAATTTTTACACGTCGCGTGTAGAGCAGCCCTATGATCTCAATGGGCTTCCCTACACTCAAGAAACGCCTAAAAGAATTCCCTTGGCTCTTTTCCAAAAATGCTTCACACCAAACTGCATGGAGCGTGTTCCCGACACGTAGTGTGAATCTAGCCTAATATATATATATATATATATATATATATATATATATATATATATATATACATACAAATACACACACAATATATATTATGATACTTTAAATGAAGGAGCTGCTGGGTATTAGATGAATATTACCTCTGTAGTTGGATATTATTATGATATATATATATATCAGCATACTATGTTGCCTTCTATTACCGACTTACGGTAAGAGCCGGTTCACGCACAGGCGGCACGACTTTGGGGGCAACTCGGCAAGGCGATCTCAAGACGACTTGAGAGGCAGCTTGCAAAATTACTTCTGTATTGAAGTCAATGCAAGTCGCCCCCAAAGTCCTACAGGAACCTTGCGTCGCTCCTATTAGAACGGTTCCATTGAATAGAGCGGACCATGACTTATCAGGCAGCTGAGTCGCCTGATAGGTTGCTCCTGTGTGAACCGGCTCTAATAGACGATGGCACAACGGGACGTTACTTAATGTAAATAGGAAATACGATCTTATTACCTCCTCTGCTGCCCTTCCCAGCAATGTCTCCTCTCAACTTCTTCCTGACCCACCTCTCACCCGGAACTTCCTGTCTGTACCTGACATCACTTCCTGCGTGTCCCTGTTATCACTTCCTGTCTGTGCGTTCCACGTTGTATAAATGAGGTCACCATCTTGTGGAGGACATAAGAACCGCAGTCAACGTTAACAGTCCAACCTCTCGTAGTTGCCAATCCTCCTTATATTACATTTGAGCTTCTAGTAAAAATGATAAATCCATATTTTTCTAAAATTAAAAAATATATATATACAATTTGTACTATAAATTGAACTAAAACCACAGAATTTTGTTTCAAAAGTTTTGGGCCCGTGACAGGCTTTTGCTCGCTTTCATCTGGTCGAAGAAGCTAACTGAAGTCAGAAGGACCTGGACAATGGAGGTATCTGAAATAGATTCCATTTACACATGACCAAAGACCGTCCACACAGGGCCTTACCATGAGTCCCAGAGAAAAAAGATGGACGGGCTCTGTAACTGGACTGAGGAACTTAAGGTAATCTGTCATGGCCACTAAGCTGGTGTGGGGTCTGTGGTCTTTACAAGTAGTGAGGTGATATAGAACTACTAGTAAAAAAAAAAGCAAGTAGGGGAACAAGAAACCATGGGAGAAATCCTTCTAGACTTCAAGATGTATACAGGCTCAAGTGTTTTAGAAAAGTTGCTGTATATGTGGTTTCACATTTGTGGTGTTGATAGACACCCTAACATGGGTAAGGTGACTATTGGATAAACCTGTGGGGAATATAACTCAACAGAAAATATGGTGGACGGTTGTGCTTGATACTTGTTGAGGTTTTCACGCTACTGCCAAGTTGGACAAACAATGGCTTCCTGTAGAGAAAGAACCCTCAACAGGTTTCATTACTCTCTGGTGGCATCTTGATCAGGACAAAGCTTACATTCCTTCAGTTTTTTTTTTTTGGGGGGGGGGGGGGGGGGGCGCTATCATTCATACCTAAGCGGTGAGGTGATTCCTGAAAAGATAGGCACATTTAATGGTATGAAGGCTTCAATGTTGGTGGTTGTTATGGTCCTCTTGGGACTCGGTTCGAAACGGACTTCAAGTTTTATGAGAAGAATTTCCAGCTGGTGAGGTGCAGAGGTGAAGCTGAAGACTGGGGCTTTCTATCTAATGCATACTGGAACCAGAGACCACCTGGTTACTGTTACTAGTTGTCTTTTAAGTAGTTGTAGATTTAATTATTATTTCATAAATGGTGGCTATGGCCAACTAAATCCAACATTGCTCAGTTTAATCAGGGGAATGTCACCCAGTAAGTAATGCTTTCATAAGTTGGCTTACATTTTAGTGTCTTTTCTCTTGTGTTCTTGAAGGTCCTTATTTATGCAGGTCATGGTATAACTGTTGTGTAGCTGTAGCTCTGTTGTCATGTCTCTAGTAAGTAGACACTAAGGGCTCATTTACACTTGTGGTCGTGGTTGGTAAAAGCAGGCTGTCAAGGTGCGGTTTTACTGCCCCTTGACTGTCCACCTAAACTAAGGCATGCAGGGCTGTACATGTGATGGAGCCACCATGCTTTGCTTTTCACCACAATCACCCATACACTGCAGTGGGTCGGGATTTGGAGGTTTAAAGCAAGTGGTGAGGAAGCAACATATCACCCTAAGTATAAAGTCTTGGGCCCTTGTGCCTCATGGTCCTCAAGCATTTGACTATCTCAACCGAGCCCTAGCCTGCAACCACAATACATTGTAGGGCCCAAAACTGAAAACCGATTCATAGTTTAGTTCCAAGATGACTTGTTAATCGTAGGACCCCAGCAGAAGAGATCAGCCACAAGGAGCAGCTATGCGCCTACAAGTATGTTACTGGCAGAATAATGTTCACGGGAAGTTGACTAAAGCGAATGACGAGGAAAAACTTTTTTCAAGACTGGGTCTATTTATTACTTTCTTTGTACAAATATGAGACACATTAGAAGTTTTTAAACATACGACTTGGTTCCATCTTGAAAATGCTTGATCCTCAGGCATTTTGGCTAGATCTACGGGGCCCTAACCTGCAACCACGATAAATCACAGGTCCCTGCGTGATAATGTACTCCAGACATGTCATAGGAGGAGTTGGATGTAGATCAGGGGAAGGAGTGAAGATAGTCTTGGACCTTACATCGTGTACATGTGTGGCAGGTATAAAAATCAGCTTTGAACACCATGTACTGTAGATCAGAGGATGGAGCGAAGATGGTCTTGGACCTTCCATCGTGCACATCTGTAGCAGATATAGGGATCAGTGTTGAGCACCAGGACTGGAAACCAATTTATAGTTCAGTTCCAAGATGACTTGTTTACTGTAGGGTCCCAGAAGGAGGAATCAACCACGTGGTGAAGCAGCTATGGGGCACCTACAAGTATGTAACTGAAGGAATCACCATAATAATGTTCAAGGCAAGTTGACTAAAGCCAACGAAAAGGAGAAACTGAGAAAAAGTACCTCCAGACTGTATTTTTTATTACGTTTTCTATACAGATATGAGATATATTAGAAGTTTCACCTTGAAAATGCTTGTTCCTCAGGCATTTGGCTAGATCTACAGAATCCTTGCCTGAAACCACGATAAATCAAGACATGTGGGGAGTTGGATGTAGATCAGGGGATGGAGCAAAGATGGTCAAGGCTCTTCCATCTTGCACATGTGTGGCAGATATAGAAATCAACGTTGAGCACCAGGACAGGAAACCAATTCATAGTTCAGTTCCAGGTTCACTTGTTTACTGTAGGACTCCAACTGGAAGGACCACGTGGAGCACCTATGGGGCGCCTACAAGTATGCTACTGGCAGGAGCACCAAAATACTGTAATGGGAAGTTGTATAAAGCCATTGACGAGGAGAAACTGAGAAAAAGTCCCTCAAGACTGGGTCTTTTTATTAGTTTCTTTGTACAAATATGAGATATCGTCAAAGTTTTCAAACATACGACTTGGTTCTATCTTGAAAATGTTTGAACCTCAGGAATTTGGCTAGATCTACAGAGCCCCAACCTGCAACCAGATAATATGCTCCAGTCACGTGGGGAGTTAGATGTAGACCTTCCATCATGCACATCTGTGGCAGATATGGGAATCAATTTTGAGCACCAGGACTGGAAACCAATTCATAGCTCAGTTACAAGTTAACTTGTTTACTGTGGGGCTCCCACTGAAGGGACCATATGGAGCAGCTATGCTACTGGAAAAATCATCAAAATACTGTAACGGGAAGTTGTATAAAGCCGTCGACGAGGAGAAACTGAGAAAAAGTCCCTCAAGACTTGGTCTTTTTATTACTTTCTTTGTACAAATATGAGATTTATTAGAAGTTTTCAAACATACGACTTGGTTCCACCTTGAAAAAGCTTGATCCTCAGGCATTTAGCTAGATCTACAGAGCCCTAGCCTGCCCAGATCATGTGCTCCAGGCATGTGGGGAGTTGGATGTACTGTAGATCAGAGGATGGAGCGAAGATGGTCTTGGACCTTCCATCGTGCACATCTGTAGCAGATATAGGAATCAATGTTGAGCACCAGGACTGGAAACCAATTCATAGCTCAGTTCCAGGTTGACTTGTTTACTGTAGGGCTCCAACCCGAGGGACCACGTGGAGCAGCTATGGGGCACCTACAAGTATGCTACTGGCAGGATCACCAAAATACTGTAACAGGAAGTTGTATATAACCATTGAGTAGGAGTAACTGAGAAAAAGTCTCTCAGAAAGAATCATCATAATAATGTTCAAGACAAGCTAACAACAAGGAGAAATTGAGAAAAAGTCCCTCATGACTTTCTTTGTACAAATATGAGAAATATTAGTTTTCAAACATACGACTTGGTTCTATCATGAAAATGTTGGATCCTCAGGCATTTGGCTAGATCTACAGAGCCCTAACCTTCAACTAGATAATGTGCTTCAGGCATGTGGGGAGCTGGATGTACTGTAGATCAGGGGATGGAGCGAAGATGGTCTTGGACCTTCCATCATGCACATCTGTGGCAGATATATAGGAGTCGATGTTGAGCACCAGGACTGGAAACCAATTCATAGTTCAGTTCCAGGTTGACTTGTTTACTGTAGGGCTCCAACTGGAGGGACCACGTGGAGCAACTATGGGGCACCTACAAGTATGTTACTGGCAGGATCACCAAAATACTGTAACGGGAAGTTGTATAAAGCCATCGACAAGGAGAAACTGAAACTGAAAATTCCCTCAGAAAGAATCACCGTAATAATGTTCACGACCAGCTAAGAACATAGAGAAACTGAGAAAAAGTTCCTCAAGACTTGGTCTTCTTATTACTTTCTCTATACAAATATGAGAAATGTTAGTTTTCAAATATACGACTTGGTTCTATCTTGAAAATGTTTGATCCTCAGGCATTTGGCTAGATCTACAGAGCCCTAACCTGCAACCAGATAATGTGCACCAGGCATGTGGGGAGTTGGATGTAGCCCAAGGAATGGAACGAAGATGGTCTTGGACCTTCCATCGTGCACATCTGTAGCAGATATAGGAATCAATGTTGAGCACAAGGACAGGAAACCAATTTATAGCTCAATTCCAGGTTGACTTGTTTACTGTAGGGCTCCAACTGGAGGGACCACGCGGAGCAGCAATGGGGCACCTGCAAGTATGCTACTGGCATGATCTTCAAAATACTGTAATAGGAAGTAGTATAAAGTCACGAGGAGAAAATGAGAAAATGTCCCTCAAGACTTGGTCTTTTTATTACTTTCTTTGTACAAATAGGAGATATATTAGAAGTTTTCAAACATACGACTCGGTTCTATCATGAAAATGAAAATGTTGGATCCTCAGGCATTTGGCTAGATCTACAGAGCCCTAACCTTCAACCAGATAATGTGCTCCAGGCATGTGGGGAGTTGGATGTACTATGTAGATCAGGCGAAGTAATAGGAAGTTGTATTAAGCCATCAACGAGGAGAAAGAATCACCATAATAATGTTCACGACAAGCTAACAACAAGGAGAAACTGAGAAAAAGTCCCTCAAGACTTGGTCTTCTTATTACTTTCTCTGTACAAATATGAGAAATATTAGAGGCTTTCAAAAAAGTTATACTCGGTTCCATCTCGAAAATGCTTGATGTCTCTGCCTTTCTGCATATGCGCGGACATATTTCGACGGCGGGCACATTTTAATAGAACATCGGAAAACGACTCCTACTTATAAACGGAATACACACACACCTTTCTCGCACTTCAGAAATGAGCACATCATTGTTCCCATGTGAGATCTTTGATTTCTGGATAGCTGAGATTGACAAATCTTTCTCGCACTTTAGAAACTAATGGCGCATACACAGATCTTTTTTTATGTCATTAAAAACGATCACGTGTGGGCTCCAGAGCATTTTTCACAACGTAAAAAATGGGCATTAAAAATTTAGAACATGCTCTAAATTTTCGCAACGTTTTTAAAGCGGAGGTTCACCCTAAATTACAACTTTGGCTGTCTAAAACCACCAGCCATTGATAGTAATGATCCGTTTTTTTTTTTTTTAAATCGCCGTCCTTACCTTTGTACCCAAGCCTTTTGTGAGCTGTCACTCACTTTTCCCCGCGGGAGTGGGCGTGGATTTCGAATTCCCCCGACCGGCGCTATGTCTCCTGGGAGTGAGTCCTGAGAATCCCAGGAGACATGCTGTGCTGAAATCCCGCGATATCTCGCGGGTCACGTGACTAGTCAAGCAGGGGGTGACCGACGCCGGCCGATATGATGGCAACAGTGCATAGTTAACGGCGACGCTCGCCGTCAACACTGCACATGCGCGGGATAGAGCGGTGAATGCTGGGACGTCAGCATTCACCGCATCCCGGAAGGAACAGCAGCTGGGCTTCACAGTGCCCACAGTAAAGATGGAAACGTCCATCACAGATTTTTGAAAGATCCTCTTTTCTGGCGATTAGTAAGGGAGCGGGCTAAAAGACTGGGACAGATGAGTGATAACTTTTACAAGGTAAGAGCGGCAGAAGCCATAAAAAAAAAAAAAAAAAAAAAAAAAAAAAAAAGAAGAAAACCCGTGGAATCTCCGCTTTAACGTCGTAAAAAATGGTCGTGTGTGGGCTTTTTAACGACGTGAAAAAAACGCGCATGCTCAGAAGCAAGTTATGAGACGGGAGCGCTCGTTCTGGTAAAACTAGCGTTCGTAATGGAGTAAGCACATTCATCACGCTGTAACAGACAGAAAAGCGTGAATCGTCTTTTACTAACACGAAATCTGCAAAAGCAGCCCCAAGGGTGGCGCCATCCGAATGGAACTTCCCCTTTATAGTGCCGTCGTACGTGTTGTACGTCACCGCGCTTTGCTAGAGCATTTTTCACGATCGTGTGTAGGCAAGGCTGTTTTAACGATCGGGTTGAAAAAAACATCTGTTTTTTCTAGACCAGTAAAAACATAATTTTTTACAACCCGAAAAACGGTCATGTACACGCGGGCATAACACATCATTGATCTCATGTGAGTTTTTTTTTTTTGTATGTATGGCTAGCTAGAATTTACAATCATTTTCTGCACTTTTAAAAATAACGCATCATTGTTCCCATGAGGCATCTTTGATTTCTAGCTAGCTAGGATGGACAAGCAAACCCTTCCCACACCTTAGAAATCCATACATTATTGTTTCCATGGAAGATCCTTTATTTCTGGCTAGCTGGAAATGACACACAAACTTTTCCCGCACTTGTGAACAAAGATTAGCTAGTGAGATCTCCGATGTCTGGCAAGCTGAGATTTACATACAAAACATTTCCCGCACTCAGGACAGGAATACGGCTTTTCCCCCGTGTGGGATCTCTGATGTACAGCAAGGTCCGATTTCTGAGTGAAACATTTCCCGCACACCGGACATGAATAAGGCTTCTCCCCGGTGTGCGATCTCTGATGTCTTATAAGATGTGACTTCTGTGCAAAACATTTGCCGCACTCGGGACATAAAAACGGCTTTTCGCCTGTGTGAGATCTCTGATGTACGGCAAGGTCTGATCTATGTGAAAAAAGTTTCCCGCACTCAGAACACGAGTGAGGTTTCTTTCCAGTGTGTGACCTTTGATGAGTGACAAGATGCGAATGATGTACAAAATGTTTCCCGCACTCGAGACACAGATACGGCTTCTCTCCCGTGTGAGTCCTCAGATGAGCGGTAAGGTAGGATTTTTGGACGAAACATTTCCCGCACTCCGAGCATGAATACCGTTTCTCGCCGGTGTGATATTTCTGATGTACAGTAAGAGCAGACTTGTGTTTAAAGGTTTTCCCGCACTCGGAACACAAATAGGGCTTCTCGACTGCGTGGCACCTCTGATGTCTGGCAAGATGCGATTTCTTAAGGAAACCTTTCCCGCACTCGGGACAAATATGGGTCCTCTCCCCCAAGTGAATCTTCTGATGTCCGAGAAAGACGCTTCTCAGGGAGAAGTTCTTCCCGCACTCAGAGCAGGAATAAGGTTTATGCCCCGTGTGGACTCTCTGATGTATAGCCAACTGCGACTTAAACAAATAACTCTTCCCGCACGCAGAACAAGAGTGCGGCTTCTCCCCCGCGTGAGTTCTCTGGTGCCGGACAAGATGCGACTTCTTGGCGTAACTTCTTCCGCATTCGGAGCAAGAGAAGGGTTTCTGTCCCGTGTGAACTCTTTCGTGTTCCTCTAGTTGGGATTTAAACAAAAACCTCTTCCCGCACCCGGAGCAGGAATGGTGCTTGTCCGTCCTGTGAGATCTTTTGTGCGCTTGAAGGCTTGATTTGAAATTAAAACATCTCCCGCACTCGGCACAGGAAAATATCTTCTGCCTCTGAACTCCGGCATGGGAAGTCTTGGGATCCGGCGAGGAGACCGCACTCAGAAGAGCAAGATGGTCAACTGAGGTCGAAGGGTTTCCTCCAGGAGAACCTCGGGAGACGTCCTCATCTTCAGTCTTACAGTCTAGGGCTAAGGTGAGACAGTCCTCGGTGATCCTCTTTGTCTTCGTGTGTCCATCTGCTTTAAAACAAAGAAAACCGATGACTAGTTTGTAAGATGAGCAGAAAAGTTGGATCAAAACAGAGCCCAACCTGGATCTGTCATGGAACCCCCGACTACGGAGGAACCTGTAGAGGTCCCGGGGGTTGGCGGTGGCACCAAAAGGCCTATATAAGGAACGGCCTGGATCAATGTTACTTGCCTTCAGCTTCTTCCCCGACCCATCTGGACCTGCCTTTGGCTCCTGCTCTGGACCTGTCTCTCTGGACCTTTTTTTGGATCCACCTCTCTGGACCCGCCCTTGGATCCTGCTCTGGAACTGCCTTTGGCTCCTGCTCTGGACCTGTCTTTTGATCCACCTCTCTGGACCCGCCCTTGGATCCTGCTCTGGACCTGCGTTTGGCTCCTGCTCTGGACCTTTCTTTGGATCCACCTCTCTGGACCCTCCCTTGGCTCCTGCTCTGGACCTGCCTTTGGCTCCTGCTCTGAACCTTTCTTTGGATCCACCTTACTGGAACCGCCCTTGGATTCTGCTCTAGACCCGACTTAGGATCCTGCTATGGATCTGTCTTTAGATCATTCTCTGGACCTACATTTGGATCCTGCTTTGGACCTGCGTCTCTGGACTTGAATTTGTATCCTGCTCTGGACCTGCCTTTGGATCCTGCTCTGGACCTGCCTTTGGATCCTGCTCTAGAACTGCCTTTGGAGCCGCCTCTCTGGACCTGACTTTGGCTCCGCCTCTCTGGACCTGCCCTTGGATCTTGCTCTGGACCTGCCTTTGGCTCCTGCTCTGGACCTTTCTTTGGATCCACCTCTCTGGACCCGCCATTGGATCCTGCTCTGGACCTGCGTTTGGCTCCTGCTCTGGACCTGCGTTTGGATCCACCTCTCTGGACCCGCCCTTGGCTCCTGCTGTGGACCTGCCACACCGAGAGAGCCACACCGCCCAGCGCCACCAGAGAGAGACAAACTTAGCTACTGCCAGGGTACAGACATGCTACACTACTGACGAAAGTCGCCCCCAGACAACCCAGAGTGAGCGATCGACCAGTCAGTGGGATCACTGCTGTAGTTTCACTGGGTCTGGTAAGAGGGCCTATCGACCATTATCCATTACTTATCCTGGGACTGTAAGACTTCTGCAGTCTCTGACCATGACATTGTGATAATGACATTGAACATGGTTGACCCTAAAATGATGCCCCCCCCCCCTAAAAAACGTTCTGCGGACACCCATGCTCCAGACACTCGTGTTCCTCTTGTACCTCAGATCTTTCTGTCTCGTTTCAGAGGTACTTAGACTGGAGATACAAGGCCACCCTCGTTGTTTCGGTTTCCTAATGGGTACGTGAGAGGATCAAAAAGTATTGCATCAAGTGACTGCTCGCCAAGGATCTCGTGCCCAAGCCACCAGATAAATCGATTTATTCTAAGGGTCTTCTGAAGGTCTCTACTGATTCTCTCATGAGAAAGTTATAGAACTGATGGGAATTCCCTTTTTTCCCCTTCTAGCAAAGAAAATGGTGCAGATAAAGATGAGGTGACATTCCCCACCTACATTGCCATTCATGACTGCACCGGAATTGGAAGTACTGTACAGTGGAACCTCGGATTGTAAGTAACGCGTTTCGCAATACGAACACTGTATTTAAAAAAATCCTAACTTGGTTTGCGAATGTTGTCTCGCAGAACAAGCAGGATTCAGGCCAAAGTGGTGTACAGTACCGCATTTTGCCTGAGGTGGGGTGCCACAGAGCCGATCGGCGCCATTCGGAAAGGTCAGAGGATAGCTCGGCTGACCTCGGGAACAGAGACTTTCCGCGGTTTGCTGAGGTCAGCCGAGATGTTCTCGAGCCTTTCCGGCCATTTCCAAGGCTCTCCGGCGCCCCCCAACCTCTGGCTGCATGCGGTATTGCATGCCATTGAAGTCAATGCAGAACAAATTGTTTTTGTTTCCATTGACTTCAATGGGGAAACTTGCTTTGATATGCGAGCATTCTCCTGGAACGGATTATGCTCGTAATACAAGGTTCCACTGTATTTAATTATTATGCCTTCTCCAACAAAGCCCAATCTTGGTTGAACTAGATGGACTTGAGTTTGCCATGGTCGTAACCTTCACTTTCATTGCAACAATGAGGAGAAAAAGTGAAATTTGTCATTTAAAGGGGACTATGTTACCACATTCATATAACTGAATACATTGTTTCTATGTGTTTATCAGGTGATGGGGGATCTAGGTGGATCCTCCGTACTGCTCTCTCCTTTACAATAATGTGCACCACCCTTCAGTTTGGGCCCCACTGTTAGCTGGGAATACAGAGGACGAGGACATATCTCTGGTGGGTTCCCATTACTGGATCCATCTGTAGGAAACACACACACTGACTGAATACATTGTTTCTATGTGTTTATCAGATGATGGGGGATCTAGGTGGAGCCTCCGTACTGCTCTCTCCTTTACAATAAAGTCTCCTCTTACCCGGTGATGTGAGGGGCGGCTGATTGTCCATCATGACGTCCTTGTAGAGATCCTTGTGTCCTTCTAGATTGTCCATGTCCTGCACCACACCATCCTCCTCATCTTCCTCTTTGATCTCTTCTTTGATAATAATCTTACAAATATCCAGGTATTCACTCTGAAGAGATTAGGAAAAAAACACGAGTTGTTACCATGTAAATAATATACAAATTATAATGTAAACATTTCTTATGGTTAGGAAAGTCTCTACCTGATGATGGTGAGGGATGGTGTAACCTTCCTGTGTGGAATCCCGGGAATACAGAGGACGGGGACATCTCTCTGGTGGGTTCCCATTACTGGATCCATCTGTAGGAAACACACACACTGACTGAATACATTGTTTCTATGTGTTTATCAGATGATGGGGGATCTAGGTGGACCCTCCGTACTGCTCTCTCCTTTACAATAAAGACTCCTCTTACCCGGTGATGTGAGGGGCGGCTGATTCTCCATCATGACGTCCTTGTAGAGATCCTTGTGTCCTTCTAAATACTCCCACTCCTCCATGGAGAAATAGACAGTGACATCCTGACACCTTATAGGAACCTGACACACACAATGATACAGTCACCATCCAGACACACCCCTTGTCTGTTACTGGATAATGTCCCAGAATTCCCAGAATCCTCCTCACCTCTCCTGTCAGCAGCTCCATCATCTTCTTGGTGACTTCTAGAATCTTCTCCATGCTGTGTCTCTCAGGTTTTAGGAAGTCACATGGAGGCACTGTGATGGTCATATGATCACCTGACTTCAGAGGACAAAATCTCTGTATTGGAGAACCAATAGGAATATCATGTTAGAATCACAGAAGCCTCCTCACCTCTCCGGTCAGGTCTGTGTTTTATTAATAGAGATAAGAGTGATGACATGTGACCTCCCAGAATCCTCCTCACCTCTCCGGTAACAGGTCTGTGTTTTATTAATAGAGATAAGAGTGATGTCATGTGACCTCCCAGAATCCTCCTCACCTCTCCGGTCAGGTCTGTGTATTATTAATAGAGATAAGAGTGATGTCATGTGACCTCCCAGAATCCTCCTCACCTCTCCGGTCAGCAGGTAGATGATCTCCAGGGTGAGGTTTAGTATCCTCTCAGTCACGTGGCTCCAGTCATCATCCATCCTCTTCAAGCTGATTATGTGATCTATACAGGAATCTCTTCCCTGTAGACGGGTAATAAACTGAGAATTATCTGGATCGGATTGGAATTAAAATTGTCTTTTATACTTCACACAAGGCACATGGTGGACATTGTGTGGTGATGTTAGGAGAGTGGGCAGCATCAGGTCAGTGACATAAATTAAGACCACTTATTGGTAATTAGTAAAGAATGAACCCATCTGGGTTAGGTTCGAGAAGGGTTCAGAGAACATAGGTAAAGCTCAGGTCCCGAAGAACCCTATTTGAAGTCAATAGCTGAATGTTAAAAATAAGTCTTGGCCGTTTTCTAGGCTAATGAGAAAGGGATTGTCAAACTGCATGGAGGGCTGAGCACCACCCCTGAGGAACATGTACCAAACCAAAACACTTCTTTAAAAAATAGTTTGGCTGGGGGCAAAGATTTTCGTAATGCTTAAAAACGCAAAACTCCATTAAATAACATGTCTGAGGGATGTCCTGACTTACACGTAGATAAAGGTCCACACATTTACTATTTCTCATAGATCTGCTGGAGAAAAAAAGACGTCACAGTGACTATGGAGGAAGAGGACGGACATGACGGGGGTTACTGGGTGTAAATATAAAATAATGTCTTATTACCTCCTCAGCTGCCAGTTCCAGCAATGTCCCCTCTCTATTTCCTCCCAACTCACCTCTCACCCGGAACTTCCTGTCTATACCCGATATCACTTCCTGTTTCAATGGGAGCTTCCTGTCTGTAGATACCATAGAGATTGTTCAACCTTGTATAAGCAAGATCAGCACTTGGTGGAGCCTGGAAGAACTGCAGCCAAAGACCGACTCCCCACCGAACAGCACAACTCGCTTGGGATCTTCCTCATGAAGGGTGGGGACCCAGTAAGTCACTGGGGCCCCGTTGCAGCTTTAGTTGCTCCGAGCCATGAGGGCCCGGAGTCAGGAACTCCGCATAGCATGTGCGCCCCGGTCTGGAAGGCCATCTCGCCGGGGCCCGTGATGTGCGCACACCCTAAAGGTGGGTGCCGCACCTGGAACCAGGAACGGGTGAGGACCCCTACAAAATGGCGTCTGCCCTAGATGTACCCTCCCCCAGCATGCACCGCAAGGCTAAAACTCCTCTGACTGGCTGCTGGCAGGAAGGCGCCACCGCCTGGACTCCTCTGGCGCCACCTCTCTCCCAGAGATGAAAAGGTATCTCTGGAACACAGAATGAAACCACAGAGCAGCCCAGCCCGACAAAACCCAATTTACACAAATCAACATGGATGAGAGCAAAGTAACTCTCTCATCCCCCTCTAAATTTAACATAGCACCTGTACTGAAAGTACACAGGCGCTACACAGTTTAGAGCAGGGGGTCTCCAAAACTTTCTAAGCAAAGGGCCAGTTTACTGTCCTTAAGACTTTAGGAGGGCCGGATTGCGGCCAGTGGGAGTAGAAAATGCCTCAGACTTGGTGTTCCGCGGGGGTAAAATAATTACATGTCTGTGCGAGGTAGGAGGTGTTGGCGTTAGTGGGGAGAATAATCTTCATCGTTGGTGTCAGTGGCAGGAATACTGTCCCATATATGATGTCAGTGGGATGAATAGTGTCCCTTCTATGATGTCATTCGGGTGAATAGTGCTCCATCTTTGGTGTCAGTGGAAGTGATAGTGCCCCATTGTTGGCATCAGTGGGAGGAATAGTGTCCTAAAGGCCAGATAAAGGCAAGCAAAGGGCCACATCCAGCCCACAGGCCGCAGTTTGGAGACCACTGGTTTAGAGGGTTTAAGTGTAGCACCCTCTACCTTAGGTAGGTAGGTGCTAGTGTAGTTTTTGTGTAAGCTGCCAGCTCAGGTAAATTTAAGCAATCCTGTGCTGTGAGCCAGGCCTGTTTGTTTTGATCTGGGGGCAGGGGAGTGGCTTAGTATAGCAGTAGGTGACCGACATGTACTTCAGCTCTTGTTCTTCTTCCAGGGAGAAAGTTCTGGAAAAGGGGCAGGGCAGAGAGCTGGAGTGGCATGGGGTGCATGTGGGAGCCCTGACCAATCCCCAACTAGGATTGGCAGGGGGCAGGCCTCCTATATATACCAATGGTCAGCCTGCTGGGGGAGGAGTTGTCGGCTGGGTGAAATGGATGATGGAGTGTTAGACTGTCGTGTCTGAGGGAACCCCCTTTCTGGGGGGGGTGTACCTCAGGCGGGGAGCTCGGGAGCTAGGAGGGAGCCTCTCCTTACATGGGCATGGAAAGGTGTCCTGGAACAGGAGCTGGAAGGACAGTTAGTCAGGGTGAAATGTGTGGATGCTGTAACACGTAGCAACCCCGCGGGGCCATCGCTACTTAAGAATATTGCTGTGTGTTTCTAGAGTTTTGGCTCTTGGCTTATGCTTCTAAAGAAACTGGCAATGAGAAATCCACCGAAGTACATGAGAAGTTACAGAACTTAATAGTAGATCCATTAACAAAGCCCTGTAAGTCTCACATGGATGTGAAGTCCATGTCCTGCTCCTCCTAATTACCTTACCTGTATGGAGGAACATCCCATCTGGTGGCTGATCATCTCTCGGCACATGGTCATCTCCCATACACACGGTCAGATTTTTAGTGTGGTATGTCACCGCGTTCTTGGCGGTCGAAAGTTCAAAGAACTTTTGTGTGACCGTGTGTATGCAAGACAACCTTGAGCGGAATTCCGTCGGAAAAACCATCCAAGTCATGTAAGGGTTTGTCACAGGGGCTCGTGACATCATGTAAGGGGCGTGCATGTGTTGTGGCTGGTGACTGGGTGGGCTAAAGATTCTTGGATAGTCCTGATTCTAGACAGAGGACGGTGGACAGTCTGGGTTGAGGATGAGGGTTCGTCACAGGGGCTCTTGACATCATGTAAGGGGCATGCAGTGCTCTGGACAGCTAGTCTTACAGATACAACCAGCCCTTTGAGGGCAACCATAATGCTGATGCAGCCCTCAATGAAATGGAGTTCAACACCGCTGGAGTATACCATGCTAGAGCTCCCGTTAAAAATAGCTATTGTCATTTCTTTATCTTATTTTTTATTAACCACTTCAATACCGGCCCATCGTCATATGACGTCCACAGATAGGATCTCCCATCCTGGGTGGACGTCATATGACGTCCTGGGCTTTGGGGGGGGGGGTATCTGAATGATGGGGGCAGCTAGAGGCATCATTCAGATATCCATGTCTTCAGCCGGTGATCTTGCGCACCAAAAGAACGATCATAGTGGCGGTTCCTCCGCTTGATCGTTCTTATAGGCGGCGGGAGGGGACATCCCCCTCCCGCTGCCATCCGGTGCTTCTCCGGGCTCTCCCGTGCCATCGGGGGCCCGGAGAAGGAATCGTCCGGCGCAGGCAGGAAGCATAGAGATGACTGGTGACCAGATGGTCACCAGTCATCTCTATGACCGTCGGAGGTGCAGGTGTGATGTGATGACGTCACGCCCGGGTACCCGTAAGTAAACAAAGCCGCAATTGCGGCTAGTGAGCAACACTGATCATGAGATCGGTGAAATTTTTTTCAGCGATCTCATGCTTTCCAGCCTGGAGGAGAGATGTGAGGTCTTATTGACCCCGCCTCTCTCCATAAAGAGGACCTGTCACACACATTTCCTATTACAAGGGATGTTTATATTCCTTGTAATAGGAATAAAAGTAATAAAAAAAAAAGTGTAAAAAAAAAATAAAAAGTAAAAAAAATTAAAACCATAAAAAAAAAAAAAAAAAACGCCCCTGTCCCCGGTAGCTCACGCGCAGAAGCGAACGGACACGTAAGTCCCGCCGACATATGTAAACGCCTTTTAAACCACATATGTGAGGTATCGCCGCATGCGTTAGATTGCCAGCAACAATTCTAGCACTAGATCTCCTCTGTAACTCTAAACTGGTAAACTGTAAAAAATTTCAAATCATTGCCTATGGAGATTTTTAAGTACCGAAGTTTGGCGCCATTCCATGAGTGTGCGCAATTTTAAAGTGTGACATGTTAGGTATCTCTTTACTCGGTGTAACATCACCTTTTTTTTATATTTTACAAAAAAATTTGGGCTAACTTCACTGTTTTGTTATTTTTTAATTCATGAAACATTTTTTTTCCCAAAAAAAAGGCGTTTGAAAAATTATTGCGCAAATACCGTGCAAGATAAAACGTTGCAATGACCGCCATTTTATTCCCTAGGGTGTCTGCTAAAAAAAACATATATAATGTTTGGGGGTTCTGCGTAATTTCTAGAAAAAGAATGATGATTTGTACATGTAGGAGAGAAGTGCCAGAATAGGCCCGGTATGGAGGTGGCTTTAAAATCCCGGTATTGAAGGGGTTTTTAACATGAGTATCATCGTGACAGAATCGGACAATACATATACAAAGAGATTGATTAAATCGCATTAAACCAGGTTGTCTCAGCTGTTCCAAAGGAAATAAAGTCTGGGATTCGGGTGGTCGTGGTCCTCAAAGGTCCGAGAGGTCAGAACAGAAAAGCATATTGAAGACCCAAAGGCCCCAGGTTTCCTTCGGAGAAAGAGAGGAGAGAAGCCGAAGAGTCCTTAACCACTTGCCGACCGCCGTCTATACATATACGTTGGCCGAATGGCACGGCTGAGCAAAGTAACGTGTATATACATCACTTCGAATTTCGCGAGCGCCGTGACCGTGCCCGCGGGACCCGTGGATTCGATGTCCGCCGGTGTCCCGCGATTGTGTTACGGAGCTGCAGAACGGGGGGATGCCAGTGTAAACAAGACTGGACACAGATCGTCTGTTCCCTCTCATCGGGAGCAGTGGTCTATGTCATGTCAGTGGTAGCCCAGCCCCCACACAGTTAGAATAGCTCCCTAGGACACACTTAACCCCTTCCTCGCCCCCCTAGTGGGTGACCCCTTCCCTGCCAGTGTCATTTACACAGTAATCAGTGCATTTTTACAGCACTGATCGCTGCATAAATGACAATGGTCCCAAAATAGGATCCAGCTACATGGGAAGGAAAATATGGCTCTGTGAGGTCTATTTCCCTCGGATAATCTTGCCATTTGACAGTTGAGTGGGCTACATGGGCCTGGTCTTGACAGTTGCGAGAACTCGTTGGGCCTGATCTTGACAGTTGGAAGGGCTAGATGGGCCTGATCTTGACAGTTGGAAGGGCTAGATGGGCCTGATCTTGACAGTTGGAAGGACTAGATGGATCTGGCTTTGACAGTTGGGAGGGCTAGATGGGCCTCATCTTGACAGTTGGAAGGACTAGATGTATCTGGCTTTGACAGTTGGAAGGACTAGATGGGCCTGATCTTGACAGTTGGGAGGGCTAGATGGGCCTGGTCTTGACAGTTGGGGGGGCTAGATGGGCCTGGTCTTGACAGTTGGGAGGGCTAGATGGGCCTGGTCTTGACAGTTGGGAGGGCTAGATGGGCCTGATCTTGACAGTTGGAAAGACTAGATGGGCCTGGTCTTGACAGTTGGAAAGACTAGATGGGCCTGGTCTTGACAGTTGGGAGGGCTAGATGGGCCTGATCTTGACAGTTGGGAGGGCTAGATGGATCTGGCTTTGACAGTTGGAAGGGCTAGATGGGCCTGGTCTTGACAGTTGGGAGGGCTAGATGGGCCTGGTCTTGACAGTTGGGAGGGCTAGATGGGCCTGGTCTTGACAGTTGGGAGGGCTAGATGGGCCTGGTCTTGACAGTTGGGAGGGCTAGATGGGCCTGGTCTTGACAGTTGGGAGGGCTAGATGGGCCTGGTCTTGACAGTTGCGAGAACTCGATGGGCCTGGTCTTGACAGTTGGAAGGACTAGATGGGCCTGATCTTGACAGTTTGGAGGGCTAGATGGGCCTGGTCTTGACAGTTGGGAGGGCTAGTTGGGTCCAGTCTTGGCAGCATGGTTGACTAGTTGGGCCTGTAATGGTTATGTTAGTTGTGAGGGCTAGATGAGGGATCTTCAAATGGAGGATCCAGCTACCTGGGAAGGAGAATGAGGCTCCGTGAGGTCTATTTCCCTCTGATAATCTTTCCATTTGACAGTTGAGTGGGCTACATGGGCCTGGTCTTGACAGTTCTGAGGACTAGATGGGCCTGATCTTGACAGTTGCAGGAACTAGATGGGCCAGATCTTGACAGTTGGGAGGTCTAGATGGACCGTATAGTGACCCGATGTCCGAAGGATCCCTTAATTGTGGATAATTTCACCAAGAAAACGTGACAGTTCAGAGAAACACCTCCACCTCAAAAAAAAAAAAAAAAATGGCCGCTTACCTTCTCCTAAGACCTCCTGTTACGAGAGGTCCAAGACACTTGTGGCTATTTACCCAGCCGGGGCCTTTGATCATTGAGGGAGATCTCGCTATTAAGCCTCCACCGCCCAATGGACTCGATCCCAGAGGGGTTCCAAGAAAAGATAAAGCCACCATAGTGTTAAATCTTAAGGTTTATTCAAGTAAAATAAAAATGTTGCACTTACATCAATGAAAGTAAAACTCACAGAAAAAAAAAAAAAAAAAAAAAAGAGCCGGCCGGCTCAAAATTCCAGCCCGTGGTTCGGGACTGGCGCAAACGCGGTGACGTCAGCACGTCGCTCCTCCCTGCGCGTTTCGTCAAAGATGACGTCGTCCTGGGGCATTTTTTTAATGCCTTTCCAATCACTGGCCTGGAAAGCTCATGGAGACAATGAGGGCAGTATGTTCCGCCTGCATACTTATGACGTCGACCAAGCAGCTAGCAATTCCAGAAGAAGAGGTCAGCAGGAGAAGCCTACGCTCTTTAGTGAAGGTTTCCTTAATGAGCTCGGTCCTCCTTAGGAATTGCTTCCTACACCGGGTGGGTTGGTCACCTTGTTTGGATTTTCAAGCTTATCTGTCAAGCTGTAAATTAGAGATCAAACATTTCCCACAATCGGAAGATCAATATGTCTCTGCACCCGGGTGAGATCGTTGACGCTGGCCTACGCATTTTGGGAAAAAGCATTTCCCGCAGTCGGGACAGGAAGCTGGCTTTTCGGGTCTGTTCTCTGCACAAAACATTTCCCGCACTCATAACAAGATTACGGTTTCTCCCCCCGTGTGAGACCTCTGATGTATGGTCCAGTCCGACTTACGCGCAAAACTTTTCCCACACGCCAAACACCAATGGGGCTTCTCGCCGCTGTGAGTTCTTTGGTGTCTGGCTAGGTCCGACGTACAAATGAAACACTTCCCGCATGCAGAACAGCAATAAGGCCTCTCGCCCGTGTGGGACCTCTTGTGCACGACGAGGTCTGACTTTTGTAGGAAACGTTTCCCACACTCTGAACACTCGTGAGGCTTCTCACCCGTGTGGGTTCTTCGGTGTCTGGCGAGGTCAGATTTATGGACGTAACATTTCCCACACTCGGGACACCAATGCGGCTTCTCGCCCGTATGAGACCTTCGATGTACAAGAAGATACGATTTACATGCAAAACTTTTCCCACACTCTAAACACAAATAGGGCTTCTCGCCCGTGTGAATTCTCTGATGCACATCGAGTGCGGCTTTGTTTATGTAACATTTCCCACACTCGAGACACGAATGAGGCTTCTCGCCCGTGTGAGATCTTTGATGGACGTCAAGGTCTGATTTCCGAGAAAAACATTTTCCGCACTCTAGACACAAACATGGCTTCTCGTCCCTGTGGGTTCTTTGGTGTCTGGCGAGCTCTGACGAACAAGAAAAACGTTTCCCGCACTGAGGACAAGAATACGGCTTCTCGCCTGTGTGAGACCTCTTGTGCACGACGAGGTCCGATTTCTGTAGGAAACATTTCCCGCACTCCGGGCAGAAATGAGGCTTCTCGCCTGTGTGAGTTTTTTTGTGTCGAGCAAGGGCCGATTTATGGGCATAACGTTTCCCACACTCAGGACACAAATATCGCTTCTCGCCTGTGTGAGATCTTTGGTGGACAACGAGATCATATTTATGAGAAAAACATTTCCCGCACTCGGAGCATAAAAATGGCTTCTCGCCAGTGTGAGTTCTCTGATGTCTGAGCAAAAGTGATTTTTTCGGAAATAGTTTCCCACACTCGAAACATGGATGGGACTTCTTTCCAAAGTTGATTTGGTCACTTCCCGGATTGAGAGCAGAAGGATCCCCAAGACCAAAGGGATCTGGTGATCCATCCATACCGTGAAGTCCCGGGGTTACAGAATGTGGTTTAATAAAAGACGGGTCCTCGGGATTGGTGAGATCCGGTGATCTGCCCACATTCGGAGGTCTAGGGTGGATATCTGAAAGAACGAGGTTTCTTCCCCAACAATCTCCTCTGATGCCTTCACAATTCGGAAAATCCTCTGAAGTTTTCATGTGGCCTCCAAGTCCTGAAAAAACAAAATATACAGGGCTCAAAATTTCAAGTCCTGAGCTACTAGCCAGGCCTCAAGGGTTACTCGTCACCAGTGCCCCACCCAACACCTACCCTGCCCCTAAACACGCCCTCATAAATTATCTCATGAAATTACACTTAACCTCTTGACGACCGAGGACGTCCTCGGCTTTGTGCGGTGATATCTGAATGATGGGGGCAGCTACAGGCATCATTCAGAAATCACCGTCTTCAGCCGCCGATTCTGTGCACGATAAGAACGATCAAAGCGGCGATCCCGCCGCTTGATCGTTCTTATAGGCAGCGGGAGGGGATGTCCCCCCCTCCCGCCGCCATCCGGTGCTTCTCCGGGCTCTCCCGTGCCATCGGGGGCCCGGAGAGCGAATCGGCCGGCGCTGGCTGGGGAAGCAAAGAGATGACTGGTGACCAGATGGTCACCAGTCATCTCTATGACCGTCGGAGGCCAGGGTGCGACGTTATGACGTCACGCCCGGTACCCGGAAGTAAACAAAGCCGCAATCGCGGCTGTCGGCATTTAATCAGTGATATTTTTTTCACAGATTTCATGCTTGTCTCCACTCAGCTCGACACAGCCCCGTCTCCTCCTGACCCCGTGCCTGTGATGGACAGAACGCATTCCATCATTGGACTGGCGTTCTGTCTATCACAGGCACGGGGTCAGGAGGAGGCAGGGCTGTGTCGAGCAAAGCCGAGACAATTGTAATGTAAGCTGTAACAACATGCTATCCTGCTCTGTGATCCTGTGGCTCTCCTCTTCCTCCATGCTCTCTCCCCCCTGGGGCGATCGCTGGGAGAACCCCTATTGCAGCCACAGTGTGCCCACCATTGCAGTCTCACTTGTGCCCACCATTGCAGCCTCACTGTTTCCACCATTGCAGCCTCACCTGTGCCCACTATTGCAGCTTCGCCTGGGCAGAGGAACAGGATAGCACGCTGTTACAGCTTACATAAAAAAATGTGAGGGCTGTATATAACTGCTGGAGATCGGTGGATTGGTTCCCCTAGATGGGCATTATTATCATTTCTGTAAAGAGATATTGAATGCTGACCCTACGCTCAGTCCACTTCCTCATCAAAAAGCCTGCTAGAGGTCCCTTGGAAACATTACCAGGTTAATTCTTCTACATGGTAAGAAGGTGATGGAACCGATGAGTATTACCCTTCATAGGTGTGACAAGGAATTATGGGGCCAGACCACCCACTCCTACTGTCCTCCATTACTATCCTATTAATCTAATAAGAAAGGACTACACACACACAAAGATATATCGATGACATTCTCAGTCTTGGCCTACTTCTGGTTCCAGAAGTTTTTAGGCTTTGACAAAGTCACAAGTCACATGACGACACGTGTCAGGGGTGGGGCGCACGTGACGTCATAGTGATGGTGGGGCACAAGTGACATCAAAGAAAGGACTATACACACACAAAGATAGGTCAATAACATTCTTAGTCTTGGCTTACTCCTGGTTACAGAAGCTTTTCACTGTGACAAAGTCACGAGTCGCATGACGAAACATGTTAGCGGTGGGGCGCATGCGACGTCATTACACCAAAAAACAGAAGTAAGCCATAGACTGGGGTTAATGTTATTGCTTTAGGGTGATAACAAAAAACGTAAAAAAATATAAAATGAGCGCTAACAAAAAAATAAAATGAAATAACAGCTGCTAGCAAAAAAAGGCAATATATCCAATCCTCCAAAGCAATAAACATAAAATATTCAGCGCTGTGAGGCATATTTGATGTATATTTCTTTAGGGGGCAATGCTCTGCTGTTAAAATTCTTAATCTCCACTACCCACCAATGCCGATCTCTACAAGAACGTCCTCCTCCTTAATTGTCACCATTCTGACCATCTCCTCCACAGCCTGCTGATCACCCCACAAATACGTCTCTTCTTCTTCTTCTTCCTCGTGACGCTCAACTTTCATTTTAGTAATTTCTTTGTTCTGAAGAAGAAAAATGGTGAAAGAAATATTTAATAAGAAGAAATGATAAAGAAGAATGTTGGCGGTGAGCTGAGGACCTCAACTTCACCTACCTGATGATGGTGGGGGATGGTGTGACCTTCCTGTGTGGAATCCCGGGAATACAGAGGACGGGGACATCTCTCTGGTGGGTTCCCATTACTGGATCCATCTGTAGGAAACACACACATTGTTTCTATGTGTTTATCAGATGATGGGGGATCTAGGTGGAGCCTCCGTACTGCTCTCTCCTTTACAATAAAGTCTCCTCTTACCCGGTGATGTGAGGGGCGGCTGATTCTCCATCATGACGTCCTTGTAGAGATCCTTGTGTCCTTCTAAATATTCCCACTCCTCCATGGAGAAATAGACAGTGACATCCTGACACCTTATAGGAACCTGACACACACAATGATACAGTCACCATCCAGACACACCCCTTGTCTGTTACTGGATAATGTCCCAGAATTCCCAGAATCCTCCTCACCTCTCCTGTCAGCAGCTCCATCATCTTCTTGATGACCTTGAGAATCTTCTTGTCATTTCTTTCAATTGTCATGGAGAGAGTTGAAGGCACCTTAATGGTCACCTGGCCACCAGACTTCATAGGGGGCACTCTCTGTAATAAAAGACAAACAATAATGTCAAGACACTACTAGAGTTCTTCTTAGGTCTCCAGCAGGACTGTGTAGTCTTCCGAACCTCCCAGAATCCTCCTCACCTCTCCGGTCAGGTCTGTGTTTTATTATTACAGATAAGAATGATGTCATGTGACCTCCCAGAATCCTCCTCACCTCTCCGGTCATGTCTTTTTTATTAATAGAGATAAGAGTGATGTCATGTGACCTCCCAGAATCCTCCTCACCTCTCCGGTCAGGTCTGTGTTTTATTATTAGAGATAAGAGTGATGTCATGTGACCTCCCAGAATCCTCCTCATCTCTCCGGTCAGGTCTGTGTTTTATTATTAGAGATAAGAGTGATGTCATGTGACCTCCCAGAATCCTCCTCACCTCTCCGGTCAGGTCTGTGTTTTATTAATAGAGATAAGAGTGATGTCATGTGACCTCCCAGAATCCTCCTCACCTCTCCGGTCAGGTCTGTGTTTTATTATTAGAGATAAGAGTGATGTCATGTGACCTACCAGAATCCTCCTCACCTCTGTGTTTTATTATTAGAGATAAGAGTGATGTCATGTGACCTCCCAGAATCCTCCTCACCTCTCCGGTCAGGTCTGTGTTTTATTAATAGAGAGATGTCATGTGACCTCCCAGAATCCTCCTCACCTCTCCAGTTAGCAGGTAGATGATCTCCAGGGTGAGGTCTAATATCTTCTCAGTCATGTGACTCTGGTCTTCCTCCATCCTCACTGAGGTGATTATTTGATCTATCGAAAAACGTTCCTCTCTGTAGACATGTAATTGAGAATTATCTGGCCTCTCCGATGCTTTAGGACATATATCATGTGTCGCCCATCAACTTACTGATGATCTGGTGGACGCCCTGTACCCAACTTTCAGGGATAGAACAGAGGGGCCTCTTTAGCAGGAGAACATTTGAACTAAATACGACCCTGCCACACAACCCAGTTCATGTCTATTTCCATTTTAAACCTTCAAAGTGACCAACCTCCATCGTGCTTTACCAGACGGTTACAAAATGGCAACCGTACATCTGGATGATATTATTACTTTTCACCATAGTAGAGTAGAGGAAACATAATGGGGCAAAAAACTATATACAGTGGAACCTTGGATTACAAGCATAATCCGTTCCAGGAGAATGCTCGCAATACAAAGCACACGCATATCTAATGAGTTTCTCCGTAGAAGTCAATGGAAACAAAAATAGACTGTTCTGCATTGACTTCTATGGCATGTAATACCGCATGTGGCCAGAGGTGGGGGGGCATCGGAGAGCCTTGGAAAGGCTCGGGACAGTTTGGCTGAACTCGAAAAACCTTGGAAAGAGTATTTTCGAACAGCTACGCTCAGCTCCGGCGTCCCGCACCTCTGGCCTAAATGCAGTACTGCACACCGCTGTGGCTTGAACCCTCCTCGTTTTGCGAGACAATACTCACAAATCGAGTCCGGATTTTAGGAAATACAGCGCTCCAATTGCGAAACGCTCGTAAACTGCGTTACTCGAAATCTGAGGTTCCCTTGTATAGAGTTTTACATTGCATTTATCACCGATAACAGTGAGCAATAGCTCGTTGTTTATTAGGGATCGGTTTCTATAGAGGTGCATTATAAAATGTAGATTAAAATAAAATTATTTAATATTTACAAACATTTTTCATGTGTGTAACATCAAGTCACGGACAACATAAGAACATTCAGGGGGGTTACTGGGTATTAATCTAAAATAATATCTTGTTACCTCTTCTGCTGCCAGTTCCAGCAATGTCTCCTCTCTACTTCCTCCCGACTCGACTCTTACTTCCTATTTTTAGCTGACATCACTTCCTGTCTTCCATAGAGACTTCCTGTCTGGGTAGACGTGAGATCAACACCTTGTGGAGCTCAGTGGAACTGTAGCTTCGAAAAATTTGTAATAATTTGAAAATAAAGACAAAAAAAATAAAAGGACTGCAAAATTTTAAAAGAACCTAACTAAAAAAAAATGTTTTATTTGCACTAACATCCAAATTTTTATGACAAGATTTTGGGGTGTATCCACTTCTTCAAGGTCTAAGCAGTACTTGTGTCAAATGTTTACTTAGTGTCCACCTTAATACCAACTGAGGGCTGGATTCACGTAGATTGGCGCATTTTTACGGCGGCGTAGCGTATCGTATTTACGCCACCTTAAGTCAGAGAGGCAAGTGCTGTATTCACAAAGCACTTGCCTCCTAACTTACGGCGGCATAGCGTAAATGGGGCCGGCGTAAGTGCGCCTAATTCAAATGAGGATGAGGGGGGCGTGTTTTATGTAAATGATTGGTGACCCGACGTGATTGACGTTTTTTACGAACGGCGCATGCGCCGTCCATGTACATATCCCAGTGTGCATTGCTCCAAAGTACGCCGCAAGGACGTATTGGTTTCGACGTGAACGTAAATTACGTCCAGCCCCATTCACGGACGATCAAATTTCGACGCGGGAACGACGGCCATACTTAACATTGGCTACGCCACCTAGGGGGCAGCTTTATCTTTACGCGGCATACCTCTTACGGAAATGGCGTATCTTTACTGCGACTGGCAAGCGTATGTTCGTGAATCGGCGTATCTAGTCATTTACATATTCTACGCGGAAATCAACGGAAGCGCCACCTAGCGGCCAGCGGAAAAATTGCACCCTAAGATACGACGGCGCAGGCCATCGTATCTTAGCTAGGTTTAAGAGTATCTCAGTTTGAGCATACACTTAAACATACGACGGGCTTAGATTCCGAGTTACGTAGGCGTATCTGCTGATACGCCGGCGTAACTTTTTGTGAATCCAGCCCTGAATGTGTCAAAGATTGTTATTGAGCATGTGAAGCTCCTTTATGTCTACCCATCTACTAGATGAGCCCTTCTCAACCACGGTTCTGTGGAAGCCTCAGGTTGCTCCAGAGATTCATTGGTTGTCAGCTTCACAGCGGACAGCTTCCAAGCAACCAGTGACTGAAGCCTGAAGGAGAAGCTGAGACACTTGTTCCCCGTTGGGTTGCAGATGACAGTATATTGGCTATGGATCCACCCACTGCCTACTGTCAATCACAAGGTGATTGACATACATTTTGAGTGTAGCCTCAGATTGGATAGTTAAATAAAAACCATCATTCGGAATTAATTAGGAAAAAGAGGGGGATCGGGAATAGAGAGGTAGCGGCTGCTAGTACCGCAAACTCACACCAACTATCACCCAGGCAAAGTGTATGAATGGACTTTCTCTGTACTGATAACACAAATCAATGTGGTAAAAAATTCATTTATTATACAGAAAACTATACAGCTTTAAAAACAGAACTATGACCATCAACCTCACTTATGATACAAAGATAGAATATACAACGGAAAACCGTGGAGTATCTGGGATTGTGAGCTGAGGTCGTAGGAAAGACCTCTACCGGTTTCGGGGATGACCGCTTCTTCAGGAGGTGGTCTGTACAATAGATGACAACATGTCAAGAACTAGCAAAACATAAAATCACAACAAAACATAATCAGAGACTTGGAGAGATCAAAAGGTGCAAATGAACAAAAATCCGCTTACCGAGGGTCGAGGACCGATGTGGAGCTCGCTGACCAAGGTCACCCGTGGCGAACAAGGGGGAAGAAAAACGGATAATACTCGAATAAAATGATAATAGTGATATTTTAGAATAAGTGGTAACCTAAGGTAGGGGTAGTGGGACACCGCGTGCATAGGAAATTATGTGTACAAGATCACCAAGGAAGAAGAGGAAGGAGAGAAGAAAGGAAGGGAAAAAGCAATTGGGACAAGAGGGAAAAAGGGAGGAGGGGGGAAGGGGGAGGGGAGAAAAAAGAGGGGGAAGGCGAAGAAAGGACAAGGCAGAGAGAGAGGGAGGATGGAGGGGGGGGAAGAGAAGAGGGGGCAGAAAACAGGGAGGGTGAAAGGACAGGGAGAGGAGGGGAAGAAAAAAGGAGGGGAGGGAAGGTGTGTTTTTTTTTGGGGGGAAGCAAGGGGGGAAGGGAGGGGCATGGGGGGGAGGGGGGAAAGGAACGGGAGGTTGAGGGAGGAAAAAAGGGGGGAAGGGAAAGAAGGGGGGACAAGAGAAGAGTAGTGTCTCAGCTTACCCACCACAGTGCTTGCCCCAAATGCATGTACAGTACATGGGTCTGTTGCCTGCACCAATATTTGCCATGTGGAGGCGCAATGGAAACCTAAAGAGTGTCGTAGACTATAAATTGCCCCGAATAAAGATCTGAACCAGATGGTTTACATCCATGGGTCCTTAGGGAGCTTAGCAAAGTGATGTAATTTCTTTTTAACTTGAGTAGGCTTTGTAAGGACAGGCAGGAGTACCAGACCAGTATAATGCAAATGTAGTATCTACAGTACATTTAATAGTGAATAGTATGTAGTAAGGTAGTTTGGGGTCGTAAAACCGTTGTGGTTTATATTATAAAAAAACATTTTTTATTCATATATGTGTTGTAATACATATGTCTGAAGTTGACCGTTTTACGCCCACTTTACATTTTTCCGAATTGATTAAAAATGCCGATAGGTGTCAGGAAGAAATTCCTTCCCTGTTAGAGGGCAACTTCTCCATAACTGTAGACACTTGCAGACTGTCTGTTCTGGAATCTACCCAATCCGACCCCCCGTGACTTCCCACCTTTCATTGGTTGTCGGCTTCACAGCTGACCACCTCCTAGCAACCAGTGACTCTGACAGTGGCCGGGGCCTAAAGGAGAAGCTGAGACCTTTGTTCCCCACTGGCCTGGGTTCCAGAAGACAGTATATTTGCTATGGATCCGCCCATTGCCTACTGTCAATCACAAGGTAAGCGAACCTCGTGGAGTAGTGTCTCAGCTGACCCACCAGGTTCCACCCACCCAGCCAGCTCTATAGCTCTTTCGCGCTACACTATTTGTGTGACACCTGCATAGGCAGGGGGATCACCAGTGTCAGAAATCCTCCTCTCACGGTGCTTGCCCCAAATTCACGTACATGGGTCTGTTGCCTGCACCAATATTTGTCATGTAGAGGCACAATGGAATACTAAAGAGTGTCGTAGACTATAAATTCCTATGACTAAATGTGAATAATGATCTAGACCAGATGGTTTACACCCATGGGTCCTCAGAGAGCTTAGCAAAGCTATCTCAATTCTTTTAACTTTAGGAGGCTCTGTAAGGACAGGCAGGGGTACTAGACTGGCATAAAGCAAATGTGGTGTCTACATTGCACCAATATTTGTCATGTAGGGGCACAATGGAATACTAATGAGTGTCGTAGACTATGAATTCCCCATAATAAATGTGAATAATGATCTGTACCACATGGTTTACATCCATGGGTCCTTAGGGAGCTTAGCAACCTTATGTAATTTATTTTTAACTTTAGGAGGCTCTGTAAGGACAGGCAGGGGTACCTGCCTGACGAAGAGGTCCTGCGCGACTTCGAAACGTTGCAATCCTTGTGCTGTTTTCACTGCAATACATTTTTGGACGTTCTGTACGATCCACGGTGTGCTGGCGAATATGTACGTAGGCAGGGGTACTAGACTGGCATAAAGCAAATGTGGTGTCTACATTGCACCAATATTTGTCATGTAGAGGCACAATGAAATACTAATGAGTGTCGTAGACTATGAATTCCCCATAATAAATGTGAATAATGATCTGAACCAGATGGTTTACATCCATGGGTCCTTAGGGAGCTTAGCAATGTGATGTAATTTATTTTTACCTTGAGGGCAGGGGCGGACTGACAACTCATGGGGCCCCCGGGCAATAGAAGATTATGGGGCCCCCAGGCTTACAGATGGCCACCACGATAGGAGGCAGTGCAGAGGCGGGGCAGCTAAAATCTCTGAATTTTAACATCAAAAGCATGTCGGTTTCGGACATATCAGGGACAAATGTAAAAAAAACACAGATTTTTACATACTGTCCCTGGTTTTATTGAGCCTGGCAACCCTGATGGGGCCCCCTAGAGGCATGGGGCCCTCGGGCAGTGCCCGGGAGTCCCAATGGTCAGTCCGCCCCTGCTTGAGGGGGCTCTGTAAGGACAGGCAGGGGTACCAGACTGGTATAAAGCAAATGTGGTGTCTACATTTAATAGTAAATTGAATCAAAATGCCATTAGGTGTCAGGAAGGAATTTCTTCCCTGGCTTCTCCGTAACTGTAGACACTTGCAGCCTGTCTGTTGTGGAATCTACCCAATCCGACCCCAATGACTCCCCACTTTTCATTGGTTGTAGGCTTCACAGCTGACCACCTCCTAGCAACCAGCGACTCTGACAGTGGCTGGGGCCTGAAGGAGAAGCTGAGACACTTGTCCCCCACTGGGTTCCAGAAGAAAGTATATTGGCTATGGATCCACCCACTGCCTAATGTCAATCACATGGTGAGCGAACCTCGTGGAGTAGTGTCTCAGCTTCATGGATCCATGCGCCAAATTCTGACCCTACCCTCCGAATGTCACAGCTGAAATCCAAACTCATCAGACCAATGTTTTTCCAATCGTCTATTGTCCAATTTTGGTGATCCTGTGTCAATTGTAGCCTCAGTTTCCTGTTCTTAGCTGACAGGAGTGGCACCCGGTGTGGCCTTCTGCTGCTGTAGCTCATCTGATTCAAGTTTGGATGTGTTGTGCTTTCAGAGATGGTATTGTGCATACCTTGGATGTACCGAGTGGTTATTTGAGTTACTGTTGACTTTCTATCACAGGGCTCGACAAATCCCGGTCGCCATGGCGACTAGAAATAGGGTCCTGGCGACTTGGCTTGGAAGGGGCTTTTTTGTGAGCTGGCGCCATCTGGTGGTAAGCCGTTGGTATAACAAGTTATTACCACCAGATGTGTAAGCTGGAGCCATCTGGTGGTGGCCGTTGGTATTACAAGTTAAGCATTACAAGTTAAACAGCAATTCTAATGTCATTTTTCACTATTTTCACTGCCATCTTCTTCCCTCTAATTAGAACCCCCAAACATTATATATATTTTTTATCCTAACCCCCTAGAGAATAAAATGGTGATCGTCACGCCGAAAAAATTACACTTTTTTAAATTAAAAAATAAGACAACAGTAAAGTTATCCCCATTTTTTTTTAATATTATGAAAGATAATGTTCCGCCGAGTAAATTGATACCCAACATGTCACGCTTCAAAATTACGTCCGCTCGTGGAATGGCGACAAACTTTTACCCTTTAAAATCTCCATAGGCGTTGTTTAAAAAATTCTACAGGTTGCATGTTTTGAGTTACAGAGGAGGTCTAGTGCTAGAATTATTGCTCTCGCTGTACCAATCGCGGTGATACCTCACATGTGTGGTTTGAACACCGTTTACATATGCGGGCGCTGCTCACGTATGTGTTCGCTTCTGCGCGCAAGCTCGTCAGGACGGGGCACGTTTTCTGGCTCCTAACTTTTTTAGATGGCTCCTAGATTCCAAGCAAATTTGTCAACCCCTGTTCTATCATCTGGAACCAGTCTGCCCATTCTCCTCTGACCTCTGCCATCAACAAGCCATTTTCCTCCACACAACCTCCACTCACTGGATTATTTTCTCTTTTTTGGACCATTCTCTGTAAACCCTGAGAGATGGCTGTGTGTGAAAATCCCAGAAATCCTCAGACCAGCCCATCTGCCACCAACAACCATGCCACGATCAAAGTCACTTCAATCTCCTTTCTTCCCCCATTCTGATTCTCGGTTAGAACCTCGGCAAATTGTCTTCACCACGTCTAGATGCCTAAATGCATTGAGTTGCTGCCGTGTGATTGGCTCATTAGCAATTTGTGTTAATAAGCAATGGAACAGGTGCACCTAAAAAGTGGCCGATGAGTTTATGTGCGACATAACAATAAAAAATATGAACTTTGGCATTTTATGGAATGAAGAGGGGCAGTATCAGATTTTCGGAAGATATCAAAGTTCTGTTGTGGATTTGCCGCACCGTGAACATTTCTTTAGTGCTTTCCACCCAGTCTCGTAGGTTGACATCCAGCGTGCTTCCCTTTGGTGTTTCTATACCCAGTCAAAATATTTTGACAGAATTTCCAAATATGTGGACTTTTCTGCTGCAAAATAGAGGGACCACCACTCTCCAGACCAGCCCGTGCTACATAGAAGTAAGGAGCGGCCTCAGCCTACATGTCTCTGTGAAACCACGCCCTCCCCAACGTGTTTCGCCCTCGCCGACCAGAGCTTAGTCATAGGGTCCTAGGGTGTATCATGGGCTGGTCAAAAGAGCAGCGGTCCCTCTATTCATGCATGAGTTACCCTCTGGATTGGTATACAGACATGCCCGCTTTATTGTGGACCTAGGAAAGAGGTTCCCGTTCTTTTCTGCTGCAATGTTGATATTACGCCATCGCTCCATGATAATTTTGTACTTCACCCTGTCAAGAAATGTTCATCCCAACAATGTTACTATTTACAGTATCTCACTGGAGCCCTCATCTGATGGCCTTTCTTGTGGTGAATGAGCAATGGGTGAGGTTATATTTTCCCCTTCATTATACAGAGGAATCTCGGATTGTGAGTAACGTGGTTAACAAGCGTTTCAGAATACGAGCACTGTATTTAAAAAAAATCCTGACGTGGTTTGCGAGTGTTGTCTCACAACACGAGTACGATTCAAGGCAAAGTGGTGTGCAATACCGTGTTTGGCCTGAGGTGGAGGGGCGCCATTCAGAAAAGGCTCCATTTTCAAGCCTGAGTTCAGCCGAGGTGTCCTCGGGTGTTTCCGAGGCTCACCAGCGCCCCCCACCTCTGGCCACATACGGTATTGCATGCCATTGAAGTCAATGCGGAACAAATTATTTTCGTTTCCATTGACTTCTATGGGGAAACTTGCTTCGATATGCGAGTATTTTGGATTACGAGCATTCTCCTGGAACGGATTATGCTCGTAATCCTAGGTTCCACTGTACTGCACAAAGGGCAAGGGTTGACCTATAATGGGAGGTCTTCTCTGAAGGTTTTTTTTATACAGGATTTATATAGCGCCAACAGTTTGCACCGTGCTTTACAAAATAAACGGAGACAGTACATTTACAATACAATCCAATACAAGACATTTAGGAGGGCCTGCTCACGAGAGCTCACAATCTAAAAGGTAGAGTCAAATGATACAAAAAGGTCATAACTCTGAGTTGATGGAGTCAAATTCCAGTTGTTAGGTAGTGGCAGGATAGGTTCCCGGAAGAGGTGAGTGTTCCAGGGTCACCTAAAAGTGGAAATAGAGAGGGGTGGAGGACACGGGATGGAAGCCAGTGGAGGGATTGGCAGAGAGGGGTGGAGGACACGGAATTGAAGCCAGTGGAGGGATAGGCAGAGAGGGGTGGAGGACACGGAATGGAAGCCATTGGAGGGATTGGCAGAGAGGGGTGGAGGACACTGAATGGAAGCCAGTGGAGGGATTGGCAGAGAGGGGTGGAGGACATTGAATGGAAGCCAGTGGAGGGATTGGCAGAGAGGGGTGGAAAACACTGAATGGAAGCCAGTGGAGGGATAGGCAGAGGGGTGGAAAACACTGAATGGAAGCCAGTGGAGGGATTGGCAGAGAGGGGTGGAGGACACTGAATGGAAGCCAGTGGAGGGATTGGAAGAGAGGGGTGGAGGACACAGAATTGAGTGCAGAGGAGGGATTGGCAGAGAGGGGTGGAGGACACTGAATGGAAGCCAGTGGAGGGATTGGCAGAGAGGGGTGGAAAACACTGAATGGAGGCCAGTAAAGAGATTGGCAGAGAGGGGTGGAGGACACTGAATGGAAGCCAGTAGAGAATTTGGAAGAGAGGGGCTGGAGGACACTGGAGTGCAGTGGAGGGATTGGAAGAGAGAGGTGGAGGACACTGAATGGAGGCAAGTGGAGGGATTGGCAGAGAGGGGTGGAAGACACTGAATGGAGTGCAGTGGAGTGATTGGAAGAGAGGGGTGGAGGACACGGAATGGAAGCCAGTGGAGGGATTGGCAGAGAGGTGGAGGACACGGAATGGAAGCCAGTGGAGGGATTGGCAGAGAGGGGTGGAGGGCACGGAATGGAAGCCAGTGGAGGGATTGGCAGAGAGGGGTGGAGGACACGGAATGGAAGCCAGTGGAGGGATTGGCAGAGAGGGGTGGAGGACACGGAATGGAAGCCAGTGGAGGGATTGGCAGAGAGGGGTGGAGGACACTGAATGGAAGCCAGTGGAGGGATTGGCAGAGAGGGGTGGAGGACACTGAACCTTTGGTAAGGTGGAGGAGTCTGGCATCAGCATTCATAATAGACTGATTGGGGGAGGGTTAATGCAGAGATAAGCCAATGAGGAGGGAGTTGTAATAGTGAAACCAAGAGATAACCAAATGAATTTGTAACTTGGTGAGTTGGCCCAACAACCAGGCAATTTTCGCAGAGTTCAGCAAAGTCAGTTTTGATATTTCCCTCAGAACCTTTTTAATGAGCTTAACTGTTCTTTAGAAACACTTCCCACACTATGACAAGGCCAGTCACTCGTGAGGATTCCCCACGTGCCAATTTACGTGTTTTTAGCCATGTGAGTTCTCCGATGTCTGGCGAGCATGACTTTCCGAGTAAACAATTTCCCGCACACTAGGCAAGAAACTGGCTTCTCGACTTTGTGAGTTTTTTCATGTGCAGCGAGGTCTGACTTGCGTGTGAAACCTTTCCCACACTGAGGGCAGGAATGAGGCTTCTCTCCCGTGTGATATCTCAGATGTACACCGAGGTGACACTTGCGTACAAAACGTTTTCCGCAGTCCGGGCAGGAATACGGTTTCTCCCCCGTGTGGTACCTCTCATGCACAACCAGCTCTGATTTACGGACAAAACATTTCCCACACTCCGAACAGGCATGAAGCTTCTCGCCCGTGTGAAATCTCAGGTGTCTGACAAGATAGGTCCTTAGTAAAAAAGTTTTCCCGCACACAGAACACGTATGCGACTCCCCTAAGTGACGTCTCTGATGCTCGACAAGGTTGCCTTTAAAGGAGAAACTCTTCCCGCACTCCGAGCAAGAGAAAGGTTTCTCTCCGGTGTGGACTCTCTGGTGATCGACCAGCTGAGCTTTCGATAAATAGCCCTTCCCGCACACGGAGCAAGGATAGGGCTTCTCAGTCATGTGATATCTCATGTGGGCGTTGAGACGTGATTTCAGACAAAACCATTTCCCGCAATCGGGGCAGGAGTATAAATTGTCCTCTTCGTATCCAGCGTTGGACTCCCCTTTGGTAGAGGGATCTTGTGATCTGGCCTCAAGAGTTTCTCTCTGTGGATCTTGTGCGTCGCCTTCACCTCTATTTTCATAACTGGGAGATGAACTTTGATGACCTTCTGAGGATCTTTGATGACCTTCTGAGGATCTTTGATGACCTTCTGAGGATCTTTGATGACCTTCTGAGGATCTTTGAGGGTCTTCTGAGGATCTTTGACGACCTTCTGAGGATCTTTGACGACCTTCTGAGGATCTTTGATGGTCTTCTGAGGAAACCATGAGGTCTTTTCCATGTCCTGGATCAAAATTATATAAAAAATATAATTGTAGATGAAAGGTGGGCTTTAGGCAAACCCAGACCAAGCTTAACCTATGCCCAAGTCACCCTTCCCGTAAAATGAACTTATAAATGGGTCATCTGGTTTCTTAGGTGTTCCTTCAGCCATGGCAGTGGAGTCACTAGGGTTGGTGCCAGCTGGTGTGGTAAAACATGCGGACCCCCCTCTGGAGGGTGTAACATGGGTGCAGTCCAAACCCAATAGCGACACCACTGAGCCACGGCTTTAGAGGGAACCGATATAAAGCCAGAGACTCACCTGTCTGGATCTCTGTAGGAATGTCCTCCTCCTTAATTGTCACCTTCACTGTATCCTTCTCTGTTGGCTGCTCTTCTTCTTCCTCCTTGACTTCAACTTTAATATGAATCGGTTCTTCACCCTAAACCAACAGAAGGACAGAAAACAACATCTATAAAACTTGTGAAAACAAAGTGCTCTACAGGTATATACAGGTGGTGAGTCCAAGACATTGACCTGATAATGTTGAGCATAGGTGTGATCCTCCTGGGTGGAATCCCCGGAATACAGAGGACGGGGACATCTCTCTGGTGGGTTCCCATTACTGGATCCATCTGTAGGAAACACACACACTGACTGAATACATTGTTTCTATGTGTTTATCAGATGATGGGGGGATCTAGGTGGAGCCTCCGCACTGCTCTCTCCTTTACAATAAAGTCTCCTCTTACCCGGTGATGTGAGGGGCGGCTGATTCTCCATCATGACGTCCTTGTAGAGATCCTTGTGTCCTTCTATATACTCCCACTCCTCCATGGAGAAATAGACAGTGACATCCTGACACCTTATAGGAACCTGACACACACAATGATACAGTCACCATCCAGACACACCCCTTGTCTGTTACTGGATAATGTCCCAGAATTCCCGGCACCGCTCACCTCTCCTGTCAGCAGCTCCATCATCTTCTTGGTGACCCTGAGAATCTTCTTCTCATTGTTACTCTTAAGTATCAAGGATCGAGGTGGAGGCACTGTAAAGGTTAGTTGGTCATCATCTTTCAGAGGAGGAAAACTCTACATAGAAAAAGCAATGTGAGATAAGAGTGATGTCATGTGACCTCCCAGAATCCTCCTCACCTCTCCGGTCAGGTCTGTTTTATAAATAGAGATAAGAGTGATGTCATGTGACCTCCCAGAACTCTCCTCACCTCTCTGGTCAGGTCTGTGTTTTATTAATAGAGATAAGAGTGAAGTCATGCGATCTCCCAGAATCCTCCTCACCTCTCCTGTCAGGTCTGTGTTTTATTAATAGAGATAAGAGTGATGTCATGTGACCTCCCAGAATCCTCCTCACCTCTCCGGTCAGGTCTGTGTTTTATTAATAGAGATAAGAGTGATGTCATGTGACCTCCCAGAATCCTCCTCACCTCTCCGGTCAGCAGGCAGATGATCTCCAAGGTGAGGTTTAATATCTTCTTAGTCATTTGACTTCCGTCCTTCTCCATCCTCTTTCAGGTGGTCATGTGATCTATGCAGAACACTCCTCTCTGTGAAACGGATACCAAGCTAAGGATAAACAAGAACCATCACAAACACATGGGCAGGCCTGAAGAAGAGGCTTTGAAACACCTTCAATATTACAGAACAAGTCCAGTTGACTGCGATTGACTACTACTAGATATACCATGACGTGGATACAAGAGAACCTTCATGGACACGTGGGCCTAGCCTGAAGAAGAGGCTTTCAGAAGCTAAAAAACGTCTTTAACATTACAGAACAAGTCCAGTTGAATGTGGCCAACTACGACTAGCTATACCATGACCAGGAAACACGAGAACCTGTCCACTACTCAAACAGATCCTTCATACCCGTTTGCACCCGGGTGACATAACATCGAAAGAGAAAAACGCTTTTCCTATAGTGAAAGGTGAACTCTAGATTTGGCTTTAAACATAAGTAGGAATCAACAAGCTTCGAAAATAAAAATTTGGAGTAAATATCTGCAGTTGTGTAACAATTAGCATCGAAAAAATTAATGGATTTTTTTTTTAAATGTCATCTTTCTTCTCTAAACTTTTTTATATGTCGTCTTCTTCCAAACGAAAGCACCACCTGCCCCCCTCCGAAAAATTGTGTATGTTGTGTACACATCGAGTAAAAAAAACAACTTTAAAAAAAATTCTCTCAAAAATGTAAAAATCTTAACACAAAAATGTCCCCCCTATAGAGGTATCTAAAGGGGTTACTATACATTTATAACGACATAAATATAGACACACATCACATAATATCTTATTACCTCCTCTGCTGCCAGTACCAGCAATGTCTCTTCTCTACTTCCTCCCGACTCACCATTCGCCTGGAACTTACTATTTATATCCTGACATCACTTCCTGTCTGTATCATAGAGACTTTCTATAGGCGCCTTCCCTTGGTATAAGTGAGATCAGCACCTTGTGGAACTGCAGACGGAGACATTTTTCACGGGACGAACAAATTTATAAGAGATATGGATAGTGTTACCACCTCATCCCTTTAAATCCAAACATGTAATAATTACACAGGTTCTAAGGCTAATTTAATGCAGATAAGGCATTAAAGTGGAGGTTCACCCGAAAAGTAAATTTTTAACCTTAGATTGATGCTCATTTTCGGGGAGTTTTTTTTTAAATCGAAGCAGTACTTACCGTTTTAGAGAACGATCTTCTCCGCCGCTTCCGGGTATGGGCTGCGGGACTGGGCGTTCCTATTTGAATGACAGGCTTCCGACGGTCGCATCTATCGCATCACGATTTTCCGAAAGTAGCCGAACGTCGGTGCGCAGGCGCCGTATACAGCTGCACCGACGTTCGGCTTCTTTCGGCTACTCGTGACGCGATGTATGCGACCGTTGGAAGCCTGTCAATCAAATAGGAACGCCCAGTCCCGAAGACCATACCTGGAAGCGGCGGAGAAGATCGCTCTCTAAAACGGTAAGTACGGCTTCGATTTAAAAAAAAACTACTCCCGCTTTAAGTAAGTTTGATTACCACTTTAATTAGCCACAGAACCTGTGTAACTATTACGTGTTCTGGTTTAAAAGGATGAGGTGGCAACCCTAAATATGGAGGAGCTCAGCTACGAAGGAAAAATAATTGAAGAACCTCGATTTTTCAGAAGGAGGGGTCCGATGGACAAAATAAACTGCCTGCTTGTACCAAGACCAGGATAAGACGATCCGCTTCTCTGCAGACCTCACCCGTCTTCCCGCAGTTTGCTCTGAGTCCACGCTCGTCTTCGGGAGTGTAAGTAAACGGCTAAACTCAATGGGTGTTTGGCCAAGCCGAATCTCCGGCTGCAAGGGGTAGTGAAACCATATAACCAATACACCCAACCACCATAATTTCCATATTTTCATGGAGAGCTACATCTGTGAACTCTCTTAGTTTTTAATCCTAAATAAATAAAAGCAAAGTAGACCTCATCTATGGTTTGCAAAAAAACAAGAGATGATCCATTACTGGTTGGTGAAGGTACTTCTACATTACACAGATATGAGTGTGGAATCCCCCTTTACAATTCTAACCTGGGAAAGTGCTGTGTGGGGTTCTTAGGGGCCCTAGAACATTTTTCTTCTATCTATGGCTGGTTAGGGGCCCTAATATTATTACACTTAATCGCTGGATACTCAGAGGCCCTACTATAGCTATCTTCCATCTCAGGGTGTTCAGAGCCCTAATTTGATTATCCTCCATCTTTAGGTGTTCGGAGGCCCTAGCAAGATTATCCTCCGTCTCCGGGTGTTTCATGAACCCTACTATGATTGTCCTCCATCTCTGGTTGTTCAGATGCCCTACTAGGATTATCCCTAATCTCTGTGTGTTTCAGGGCCCTACTATCTCCCATCTCTGTGATGTTGAGGGGCATTACTATGATTATCCTCTCTCTCTGGGGAGTTCAGGAGCCTTACTGAGATCCTATTGTGTTTATCTTCCATTTCTAGGTGTTCATGAGCCCCTACTATAATTATCCGCTACCTCTGGGTGTTCATGAGCCCTACTATGATGATCCTCCATCTCTGGGGACTACTATGAATATCTTACATCTCTGGGGAGTTCGGGAGCTGTACTATGATTATCCTCCATCTCAGGAGGTGTTCAGGAGCCCCTACTATGATTATCCTCCATCTCTGGGGAGTTCAGGAGCCCCTACTATGATTATCCTCCATCTCTGGGGAGTTCAGGAGCCCTGCTATGATTATCCTCCATCTCTGGGGAGTTCAGGAGCCCTACTGAGAATATCCTCCACCTCAAGAGATACTATTGTGTTTATCTTCCATCTCTTGGTGTTCAGGATCTCCTATGATTAACCTTAATCTCTGGGGAGTTCGGGAGCCCCTACTATGATTATCCTCCATCTCTGGGTGTTCATGAGCCCTTGTAAGGGCTTACCTTGGCTGGAGTCCATATTGCAGAGTTGTATGCTCACCCTTACAAATACACACAGCCCACGGTAAAAAAGTAAGAAGATACCTGGGCTGTGAGTCTGTGCACTGGGGCTTGACAGGGATTTGCCAAAGGATGGTCAAAGTTAAGCCGTGGTCAGGGATTCTAGAATTCAGAAGACACGATAAACATAGCCAGGGTCAGAAGCCGGAGTCAGTCTTGTAGCTGAAACAAAGCGCAGGAATACTGGTACACAGGAACCTTTGGCAATGACAGGACAATCACAATGAACTGAGGCAGTGTTTTATACCCTAGTTGATTGGGTAACCTGCCTCAGCTGGACCAGGAGAGACAGGTGCAGATTGCATGATCAGCCCATCATTCAGAACCACCTTAGCAGGAAAGCAAGCAGAATACCAAACCGAGTAGTGGCTCAGATGTAAAGAACCGAAGCAGCAACAGAGAGGTCCCAGGTTCAATACCACCCAGAGCCACTTGGGGAACGACCACACCTCACCGTCTGCTTGGCACAGTATGGACCGTGACAGCCCTGCTATGAGTATCCTCTATCTCTGGGGAGTTCAGGTGCCCCTTCTATTATTATCCTCCATCTCTGGGGTGTTCAGGAGCCCTCCTATGATTATCCGCTATCTCTGGGTGTTCATGAGCCCTACTATGATCATCCTCCATCTCTGGGGAAATCAGGAGCCCCTACTATAATTATCTTCCATCTCTGGGGAGTTCAGGAGCCATACTATGATTATCCTCCATCTCAGGGGTGTTCAGGAGCCATACTATGATTATCCTCCATCTCAGGGGTGTTTGGAAGCCCTACTACGATTATCCTCCATCTCCGGGTGTTCAGCAGCCCTACTATGATTATCCTCCATCTATGCATAAGGCACCACACAAGGTTCCAATTTACACCTTTTATACCCATATTTACAGACATTTTGCATCAGGAAAGACATAAGGAGAAGTCAACAAATTAATTTTATTTAATTCCTACTATATTTCTAAAGCATAGGAATCATATTGAAAACCTTCTTCAACAATGCAGTTTGGTTTCACCTTAAAAACCATATATTAACGTTCCCCAAAGTTTTATAGGGGAGTCTATAAATTGGATATTGGTCAAATGAAGGGAACTAGAGAGAAAGTGTGTAAAAAAAAAAAAAATGGCTCCCAACTACAACTACTTGTACCGTCAACAATCCCACCCCGTCCCCACCATCTCCATTCCACACCCATCTCTATACCAACCCTAACCCCATCACTTCCTGTCTGCTGTCCCACAAACCCAACTTTCCTTTCCACTACTCGTACCCTGATCCTACATCCTACACCCCATAGCTAGACCTCTATATGAAGTTCTGTTTCTGTGCGACGTTTGACGATGCTTGTTACATATATTTCATTAATAACATACCAATTTGCAACTAAAAATAATAATGAAAAATGAAGGATCAGATGTCCGCAAACACCGAGCCAGGGTTGTTCAGAAGAGGCCCTTGTCCTCATCAACATGTAGACAAGGTGCTTACCCCGAGATGGGGTCACCCTGGTAAGGAATCCCCTCATGTTGAAGGTATATGGCCTTGTATTGTTCAGGAGAGAAGGGGTGCATGCCCTCCTCCCCCTTTCCTTTTAAAAAAACGGGTCTAGTATGCAAAACATTTCCCGCACTCAGGACAGGAATACGGCTTCTCACTTGTAGGAGACCTCATATATATGACAAGGTTTGATTTATATGCAAAACATTTCCCACACTTAGAACAGGAATACGGCCTCTTGCCTGTGTGCAAACCCCCACAAACACCGAGCCAGGGTTGTCAAGAAAAGGCCCTTGTCCTCCTCAACATGTAGACGAGGTGCTACGAGGGTCACCCTGGTAAGGAATCCCCGAATGTTGAAGGTATATGGTCTGGTATTGTTCAGGAGAGAAGGGGTGCATGCCCCCTTCCCTAGGCTACTAGACTGCCTGCTCGAAAAATGGGTCTAGTATGCAAAACATTTTCTGCGCTCAGAACAGGAATACGGCTTCTCACTTGTAGAAGACCTCAGATATAAGACAAGGTTTGATGAAAAACATTTCCCACACTCCGAACCGGAATATGGCATCTTTCCTGTGTGCAGATCCCCCACAAACATCGAGCCAGGGTTGTCAGGAAGAGGCCCTTGTCCTCATCAACATGTAGACGAGGTCCCCCTGGTAAGGAACCCGCTCATGTTGAAGGTATATGGTCTTGCATTGTTCAGGAGAGAAGGGGTGCATGCCCCCCTCCCCCTTTCCTAGTCTGCCAGACTGCCTGCTCGAAAAATGGGTCTAGTATGCAAAACATTTTCCACGCTCAGAACAGGAATACGGCTTCTCACTTGTAGGAGACCTCAGATATTAGACTTGGTTTTATTTAGATACAAAACAATTCCCACACTAAAAACAAGAATCTGGACTCTTGAAAAGAGAAAAGGAGAATGTCTTCTCACTCATTTGAGACCTCAAGGTTTTATTTAGATACAAAACATTTCCCACACTCAGAACAGGAATACGGTCTCCTGCCTGTGTGCAGACCCCCCACAAACACTGAGCCAGGGTTGTCAGGAGGAGGCCCTTGTACTCATCAACATGTAGATGAGGTGCTAAGCCCGAGACGGGGTCACCCTGTTAAGGAACCCGCTCATGTTGAAGGCATGTGGCCTTGTATTGTGCAGGAGGGAAGGGGCGCTTGCTCACCCCTCCCCTGCCCACAGTATGTTATTGTTTTCACAACTCCATGCCTATTCGCCAAGAATTATTTTTTTAGAATTCAAAAGATTCGGCTCCTCTTAATTTTCGATGGAGTTCGGGTTTGGCATCCACAAGCAGAACCCCCCCCAGAGCAATTCGGCCCACTGTTACTTGTGATTCCTTTGATGCACATTAAGGTAGCACCGCCTTTTAAATGCTTTCCCGCACTCAGAGCAGGAATAGGGCCTCTCACCTGTGTGAGATCTTTGATGTACGACAACGTGATATCTTTGTACGAAACGCTTCCCGCACTCAGAACAGGAATACGGCTTCTCACCTGTGTGAGTTCTCAGATGTATAGACAGGTCCGATTTTTGCACGAACCCTCTCCCGCACTCGGGGCAGGAATGCGGCTTGTCCCCGGTGTGGTGTTTTTGGTGCTTGGCGAGAGCGGCTCTGTGCTTGAAACCTTTCCCGCACTCAGAGCACAAGTACGGTCTCTCCACCTCGTGAGATGTTTGATGTCTGATAAGATCTGATTTCTGTATGAAACTCTTCCCGCACTGGGGGCACGTGTAGGACTTTATTCCCAGGTGGATTTTCTGGTGTCTGACGAGCTCCCCTCTGGAGGAAAAGGTCTTCCCGCACTCGTCGCAAGGAAAGGGTTTGAGCCCGTAGTGAGCTCTCTGGTGTTTCACCAGCTGTTTTTTCAAAGAGAAACTCCTCCCGCACTCAGAACATGAATGGGGCTTCTCGCTGCCCTGAGAACCTTCATAGGCATTAAGACTTGACGTCAAGCGAACCGGTTCCTCGCATTCGGGAATGGAAAATATTTCCATCTCTTGAACAACGGCACGATTCCTCGTATTTTGAGGTTCCTCAGGATCAGAGAGATCTGCTGATCCACTGACGTTGTGAAGTCCTGCATGGGGATTGAAGGTGAGGTTCTCTCCAAGGTGATCTTGTGTGATGTCCTCATCCTCCATTTTGCAGTCAGGCGATAAGAAGACGCATTCCTCTGAGGTTTTCCCGTGCCCATCTTCTAAAAAAATAAATAAAATAAAAAATTTGTACTGACCGTAATATTTTTTTACGTGCATGTGCATTCATTGGTATGGGGAGACTCGTGCACCATGACCCCATTCATTGGTATGGGGAGACTCGTGCACCATGACCCTATTCATTGTTATGGGGAGACTCGTGCACCATGACCCTATTCATTGGTATGGGGAGACTCATGCACCGTGACCCCATTCATTCCTATTACGAGGCACGTGCATCATGAATCCATTCATTGTTATGGGCAGACACGTACACCATGACCCCTTCATTCACATGGGCAGACATGTGCACCATGATCACATTCATTCCTATGGAGGGGGACATGTGCTCTTGCTTGGAGTCCATTGAGGGACACGTGCATTCAAAGATGATTGGGTCATACTGCCGCCTGCAGAGGGTTGGGACACTGGCGAACATAAAAACTGAAAGTCAACCCTGGTTTGGCCCCTCCTCTCCCCAGCATGCCTCAGTTCTGTGAGATAGCGGTATTAAGGAACAGCAAAAAACACACATAGAGGTGAGATCTGTGACCATCAGTGGACACCAAAAAAAAAAAAAACATTTATGGCAAGTACATACATCGTAATTTCTCTCTTTTGGGCAACAGCAGCAAAAAGGATCTGGGACCTTTCTACAACCCAGGACCTGAAGGACCAAAGCACTATACACACACAAAACACACACACACACACACACACAACGATAGATCAATAACATTCTTATTCTCCACTACCCACCTATGCCGATCTCTGTAAGAACGTCCTCTTCTTTAATAATCACCATCCTCACCCTCCCCTCCACAGTCTGCTGATCATCCCTCACATACGTCTCCTCTTCTTCCTCGTTACTCTCAACTTTTGTTTCAGTCATTTCTTCATTCTGAAGAAGCAAAATGGTAAAAGAAATATTGAAAATGAAACATTAATAAAAAGTAATGTTTTATTGAACATTGTGCAAGCCATGGTGGTGAGTTATTGTTGTGTTAGGAACCTAAACTCCACCTACCTGATGATGGTGAGGGATGGTGTGACCTTCCTGTGTGGAATCCCGGGAATACAGAGGACGGGGACATCTCTCTGGTGGGTTCCCATTACTGGATCCATCTGTAGGAAACACACACACTGACTGAATACATTGTTTCTATGTGTTTATCAGCTGATGGGGGATCTAGGTGGAGCCTCCGTACTGCTCTCTCCTTTACAATAAAGTCTCCTCTTACCCGGTGATGTGAGGGGCGGCTGATTCTCCATCATGACGTCCTTGTAGAGATCCTTGTGTCCTTCTAAATACTCCCACTCCTCCATGGAGAAATAGACAGTGACATCCTGACACCTTATAGGAACCTGACACACACAATGATACAGTCACCATCCAGACACATCCCTTGTCTGTTACTGGATAATGTCCCAGAATTCCCGGCACCGCTCACCTCTCCTGTCAGCAGCTCCATCATCTTCTTGGTGACTTCTAGAATCTTCTCCATGTTGTGTCTCTCGGGTTTTAGGGAGTCACATGGAGGCACTGTGATGGTCATATGATCACCTGACTTCATAAGAGGAAATCTCTGTATTGGAGAACCAATAGGAATATCATGTTAGAATCCCAGAATCCTCCTCACCTCTCCGGTCAGGTCTGTGTATTATTAATAGAGATGAGAGTGATGTCATGTGACCTCCCAGAATCCTCCTCACCTCTCCGGTCAGGTCTGTGTTTTATTAATAGAGATAAGAGTGATGTCATGTGACCTCCCAGAATCCTCCTCACCTCACCGGTCAGCAGGTAGATGATCTTCAGGGTGAGGTTTAGCATCCGCTCAGTCATGCGACTCCGGTCCTCCTCCATCCTCATTCATACAGTCATGTAATGTAGGTTTCGATGTAGTACAATAACTGAAATAACGAATATTTCGATTGCATTAGTTGTACAATATAGGGTGGGGGATGTAAAGGGTTAATATGAAATTCTGGAATGGCCCCTAGTGGGATTATGCTCAGAGATACATTCAGTCTAGACCCCTTATGCCCTGTACACATGATCGGAAATTCCAACAATAAAAATTTGATGTGAGCTTTTGGACGGAAATTCCAATCGTGTGTAGGCTCCATCTGACTTTTGCTGTCGGAATGCTCGGAAGCATTGAACTTCATTTTCTCGGCTTGTCGTACTGTTGTACGTCACAGCGTTCTTGATACTTGCAAAGAGTATTGTTCCCTCAAAATCCAGGGCCCATAATCAGAATGTAAGAGGCTAGCATTCAGTCCTCTCCAAAAGCCTCTGTCCCGGCTAGGTCTGTCACAGAGGAGTTTCTTGGTTAGTGTAGGGTCAGTGTGATGTCATAGGATGCATTGACCTCAGATGAAGGCACATTGGAAAGAGGAGTTTCTAGGTCAGTGTGATGTGATGAGGATGTCATAACTGAGTTGAAAGATATTGGAAGGATGAGCTGTGAGGTCACTGTAGGTTCAGTATGACATCATGAGATGTGCTGACTCTGGATGGAGGGGCATTAGGAGGAGGAGCTGTGAGGTCAATGTAGGGTTTATGTGATGTCATAAGATGTGCTGACTCCAGATGGAGGGACTTAAGGAGGAGGAGCCGTCATAGGATGCATTTACTCTAGACAGAGGGACATTGCAAGAGGAGCTTTAATGTAGGGTCAGTATTATATCATGAGATGAGTTGGATGGAGGGGCATTGGGGGAAGTCGCTGTGAGGTCAGAGTGATGTCATAAGATGTCCTGATTGTGAATAGAGGGACATTTGGAGAAGGAGCTGTGAGGCTGATGTGATGTCATAGAACACACGTAGGTAGATTCAGGTACGTTCGCGTAACTTTGCGGCAGCGTAGCTTAAGGAATTTAAGCTACGCCGCCGTAAGTTAGCGAGGCAAGTACATGATTCACAATGTACTTGCCTGCCAAGTTACGTCGGCGTAGCCTGAATCGGCAGGCGTAAGGGCGCCTAATTCAAATGTGTTTGAGGGGGGCGTGTTTTATGCTAATGGCGCTTGACCTCACGTTTTTTACGTTTTTATATTACTGCGCATGCGCCAGGCGCCTACATTTCCCAGTGTGCATTGCGGCTAAGTACGCCGCACGGGCCTATTGATTTTGACGTGGACGTAAACGACGTAAATCCCGATTCACGGACGACTTACGCAAACGATGTAAAAAAATCGAATTTCGACGCGGGAACGGCGGCCATACTTGACATTACTATACCAACTAGGGCCTAGCTCTAACTTTACGCGGCCTATCTCTTACGTAAACGGCGTAAAAGTACTGCGTCGGCCGGGCGGATGTTCGTGAATCGGCGTATCTCCTCATTTACATATTCTACGCCGACCGCAATGGAAGCGCCACCTAGCGGCCATCCAAAATATTGCAATCTAAGATAGGACGGCGCAAGCTGTCTTATCTTAGATATGTTAAAGCGTATCTCTGTTTGAGCATACGCTTAAACATAAGTCGGCGTAAATTCTGAGTTAGGTCGGCGTATCTACTGATAAGCCGGCCTAACTCTTTCTGAATCTACCTAACTGACTCTGGATGGAGGGACAATGGGAGTTGAAGCTGTGAGGTCAGTGCAGGGTTAGTGTGGTGTCATAGGATGTGCTGACCCCGGATGAGGTGGATCTTTGAGGTCAGTGTGATGTCATAGTGTGCACTGACTCTGGATGGAGGGACATAGGGTAGAGGAGCTCTGAGGAGTCCTTTATAAAGCTCTGCAAACGAAATAATTTCTCCAAGGTGTGTCCCACCTCTTCTAAAATAACATTTTTGCGCTTTACTGCAACATAAAAACCCAATTCCTGTGACATCTGTGGACTACGTCCATCATATTCCATCCCGATTATCTGAGACGAAGGTAATTATGTAAAATCAGAAACAGCAAGAGTGATTTTTCCTCGTTCTTCCTAATTAAAACTTAGTGGTAGTAGAATATTGTACCGTCAAAGTTCGGTGACTCCCGTTTAGGCGATTCCCGTTTATCTGCTAACAAGTTTTCGGGTGAACTTGGATCACTTCATCAGGTTTTATACATTTCAATTAAATGTTATAAAAAATACTGTATATAAAAATTACACATCTAAAAAAAAAAAAAAAATCACCATCCCACACACCCAACAGAAGTGTGGATAGACCAGATAAGGTGAAAACGTAGATCTCTGATCACCTACTGCCAGTTCCAGCAATGTCTCCTTTCTACTTCCTCCCGACTCACCTCTCACCCAGAACTTCCTATTTATACTCTTACATCACTTCCCATCTGTATATACCATAGAGACTTAATGTAGGAGCCTCTTGTTGGTATAAGCATGATCAGCACCTGGTGAAGCCCAAAGGAACTACAGCCGGAGAAATTTTTCAAAAGAACTTGACCAGATTTTGGAGTTCGTTTATGAAACTGTGATCCCGACTATCGCCGCTGATCTCGGTTCATTAAAGCGGAGTTCCACCTAAAAATGGAACTTCCGCTTAATCCACTCCTTGCCCCCTTACATGCCACATTTGGCATGTCATTTTTTTTTGGGGGGGGGGGGGGGTTTCAGGAGGAGTGGGACTTCCGAGCGTGTGTACACGGTGTAACTGTCATGTGTCTCCAGGAACATCAGATTGCAGTGCTTTCAGTGACTAGGCTACCGTTGTGTCTCCAGTGACCCTTATGCTGCATACACACAAACTGATTTTTCGTTGAAAAAAAAAATAATCGGATGTTTTTTCCGACGGAATTCCATTCAAGATTGGCTTGCATACACACGGTCACACCAAATTCCGATTATCAAGAACGCAGTGGTGTACAACACTACGACAAGCCGAGAAAAATGAAGTTCAATGCTTCCGAGCATGCGTCAAATTGTTTCCGAGCATGCATGGTTTTCAACCCGTTGGAATTCCATACAGACAAACAGATTTTCCGATAGGAATTTTTTTCGGCAGAAAAATTGAGAACCTGCTCTCTATCTAAGTCCGTCGGAAATTCTGAGGGAAAAAGACAGATGGGGCATACACACTGTCGCAATATCCGATGAAAAGCTCCCATCTGACTTTTTCCATCGGAAATTCCGACCGTGTGTACGCGGCATAACTCCCAATTGTCTTCAGGAACCTCAGAACACAGACCTAACCGAAAGAACCTGGCCAGAACACAGACCTGACCAGAAGAACCTGGCCAGAACACAGACCTGACCAGGAGAACCTGGCAGAACACAGACCTGACCAGGAGAACCTGGTCAGGTCTGTGTTCTGGCCAGGTTCTCCTGGTCAGGTCTGTGTTCTGGCCAGGTTCTCCTGGTCAGGTCTGTGTTCTGGCCAGGTTCTCCTGGTCAGGTCTGTGTTCTGGCCAGGTTCTTCGGGTCAGGTCAGGAGAACCTGGCCAGAACACAGACCTGACCAGGAGAACCTGGCCAGAACACAGACCTGACCAGAAGAACCTGGCCAGAACACAGGCCTGACCAGAAGAACCTGGCCAGAACACAGGCCTGACCAGAGGAGCCTGACCAGAACACAGGCCTGACCAGAGGAACCTGACCAGAACACAGGCCTGACCAGAGGAACCTGGCCAGAACACAGACCTGACCAGAAGAACCTGGCCAGAACACAGACCTGACCCGAAGAACCTGGCCATAGAACCTGGCCAGACACAGACCTGACCAGAAGAACTGGCCAGAACACAGGCCTGACCAGAAGAACTGGCAGAACACAGGCCTGACCAGAGGAGCCTGACCAGAACACAGGCCTGACCAGAGGAACCTGACCAGAACACAGGCCTGACCAGAGGAACCTGGCCAGAACACAGACCTGACCAGAAGAACCTGGCCAGAACACAGACCTGACCAGAAGAACCTGGCCAAAACACAGACCTGACCCGAAGAACCTGGCCAGAACACAGACCTGACCCGAAGAACCTGGCCAGAACACAGACCTGACCCGAAGAACCTGGCCAGAACACAGACCTGACCAGGAGAACCTGGCCAGAACACAGACCTGACCAGGAGAACCTGGCCAGAACACAGACCTGACCAGGAGAACCTGGCCAGAACACAGACCTGACCAGAAGAACCTGGCCAGAACACAGACCTGACCAGGAGAACCTGGCCAGAACACAGACCTGACCAGGAGAACCTGGCCAGAACACATACCTGACCAGGAGAACCTGGCCAGAACACAGACCTGACCAGGAGAACCTGGCCAGAACACAGACCTGACCAGGAGAACCTGGCCAGAACACAGACCTGACCAGAAGAACCTGGCCAGAACACAGACCTGACCAGGAGAACCTGGCCAGAACACAGACCTGACCAGGAGAACCTGGCCAGAACACATACCTGACCAGGAGAACCTGGCCAGAACACAGACCTGACCAGGAGAACCTGGCCAGAACACATACCTGACCAGGAGAACCTGGCCAGAACACAGACCTGACCAGGAGAACCTGGCCAGAACACAGACCTGACCAGGAGAACCTGGCCAGAACACAGACCTGACCAGAAGAACCTGGCCAGAACACAGACCTGACTAGGAGAACCTGGCCAGAACACAGACCTGACCCGAAGAACCTGGCCAGAACACAGGCCTGACCAGAACACAGGCCTGGCCAGAAGAACCTGGCCTTACTATTAAAGGCGGAGTCAGGTGATGGTCAAGGTAAGGCGTTACTATTAAAGGCGGAGTCAGGTGATGGTCAAGGTAAGGCGTTACTATTAAAGGCGGAGTCAGGTGATGGTCAAGGTAAGGCGTTACTATTAAAGGCGGAGTTAGGTAATGGTCAAGGGAGGGCACAGACTTTTGCAGGCAGAGTCAGGTGATGATCAAGGGAGGAATCGGATGCATACTGTGTTGAAGGAGGAGTCAGGGTGACGTCAATGTTAGGTGATGAGCAATTCAGGGTGGAGTCGGGTAAAAGGTGAAGTGGGAGGAGTCAACTGTTGAATGAATAGGGTAGCAGGCTGTATTAGGAGTCAGGTGAAGGGAAAGATGGGAGGAGTCAGGCGAAGAAGAAACGTGGGAGGTGCCAGGTGTTGGATAATGAGAGGAGCAGGCTCTTGTGGGAGGAGTTTGATAACGATAAGGGGAGGAGTCAGGCGATGGTGAACACTCAGTATCTCTCTGCGCACACACTTCTCTCCTCTATATTGTCAGCTGTCCGCCCCGCCCCCCTAGACAGTGTTCCGTCAGATTTGGCGACCCATCGGCGGCTCCAGAAACAAAAATGTCCGCCGGGGAGCGTCCCGACCAGTGAGCATGCTCCAAACTCTCTAGTTACGGCGGCCATTTTCTTGTAGTCCACAGAAGGGCGGAGTGTGCGGTTGTACTTCCGGGAAGGTCTGCAAAGCTGAATGGGTCTCAGGAGCGGACCGGAAGTGATCTCAGGATTACACAGGAAATTCATTTACGACACACCGGAAGTCCCCTGTGGGAGGGAAGTGGAGACAAATTTGCTGGAAGTGGCAGCAGAGGAGGTAATAAGATCTTATTTTATATTTACACCCAGTAACCCCGTCATGTCCGTCCTCTTCCTCCATAGTCACTGTGACGTCTTATCTCCAGCAGATGATGATACACACATATATAGGGTGGAAACCTAGATGAACCCCATTCCGTGTCCCCATTATTATTATTATACACATATATAGTGCCAGCAGTTTTCCTCCTTCTCCATAGTTTACGGATCTCACACATCTCATCCTGACGCTCTACATTCACTCCCGCACTTTAATGGGCCGCCCCGCACACAGGAGAAACTCCCGCACTTTAATGGGCCGCCCCCGCACACAGGAGAAACTCCCGCACTTTAATGGGCCGCCCCCGCACACAGGAGAAACTCCCGCACTTTAATGGGCCGCCCCCGCACACAGGAGAAACTCCCGCACTTTAATGGGCCGCCCCCGCACACAGGAGAAACTCCCGCACTTTAATGGGCCGCCGCCGCACACAGGAGAAACTCCCGCACTTTAATGGGCCGCCCTCCGCACACAGGGGAAACTCCCGCACTTTAATGGGCCGTCCCGCACAGAGGAGAAACTCCCGCACTTTAATGGGCCGCCCCCGCACACAGGAGGAAACTCCCGCACTTTAAGGCTGCATTCACACCTGAACGTGGCGTATTGTACCGCGATTTGCCGTGACAAATTGCAGCGTTTTGTCCCGCGATTTGCCGCGACAAATCGTGTCGTTTTTTAGCCTAAAATACGCCGGAGGGGTGATTAAACATTGTCGGCTGTGCCGAACGCCGAAGCCGCCTGAAACAAAGGGTCCGGGACTTGTTTTGAGCTTCAGGCGTACGACGTTCGGCGTGGAGATGTGAACCATCTCCATAGCCGACAATGTTAAATCACCCCTCCAGCGTATTTCAGGCTGCAATAGCGTCGGGCGTAAAAAAGCCTAGGTGTGAATGGATGGCCGCCCCGCACACAGGAGAAACTCCCGCACTTTAATGGGCCACCCCCGCACACAGGAGAAACTCCCGCACTTTATCGTGGACATCGAACGTCGCACTTTTTCTTCTCTCCTAAATGCACTCGGTGACCATTGTGGCAAAATCCCACCGACGAGATGAGGAGGCAAAACCCTCACAGTGCAGATAATAAAAAATACCTTTACAATCACCTTATTTACATTTTGAGTGGAAATCCGAGCTAGGACCACCTGAGCCCAAGTCTGCTCCCATCCCCCCCTTCTAACGCCTATACTAACTTACCCTGTAGAAGGAAGATGCTTCTACTTACCTGTTCTAAGGGTGGTCCAGTCACATGATCGACTCCTCATGGTGGCTAGGGCTATCTAAGCCTAAATCTGCTCCCACCCCTCTCGGTTGCAACCCCCTCTCTGCCCTCCCTTCTCCTGATTGCTCCACCCACCTCTATTGCTCTGACCTCTGTCCATCCAATTACTCCACCCTCCGCCCCCTCTATTGCTCCGCCCGCCGTCCCCCTCTATTACTCCACCCTCCGCCCCCTCTATTGCTCTGCCCTCCGCCCCCTCTTTTACTCCACCCTCAGCCCCTTCTATTGCTCTACCCTCCGCCCCTCTATTGCTCTGACATTCGTCCGATTACTCCACCCTCTGCCTCCTCTATTGCTCCAACGTCCATCCATTTGATTACTCCACCCTCCACCCCCTCTATTACTCCACCCTCTCTATTGCTCCGCCCTCCGTCCCCTTTTATTGCTCCGACTTCCGTCCATTTGAATGCTCTGCCCTCCTGCCCCTCTATTACTCCACCCTCTTTATTGCTCCGCCCTCCGTCCCCTTGTATTGCTCCGACTTCCGTCCATTTGATTGCTCTGCCCTCCGCCCCCTCTATTGCTCCGCCCTCCGTCCCCCTCTATTGTCCCCGCTCAACCCCTTGGATAAGACTTTCGCCTCTTGTTACACCTACCAATGACCTTGGTCACCATCCTTGAACACTGGTGGGGAGGTCTTCCTGTCAAGGTCTGATAGTCCGGTGGTGTTTAGGTCCTGGAGGCCCCCAAGTACCAGCAGTGCATGTATAGCGTCCTCATATGGTGGCTGTTGGAGATGAACTGCATTTCCCCTGTGGTCATTGGACCTCAACAGAGACCCAATCCTTAGACTGCACTGATAATGTGCTGACCACATAGCAAATTGATGACAGAAGATGGTTGGGGAACTATCAGTGTTTTTTGGAAAATGACATTTCTCATATGACAATAAGACCAGAGAGATACTGGTCCCCCCAGATCCAAGAAAATGAGCAATCACCAAACAGTACAAACTAAGTACAGAGCGGGGCAATGCTGAGAGTAACATCAACCCTCATAATTACCCCCATATATTCTGATGCTAATAACTAGTACAGTCAATATAATTCTCTTTATCTACAGAGGAACCTGTATGCCACATGAATGAAGATGGAGGAGGACCGGAGTCACATGACCGAGAGGATCCTAAACCTCACCCTGGAGATCATCTACCTGCTGACCGGAGAGGTGAGGAGGATTCTGGGAGGTCACATGACATCACTCTTATCTCTATATATAAAACACAGACCTGACCGGAGAGGTGAGGAGGATTCTGGGAGGTCACATGACATCACTCTTATCTCTATTAATAAAACACAGAGCTGACCGGGGAGGTGAGGAGGATTCTGGGAGGTCACATGACTTATCTCTAATAATAAAACACAGACCTAACCAGAGAGGTGAGAAGGATTCTGGGATGTCACATGACTTATCTCTATTAAAGGGGTGGTTCCCCCTAAAACAAATTTCTAACAATACATTCGTAAGACCCGTTACACTGCGGGTAGGCTGGCTTTTGTTTTGTTTTTTTAGTACATACCTCGATATCGCCGTTTCGTCCCTTGGCGGTGGGCGTTCCTAGTTGATTGACGTTCCTCCGACGGGCGCATACTGCGCGTCACGACTTTCCGACAGAAGCCGAACGTCATTGCGCAGGCGCCGTATAGAGTCGGCTCTATACGGCGCCTGCGCAGCGACTTTCGGCTTCTTTCGGAAAGTCGTGACGTCACGTATGTGCCCGTCGGAGGAACGTCAATCAACTAGGAACGCCCACCGCCAAGGGACGAAACGGCGATATCGAGGTATGTACTAAAAAAACAAAACAAAAGCCAGCCTACCCGCAGTGTAACGGGTCTTACGAATGTATTGTTAGAAATTTGTTTTAGGGGGAACCACCCCTTTAATAAAACACAGACCTGACCGGAGAGGTGAGGAGGATTCTGGGAGGTCACATGACATCACTCTTATTTATATTACTGTTGGTGTTTCAATATAGAGTTTTCCTCCCATGAAGTTTGGTGATCGTGTGACAATCACAGTGCCTTTACCTCACTCACTGACTCCTGAAAGGCACAACATTGAGAAAATTTTAGAAGTCACCAAGAAGATGATTGAGCTGCTAACGGGAGAAATGAATGGGGCTGGGAATTCTGAAACCCTATCTACTAAGGAGGAGTGGGAGTATTTAGAAGGACACAAGGATCTCTACAAGGACGTCATGATGGACAATCAGCCACCCCTCACATCACCGGGTAAGAGGAGACTTTATTGTAAAGGAGAGAGCAGTACGGAGGCTCCACCTAGATCCCCCATCATCTGATAAACACATAGAAACAATGTATTCAGTCAGTGTGTGTGTTTCCTACAGATGGATCCAGTAATGGGAACCCACCAGAGAGATGTCCCCATCCTCTGTATTCCCGGGATTCCACACAGGAAGGTCACACCATCCCCCACCATCATCAGGTAGGTGATTAATAATTATTGGTAGTTCTGATTTTATACAAAAAACGTATTTGTTATAATGAATGTTTCATTATATATATTCAGAGTGGAAACATCGAAGACTATAAAATTGTTGTTAAAGAAGAGTATAAAGAGGAGGATGAGGCGTATGGAGTGATGGAGGAATTTTCCGGAGGACACAAAGATTTGATGGAACCACCTAATACCAGAAACCCACCAGAGAGATGTCCCCGTCCTCTGTATTCCCGGGATTCCACACAGGAAGGTCACACCATCCCCCACCATCATCAGGTAGGTGGAGTTGAGGGTCGGGAACATAAAGTGATTGAACACTCTGACATGTGGAGATGATGTGTGGACTCTACAAGATGATATTTTCTATGTGATCTCACATCATAAATACTTCTATGTTACAGATGTTATTTTCTGCCATTCTGTTGGTTTAGGGTGAAGATCTGATGAACATGAAAGCTGAGGGTGAAGTAGAAGAGACGTATGTGAGGGATGATCAGCAGTCTATGGAGGAGGCTGGAATGATGAGGACATTCATAGAGGAGGACACTCCTACAGAGATCAGCACAGGTGACCCATAATATATTCTTCTATTATCTCTGCTCTGTTACTGCTCACCGATTGATCCAGAGATGAGCTCTGCGCTCTTTCCTGCCCTTCAGCGAAGAGAAAGCACCATTCCACATCTGCTTGGTTTAGGGGTGATAATTTTTAGGTATTCTTGGATGGAGTCAGCACCTGTAATCTGTTGCCCTTTTTTATTAGAGGGTTTGCAGCATTGGAGTCCTCTGCCTTGTCCTTAGGGACCTCCATAACCACCCAGGACCAGAAGTTTAACTAGAACCTGCAGGGTCCCAGTGCAAGAAACCATGAAGGGCCCCTCTGGCCAACAGCCGAGGCCCTTCGCTCCGATCCTGGGGCCATTTTCACTCATCCTGGGGTGCTTTAATTTCATGGCAAGGTCCTTTCACATGCTCTGCAATGAGCCCCCTTCCTGCTGTCTTGGTGGCAAAACGACAGGGCCCAGTTGAAAGTGTGACCTCTGTGACCCTTGTAGTTCTGTCACTGCCCAGGACTTTTTGTCCATGTGTGCTCCACTCTTCACGCACCTTGACTGCAGAAGTTCTCATCATTCTCCAGTCTATCTGTAACCCTGTAGACCGAGTCTCAGCAGTCTACTTCTGAGGAGAACGTTTTTTTGAGTCTTCCTGCTTCTACATAAGGTTTCCCTTACACCTGATATTCAAGTTATTCCTCTATCAAGGCTAGAAGCACCCTTAAGGGTCCAGGGTCCTACCTAAGAGCACGTTCCAGATGTTCCCTTTGCAGAATGTCATGCTTACCCCTAATGCAGGTGGTCAGACACTATAGCTGGGTTCTGTGTTCTTCGTCTATAGCAGCCCTCTTTCCCATAAGGAAAGCAGGCCTACCCGTACTCGGTTGCCCCCAGGACTTATACACAATTCTATAATGCCTGGATACCATGTCGGGGCAGGTGCGAACTGAGCAGGTACTTGTGGTTGGCAGACAGGCAGAGTGGTTCAGTGACAATCCAGGTACAAGGCAGGCAAGGTTCAGAGTAGTTATGGTCAAACCATAGTCAAAAGGCAAGCAGAGTTCTGAGCGTAGTCGATATCCGATCTGAGGTCATCAACGAGGTAATCCAATCTAGCAGAGCAGGGGAGAAAAACTGGGAGCCTGGAACATGGATTACATATGCCTGCATGAGACTGCAGGCTTGGCTGGCTTAAATCAGGTTTGGTCTCCACCCAGAGACTGACCACATTAATCACCTTGCAGGTAGACAGACAAGGAGAATGTCACAGCCAAAACCAGGATGCTGGAATGAGAAGAAGGAGCTCTAGATGCTCCTGACACAGAGGGAATTTGAGCCAACCAGCATACCACCTCCACAGGACACCACTAGATCAGTGGAGGTGCTCAGCTTTTATTACTTCCTGTCCGGGCTAATTCTGACATTTCTCTCCTACATGTAAAAAAAATGATCATTTTATGCTAGAAAACAAATGGTGATGATTTGGGGAGTCATGTCATCTGCTGGTGTTGGTCCACTGTGTTTTATCAAGTCCAAAGTCAGCTCAGCCCTCTAGCAGGAAATCCTAGAGCCCTTCATGCTTCACTCTGCTGACCAGCTTTGTGGAGATGGCACCTGCCCACACTGCCAAAAGTACCAATACCTGGTCACATGATCATGGTATCACTGTGCTTGATTGGCCAGCAAACCCACCTGACCTAAACCCCAAAGAGAATCTGTGGGGTATATGTAGGTGCATTGTACGTGTTAAATAAAATTGTCTACCAGGTTTTAACACTATTTGCAGCCCTGGGTCTCCCGTTTCTTCTTTAACGTGTACGGACATGGTGGAGGTTGATGGAGGATACGCGTGAGGGAATTCCGCTTCTTGTTAGCAGTGGATCTTGCCAAGGAGAGTCCAGCTAAATCCCTACCTTGTTAACCTTGCCACCCCCCCATCGATCTGCAGGCAAGGTGTCCATCCTTTCTCCTGCATGAAGGGAAAGAAGTGAGGTGGAGGAACCTCCCACAGGTGGCCTTCCCATTTGCTTGTGGTCCTGTCTCTGTGAATCATGTAGTCCTTAAAGCCTTCTTCTGGTGACTAGGGTAGTCTCTGCCTCTTGGTCCTGGGCAATGCCACTCGCTTACATACTGTACCCCCATCCCTAGGACAGGGAAAGACGTCATCTGACGAAACGCATCAGTGTATCTTTAGCCCCCCCATGGCAAGGCGTCTATCCCTTCTCCTGCATTAAGGGAAAGAAGTGCGGTGAAGGAACCCCCCACAGGTGGCCTTCCCATTTCCTATTCTTTCCCATCTCTCTTTAGACCCCCTCAGAGCAGTTATGGGTTCGGCTCCTAAGCAGGCTTGTGGTCCTGTCTCTGCAAATTATGTAGTCCTTAAAGCCTTCTTCTGGTGACTAGGGTAGTCTCTGCATCTTGTTCCTGGGCAATGCCACTAACTTACATACTGTACCTCCATCCCTGGGACATGGATCCCTCTGAACGCAGTTTCTTATACTTCCTGTAGGTGGGTGTATAACCCAAAGGTTCCTGAATCCCTGTGTCCCTCAATGGACACACCATCTTCTAATACTCTTCTCTCTTTATCTCCAGATTGTAAAATTAAAGAAGAGGACCTCACAGAAGATTTTGGTGGACATCACAGTGCAGATAGACCATTGAATCCCTCTGACTCCGAGCAACTTCTTAGTGTGGGGGATGGTGCCGGAATTCAGGGGGAGAAGACTTTTTCCGATCCTGAATGTGTGGAAAGTTTTACCTTCGAACAAAATCTCTACACACAACAGAGATCTCACACGGCGGAGAAGCCACATGCCTGCCCTGACTGCGGGAAATGTTTTTCAACGAGATCACTAGTGGTCAGACATCAAAGATCTCACACAGGGGAGAAGCCGTATTCCTGCTCTCAGTGCGGGAAGTCTTATTCACAAACATCTCAACTTGTCAGACATCAGAGGTCTCACACGGGGGAGAAGCCGTATTCCTGCCCTGAGTGCGGGAAATGTTACCCAGTAAAATATGAACTAGTCGCACATCTAAGATCACACACGGGGGAGAGGCCGTTTTCCTGCCCTCAGTGCGGGAAATGTTATCCACGAAAAGCCCAACTAGTCAGACATCAAGTATCTCACTCGGGTGAAATGCCACATTCCTGTCCCGAGTGCGGGAAATGTTTCATAAGCGAGTCCCATCTCTACAGACACCAGAGGACCCACTCGGGCGAAAAGCCGCATTCCTGTGCAGATTGCGGGAAAAGCTTTTTAGAGAAATCCCACCTTTACAGACATCAGAGAACTCACACGGGCGAGAAGCCGTATTCCTGCACCGAGTGCGGAAAATGTTACGCCCGAAAATCGCAACTAGTCAAGCATAAGATGTCTCACACCGGCGAAAAGCCGTATTCCTGTTCTGAGTGCGGGAAACTGTTTTTAAGCGAGTCCAATCTCAACGCTCATCAGCAAACTCACACGGGGGAGAAGCTGCATGCCTGCTCCGACTGCGGCAAATGTTTTTCGGAGAAGTCCCACCTTTACAGGCACCAGATAACTCACACGGGCGAGACGCCACACTCCTGCCCCGAGTGCGGAAAGGGTTTTTCGCAGAAGTCGCAGCTTTACAGGCATCAGATAACCCACACCCGCAAGAGGCCGTATTCCTGCTCCGAGTGCGGGAAATGTTTTTCGCAGAAGGCCTCTCTTATCAAACACCAGGGAGTCCACACAACCCAAGGCGGATCGGTGTCCCAAGTGCAGGAAATGTCTTCTACATGAGTCGTATTTTGCCGTACATCGGAGATCTAACGCTGGGAAGAAGCTCACCTTGATATACACCTCAGAAAACAGATGGCTGAGCGCTCCTCTAGAATGGAAAAAAAACACACTTTTTTAAAGACATTGGACATAACTAAACTCCTGTGTGGCTTTCTCTGCTGTGTGTTCTGATCTCCCCTGCTCTTCACGTGAAGCTTTTACCCCTTTTGCTGCCAGAGCCGTTTTTTGCAAAACTTACACCGAGTAAATAGATACCCAACATGTCAAACCCTAAATTTTCAGACCGGACCACGAAAGGGGTAAAGAATAAAAGATCTGATGAGAGAGGAGCTAGATGTTGCGTGCAAATATAGAGCAGGGGAGATCAGACTACATGGAAACAGTGGGGTGGATTCAGGTACGAATTGCGCCCTCTTACGGAGGCTCAGCGTACCATTTTAACGCTGCGCCTCCGTAAATTACCTGCGCTACGCTTCATTCACGAAGCAGTAGCTCCGTAATTTGCGTGGGCGCTCCGTAAAAATGGCCAGCGTAAGCGTGCGTAATTTAAATGATCCCGTAGGGGGCGTGGATCATTTAAATTAGGCGCGTTCCCGCGCCGAACGTAGTGCGCATGCTCCGTCGGGAAACTTTCCAGACGTGCATTGCGGTAAATGACGTCGCAAGGACGTCATTTGCTTCGACGTGAACGTAAATGGCGTCCAGCGCCATTCACGATTCACTTACGCAAACGACGTAAATTTTGAAAATCGCGAAGCGGGAACGACCTGTATACTTACCATTGGCTGCGCCTCCTAATAGCAGGAGCAGCCTTACGCAGAAAGCGACGAACGCAAACGACGTAAAACTCGAACTCCGGGCGCGCGTACGTTTGTGAATCGGCGTGAGTATGCAATTTGCATACTCTACGCTGACCACTACGGGAACGCCACCTAGCGGCCTGCCTAAGAATGCAGCCTACGATACGACGGCATAAGAGCCTTATGCTAGTCATATCTTAGGCTGCAGTCGGCGTATCGAGCTTCCTGAATCAGGAGCAGTCGATACGCCGGCACAACTAAGCAATTACGCTGCGTATCTATGGATACGCAGACGCAATTGCTTACTGAATCCACCCCAGTGACTATTCGTGCTATAGATCCGGCCCAGGCAGCTTAATTTTCTCGGAGAGAGCCACCTGGTGGCTGAAAGTCGTAAATACGACATTTACCTTTTTTACTTGATAAAAAATAATGAAAATATATTAACAATGTTTTAGTATGAAAGAAATCCTGATATTATCCATATATTTCAAATCATTTCACTCTTTGTAAGTTGAATGATAAGTCTGCCTTCAGATTTGTCTTATTAAATGTGCTTTTTTTTAAAAAATGTTTGTTCTGTATTTGTGCCTCGGTGTTTGTTTTACCAGCATGTAGTTCTTGAAAGAGCCAACACGTTCCTTCATAAATCTCAGAACGTCTGTTGTATACTCCAATAGTTCATCAGTTCAGACCTGTGTATCATTCCAGCCGTAATTCCTCCTCTGCACCATCACAACCTCCATCCACAAGATCATCTTCAAAATGAAACCACTGACACCATTGGTCTTTTTAGCTATCTGTAAAGGGCAACTTCTTTATAATAACCTCAAGTGTAAGGAACATTCTTCTTCAACTAGGGCTCCATGAAATCCTAGGGTTCCTCCAGAGTAGGGTTTCTCAATCAGGGTTCCATGGAACCCTAGGATTCCTCCAGAGTAGGGTTTCTCAATCAGGGTTCCATGGAACCCTAGGATTCCTCCAGAGTAGGGTTTCTCAATCAGGGTTCTATGGAACCCTAGGATTCCTCCAGGGGTTGCTTGAGCAATGAGCAGTTTCTGCTTCTCAAATAAGTTCCCTAGGGGTCCATGGAATTCTAGAGTTTCTTAACCAGGGTTCCTCTTGAGGTTGCTATTAGGGTTGTCCCGATACCGATACGAGTACTCCCGCAAATACCCCCGATACCGAAATAGAATACTCCCCCCCCGCCGCCGACGCATCCTGCCGCTACGCCGCATCCCCGCTTGGTTAATACGGGCGGGGAACATTACAGCTTTCATTTGAATAGCTGTCGTCTTTCCCGCTGCGTATAGACACTCCCCCTTGCTCGGGTGAACTGTCCAATCCCGAGCAAGGTGGAGTGTCTATGCGCGGCGCGAAAGACTACAGCTATTCAAAGCTGTAATGTTCCCCGCCCGTATTAACCAAGCGACGGCGCGGCAGCATGTACGGTAAGGGGGACATGGCTGCATATATGGGGGGGACATGGCTGGATATGGGGGGGAGACATGGCTGCATATGGGGGGGACATGGCTGGATATGGGGGGACATGGCTGCATATGGGGGGGACATGGCTGCATATGGGGGGGACATGGCTGCATATGGGGGGGACATGGCTGGATATGGGGGGACATGGCTGGATATGGGGGGGACATGGTTGCATATATGGGGGGGACATGGCTGCATATGTGGGGGGGACATGGCTGCATATATGGGGGGGACATGGCTGCATTTGTGGGGGGACATGGCTGCATTTGGGGACACATTTAAAAAAAAGTATCGGTATTCGGTATCGGCGAGTACTTGAAAAAAAGTATCAGTACTTTGTACTCGGTCCTAAAAAAGTGGTATCGGGACAACCCTAGTTGCTATGGTTTCCTTGAGCAATGAGCAGTTGCTGCCTCTCAGATAAGTTCCCTAGGATTCCTCTAAAGTAGGATTTCCCAATCGGGGTTCCATGGAACTCTAGGATTCCTAGAGCAATGAGCAATTTCTGCCTCTCAGATAAAGTTCCCTGGGGCTCCATGGAATCCTAGAGTTCCTCCAGAGTAGGTTTTCTCAACCAGGGTTCCTCCAGAGGTTGCTAGGAGTTGAGCAAAGAGCAATTTCTGCCTCTTGAATAAGTTCCCACTGACACCATTGATTTTTTTAGCTATCTGTAACGCCTTGTACACACGGTCGGACCAAACCGATGTGACTGGTCCTTCGGACTGTTTTCATCGGTTCACCTCTGAAGTGGCCGTACGGCCTGATATGTGTACACACCGTCAGTCCAAAATCCGATCGGGTCAGAACGCGGTGACGTCAAACACACGACGTGCTGAATAAAACGAAGTTCAATGCTTCCAAGCATGCGTCAACTTCATTCTGAGCATGCACGGGTTTTGAACCGATGCTTTTCTGTACTAACCATCAGTTTGGTCCGATCGGGCAGCGGTCCATCGGTTCGGTTTTGAAGCATGTTTTAAAATTTTGGACCGAAGGAAAACAGACCGATGGCCTATACACACGGTCGGTTTGGTCCGATGAAACTGAACTTCGGTTCATTCTCATCGGTTCGGTCCGACCGTGTGTACGGAGCCTAAGGAGGTCATGCTTCTCAATGACCACAAGTGTAAAGATTGTTCTTCCTCAACTAGGGCTCCATTTAATCATAGGGTCCCTCCAGATAAGAGTTTCTCAAACAGGGGTTGCAATGGGTTCCTTAAACAATTTCTGCCTCTCATATAAGTTCCATGGTATCTTAGGGTTTCACCAGAGTAGGGTTTCTCAACCAGGGTTCTATGGAGCCCTAGGATTCCTCCAGAGGTTGCTATGGGTTCCTTAAGCAATGAGCAATTTCTGCCTCTTAGATAAGTTCCCTAGGGTTCCATGGAATCCTTTGGTTTTTCTAGAGTAGGGTTTCTCGACCAGGGTTCCTCCAGAGGTTGCTAAGGGTTTCTTGAGCAATGAGCTATTTCTGCCTCTCCAATAAGTTCCCACTGACACCATTGATCTTTTTAGCTCTCTGTAAGGTGGTAATTCTTCCCAATGACCACAAGTGTAAAGAACGTTCTTCCTCAACTAGGGCTCCATGGAATCCTAGGGTCCCTCCAGAGTAGGGGTTTTCACCCAGGGTTCCTTTCTGCCTCTCAGATAAGTTCCCACTGACAAAATTGATCTTTTTGGCTAACTGTAAGGGGGTGAGGCCAGGTTCACACCTATGGGAATTGAGTGTGGCTTAAACCGCATCCAATACGCAGAACATTTCTAAATACATTGTTTTCAATGAGGCTGGTTCACATATGTGCGATGCATTCGCACTGCGCATTGCAGTAAAACCGTGTGCGTCTTTTAGGCATTGTGGTGCGGCTCAGGTGCGAATTCAAGCCCATTATCTTCTATGGGTACGCAGCTGATTCGCAGATGTGTTCAGTTCTCTTCAGGAATTTCTCTCATTCAGCTCAATACACTTCTCCCCCACTCTCCTCTCACCCGGAACTTCTCCCAGGTCTCCAAATTCGCATCTAAAACATTGCTAATCTGCTGAACACTTCTCTTATCTCTCTGCAGAGATAAGAGAGCTGAAATTCGCACCACACTAGTGTGATTCCGGCCTAAGTCTTCCCAATGACCACAAGTTTAAGGAGAATTCTTTCTCAACCAGGGTTCCATGAAATTCATGGGTTACTCCAGAGGTTGCTAGAGGTCCCTTGAGTAATGAGCAATTTCTGCCTCTTTAATAAGTTCCCACTGACACCATTGATCTTTTTAGCTATCTGTAAGGTGGTAATTCTTTGCAACGTCCACAAGTGTAAAGAACGTTCTTCCTCAACTAGGGCTCCATGGAATCCTAGGGTCCCTCTAGATCAGAGTTTCTCAAACAGGGTTCCATTGAACCCTAGGAATTCTCCAGGGGTTTCTTGAGCAATTCTACCTCATAAGTTAAATTTCAGCCCACACACGATCATTTTTTACAACGCGGAAAACGACATTGTTTAAAACGACGTTAAAAAATGCAGCATGTTCGAATTTTTTTTTGTCGTTTTTCAGAACCTGAAAAATATTGTGTAGCCCACACACAATCATTTTAAATGACGCTTTTGAAAAACAACGTTTTTTTCATGCCGAAAAATGATCGTGTGTACGCGGCATCAGGAGTAGCACAGACATGTGTCCACTGTCCTCCTGGGGTGTCTCTGGGCTGTCCTCTGTCACTGTCCAGGTCTCCTCTGCCCACACTTCCCCTGGTGTAATCTGAGCTGTGACCTGTCATATGGTGGGCTGTATGAGGTCAGATCTCTGCATGATCACTTGGTAAGTAACCTCTGTCAGAGGCTCCTTGCGCGCCGGCATGTTCTCCTGCTGGACGTCATATGATGCCAGGGCTGGACTGGGACAAAAATTTGGCCCTGGACTTCATCCAGACCGGCCCACTTTAATTCAATAAAATGCTGACCCCCCCAAAAATCACGCCCACCAAAAAGTCCCTACATCCATTATTGTATATCATGAGAGGGTGAGAGAGAGGGGAATGAGAGAGAGGGAGGGTTGAGGGAAGTGAGTGTAAGAAAAAGATAGTGAGTGTAAAAGAGAGGGGGTGAGTGTAGGACCCCTTTGACACTGAAGCGTTTTTTAGGCTAAAAATAGCGACTGAAAAACGCCTCCGCTGCAGTCCCAGTGTGAAAGCCTGAGTGCTTTTACACTGGGGCGCTGCCTGGGCGTTAAAAAAAGTCCTCCAAGCAGCATGTTTGGGGCGGTGGAGGAGCGGTGTACAAACTGCTCCTGCCCATTGAAATTAATGGCCACCGCAGCTGAAGCGCCTGCAAAGCACTTCGGCAGCAGCGCTACATGGGCGCATTTAACCTTGAAGGCTGCTAGTGGGGGTTAAAAGCGCCTGCTAGACGCCGAATAGTGCAGCTAAAACGACATTAAAGTGCTGCTAAAACTAGCAGTGTTTTACCATCAATGCCCGCTCCAGTGTGAAAGCAGCCTAAGAGTCAGGGAGTGAATGAGACAGAAGAGGGAGCTGAGAGACAGAGGGGGGCTCTGAGAGATAGAGGGGGCTGAGAGACAGAGGAGGGGGCTAAAAGAGGGGGGGACTGAGAGACACAGGGACTGAGAGACAGAGGGGGGGACTGAGAGACAGAGGGGGGACTAAGAGACAGGGGGGTCTAAGAGAGTCTCCGTTTTAAAAAACGGCCCACTGAGCCATCGGCCCACCGGGAAACTCCCTGTAGTCCCTATGGCCAGTCCATCCCTGTATGATGCCCAATCAGGATAACAGAACCACCACCCGGCCGTCATTCTGCTATGCCGGGCAGGAAGTGGACAACTAAGGTCGGCTCAGATAAATTGTTAGCTCTCTGATTATTTTCAACGTACACAAAATCATATGTACTAGAAGAGGTTTTTTTTTTCTTTTTAATGATTAATGCTGAGGTTTATACAGGCCTTTAAAGCGGGGGTTCACCCTTAGAGGGCACTTTTTCCCCTTAGCTTCCTGCTCGTTTTCTCTAGGGGAATCGGCTATTTGTATTAAAATATGTGCAGTACTTACCCGTTTTCGAGATGCATCCTCTCCGTCGCTTCCGGGTATGGGCTTCGGGAATGGGCGTTCCTTCTTGATTGACAGTCTTCCGAGAGGCTTCCGACGGTCGCATCCATCGCGTCACGATTTTCCGAAAGAAGCCGAACGTCGGTGCGCAGGCGCAGTATAGAGCCGCACCGACGTTCGGCTTCTTTCGGCTACGAGTGACGCGATGGATGCGACCGTCGGAAGCCTCTCGGAAGAATGTCAATCAAGAAGGAACGCCCGCTCCCGAAGACCCATACCCGGAAGCGACGGAAGAAGATGCAGCTCGAAAACGGGTAAGTACGGCTCATATTTTAATACAAATAGCCGATTCCCCTAGACCGAACGAGCAGGAATCTAGGGGAAGAAAAATTTTTTTTTTAGAAATGGGTGAACTCCCGCTTTAAGACACTTACTTGCGACACAGCAAAGAAAGATTATTTTATGGACACAAGAACGCTTTTGTTTTCTTTAACAATACCCCGTCCACTGTTAACACAATTTGGCCACACCCACTCTTCACTGTATGCGCCACATTACAACTCTCCTTGGGGCTCCCAAAGGTGTCCCAGTTCTTTTACAATCCTATGGTGTATACTACAGGAAAAAATCCTGTGCGTCGCTAAAGTGTTCGGGTTTGGCCTGGAGAAAAGGTGGCAGCCCTAAGCACAAGGCCGTTGTTCACATTATGAGACGTTTTTGGAGGCTGCAATTCCTCCCAGCAGGACGTCTCTATCGATGGCAGACAGGAAGTGATGTCAGATATAAACAGGAAGTTGCAGGTGAGAGGTGAGTCGGGAGGAAGTAGAGAGAAGACATTGCTGGAACTGGCAGCAGAGGAGGTAATAAGATCTTATTTTCTATATACCCCCAGTAACCATACCTCCCAACCCACCCGGATTCTGCGGGAACTTCACGCACAGGCTGCATCCTCCCGCAGTCCCGCAAAGTGGTTAACTTTCCTGCACAGGAAGGAGAAGCAAACTTTCAGAGGGGAGACATGCGAGGAGAACTGACAGGCTGTGCAGTGATGAGTGGCAAGAACTTCACACCCATCGACGACAACCACCACCCCCAGCTCACCACCCTCGATTGTCCGCCCCCCCCCCCCGCGATCGTCCGCGCCCCCCCCCCCCAACATCGATTGGCCGCCCCCCCCCCCCCTGCTCAACAACTTTGATTGGCTGGCCCCCCCCCCCCCCCCCGGTCAACATAAATGTCCCGCAGTGGATCTTTAAAATGTTGGGAGGTATGAGTAACCCACCGTCCCCGTCATGTCCGTCCTCTTCCTCCATAGTCACTGTGACGTCTTCTGTGATGTCTTTTATCTCCACAGATGAAGATACACACATATATAGTGTGGAAACCTAGATTAACCCCTTCAGGGTCAGAACATTCCCCCACTTATGGGATCGCAACATTATCTTCAGTTTGGAGATGTGTCACCTTTCCTCCTTTTTTCTTTATCGGTTATACTAACCTATAATACAACTTTTCTTGGGTCGCAGGATGGGGGTTTAGAGGACAGTTACCCCTTTGGTACATCCTCCTCAGCGCAGTCCATCTTGCCAAATACTAGTTCTGGGCAGGGCCATCAACTGAAGATCTCTGGAGGATTTTACTTTGTCCTCCAGAGATTTTCAGTAGGGATGAGCTTCGGTGAGTTCGCACACTCCACGTGTAGAGCCGTCAGGAAGTCGGCACGGAGCTGCGCTTATCACTGGCAGGGAGAAATTTGTCCCGATGCTCGGCTGTAGAGTTCGGAAAATGTCTCACTGCCTGTTAATAGCGCAGTGCCAACTTCCTGGTGGGCTCTGCGCGTGGAGTGTGTGAACACACCGGAGCTCATCCCTACTGAAAATCTCTGGAGGACAAAGTAAAATCCTCCAGAGATCTTCAGTTGATGGCCCTGCCCAGAACTAGTATTTGGCAAGATGGACTGCGCTGAGGAGGATGTACCAAAGGGGTAACTGTCCTCTAAACCCCCATCCTGCGACCCAAGAAAAGTTGTATTATAGGTTAGTATAGACTGATAAAGAAAAAAGGTGGAAAGGTGACACATCTCCAAACTGAAGAACTACACTTTCTTTTTTCTGGAAGGGCATTTGTCATCCTGCACACATGCATCACGACCCTTATTCATACTATTACAGTTCGGTCATGCCATGCCATGGGTCTGTAATTCACAATATATTCCAGGATGTCTTTGGAGAACTAGTTGCTGTTTGTTGATTCTGAACTCAACAGGTTAATTGAAAGATGTTAATGTCATCACCTCCAGCTACCTGGCTGCCTGTGTAATGTAAATTGAATCCAGACTAACTTCTAAGGATCTTTCATTGTGGCTTGTGCTAATTGACCCTGTATTGTGTGAAGGAGTCCTGTGATAATGTGTATTGTAAGTTGGCAGACATCCTAAAGGTCAGGTGTCTGAGTCATCAGCTGTAGTTAATTAGCTCATGTAAATTAGGTCAGGTCCCGGAGACAGTGGCCCGGATTCAGAAACGAGATACGACAGCGTATCTCCTGATACGTCGTCGTATCTCTGAGTGCGGGCGGTCATATCTATGCGCCTGATTCAGAGAATCAGTTACGCATAGATTTCCCTAAGATCCGACTGGCGTAAATGTCTTACACCGTCGTATCTTAGGCTGCATATTTACGCTGGCCGCTAGGTGGCGCTTCCGTATAGTTACGCAAGTAATATGCTAATTTGGTATTTACGCTGATTCAGAAACTTACGTCCCGCCGGCGCATTTTTTTACGTTGTTTACGTTAGGCTTTTTTCGGCGTATAGTTACCCCTGCTATATGAGTCGTAGCTAATGTTAAGTATGGCCGTCGTTCCCGCGCCGAGTTTTGAAAATGTTAAGTCGTTTGCGTAAGTCGTTCGCGAATAGGGCTGTACGTCATTTACGTTCACGTCGAATCCAATACGTCCTTGCGGCGTACTTTGGAGCAATGCACACTGGGATATTTTTCGGACGGCGCATGCGCCGTTCAAAAAAAACATCAAAAACGCGGGGTCAAGTGAAATTTAAATAAAACACGCCCCCAACATCCCCATTTGAATTAGGCGGGCTTACGCCGCCACACATACGTTACGCCGCCATAACTAAGGGCACAAGTTCTTTCTGCATACGGAACTTGCGCCCAAAGTTACTGTAGCTGTATTTCTCAATAAAGGGTTCAGACCTGCTTGAACTACATACAGAGCGTCGTCTCGTATCTGGGGAAGAATTATTATCTTGTTCGCCTGATTGTTGGGTGTCGGTAGCTGCCTTGTGTTCAGGAATAGAATATCCTAAATGGCTTTAACCCCTGTCCCATTTGGGGTGCCGTTACACCCTGTGTTTAACCATTTCCTCTTTCCCTTCTATGATTGGTTGATTGTAACTGTATAAAGGGTCCCGACATTGGCTCATCTTTCTTTGTGTCCACCAAGAAGCTATCTCCTCAATACTGAGAGGATCTTGTGAGTGTGGTAATTGCTGTGATTATACCTAGCTGGTCTTTGTCAGGTATACGGGAATACTGCATTTTTATTCCCTACAGTCATGTCATTTGAAAATATCAAATCGCATGACAAGTCTCACCGGTGTAGGCTTATGGAGAGTTGTGTCGAGCAGGACCTCTGGGGAACGCCATGGTTACGGCTCTCCACAGTGGGGCCAGGGTGTACGTGTATAGGATCAAGAGGACCCCACGAGGACACCTTCTGGAACAAGGCTGTGCAATTTTGGGTACGGTCACACAGTGAAACTCACTGGATGGAGATAGGTATCGGACAAGGAGGGTGGAGGATGTGTTGTAACACTGGTGCTCAGAGAAGGGTGGGGGGTATCAGTAGTGCTCAGTGGGTGGTGAATTTATAAGATTGTTGCTCAGCGAGGGGGTAGCATTGGTGCTTGGTGGGGGGGGGTGCAAGGGTAACAATTGCTCTCAGTGGGGGGGGGGGGGGGAACAGCGCTCTATGAGGAGTGAGGGGTAACATTGGTGCTCAGTAAAGAGGAAGTAGTAACATTGGTGCTCAGTGACGGAAGGGAGGTGATAACATTGGTGCTCAGTGATGGAAGGGGGGGGCGATAACATTGGCGTACGGTGCTCAGTAAAGGTTTGGGGAAACATTGATGCTCTTTAAAGGGTGAACTGGTTCCATTGGTGGGGTGGGGTAACAGTATAGGAGCCTTCCTGGCACCTCCTCCATTTGATGTTGACACATCCTATGATATCATTTTGACCCCTCAGCTGCCTTCACAGCATATATTGGAGCACAATGGTGACATCCTTTTTCTCTATGGTTGTGCTGAGAATAACATCAACCCTCATAATAACCCCCTATACATTCTCATCCTAATATTGTACAACCAATACAGTCAATGTAATTCTTTGCTATCCGTCTACAGAGAAACCCGCATATATCACATGACCACATCACTGAGGATGGAGGAGGATCCGAGTCACATGACTGAGAGGATACTAAACCTCACCCTGGAGATCATCTACTTGCTGACCGGAGAGGTGAGGAGGATTCTGGGAGGTCACATGACATCACTCTTATCTCTATTAATAAAACACAGACCTGACCGGAGAGGTGAGGAGGATTCTGGGAGGTCACATGACATCACTCTTATCTCTATTAATAAAACACAGACCTGACCGGAGAGGTGAGGAGGATTCTGGGAGGTCACATGACATCCCTCTTGTTTAGTCTGGTTAATAGACCATGTTCTTATTATAGACATTTAGATGATGTCAGATGATTAATATTGGTTTATCTTTCTGGGAATATTACGTGATCTTAGTGTTGGTGTTTTAATGCAGAGTTTGCCTCCCGTGAAGTCTGGTGACCACATGACCATCACAGTGCCTTCACCTCACTCCCTGACACCTGAGAGACACAGCATGCAGAAAATTCTACAAGTCACCAAAAAGCTCATTGAGTTGCTGACAGGAGAAATTGGTGATTTTGGGACATCTAATAAGGAGGAGTTGGAATTTTTAGAAGGACACAAGGATCTCTACAAGGACGTCATGATGGACAATCAGCCGCCCCTCACATCACCGGGTAAGAGGAGACTTTATTGTAAAGGAGAGAGCGGTACGGAGGCTCCACCTAGATCCCCCATCATCTGATAAACACATAGAAACAATGTATTCAGTCAGTGTGTGTGTTTCCTACAGATGGATCCAGTAATGGGAACCCACCAGAGAGATGTCCCCATCCTCTGTATTCCCAGCTAACAGTGGGGCCCAAACTGTAGGGTGGTGCACATTATTGTAAAGGAGAGAGCAGTGCGGAGGCTCCACCTAGATCCCCCATCATCTGATAAACGCATACAAACAATGTTTTCAGTCAGTGTGTGTGTTTCCTACAGGTGGATCCAGTAATGGGAACCCACCAGAGAGATGTCCCCGTCCTCTGTATTCCCAGGATTCCACACAGGAAGGTCACACCATCCCCCACCATCATCAGGTAGTTGAGGAACATTATTGATGGTTATGATTTATACACAAATTTGTGTGCTACAATGAATGTTTATTATATATTTAGAGAGGAAACCTCTGGGATTATAATATTGTTCTTAAAGAAGAATATAAAGAGGAGGATGAGGAGTATGGAGTGATGGAGGAGTTTTCAGAAGGACGCAAAGATATGATGGAGCCACCTAGTAGCAGAAACCCACCAGAGAGATGTCCCCGTCCTCTGTATTCCCGGGATTCCACACAGGAAGGTCACACCATCCCTCACCATCATCAGGTAGGTGGAGTTGAGGGTCGGGAACATAAAGTGATTGAACACTCTGACATGTGGAGATGATGTGTGGACTCTACAAGATGATATTTTCTATATGATCTCACATCATAAATACTTCTATGTTACAGATGTTATTTTCTGCCATTCTGTTGGTTTACTCTCTTCCGCTATGTGCCTTTCGTGTTCTATCTTAGTCACCCTGATTGCACCCTTACATTTCTTGTTGCGTTCTTTGTAAAGTTGGAATGCTGATGATGATCCCTTGTATTTTTTGAAGGCCTTCGTGTTTATATGCATTCCAGATGATATTTTCTATGTTTTCTCACATCATAAATACTTCTATGTTACAGATGTTATTTTCTGTTGTTCTGTTGGTTTAGGGTGAAGATCTGATGATCATGAAAGTTGAGTGTGACGTAGAAGAGACGTATGTGAGAGATGATCAGCAATATACGGAGGAGGCTGGAATGACGAGGACATTCATAGAGGAGGACACTCCTACAGAGATCAACACAGGTGACTCATAATATCTTCTTGTCTTATCTCTGCTCTGTTACTGCACACTGATTGGTCCAGAGTAGGGCGGGAGCTGAGTGATTTCAGCCAATAATAGGTTGATAATGGTCAAATCTCTGTATTGATACCAGTCCTCGGTATTAGGTTTGTTACAGTAGCACAGATAGGATAACACAGATCTGTGCTACTGTAACAAACCTAATACCGAGGACTAATAATAATCTGTTCCAGGAGAATGCTCGTAATAAAAAGCACTCGCATATCAAAAGCGAGTTTCCCCATAGAAGTCAATGGAAACGAAACATAATTTGTTCCGCATTGACTTCTATTGCATGCAATACCGCATGTGGCCAGAGTTGGGGGTGCCAGAAAGCCTTGGAAAGGTTCGGAGACAGCGCGGCTGAACTCGGAAAACTTTGAAAAGGCTTGGGAATGGAGAATTCATGAACGGCTCCGGCGCCCACGCACCTGTGGCCAAATGCGGTACTGCATGCCCCATTAGCTTGAAATTTTGCACGTTTTACAAGATAACACTCAAACCGAGTCAGATTTTTTTTTGAAAAGTTGCTTACTATTTAAAATGCACGTTAAACGGGTTACTCGTAAACCAAGGTTCCACTGTAGTTCGAATCCTGATTTAGGTGATCTAATTGACTCACATCTACAGTAACGTAAGATTTTTTTAATATTTTTTTTCAGGACACTCTATCAAGAAAACCTCAAAGGATTATCCAACTTCATCTCCAGATTTAAAAAAAGAAGATGAGAAACTCCCAAGTGATTTTGGAGGACCTCACGGTGAGGATAGACCATTGAATTCCTATGACTCTGAGCAACCTCGTACTGTGAGGGATGGTGTCGGAACTCAGGACGAGAAGACGTTTTCCGATTCAGAATGTGTAGAAAGTTTCATCTTTGAACCCAGTCTCTATGCCCATCAAGCGGCAGAGAAGCCGCATGCCTGCCCTGACTGCGGGAAACGTTTTACCACAAGATCACTAGTGGTCAGACATCAAAGATCTCACACGGGGGAGAAGCCTTATTCCTGTTCCCAGTGTGGGAAATCGTATTCTCAAACATCTCAACTTGTCAGACATCAGCGATCTCACACGGGGGAGAAGCCGTATTCTTGCCCTGAGTGCGGGAAATGTTATCCAGTAAAATATGAACTAGTAGCACATCGCAGATCACACACAGGGGAGAGGCCATATTCCTGCTCTGAGTGCGGCAAATGTTACCCACGTAAATCGCAACTAGTCAGACATCAAACCTCTCACACAGGGGTGTTGCCATTTTCCTGCCATGAGTGCGGAAAGTGTTTTCTAACGGAGTCCCATCTCTACAGACATCAGAAAACTCACACTGGCGAGAAGCCGTTTTCCTGCCCCGAGTGCGGGAAATGTTTTTCAGAGAAGTCCCATCTTCAGAGACATCAGAAAACTCACACGGGCGAGAAGCCGTATTCTTGCCTTGAGTGCGGAAAATGTTATCCACGAAAAGCGCAACTCGTCAGGCATCAATTATCTCACACTGGAGAGAAGCCGTATTCTTGCCCTGAGTGTGGGAAACGTTTCTTAAATGAGTCAAACCTTTATACTCATCAAAAGACTCACACGGGTGAGAAGCCGTATTCCTGCTCTGACTGCGGGAAATGTTTTTCGGAAAAGTCCAAGCTTTACATACATCAGAGGTCTCATACTGGAGAGAAGCCGTATTCCTGTCCCGAGTGCGGGAAATGTTTTGCACAGAAGGCCCATCTTCACGGACATCAGAGATGCCACACGGGGGAGAAGCCGTATTCCTGCCCTGAGTGCGGAAAATGTTTTTCACAGAGTTCTCATGTTACCAAACATCAGAGAACCCACACAACTCAAGGCCTGGTACTCGCCCAAGTACAAGAAATGTCTTCTATATGAATCATATTTGCATAACTTTCCAACCACTCTGGTAGAACAATCTGATACATTTCTCTAGTAAGTCGTTAGTCTGTGATAGTTTATTACATGTAATACATATTATATGCTGCCCTTTGGAGACATTGGGGGCCCTATTTGAGGCCCCCTTTACCGGGCAACCACTGATTTACAGTAGTATGTAGATCTGACATCATGTAGCTAAGTATGGAGCCACTACTCAGTGACTCCTTCTTCCTGATCGCTTGGGTGTACATGAAATATTTTAACCAGTGAAGGTCCTTGGACCTACGCGTTACGTCCTAAAAAGGTTCCATAGGAATACCTTATACGATTGGCCGACAGCCAATTGCTTTTTTGTAGTCCTGTGTATTTAGTTTCTTAATAAACTATGAAGTCAAATATTGTTCATGGTTGTCAGATATCTAAAAATAATAATTATTATTATTATACAGGATTTATATGGCGCCAACAGTTTGTGCAGCGCTTTACAACATTAGGGCAGACAGTACAGTTTCAATACAGGAGGATCTGACTTTTTTGTTTTCTTGCTGGGAGACACACGCAGACTGAGTTTCATACCCAAGGAGATATAAATGTTAATAAGGAAAGAATTAGGCTTGCACCGATTACTAGTATTGGTATTGGGGCCGATACAGAGTAATTGCCCGAGTACTTGTATTCGGGCAAATGCTCCCGATGCCTAATCCCATACCTTTGAGGAGGCGGCCGCGCTCGCTCGCTCCCGGAAGTCAATGGGCGGAGAGGGCGGAGCGGAGAGCGAGTCCTGACAGCAGCGAAAGGTAAGCCATGACGGGGCAGGGGTGTGGGTCACAGCCGCATGTGCCGTCCAAATCGGTAACCTAGGCAGTCACATTTGTTAATGAAAGTGACGACTCGTGTCGCCGTCAGAGATTAAACACGGCTACGCCCATTTCGTTATACCGTGCACTCGGCCGCAGTAAGCCTGCAGTCACAGGGCAGCAGCGGATATCTTCTTGCACCCAGCCCATATAGTTCACTAACTTTATGGGCTGGGTTTAACATGATGTGCTCTTCTGACTGCGGTCGAGTGCAGGGTGTACCAAGATGGCCGTCGCAGCCCTTGTATACTCGAGTAGCAAAATCCTCCAATTTTGAAATGTTACTGTCTCTCATCATTCATTTATCATGCCAGCAATTGCCAATGCAATCAGTGCTGCAAATCAATGCCCATCAGTCAGTGCTGCATATCAGTGCCCATCAGACAGCTCCACATATCAGTACCACCTACCTATCAGTGCCCATCTATCAGTGCCACCTGTCAGTGCCAGACATCAGTGCTCATCAATGCTGCATATCAGTGCCCATCAGACAGCGCCACATATCAGTGCCACCTACCTATTAGTGCCCATCTATCAGTGCCCATCAGTCAGTGCCAGACATCAGTGCTCATCAATGCTGCATATCAGTGCCCATGAGACAGCGCCACCTACCTATCAGTGCCACCTATCAGTACCCATCAGTCACTGCCAGACATCAGTGCTCATCAATGCTGCATATCAGTGCCACCTATCAGTGCTCATCAGTGTTGCATATCAGTGCCACCTATCAGTGCTCATCAGTGTTGCATATCAGTGCCACCTACCTATTAGTGCTGTATATCAGTGCCCATCAGTCAGTGCTGCATATCTGTGCCACTGCCAAATGACATTAAAAAAACGATTGGTTATCTGTATCATCGAGTACTTGAAAAAAAGTATTGGTACCGTTTGTACTCGGTCTTATGAAAGTGGTATCGGTGCAACCATAGAAAGAATAGAGATCGGAAGGCCCAGAGAAAAAAAGAGAAAAGTTGCAAAAAGTTCAGTGTTTTTGGGCGGGAAGTGGTTAAAATTCATACCAGACCTGAGGGCCTGGTAGGAATTATGGGAGAACCCCATGCCAATTTTTTATTTTTTTTTATGTGGTGGTCCCTCATTAACATCCATATCAGACCCTCGTCTAGGATAAGGGTCTGGTACTGAATCCACGGTTACATATACAACAGAGGTCAGGTCTTCTTTGGGTTGAGTATTGATTTTAGGGGGGTACCCCACACAGAATTCAAGAAAAAAAGCCTGATGCCCGCCCCCACCAAAATGCCATACCAGATCCTTATCTGATTACGTTGCCTATCAGGCCAAGAAAGGTGGACGATGAGCATGCCCTCACTCCTGAACCATACCAAGCCACATGCCCTCAACATGGGAGAGGAATAACTTGTTGTTTACCACGCTGACCAATGAAAAACGGTTCTATCTTTTGGGACACCTTTACTGGAAGTCAAAGCCTCAGATGTGCTTCTCATTGGTCAGCATGGTCATGTGACTGCGCTGACCACTGATCAGGCATTATGATGAGTACTCACTCTGGGGCTGTACATGACGGTGTCTGGAGTGCTATACCGGCAGCATGGGGCATAATGGCCATTATGTGCAGCACTGTCCGGTGGGGTGGCCAGGATCTTTGGAATTAGTTCACCTTTATATTTTTTTTGTGAAAAGATGAACATACCCTTTAACCGCCTGCCGACCGCCCACCGTAGTTTTGCGGCGGCAGGTCGGCTCGGCTGCGCAAAATCACGTAATATAACGTGATTTGGCATTTCAGCCACTAGGGGTGCTTGCCCCTGGTGCCGACACGCGTGCCCGGCGGGCGCGATCACCGCCGGGCACCCGCGATCGCTCGTTACAGAGCGAGAACCGGGAGCTGTGTGTGTGTAAATGCACAGCTCTCGGTCCTTTCAGGGGGAGAAATGACTGATCGCATGTTCATACAATGTATAAACAGCGATCTGTCATTTCCCCTAGTCAGTCCCACCCCCCCTTCATTTAGAACACACCTAGGGAACATAATTAACCCCTTTCTCGCCCCCTAGTGTTAACCCCTTCCCTGCCAGTGACATTTTTACAGTAATCAATGCATTTTTATAGCACTGATCGCTGTATAAATGACAGTGGTCCCAAAAATGTGTCAAAAGTGTCCGCCATAAGGTCGCAGTACCGATAAAAATCGCTGATCGCCGCCATTACTAGTAAAAGCAAAACATATTAATAAAAATGCCATAAAACTATCCCCTATTTTGTAGACGCTATAACTTTTGCGCAAACCAATCAATAAACGCTTATTGCGATTTTTTTATTTTTTTTAATGAAAAAAATAGGTAGAAGAATACGTATCGGCCTAAACTGAGGAAAAAAATTGTTTTTTATATATATTTTTGGGGGATATTTATTATAGAAAAAATATTTTTTTTTTTCAAAATTGTCGCTCTATTTTTGTTTATAGCGCAAAAAATAAAAACCGCAGAGGTGATCAAATACCACCAAAAGTATTGGTTACAACATCAGCACCAGCCCCGCCCACCCCACTAACACACCCTGAATGGCAAATCACTTGCAAGTGCAGCATTGTCAGGCTTGCCTCTGTGCCGTTTTCAGAGGAAGCTAATGACACGGCATACAGAGGAGCCAGAAACGACACACTGTGTGCGCCATTAAACGATATACCAAATGCACAAGCAAGCATGGCTGCCCCCACTAGACAGTAAAGGACGATTTCTATGCCAACAAAAAAGTGAGTGAACTTTTTACAGGCAGCGATCAGCTGCCTGTGCAATATAGACTTAAAAGAGCTGTAGTGCAGGGTTTACAACCACTTTAAGGCTAAACTTTGCACTTGCTTCACACTAGCCTTATAAATCCTATGCATACAGAGAACGGTTCTCAAGGTTGCAGTTCCTCCGATCTCCACAGGGTGGGGATCTCACTTCTACCCAGACAGGAAGTCTCTATGGCAGACAGGAAGTGATATGAGGTATAGACAGGAAGTTCCGGGTGAGAGGTGAGTCGGGAGGAAGTAGAGAGAAGACATTGCTGGAACTGGCATCAGAGGAGGTAATAAGATCTTATTTTCTATTTATACCCAGTAACCCCCCCCCCCCCCGTCATGTCCGTCCTCTTCCTCCATAGTCACTGTGACATCTTTTATCTCCAGCTGATGATGATGCACACATATATCGTGGAAATTTAGATTAACCCCCTCGGTATCAGAATATTCCCCCATTTACGGGTCCAGAACCATTTCCTTCACCTTGGAGATGTCACCTTTTCCACCAATGAAATGTTCACCCCAGTTAGAAGTTTGGATCAGTCTATACTAACAGATTATACCATTTTTATTGGGTCGAAATATGGTGGCTCTGAGGACAATTGCTCCTTTTGATACACTCCCAGCTCCCTGATTGCGACCTACCTGGTCAGACATCTTCATCCTCTCTCCAGAGATCTTCACCGTGGGATCTGACCTGGAGACCCACATCCTTGGTTCAGAAAGTGCCTCCTCCAGGTCTTCTTTATCTTGCGCACCATGGCCCCATTCATTCCTATGGGGAGAGTCGTACTGCGCAGGACCGCTGGGGATCACACTTGACAATGGGTCTCCCCATTTCAATGAATGGGGTCATGGTGTGGGATGAAGAAGTCCCCGGAAAGGATGCTTTCTAAAGCACAACTGTGTGACCCCCAGGTCGCACTTAGGGGGTGGAGGTGTCTTTTAACCTTATAGCAAAATGTGTATGTCCTTATATACTTTTTTAACAACTTCCCGCCCGCCGTATGCAGAACGACGGCCGGGAAGTGGTTCTCTTATCCTGACTGGGCGTCATATGACGTCCAGCTGGGCGTCACATGCCGGCGCGTGCCCGATGTGCCTCTGACAGAAAATTCTTACCCGGTGTGCCTCTGACAGAGGCTTCTTACCACGTGATCAGCTGTGACCAATCACAGCTGATCATCGTGTGAACCAGGAAGTGCCGGTAAACGGCATTCCTCGGTTAGCACTGACAGGAAGAGCCGTATGCAGAATGATGGCCGGGAAGTGGTTCTGTTATCATGACTGGGCGTCATATGACGGCGTGTACCCGATGTGCCTCTGACAGAGGCTTCTTACCCGATGTGCCTCTGACAGAGGCTTCTTACCACGTGAATCAGCTGTGACCAATCACAGCTGATCATCGTGTGAACCAGGAAGTGCCGGTAAACAGCATTCCTCGGTTCGCGCTGATAGGGAGAGCCCATCGGCGGCTCAGTGCCCAGCAGTAAAACCTGTTCTTCAGATCTTCACCACAGATCGTGGTTGCTAAAGTATCCTGGAGACATGGATATCACATTAGCACCATTTTTATGGTGCAGTTTGTGTCCACGCCAAAAGTTCACCTTACCGGTTAGATGAGGAGCTTTTCTATACCTCCCAACCGTGGAAACTGAGAAAGAGGGACATCTCCGTATGCAGGTTGTTCAGATCTAATGTAGGAGAGCTAAAAAAAAAAAAATTGGGGGAATGAAATGTGTTTATATGGATGGTGACTGTATAATTTTTGTGTGTCAGGTTCCTATAAGGTAATACAGAAAGAAGGGACCCCCAGATCGCAGTATACGCCGATAAATATGGTACATACCTTGCAAGAGAGTCAGTCTTGATCAACATATAGTTAAAGGAGAAATTTTGTCCAATGTAGGAAAAGGGTTGGCTCTCGTAACAAGGAGTCATAGGAACCAGCTGAAATTGATATAAAGCCATGACTCAGGTTATATAAAGCCACTCAATGTAGTACGAAAAAACAAACAAAAACAGAACATATATAAAAATATGTCAAACAAAAAATATACATACAGTGGAACTTCGGATTACGAGCATAATCTGTTCCAGGAGAATGCTCGCAATCCAAAGCACTCGCATATCAAAGCGAGTTTCCCCATTGAAGTCAATGGAAACGAAAATAATTTGTTCCGCATTGACTTCAATGGGATGCAACACCACATGCTGCCAGAGGTGGGGGGCGCCGGAGAGCCTCGGAAACGGGCAAAAAGGCCAGAGGACACTTCGGCTGACCTCGGCAAACCTCGGAAAGACTTACTACCCAAGATTTGCCGAGGTCAGCCGTGCTGTCTTTGGGCCTTTCTGTGCATTTCCGAAAGGCGCCGATCGGCTGCAACCGACGACGTTCACCTCTGCTCGGCTCCGGCGCCCCCCACCTCAGGCCAAAAGCGCTACTGCACACCGCTTTTGCCTGAATCTTGCTAGTTTTGCGAGACAACACTCGAAAACCGAGTCACGATTTTTTCAAATACAGTATTCGTATTGGGAAACGCTTGTTACTCGCAATCCGAGGTTCCACTGTACTGGCTCATAAATTAAAGTATCCTCGTATTATAGCCTAAATCAGGGGGTGATACATATGAATAGTCTCAAGGGACAGAAGGTAACCATATAAAAGTTGTGAGTGCTCTTCTTACTTATGTTCCTATAAGGTGTCAGGATGTCACTGTCTATTTCTCCATGGAGGAGTGGGAGTATTTAGAAGGACACAAGGATCTCTACAAGGACGTCATGATGGAGAATCAGCCGCCCCTCACATCACCGGGTAAGAGGAGACTTTATTGTAAAGGAGAGAGCAGTAGGGAGGCTCCACCTAGATTCCCCATCATCTGATAAACACATAGAAACAATGTATTCAGTCAGTGTGTGTGTTTCCTACAGATGGATCCAGTAATGGGAACCCACCAGAGAGATGTCCCCGTCCTCTGTATTCCCGGGATTCCACACAGGAAGGTCACACCATCCCCCACCATCATCAGGTAGATGATTGCCAATTATTGCTAGTTATGATTGATACACAAGTTTGTTTTTTACAATAAATATTTAATTATATAATTAGAATGGAAACCTCAAGGATTTTAATATCATTATCAAAGAAGAGTTTAAAGAGGAGGACGATGAGTATGGGGTGATGGAGTTTTCAGATGGACACGCAGATCTTTATATGGATGTTATGAAGGAACCACCAGAGAGATGTCCCTGTCCTCGGTATTCCCGGGATTCCACACAGGAAGGTCACACCATCCCTCACCATCATCAGGTAGGTGGAGTTGAGGGTCGGGAACATAAAGTGATTGAACACTCTGACATGTGGAGATGATGTGTGGACTCTACAAGATGATATTTTCTATGTGATCTCACATCATAAATACTTCTATGTTACAGATGATATTTTCTGCCATTCTGTTGGTTTAGGGTGAAGATCTGATGAACATGAAAGTTGAGGGTGAAGTAGAAGAGACGTATGTGAGGGATGATCAGCAATATACGGAGGAGGCTGGAATGACGAGGACATTCATAGAGGAGGACACTCCTACAGAGATCAGCACAGGTGACCCATAATATATTCTTCTCTTATCTCTGCTCTGTTGCTGCTCACTGATTGGTCCAGAGATGAGCTCTGCGCTCTTTCCTGCCCTTCAGTGAAGAGAAAGCACCATTCCACTTCTGCTTGCACAGCACCACATCGAACTGGTTGGTTGCCCCTGTCCTCCTATAGTGATCTGGTCACTTCCTATTGTCTGACCCTCAATATCAGCTGTCTTAGTTTAATACCCGAGGCCTTGATCATAAAAACTGAGGGTGACGTAGAAGAGACGTATGTGAGGGATGATCAGCAATATACGGAGGAGGCTGGAATGACATTCATAGAGGAGGACACTCCTACAGAGATCAGCACAGGTGACCCATAATATATTCACATTTGGGTGTACGTTTAATAAACCGTGATAAGCGGAGATCATGATGATCACGGCTGATCACTGCTTATCACAGAGCATTGCCGGTTTAATAAACTGTGATAAGGAGCAGAGAACACATTCTTCACTTCACATCACAGCACATGGATGTTTTGTCACAAACGGCCAGTTTAATAAACCGTGATCTGAAGATTTTACAGCTCTTCACCTGAAATATCTCCCTTCCAGATTCACCAGCTCAGAGGTGGAGAATCTGGGAGAGAAGCTGGTGTGATAAGAGGAAGAAGGCTTATTTCTTCCTAATTTCAACACCAGTGGGTTAAAAATGAATATTAACAACAATATACGTGTGTGTGTGTGTGTATATATATATATATATACACACACATACAGTACCTATATAACACGTGTGTGTGTGTATATGTATGTATATATATATATATATATATATATATATATATATATATATATATATATATATATATATATACACACACACACACACACACACACACACACACACACACACACACACACACACACATATATACCGTATTTATCGGCGTATACGCGCACTTTTTTTCCCTTAAAATCAGGGCAAAATTGTGGGTGCGCGATATACGCCGATACTTGCTTCCCGCACTGTGTTTGAACTTTGCCGCTGATCCCTGCTTCCCGCGCTGTGTTTGAACGCTGCCGCAGACATATACCGAGCGCAGTATACTCGGGTACAGTCGGCCAGGCTCGGCTCCCTTCTAGGTTATGCGAGAGGAGCCGAGCGTGCCCGAGTGTACTGCGCTCGGTATATGTCGGCGGCGCCGGCGTTCAAACACAGCGCGGGAAGCAGGGATCGGCTCAGAGACAGCGCAGGAGCAGCGGGGAGGACACCACGAAGGTCGCAGAAGGACGCCAGACCGGACGAGGCCGCCGATGGACGCCAGGCAAGACACCAAAACTATAAGTAATAAAAAATAAATAAAATTCAGGGGTGCGCGCTATTCGCGGGTACGCACAATAGGCTGATAAATACGGTATATATATATATATGTGTGTATATATATATATATATATATATATATATATATATACTGAGCTTTTTTTCTTTAAAAATAGGTGCAGGAACTCAGCCACGACCCCGTTCAGATTTCACAAACAGTACAAGGGTCTTAAAGGGGCATTAAATACCAGGATTGCATTACATACAGAGCGCAGAGTTCAGGGGGGGTTACACACAGAGTGCAGAGCTGTCACTTGTAAACACAGAAACCAGACTTCTGTGTGTACAAGTGATTGTGGTGAGCAGGCACCAAAGGGTCTGAGCCAAAGGTGGTGGAACTGAGTTCCCCCAAGTTCCCCCTGAAAAAAAGCCCTGTATATATATATACACACACATACACACACATATACACACACACACACACACACACACACATATACACACACACACACACACACACACACATACATATACATATACATACAGTATTTATATATATATGTAATTTTATATATATATATATATATATGTTATCACATGTCTGAAAACATTAATTACATGTTCTTTTAAACGTTAGTTTCACTGTTTGAATTCGGATGCACCATAATCTCACAATATCTCACGAGATTACAGGCAGTCCACCCACTTTTACACAGATCTCGGCTGTTTTCAGAGAAACAACTTCACCTCTGTTCACCATCTGAGAACTGAAGTTCTCAGTTTATTAAACCGGCTGCAGAGGAGATAATTCTCCTCATGAGAACTGCTGTGAACTGAATGGAGAAAAAACTTCACAATTTATTAAACGGACACCTTGATCTTCTTAAGCTCCTTCTCATTGGTGCGAACACAATTTTTGCATCTAGACTTGATTTATGTAGATTCTGGGGTTCAGGTAATGGTATTAGACTTGTTACAGTAGCACCAATAGGATTATACCTTTCTTAGGTTACATAGTTACATAGTTAGTCAGGTTGAAAAAAGACACAAGTCCATCCAGTTCAACCTCAAAAAAATAAACAAACAAAATAAAAAACACAGTACAATCCCATACACCCAACTCCATACTCACAGTTGATCCAGAGGAAGGCAAAAAACCCCAGCAGAGCATGATCCAATTTGCTACAGCAGGGGAAAAAATTCCTTCCTGATCCCCCGAGAGGCAATCGGATTTTCCCTGGATCAACTTTACCTACAAATCTTAGTACTCAGTTATATTCTGTACATTTAGGAAAGAATCCAGGCCTTTCTTAAAGCAATCTACTGATCTGGCCAGAACCACCTCTGGAGGGAGTCTGTTCCACATTTTCACAGCTTACTGTGAAAAAACCTTTCCGTATTTGGAGGTGAAATCTCTTTTCCTCTAGACGTAAAGAGCGCCCCCTTGTCCTCAGTGTTGACAGTAAAGTGAATAACTCAACACCAAGTTCACTGTATGGACCTCTTATATATTTGTACATGTTGATCATATCCCCCCTTATTCTCCTCTTCTCAAGAGTGAATAGATTCAGTTCCTCTAATCTTTCCTCATAGCTGAGCTCCTCCATGCCTCTTATCAGTTTGGTTGCCCTTCTCTGCACTTTCTCCAGTTCTCCGATAGGGGTGTTGAATATAATCGATGCATCGATGCATCGCGATTCGGGGCCCCCCGATTCGGCATCGATGCATGTGACCCCAATAATCGATGTCGGGTGACGTCATCCCGACTTGCCACGCCCCTCCCGGGAGATCGCTCCGAGCAGGTCTTTTAAAATGTTTTATTTGTAATAAATGCGGTTTGTAATCCATTGTTTGGCAATCGCTGTGTGTGCTTTTTTTAAATTTATGTAGATTCATACCTCGTAGCTCCGTGTGTAGTAACTGTACATGCGATCATGTGACTCCATGGTCCGGCCCGCCTCTCTCTTCCTCTGTCCTCTCACATCCCTCGTCTCAAAGTCTCTTCTGATGTCAGCCCCGCCCGCCTCTCTTGTGATCTGTTACTTTAGCTATAGACGATGGGCGGGGCTGAGAACGGACATCCGGGGAGATGAGAGGCAAGTCTGAACATGGAGTCAAATGAGGGGAAAGTAATATACACACGGAGACATGAGGTATGATTCTGCATATGTTGTAAAAAGCATATTACAGCCCTGGCTATAACAGCATTTATTATCACAGATATTTTATCAGCAGTCTGATTCCTACACGTGCTCTGCCTGTGCAGGCATTTCTCTGACTCTCTGCACATTCCACTGTGTTAACTCCTAGTGTGCTGGAATGTGCAAAGAGTCAGAGAAATTTCAGCAGACAGTGCAGTGCAGTGAAACTCACAGGGCTTTGTCAATTGTGAAATCTAATCCCTGAGTCCTGCCCCCCCCCTCCCAGCAGCCATGTGTGTATTCCTGTGCACTTTTTAAAGGGGAGTTTCACCCTATTTACACCCTTTAAAAATGCACAGATGACAATGAACCCTCAATAAAAAATATCAGCAAGGACTTGGAAATGTGTCAATTGTAATAGAAAATAAATAACACGGTAGTCCTCGCTGTACTGATATTTTCATTGAGGGTTCATTGTCATCTGTGCATTTTTAAAGGGCGTATTGATGACAATGTCAGCACATAAAAACACACTGAAAATGCACAGGCAAAATCATGTATTTTCCTCATTGTTCCCTCCAATCATCCTCTGTGCGCAGAACAGCATGTAAGTACAGAGGAGGAGGGGGTGCTGTTATCCGGGGACACAGGGAGGGTACGGGCATGTAGTGGAATCTGATGTGTCACCTGTGATAAGTTATTGTCACTGCAGGGACTGGGCTGTATGGAGGAGAAATATAGACCATCTCCTGTAGCATGTCTGCAGTCTCTGACCATCTCCTGTATCATGTCTGCAGTCTCTGACCATCTCCTGTACTATGTCTGCAGTCTCTGATCATCTCCTGTACTATGTCTGCAGTCTCTGACCATCTCCTGTATCATGTCTGCAGTCTCTGACCATCTCCTGTACTATGTCTGCAGTCTCTGATCATCTCCTGTAGCATGTCTGCAGTCTCTGATCATCTCCTGTAGCATGTCTGCAGTCTCTGATCATCTCCTGTACTATGTCTGCAGTCTCTGATCATCTACTGTACTATGTCTGCAGTCTCTGATCATCTCCTGTACCATGTCTGCAGTCTCTGATCATCTCCTGTAGCATGTCTGCAGTCTCTGATCATCTCCTGTACTATATCTGCAGTCTCTGATCATCTTCTGTACTATATCTGCAGTCTCTGATCATCTCCTGTACTATGTCTGCAGTCTCTGATCATCTCCTGTACTATGTCTGCAGTCTCTGATCATCTCCTGTACTATGTCTGCAGTCTCTGATCATCTCCTGTACTATGTCTGCAGTCTCTGATCATCTCCCTGTACTATGTCTGCAGTCTCTGATCATCTACTGTACTATGTCTGCAGTCTCTGATCATCTACTGTACTATGTCTGCAGTCTCTGATCATCTCCTGTAGCATGTCTGCAGTCTCTGATCATCTCCTGTACTATATCTGCAGTCTCTGATCATCTCCTGTACTATATCTGCAGTCTCTGATCATCTCCTGTACTATATCTGCAGTCTCTGATCATCTCCCTGTACTATGTCTGCAGTCTCTGATCATCTCCTGTACTATGTCCGCAGTCTCTGATCATCTCCTGTAGCATGTCTGCAGTCTCTGATCATCTCCTTTAGTATTTTGGGGGGAGAGCCATGCGCACTTGCGCTGCAATCGTGATGCATCGCCGAATCGAATCGAATCGTGGACTTGATAATCGTAATCGCATCGAATCGTGAGACCGGTGAAGATGCGCAGCCCTATTCTCCGATATCCTTTTTGAGAACTGGAGCCCAAAACTGAACTGCATATTCCAGATGAGGTCTTACTAATGATTTGTACAGGGGCAAAATGATCTCTCTCTCTCTGGAGTCCATACCTCTCCTAATACAAGAAAGGACTTTCCTCGCTTTGGAAACCGCAGCTTGGCATTGCATGTTATTATTGAGCTTATGATCAACTAAAACCCCCAGATCCTTCTCCACTACAGACCCCCCCAGTTGTACTCCCCCTAGTATGTATGATGCATGCATATTCTTAGCCCCCAAGTGCATAGCTTTACATTTATTTACATTAAACCTCATCTGCCACTTAGTCGCCCAATCAGACAGAGCATTGAGGTCGGCTTGTAAATTGGAGACATCCTGCAAGGACGTTATTCCACTGCATAGCTTGGTGTCATCTGCAAAGACAGAAATGTTACTTTTGATCTCAGACCCAATATCATTTATAAATATATTGAAAAGTAAGGGTCCCAGCACTGAACCTTGGGGTACACCACTGATAACATTGGACCATTCAGAGTAAGAATCATTAACCACGACTCTCTGAATTCTGTCTTTCAGCCAGTTTTCTATCCATTTACAAACTGATATATCCAATCCTGTAGACCTTACCTTACACATGAGCCGTGTGTGCGGAGCCTTAGCTAAACCTTAAAGAGGAAGTAAACCCTGATGGGTTTTACTTCCTCTTTGTTTCCCTGCAAAGGTAAAGCATAATGGGCTACTATGCATCGCATAGTAGCTTATTATGTGTCGCTTACCTGAAACCGAAGCCTGCGATGTCACCGATTTCCTCGCCTCCAGGGAGCGTCCACCTTTCACCCTCTTCCCTCCGGGTATCGGGGGTCCGGCACTGTGATTGGCCAGAGCCGCGATGACGTCACTCCTGCACATGAGTGAGTTGCCAGTCACGGCACAATCTCCTTTAGAAACAACGCGATCGCCGTTTTGAAAGGTTTCTACAGTGCGCCTGCACCGTTGTGTATGGCGCATGCGCCTGTCTCTTTTGCAAATATCTCCTAAATTGTCAAGGTTTAGGAGATATTTTGAGCACTTACGGGTAAGCCTAAAGCCCTGTACACACGGCCGGGATTCCCGGCGGTATAAAGTCGATGGGAAAACTGCGGGGAGAGCTTTGGCTGGTAATCCCGGCTGTGTACACGACCTATGCTCCCTCTGCACTGCTTTGCAGTGTTTTCCATTGGCAAGTGTAGTGAATCTGGTGGAAAAAAAAAAACGCCGGGAATCCCAGCGGGAAAATAGAGAGCAGGTTCTCTATTTTTCCCACCGGGATGCCCGGCAGTTTTCCCGTCGAGGGAGCGTACACACACCCGGTTTTCATGGCAAAAAGCTCTCCCAACAGTTTTCTTGCCGGGAAAAATAGTCGTGTGTACAAGGCTTTAATCTAGGCTTACCTGTAGGTAAAAGTGGTTGTAAAGGGTTTACAACCACTTTAACGTAAAGCTCTATTAACAGTCTTGCTGGAATAGTGGAAGAAGCCGTAAGAGAGATACTTAAATACTTCTCTTTCGTGGAGAAAATGCTTCTCCAAGCTTCCTCTAGTGTAGCTTCTCACCAGAAGCCTAGGCGTTGGGATACTTGTTCTATGTTAGAAAGGTGGGCCTGCCAAAATAGCAATTTGTGATTTTTCCAGGGAAGCCATCAAGAAACTCTCAAAGGATCGTTTCACTTTATCTCCAGATTGGAAAATGGCAGATGAGGACATTGTTGGCATGTAGGCTTTAGGTTTATTTTTCTATGGTAAAGGGTCTGCAAGTCTGAACTTTGACCCTCTTGTTTATCAGAGATCACATGACCTAGTGCCTAGGGTTGTGGTTGTGTAAAGAGCACGCCCCTCCCAGCCCCCATTGGTTCCTGCTCTTCTGATAAGGCTGTGTAAATGTAGAAGTGATCTGGGAGGAGGACCAAAGGTTCTTTGATGGGGGGAGGAGTGCCAGCTGGTTGGGACCTCCACAGAGAACATCTCCTTATCATATCTACCTGATCCAGATGGAATCTTGATGGAAGTGAACTAACCCTCTCAGATCTATTGATGATGTTTTTCTATTTTTCCAGGACACGCCATGGAGAAACCCTCAAAGGATCGTCTCACTTTATCTCCAGGTTGTAAAATGGAAGATGAGGACATCACAGGAGATTGTGGAGAAGAAAAGACAATGAGCTCCACTATGGATGGAGGACTTCCCAGTGTGGATAGACCATGGAATCCCTCTGACTCTGAGGAACCTCGTACTGTGGGGGATGGTGTCGGAATTCAGGAGGAGGAGGCATTTTCTAGTCCTGAATGTGGGGAAAGTTTTACCTTTGAACCAAGTCTCAATGCCCATCAGAGATCCCTCACCAGCGAGAAGCCGCATGCCTGCCCCGACTGCGGGAAATGTTTCGCCACAAGAACGCTAGTCGTCAGACATCAAAGATCTCACACGGGGGAGAAGCCGTATTCCTGCCCTCAGTGCGGGAAATCTTACTCACAAACCTCACAACTTCTCAGACATCGGCGACTACACACCGGGGAGAAACCGTATCCCTGCCCTGAGTGCAGGAAATGTTTTCCAGTAAAATATGAACTAGTCGCACATCAAAGATCTCATATGGGGGAGAAGCCGTTTTCCTGCCCTGAGTGTGGAAAAGGTTATCCACGAAAATTACATCTGATCAGACATCAAAGAATTCACACTGGGCAGAAACCGTATTCTTGCCTCGAGTGCGGGAAATGCTTTAAAGAGAAGTCTCATCTCCTCACCCATCAGAGAACTCACACGGGTGAGAAACCATATTCCTGCCCTGAGTGTGGGAAATGCTTTTCGGAGAAGTATCATCTTAACACTCATCTGAAAACTCACACGGGGGAGAAGCCGTATTCCTGCCCCGATTGCGGGAAATGTTTTTTAACAACTTCCCATCTTAACAGACATCAGCGAATGCACACGGGGGAGAAGCCGTATTCCTGCCCTGAGTGCGGGAAAGGTTTTACGAGGAAATCTCATGTTTCTAGACACCAGAGGTCCCACACAGCCCTCAAAAAGCCTTCGTGACTTGAGTGTGGGAAATGTCTCCTACGCCTGACCTTGATATACATTTTGGGAAAACCAGAAGGCGGGAAATGTTTTAAAGAAAAGTCCCATCTCTTCACCCATCAGAGAACTCACACGGGTGAGAAGCCGTATTCCTGCCCCAAGTGCGGGAAATGTTTTTTAACAACTTCCCATTTAAACAGACATCAGAGAATGCACACAAGCATTAAGCCGTATTCTTGCTCTGAGTGCGGGAAAGGTTTTACGAGGAAATATCATGTTTCCAGAGACAACCCTATAGAGAAGCCCTAGTGACTTGAGTATGGGAAATGTCTTCTGGAGTGGAACCTCGGATTGCGAGTAACGCGGTTAACAAGCATTTTGCAATACGAGCACTGTATTTGCTAAAATCCTAACTTGGTTTGGGTGTTGTCTCGCGAAACGAGCCAGATTCAGGCCAAAGCGGGTGCAGTACTGCGCCACAATTGTCCTGAGTTGGGGGGGCACCGGAGCCGAATTGCACCGATTGGCGGCTTCCCGAAACAGCCGGAAAGGCACAAGGGACAGTTCAGCTGACCTCGGCAAACCTCGGAAAGGCTCGTGGACAAAGTCTTTCCAAGGTTTCCGTGGTCAGCCAAACTGTCCTCGGGCCTTTCCAAGTGTTTCTGAGGCTCTCCGGCGCCCCCCGCCTCTGGCCACATGCGGTATTGCATATCATTGAAGTCCATACGGAACAAATTATTTTCTTTTCCATTGACTTCAATGGGGAAACTCGCTTTGATATGCGAGTACTTTGGATTACGAGCATTCTCCTGGAATGGATTATGCTCGTAATCCGAGGTTCCACTGTACATCCGAACTTGATATACTCCTTGGAAAACACAAGCGCACTCCTTTAAATTTCGTACTGTAATGCAAAATTTACAGACGATCGGACAACAAAACCGTGGATTTTTTTTCGACGGATGTTGGCTCAAACTCGTCTTGCATACACACGGTTACACAAATGTTGCTCGGAAATTCCAAACATCAAGAACGCGGTGACGTAAAACACTACCACGAGCCGAGAAAAAGAAGTTCAGTGATTCCGAGCATGTGTCAAATTGATTTCGAGCATGCATAGAACTTTTGTGCTTTGAATTGTGTACACACAATTGGAATTTTCGACCACAACTTTTGTTGTCGGAAAAATTGAGAACCAGCTCTCAAACATTTCTTCATGGTCGAAAGTTCAGAGGACTTTTGTGTGACCGTGTGTATGCGAGACAAGCTTGAGCGGAATTCCGTCGGAAAAAACATCCAAGGTTTTTCCGACGAAAATTCTGATCGTGTGTACGCGGCATTACTCTTTTAACCCACCTAACACCTATGCTTGCTAACCTGTGGAAAAAGATGTACAAACTAACCTATTTTCTTGCTGCTCTAATCAGGTCAAGTGATCTCCCTCGTGTCAGCCAGCGGCCGGCTGCCAGACAGAGGAGAGAGCTCTTAACAATGGCTAGTAAAGCCTGGAGTCATGATGTCACTCATAGGCTTCAATAGCCCATCAGTTTTCTGAGCTCCATCCTCTCCCCTGGGACTGACGTGTTTCACTCTGCCCATAGGGCTTAGTCATGGAGGTTTTCTATGACTAAGCCCTGTATGCAGGGTGCAATGCATCAGAGCGGGCATGGCCTGGGAGGAGCCAGGCTAAAGCTGCTTTTTACTGTCTACAGACAGTTCTACTTCATTTCTCCCCCCATGTTTGCATTGAGCCATTATAGGCTGTTTGGCCCTACTCACAGGGCTTAGTTATAAGAGGTCCTCTGTGACCAGACGCGTCGGTGGCATGGCTGGGTAAAAGCCGTCCGAAGCCGCTTTTTACTTCCTACACCATGACTGTTTTTGTGGAGTGTGGCGTTCAAACTCCTTTCTCTCCGGTGTGTGCATTGAGCCAGGACAGGCTTTTTGACCCGTTTCGCCCTGCTCACCGGGCTTAGTCATAGAGGTTGTCATGCCTTCAGCAAGGTTTTCTTATGTTCCTTGTTAAATGTTGAATATGCTAATGTTATGTAATGGTATGTAAAGTCAATTGTATTATCGCCATCTAGTGTCTCTTTTACATACTATGGTCCAGATTCACAACCGAGATACGACGGAGTCGTATCTCTGCATTGTGCCGTTGTATCTATGCGCCTGATTCTTAGAATCAGTTACGCATAGATATCTGTTAGATCCGACAGGCGTAAGTCTCTTACGTCGTCGGATCGTAACTGCATTTTTACGCTGGCCGCTAGGGGCGTGTACGCTGATATACGCGTCAAAATATGTAAATCAGCTAGATACGCGAATTCCCGAACGTACGCCCGTCCGACGCAGTAAAGTTACGCCGTTTACGTTAGGCTTTTCCCGGCGTATAGTTACCCCTGCTATATGGTGGCGTAAGTGCGGCGTGCCAATGTTAAGTATGGCCGTCGTTCCCGCGACGAAATTTGAAAATTTTACGTCGTTTGCGTAACTCGTCCGTGAATGGGGCTGGACGTAATTTACGTTCACGTCAAAACAAATACGTCCTTGCGGCGTATTAGGAGCAATGCACACTGGGAGATTTCCACGGACGGCGCATGCGCCGTTCGTGAAAAACGTCAATCACGTCGGGTCACAGCACATTTACATAAAACACGCCCCCCTGTTCCAAATTTGAATTAGGCGGGCTTACGCCGGCCAATTTACGCTACGCCGCCGCAACTTACGGAGCAAGTGCTTTGAGAATACAGCACTCGCCCGTGTAAGTTGCGGAGGCGTAACGTAAATCGGATACGTTACGCCGCCGCTAAGATACGCCGTTCTACGAGAATCTGGCCCTAAGTATCTGTGAATAATTTACTGAAGGTAGGGTAGAGATTGTTGCTTAAAAGCTACCTTAGCTTCCCATAATTCCACTGGTCTATACCACCAGGTCTATGAGACAACCACCAGTATCCATCTTCTTTTTTCACCACCATGTATCTTCTCCAGAGGAATCCAAACCTATTCAGCTGCAATTCTAATGTCAGCCTAATGGAAACATTGCCGGTATGTTCATAACCCCTTTCCCTAGTTAGACTAGTGTGTCAGGAATGTATATTTTGTATAATATGTATACTGATTGTATGTTATTTATTTTATTTTATTTTTACTCTAACTTCCCTGCAATAAAAGTTTAAATAGGACCTGCCTCAATGAGTTGTTAAGGGAGGAGAGTTCGCTGTCTGTCTAATTATACCTCAGCCACGTATAGTGAGGACAGAACAGAGGTCCTTTTATGACTAAGCCCTGTGGGTGGGATGAAACGCGTCGGTGGCATGGCCTGGGAGGAGCCAGGCTGAATCCAATTTTACTTCCTATTGCTTGACTATTTTCTTGTGTGCGGGGGTTTTCCTCATTTCTCCTCCCGTGGGTGCATTGAGCCAGGACAGGCTCTTTGAACGCCTGTACTTCAGAATCAATGTGAGTCACCGGAGAATCAGAGGATGAGTGCTTGAAGCAGCGCTCAAAGTTTGTCCGGTTTATGGTCACATATATATAGAAAGTGAAAAAATGCGCATACCAAAAAAGACAGGTTCTAGAACAGCAGCAAACTCAAAAATGTTATACAACATAAAAACGGATAATAATGAATGGGAGTTGCGCTAAAAAAAGGAATATATGGGTGACCATATGAAAAACAAAAATAAAAAAGTTGTACTAGAGACACCTCTTAATGATGACCACAAGGTCAACTGAATACAAAGTCCCAATATGTGTACACATGTAACAAGAGTGAAACAAATGTGTATTAATCCAAAAAGAATAAATGAGTTCAATTCTGTGGATAATGCTGGATCAATTCTGTGGATAATGCTGGATCTGTATCCGGGTAAACACATTCAAGCTGACCCTTACCAGAAGTATAGATCCCAAGGATCAAAATAAGCCATCCACGATGTAACCAATGAAAGATCCAATCTAGATTGGTGCAGAAACTCCAACTTCAAAGGACTCGACCCAGCAAAAAAGAAAAACAAAGAAAACAATAGTGCAAAAACGTATGGTGAACAGACACTCTAGCTAACTCCCAGTGACTAATATTGACAGACACTGTGAAGGGAAGAAGGAGCACCACCACCAGGGAGAACACACTGACCCTTACCGGAACTAGGCGACCCTCTAGGGATCAATATTGCATAGTAGTGTGTTAACGGTAATCAGCGGAGAGGCGTTCTCAAAAGGTCCTTTAAATCCAGGGATCGGGTAGCCAGGTCACATAAAAAATATATAGACTCTCATAGTGAAGTACCGAAGGATTTTTAATAAAATAAGGTAAGTAGAACACTTACAATTAAGACGTTTTAAAACAGCAAGTATGTAGTAGCCGGCCGGCAAACAAACGAGGCACGTCCTCAATACGCGGTGACGTCAGCACGACAACCTCCCTTTCGGTGCTGACGTCACCGCGTATTGAGGACGTGCCTCGTTTGTTTGCCGGCCGGCTACTACATACTTGCTGTTTTAAAACGTCTTAATTGTAAGTGTTCTACTTACCTTATTTTATTAAAAATCCTTCGGTACTTCACTATGAGAGTCTATATATTTTTTATGTGACCTGGCTACCCGATCCCTGGATTTAAAGGACCTTTTGAGAACGCCTCTCCGCTGATTACCGTTAACACACTACTATGCAATATTGATCCCTAGAGGGTCGCCTAGTTCCGGTAAGGGTCAGTGTGTTCTCCCTGGTGGTGGTGCTCCTTCTTCCCTTCACAGTGTCTGTCAATATTAGTCACTGGGAGTTAGCCAGAGTGTCTGTTCACCATACGTTTTTGCACTATTGTTTTCTTTGTTTTTCTTTTTTGCTGGGTCGAGTCCTTTGAAGTTGGAGTTTCTGCACCAATCTAGATTGGATCTTTCATTGGTTACATCGTGGATGGCTTATTTTGATCCTTGGGATCTATACTTCTGGTAAGGGTCAGCTTGAATGTGTTTACCCGGATACAGATCCAGCATTATCCACAGAATTGAACTCATTTATTCTTTTTGGATTAATACACATTTGTTTCACTCTTGTTACATGTGTACACATATTGGGACTTTGTATTCAGTTGACCTTGTGGTCATCATTAAGAGGTGTCTCTAGTACAACTTTTTTATTTTTGTTTTTCATATGGTCACCCATATATTCCTTTTTTTAGCGCAACTCCCATTCATTATGATGGTCACATGTTCGGGGAGGAGCTAGATATTGCTTGTGAATGAAGAGCAGGGGGAGACCAGACTACGCGGCACCGATGACTATTCAGTGCGGCACAAATGCTACGAGCAAGTACAAGCGGCTGCATTTTTCTTGAAGAGTGCTGCCGCGTACACACGATAATTTTTCGGCATGAAAAAAAACGTTTTTCAGCATGTCCAAAAAACGAAGTTTTTCCAACTTCATAATTAAAAACGACGTTGCCCACCCACCATTGTTTTAAAAAAAATGATGAACAAAGCGTGGTGACGTACAACACGTACAACAGCACTCTAAAGGGGAAGTTCTATTCGCCTTTGGGCTGCTTTAGCTGATTCTGTGTTAGTAAAAGACGATTCGCGCTTTTCTGTCTGTTACAGCGTGATGAATGTGCTTACTCCATTACGAACGGTATTTTTACCATAACGAGCGCTCCCGTCTCATAACTTGCTTCTGAGCATGCGTGGGTTGAAAAAAATCGTTTTAGCCCACACACGATCATTTTTTACAACCCGAAAAACAACATTTTTTAAAACGACGTTAAAAAATGCAGCATGTTCGAATTTTTTTTTTTCGTTTTTCAGAATCCGAAAAACGATGTGACGATCATTTTAAATGACGTTTTTAAAAACGTCGTTTTTTTTCATGCCGAAAAATTATCGTGTGTACGCGGCATGCCACCTGCTGTCAGAAAGTGGTAAACATGACATTTATTTTTTACTTGATGTGGAAATATTCACTAAATGTATTTTTTCGTTAAAAAAAAACATTTCTTTTAACTGATTTTATCCAAGTTGATTTGATAAATGTGCCTCCAGGTTTCTATTAAATGTGTGTGTTTTTTTTTTATTATTATTATTCTTTTATACCTTAGTAGTTTGGTTTTATCAGCTTGTACTTGTTGGAATAGCCGACTATGCCGCTTTTCATAAATCTCAGGATGTCTGTAGTAGACTCCAATGATAAGTCCATCAGTTCATAGACCCGTCTATCATTCCTCCCGTAATTCCTCCTCCGCACCATCACCACCTCCAACCACAAGATCATCTTTCTTCCTCACAATCACATCTAACATAGAGGAACCCCCTCCATCTTTTCTATGTCCCGTGTCCCTCTAAACAAGAGGATTCCCGGCGGACATCGAGGCCATGGGACCCACGGTCACACTCACTGAGCTCACGGCGGGGGCGCACACTGCCAGCACCGCTCGCCCACAATGCTGCTTCTTAAAGGGCAACATACAGGTACGTTAATATGCCCAGCTGTGCCATTTTGACGATGTATATCGGCGTGAGCCAGTTGGCAAGTGAATAAACAGACATCAGAACATTGTCTCCAGCCTCAATATCCATAGCAATCGAGAAAGAGACGAGTCAGGCCAGGGACCGCCTAGGTTGAAGGTCAGACAAAAAACAAATAAAATCAAGCGCTCACAAAAATGAAATGAAGGAGATGGGAATACACATTTAAGGAAAGGGAAAAAAATGGTGAAACTCATGTGAAAGCTGAAAGATTAAAAAATGAACATGGAGAGGATTTTAGGGATGGGGCAGTGATCAAATTCAGCTGTCCATGAGAAAGTTGATTAAAAATATAATCAAAGTTAGTAAACTGGAGGATTAAAAAATTAAAAATGTTTTAAAAAATGATTAAAGTTATTTGTGATAAAAATTCAGTCCATTGGAGAATTCATGAGACAGTAGCACAAATTGTTTTAAATTAAATATACACTCTTACTTGGAGGGCTGCCAGCTGTCAAGAAGAAGTAGTTCTGAAACAACAATAAGAAAAACAAAAAGCGGCGCCCTCTAAGCGTAGTATGGAGTTTAATAAGGACAAACGACAACAATTCATATAAGAGGTTACTCACAAAGATACAGAAAATACGGGTATTGGAATAATGGTGTCATCTGAGACTGGCATCTGGAGTGTAAGGACTCTGCTGATAAGGTCTTCTCGCAGGCTTCAGGCAGCGTGATGGTGAATCCACACAGTGGGGGCCGAGGGCGGTATCTCTGGGGGTCCCTGGATGGTATTACAGCACTGTTATTAGGGGAGGCAGGCAGGCAGAGACGCCACATTCGGCGCAGTGGAACGCAGCCGTGGAGCGCAAACAGCTGAGCGTCACTTCCGGGTACAGTCTCAGGGCGGTGCACGCGTTCGAGACATGCGTGTCTCTTCGTCAGGCTCTCGAGAGCCTTTTTTGCGCTCCACGGCTGCGTTCCACTGCGCCGAATGTGGCGTCTCTGCCTGCCTGCCTCCCCTAATAACAGTGCTGTAATACCATCCAGGGACCCCCAGAGATACCGCCCTCGGCCCCCACTGTGTGGATTCACCATCACGCTGCCTGAAGCCTGCGAGAAGACCTTATCAGCAGAGTCCTTACACTCCAGATGCCAGTCTCAGATGACACCATTATTCCAATACCCGTATTTTCTGTATCTTTGTGAGTAACCTCTTATATGAATTGTTGTCGTTTGTCCTTATTAAACTCCATACTACGCTTAGAGGGCGCCGCTTTTTGTTTTTCCTAGGTTGAAGGTCAACTTCCTTAAAGCGGTGGTTCACCCTCCTTAACAACAGTATAGCATTAAATTCGGCATAGTAGCGCGAGCTACAGTATGCCTGTCTGTATTTTTTTATCCCCGTACTCACAGTGCTATTGTACATTGAAGATTCCGTCTGCCGCGGGGAATGGGCGTTCCTATGGAGAGGGAGGATGATTGACGGCCGGCTCTGGCACGTCACGCTCCCCGAAGACAGCCGGAGTAGGTCTCGGCTCTTCACGGCGCCTGCGCACAGGGTATGCGCAGGCGCCGTGAAGAGCCAAGCCTATTTCGGCTATTTCCGGAGAAGCGTGACGTGCCAGGGCCGGCCGTCAATCACCTTCTCTCTCCATAGGAACACCCATTCCCCGGAATCTTCAATGTACAATAGCACTGTGAGTACGGGGATAAAAAAATACAGACAGGCATACTGTTGCTCGCGCTACTATGCCGAATTTAATGCTAGAGGAAAAAAAAAAAAAAAAACATTTTTTATATAGGGTGAACCCCCGCTTTAAATGCACCTATATATCCTAATCACTCAAAATGCATATACAAATAAAATCCCCCCTTGGAGGAAGTGGAGATGTCCCCATCTACAAGGCTATACACACACAGCACAAGACCGCGTTCACACTACATTTTTCGTAGGCTGCAGTTCCTCTGAGCTCCACAAGATGGCAATCTCAGATCTAACTAGATAGGAAGTCTCTATGACAGACAGGAAGTGATGGTGACCGGTACAAACAGGAAGTGATGTAATTATATAAATAAAGTTTTTCGCGAGAGGAGATTTTGAGGGAAGTCGAGAGGAGACATTGGTGGGACTGGCAGCAGAGGAGGTAATAAGACATTATTTCATATTTACACCCTGTAATGTCCGTCCTCTTTCTCCATAGTCACTGTGACGTCTTTTATCTCCAGCAGATGATACACACATATAAAGTGGGGAAACATAGATTAACCCCTTCAGGGTCAGAACATTCCCCCCACCTACGGGATTGGAACATTGTCTTCGTTTGGGGAGGTTCTGTTTATGATAGCTTGATATAGGGTGTAGGTTAGACAAGGTGGGGAAGGTTCCAGGTAGGGTAGCTTGATGGAGGACGTAGGTTATACAAGGTGGGGGAGATTCCAGGTAGGTTAGACAAGTTGAGGGAGGTTCTGTTTATGGTAGCTTGATATAGGGTGTAGGTTAGACAAGGTGGGGAAGGTTCCGGGTAGGTAGCTTGATGGAGGACGTAGGTTAGACAAGGTGGGGGAGATCCCAGGTAGGTTAGACAAGGTTGGCTGAGGTTGCAGGTAGGGTAGCTTGATGGAGGACGTAGGTTAGACAAGGTTGGGGAGGTTCTGTTTATGGTAGCTTGGTATAAGATCTAGGTTAGACAAGGTGGGGAAGGTTTCAGGTAGAGTAGCTTGATGGAGGTTAGACAAGGTGGGGGAGATCCCAGGTAGGTTAGACAAGGTTGGGGGAGGTTGCATGTAGGGTAGCTTGATGGAGGACATAGGTTAGACAAGGTTGGGGAGGTTCTGTTTATGGTAGCTTGGTATAGGATCTAGGTTAGACAAGGTGGGGGAGGTTTCAGGTAGAGTAGCTTGATGGAGGACGTAGGGTAGACAAGGTGGGGGAGGTTCCAGTGAGAGTAGCTAGATGGAGGTTAGACAAGGTGGGGGAGATCACAGGTAGGTTAGACAAGGTTGGGGGGGGGGGTCCATGTGTAGGGTAGCTTGATGGAGGACGTAGGTTAGACAAGGTGGGGGAGATTCCATGTAAGTTAAACAAGGTTGGGGAAGGTTCCAGATAGGGTAGCTTGATGGGGGACGTAGGTTAGACAAGGTGGGGGAGGTTTTCAGTGAGAGTAGCTAGATGGAGGTTAGACAAGGTGGGGGAGATCCCAGGTAGGTTAGACAAGGTTGGGGGGGGGGGGGGGTTCCATGTGTAGGGTAGCTTGATGGAGGACATAGGTTAGACAAGGTGGGGGAGATTCCATGTAGGTTAAACAAGGTTGGGGAAGGTTCCAGGTAGGGTGGCTTAATGGGGGACGTAGGTTAGACAAGGTGGGTGGAGAATGTTCCAAAGGTACTATCATCCTTCAACCTCTTGACAAATCTGAATGTGTATGTCTTTATTTTATAAGCTTTTGAATTTGGAATAAAGAGGGTATAATGATACTTCAAAGCTGACCTTCACTCCCATGTTCTTTATTCAAAACTGACCCATAGCACCTGGACACAAGGGTGCATGAGTATAATGAGGGTGTCATGTTTCAGATGGACGATCCTCCTGTCCGGCATTTAAAGCTTACATTGAGGACTGTGCCTAGATAACCACGTGCTATGCAAATTAGGTTGAAAGGCTTGTAGACTTGTAGTTAGGGAACGGTTTTAACCAATGCTTCTCCTAAAGTCCTGGTGTCACCAGGAAACGAGCTGGAGATGGGTCTTGATTTGAGCAGTGTGGAGAAGATTCATTTTTAAAGCAGAAAAAAAATGGCCTTTACATACATTTAATGTATGACCCCCATTATTTTGGGAAATAGCAAATGAAAAAAAAAATCAAGGTGCATACCTTTTTTGGGAATGTGCTCAAGGACCGATCTTCCACCTTTCTTCTCTTTTGCTGACTACAGTATAATGACCCAGTTGTTGAAGACCAGGTTCTGATGGATAGGGGCATTGTGGCTTTAGTCATCACTATAACGGTGAAGGTGCATAAGTCAGCTTCCTGTAAGGTGTGTCATTGGACTTGAAAGGCTTATTTTGGTGGGGTGTCCAAAGGTTTTGTCCCCAGGAGCTTAACTGCTGGACTAGTTCTCTTGCACATGAGAACCCATCGGATCCCTCCTTGCACAGCAGAGCCCATCAGAGGCCCCCTTGAGCATCAAAGGCCCAATTGCAAATCAGAAACCCCCTTGCACATCAGAACCCATCGGATCCTCTCTTGCACATCAGAGCCCCCCTTCACATCACTGCTCATCAGAGTTCCTCCCTTTTACATTAGTCTTCCCCCTTTTCACATCAGAGTTAACCCCCTAATATCAGAGGGCCAGATTCTCGTACTTTTGCGGCGGGCGTAGTGTAAGCCATTTACACTACGCCGCCGCAACTTACTGGAGCAAGTGCCGTATTCCTCAAGCACTTGCTCCGTAGTTTGCGGCTTGTATTTAAATTAAGCGCGCCCAGTGCACATGCTCCAGTTCTCGACGGAAAACGTCAATGACGCCGACGTGTGCTTCATTGACGTAAAGTCGTATTCAAGAACGACTTAGGAAAACGATGTACCCGACGGGAAAAGACGACGCATACTTAACATGGCATACGGAGGACTGGCGTAAGGTTACCCCTCATATAGCAGGGGTAACCTTACGCTTACGCAAACGACGTAAGCGACGGCTACGCGACGCGAATTCATTCGGGAATCGGCGTAACAGGCTCATTTGCATAAACAAATGAGACCTGAACGTAAACGCCACCTAGCGGTCGGCGTTGTATTGCATTTAGGATCCGACGGTGTAAGTGATTTACACCAGTCGGATCCTAGCCTAATTTCAGCGTATCTTGTTTTGTGAATACAAAATAATGATACGCCAGCGGGAAATTCAAATTATGCCGGGGTATCTGTAGATACACCGGCGTAACTCTTCTGAGAATCTGGCCCAGAGTCCTCTCTGCCCTACCTTCAAATATTCACGATAGTGGCATCATGGCACAGAGCAGGAAGCTGAGCAGGTCTGGATGGAGGGTGAAAGGTGTAGAGCAGGTCTTCTTCTGAATGCAGGTCTGGCCCTGGATGCTGCCACCCTAGATCAGAATCCTGTGCTTCAGTGGCACATGCAGGCCGGTCGCTAGCATCCTAGCATCAAATAAGGTCGCGCTTTTTGGCCTTTCAGTGTTCTTGGTTGCTATGGTGCTGGTGGCCCGACCAACTGCTCCATGGAAAAGCATGTGCCTGCGGGCCCTTGTTCGGAGAACCCGAGTCTAATGGATGGGCTTCTATCTTTTCTGTGAAAGCCTATGGTCCTTTAGCTCTTAGAGCTGCTTGCTACAAACTGAACATGGGGGATATAGGAGAGGTAATAGAACCTATGGGTGGTCTGGTTTGCCTTTTTTAAATGTCCAACCTTGCTGCGAGCAGCATTCCAACCCAGTTCTCTCAATGTACTCCAAAAAGATATTTAGGTACAAAAATCCTGATATTGGGCTTTAATCAAACTAAAACCCAATGGCAGAGGTGAGAAGAATGTTGGGAATGCCGTGTGACCTTACTGTTGGTGTTTCCATACAGAGGTTCCTTCGAACCATAAAGAGGTAAACAACGTGCCACCTCCAACTCACTCCCTGACACCTCAGAGAGTAAGAAGATTCCAGAAGTCACTGGTGAGATCATTGACCGGGAGAGGTGAGCGGTGAGGGGAATTCTGGGAGATTATCCAGTAACAGACAAGGGATGTGTCTGGGTGGTGACTGTATCATTGTGTGTGTCAGGTTCCTATAAGGTGTCAGGATGTCACTGTCTATTTCTCCATGGAGGAGAAGACTTACTACCCGAGATTTGCCAAGGTCAGCCCTGCTGTCCTCGGGCCTTTCCAAACAGTGCCGATCGGCTGTGACTGGCGACCTTCGGCTCTGCTCGGCGCCCCCCCCCCCACCTCAGGCCAAAAGCGGTACTGCACAACGCTTTGGCCTGAATCATACTCGTTTTGCGAGACAACACTTGCGAAAAGCTCGTTAACCGTGTTATTCGCAATCCGAGGTTCCACTGTACTGGCTCATAAATTAAAGTATCCTTGTATTATAGCCTCAATCAGGGGGTGATACATATGTATAGTCACAAGGGACAGAAGGTAAATATATAAAAGTTGTAAGTGCTCTCCTTTCTTATGTTCCTAAAAGGTGTCAGGATGTCACTGTCTATTTCTCCATGGAAGAGTGGGAGTATTTAGAAGGACACAAGGATCTCTACAAGGACGTCATGATGGAGAATCAGTCGCCCCTCACATCACTGGGTAAGAGGAGACTTTATTGTAAAGGAGAGAGCAGTACAGAGGCTCCACCTAGATCCCCCATCATCTGATAAACACATAGAAACAATGGATTCAGTCAGTGTGTGTGTTTCCTACAGATGGATCCAGTAATGGGAACCCACCAGAGAGATGTCCCCCTCCTCTGTATTCCCGGCTTACAGTGGGGCCCAAACTGTAGGGTGGTGCACATTATTGTAAAGGAGAGAGCAGTACGGAGGCTCCACCTAGATCCCCCATCATCTGATAAACACATAGAAACAATGTATTCAGTCAGTGTGTGTATTTCCTACAGATGGATCCAGTAATGGGAACCCACCAGAGAGATGTCCCCGTCCTCTGTATTCCCGGGATTCCACACAGGAAGGTCACACCATCCCCCACCATCATCAGGTAGATGATTTTCAGTCTCTGGTAGTTATGATTTATATACAATCTCGTTTGTTACAATAAATGTTGTACTTCATATGCAGAGTGGAAACCTCGGGGGATTTAATATTGTTGTTAAAGAAGAGTTTAAAGAGGAGGAGGATGAGTGTGGAGTGATGAAGGAGTCTTCACGAGGGCAGAAGGATTTCTACAGGAATGATACGATGGAGCCACCAGAGAGGTCTCACCTTCCTCAGTATTCTCTTTATTCCAAACAAGATCACACCGTCCCTCACCATGATCAGGTAGATATGTAACAATCACGAATAGTTAAGATTTATACACAAGCATGTCTCTTACCATAAATGTTTCATTATATATTTATATATTTAGAATGGAAGCCTCGGGGATTTAAATATTGTTATTAAAGAAGAGTTTAAAGAAGAGGATGAGGAGTATGGAGTGATGGAGCCGACTGAGAGATGTCTTCATTCTCAGGATTCCCAGGATTCCACACAGGAAGGTCTCACCATCCCTCACCATCATCAGGTAGGTGGAGTTGAGGGTCGGGAACATAAAGTGATTGAACACTCTGACATGTAGAGACGCGCACACTGAAATATTTCAATTCCGGAATTCCGTTTTCGTCCGAAAAATACATTTATTTAGTTACTCCCGAAATCCGTTTTTATTTATTTTGTTGCGTTAAAAAATGCATTCGTCTGAAAAGCCGAATGAATTAAGGTCGAATATGTCATTGAAGGCTTATGGTGTCTGTCGAATTCTCTAAGAAGATTCGACAAGCAGCTAAACTGTACGACGCCGCAATCGTACTTTTCCGGTCGAATGTTCCGCCTACAAGCTATAGAAGAATTCTAATGTTGTATGACACTAGTAATAATGATGTTTATAAATTATTATTACTAGTCAACCAACATTTGAATTCTTCTATAGCCTATGGGCCGAGCATTTGACGATGTGTGAACAAGATGATATTTTCTATGTGATCTCACATCATAAATACTTCTATGTTACAGAAGATATTTTCTGCCATTCTGTTGGTTTAGGGTGAAGATCTGATAAAAACAAAAGTCGAGAGTGAAGCAGAGGAGATGGATAGGAAGGTTGACGAGAAGTATATGGAGAAGGCTGAAACAGGAACATTCGAAAAGGAGGACACTCCTACAGAGATCAGCACAGGTGAGCTGTAATCTATTCGTCTGCACACTGTGACAGGAAGTCAGGTAAATCTGTGAGTGTTGTCACAAACGGGAGATACATTTCTGCCTTGTTTAGACAATACACCAATTGTTATTAGGCGTCGGCTGCAAAAGTAGCCAGGAAAGGTTTGAGGGCGTTGGAAGACCTCAGATGTTCAGAATGAGGCAATTAAGGCCTCTATAAGTAATCCAGAGGATTACCACTGTTTTGCTGCATCCTGAGGCTTTGTGAGTAAGGAGAGCAGTAGCTGAAAGTCTTCTGAGGAGGTGAGGAGGTGATTGATTTTTCTGTGTGATAAAAATCAAAAGACAATTGTTTTTCTGCTGTATGACCATCAATGTCTGCCCAGCACTAGGCTGTGCCAGACTCCATAGATAGGTTCCTGTGTGGTGTAGGTAGACGCCCCAAGTGGCCAGGGTTTATTTTATGTTTGATTTTGTTTATGCTGTTTGGATGCTTGCAATTGTTTCCAGCAAGATGGAAGAATGAACCAAAATCTTTGTTTTCAGCCGTCTTCGACTGCCTGTCTGTATAAATTCAGTGTGTAGTGAACCCATCCAGGGGGTCACACACCCCACTACCGAGCTAACCCCTTACAACACTGATTGGTCCAGAGTATGGTGGAAGCTGATTAATATCAGCCTATAATAGGTTGATAATGGTCCCCTCCCTGCACTGATACCCATCCAGGGGTTCACCTGGCAGTATTAGGTTGTGTGTCACGCCTAATTACAGTAGCACAGATATGATAACACAGATTAAGACTTTCTTGGGTTGGTCCCTCTTCTTCCAGCAGACTTATAACTAAATGTTACCAAAAAAACAATTTGAACCTCTCAGAAGTCCCACCAGACGTGGCCTTGGACCAAGAGTCTCCAAACTTTCTAAGCAAAGAGCCAGTTCTCTGTCCTTCAGGCTTTAGGGGAAGCACCATGGTTTTTCTCCCACGTTTGTTGGTATCAGCGGGAGGAATAGTGCCTCATGGATGCTGTAACGAAACCCCAAATGGGACAGGGGTTAAAGCCGTTTCAGATATTCCATTCCCAAACCCAAGACCGGTACCGACATTCCACAGTCAGGCAAACGAACCCCAATAACGAGACACACAGCTCTGTTTGAGGTTCCACACGAATAGACCCTTTATTGAGAAATACAGGCTCTTATATACAAGTCCAAATGAACAATGACCCAACTCCACCCACATCATCACACAATGGTTCCTAACGAGCTCCAATACACATCTTTTAGTAGACATTTTGGCTCCAGCTCTGACATAATTTACGTGAGCTAATTAACTACAGCTGACGTCTAAGACACATGACCTTTCGACTGTCTGTTAACTTGCAATACACATTTATCACAGGACTCCTTCACACAATACAGTGTCAATTAGCACAAGCCACAATGACAGATCCTCAGTAGCCATTCTATATTTATTTAAATCACAACAGACAATAGAATGCAATCACAGCAAGCTTTATAGTATACTTCGGCCTGTGCCCTTCATTAGAGACATAGGGTGATCTACACATAAGAGGCATCAGGGATCTTCTGGGTCCCAGGGGCCCTTCCATTACAGATGCATGGGAGGAATAATGGTCCATCATTGGTGACAGTTGCAGGAATGTAGGTTGCAGGAATAGTGCCTGAGATACAAGCAAGCAAATGGGCCACATCTAGCCCCTGGGTCCACCATTTGTTGACCATTGCCTTGGACAATGTGTTCTTTGTTCTTCGGTGCCTAGGCTCATGCTTGTGTGAACACCACATAACTCTCAATTCCTATTGGTTCCAATCAACTTCTGACAAGGCTACACGAACATCTCCAAAGTCCCACCAGGCCACAGGACAGAAACGGCACTTCTCAAAATATGGGACGACGCTCTCCAAGCAAAGGACAAAGCAGAATCTTGTCTCTTGGTGCTGCTGGACCTAAGTGCAGCTTTTCGACACCGTAGGCCACAAAACTCTGCTCACGTGACTCAAATCTACCATGGCTCGCTTCCTAGAAAATCCATCACAGACAGTGAAACTTGGAGTTTTCACATCAGAAGTGCGCACCGTCACATGCGGAGTCCCTCAAGGATCACATCTACCGCCCACTCCTCACAATCATTAGCAAATGGGACCTGCTCTACCACTCCTACGCAGACGACACTCAACTTTATCTTTGCATCGCCAACAAAAAAGACCAATATCATGGATTAGAAAAATGCCCGACATTGATTGATAATTGGATGACGGAGAGCTCCCTCAAACTCAATGGATCAAAAACAGAACTTCTCTTTCTCCACGCAAACTGGAAGACAAAATCTATAACGACATTGACTCCTCCCACCATCTTTGGACAAATCGTCAACCTCAAGCACGAAAGTAAAAAGCCTCGGAGTTATGACTCAGACATGACGATGGACGCACAAATAGGATCAGTAGTCAGCGGATCTCACTATCTCCTCTGCTTGCTGCGCAGACTCATCCCCTTCATCCCGCAAGAGAACACAGCAGTAGTAGTTGGAACATTCATCAATTCCCGACACAACTACGCAAACTCCCTCTACCTCGGACTACGAAATACCAGTTTTCTCATCTACAAGTCGTCAAGAACACGGCAGCCAGACTGGTAACAGGTAAAAAACCGTGGGAACCAATCTCCCCGGTCTTGAGGTCCCTCCACTGGCTGTCCGTAAAGGATCAGGTGACATTCAAGACCCTCTGCCTCACCCACAAATGCACGCAAGGAAACGCGCCGCAAAACTTATGCGAGAAAATAAAACACTACACCTCAAATCGGGCCCTACGATCAACCAACCTGATACTCCTCCGCATCCCCAAGTCCCGCTACAAATCTAAAGTAGAACGAATATTCGCAGTCCAAGGACCACGGCTATGGAACGCTCTACCTACAGACATTCGGATGGAAGTGAACCATCGGGCCTTTTAGGAAAAAAATTAAGACACATCTATTCTGAAGCATGGCTGGACCACGACATTGGATACAGCGCCTTGAGACGATTTAGTTCGAATTTATAGCGCTATACAAGTAACTCACTCACTCAAAAGCCTAGGTCTTGGGCACTGTCTTCCGTGTTTAAGGGGAGAATCTGCCTAGTGCCTAGGCTCATGGTTGTGTGAACAGCACAAAACTCTCAAGGGCAGATTCTCGTAGATCGCTGCATCTCTGCGGCGGCGTAACGTATCTCATTTACGTAACGCCGCCGCAAGTTTTACGGGCAAGTGCTCGATTCACAAAGCACTTGCGTAGCGTAAATCCCCCGGCACAAGCCCGCCTAATTCAAATTAGGCGGGTAGGGGGCGTATAGCATTTAAATTAGGCGCGTTCCCGCGCCGAACCTAATGCGCATGCGCCGTCCCTAAAATTTCCCGATGTGCATTGCGCTAAATTACATCGCAAGGACGTCATTGGTTTCAACGTGAATGTAAATGGCGTCCAGCCCTATTCACGGACGACTTACGCAAACGACGTTAAATTTTTACATTTCGACGCGGGAATGACGGCCATACTTAACATTGGTTGCCCCTCATATAGCAGAGGCAACTTTACGCGTCGCAAATCTAACGTAAACGTCGTAGGACAGTTTAACCGGTTCCCGACCGGCTCCTGTACATATACGTCGGCAGAATGGTACGGCTGGGCAAAGTAACGTATATATAAACATCAATTTGAAATTCCCACCGCGCGGGCGCGTGCCCCTGCTGCAAACTCTGTGACCGTGTCCACGGACTCGATGTCCACCGGTGTCCCGCGATCGGGTCACAGAGCTGCAGAACGGGGAGATGTCAGTGTAAACATGCATCGCCCCGTTCTGCCTAGTGACATGTCACTGATCGTCTGTCCCTCTCTCATCGGGAGCAGCGATCAGTGACGTGTCACTTGTAGCCACTCCCCCTAACAGTTAGAATCACTCCCTAGGACACACTTAACCCCTTCCTCGCCCCTAGTGGTTAACCCCTTCACTTCCAGTGTCATTTTCACTGTAATCAGTGCATTTTTAAAGCACTGATCGCTGTAAAAATGACAATGGTCCTAAAAATGTGCCAAAAGTGTCCGATGTGTCCGCCATAATGTCGCAGTCACGAAAAAAAAAACGCTGATCGCCGCCATTACTAGTAAAAAAAAATATTAATAAAAATGCCATAAAACTATCCCCTATTTTGTAGAAGCTATAACTTTTGCGCAAACCAATCAATAAACGCTTATTGCGATTTATTTTTATTTTTTTACCAAAAATAGGTAGAAGAATACGTATCGGCCTAAACTGAGGGAAAAAAAATGTTTCTATATATTTTTGAGGGATATTTATTACAGCAAAAAGTAAAAAATATAGATTTTTTTTCCAAATTGTCGCTCTATTTTTGTTTATAGCGCAAAAAATAAAAACCGCAGAGGTAATCAAATACCACCAAAAGAAAGCTCTATTTGTGGGAAAAAAAGGATGCCAATTTTGTTTGGAAGCCACGTCGCACGACCGCGCAATTGTCAGTTAAAGCGACGCAGTGCTGAATCGCAAAAAGTGGCAAGGTCTTTGGGCCGCCAAATCCTCCGGGGCTGAAGTGGTTAAGTGAACTGATCCGCGCCCATCCCCCGTTAATAATGTTTTTTTATGTATTTCCAGGAAACGCCACGAAGAAACTGTCAAAGGATCGTCTCACTTTATCTCCAGGTTGTAAAATGAAGGATGAGGACACTAAAGAGAGTTCCAGAATTCAGGAGGAGAAGCCGCATTCCTGCCCCGATTGCGGGAAACGTTTTGCATCAAAGATACTAGTTGGCAAACATCAAAAATCTCACTCGGGCGAGAAGCCGCACGCCTGCACCCACTGCGGCAAGTGTTTCGCCACGCGAACGCTAGTTGCCAGGCATCAGAGATCTCACACGGGGGAGAAGCCGTATTCCTGCTCTGAGTGCGGGAAACGTTATTCGCAAACATCCAAACTTATTAGACACCAGAGATCCCACACGGGGGAGAAGCCATTCTCCTGCCCTGAGTGTGGGAAATGCTACCCGGCAAAATACGAACTGGTCGCACATCTAAAATGTCACACGGGGGAGAGGCCGTTTGCCTGCGCAGAGTGCGGGAAATGTTTTAAAGAGAAGTCCCATCTGAACACACACTTAAGATCCCACACGGGGGAGAAGCCGCATCCCTGCCCTGAGTGTGGGAAATGTTTCAAAGAGAAGTCCCATCTCTACACCCACCTGAAAACTCACAAGGGGGAGAAGCCATATTCCTGTGCGGATTGTGGGAAACGTTTTTCTGAGAAGTACCATCTTAACAGTCATCGGAAAATTCACACGGGGGAGAAGATGCACCCTTGCACCGAGTGCGGGAAAAGTTTTCCTATGGCGTCCCACCTTTTAATACATCAGAGAAAGCACACTGGGGAAAAGCCGTTTCCCTGCCCTCAGTGCGGGAAATGTTTTGTTAGGAAATCTCACGTGGATAGGCACCAAAAATCTCACACGGGGGAGAAACCGTTTTCCTGTGCCGAGTGCGGGAAAAGTTTTTCGCAGAAGTGCCATCTTACCAAACACCAAAAAGAGCACACTGGCGAGAAGCCGTTCCCCTGCCCCGAGTGCGGGCAATGTTTTACTCACAAATCGCTGCTAGAAAGACATCACAGGTCCCACACGGGGGAGAAGCCGTTTTCCTGCCCCGAGTGCGGGAAAGGTTTTTCGGATAAGGCCAAACTCTCTAGGCATCAGAGGCTGCACACGGGCGAGAAACCGTATTCCTGCCCCGAGTGCGGGAAATGCTATCCGCAGAAATCAGAACTTGATATACATCAGAGGTCTCACACGGGGGAGAAGCCGTATTCCTGCCCTGAGTGCGGGAAGCGGTTTACACAGAAATCTCATGTCTCCAGACATCAGAGGTCCCACACGACCGTGGAGGTGATTGTGTCCTGAGTATGGAAAATGGTTTCTATACCAGGCAGTGACATACATGGTAGAAAACGCATAGCTAACTACTCCTCTAACTGTCAAATTCAAGGAAAGAGGGGGGAGGGGCGTGTCATTTCTGGATTGTTCTTCTTCCCATGTAGTCTGATCTCCCCTGCCATTTAACACAAGCCTCAAAGAAAGGAGTCATGGTGAGGAACATGCTAGATATTACTTGGGGGGTGAAGAGTGGGGGCATCACACTACTTGGTGCCAGGACTATTCAGTACAGCTATAAGCCTGCACAGGCAGATGCATTGGCTTGTAGGCTGCCACCTGCTGCCTGAAAATGGTAAATATGACATTTTCAGAGCTAACATTTTAATTTTACTTGTTAAAACATACAAATATATTAACACCAATTATTTTTTTAGCATGAAACCTAGATATTCAAGTTCATTTTATTCCTTGTATGATTAATAAAAGTGTGCTTTCGGATTTGCTTTATTATTTTTTGTTTTCTTTCTTACGTGTCTCTTTTTTGTTGTGTGACTATTGAAGAAGCCTGTTAGAGGCACTGGTGGCTCTGTGGTTCTTGATTCTGGGGAGTGTAGTTCCACTGTCCACCTGTGCATATCTCCCAGCAATCATCAGGTTCCAGAAATTTCCCAATGATTATGGCTGCTGGGAGTGTACTTAGTCCCATCAAGAGGCTCACTATTTTAGCTTTACTTTTGGAGGATCCTGCTCACATTTTTTTTTATTTTGGCCTCTTGCACACATCTTGCAGATGTTTGCAGGCATGTTAGAGACCTGGCATAAAATATCCATTGTATTCCCATGTATTCCCTTTAAACCCAAACACATATAAATAACACTGGTTCTGTGGCTGATGGGGAACATGTCCTCTGGACCTGGGTTCCATGAAAACCTAGGAGTCTCCAGAGGTTGATAATGTATAGAGTAAGGGCTGGAGGGACCCCAAAGGCCCAAAAGACCAAAGACAAGGGGGCAGGGGGACTATATCGGTACTAGATAAGAAAAAATGTAGTAGAGATAAAAGATATATATCAGTTTATTTAACATAGTATTAAAAAAAAAGAGACACATATAATCATAAAATACATAAAAAAAACAACAATATAGAGCGATGGACATATTGTACGACCAACCGTACAGGTCATCCGAGATGGGATAAACCCTGAGCACAGGGTGGTGGTGAAAACAAGGGGGTCATACAACACTGGATCTTGACTAGTTTCGCAACAAAGTTGCTTCGTCAGGAGAATTCTATACAGAGGACAACCACTCGCTAGGGAGCCAGAAGCCAACCGCGGAGAGCACTCTCACACAGGGACCAGGGGGGGGGGGGGGGGGGCAACTGCGAAGGTAGACCTGTTGTGACTTTGTGTTATTAAAAATGTATTAAGATAAGGGGGCCCTAGGACCCACGTGGAAGCAAACAGCAAGTAGTTATCCAAAACCGTGTTTTAAGGGTTCAAATATGTCATAAACTTTAAATTCACTGGTAAGTGTACAGCCTGTGATCGGGTAAGATCAAAGCTCGTGATAGGGCCGGGTGTATTCTGGCTCTCAGATAATTTCCCACTGACACATTTGATCTTTTAACTGTCCGGAAAGTGGCAATTTTTCTCAATGACCACAAGTGTAAGGAGCATTCCACCTCAACCAGGGTTCCATGGAAGCCTAGGGTTCCTCTAGAGCAGTGGTTGTCATCCCTGTCCTTAAGTACCACCAGCAGGCCATGTTTTGGTAATTTCTCTTAGATAAAATAGCTGTACAAAATACCAAGCCATTGAGGAATCGTGCCACGTTGTTGGATAAGTGGGAGGAATAGTGCTTCATTGATGGTTTTTATGGGAAGAATAATGGTCCATCATTGATGACAGTTGGAGGCACTGGTGGCTCTGTGGTCCTTGGTTCCGAAGAGTGTAATTTCACTGTCCAGCTGTGGATATCTCCCAGCAATCATCAGGTTCCAGAAATGACCCAATGATTCTGGCTGCTGGGAGTGTACTTAGCCCCATCAAGAGGCTCACTATTTTAGCTTTACCTTTGGAGGATCCTGCTCACATTTTGTTTAGAATTTTGGCCTCTTGCACACATCTTGCAGATGTTTGCAGGCATATTAGAGGCCTGGCATACAATTTCCATTGTATTCCCATGTAGGGTTGCCACCTCATCCCTTTAAACCCAATTATCACCTTAATCAGCCATTGATCCTGTGTAGATAAAATGTGTTCGGGTTTAAAGGGAAGTGTCAGAGAAATAGTGTTTGGAAAATAGGCCGTAGAAGTACTGGCAATCTTGCCAGTAGAAGAATTGGGCGTCATAGGTGCATCGTGTGACAGATGGTTCCCCCTGCTGGCCTATAAAAGGCTGCCTCTGTCTGACCCACGTTGCTGGATTGTCTTCAGATCTTCCCTGTTCCTGTGTCATAATTTCAAGTGATTCCTGTTGTGACCTTGGCTTGCTTTCTGACCTGCTCTGATCTCTCCTCTCCCCGGGCCCTGTTTGATCCCCGGCTTGGCTCACGGACTTTGCTATACTTGCACCTGCCTGATTTCCAGTGTTTGATCCCCGGCTTGGCTCACAGACTTTTCTATACTTGCACCTGCCTGATTACCAGTGTTTGACCCCTGGCTTGGCTCACGGACTTTTCTATACTTGCACCTGCCTAATTACCAGTGATTGACCCTGGCTTGGCTTATCACTTACCTGTGATTGATCCTCAGTTGGCCTCACCACAGCCTCCAATCTGCTCCCCTGTGTTCTACCCTCAGCCAGGCTTTTACTAGCGTCCCGATTACTCCTTGTCGTCTTCTCAAGCAAAGTCTCCAAGCGATCAACAGCTCAAGCCTTCTCAACCTGCTGACAATCGGTGCTTCTTTGAGCCCTATACCTCCTGTACAACCTTCAGAGGTATACTGCGCTTAGCCGCAAGGGGAGCCTCTCTCAGAATCTTAGCCTCGGAAAAGGTACCTGACAGGTTGAGGTGGTAACCCTATATCCATGCTCATGGAGCAGCAATTGGTGTGTTTAACCTTCTATACAAGTGAACGACTGCACGCACCTGTAGTCTGTTTTTAAGTGCATATGATATACTTGCATGTGCATGAGGCTGTGAAGTCAGGAAAATTACCCATATGGGCATTGTTAATATTTAAATATTGTTTATACTACCTTAAACATTTTATAAAATGGGGGTGTGATTTTGTAGGTGTGGTTAAAAGTGTCCGTGATCATTAGAGTGTCCCCGAATCTCATTTTTAAATCTGGTCACCTTATCCTAGGCTGAGCAGTCAAACTGAGATTATATATATATATATCAATTCTGGGCTTACAAAATCTGTATAGAAATTTTTAAATCACCACTTGTGGGAGTGGAGATGACTCCATCTATAAGGATATACAATACATACACACACACACACACACACACACAGCACAAGGCCGCGTTCATACTTCGAGACGTTTCTTGGGCTGCATTTCCTCGGAGCTCCACAAGGTGGTGATCTCACTTCTGTCTAGACAGTAAGGCTCTATGGAAGACAGACAGGAAGTCTCTATGGACAACAGGAAGTGATGTCATGTACAGACAGGAAGTGATGTTAGTTTACAGACAGGAAGTTCAGGGGGAGAGCTTAATTCGGAGGCCGTAGAGGTGAGACTTTGCTGGGAGTGGCTACAGAGGAGGTAATAAGATATTATTTTTTTATTTACACCCAGTAACCCCCCCGTCATGTCCATCCTCTTCCCCCATAGTCACTGTAATGTCTTTTATCTCCACTAGATGATGATACACACATATATAGTGTAGATTAACCTAGATTAACCCCTTCAGGGGGTTTCAACCAATGACATTTTCACTCAGTCTACCCTAACGTATTATACAACTTTTTTAGGCCCCGTACATGCTATGATCGCGTTTATGCACATTTTGGGTGTGTTTTTTCATGCTTTACACATAAGGCCGCCTATTCATTTGCGTGGGCTCACCAATGAGTGGAAAATTAGCCAAAGTAGCTCAGGGGTCAGGGTCCGTTGAAAAGCCTGGGAAGATAGTGCCCCTGGAGTGGCAGTCCAGGGGTGCCATACATTGCACGAGTGTTTGAGGGGCACTCACCGTATGGCACTTTGGTCACGATCTCCACAACACACTTTTTAACACCTGCCTCTTGGGCCAGGCCTTTTGGCTAGGACCAGGGGAATTTTTGTTTCCTGGCCAGAGGGCCGGCCATTGTATTGCACGATGGTCACTTTCCACTCACCTCTCCCACCTTCCTTCTCCCCCACTGTCTTTTTTATTTTACCCTTGTGTTTGTCACTTTATGTCTTTTTTTGTTGGTGCACTTTTGTACACCTTGCGTGTGATGAGTAGGGTGCTGGTCCTTGGGCCTGCCTTGAAAGTCTTGGGAGTAGGTGGACATGGCCTTCTGGCTTAGTTTGCCTGCTCTCATGGGGTCTCCCTTTGGGGGAGCCTCACCGAGGAGGGATCTGTTTCGGCAGACCCTCCAAGAAAGTTGGGTCTGTTTCGGCTTCGGCTGCATGGACCACAGATTACTCTAGTCCCTGCCAGGAGCCTAACGCCACGGGGGATCAGGGTTGGGTCCTTTTCGGAGGACCACTTGACGATGTACCCGTCACAGTTTTTTGTGTATCACTCTTTATGTGCGTGCACATTTTTTCCTGCACCGGGTGAAGTTTTTGGGTTGTGTTATGCACGCCACAGGCTTTTCAGTAGAAAATAAAAGTAGCTCACGTAGATTGAGCTTTGTGGCTTTTTTTTTTTAATTAACTTGATGTGGCTCGTTTGTCAAACGTTTTTGTGTTGTTTTTTGCACATGGAAAAACGCACATCTGCTTGCCGTAGTTGAGTGCCATTAACACTGAATGGCACCTTAAGTGCAAAAAAAAAGATTTTCATACGTTTCGTAAATGCGCACAAAAACAAGTGATTTTGTGCATGTTCATGAAATGTTGAGGCGTGGATAGGGTCTACTAAGGCCTCATTCTCGCCTTTTGCTTTTGAAAACGAGCACAGAAATGCAAGTTTCTGGAAAGGCGAGAAAGACAGCCAAAACGTGCATTGTGTTTGCAGCGTCAATAATTCTTAATGGCACTCCAAATGCGGTATCAATCATGTGACAAAATGCTTTAACATGCACAAGGCTCGGTACCGAAAGAAGGTGCAGGAGCTACACTGGCGTTTTGTTGTGTGTTGGGCAGCCCATAAAAGTGAATGAGCTGCTCTATGCTGTAGCCCAACAAACCTGCAAAAACAGTGTAGATTTTAATGTTTATGTCTTTATTTTAGTCGTTTTAATTTGGAATAATCTTACTATAATCTTAATAAACTTTTACGCGATTATCTCAAATCTTCACCACAAATCATTAGCGCCAATGTCTCTTGAGTACAAGGATATCTCATCAGGGCCATCTTTATGTAGCAGTTAAGTTCCAACCTGAAGTTCACTGTTACTTAAGGTGTTTTTCTATATCTTCCAACTGTGGAAACTGGAAAAGTGGTACACTTCCATGTGTAGATGGTCCAGATCTGCTGTTTTTCTTTCTTTCTTTCTTTCTTTCTTTCTTTCTTTCTTTTTTCTTCTCAGTCGTTGGCTCTAATGGCATTGTTGTTGATGTTCAGGTTCTGAGGGATAGACATTGCGATGGTTGTTGATGTCCAGATTCTGAGGGATTGACATTGCGATGATTGTTGATGTCCAGGTTCTGAGGGATAGACATTGCGATGGTTGTTGATGTCCAGATTCTAAGGGATGGACATTGCAATGGTTGTTGATGTCCAGGTTCTGAGGGATAGACATTGCAATGGTTGTTGAGGTTGTGGTTCTAAAGGAATGGACATTGCGATGATTGTTGATGTTGTGGTTCTGAGGGATGAACATTGCGATGATTGTTGAGGTTGTGGTTCTGAGGGATGGACATTGCGATGATTGTTGATGTCCAGGTTCTGAGGGATAGACATTGCGATGGTTGTTGAGGTTGTGGTTCTGAGGGATGGACATTGCGGTGATTGTTGAGGTTGTGGTTCTGAGGGATGGACATTGCGATGATTGTTGATGTCCAGGTTCTGAGGGATAGACATTGCGATGGTTGTTGAGGTTGTGGTTCTGAGGGATGGACATTGCGATGATTGTTGATGTCCAGGTTCTGAGGGATAGACATTGCGGTGATTGTTGAGGTTGTGGTTCTGAGGGATGGACATTGCGATGATTGTTGATGTCCAGGTTCTGAGGGATAGACATTGCGATGGTTGTTGAGGTTGTGGTTCTGAGGGATGGACATTGCGATGATTGTTGAGGTTGTGGTTCTGAGGGATGGACATTGCGATGATTGTTGAGGTTGTGGTTCTGAGGGATGGACATTGCGATGATTGTTGAGGTTGTGGTTCTGAGGGATGGACATTGCGATGGTTGTTGATGTTGTGGTTCTGAGGGATGGACATTGCGATGGTTGTTGATGTTGAGGTTTTACAGGAATGGACATTGTGATGATTGATGATGTTAAGGTTCTGAGGGATGGACATACCAAATTCAGCCAACCCTGAAGGCCAGTACGTCCACTTCTTGTAAAGTTTATTGTTGGACTTGAAAGGCCCATTTTTGCTGGTGTGAGTCCAATTTTTTTCATCACAGGAACCTCTACATAGGATGAATTCTTTCTTCTGGTGGATGTGGACCAACATATTGCCCTTAGTCATTAGAAAGGAGATTGCTGCCCCCAGAAAATCAGCCATGTAGACAAAAGTGAAGGTGGCTTCAGCCTGCGTGTTCCTGACAGAACCATGTCCTTGATGCGTTTCATTCCGCCCATTGTGGCTTAGTTATAGGACTATGGCTAAGCCCCAGTGGGCAGGGCGAAACGTGTCAGACAGGAGCAAGAGGAGGATCTAGGCAAACAGAATTCGGCAGCAACAAAAACACTGGAGCGAGACACTAGAAGGTGGGGACCTAAATACCCTCCCAGGGGCCAGCATCAGGTGGTAATTGATTACAAGGTTCTGCTGGGAGACACCTGCTGGTGGACACTGAAATTACAACCCTCTGCCCAGGGAACCACAATGCCACCTGTAGGTGATACAGGTCCTGACAAGGAGATTGCTCTGCATGGCTTGGAGGTTGTCCAAGCTGTCTGAGTCTTTTAGCCACAACTTTGGTCAAGAAAAGTGACTATCTTTGTCATAATTAGGGCATTCCAGGAAGGGTGTTCTGCCTTCTTGTTCCACTACTTCTAGGTGGATGCCTCGGGCCAATGTCGAGACCTATGGTCTAGAAGTTGGGCTTCTCACTTTTCTGTGGAAGCTTATAGTCCTTCTTAAAAACTGAACATAGCGGATGTTGGAGGGTTTATGGCCCATATGGCTGGCCTAGAGTTTGTCTTATTTATAGTGTCCGATCTTCTGGTATATGGCAATACTTTGCAGTTGTTAACAAATCTCTGCGGGGAGAGATGGGGAAAAAAATTTTTTGGGAACGTCATATGACATTGCTGTTGATGTTTTTCTATGCAGAGCTTTCCTGTGAAGTCTGGTGATCAGGTCAAATCTCAGTGCCTCCACCTCGCTGCCTGACACCTGGAAACACCAAGAAGATTCTAGAAGTCACCAAGAAGATCTTTGGGCTGCTGACAGGAGAGGTGAGCGGTGCCGGGAATTCTGGGACATTATCCAGTAACAGACAAGGGGTGTGTCTGGATGGTGACTGTATCATTGTGTGTGTCAGGTTCCTATAAGGTGTCAGGATGTCACTGTCTATTTCTCAATGGAGGAGTGGGAGTATTTAGAAGGACACAAGGATCTCTACAAGGACGTCATGATGGAGAATCAGCCGCCCCTCACATCACCGGGTAAGAGGAGACTTTATCTTAAAGGAGAGAGCAGTACGAAGGCTCCACCTAGATACCCCATCATCTGATAAACACATAGAAACAATAGATTCAGTCAGTGTGTGTGTTTCCTACAGATGGATCCAGTAATGGGAACCCACCAGAGAGATGTCCCCGTCCTCTGTATTCCCAGCTAACAGTGGGGCCCAAACTGTAGGGTGGTGCACATTATTGTAAAGGAGAGAGCAGTACGGAGGCTCCACCTAGATCCCCCATCATCTGATAAACACATAGAAACAATGTATTCAGTCAGTGTGTGTGTTTCCTACAGATGGATCCAGTAATGGGAACCCACCAGAGAGATGTCCCCGTCCTCTGTATTCCCGGGATTCCACACAGGAAGGTCTCACCATCCCCCACCATCATCAGGTTGGTATTTGCCAATTATTGGTAGTTATGATTTATACACAAACATGTTTGTTACAATAAATGTTTTATTTTATATTTAGAATGGAACCCTTGAGGGTTTTAATATCATTATCAAAGAAGAGTTTAAAGAGGAGGACGATGAGTATGGGGTGATGGAGTTTCCCGAAGAACACACTGATCTCATTAAGGATGTTAGGAAGGAGCCAACTAAGAGACGTCTTCGTTCTCGGGATTCCACACAGGAAGGTCACACCATCCCCCACCATCATCAGGTAGGTGGAGTTGAGGGTCGGGAACATAAAGTGATTAAACACTCTGACATGTGGAAACGATGTGTGGACTCTACAAGATGATATTTTTGTCAGAAACCATGAATCAGACCGAGACAGAAGTACAGTTAAATCACACTTGTTTAATAATAATAATAATAAAAAGATAAACATAGTAAGCGTAGTCAAAACATAGCCAGAGTTCAGGAACCGGATCAGATAGTCAGCCAAGCCAAATGTCAGAGAGCCAGAGATTTACATAGTAGAAGAGCAAGCAGGATCAGGAGCCAGAAAGGGACATCAGCCGAGCAAAGTCTTCAACAGGAACACAGGAGAAAGTCTCTGTGATGTTGACCAAGGCGAAGGCAGAGAGCAAATGAGCTGGTAGGCTTAAGTAGGAAGGACTGACGAGCAGGATCATCAACAGGTGAGTCACTGTTGAGAGATGGGAACTGGCAATTAGCCGACAGCTAAGCGGCCAGCTCAGAGAAGGAAGGGCTGAGCCCAGCCCCGACAGTGATCTCACATCATAAATACTTTGTTACAGATGTTATTTTCTACTATTCTGTTGGTTTAGGGTGAAGATCTGATTAAAATGAAAGTTGAGGAGATAGAAGAAGAGACGTGTGTGAGGGATGATCCCGCTGCTGAGATCAGCACAGGTGAGCCATAATATATTCTTCTGTTATCTCTGCTCTGTTTGTAGGTAGGGGTCACTCTGTTTCCCCATTAGGAGATATGTTCCTTCAAGGAAGGAGACTGAGTTCATTTCCTCTGGTCGGTATTATTTAAATACTTTGGGTGGAGCCTGGGAGGGCCTGTTCTGGAACCACATGCATTTCATCAGTCCTGATGCAGAGAGTGGCCCAAGCCAGTGGAGCCGTGCTGATAGATGTGACCAGTGGTATGGTGCGTGTGTGCGCAGGGCGCACCTCGTCTTGGGCACACCGTATATTTACGTGTAAAGGTGGAGATTATTATTTAGGGTGCTGTGGACTATGTAGAGCCCAGGAGTTAGGCCTTAAACTGCCCTGTTTTAGGCTGGGTTCACACTATTGCAGGCTCCCCACATCCAAGTCGAAATAGCAAGAGATTTTGACCGACTCTCTATGTAGCCGGTTCACGTAGCTCTGGTGTGAATTTGCACAGGGGTCCAGTGCGTCCCCGTTCACCGTTTCAGGTCCGATTTCAGCTTGAATTTTTGGCTGAATTTGAACCTGAAATAGACCAAAAGACGCACAGAACCCATTTCAGGTCCCAATTCAGCCAAAAATTCAAGCTGAAATCGGACCTGAAAAGGTGAACGGGGACGCACTGGACCCCTGCTGTGAGCCGCATGCGACAATAGTGTGAACCCAGCCTTAGGCAGGCCCTGATGGATTACTCTCAAATGATTGTCTCGCTTTATTTCCAGGTTGCAAAATTGAAGATGAGGACATCTCAGGATGTTTTGGTGGACTTGACAGTGTGGATAGACATCGGGGTCCCTCTGACTCTAAGCAATTTCGTACTGTGAAGGATGGTGCCAAATTTCAGGAAGAGAAGACCCTTTCTGATCCTGACTGCGCGGAAAGCGTTGTCTTTGAACCAAGTGTCCAGGCACAACATAGATCCCAAACAGCAGAGAAGCCACATGCCTGCCCCGACTGCGAGAAAAGTTTTATCACACGATCACTACTTGTCAGACATCAAAGATCTCACACAGGGGAGAAGCCGTATTCCTGCTCTGAATGCGGGAAATCATATTCACAAGCATCAAAACTGGTCAGACATCAGAGGTGCCACACGGGGGAGAAGCCGTATTCCTGCTCCCAGTGCGGCAAATGTTTCGTAACGAAATCAGAACTTGTCATACATCAAAGATCCCACACGGGGGAGAAGCCGTTTCCCTGCCCCGAGTGCGGGAAATGTTTTTCGCTAAAAGCGAAACTTGTCAGGCATCAGAGATCTCACACGGGGGAGAAGCCGTTTTCCTGCCCTGAGTGCGGGAACAGTTTTTCAGATAAGCCCAAACTCATTAGGCATCAGAAGTTGCACACGGGCGAGAAACCGTATTCCTGCCCCGAGTGCGGCAAATGTTATCTACAGAAATCAGTACTTGATATACATCAGAGGTCTCACACGGGGGAGAAGCCGTTTTCCTGCCCTGAGTGCGGGAAATGTTTTACACAGAAATCTCATGTCTCCAGACATCGGAGGTCCCACAGGACCGTGGAGGTGATTGTGTCCTGAGTATTAAAACTGTTTTTTATACCAGGCCGTCACATACATGTGGCTAGCTACTCCTCTAAATGTCCAATGCAGGGAGAGAGGGGGGAGGGGCATGTAATTGCTGGATTGGTTCTTTCAGTGTAGTCTGATCTCTCCTGCCATTTAGCACAAGCCTCAAAGAAAGGAGTCCTGGTGAGGAACATGCTAGATATTACTTGGGGGGTGAAGAGTGGGGGACCACACTACATGGTACCAGTGACTATTCAGCACAGCTGTGAACTTGCACAGGTAGCTGCATTTGCTGGTAGGCTGCCATCTGCTGGAAAATATGACATTTTCCGGGGGAAGCAGTTAAATTTTTTACAGTGGAACCTCGGATTGCGAGTAAGGCGGTTTACGAGCCTTTCGCAATATAAGCTATTCTTTAAAAATCAATCCCAACTGGCTTTGCGAGCGTTGTCTCGAAAGACGAGCAGGAGTATAGCCCCTGGGATGTGCAGTACCGCATTTGGCCAGAGGTGCGGGGGGCGCCGGTGATGCTCGGAGACACTCGGTTCCTGAGTGTCTCTGAGCGTCTTTAAGTGTTTCCGAGGGTCTCCGGCACCACTGCACCTCTGGCCACATGCGGTACTGCATAGACAAGCAGTGGCTGTGGAACGGATTATCTGAGTATCCATTATTTCCTATGGGGAAACTCTCTTTGATATACGAGTGCTTTGGATTACAAGCTTTCTTCTTATGCTCGTAATCCAAGGTATTACTGTACTTGCTAAAACATACAAATATATTAACCCTGTGAGGGACCACCTGGCACCCAGTCTGGGTGCCCTTTGCCGTGATACAGCTTCCTCCATTCTGGAACCAGGTATTATAGCTGAATATTGCACCCGAGAACTAGACAACACTAGCTTAGGTGCAAACTGGAACTGAATTTATTGTAAATTCACACAGAATATATATACCACATAATATAGGGTAAGAGCTTGATCACATTATCCTAAACAATGCAAACTGTAAACAGTAATATCAGTACTAATGAACAGCTAACATACAGTGCATCCGGGAAAGTATTCACAGTGCTTCGCTTTGTCCACACTTTGTTATGTTACAGCCTTTTTCCAAAATGAATTAAATTCATTATTTTCTTTAAAATTCTACAAACAATCCACCATAATGACAACCTGAAAGAAGTTTGTTTTAAATCTTTGCAAATTTATTAAAAATGAAAAAAAAAACATGTACATAAGTATCACAGGCTCCTCCCATGTACATAAGTACCACAGACTCCTCCCATGTACATAAGTACCACAGACTCCTCCCATGTACATAAGTATCACAGGCTCCTCCCATGTACATAAGTACCACAGACTCCTCCCATGTACATAAGTACCACAGACTCCTCCCATGTACATAAGTACCACAGACTCCTCCCATGTACATAAGTATCACAGACTCCTCCCATGTACACAAGTACCACAGACTCCTCCCATGTACACAAGTATCACAGCCTTTGCTCAATGATTTGGTGAAGCTCCTTTGGCACCAATTAAAGCATCAAGTGTTTCTGAGTATGATGCTACGAGCTTGGCACACCTATATTTGGGCAGTTTCTCCCATTCTTCTTTGCAGGACCTCTCAAGCTCCATCAGGTTGGAGGGGAAGCGTCGGTGCACAGCCATTTTCAGATCTCTCCAGAGATGTTCAATCGGGTTCAAGTCTGAGCTCTGGCTGGGCCACTCAAGGACATTCACAGAGTTGTCCCATAGCCACTCCTTTGTTATCTTGGCTGTGTGCTTAGGGTCGTTGTCCTGTTGTTGGAAGATGAACCTTCACCCCAGTTTTAGGTCCAGAGCGCTCTGGGGAAGGTTTTCATCAAGGATGTCTCTGTACAATGCTGCATTCATCTTTCCATTGATCCTGACTAGTCTCCCAGTTCCTGCCACTGAAAAACATCCCCACAGCATGATGCTGTCACCACCATGCTTCACAGTAGGCATGGTATTGGCCAGGTGATGAGCTGTGCCTGGTTTCCTCCAGACATGACACTTGCCATTCAGGCCAAAGAGTTCAATTTTTGTTTCATCAGACCAAAGAATTTTGTTTATCATAGTCTGAGAGTGCTTCAGATGCCTTTTGCCAAACTCCTGGTGGGCTGTCATGTGTCTTTTACTGAGGAGTGACTTCCATCTGGCCACTCCCCCAAACAGGCCTGATTGGGGGAGTGGTGCAGAGTTGGTTGTTCTTCTGGAAGGTTCGCTGGAGCTCTGTCAGAGTGACCATTTGGGTTCTTGGTAGAGCTGCACAATTAATCGTGGAGAGAATCGCGATCTTGATTCTCCCCGCCCGCGAGATGACCCGCGATTCTTCTGTTTCACGGCCGGTTCCACGTAACCAGCGTGGAACGCAAATGGCGCCGATTTCGGAACCGATGGCAGCAGCCTGCGCCGCTGGATGGATGCCTGGGCTTCTCTTGCAGATCTGTACAAATGTAGTGTGTATCCATGCGCCACCCAGTGGTTGCCGGCGGGACTGCTTCTGATGTATTAATCTTTCTCATAGTTCTGTACAACTGTGTGTATTCATGCGCCACCCAATGGTTGCTGGCGGTACTGCTTCTGATGTATAAAAGAGACCAGTGATATGTCTATAATGTTAAAGACCATATAACTCCTATGAAAAAAACAGAATCAAAGTTTGATTCTGCTTTTTTCATAGGAGTAATATGGTCTTTAACATTATAGACATACCACTGGTCTGTTTTTTATATATTCATATTTTCAGATAAATCACAGGTTTATTTATTTATTTAGGGGGGGGGGGGGTTCTGGCATTCAGTTTTTGAGAATCGTGAGAGAATCGTGATCTTTAGTCTAAGCAAAAAAATTGTGATTCTCATTTTGACCAGAATCGTGCAGCTCCAGTTCTTGGTCACCTCCCTGACTAAGGCCCTTCTCCTCTGATCGCTCAGTTTGGCCGGGCGGCCCGCTCTAGGAAGAGTCCCGGTGGTTCAAAACTTCTTCCATTTACGGATGATGGAGGCCACTGTGCTCATTGGGACATTCAATGCCACAGAAATGTTTCTGTACCCTTCCCCCGATCTATGCCTCCATACAATCCTGTCTCCGAGTTCTACAGGCACTTCCTTGGACTCCATGGCTTTGTTTGTGCTCTGACATGCACTGTTATCTGTGGGAACTTATATAGACAGGTGTGTGCCTTTCCAAATCATGTCCAATCAACTGAATTTACCACAGGTGGACTCCAATCAAGTTGTAGAAACATCTCAAGGACGATCAGTGGAAACAGGAGGCACCTGAGCTCAATTTTGAGTGCCATGGCAAAGTCTGTGATACTTATGTACATGGAAGGAGCTTGTGATACTTATGTACATGGGAGGAGCCTGTGATACTTAGGTACATGGGAGGAGCCTGTGATACTTAGGTACATGGGAGGAGCTTGTGATACTTATGTACATGGGAGGAGCTTGTGATACTTATGTACATGGGTGGAGCCTGTAATACTTATGTACATGGGAGGAGCTTGTGATACTTATGTACATGGGTGGAGTCTGTGATACTTATGTACATGGGAGGAGCCTGTGATACTTAGGTACATGGGAGGAGCCTGTGATACTTATGTACATGGGATTTTTTTTGTTTTTTATTTTTAATAAATACACTATCTGGGGAGAAAAGTCTGAAGTTCAAAAAAATCAATGGGGTATATGGAAATTTTTGGTGTCTGAGGCTGTTGATGGATTATGACACCGGGATTTGGAGGAGCTGTTAGGATCTTGGGTTTGACATGAAAAAAAAAGGCTGTTGGTCTTATGGTGGCGTCTTCTTATTTTTTTCCCTTTGGGAGGGAGGGTTAGAAGTAGCATGTAAATTGAACTTCAAAATGTATGTAATTGATTTTAAATTAACTTATAATAAAAACGCAATATACCAAAAAAAGAAATCATGCAGATGAGCAGCATAAATATTCTGAAATATTCTGAACTGAGGGCCTGATTCGCTGACACCGGTTGATGCGCCTACAACCAATAGAGCGATAGGGAACTCATCCTCTGAACTAGGGTTCCTCCAGAGGTTGCTAGGAGGCTCGTTTTGTGAAGGGGAATCGGGTGTTTTTTTTAAAATCAAAGCAGTACTTACCGTTTTAGAGAGAGATCTTCTCTGCCGCTTCCGGGTATGGGCTGCGGGACTGGGCGTTCCTATTTGATTGACAGGCTTCCGACGGTCGCATACATCGTGTCACGATTTTCCGAAAGTAGCCGAACGTCGGTGCGCAGGCGCCGTATAGAGCCGCACCGACGTTCGGCTTCTTTCGACTACTTGTGACGCGATGTGTGCGACCGTCAGAAGCCTGTCAATCAAATAGGAACGCCCAGTCCCGAAGACCATACCCGGAAGCGGCGGAGAAGATCTCTCTCTAAAGCGGTAAGTACGGCTTTGATTTAAAAAATAACACCCGATTCCCCTTCACAAAATGAGCCTCAATCTAATGTTAAAAAATAATTTTCGGGTGAACTCCCGCTTCAATGGAGATAGCGCATTCATCACGCTGTAACAGACTGAAAAGCACGAAGACTGAAAAGCATAAATCGTCTCTCACCAAACTTTTACTAACACGAAATTAGCAAAAGCAGCCCCAAGGGTGGCGCCATCCGAATGGAAGTTCCCCTTTATAGTGCCGTCGTACGTCGCCGCACTTTGCTACAGCATTTTTTTTTTCACGTTTGTGTGTATGCAAGGCAGGCTTGACAAGAATCACGTCGAGAAAGACGTTGTTTTTTCTAGGACATTTGCCTGAAAAGCGCCTCTCCTGTCACTCCACTATGAAAGCCAGAGTGCTTTCACACTGGAGCGGTGCGCCTTCAGGACACAAGAAAAAGTCCTGCAAGCGGCATCTTTGGGGCGGTGTATACACGGCCCTTAAACCACCCTGCCCATTGAAATGAATAGGCAGCGCTGCCGAAGCACCTGCAAAGCGCTTCAACAGCGGCGCTACATAGGCGGTATTATCCCCTTCTTCGGCCACTAGCGGGTGTTAAAAGTGCCCCGCTAGTGGCCAAAAAGCTACGCTAAAACAACGGTAAAGCGCCACTAAAACTAGCTTTCCCGCCGACGCTCTCACCGCCCTAGTGTGAAAGTAGCCTAATACTGCTTGAAAATTTAATAAAATGGGGTTGTGATTTGGTATGAGTGGTTTAGCGTGTCCGTGATCAATAGAGTGTCCGTGATCAATAGAGTGTCCCTGAATTTCATATAAAAAATCTGGTCACCTTAGCCTGTTCTGACCAGTCAAACTCAGCATATACACGCCCCAGCCACTTTATTAGGTACACCTGTTTAATTGCTTAGTAACACAAATTGCTAATCAGTTAATCAGCAACTCAGTGCATTTAGGCATCAAAACATGGTGAAGACGACTTGCTGAAGTTCCAACCGAGCATTAGAATGGGGAAGAAAGGGGATTTAAGTGACTTTGAACGTGGCATGGTTGTTGGTGCCAGACGGGCTGGTCTGAGGATTTCCAAAAATGCTGATCTGCTGGGATTTTCACGCACAACCATCTCTTGGGTTTACAGAGAATGGTCCGGAAAAGAGAAAATATCCAGTGAGCGGAAGTTGCGTGGAGGAAAATGCCTTGTTGATGTCAGAGGAGAATGGGCAGACTGGTTCCAGATGATAGCAAGGCAACAGTAACTCAAATAACCACTCGTTACACCCAAGGGGCCAGATCCACGAAGCGCGGCGCTTCTTTACGGCCAGCGTAGTGTATCTCAGACACACTACGCCGCCGTAACTTACAGCGTATTTCCCGTATTCTCAAAGAATTTGCGCCGTAAGTTACGGCGGCGTAGTGTAACTGTGTCGGCGTAAGGGCCGCAATTCAAATGGATGAGATGGGGGTGTGTTTTATGGTAATGCGTCTTGACCCGACGTAAATGACGTTTTTTCTGAACGGCGCATGCGCCGTCCATGGGGGTATCCCAGTGCGCATGCTCGAAATTAACCCGCAACAAGCCAATGCTTACGACGTGAATGTCATTCTACGCAAAGCCCTATTCGCGAACGACTTATGCAAACGACGTAAAATTTTCAAAATTCGATGCGGGAACGGCGTCCATACTTAACATTGAGTACGCCTCATGTAGCAGGGGTAACTATACGCCGAAAAAAGCCTTACGGAAACAACGTAAAAAAATGCGCCGGCCGGACGTACGTTCATGGATCGCCATATCCAACTAATTTGCATACTCGACGCGGAAATCGACGGAAACGCCACCTAGCGGCCAGCATAAATATGCACCTTAGATCCGACGGCATACTAAGACGTACGCCAGTCAGATCTAGCCCAGCTTCAGGCGTATCTTTTTTTGTGGATACAAAACAAAGATTCGCCGGAGCAAACTCGAAGTTATGCGGCGTATCAATAGATACGCCAGCGTAACTTCTTTGTGGATCTGGCCCAAGGTATGCATAATACCATCTCTGAACGCACAACACATCCAACCTTGAAGCAGATGGCTTAAAGCAGCAGAAGACCACACCGGGTGCCACTCCTGTCAGCTAAGAACAGGAAACTGAGGCTATGATTCGCTCAGGCTCACCAAAATTGGACAATGGCAGATTGGAAAAACATTGCCTGGTCTGATGGATCTTCTGATTCAACCTTGTTGAATCTATGTCACAAAGAATTAAGGCAGTTCTGAAGGCAAAACGGGATCCAACCCGTTACTAGCAAGGTGTACCTAATAAGATGGCCGTGAGTGTATATAAAGCCTGGGCATAAAAAATCTACATAGAAATATAAAATTCCCCACTTGGTGGGAGTGGAGATGACCCCATCTATAAGGATATACAGTACATACACACACAGCACAAGGACGTGTTCACACTACGAGACGTTTCTCAGGCTGCAGTTCTTCAAAGCTACACAAGATGGCGATCTCAATTCTACCCAGACAGGAAGTCTCTATGGAAAACAGACAGGAAGTCTCTATGGAAGACAGGAAGTGATGCCTGGTACAGACAGGAAGTTCAGGGGAAGAGCTGAATTCGGAGGCCGTAGAGAAGATGTGACCTTGCTGGGAGTGGCCGCAGAGGAGGTAATAAGATATTATCTTCTGTTTACACCCAGTAACCCCCCCTCGTTATGTCCGTCCTCTTCCTCCATAGTCACTGTGATGTCTTTTATCTCCAGCAGATGATGATACACACATATATAGTGTGCAAACGTAGATAAACCCCTTTAGGAGAAGGACATTTCCCCACTTACGGGGCCGGAACATTTCCTTCATTTTTGAGATGTGTCGTATTTTGAGCAATGCCATTTTCACTCTGTCAGCCTATCCTAACATATTATGCAACTTGTTAGGCCCTGTTTACTCTATGATCACATTTTTGCGCATTTTGGGTGCATTTTGTTTTCATGCTTTACACATAAGGCCGCCCATTCATCTCGGTGGGCTCACCTAGGCTATGAAAAATGCGCAGAGGTAGCCCATGTAGATTGAGCTTTGCAGGTTTTTTTAATCACATGATTTGGCTCATTTTTTTTTCACATGGAAAAACGCGCATCTGCTTGCCGCATTTGGGGTGCCATTAAGACTGAATGGCCCCTCAAGCAGAAAACGCCCCTTTTTAATACGTTTTGGCAAACGCGCACAAAAACAAGTGATTTTGTGCATTTCTGGAAAGGCGTAAAAAATGCGGTAAAAGGTGCATTGCGCTTGCAGCGTCATTAATTCTTTCTGACACTGGGTTGGTAGGTTCTGGGCCGAGTGACGATCATTGTATTGAGGATTAAGGTTTGTCGGGTGGGGGGGGGGGGAGGATGTTACAAAGGTACAGTTGTCCTTTAACTTCATAGGCGATTTTAATGTTTATGTCTTTATTTTAGTTGTTTTTTAATTTGGAATATTGTGACTTAAACTTATACATGACTAGCTAAAATCTTCACCACAAATAATTAGTGCCAAAGTCTCCTGAGTACAAGGATATCACATCAGGGCCATCTTTATGTTGCAGTTAAGTCCAAACCTGAAGTTCACCTTTCAGGTTAGGAGAGGTTTTTGTCTATACCCACCAACTGTGGAAACTGGGACATATCTGTGTGTAGATGATCCAGATCTTCTGGTTCAAGAACTGATCTTAAGTCTTTCTTCCTAGTCGTTGGCTTTAATGGCATGATAGTTGATGTTGAGGTCCTGAAGGATGGACATTGTGATGGTTGTTGATGTCCAGGTCCTTAGGGATGGACATTGTGATGGTTGTTGATACTGAGAATCTGAGTAATGGACATTGCGATGATTGTAGATGTTGGGGTTATAAGGGATGGACATTGCGATGGTTGTTGATGTCCAGGTTCTGAGGGATGGACATTGTGATGGTTGTTGATGTCCAGGTTCTGAGGGATGGACATTTCGATGGTTGTTGATGTCCAGGTTCTGAGGGATGGACATTGCGATGGTTGTTGATGTCCAGGTTCTGAGGGATGGACATTGCGATGGTTGTTGATGTCCAGGTTCTGAGGGATGGACATTGCGATGGTTGTTGATGTCCAGGTTCTGAGGGATGGACATTGCGATGGTTGTTGATGTCTAGGTTCTGAGGGATGGACATTTCGATGGTTGTTGATGTCCAGGTTCTGAGGGATGGACATTTCGATGGTTGTTGATGTCCAGGTTCTGAGGGATGGACATTGCGATGGTTGTTGATGTCCAGGTTCTGAGGGATGGACATTGCGATGGTTGTTGATGTCCAGGTTCTGAGGGATGGACATTTCGATGGTTGTTGATGTCCAGGTTCTGAGGGATGGACATTTCGATGGTTGTTGATGTCCAGGTTCTGAGGGATGGACATTGCGATGGTTGTTGATGTCCAGGTTCTGAGAGATGGACATTGCGATGGTTGTTGATGTCCAGGTTCTGAGAGATGGACATTGTGATGGTTGTTGATGTCCAGGTTCTGAGGGATGGACATTGCGATGGTTGTTGATGTCTAGGTTCTGAGGGATGACCACTGTAAATTGCTGAAGGCCTCTTCTACATCCACTTCTTATAAAGTGTAGTATTGGACTTGGAAGACTAATATTTGATGTTGTGAATACAATTTTTTTCACCTCAGGAGCTTTTTCGTGAGATGAATTTTTTTCTTGTCTGCCAAGTGGATATAAACCAACATGTGGCCCTCAATCTTTAGAAAGGATCACAGCTCTCCCAATCACCCATTTAAACAAAAATGAAGGTGGCTTCACTTCAGTCTCTGCCAGAATCATGCCCTTGACACATTTTGCCCTGTCCACCAGGGCTTCGCTCTATGGCTAAGCCCTGATGGGCAGGACGAAACATGTTGCAGCAGGGAGTAGTTCTGGGAGACACATGCAGGCTAAGACCGCCTTTCACTTTTGTCTACATGGCTAGTCGGGAGAGTGGTGATCCATTCTAATGACATGAATTAGCCTTCTGGAGCAGTATTTAAATGAGTGGGCACCCTATCTTTCATTGGGTCTGGGGAAGCGATCACCCATTGGTCTAAAAAAGTGCCACACTCCTTGATTACCAGGTCGCTTGTGGCCCTCAGTGTTCTCCATATCCTTGCCTCTGCTTTTGCAATTCTTTTTCAAAGACCGTTGATACTTTACTCTTTGATTAGGACTCTTAACCAAAGTGTCACTAATGTAGCTCATCCTGTCAAATCCCCTATGCCTCCATAGCATTTATTTTATTTTTTATTCAATAGTATGCGTAAAAATAATACAACGTGACAAGATATCCAGAATGGGTACAAATAGGCCACGAAGAACAATCTTAAAAAAAAACACATAACAAACCCCCCAAAAAAACAGAATACAAGTATAAGAACATGGCCTGCAAGCTGTAGTGATCCAGAGATCGCAGCCCTACGAGTTTCAACAAACTTCACTTGCAATTGGCCTACAAACTTGGTAGAAATGTTATATGAATATGTTCAATGATTTTCCCCCTCGTATATTCTATGGCCCGGATTCACATACATCGGCGCATATTTATGCCAGGGTAGCGAATCGAATATACGCTACGCCGACGCAGTGCAGAGAGGCAAGCACAGTATTCACAAAGCACTTGCTCCCACTCGCTGTCAAATCTACGCTGGGTTTCCTCGGCGCAAGCCAGCGTAGGTGGAAGTGGGCGTGAGCCATGCTAATGAGGCGTGACCCCATGCAAATGATGGGCCGAGTGCCATACAAGTACTTAAAACTAACGGTGCATGCGCCGTCCCGTGGCCGCATCCAAGTGCACATGCTCAGAATCACGTCGAAACAACTGCCTAAGATACGTCGAATCACTGCCTACGACGTGAACGTAAGCTACGCCCAGCCCTATTCACGTACTACGTAAACGACGTAAAATACGACGGCTGTGTTCCCTGGTCCATGCCTTAGAATGAGTTGCGCCTCATATATGGGGAATAACTTTACGCCGGACGTACGACTTACGCAAACCGCGTATATTATGCGCCGGGCGCAAGTACGTTCGTGAATCGACGTATCTTCCTCATTACCATATTTGAATAGGAAATCAATGCGAGCGCCACTTGCGGCCAGCGTAAATATGCGCCCACGATACGCCGGCGTAGGAAAGTTACGTCGGTCGGATGAAGCCTATTTTCAGGCGTATCTAGTTTTGTGGGCACGGCGCACACATTTGCACTTATGCGGCGTATCTCGAGATACGTCGGCGTAAGTGCTTTGTGAATCCGGGCCTATGTTTACAAAAATGTTACTACTTTTTGTTTTTATACCAAAGATATTATAATTATATGTTTGTTAATTCCATATATCTCTGTAATTCACTATTTCTATACAATACAAATGTATTGCAAAAAAAATAATAAAAAAAAATTGAAAGAGGGGTGAGAAGCACACTAAGTTGTCTGAGAAAAAGAGGAAGGAGAAATAAAATTTAAATAAAAATGTATTCATATATACAGTGGAACCTCGGATTGCGATTAACGCGGTTAATGAGCGTTTCGCAATATGAGCACTGTATTTAAAAAAATCCTAACTCGGTTTGCGAGTGTTGTCTCGCAAAACTAGCAGGATTCAGGCCAAAGCGGTGTGCAGTACCGCGTTTGGCCTAAGGTGGGGGGGGGGGCACCAGAGCCGAACGGCACCATTCGGAAATGCACGGAAAGGCCTGAGGACAGCTCGACTGACCTCAGCAAACCTTGGGAATGGAGTCTTTCCGAGGTCAGCCGAGGTGTCCTCGGGCCTTTTCATGCGTTTACGAGGCTCTCTGGCTGCCTTAGCCATAGGAAAGGCTGTGGCTTCGGCCTAGCTCCGGAGTGGCGGACATCTTGGTACACCCGGCTGCGGCCTAGGTGAGCTCCCCTAGCAGACAAACGTATATACAGTGGGGGAGATGTGGATATTACAGTGGGGAGATGTGGATATTACAGTGGGGGAGATGTGGACATTACAGTGGGGACTATATATGGTGATGATCCAAAAAATGATCCGATCCGTGACTCTGATCCGAGGAACGATCCGAACTGTGAGTTTTTTGATCTGTTGCACCCCTACTGCAGTCACGTCACTTTTGAGGAGATTTTGTTTGTTTGCTATCATCACAAGTCGGAGTGTCAGGACGTGGATCATCTGCTAGTGGCACTGTGCTTCCCTGAGCAGAGAGTTGTATTTCCAGTGTCCATTAGCAGATGTCAGCCAGCAGATCCCAGTAATCAGTTTCCACCTGATGCCGGCTCCTGGGAGGGTATTTAGGTCCTCCTTTACTAAATGCCTCTCGCTCCAGTGTTTTGCTGCTGCCAGATTCTGTTTGCCTAGATCCTGCTCTTGCTCCGGCCCTGTAACCAGTTGCCTTGTACCTGCTCCCCCCTTGTTCCTGATCCCAGTTTTGTTTCCCCTTTCCCATCTCCAGTTTTCCCCTGCTTTTTGGTGTTTCCTCGTTTGTATACTGTATATTGTATATAGTTAGTTGTTGGTTGGTTCACTTATATTTTTGGTGGCTGTGTGCTGTTGTTCGGATGGATATTCCTTCACTTTAAATCTCACTTATAACATATATAGTCTGGTCCCAGTTTCCTGAGTGTATCCACACAGATCTAGCTATCCCTGCTGCTGATCCCTGGCATAACTGGAGCAAGAGGTACTGTGAGTAAGAGAGGACCTACGGTAAATACTCTCCGCATCAGGTGGAAACTGATTACTGGGGTCTGCTAGCTGTTTGGACATTGGAATTACAACCCTCTGCCCAAGGAACCACAGTGCCACCTGCAGGTGATCCAGGTCCTGACAAGGAGCTTGCTCTCAATTGCCTGGAGGTTGACCAAGAAGGTTGTCCATCTTTCACCCACAGCTTTGGTCAGGAAGAGTGACTTTCTTTGTCATAAATGTGGGAATCCCGGAAGGGTGTTCTGCCTTCTTGTTCCACTACTTCTAGGTGGATGTCTCAGGCGTATGTTGAAGCGTATGGTCTAAAGAATAGGCTTCCCACTTTTCTGTAGCAGCTTATAGTCCTTTGCTCTTGGTACTGCTTCTTAAAAAACTGAACATAGTGGATGTAGGAGGGGTTTAGCCCCCATGGCTGGCCTACAGTTTGTCCTCTTTATAATGTCCAATCCTCCTGTAGATTGATTAAAAATTGTCATATGACGTTGCTGTTGGTGTTTTTCCATGCAGAGTTTTCCCGTGAAGTCTGGTGACCAGCTAACATCTCAGTACTTCCACCTCACTGCCTAACACGCTTAGAAGATTCTAGAAGTCATTGACGAGATCATTGAACAGGAGAGGTGAGTGGTGCCGGGAATTCTGGGACATTATCCAGTAACAGACAAGAGGTGTGTCTGGATGGTGACTGTATCATTGTGTGTGTCAGGTTCCTATAAGGTGTCAGGATGTCACTGTCTATTTCTCCATGGAGGAGTGGGAGTATTTAGAAGGACACAAGGATCTCTACAAGGACGTCATGATGGAGAATCAGCCGCCCCTCACATCACCGGGTAAGAGGAGACTTTATTGTAAAGGAGAGAGCAGTACGGAGGCTCCACCTAGATCCCCCATCATCTGATAAACACATAGAAACAATAGGCCAGATTCAGAGAGGAGATACGACGGCGTATCTCCTGATACGCCGTCGTATCTCTGAGTGCGGTCGGTCGTATCTATGCGCCTGATTCATAGAATCAGTTACGCATAGATTTCCCTAAGATCCGACTGGTGTAAGTGTCTTACACCGTCGTATCTTAGGCTGCATTTTCAGGCTGGCCGCTAGGTGCCGCTTCCGTATGTTTACGCGAGGAATATGCTAATTAGGTAGATACAGCGATTCAGAAACGTACGTTCGTCCGGCGCAATTTTTTACGTCGTTTACGTTAGGCTTTTTTCGGCATATAGTTACCCCTGCTATATGAGGCGTAGCTAATGTTAAGTATGGCCGTCGTTCCCGCGCCGAGTTTTGAAATTTTACGTTGTTTGCGTAAGTCGTTCGCGAATAGGGCTGGACGTAATTTACGTTCACGTCGAAAGCAATGACGTTTTGCGGCGGATTTTCGAGCATGCGCACTGGGTTTTTTTAATGTACGGCGCATGCGCCGTTAAAAAAAAACGTAAAATACGCGGGGTCAAAGCAGATTTAAATAAAACACGCCCCCAACACCCCCATTTGAATTAGGCGTGCTTACGCCGGCCCACATACGTTACGCCGCCGCAACTTAGGGCGCAAGTTCTTTCTGAATACGGAACTTGCGCCCAAAGTTACAGCGGCGTAACGTATCTAAGATACGTTACGCCGGCCGGATAGATACGCTCAGGTATCTGAATCCGGCCCAATGTAATCAGTCAGTGTGTGTGTTTCCTACAGATGGATCCAGCAATGGGAACCCACCAGAGAAATGTCCCCGTCCTCTGTATTCCCAGCTAACAGTGGGGCCCAAACTGTAGGGTGGTGCACATTATTGTAAAGGAGAGAGCAGTACGGAGGCTCCACCTAGATCCCCCATCATCTGGTAAACACATAGAAACAATGTATTCAGTCAGTGTGTGTGTTTCCTACAGATGGATCCAGTAATGGGAACCCACCAGAGAGATGTACCCAGGACCCCCCTCACCAGGATCAGGTAGATGAGGAACAATTGTTGATAGTTATGATTTATACACAAGTTTGTTTGTTACGATAAATGTTTTATTATATATTTAGAAAGGAAATTTCGAGGATTTTAATATCATTATCAAAGAAGAGTTTAAAGAGGAGGACGATGAGTATGGCGTGATGGAGTTTTCCGAAGGACACGCAGATCTCTATAAGGATGTTAGGAAGGAGCCAACGAAGAGACGTCTTTGTTCTCGGGATTCCACACAGGAAGGTCACACCATCCCCCACCATCATCAGGTAGGTGGAGTTGAGGAGATGTGGAGATGATGTGTGGACTCTACAAGATGATATTTTCTATGTGATCTCACATCATAAATACTTCTATGTTACAGATGTTATTTTCTGCCATTCTGTTGGTTTAGGGTGAAGATCTGATGATCATAAAGACTGAGTGTGACGTAGAAGAGACGTATGTGAGGGATGATCAGCAATATACGGAGGAGGCTGGAATGACGAGGACATTCATAGAGGAGGACACTCCTACAGAGATCAGCACAGGTGACCCATAATATATTCTTCTCTTATCTCTGCTCTGTTTGTAGGCAGGGGTCCCTCTTTAGAAGATATGTTCCTTCAAAGAAGGAGAATGAGTTCATTTGCTCCAGTCAGTGTCATTTAAATACTCTGAGTGGAGCTTGGCTAGAAGGAGCACTGCCTGGCTGATAGGAAGATAGGCAATAAAGAAAGAGCCTAGAGTGGGGGGCTCCAAACTGTGGCCCAGGAGCCGGATGTGGCCCTTTGCTAGCCTTTATCCAGACCTTGGGGCACTATTCCTCCCAATGACATCAACAATGGACCACTATTTCTTCCTCTGACACCAACAATGGGGCACTAGTCATTCTACTGTCACCAACAATGATGCACTATTTTTTCCACTGACACCATGGATGGAGTATTATTCTTCCCATTGACACCAATGACTGGACACTATTCCTCCCACTGACACCAATGACGGGACACTATTCCTCCCACTGATACCAATGATGAGACACTATTCCTCCCACTGATACCAATGATAGGACACTATTCATCCCACTGACACCAATGATGAGACACTATTCCTCCCACTGACACCAATGATGAGACACTATTCCTCCCACTGACACCAATGATGAGACACTATTCCTCCCACTGACACCAATGATGGGACACTATTCATCCCACTGACACCAATGATGAGACACTATTCCTCCCACTGACACCAATGATGGGACACTATTCATCCCACTGATTCCAATGATGAGACACTATTCTTTCCACTGACACCAATGATGGGGCACTATTCCTCCCACTGACACCAATGACGGGACACTATTCCTCCCACTGATACCAATGATGAGACACTATTCCTCCCACTGATACCAATGATAGGACACTATTCATCCCACTGACACCAATGATGAGACACTATTCCTCCCACTGACACCAATGATGAGACACTATTCCTCCCACTGACACCAATGATGAGACACTATTCCTCCCACTGACACCAATGATGGGACACTATTCATCCCACTGACACCAATGATGAGACACTATTCCTCCCACTGACACCAATGATGGGACACTATTCATCCCACTGATTCCAATGATGAGACACTATTCTTTCCACTGACACCAATGATGGGGCACTATTCCTCCCACTGACACCAATGATGGGACACTATTCCTCCCACTGATACCAATGATGGGACACTATTCCTCCCACTGACACCAATAATGGGACACTATATAGGCATGGGCACAGTGAGGCATGGACACAGTGAGGCATGCACATGGGCACAGTGAGGCATGCACATGGACACAGTGAGGCATGGGCACAGTGAGGCATGGACACAGTGAGGCATGGGCATAGTGAGGCGTGAGGCATGGGCACAGTGAGGCATGGACGCATGAGGCATGCACATGGGCATAGTGAGGGATGCAGATGGACACCCTAGGCTTATACTCGAGTCAATAAGTTTTCCCAGTTTTTTGTGGTAAAATTAGGTGCCTCGGCTTATACTCGAGTATATACGGTAGTTATTTCAGATTTTTGTTCTTATTTTCGGATTTCCTGAATTTACGAATTTCTGGATTTTTGAATTTTCTGATTTTCGAATTTATGAATTTTCGGATTTCCTCATTTCCAGATGATCTAATTTCAGAATTTTCAAATTTCCAGATTTACCAATTTCCAGATTTACCAATTTCCAGATTTACCGAAAATTTGAATTTACGAAAATTAGAGTTTACGAAAATTAGAATTTACGAAAATTTGAATTTACGAATATTCGGAAAAATGTGTTAAACGGGTTTTTGTTAATTCGGATATTAACGAATTTGTCGAAATTCGTTGAAAAACGAATTCGGAACGAAATGAATTACACATGTCTACTGTTCAGGTAAATCTACCTGATCCAGATTAAATTCCGGTTTAGGTGAACAGATCTATCGATGACGTTTTTCATATTTTTTCCATCAAGGAACTCTCAAATAATCGTCTCGCTTTCTTTCCAGATTGTAAAATTGAAGATAAGGAAACCACAGGAGATTTTGGTGGACTTCACAACGTGGATGGACAATGGGATCCTTCTGACTCCGAGGAGTTTCATCCCGTGAGGGTTGGCGACGATATTCAGGAGGAGACGCCATTTTCCTACCCTGAATGTGCGGAAAGTTTTACCTTTGAACCAGGTCTCTACGCAAATCCGAGTTCTCAAGCGCCGGAGAAGCCGCATGCCTGCCCCGAATGCGGGAAATGTTTTACCACAAGATCGCTAGTGGTCAGGCATCAAAAAACTCACACCGGGGAGAAGCCGTTTTCCTGCTCTCAGTGTGGAAAATGTTATTCACAATCATCAAAACTTATCAGACATCGCAGATCCCACACGGGGGAGAAGCCATTTTCCTGCCCTGAGTGCGGGAAATGTTTTATTACGAAATCAGAACTTGGCACACATCAAAGATCCCACACGGGGGAGAAGCCGTTTTCCTGCCTTGAGTGCGGAAAATGTTTTGCACAAAAATCAAAACTTTCCAGGCATCAAAGATGTCACTCGGGTGAAAAGCCATTTTCCTGCCTTGAGTGCGGGAAATGTTACGCAATGAGATATGACCTAGTCGTACATCTGAGATCTCACTCGGAGGTGAGGCAGTATTCCTGCTCCGAGTGCGGGAAATGTTTTAAAGAGAAGGCCCACCTCTACACTCATCAGAAAATTCACACGGGGGAGAAGCCGTTTTCCTGCCCTGAGTGCGGGAAACGCTTTACAGAGCTATATCAGCTTAAAAGTCATAAGAAAACTCACACGGGAGAGAAGCCTTATTCCTGTTCTGAGTGCAGAAAAGGTTTTTCACAGAAGGCCCATCTTTTCAGACATCTGAGCATGCACACGGGGGAGAAGCCGTTCCCCTGCTCTGAGTGCGGGAAGTGTTTCGTCAGCAAATCGCACCTTGATAGGCACCAAAGGATTCACACGGGGGAGAGGCCATATTCGTGTCCCGAGTGCGGGAAAAGTTATGCACAGAAGTGCCATCTTACCAAACACCAGAAAGACCATTTGAGTGAGAAGCCATATTCTTGCTCTGAGTGCGGGAAAAGTTTTTCACATAAGTTGCTACTAGACAGACATTACCGAACCCACTTGGGCGAGAAGCCGTATTCCTGTCCCGACTGCGGCAAATGCTTTCCCTTTAAGTCTTATGTTCTCAGACATCAGAAGAGCCACAGAACCGTTCAGGTGCGTTAGTGCCCACGTGATCTCCTCTAATCTCCGTACTGTGAGAAAAACTGTATTAGGAAGTTCACTAAGCGCACCAGAGTTCACAAAGTTCTGTCTGGCTTTCTCCTCTAAAAGAGTGAAGGTGGGGCAGGCAGTGGCGGCTGGTGTTTGCTCCTTGGGGGGGGCGCCAAACAATCCTCCCATAGCCACCCCTCCCTCAGGTCGGCCGGGTCACGGAGCCTCCCGCTCCTCCCCGGGTCGGTCAGTCAGTCAGTAGCCGGGGGCCCCACACTTACCCCCATCTCGCGGGCGGTGGCTTCCTCGCTTCCCCTGCGTCTTGTCCCTCCTCCTGGCGGCCAATCCGATCGGATCTCCGATCGGGCCAATCGGGTGACGGGTCTCAGGGGAACAAAACAGGAAGCGCCACCTAAGTGCAATATGTTGGTCACAATTTATTTGGTTAAAAGGGAAATGCACTTACAAACATGTATAAAAAACGAGCTCATCTGTGTGCTGTAATCACAGTGGAGTCCGGTCTCAGGTGCATAGTTCCAAAAATATCCATTGCATCAAATCAATGAGAATGAAAGTGGTTTCTGCAATATACATAAAAGAAACCAGAGGGCGCCCATTAAGTGCAGCGTATAGGAAAATATATTATTGAAAAAAATAAAAGCTACAAAGTCTAAAGGTCCAAAAATGTCTGTGGCAGCTCCTCAATGAGACTGAAGTGGTTTATAAAATAAACTACATGGCGCCATATAAGTGCAGTGTATAGGAAAATACTTTTTCTTAAATAAAAGGTCCAAAAATATGAGACTGAAGTGATCTCTGCAATATATAAAAGAAACCAGAGGGCGCCCATTAAGTGCAGCGTATAGGAAAAGACTTAAAAATAACAAGTGGCAACTCACAAGGTGCGTAAGGATGAGAGCGTGTCATCCACCAAGTGCGGTTAGCTATTGAGCCTCGGTGTGTTGTCGGGAGCGGAGTTGGACACCAGACACGAAACCGGCAACCCTGGAGACAGCTTGGTGGGCAATGGACTGCACAAGACCAGACGTGACGTCACACCTAGGAGGGACGAAACGTGGGGGCGCGGCTACATGTCTCCTTTTTTTCCAAGCAGTTACGATCGGAAACATGTAGTGTGACGTCACTTCCGGGTGGCGCCAGGATTTCCGGTTTTGTGTCTGGTGTCCTACTCCGCTCCTGACGGCTGCATCTGCTTCCTGTCTTCTGAAGACACGCCAAGGCACTCCGTGTGATCAGGTTGTAGCTCAGCTGTATCCCTTCCTGCTCCATATTCGATCATTCCTCGTGATTGATAAAATGGTGACTTTAGATTGTGATTAAAACATTTTGTTTTTTATTGTATTCTTTTGTCTGAGTGTTTTTGTTTTTTAGTTTTTGTATGAGCCGACTCCTCCCCCTTCTCATAAATCTCAGGACGTCTGTAGTAGACTCCAATGATAAGTCCATCAGTTCATAGACCCGTCTATCATTCCTCCTGTAATTCCTCCTCCGCACCATCACCACCTCCAACCACACCCCTAACACCACCTCCATCCACACCCCCATCACCATCACCACCTCCATCCACACCCCCATCACCATCACCACCTCCATCCACACCCCCATCACCATCACCACCTCCATCCACACCCCCATCACCACCTCCAACCACACCCCCATCACCACCTCCAACCACACCCCCTTCAACCACACCCCCATCACCACCTCCAACCACACCCCCATCACCACCTCCAACCACACCCCCATCACCACCTCCAACCACATCACCACCTCCAACCACACCCCCATCACCACCTCCATCCACACCACCTTCAACCACATCACCATCATCAACTCCAACCACATCACCATCACCACCTCCATCCACATCACCCTCACCATCTCCAACCACATCACCACCTCCAACCACACCCCCATCACCATCACCACCTCCAACCACACCCCCATCACCACCTCCATCCACACCCCCATCACCACCTTCAACCACATCACCATCACCAACTCCAACCACATCACCACCTCCAACCACAAGATCATCTTTCTTCCTCACTATCACATCACATCTAACATAGAGAAACCCCCCTCCATCTTTTCTATGTCCCGTGTCCCTCTAAACAAGAGGATGCTTGAATACAAACAGCCCAGTCTTGTGAGGAGTCAAGCCGTGTTTCTGGAACACCAACTAAGTTCTCAGATCTGTATGATGAAATGTTCTTCTCTTTTCCTTTTTCTAACACTACAAGTAAGGCCCATTCTGTAGGTTTCAGTTTTAGTCCTAATCTTGTGTCTTAGTAGTTTTGGTTTTACCGGCTTGTACTTGTTGGAACAGCCGACTCCTCCCCCTTCTCATAAATCTCAGGACGTCTGTAGTAGACTCCAATGATAAGTCCATCAGTTCATAGACCGTCTATCATTCCTCCCGTAATTCCTCCTCCGCACCATCACCACCTCCATCCACACCCCCATCACCATCACCACCTCCATCCACACCCCCATCACCACCTCCATCCACACCCCCATCACCACCTCCATCCACACCCCCATCACCACCTTCATCACCATCACCACCTCCATCCACATCACCACCTCCAACCACAACATCATCTTTCTTCCTCACTTTCACATCACATCTAACATAGAGAAACTCCCGTTCATCTTTCTATGTCCCGTGTCCCTCTAAACAAGAGGATCAGCATGAATATAAATGGCCCAGTCTTGTGAGGAGTCAAGCCTTGTTTCTGGAACATCAACCACATCTCCAACCACAAGATCATCTTTCTTTCTCACTTCCACATCACATCTAACATAGAAAAACCCCCCTCCATCTTTTCTATGTCTCGTGTCCCTCTAAAAACTTCTGAAAGAATGTAACGACATCTTGGCACCGACCATAACACATCTTATAAATCAATCCTTCAACTAAGATACAGTGCTGATCTCCCTCAAGGAAGGCATTATAAAACCCCTCCAAAAGAAACCGAACCTCGACCCCAAAGACCCTAATCACAGCAGACCGGTAACACCATCTCGAAGATCTTGGAGAAAGAGGTAGTACAACAGTTACAACTCAATTTGTACACCTACAAACTCTTGGACCCACTACAGTCAGGATTCCGTCCTGGCCACGGGACAGAAACAGCTCTTCTAAAAATATGGGACGATGCCCTCGAAGCTGCAGATGACGGAGAATCGTGTCTCCTGGTGCTACTGGACCTTAGCGAAGCTTTCGACACAGTAGACCACAAAATACTGCTCACCCGTCTCACAGAAGTAGCCGGAGTCACAGACTCAGATCTACCCTGGTTCACATCCTTTCTAGAGAATCGATCCCAGACAGTGAAGCTAGGGGCGTTCCCTCAAACTTAATGGATCAAAAACAGAACTTCTCCTTCTCCACGCAAATCACTGGCTTGTCAGAACTGATAGCCCGCCAACTACTGCCATATAAACTGGTGGAGTCGTAAATTTGTGGCCATTGGAACACCACAATGGAAGGTCCCAGGAAGGAAGTTTTTTTCACAGAAGGGCATCCCAGAGCTTTATGGCCACGTTCAGCGGCAAGTGAATGTTTCTCTGGCACACAGTGTCAGTGCCAAGATACATCTGACCACAGACATGTGGTCTAGAAAACACGGGCAGGGAAGGTATATAACTTTTACTGCCCACTGGGTGAACCTTATGACGGCCGTCAAGCATGTAACCAGTGGCACCCATGTAGATTTGGTTTTACCACCACGGATTGCATGCAGGCCTGCCTCTTCTTTTCCTCCTACTCCATCCTCCCTCTCCTCCTCGACTGACTCCTCCTTTTCCGATGCTACCGTCTCTTCTGCTGCGCCACCCAAGATCCCCAGAACCTATTCGACATGCCAGGTGAGACGTTGCCATGCTGTGCTGCATCTGTTGTGCCTGGAAGACAAGAGCCACACTGGTCCTGCACTCCTTTCAGCTTTGCGTTCACAGGCAGATCAGTGGCTAACACCGCTCAATTTGACAGTTGGTAAAGTGGTGTGTGACAACAGTGCCAATCTGCTGAGCGTGCTGAAACAGGGCAAAATTACACACGTGCCATGCATGGCACACGTCCTGAACTTGGTCGTGCAGCGATTCGTTGCCAAATACCCTGGGATCCAGGACGTCTTGCGGCAGGCCAGGAAATTGTCGGCCCATTTCAGAAGATCTTATACGGCCTTGGCTCGCCTTGCTGACATTCAGCGGCGACACAACCTGCCCGTCAGACGTCTTATTTGTGACTGCAACTCAACATTGTATATGCTTGATCCAGCAGAAACGTGCAGTTGACGACTACCTGTACGAACTCTGCCGCAGGACAGGTTCTGGGGAGCTTGTTTTTGTTTTTTGCACCGTGCCAGTGGCTGCTCATGGGCGACACATGCAAACTTCTGTGACCATTTGATGAGATCACCAAACTGGTCAGTCGCAGCCAGGGCGCAGTGACATCGTACCTTACGCCTTCTTTCTGGAGCGTGCATTGCGTCGTGTCATTGATCAAGCCGTCGAGGAGCAGGAAGATGAGGAAGTCGCAATGCTGGATGAATTCCCAGGGGGGGCAACTCCACCTGAGACAAGTCAACAACGGGAGTCTGAAGAGGAGTCAGAGGAGGATGGTCCTGTCCCGTGTCCCCGCTGTACTCCTTCTATAACACGAGGTGTGAGGTGGGCCCCGCTCCTGTCATCGCATCCTATGGTGGAGAGAGAGAGAGAGATGAGCTTTCTATGGGTGGGGGCCGAGGAGGACAGGAGGAGAGGACGATGAATAAGAGGACTCGAGGACTGGGAGTCACATGCCTGATGTTGGTGCCTTGCCCTGTAGAGAAATAGGGCACAGAAGGACGATACTGCCTGTTAGGACTGGGGGGGGGGGGGTGGTGAAGCCGTGAAGGGGTCACATGCTTCGCCCTGTGGAGAAATAGGACACAGAAGGAGGACACTGCCTGTCACACAGATGTGCCTGTGGACTGGAGGGGCACAGAAGGATACCGAAGGGGAGCAGAGAAGGAACCTACCACATCTGCAGTCTCTGTCCTCCCCCTCCTGTACCATGTCCGCAGTCTCTGTCCTCCACCTCCTGTACCATGTCCGCAGTCTCTGTCCTCTCCCTCCTGTACCATGTCCACAGTCTCTGTCCTCCCCCTCCTGTACCATGTCCGCAGTCTCTGTCCTCCCCCTCCTGTACCATGTCCGCAGTCTCTGCCATCCACCTCCTGTACCATGTCCGCAGTCTCTGCCATCCCCCTCCTGTACCATGTCCGCAGCCTCTGTCCTCCACCTCCTGTACCATGTCCGCAGCCTCTGTCCTCCACCTCCTGTACCATGTCCGCAGTCTCTGTCCTCCCCCTCCTGTACCATGTCCGCAGTCTCTGTCCTCCACCTCCTGTACCATGTCCGCAGCCTCTGTCCTCCACCTCCTGTACCATGTCCGCAGTCTCTGTCCTCTCCCTCCTGTACCATGTCCACAGTCTCTGTCCTCCACCTCCTGTACCATGTCTGCAGTCTCTGTCCTCCACCTCCTGTACCATGTCCGCAGTCTCTGTCCTCCCCCTCCTGTACCATGTCCGCAGTCTCTGTCCTCCCCCTCCTGTACCATGTCCGCAGCCTCTGTCCTCCACCTCCTGTACCATGTCCACAGTCTCTGTCCTCCCCCTCCTGTACCATGTCCGCAGTCTCTGTCCTCCCCCCTCCTGTACCATGTCCGCTGTCTCTGTCCTCCACCTCCTGTACCATATCCGCAGTCTCTGTCATCCCCCTCCTGTACCATGTCCGCAGCCTCTGTCCTCCACCTCCTGTACCATGTCCGCAGTCTCTGTCCTCCCCCTCCTGTACCATGTCCGCAGTCTCTGTCCTCCCCCTCCTGTACCATGTCCGCAGTCTCTGTCCTCCCCTCCTGTACCATGTCCGCTGTCTCTGTCCTCCCCCTCCTGTACCATATCCGCAGCCTCTGTCCTCCCCCTCCTGTACCATGTCCGCAGTCTCTGTCCTCCACCTCCTGTACCATGTCTCCGCAGTCTCTGTCATCCCCCTCCTGTACCATGTCCCCAGTCTCTGTCATCCCCCTCCTGTACCATGTCCGCAGTCTCTGTCCTCCACCTCCTGTACCATGTCCGCAGCCTCTGTCCTCCACCTCCTGTACCATGTCCGCAGTCTCTGTCCTCCACCTCCTGTACCATGTCCGCAGTCTCTGTCCCCCACCTCCTGTACCATGTCCGCAGTCTCTGTCCTCCCCCTCCTGTACCATGTCCGCAGCCTCTGTCCTCCACCTCCTGTACCATGTCCGCAGTCTCTGTCCTCCCCCTCCTGTACCATGTCCGCAGTCTCTGTCCTCCACCTCCTGTACCATGTCCGCAGCCTCTGTCCTCCACCTCCTGTACCATGTCCACAGTCTCTGTCCTCCCCCTCCTGTACCATGTCCGCAGTCTCTGTCCTCCCCCTCCTGTACCATGTCCGCAGTCTGTGTCCTCCACCTCCTGTACCATGTCCACAGTCTCTGTCCTCCCCCTCCTGTACCATGTCCACAGTCTCTGTCCTCCCCCTCCTGTACCATGTCCGCAGTCTCTGTCCTCCCCCTCCTGTACCATGTCCGCAGTCTCTGTCCTCCACCTCCTGTACCATGTCCGCAGTCTCTGTCCGGGATGGGGGTCTCGAGAGGAGTCGGACGTGTGTGGACTGTGGAAGTTAGACTACAGGATAAAACCAGAGCCACCAAGCTGGAGCCATCTGACTGGGCCCTGCGCGGCACACCTAAGAGGTCAGTGATAGTTAGTGTTGCTCACGAATATTCGTATTGCGAATATTCGGCTCGAATATGGCATATTCGAGTATTCGCGAATATCTAGAATTTCGCGGCCAATATTCGCTATTCCGAATATAAAAAAAAAAATTTGAAATTTCGTTAATGCGAATTTATTGCCAACATTTTGCGAATTTTTTTTTTTTTCTGATTGGCTCTGATGCAAAAGAAGGGCGGAGAAAGTATTCTCGAATATTCGGAAATCGAATATTCAGAATATTTTATCAAAAAGAAAAAATGTTGTGAAATATTTTGACAACTGTGGTAGGAGAACTCTGATTGGCTCTGATGCAAAAGAAGGGCGGAGAAAGTATTCGCGAATATTCTGAAATCGAATATTGGTGATATTTTATCGAAATTTCGCTAATGCGAAATTGATTGCGAGAATATTCGCAAATACTTTCTCCACCCTTCTTTTGCATCAGAGCCAATCAGAAAAAAAAAAAAAAAAAAAATTCGCAAAATGTTCGCAATAAATTCGCATTAGCGAAATTTCACAATTTTTTTTTTTTTTTTAAATATCACGAATATTCGATTTTAGCGAATATTTCTCGAATATTCGGCTATATATTCGTGATATATTGCGAAATCGAATATGGCGTATTCCGCTCAACACTAGTGATAGTGGCGCCAGGCCAGTCTTTTGATGGTGTAAGGGGGAGTGAATACAATAATGTTAGGGGGCACTAATACAAAGGTTCCCCATTTATATTAGTACCCCCCCCCCTTACATTAGTGTATTCATGCTGCGGAAGTGGTCTCCAGAGTGGTCACCAGAGCACCCCCCCCCCCCCCTTACATCAGAGTTCCCCTTACATCATGATCTGCAGCATTCCCCTTTGCATAAGAGTTCCAAGAGTTCCGTTGCACTGTAAGGGGGAATCCTGCAGACTCTGATGTAAGGGCATCCTGCCAGAAAATATCATTTCAGGGGGTTGGCAACACTGTCCGGGGGTAGTGCTACATACATATCCTAGAAAACCCCACAACGTTCTATTAGCTTAGCAAACACATTATTTCTAAAGATCAAAATGTTTAGAATTTAAAAATTTGGGGAAATTTAGAAACATTTTGAAGCCAGCGTGGATATTATTTTATTGGTTAAAAATGAGAGTGCGTTAAACAGAACTGTAAACAGAGGACTGCCTATGCTGCAGAAATGAAATCCGCCACAAGGTGGCCATTGCAAATACTTTACGTGGAATGCAAAAAGACAGGAAGTGATGTCAGGAATAAACAGGAAGTTCCGGGTCAGAGGTGACTCGTCACTCTAGGGAAGTAGAGAGGACATCGCTGGAACTTGCAGCAGAGGAGGTAATAAGATATTTTATATTTACACCCAGTAACCCCGTCATGTCCGTCCTAAATATAGAACTATTTATCCAACTGTCCATCCAGAGCCTCTGGTTTATAGACCAGATACATCCTAAATATGGAGCCATTTATCCAACTGTCCATCCAGAGCCTCTGGTTTATAGACTGGATACATCCTAAATATAGAGCCATTTATCCAACTGTCCACCCAGAGCCTCTGGCTTATAGACCAGGTACATCCTAAATATAGAGCCATTTATCCAACTGTCCATCCAGAGCCTCTGGTTTATAGACTGGATACATCCTAAATATAGAGCCATTTATCCAACTGTCCATCGAGAGCCTCTGGTTTATAGACCAGATACATCCTAAATATAGAGCCATTTATCCAACTGTCCATCCAGAGCCTCTGGTTTATAGACCAGATACATCCTAAATATAGAACCATTTATCCAACTGTCCATCCAGAGCCTCTGGTTTATAGACCGGATACGTCCTAAATATTAGGGGTGCAACGGATCAAAAAACTCACGGTTCGGATCGTTCCTCGGATCAGGAGTCACAGATCGGATCATTTTTCGGATCGGCAAAAAAATTTAAAATAAATTCTCCCCCACTGTAATATCCACATCTCCACCCCCCCACTGTAATATCCACATCCCCCCACTGTAATATCCTTCCCCCCCCACTGTAATATCCACATCCCTCCCCCCCACTGTAATATCCACATCCCCCCCCCCACTGTAATATTCACATCCCCCCTCACTGTAATATCCACATCCCCCCCACTGTAATATCCACACCCCCCCCCCCACTGCAGTGGCGTCACCAGGGTTGGTGTCACCCTGTGCAGAAAAAAAATGGAGTCACCCCCCCTTCCACCAACTATAGTCCCCCCTCAGTAAAGAACCCCCTCGGTGCAGACACCCCCCTCTCAGTACAGACATCCCCCCCAGGTAGTACAGCCAGACCCCCCCCCAGGTAGTACAGCCAGACCCCCCCCCCAGGTAGTACAGCCAGACCCCCCCCCCAGGTAGTACAGACAGACCCCCCCAGGTAGTACAGACAGACCCCCCCCCAGGTAGTACAGCCAGACCCCCCCCAGAGGTAGTACAGCCAGACCCCCCCCAGAGGTAGTACAGCCAGACCCCCCCCCCAGAGGTAGTACAGCCAGACCCCCCCCCCAGAGGTAGTACAGCCAGACCCTCCCCCAGAGGTAGTACAGCCAGACCCCCCCCCCAGAGGTAGTACAGCCAGACCCCCCCCAGAGGTAGTACAGCCAGACCCCCCCCCAGAGGTAGTACAGCCAGACCCCCCCCCCCAGAGGTAGTAAAGCCAGACCCCCCCCCCCAGAGGTAGTACAGCCAGACCCCCCCCCCCAGAGGTAGTACAGCCAGACTCCCCCCCAGAGGTAGTACAGCCAGACTCCCCCCCCCCAGGTATTACAGCCAGACCCCGCCCCCAGAGGTAGTTCAGTCAGACCCCCCCCCCCCAGAGGTAGTACAGACAGACACCCCCAGTAGTATGACTCCCAGCGGTGTGTCCCACGAGTGCGGGCTCCTCCTCCTCTGTGGGTGTAAACAGAGAGAAGGGCCGCCACCGGGTGTACCAAGATGGCCACGGCTCAGGAGCTAGGCCGAAGCTGCTGCCTTTCCTAATGTTATGGCCGCCGCTCCGGAGCTAGGCCGAAGCCGCGGCCTTTCCTTATGTTATGGCCGCCGCTCCAGAGCTAGGCCGAAGCCGCGGCCTTTCCTTATGTTATGGCCGCGGTTTCCGGAGCTAGGCCGAAGCCGCGGCCATAACATTAGGAAAGGCCGCGGCTTCGGCCTAGCTCCTGAGCCGCGGCCATCTTGGTACACCCGGTGGAGGCCCTCCTCTCTGTTTACAGGCATACCCCACTTTACGTACATTCACAAATATGGACACATTGGCGTCTATGGGAAATCTTGGTCAGCTTGACATGGCACTGCTCCAAAACCATAAATGACATGGACACCAAACTTGAGGAGCACTGAGAGGGGACCCAGGACTACAACATACCTAAAAGTGGGGTATGCCTGTATAGAACCATTTATCCAACTGTCCACCCAGACACCACCAACAATGGGACACTGTTCCTCCCACTGACACCAATAATGGGGCTGTATTCCCACTGGGCCGGATTCAGATACATTGCAGTATCTGTCGGCGCGGTGTAACGTATCTCATATACGGTACGTCGCCGTAACTTAGGGCGCAAGTTCCATATGCAGAAAGAACTTGCGCCCTTAGTTACGGCGGCGTAACGTATGTGTGTCGGCGTAAGCCCGCCTAATTCAAATGGGGATGATGTGGGCGTGTTTTATGTAAAGTCACTGTGACCCCACGAACGTGAATGCGCCGTTCGTGAAAAATTCCCAGTGCGCATGCTCGAAATTACGCCGCAAGTCGTCATTGATTTAGACGTGAACGGAACTTACGTACAGCCCTATTCGTGAACGACTTACGCAAACGACGTAAAATTTTCAAAACTCGACGCGGGAACGACGTCCATACTTAACATTAGCTACGCCTCATATAGCAGGGGTAACTTTACGCCGGAAAAAGCCGAACGCAAACGACGTAAAAAAAATGTGCCGGCCGGACGTACGTTTCTGAATCGGCGTGTCTACCTAATTAGCATATTCATAGCGTAACTATACGGAAGCGCCACCTAGCGGCCAGCGTAAATATGCAGCCTAAGATACGACGGTGTAAGGCACTTACGCCGGTCGGATCTTAGGGGAATCTATGCGTAACTGATTCTCTGAATCAGTCGCATAGTTACGACGCCGCACACTCAGAGTTACGACGGCGTATCTCCTTTCTGAATCTGGCCCACTGATGCTAAGGCATTTTCTATCCCCGCTGGCCACAGTCTAGCTCCCCTGAAGTCGGAAGGACAGTAAATTGGCCCTTGGTTTAGAAAGTTTGAAGTAGACATGTGCACAGAATTTTTTTTAGTTTTTTAGTTCCGTTTCGTATCGTTCCGTAGGTTCGTTCCTGTTCGTTTTTCGTAAGACGCCCGTTTTCCTGTTCGTTCCCGTTCGTTTTTCGTACGACGTGATTTTTTCGTATTCCGATCGTTTCGTATTTTCGTTACCGTTTTATTTTCGTACATGCGGGATGGTTCGTTATTCTGTTTAATTCATGTTCGTTACTTGTTAGACAATAATTTTCATGAATTTTCGTCACTTTGTACTTTCGTAAATATATCGCGGGATTCGCGGCACTTTCAACACGCGGCTCATCCATATTAACTATTGTTAAGCCCCATACACTTGGTCAGACTTTTTTAACAACAAACATAAAAACGATCGTTTTACCGAACGTTCGTTCGTTTTTAAACTCCATCAGAAAACCATTTTTGGGTTCAAAAGTCTAGCCAACTGATCTCTCCCTTCAGACGAAAATCCACAGAAAAGTTTATTTGGCTTTACTGTACTACTCAGCACAAAAGAGAAGCTGCTTCACTAACTAACTACACTCACTGCCCATTCAAAAAAACGAAAATGACATCTTATAACAAAAGATTTGCATTCTGTATTTTGAAACCAAATTACGAACAGAAAAAAGGAATTCAGAATACAGAATACAAATCTTTTGTTATAGATGTCATATGAACATACAAACAGAAAAAGGATTCAAACAAAATACAGAATGAAAATCTTTTGTTAGATGTCATATGAACATACGACTGAAAATCAAAATACGAACAGAACAAGGATTCAAACAAAATAAAGAATGCAAGTCTTTTGTTATAGATGTCATATTCGTTCTTTTGCTGTTTTCGTTTTGTTGTATTTTCGTCGGATCGTTCGTTCGTATTTGCGGTTGTTCGTTATGCGACTCAATCGTAATCCCGTCGTTTTCGTATTTTGGTGCTTAAATTTTTTCGTATGTACACATTATTCTGCGGGTACGAAAATGAACATTTTCGTATGAAAATAACATTCGTACGAACGGGAATGCACATATCTAGTTTGAAGACCTCTGCCCTAGACTGTTCATTGGAGCCATTGTGAATGGACTGTTGCTTGGTGTGAATGGTGGCCTCTGCACTGTATAATGCATAATCAGTTAAAATCAGAGGCCCTTGCGGGGGGGCACTACATATATACAAGCTTGTTTGTTACAATAAATCCTTTATTATATACTTAGAGTGGAATCCTCGGGGATAATATTTTGGTGCTAACGAAGCGTTTAAAGTGGAAGACGAGACGTATGGTGAGACGAAGGTGCTTTCTGAAGGACACAAGGATCCCCATAAGGACATTACGATGGAGCCATCTGATAGAAGCAACTCACGAGAGGAAAGTCCCCGTCCTCGGGATTCCACACAGGAAGGTCCCACCATCCCTCACCATCATCAGGTAGGTAAATTTGGGGTCCAACCCAAGAACATTTCATGTTTGAGGTCTCCAGGTATTAGTGCTCACGTTTTGTGGATATTTCTTTTGATCCTTTGGTGGTTTTAGGGTGAGGAACAGATGGATATAAATGCCGAGGTGAAGAAGGAGGAAGAAGAAAAGACGGATGTGACGGGTGATCAGCAGAGTACGAAGGAGGATGTGGTTAAGGTTACAATCAAAGAGGAGGAATCTTCATCAGATATCAGCTCAGGCGAGTAATGGGCAGAAACTGCTTAGATTTTACGGCCCGGATTCAGAAACAATTTACGTCGGCGTATCTATTGATACGCCGCGTAAATTCTAGCATGCGCCGGCGTATCTTCTTTCTGTATTCAGAAAACAAGATACGCCAAAATTTTGCTAAGATACGACTGACGTAAGTCTCTTACGCCGTCGTATCTTAGTTGCATATTTACACTGGCCGCTAGATGGCGCTTCCGTATATTTACGCGTAGAATATGCAAATTAGGTAGATACGCCGATTCACGAACGTAGTTGCGCCCGGCGTCTCTATATGCATCGTTTACGTTAAGGCGTCGGACCGGCGTAAAGTTACCCCTGCTCTATGAGGCGTAGCCAATGTTAAGTATGGACGTCTGGACAGCTTCGAATTTTCCATTGTTTACGTCGTTTGCGTAAAACGTTCGCGAATAGGGCTTTGCTTAAGTGACGTTCACGTCAAAAGCATTGACTATTTGCGACGCGATTTGGAGCATGCGCACTGGGATACGGAAAGAACGTCAATTACGTGGGGTCATGATAGATTAACATACAACACACCCACTACCAGCCAAATTTGAATTGGGCGGGCTTACGCCGACACATTTACACTACGCCGCCGTAACGTAGGGTGCAAGTTCTTTCTGAATACGGAACTTGCGCCCTAAGTTACGTCGGCGTAGTGTATCTCAGATACGCTACGCCCGCCTACAACTTAGACTATTGTTTCTAAATCCGGGCCTAGAAGCTTAACCACTTCAGCCCAGGACCATTCGGCTGCCAAATGACCGGGCAACTTTTTTCCCCACAAATAGAGCTTCCTTTTGGTGGTATTTAATCACCTCTGCGTTTTTTTTTTTGCACTATAAACAAAAAAGGAGAAACGATTTAAAAAAAAATAAAACCAATATTTTTAACTTTTTGCTATAATAAATGTCCCTCAGTTTAGGCCGATACGTATTCTTCTACATATTTTTGTTAAAAAAAAAAACACAATAAGCGTTTATTGATCGGTTTGCGCAAAAAAAGTTATAGCGTCTATAAAATAGGGGATAGTTTTATGGCATTTTTATTAATATGTTTTTTACTAGTTATGGCGGCGATCAGCGATTTTTATCGTGACTGCGACATCATGGCGGACACTTTTGACGCCATTTTGGGACCATTGTCGTTTTTACAGCGATCAGTGCTATAAAAAATATGCACTAATTACTGTAAAAATTACGCTGGCAGTGAAGGGGTTAACCAGTAGGGGGCGCTGAAGGGGTTAAGTGTGTCCTAGGGAGTGATTCTAACGGTGTGGGGGCTGGGCTACAAGTGACACGACACTGATCACACTGATGACAGGGAGCAGTAGATCAGTGTCCTGTCACTAGGCAGAAGAGGGAAATGCCTTGTTTACAAAGGCATCTCCCCATTCTGCAGCTCCGTGACACGATCGTGGTACACCGGTGGACATTGAGTCTGCGGGTCCCGCAGTGGGCGCCCACAATGCCGCTTCTTAAAGGGGACGTACCTGTACGCCCATATGCCTACAGGAGCTATTGTGTTGACGTATATCATTGTGCACTGGTGAAAATACTGTCGATACTGTACACCATATGAAAGGTCCATCTCCATTCCTTAATATAATGTCATGTTCCCAACAAATTCGTTCAGCAAGGAAAAAAATTGAGGAGACTTAGAGGATGACCATAACAACATCATCAACGTATCTCCTCCACAGCTAAATGTTCCAAATAAAGGGTCCATCTCCATCCCTCAATATAACGTCATGTTCCCAACAAATGAGGAGGAGATACTGTACACCATATGAAGGGTCCATCTCCATTCCTCAATATAACGTCATGTTCCCAACAAATGAGGAGACACTGTACACCATATGAAAGGTCCATCTCTATTCCTCAATATAATATCATGTTCCCAACAAATGAGGAGGAGATACTGTACACCATATGAAAAATCCATCTCCATTCCTCAATATAACGTCATGTTCCCAACAAATGAGGGGGAGATATTGTACACCATATGAAAGGTCCATCTCCATTCCTCAATATAACGTCATGTTCCCAACAAATGAGGAGGAGATACTGTACACCATATGAAAGGTCCATCTCCATTCCTCAATATAACGTCATGTTCCCAACAAATGAGGAGGAGATACTGAGATTGCAGGCTTGGCTGGCTTAAATCAGGTTTGGTCTCCACCCAGAGACTGGCCACATTAATCACCTTGCAGGTGGACAGACAGAGATGGAGAAGGCCATATCAAAGGTCCATCTCCATTCCTCAATATAACGTCACTTTCCCAACAAATGAGGAGGAGATACTGTACACCATATGAAAGGTCCATCTCCATTCTCCAATATAACGTCATGTTCCCAACAAATGAGGAGGAGATACTGTACACCATATTAAAGGTCCATCTCCATTCCTCAATATAACGTCATGTTCCCAACAAATGAGGAGGAGATACTGTACACCATATAAAGGTCCATCTCCATTCCTCAATATAACGTCATGTTCCCAACAAATGAGGAGAAGATACTGTACACCATATGAAAGGTTCATCTCCATTCCTCAATATAATGTCATGTTCCCAACAAATGAGGAGGAGATACTGTACACCATATGAAAGGTCCATCTCCATTCCTCAATTCTTTTCCGGAGCCCTATGGAAAACCAGAATACGTAAATTGTGACTGGATAGTATAAATGTACATGCTTATACTGACAGACGTTTCTTTCCAGCAGATGGACAAAATGCCCATGGGAAGACACAGGAAGGGGAGAATCCATATTCATGTGAAGAGTGCGGTAAAAGTTTTACATGGAAGAGTGCCTTCACCAGGCACAAGCAGATTCACAACAATGATGGTCTTTTTTCCTGTCCAGATTGTGGCAAGTCCTTTAACCAAAAAGCATCTCTTACGCATCATCTGAAATTTCACTTAGATAAAGGTTTGTTGTCCTGCTCAGAGTGCGGCAAAGAGTTTAAGACCAAATATGAACTTCAGGTCCATTGGCGGGTTCACGCGGGTCGGGAGATCTTTTCGTGCTCGGAGTGCGACAAATGCTTCTCACAGAAAGGACACCTTCTTAGACACCAGAGAAGCCACACGGGCGAACGTCCTTTCCCGTGTTCGGTTTGCGGCAAATCCTTCTCAAGGAAATCGCATCTCCTTCGACACCAGAGAGGTCACACCGACGATCAATCCTTTCCGTGTTCAGAGTGCGGAAAAACTTTCTTACGGGAAGGACAGCTTCTTCGACACCAGAAAAGCCACAGGAGCGAACGTCGTCGTTTCCTCTGTTCGGATTGCGGAAAATCTTTCTCGCGGAAAACAGATCTCATTATCCATCACAGGAGTCACACGGGGGAACGCCCTTTTCTATGTTCAGAGTGCGGGAAATCCTTCCAACGGAAAACACAACTCCTTAGACACCAGAGAAGTCACACCAGGGAGCGTCCTTTTTCTTGCTTGGAGTGCGGAAAATCTTTCTCGCGGAAAGAATACGTTCTTATACACCAGAGAAGCCACACCGGCGAGCGCCCTTTCTCCTGCATAGAGTGCGGAAAAACCTTCACCCTAAAGGCGAGCCTTATCGCGCACCAGAAAAGTCACGAAGACGAGCATTATTTTTATTGCCTGGAGTGCCCGAAGTCCTTCAAAACGAAACCTCAACTCGCCTTACACCAGAAATTTCACGCCGGCCAGCGGGTCTTCTCCTGCCCGGAGTGCGAGACGTTGTTCTGTAGCAAGTCGAAACTTGATGCACACCAGCGGGTTCACACCGGCGAAAGGCCCTTTTCCTGCTCCGAGTGCGGGAAGCTTTTCGCGCAAAAGAAAAACCTGCAGTCTCATCAGAAGATCCATGCCGGAGAGAAGCCGTTCGGCTGCTTGGAGTGCGGAAAATGTTTCATACGGAAACAACATCTAGTTAAACACCAGAAAATGCACAACCGTCAAAAAAAATCGTAGCCAACCTCTCTGTAGACTGAATTCTTATTTTCATAGATGGGTTCTATCAACAAAAGATACAATTTATAGGGTCGGTTCGTCTAAAATTCCAGTCCATGGGGTGGTGTGATGGATTGAGGGTTGTTCCCTACATTCTGTGTTGCATTGTATTTCTTGGCGACTCCCTACGGGGGTGTTCCCATTCCTTGCCTTCTCCCCAACATAACATACATGACCCTTCAATGCAAATACCTGAACAGATGTCGGTACTATCCAAAAAGTGTCCGACGCATTTCGGCACGGAGCACCACCTTCATCAGGGCTCGCCCGACAAGCTGATGATAAAGTTTGAGCTTGGGAAAAATACCACTGTAGCTCCAGTTCACCTGTGGTTTGTCAATCAAGCCTTGATGAAAGGGAGTGCTTGACTGACAACAACATGAACAAACCAGAAGTGAATATAGAAAGTTCCTGACGCGCTTCGTCAGTCCAGGAGCACGCCCCTTTATCAGGGCTTGACTGACAACAATGTGAACAAACCAGAAGTGAACTGGATCTACTCTGGTATTTTTCCCAGTGTAAATTACAAGCACAGATTTTGTCACCGCTGCTAATTTAACCAGATACAACTAAAAGGTGAGGGTACAATCCAGAAAGTAGCGATGCGTTTCGGCGGTCCAGGAGCACGCCCCTTCATTAGAGCTGCTTGACAACGTCTGTGTTTGTGATTCACACTGGGGAAAATACCATTGTAGGTCCAGTTCACTTCTGGTTTGTTCACATTGTTGTCAGTCAAGCCCTGATGAAGGGGGTGCTTGACTGACATACACTATGAACATACCAGAAGCGTTTCGGCGGTCCAGGAGCACTCCCCTTCATCAGTGCTTGGCTAACAACAATGTGAACCAACCAGAAGTGAATCCAGAAAGTATCTGACGTGTTTCAGCCGTCCAGGAGCACGCCCCTTCATCAGGGCTTGGCTAACAACAATGTGGACCAACCAGAATTGAATCCAGAAAGTATCCGATGTGTTTCAGCAGTCCAGGAGCACGCCCCTTCATCAGGGCTTGGCTAACAACAATTTGAACCAACCAGAAGTGAATCCAGAAAGTATCCGACGTGTTTCAGCAGTCCAGGAGCACGCCCCTTCATCAGGGCTTGGCTAACAACAATGTGGACCAACCAGAATTGAATCCAGAAAGTATCCGACGTGTTTCAGCAGTCCAGGAGCACGCCCCTTCATCAGGGCTTGGCTAACAACAATGTGGACCAACCAGAATTGAATCCAGAAAGTATCCGACGTGTTTCAGCAGTCCAGGAGCACGCCCCTTCATCAGGGCTTGACTGACAACAATGTGAACAAACTGGAAGTGAACTGGACCTACACTGGTATTTTTCCCAGTGTAAATTACAAGCACAAATCTTGTCCCCGCTGCTAATTGGTCCATATACAACTTTATTTCATAAAAGGGTGAGGGTACAATCCAAAAAGTCACCAACGTGTTAAGTCTGTCCAGTAGCACTCCCTTCATCAGGGCGGCTGACAAGGTTTGTGCTTGTAATTCACACTGGCGAAAATACCATTGTAGGTCCAGTTCACCTCTGGTTTGTTCACATTGTTGTCAGCGTAGTATTGCATTTAGGATCCGACGGTGTAAGTGACTTACACCAGTCGGATCCTAGCCTAATTCTGGCGTATCTTGTTTTGAGAATACAAAACAATGATACACCGGCGGGATTTTCGAATTACGCCGGTGTATCTGTAGATACACCGGCGTAATTCTTTTGAGAATCTGGCCCTACAAGTTTAGAGTTACAGAAGAGGTCTAGAATTCTTGATCTCGCTCTAACGTTCACGGCGATACCTTACATGTGTGGTTTGAGCGTCGTTTACATATGTGGGCGTGACCTATGTATGCATTCGCTTCTGCGCGCAAGCACGCAGGGACGTGTTTTGTTTATTGTTTATTGTTTATTTTACTTTTATTTTTCTATTTTGACACTTTCTTTTTACTTTTTTTCATCACTTTTATTCCTATTACAAGGAATGTAAACATCCCTTGTAATAGGAATAGTGTGTGACAGGTCCTCTTTACAGTGAGATCTGGGGTCAATAAGTCCCCACATCTCGCCTCTAAGCTGGGAAGCCTGAAAAAATAAAAATGATCCTTACTTTCCAGCCGAGGCAGCATTTTTTCAAAAGCAGAGGCCGGGCGTGATGCCATAACATCGCGTAACATGTAAACATCCCTTGTAATAGGAATAGTGCGTGACAGGTCCTCTTTACAGTGAGATCTGGGGTCAATAAGTCCCCACATTTCGCCTCTAGGCTGGGAAGCCTGAAAAATAAAAATGATCCTTGCTTTCCAGCCGAGGCGGCAGCATTTTTTCAAAAGCAGAGGCCGGGCGTGACGTCATAACATCGCGTAACATGTAAACATCCCTTGTAATAGGAAGTGTGTGACAGGTCCTCTTTACAGTGAGATCTGAGGTCTATAAGTCCCCACATCTCTGACGTCATAACATTGAGCCCGGCCTCCGAAAAGATCATAGAGACATCCAAGGGCCATGGACCCACCACATTCTCTATGGTAAACTTCTGGCCTTGTCCAATTCCTTCTCCCTCTTGCTGATCATACGCGCGAGCCGGGAGAAGCACCGGAGAGCGCCGCTACCTGTAAGAATGATCAAGCGCATGATGTCAAACGATTGTGTGCACCCGATAAACGTAATACCCTATACTTTTCATAGGTGGCGCTCTAAAAGTCTACAAGATCATCAGTTTAGCATTTTGGGGGAGCTCGAGTGCTAAAATGATTGCTCTCACCCTGGCCGTGCATGGCGATATGTGACATGTGCATCGCATTCAACATTTTCATGCATAGGCACCCTGATGTGTGTGTGTTTTTACGTCTGTACATGCATGTATGTGGGGGTGGGGAACTTCAATTTTTTTTGTTGGGGGGGGGGGGGGGGGGGGTTAGGTGCTTGGGTGTAACATTTTAATTTTTTAGAATACATTTTTTAGTATAGTTAGTATAGGTGAAACGCGTCGAGCAAGGCTGGATATTGGGAGGAGACAATGCTGTTTGCAGTCATTTCATTAACTATTGAAAAATATGGTAAGAGGAACTAAGCGCACTGCGGTTGATTTTCTTTCACATTTTCAATGGAGAGCGAGCGGAGATGAACTATAGTGACCAGCCCCCAAATTACCAATATACAAGAGAGTCCAGAGCAGAGCTATTTCTGAAATGTGTCTGTTTTTCAAAAAATTGGTAGGAGTAATCTTTTTTGAAGCATCTTTGTAAATTATCAATGACAATAAATGTATCCATCTATCACTGTAATTTGTCCAAGCCGGTTTGCTTAAAAAATGTAGTGTGGATGGTGGAGGAGAGCTGTCGGAGAATGTAGTGTGGATGGTGGGAGGAGATCTGTCGGAGAATGTAGTGTGGATGGTGGAGGAGAGCTGTCGGAGAATGTGGTGTGGGAGGAGATCTGTCGGAGAATGTAGTGTGGATGGTGGGAGGAGAGCTGTCGGAGAATGTAGTGTGGATGGTGGGAGGAGATCTGTCAGAGAATGTAGTGTGGATGGTGGAGGAGAGCTGTCGGAGAATGTAGTGTGGATGGTGGGAGGAGATCTGTCGGAGAATGTAGTGTGGATGGTGGAGGAGATCTGTCGGAGAATGTAGTGTGGATGGTGGGAGGAGATCTGTCGGAGAATGGAGTGTGGATGGTGGAGGAGAGTTGTCGGAAGAATGTAGTGTGGATGGTGGAGGAGAGCTGTCGGAGAATGTAGTGTGGATGGTGGAGGAGAGCTGTCGGAGAATGTAGTGTGGATGGTGGAGGAGAGCTGTCGGAGAATGTAGTGTGGATGGTGGAGGAGATCTGTCGGAAAATGTAGTGTGGATGGTGGAGGAGAGCTGTCGGAGAATGTAGTGTGGATGGTGGAGGAGAGCTGTCGGAGAATGTAGTGTGGATGGTGGGAGGAGATCTGTCGGAGAATGTAGTGTGGATGGTGGAGGAGATCTGTCGGAGAATGTAGTGTGGATGGTGGGAGGAGATCTGTCGGAGAATGGAGTGTGGATGGTGGAGGAGAGTTGTCGGAAGAATGTAGTGTGGATGGTGGAGGAGAGCTGTCGGAGAATGTAGTGTGGATGGTGGAGGAGAGCTGTCGGAGAATGTAGTGTGGATGGTGGAGGAGAGCTGTCGGAGAATGTAGTGTGGATGGTGGAGGAGATCTGTCGGAAAATGTAGTGTGGATGGTGGAGGAGAGCTGTCGGAGAATGTAGTGTGGATGGTGGAGGAGAGCTGTCGGAGAATGTAGTGTGGATGGTGGGAGGAGAGCTGTCGGAGAATGTAGTGTGGATGGTGGAGGAGATCTGTCGGAGAATGTAGTGTGGATGGTGGAGGAGAGCTGTCGGAGAATGTGGTGGGGATGGTGGAGGAGATCTGTCGGAGAATGTAGTGTGGATGGTGGGGGAGATCTGTCGGAGAATGTAGTGTGGATGGTGGGAGAAGAGCTGTCGGAGAATGTAGTGTGGATGGTGGAGGAGATCTGTCGGAGAATGTAGTGTGGATGGTGGAGGAGAGCTGTCGGGAGAATGTAGTGTGGATGGTGGAGGAGAGCTGTCGGAGAATGTAGTGTGGATGGTGGGGGAGATCTGTCGGAGAATGTATTGTGGATGGTGGGAGAACAGCTGTCGGAGAATGTAGTGTGGATGGTGGAGGAGATCTGTCGGAGAATGTAGTGTGGATGGTGGAGGAGAGCTGTCGGGAGAATGTAGTGTGGATGGTGGAGGAGAGCTGTCGGAGAATGTAGTGTGGATGGTGGAGGAGAGCTGTCGGAGAATGTAGTGTGGATGGTGGAGGAGAGCTGTCGGAGAATGTAGTGTGGATGGTGGGAGGAGAGCTGTCGGAGAATGTAGTGTGGATGGTGGGAGGAGAGCTGTCTGAGAATGTAGTGTGGATGGTGGAGGAGAGCTGTCGGAGAATGTAGTGTGGATGGTGGAGGAGAGCTGTCGGAGAATGTAGTGTGGATGGTGGGGGAGATCTGTCGGAGAATGTATTGTGGATGGTGGGAGAACAGCTGTCGGAGAATGTAGTGTGGATGGTGGAGGAGAGCTGTCGGAGAATGTAGTGTGGATGGTGGAGAACTGTCGGAGAATGTAGTGTGGATGGTGGAGGAGAGCTGTCGGAGAATGTAGTGTGGATGGTGGAGGAGAGCTGTCGGAGAATGTAGTGTGGATGGTGGGGAAGAGCTGTCGGAGAATGTAGTGTGGATGGTGGAGGAGAGCTGTCGGAGAATGTAGTGTGGATGGTGGAGGAGAGCTGTCGGAGAATATAGTGTGGATGGTGGAGGAGATCTGTCGGAGAATGTAGTGTGGATGGTGGAGGAGAGCTGTCGGGAGAATGTAGTGTGGATGGTGGAGGAGAGCTGTCGGAGAATGTAGTGTGGATGGTGGAGGAGAGCTGTCGGAGAATGTAGTGTGGATGGTGGAGGAGAGCTGTCGGAGAATGTAGTGTGGATGGTGGGAGGAGAGCTGTCGGAGAATGTAGTGTGGATGGTGGGAGGAGAGCTGTCGGAGAATGTAGTGTGGATGGTGGAGGAGAGCTGTCGGAGAATGTAGTGTGGATGGTGGAGGAGAGCTGTCGGAGAATGTAGTGTGGATGGTGGAGAACTGTCGGAGAATGTAGTGTGGATGGTGGAGGAGAGCTGTCGGAGAATGTAGTGTGGATGGTGGAGGAGAGCTGTCGGAGAATGTAGTGTGGATGGTGGGGAAGAGCTGTCGGAGAATGTAGTGTGGATGGTGGAGGAGAGCTGTCGGAGAATGTAGTGTGGATGGTGGAGGAGAGCTGTTGGAGAATGTAGTGTGGATAGTGGAGGAGAGCTGTCGGAGAATGTAGTGTGGATGGTGGGGAAGAGCTGTCAGAGAATGTAGTGTGGATGGTGGAGGAGAGCTGTCGGAGAATGTAGTGTGGATGGTGGAGGAGAGCTGTCGGAGAATGTAGTGTGGATGGTGGGAGGAGAGCTGTTGGAGAATGTAGTGTGGATAGTGGAGGAGAGCTGTCGGAGAATGTAGTGTGGATGGTGGAGGAGAGCTGTCGGAGAATGTAGTGTGGATGGTGGAGGAGATCTGTCGGAGAATGTAGTGTGAATGGTGAAGGAGAGATGTCGGAGAATGTAGAGTGGATGGTGGAGGAGAGCTGTCGGAGAATGTAGTGTGGATGGTGGAGGAGAGCTGTCGGAGAATGTAGTGTGGATGTTGGAGGAGAGCTGTCGGAGAATGTAGTGTGGATGGTGGAGGAGAGCTGTCGGAGAATGTAGTGTGGATGGTGGGGGAGATCTGTCGGAGAATGTATTGTGGATGGTGGGAGAACAGCTGTCGGAGAATGTAGTGTGGATGGTGGAGGAGAGCTGTCGGAGAATGTAGTGTGGATGGTGGAGAACTGTCGGAGAATGTAGTGTGGATGGTGGAGGAGAGCTGTCGGAGAATGTAGTGTGGATGGTGGAGGAGAGCTGTCGGAGAATGTAGTGTGGATGGTGGGGAAGAGCTGTCGGAGAATGTAGTGTGGATGGTGGAGGAGAGCTGTCGGAGAATGTAGTGTGGATGGTGGAGGAGAGCTGTCGGAGAATATAGTGTGGATGGTGGAGGAGATCTGTCGGAGAATGTAGTGTGGATGGTGGAGGAGAGCTGTCGGGAGAATGTAGTGTGGATGGTGGAGGAGAGCTGTCGGAGAATGTAGTGTGGATGGTGGAGGAGAGCTGTCGGAGAATGTAGTGTGGATGGTGGAGGAGAGCTGTCGGAGAATGTAGTGTGGATGGTGGGAGGAGAGCTGTCGGAGAATGTAGTGTGGATGGTGGGAGGAGAGCTGTCGGAGAATGTAGTGTGGATGGTGGAGGAGAGCTGTCGGAGAATGTAGTGTGGATGGTGGAGGAGAGCTGTCGGAGAATGTAGTGTGGATGGTGGAGAACTGTCGGAGAATGTAGTGTGGATGGTGGAGGAGAGCTGTCGGAGAATGTAGTGTGGATGGTGGAGGAGAGCTGTCGGAGAATGTAGTGTGGATGGTGGGGAAGAGCTGTCGGAGAATGTAGTGTGGATGGTGGAGGAGAGCTGTCGGAGAATGTAGTGTGGATGGTGGAGGAGAGCTGTTGGAGAATGTAGTGTGGATAGTGGAGGAGAGCTGTCGGAGAATGTAGTGTGGATGGTGGGGAAGAGCTGTCAGAGAATGTAGTGTGGATGGTGGAGGAGAGCTGTCGGAGAATGTAGTGTGGATGGTGGAGGAGAGCTGTCGGAGAATGTAGTGTGGATGGTGGGAGGAGAGCTGTTGGAGAATGTAGTGTGGATAGTGGAGGAGAGCTGTCGGAGAATGTAGTGTGGATGGTGGAGGAGAGCTGTCGGAGAATGTAGTGTGGATGGTGGAGGAGATCTGTCGGAGAATGTAGTGTGAATGGTGAAGGAGAGATGTCGGAGAATGTAGAGTGGATGGTGGAGGAGAGCTGTCGGAGAATGTAGTGTGGATGGTGGAGGAGAGCTGTCGGAGAATGTAGTGTGGATGTTGGAGGAGAGCTGTCGGAGAATGTAGTGTGGATGGTGGAGGAGAGCTGTCGGAGAATGTAGCGTGGATGGTGGAGGAGAGCTGTCGGAGAATGTAGTGTGGATGGTGGTAGGAGAGCTGTCGGAGAATGTAGTGTGGATGGTGGGAGGAGAGCTGTCGGAGAATGTAGTGTGGATGGTGTTGGAGAGATGTTGGAGAATGTAGTGTGGATGGTGGTGGAGGAGAGCTGTCGGAGAATGTAGTGTGGATGGTGGGAGGAGAGCCAGAATGGACCACGAGCCAGCATGGAAAAAAACGGACAGAACGGAACGTAGACTGCGGTATTTATATTCAACACAAGGCAGTGAACACTTCGATTAGCTAACTTACATCTTACAGATCCAACAATTAGCAGACTACAATCCACTGGCAACAGACGCCTGGTCACAAAGGGTAACGAGCTGTGGAATTCCCTTCCAGCATCTCTAAGGTCCTTACCCTCCCTTCTGAGTTTCAGGAAGGGTTTAAAAAGCCACCTCTTTATTTAGGCCTACGGATAATCTGATAAATAACGCAAAACCATGGACTTTGAATGCTCCTTTTCCTCCTCCATTAGGAGGGTTAGCCCCCTCCCCAGTTTTTCTCTGTTTTATGTTACCTCCTTCAAATTCTTCACCCTAGGCCAGGGGTGCCCAACCTTTTGAAGGCCGAGGGCCACTTAAGCGACTTTGTAAAAAGTTACGGGCCACAATGAGCGGAGTGGGCAGATGACAGGTCTGTGTCCAGTCTGCATATGCAAAGTAGATCCAATCAGATAGAAGGGGGCAGATTTTCTTCTGTTTTTTTTTTAGCAGATCGTATTGGAGGTAGACAGGTGTAAACGGACAAAAGTCTGTTTACATCTGCCGCTCCATAGAGGTGAATGGAGCGTCCAATTGCGTTGGACCGATCATGTCAAAGGGGCCTAAGGCTGCTTTTACACAGGTGGTCTGCGGTCTATTGCGGCGCAGTGTACCTGTGGTTTATCTGCCGGTTAGCTGCACTTTGCCATAGACGTCCATTATATCCTGCAGGTGTGGAGCACTTTCTAAAAAGCCATTTGCTTCCTCTACCGCCGGCTTCATTTACAACACTGATGCTCTCGGCTGGCAGGTCTGCAACCTGCAAACTAGGCTTGCCAACCAGCCATTCCAGAGCAGGAGGTCGCGGGCCACATCAGAGGGCTCTGTGGGCCACATGTGGCCCCTGGGCTACTGGTTGGGCACCCCTCTTTTATCTTTGTATGCGTAATTAAAGTTTGAATATAGGGTCTTCCGCTCCTAGACATGCTCCTAAGGGAGCGCATTTGGCGCAATACAAATACCATATCACATCAAATCTCACGTATTGTCAGTGGAACGCAAAAAAACCAAGAAGTGATATCGGATGCAGACAGGAAGTGATGTCAGGTGCAGAAAGGAAGTGATGTCAGGTGCTGACAGGAAGTTCCGGGTGAGAGGTGAGTCGGGAGGAAGTAGAGAGGAGACATTGCTGGAACTGGCAGCAGAGGAGGTAATAAGATATTATTTTATGTTTACAGCCCAGTAACCCCCGTCATGTCCGTCCTCTTCCTCCATAGTCACTGTGACGTCTTTTATCTCCAGCAGATGATGATACACACAGTGTTGCTAATATAGTGACTATATTATTGTGTGTGTCAGGTTCCTATAAGGTGTCAGGATGTCACTGTCTATTTCTCCATGGAGGAGTGGGAGTATTTAGAAGGACACAAGGATCTCTACAAGGACGTCATGATGGAGAATCAGCCGCCCCTCACATCACCGGGTAAGAGGAGACTTTATTGTAAAGGAGAGAGCAGTACGGAGGCTCCACCTAGATCCCCCATCATCTGATAAACACATAGAAACAATGTATTCAGTCAGTGTGTGTGTTTCCTACAGATGGATCCAGTAATGGGAACCCACCAGAGAGATATCCCCGTCCTCTGTATTCCCGGGATTCCACACAGGAAGGTCACACCATCCCCCACCATCATCGGGTGAGGCTGGAGCACTTTCAGCTTTAAAATAATTACAATCTGTATGAGATGTTCATCTCTGTAGTCTTCGGATATTCGGGATTATGATTTGAGGATGTTGCTATTTTATGGTTTTAGGGTGATGAACTGATTGATATAAAAGTTGAGGTGAAGAAGGAAGAAGAGGAGGCACATCTGCTGGGTGATCAGGAGGGAACGGAGGAGGATGTGGTTATGGTGACAATCAAAGAGGAGGAATCTTCAGTAGATATCGGTTCAGGTATGTGATGACCGGAAACATTTACTTCTTTATATTTAAGGTATGAAAATAGAAAGCAATTAGAGAGGACAAATGAGGAGGAGATACTGTACATCATATGAAAGGTCCATCTCCATTCCTCAATATAATGTCATGTTCCCAACAAATGTGGAGGAGATACTGTACACCATATGAAAGGTCCATCTCCATTCCTCAATATAACGTCCTGTTCCCAACAAATGAGGAGGAGATACTGTACACCATATGAAAGGTCCATCTCCATTCCTCAATATAACGTCCTGTTCCCAACAAATGAGGAGAAGATACTGTACACCATATGAAAGGTCCATCTCCATTCCTCAATATAACGTCCTGTTCCCAACAAATGAGGAGGAGATACTGTACACCATATGAAAGGTCCATCTCCATTCCTCAATATAACGTCATGTTCCCAACAAATGAGGTGGAGATACTGTACACCATATGAAAGGTCCATCTCCATTCCTCAATATAATGTCATGTTCCCAACAAATGAGGAGGAGATCCTGTACACCATATGAAAGGTCCATCTCCATTCCTCAATATAACGTCATGTTCCCAACAAATGAGGAGGAGATACTGTACACCACATGAAAGGTCCATCTCCATTCCTCAATATAACGTCATGTTCCCAACAAATGAGGAGGAGATACTGTATACCATATGAAAGGTCCATCTCCATTCCTCAATATGACGTCATGTTCCCAACAAATGAGGAGGAGATACTGTACACCATATGAAAGGTCCATCTCCATTCCTCAATATTACGTCATGTTCCCAACAAATAAACTCTGTTCCCCCTTAATACCAATATCTCCTGTGCATGTACACTGTAACCCAGTCTGTCATGATTGGTTTTGCTGTTTTATGCGCTTCATGTGAATTTTTTTTCTGCATTGGTATTCTGACTGTTCACAATTAGATAAACTACTTAGATAAACCACAAGCCCGGACCAACGTGGTCCCGGAGTCAAGATTTCAGGAGCACGCACCCCTGGCCAGGTGGGCCACGAGGCACGTGGGACGACAGACCGACGACCTCGGTCCAGAGGCATCTGTCCCCTAAGTACTCCTCCCCAGCATGCACTGTGGGATGATCACCCCCACTGATTGGCTGCCGAGGGGGACACCCAATACACCCTGACTCTGCTACTGCCACTGCCACCCTTGGCCTGGGATGATAATAACACTCCCGGGTGAACAATGGTGATTACTCCCAGCACAGCCATGGCTGGAACAGAGGCTAAAATTGCCCATAATTACACATATCTGAGTCAAATAACACTCAGACCCCCCCCCCCCCTCTAAATTTAAAGCAGCGCCCGCCCAACAGGAGCAGGCCGCTACACAATGTTATAACCTAACCCTGCTTTATACTTCTCCACAACTTTATCCCTGACCTGTCTGGTGTGTTCCTTGGCCTTCATGATGCTGTTTGTTCACTAAGGTTCTCTAACAAACCTGGGAGGGCTTCACAGAACAACTGTATTTATTAGAGGTGCACCGAAATGGAAATTTCAGAACCGAAACGAAACCGAAATAAAAAAAAATGTCAGGCCGAAACCGAAAATGACTTTTATTTTATTTTTTAAATAATTGTATGTTAAAACAGTACAGTCGGATTGCAAAAATGTATGGAACATCCTATCACTGTCCCCCAATTGCCGCCTCTTGTTTTTTTTTTTTCTTTTTTATTACTTTATCACTTTTTTTTTTTTTGTAGCTTATCGTTTTCCTTTTTTTATTTTTGTATAATTTTCTTATTTTTATTATTTTTTACTTTTTAATTACTTATTTTATTAATTTAATTATTATTTCTTTTTTTTTTTTGCACTTAACTGTATTGCTATCACACAGGAGAAAATTATTCCCTGTGTGATAGCAATTGGAGGTGACAGGTTCTCTTTATTAACCCTGTCACCTCCAAAAACAGGAGTGCATTGGCGGCAGGGACAGGAGCCAGACTAGGCAGCCGGGGGGAGGAGGGGGGGGAGACAGAGTGCCGAAGATAGAGCAAGCCGAGGGAGGTATGAGGGGGGAGAGGGGAGGATGGATGGCTGCACAGTGCACACATGTTCTACTAGAAAAGAAAGCAACTCATCGCCCGTATGCTGAAACTGTCTCCGCTCTGCTCGCACACAGCCCCGCCTCCTAACCCCACTCTGTGATAGACAGAACACATCTCAGCATTAGACCCACATTCTGTCTATCACAGCGTGGGGTTAGGAGGCGGGGCTGTGTGCGAGCAGAGCGGAGACAATTTCAGTGTGTGTTTTACCGCTCTGCAATCCCGCGTTGCACCACTAGTCATTATCTGCAATTTTTAAGTTGTTTCGGCATTTCCCCAAAACAGCTATTTTCGGCCGATATGTATCGGCCGCCGATATATCGGTGCATCCCTAGGGGCAGATCCTCAAAGACATTACGCCGCCGCGTAATTTCAAATTTTGCGTGTCGTATCTTTTGGTTGGTATCCACCAAACAGATACGACGGCATCTGTGTTAGATCCGACAGGCGTACGCCTTAGTACGCCGTCGGATCTAAGATGCAATTTTCCGGCAGCCGCTGGGTGGCGTTTCCGTTGTATTCCGCGTCGAGTATGCAAATTAGCTATTTCCGACGATCCACGAATGTACGAGCGGCCGTCGCATTTTGTTACGTCGTTTTTGTTCGGCTTTTTCCTGCGTATAGTTAAAGCTGCTATTTGGTGGCGTACTCAATGTTAAGTATGGCCGTCGTTCCCGCGTACAATTTAAAAAAAAAAATGTTGTTGCCGTAAGTCGATTCCGTGAATCGGGCTGGACGTAATTTACGTCCACGTCAAAACAATGACGTCCTTGCGACGTCATTTAGCGCAATGCACGGCGGGAAATTTAGGGACGGCGCATGCGCAGTTCGTTCGGCGCGGGGACGCGCTTCATTTAAATGAAACACGCCGCCCTACTCGCCGATTCGAATTAGGTGCCGTTACGCCACGAGAGATACACTACGCCGCCGTAACTTACGGTGCGAATTCTTTCAGGATTCGAAACAAAAAAGTAAGTTACGGCGGCGTAGCGTATCTCAGATACGATGCGCCGGGGCAGATCTTTGTGGATCTGCCCCTTAGTATTTATACTGAGATTAAATGACACACAGGTGGACTCTATTTACTAATTAGGGGACTTCTGAAGCCAATTTTAGTTAGGGGTATCAGAGTAAAGGGGGGCTGAATACAAATGCCCCCCCACACTTTTCACATATTTATTTGTATAATTTTTCATTTTCCTTCCACTTCACAATTATGGGCCACTTTGTGTTGGTCCATCACATAAAATACTTTTATGTTCTTGGTTGTAACATGACAAAATGTGGAACATTGCAAGGGGTATGAATACTTTTTCAAGGCACCGTATATGACTGAATGTGAATTGAGATTACAAATATACATGCTTATAAAATTTTCTTCCAGGGGATGGACATGATGCCCATAGGAAGACACACAAAGGGAAGACTCCATATTCATGTGAGGAGTGCGGGAAAGGCTTTACCTGGAAGAGTGCCTTCGTCGGTCACCAGCAGACTCACACCGGGGAGCGTCCTTTTTCTTGTCCAGAGTGTGGCAAATGCTTCAGCCAAAAACCTTCTCTTACTCAGCATCGGAAACTTCACTTACATGAGAACTCGTTGTCCTGCTCGGAGTGCGGCAAAACGTTTAAAACAAAATATGAACTTCGAGTCCATCGGAGGGTTCACACGGGTCAGGAGATCTTTTCCTGCTCGGAATGTGACAAATGTTTCTCGCGAAATGCGCACCTTCGTATCCACCAGAGAAGCCACACGGGTGAACGCCCTTTCCCATGTTCTGAGTGCGGAAAATCTTTCTCACGCAAAGAAAACCTCCTTATCCACAGGAGAAGTCACACCGGCGAGCGTCCTTTTTCCTGCTCGGAGTGCGGAAAAACTTTTGGGAAAAGCTCCACCCTGAAGGCACACCTTATTACGCATCAGAAAAGGCGCAAGAGCCAACGTTCTTTTTCTTGTCTGGAGTGCCAGGTTTTCTTCAAATCCAAATCCAAACTCCTGCTACACCAAAGCGTTCACACCGGCGAGCAGGTCTTCTCCTGCCTGGAGTGCGACAAGTCGTTCCGTACCAAGTGGCAACTAGCTGAGCACCAGAGAGTTCACACCGGTGAAAAGCCCTTCGCCTGCTCCGAGTGCGGAAGACGTTTTTCACACAAAAAAACCCTGACCACTCATCAGAAGATCCACACTGGCGAGAGGCCCTTTTCCTGCCCAGAGTGCGGGAAATGTTTCACAAGGAAAGAACATCTAACTAAACACCAGAGAACGCACAGCCGCTGAAGCAAATGCTAGTCAACCTTTTGTGAGCTGGGTTGTTCTCTTTATAAAAACAGTTGTATCACAAAGATAAGCTTTAAAGGGTCAGTCCATCCCATCTAAAATTGATGTTCCAGTCTTTGGCATTGTGTGACGGATCGAGTGACCTAATGCCTTTTTTTTATATCTCTTGCGACTCGTTTGGTTTTCCCACTCCTCGTGTTGCTTTCTCCTCATATGAAATGTCCATCTCCATTCCTCAATATAACGTCATGTTCCCAACAAATGAGAAGGAGAATACTGTACACCATATGAAAGGTCCATCTCCATTCTTCAATATAACGTCATGTTCCCAACAAATGAGGAGGAGAGTACACCATATGAAAGGTCTATCTCCATTCCTCATTATAACGTCATGTTCCCAACAAATGGGGAGGAGATACTGTACACCATATGAAAGGTCCATCTCCATTCCTCATTATAACGTCATGTTCCCAACAAATGAGGAGGAGATACTGTACACCATATGAAAGGTCCATCTCCATTCCTCAATATAATGTCATGTTCCCAACAAATGAGGAGGAGATACTGTACATCATATGAAAGGTCCATCTCCATTCCTCAATATAACGTCATGTTCCCAACAAATGAGGAGGAGATACTGTACACCATATGAAAGGTCCATCTCCATTCCTCAATATAACGTCATGTTCCCAACAAATGAGGAGGAGATACTGTACACCATATGAAAGGTCCATCTCCATTACTCAATATGAGGTCATGTTCCCAACAAATGAGGAGGAGATACTGTACACCATATGAAAGGTCCATCTCCATTCCTCAATATAACGTCATGTTCTCCATTCCTCGCTCTGTAGTAAACTCGGTCTATTGCCCTTTTTTCTTTTTTTTTTTTTACAATGTGCCTTAACAGATGCAAAGTATAATGTTAAAATACAGTCTGCAGCTCACTTGTTATTTTTAACTCTAGTTTTCACATAATTTTAATAAAAACGAGGGTTGTTCCTTACATTCTGTGTTGCATTGTATTTATTTTTGAAAAACATTTCTCATTTTCCTTCCACTTCACAATTATGTGCCGCTTTGTGTTGGTCTATCACATAAAATCCCAATAAAATACATTTACGTGTTTGGTGGTAACATGCCAAAATGTGAAAAATTTCAAGGGGTATGAATACTTTTTCAAGGCACTGTATATCCCGAAGAAGGACTGTCCACACAATGAATCAATTTGCTGCACTTTATCGGTGTTGTTCAGAGAATGGGAAGACGGTCACATCACGAGGACATTTTATTCCAGAGTCACATGACGCATACAGTCGATCACATATAGTGGACGGCACGCAGTAGTCACTGGTGAAAGCACATGCAGCACCTCCGGAGTCATCCGTATTCACAAGACTGTGTTCTCTGCACATGTGCAGATTGGAAAATATTTGCTTTAGTTTCATCTCGATTCGCTATTTAATTTTGTTTACTTAAATTCGTTTTCAGGACCTGTTTCGTTTCATTTATTCGTTTTCGAATTGGCATTCAAATGTATCTTATTGGAAATTCAAATTTTGGAAGCCGATTATATTCTTTATATTCTTTATATTTTTTTTCTATTCTTTAGATTTTTCTCTATTCTACTCAGATGCGGCTGGTGCTCAATATTATTGGGGGGGGGGGAGAGGCGCAAACAGACTGAAAAATATTGGAAAAAAACCCCATCAAATACTGCCACTTGTGCCCCATCAAATTCCGCCACTTGTGCCCCATCAAATGCCGCCACTTGTGCCATCGTATGCAACCACTTATGCCCATCGTATGAAGCCACTTGTTCCCATTGTATGCAGCCACTTGTGCCATCGTATGGAGCCACCTGTGCCCATTATATACAGCCACGTGTGCCATCGTATGCAGCCACCTGTGCCCATCATATGTAGCCACTTGTGTCATTGTATGCAGCCACTTGTGCCCATCACATGCAGCCACCACTTGTGTCATTGTATGCAGCCACTTGTGCCCATCAAATGCAGCCACATGTGCCCATTGTATGCAGCCACTTGTGCCACATCATATGCCACCACTTGTGCCCATCACATGCAGCCACTTGTGCCTCATCATATGCAGCCAGTTGTGCCCATCACATGCAGCCACCTGTGCCCTTCATATACAGCAACTTGTGCCCATCGAATGCTGCCACTGTGACCCCGCCCGCCCGCTGTCTGCCCGGCACTTACCCCATCTTAGTGGCGGGTCAGGCAGCGGGTGACGGTGGCAAGCTGTGGCACGGCTCCTGTGTCCTCCATGCTTCCCCATCCTCTGTTCCTCCTGTCTGCTAGGCGTCCAATCAAAGCGCCTGTGCCCACACTTCGTAAAAGGCAGTGAGGCGGTTCAGTTAGAAAAGCAAATATTAATTTGCTTTTCTAACGCATCTGGGTGGACTGCAAGCGCAATGCTCTGCGCCACCAGTCCACCCAGTCAGTATGAGGATCAATATATTATGAGCCAAAATGCAAATTTTAACATATGTGCAAAACATTTTAAAAGTTGCTGTAGAGCAAAAGCACCATCAGTATCCAGCACAGGGCGTAAAGATAGAGAAAACATGTTTATCGTTAATTAAGTTTGGAGTGAAGTATAATTTGTGGGTCTGTCATAATATATTAAATATAACCGAAAGAGTGAGCTACAGGGCGAAATATTAAAATATAACGTAGGATGCAGTTATTAAAATCACCACAAGATGGCGATATCACTTTGAGTGAGTAGACGGCTTACACAGGAAGTGATGTATGTAAGAACAGGAAGTGATATTAAGTAGGAACAGGAAATTATGTAGGACAAAGAAATGGCGTTTTAGAATGTAGTTTAGAGGAAGAACGAGGTGGAGAGGAGACATCCTAAATATAGAACCATTTATCCAACTGTCCATCCAGAGCCTCTGGTTTATAGACCGGATACATCCTAAATATAGAGCCATTTATCCAACTGTCCAACCAGAGCTTCTGGTTTATAGACCGGATACATCTCTAATGTCGAAGTCAGGTCTATGATTTATTAATAGAGATAAGAACGATGTCATATGACCTCAGAGGTAAGGAGGATTCTGGGTACTTACAGGATTAATGAAGTGGTGAAGAGGACATCTGCGCAACTGAAAACGGCTGTCAATCCCATGATCCATCTTTAGAAGGACACAAGGATCTCTACAAGGACGTCATGATGGAGAATCAGCCGCCCCTCACATCACCGGGTAAGAGGAGACTTTATTGTAAAGGAGAGAGCAGTACGGAGGCTCCACCTAGATCTCCCATCATCTGATAAACACATAGAAACAATGTATTCAGTCAGTGTGTGTGTTTCCTACAGATGGATCCAGTAATGGGAACCCACCAGAGAGATGTCCCCGTCCTCTTTATTCCCAGCTAACAGTGGGGCCCAAACTGTAGGGTGGTGCACATTATTGTAAAGGAGAGAGCAGTACGGAGGCTCCACCTAGATCTCCCATCATCTGATAAACACATAGAAACAATGTATTCAGTCAGTGTGTGTGTTTCCTACAGATGGATCCAGTAATGGGAACCCACCAGAGAGATGTCCCTGTCCTCTGGATTCCCGGGATTCCACACAGGAAGGTCACACCATCCCTCACCATCATCAGGTAGGTGGAGTTGGAGCATCTGCAACTTAAAAATGATTCCAAACCATATAAGATAATCATGTTTGAGGTCTCCATGTATTTAAAGATGGTGATGTTTATCATTTTGTGGCTTTAGGGCGAAGAACTGATTGATATAAAAGTTGAGGTGAAGAAGGAAGAGGACGAAACGTATGTGACGGGTGATCAGCAATGTATGAAGGAGGACGAGGTTATGACTCACATTAAAGAGGAAGACCCTTCTATGTATATCAGCTCAGGTAAATAATAATCAGAAACTGATAACATTTTACTTTACAGTTTTAGGCCACAAATGTCGCTATAAATAAAAGCTATGCTTCTTTAAAGCCAGTTAGTACCCCAGTGCTAATAGGCAGTTTAAGTGGAAGCAAACACTTCATATTGTGCCAATATTGCAGAGGTCTATTTCCATTATTTAGTACAGTGGTCTCGAAAGTGTGACCCTGGGGTCGGTTTAAGCCCTTTCCTTGCCTTTATCCGGCCCTTAAGGCATTATTCCTGCCACTGACACCAACAATGGGGCATAGTTCTTGCTGCTGACACCAACAATGGGGCACTATTCCTTCCACTCACCAACGATGGGGCATAAATCCTTCCACGGACAACAAAAATTGTGCACCAGTCATTTCACTGACACCAAAAGGGGCCGGTGCAACCACTAGGCAAACTAGGCAGCCGCCTCTCCATTCGTACATAGTGTCAGAGGCGCACTGGCAGTGGAGGGCTGTGTCTGTGTCCCAACTCCCGAATGAATGGAAGCAAGCAAACATTATTTCATGGGCACTAGTAGGCTGAATTGATGGGCGCTGGAAAGGCTGCATTTGATGGGCGCTGGAGAGGTGGAGCCAATGGAGGTGAGGCAAAATGAGGTTTCGCCTAGAATGTCAAAAATCCTTGCACCAGACCTGGACACCAACTATTTCTCCCCCTAATATCAAAGATGGGGCATTGTTTATTTCCACTGGGCACAGTTCGGACCCTCTAAAGCCTGAAGGACAGTAAACTGGCCCTTTGATTAGAAAGTTTGGCGACCCCTGCTTTAATAATGTAATATTTTTAACCAAGACTTTGAAGGAAGGTCCACCTCAATATAATGTCATGTTCCCAACAAATTGGGAGGAGATAAGGTCCATCTCCATTCCTCAATATAACGTCATGTTACCAAAAAATGAGGAGGAGATATTGTACAACATATGAAAGGACCATCTCCATTCCTCAATATGACGTCATGTTCCCAACAAATGAATAGGAGATACTGTACACCATATGAAAGGTCCATCTCCATTCCTCAATATAACGTCATGTTCCCAACAAATGAGGAGGAGATATTGTACATCATATGAAAGGTCCATCTCCATTCCTCAGTATAACGTCATGTTCCCAACAAATGAGGAGGAGATATTGTACACCATATGAAAGGTCCATCTCCATTCCTCAATATAACGTCATGTTACCAACAAATGAGGAGGAGATACTGTACACCATATGAAAGGTCCATCTCCATTCCTCAGTATAACGTCATGTTCCCAACAAATGAATAGGAGATACTGTACACCATATGAAAGGTCCATCTCCATTCCTCAATATATCGTCATGTTCCCAACAAATGAGGAGGAGATACTGTACACCATATGAAAGGTCCATCTCTATTCCTCAATATGACGTCATGTTCCCAACAAATGAGGAGATACTGTACACCATATGTAAGGTTTGTTTCGTTATATTAATGTCCTCAATTTACACATGCTGTTGCCTAATACGGTTTGGGCAAACAAATGAGGAGGAGATACTGAGATTGCAGGCTTGGCTGGCTTAAATCAGGTTTGGTCTCCACCCAGAGACTGGCCACATTAATCACCTTGCAGGTGGACAGACAGACATGGAGAAGGCCATATGAAAGGTCCATCTCCATTCCTCAATATAACGTCATGTTCCCAACAAATGAGGAGGAGATACTGTCTTCATTACTCAATATAATGTCATGTTCCCAACAAATGAGGAGGAGATACTGTACACCATATGAAAGGTCCACCTCCGTTCCTCAATATAACGTCATGTTCCGAACAAATGAGGAGGAGATACTGTACACCATATGAAAGGTCCATCTCCATTCCCCAATATAACGTCATGTTCCCAGCAAATGAGGAGGAGATACTGTACACCATATGAAAGGTCCATCTCCGTTCCTCAATATAACGTCATGTTCCCAACAAATGAGGAGGAGATACTGTACACCATATGAAAGGTCCATCTCTATTCCTCAATATGACGTCATGTTCCCAACAAATGAGGAGATACTGTACACCATATGTAAGGTTTGTTTCGTTATATTAATGTCCTCAATTTACACATGCTGTTGCCTAATACGGTTTGGGTGAAACATCTGGTCTGGTTTGTATTAATAGTTTCCTGTTAAGATTGTACCAAACTCAATGCCAGAGCTCTGGGAAAGTTGTGAATGCTGAATTGATAGATACGACATAAAACCAAACATAACATATTTAAAAAATTCCTTCCAACAGATGGACAGTATTCTTCAAAGATCAACTCATGTGAGACACGTCTTATTAAACCTCCAGGTTGCACTGCAGAAGATATTGACGTTGCACAATCTCCTACAAAAGTAACACTTTACTGGTTGGTAAGGCCGATGAATCATTCTCATCCTGAAGCTTCTGATAAATCCCATACTATGACTTCAGATGTCCATCTAAGATCAATGGATCATTCTAATCCTGAGGAACCCTCTGATAAATCCCATACTATGACCTCAGATGTCCATAAATCCCATACTATGACATCAGATGTCCATCTAAGATCAATAGATCCTTCTAATCCTGAGAAATCTTCTGATAAATCCCATACTATGACCTCAGATGTCCATCTAAGTTCTCACAATGCTGACAAATCAGCAGATCCATTCGATCCCCAGAAATCCTCTTCAAGCCATGGGGGAGCTCACACAGGAGGGAGCTCAGTGTCATGTTTGGTCTGCGGGAAAACATTCACTCACAAATCAGCACTTCTTAACCACCAGAAATCTCACAAGGCTAAACATCCTTATTCATGTTCAGAGTGCGGGAAATGTTTTCCTACGAAGCAAGGACTTCTTAGGCATCATAGAATACACACAGGTAAGCGTCCCTTTTCCTGTTCAGAGTGCGGAAAATGTTTTTATGAGAAACAACACCTTCTTATACACCAAAGAACTCATACAGGTGTACGTCCCTTTTCCTGTACGGAGTGCGAAAAATGTTTTTATGAGAAACCGCACCTTCTAATACACCAGAGAGTTCATACAGGGGAGCGTCCTTTTTCCTGTTCACAATGCGAAAAATGTTTTTCTAATAAAGGATGTCTTCGTAAACACGAGAAACTTCATACGGGTGAGCATCGCTTTTCCTGTTCAAAGTGCGGAAAGGGTTTTTCTGACCAACGATCCTTGCGTGATCACCGGAAAATTCATGGTGCGGATCCCTTTTCCTGCACGGAGTGTGGAAAAGTTTTTTCTAATAAAGTAAACCTTGTTATACACCAGAGGATTCACACTGGTGAGCGTCCCTTTTGCTGTTTAGAGTGCGGAAAATGTTTTTCTGAAAAAGGAAGCCTTCATAAACACCAGAAAACTCATACGGGTGAGCGTCTCTACGTCTGTTCAGAGTGTGGGAAATCTCTTTCTAGTAAAGGAACCCTTCGTACACACCAGAGAATTCATACCGGTGAGCGTCCCTTTTCCTGTTCGGAGTGCGGAAAATGTTTTTCTGACCAAGGCTACCTTCTTAAACACCAGAGAATTCATACGGGTGAGCGTCCCTTTTCCTGTTTGACGTGCGGAAAAGGGTATTGTGACCAGACAAACCTTCGGAGACACCAAAAAAAAGAACACTGAGCATGCTTGTCAGGTATTTGTTATTTTACTAGTAATAATAGAAAAGAAAATTTGTATTACTCATAAAAAGTCCAAAAAGATTTGAAAATTCGAGTCACATGGTTAAAATGACGATCCTTCTACTTGCATTAAAGCTTTGTGAATTCAGCCTCATATGTTGTATTTCAGTTTGTTTTCCATTCTATAATTTATAAATAATAAAACTCTATCAATCTGTAGTTGATTTTTGCATTGTCTGGATTTGATGTGAGGTATAATATGTGTGTGAAATCATCGATGTTACCTAATGGGAGAATGGACCACAAGGCAGAGTGTCAAGACCTGGATCACCTGCTGGTGGCACTGTGCTTTCTAGAGCGGAAGATTGTAGTTCCTTTGTCTACCAGCGGGTGTCTCCCAGCAGCCATCAGATCCCAGTAATCAGTTTCCACCTGATGCTGGCTACTGGTAGGGTATTTACTGTAGGTCCTCCCCGTACAGTAAGCATCAGACGATTTGAAACATGTCAGCCATCTTTTTCCTTTTGTTCACTTTATTTTGACTGCCTTGCTTTAGTTGTTTTTCGTTTTTTGGATTTCATTTGCAATAAAGACATTGTTTTAAGGAGTGCTGCAGTCCAGAAACCTTTTTCTATCCAAGGTCCTCCCTTACTAGTGCCTCTCACTCCAGTATTTTAGTCTGCCACCAGAGACCACGTACCATAATGTCCTGTTCCTGACAAATGAGGTGGAGATACTTTACACTATATGAAAGGTCCATCTCCATTCCTCAATATAACATCATGTTCCCAACAAATGAGGAGGAGATACTGTACAATATATGAAAGGTCCATCTCCATTCCTCAATATAAAGTCATGTTCCCAACAAATGAGGAGGAGATACTGTACACCATATGAAAGGTCCATCTCAACTCCTCAATATAACGTCACGTTCCCAACAAATGAGGAGGAGATACTGTACACCATATGAAAGGTCCATCTCCATTCCTCAATGTAACGTCATGTTTCCAACAAATGTGGAGGAGATACTGTACACCATATGAAAGGTCCATCTCCATTCCTCAATATTACGTCATGTTCCCAACAAATGAGGAGGAGATACTGTACACCATATGAAAAGTCCATCTCCATTCCTCAATATAATGACATGTTCCCGACAAATGAGGAGGAGAAACTGTACATCATATGAAAGGTCCATCTCCATTTCTCAATATAACGTCATGTTCCCAACAAATGAGGAGGAGATACTGTACACCATATGAAAGGTCCATCTCCATTCCTCAATATAACGTCATGTTCCCAACAAATGAGGAGATACTGTACACCATATGAAAGATCCATCTCAACTCCTCAATATAACGTCATGTTCCCAACAAATGAGGAGGAGATACTGTACACCATATGAAAGGTCCATCTCCCTTCCTCAATATAACGTCATGTTCTCAACAAATGAGGAGGAGATACTGTACACCATATGAAAGGTCCATCTCCACTCCTCAATATAACGTCACATTCCCAACAAATGAGGAGGAGATACTGTACATACACCATATGAAAGGTCCATCTCCATTCTTCAATATGACGTCCTGTTCCCAACAAATGAGGAGGAGATACTGTACACCATATGAAAGATCCATCTCCATTCCTCCATATAACGTCATGTTCCCAACGATGAAGTGGAGATACTGTACACCATATGAAAGGTCCATCTCCATTCCTCAATATAACGTCATGTTCCCAACAAATGAGGAGGAGATACTGTACACCATATGAAAGGTCCATCTCCATTCCTCAATATAACTTCATGTTTCCAACAAATGAGGAGATACTGCTACCAAATTAGATTTCTTCTTTGAACATGTCTGGTACATTCAAAATGTGAAGAGGTTAAAACCAGCTCATGTGAGCTTTTTATTTTTTTTGCCAGGCTCTGGATTTACTGTATGGCCGTAACGTAAATGCGATACGTTACGCCGCCGTAAATGTACCTGAATCTGGCCCCAAATGCGTGTGTGTATGTAAACAGAAATTTCACCCCACGTTAGATATCATTACGAATCTTGAAGTCTGATTAATATTTGCGCTTAGCTCTAGAAAAATTGGATTACATTTTGTGTCTGCCCTTAAATTAATTTTAGTATATTTATTTTTCCGAAAATTAGCTTGATAAACAAGCATAAAAAAAATAATTACAACTACCACCATTGTATTGTAGAGGGCCTCTGCTTTCAGAAAACATGTACGATTCATATTTTATATTATTATTTTACATTATTTTATATTATTTTACATTTACATTATAGTTTAAAATTTTTCCTGCCGAAACTGGAGATTTTTAAAATGTGTGAGCAAATAATATAAAATGCTCTAGAGCCAAAAAAACACATCAGCGGCCTTAAGATCACATAAAGGTAAAGATAAAATACTTAAATAATGATTCAGTTTTAACTAAACCATGATGTAAGTGTCTCATAATGTATGAAATATAACCGAAGAATGAGCTACAGGGCAAAATATTACCAAAAAACGTAGGATGCAGTTATTAAACTCACCACAAGATGGCGATATTAATTATTGCGCGTAGAACGCTCAAACAGGAAGTGATGAAAATTAGGAACAGGAAGTGATGTAGGAAAAAGACAAGGAGTTCTTTAAGGTAAACAAATGAAGTTCTGAGAGAGAGAAGAACGAGGTGGAGAGGAGACATCACTGGATTACACAGAGGAGGTAATAAGATATTATTTTATATTTACACCCAGTAACCCCCCCGTCATGTCCGTCCTCTTCCTCCATAGTCACTGTGACGTCTTTTATCTCCAACATCCACTACTACAGACATACCACATCCTGTACATTGGAGTTATTTTATAATATGTGTCCAGATACATCCTAAATATAGAATCATTTATCCAACTGTCAATCCAGAGCCTCTGGTTTATAGACCGGATACATCCTAAATATAGAACCATTTATCCAACTGTCCACCCAGAGCCTCTGGTTTATAGACCGGATACATCCTAAATATAGAACCATTTATCCAACTGTCCATCCAGAGCCTCTGGTTTATAGACCGGATACATCCTAAATATAGAGCCATTTATCCAACTGTCCATCTAAAGCCTCTGGTTTATAGACCAGATACATCCTAAATATAGAACCATTTATCCAAATCACATGACCACATAGATAAGGACCACTGTCAAGTGAATGAAAAGATATTACGGAAAATCTAGATGAAGGTTCTTCCATACAGTGGAATTTTTTAATTCTTGCAATATGTGTTCAAGCTGACCAACTGCATCAGAGTAATCCCTCACTGGCCAGTCCCGACTCTACTCAAAATGCAAATACATATCTGCTTATTGCATATTTTTAATATAGTGCCCATATGGGGCAGACGGACGGAAGGGTTTTTAAACCTGACTAGGTAGGAGAGGAGGATTCTGGGAGGTCACATGACATCATTCTTATCTCTATTAATAAAACACAGACCTGACTGGAGAGGTGAGGAGGATTCTGGGAGGTCACATGACATCACTCTTATCTCTATTAATAAAACAAAGACCTGACCGGAGAGGTGAGGAGGATTCTGGGAGGTCACATGACATCACTCTTATCTCTATTAATAAAACACAGACCTGACTGGAGAGGTGAGGAGGATTCTGGGAGGTCACATGACATCACTCTTATCTCTATTAATAAAACACAGACCTGACCGGAGAGGTGAGGAGGATTCTGGGAATGTGCTTAGTGATAATTTAATTGTGCACAGGATAAATGAAGTAGGGAAGAGGAAATCAGAGGAGTTGAAAAACAGACTACCAATCCTATGATCCATCGTCAGAAGGACACAAGGATCTCTACAAGGACGTCATGATGGACAATCAGCCGCCCCTCACATCACCGGGTAAGAGGAGACTTTATTGTAAAGGAGAGAGCAGTACGGAGGCTCCACCTAGATCCCCCATCATCTGATAAACACATAGAAACAATGTATTCAGTCAGTGTGTGTGTTTCCTACAGATGGATCCAGTAATGGGAACCCACCAGAGAGATGTCCCCGTCCTCTGTATTCCCGGGATTCCACACAGGAAGGTCACACCATCCCCCACCATCATCAGGTAGGTGGAGTTGGAGCATCTTCGACTTTAAAGTGATTCCAAACTGCATGAGATTATCATCTTTGAGGTCTCCGGATATTTGTGCTTATGGTTTGGGGATGATAATTTTTATCATTTTGTGGTTTTAGGGTGAAGAACCGAAAGATATAAAAGCCGAGGTGAAGAAGGAAGAAGATGAGACGTATGTGATGGGGAATCAGCAATGTATGAAGGAGGACGAGGTTATGAATCCCAATAAAGAGGAGGAATCTTCTCTGTATATCAGCTCAAGTGAGTAATGAGCGTAAACTGATCACATTTTTAATTTTCTGTTGAAGCCGACTTATGTCGCTTTAATCCAAAGCTATGCTTCTTGAGAACCTGTTAGCACCCAAGTGTTCACTTAGCAATATCCATAGACAGTTTAACTATAAGCAAACTCTAATGCCGCGTACACACGATCGGCGAAGGACCCCGAAGAACGGCGTCTGCCCCTTAAGTATCCCTCCCCAGCATGGACAGCGGGGCACCACTCCCACGGCACAATGAAGCAGCGAAAAACATACAAATGTCGAATCTGTCATTGAAGGCTTATGGTGTCTGTCGAAAGTTCTAAGAAGATTCGACAAGCAGCTAAACTGTACGGCGCCGCAGTCGTACATTTCCGGTCAAATTCTCCGCCCATAGGCTATAGAAGAATTTGAATGTTGGTTGACTAGTAATAATAATTTATAAATATAATTATTACTAGTGTCGTACAACATTAGAATTCTTCTATAGCTTGTAGGCGGAACATTCGACCGGAAATATACAATTGCGGCGTCGTACAGTTTAGCTGCTTCGTTGAATCTTCTTAGAACATTCGACAGACACCATAAGCCTTCAATGACAGATTCGATCCTTAATTACCGTATTTATCGGGGTATAGCGCGTGCCGGTGTATAGCGGTAGAAAGGTAGTTTAAGGGAAAAAAAGAAAACTTACATTTTTGCCCTGTGTCCGTCTGCGGCCTTGCACGGGGTCCGTCCAGCCTTGTGGGTGTCCGTCTGCGGCCTTGCGCGGGGTCCATCCAGCCTTGTGGGTGTCCGTCTGCAGCTTCCTTGGGTGGGGTCCGTCCAGCCTTGTGGGTGTCCGTCTGCGGCTTTGGAGGTGTCCGTCTCCGTCCAGCGTGTCCGTCTGCGAGTCCATCTGCACCTTGCCCGAGGTTGCAGCGGTGTTTGTTTTTGGATTTGGCACAGAGAGGAGACGGATTTCCTGTGTGTTCGGCTTCTCTCAGCTCCTCTCGCGTGGCTGCGGGCGGAGCCGAGCGTGGCCGAGCCTAGCCGAGTGCGCAGTACACTCTGCTCGGCTCAGAGACACAGAGACAGCGGGGATCGGCGTATAACGCGCACCCGCGATTTCCCCCTGATTTTAAGGGGAAAAAGTGCGCGTTATACGCCGATAAATACAGTAATTCAGATTTTCGTATGGATGCGTTTTTTAACGAAACAAAATGAATAAAAAGGAATTTCGGGAGTAACTAAATAAATTTATTTTTTGGACGAAAAGGAAATTCTGAAACAAAATATTTTAGTGTGCACAAGTCTACGGTACACCATATGAAAGATTTGTGCCACCAGTAAAGTTTAGAATGCTGAACTGATATATATGATTTTCTGAATACAAGGAGTAGAAAAACAAATGTAACATATTTCAAAATTTCCTTCCAATAGATGGACAGTATTTTTCGAACAGCAATACATATGAGAGTCATCTTACTACATCTCCAGGTTGCACTGCAGAAGACATCACAGAATCTCCTACAAAAGTAACATTTTACTGGATGGTAAAACCATTGAATTGTTCTAATCCTGAGGAATCTTCTGATAAATCCCATACTATGACCTCAGATCTTCATCTAAGATCAATGGGCCCTTCCAATCCTGAGGAATCTTCTAATAAATCCCATACTATGACCTCAGAGCTTCATCTAAGATCAATGGGCCCTTCCAATCCTAAGGAATCTTCTGATAAATCCCATACTATGACCTCAGAGCTTCATCTAAGATCAATGGGCCTTTCTAATCCTAAGGAATCTTCTCATAAATCCCATACTATGACTTCAGATGTCCATCTAAGTTCTCACAGTGCTGCTAGATCAACAGATCCATCCGATCCCCAGAAACCGTCTTCAACCCATGAGGAAGCTCACATAGGAGGGAGCACATTGCCATGTTTAGTATGTGGGAAATCATTCACTAGGAAAACCGCACTTGCTAACCACCTGAAATCTCACAAGGCTGAGCGTCCTTATTCATGTTCGGAGTGCGGAAAATGTTTCCCTAAGAAACAAAGGCTTCTTAAACACCAGAGAGGTCACTCAGGTGAGCGTCCCTTTTCCTGTTCAGAGTGCGGAAAATGTTTTAATGAGAAACACATCCTTCTTACACACCAGAGAAGTCACACAGGGGAGCGTCCCTTTTCCTGTTCAGTATGCGGAAAATGTTTTTCTAATAAAGGATGCCTTCATAAACACGAGAGAATTCATTCGGGTAACCGTAGCTTTTCCTGTTCAGAGTGCGGAAAATGTTTTTCTAACCAAGGATCCTTCCGCGATCACCAGAGAATTCATGGTGACAATCCCTTTTCCTGTCCGGAGTGCGGAAAAGTTTTTTCCAAGAAAGAAAACCTTGTTATACACCAGAGGATTCACACTGGTGAGCGTCCCTTTTGCTGTTTAGAGTGCGGAAAATGTTTTTCTGAAAAAGGAACCCTTCGTAAACACCAGAGAACTCACACGGGTGAGCGTCTCTTTCACTGTTCAGAGTGCGGGAAATCTCTTTCTAGTAAAGGAAACCTTCGTACGCACCAGAGAATTCATACAGGCGAGCGTCCCTTTTCCTGTGTAGAGTGCGGAAAATGTTTTTCGGACCAAGGATACCTTCTTAAACACCAGAGAGTTCATACAGGTGAGCGCCCCTTTTCTTGTTTGAAGTGCGGAAAAAAGTATTGTGACCAGACAAACCTTCGGAGACACCAAAAAAAAGGATGCTGCTGACAGTCCACATTTATGTTCGAAGTGTGGAAAATATATTTCCAAGAAAAATCCCATCTTATACACCAAAGAGTTCCCTCAGGTGAGCATTCTTTTATCGTGCGGAAAATGTTTATAGAACACCTGGAGGATGAAAAAAATGAGTTTATAATGGGGTACATCCTGCCAAAAGTCCTGATTTTATTAATGTGTGGAGCTTATTAGGCTGAGTCTTCGTTTCTCGAAAAAAAAAAACACCTAAAAAGACACAGCTCAGAGCATCCGAACAACGTTCAAACTGTGATAAATGTACAGATCACATAAGTCTAATCGGAGAGAGAAGACACCTGCTGACACCTGGAGGATAAAAAATTAGTTTATAATGGGGTACATCCTGGCAAAAGTCCTGTTTTTATTCATAGGTGGAGCTTATTAGGCACGGGTCTTCTGTTGGCTTCTTCTGTTTCTCGAAAACTCCTGAAAAGACACAGCTCAGAACATCAGATCAGCGTTCAAACTGTGATAAATGTTGTACAGATCACATAAGTCTAATCAGAGAGAGAAGACGCCTGCTGACACGTTTCGTCAAATGTACGATGGCTTTTATTGGGTGGAACTGTTTAGTCCATAGAACACTTGGAGGATAAAAAATTTGTTTATAATGGGGGACATCCTGGCAAAAGTCCTGTTTTTATTCATAGGTGGAGCTTGTTAGGCACGGGTCTTCTGTTGGCTTCTTCTGTTTCTCGAAAACCCCTGAAAAGACACAGCTCTGAGCATCTGAACGACTTTCAGACTGTGATAGATGTTGTACAGATCACATAAGTCTAATCGGAGAAAAGACGTCTTCTGGTGCTTTTCGACAAATTACGACGGCTTTTATCGGGTTTATAATGGGGTACCTCCTGGCAAAAGTCGCGTTTCAACAAATGTACGACGGCTTTTAATCGGGTAGAACTGTTTAGTCCATAGAACACCTGGAGGATAAAAAAATGTATTTATAATGGGGCACATCCTGGCAAAAGTCCTGTTTTTATTTATAGGTGGAGCTTATTAGGCATGGGTCTTCTGTTGGCTTCTTCTGTTTCTCGAAAAACTCCTGAAAAGACACAGCTCCGAGCATATGAACGACTTTCAGACTGTGATAGATGTTGTACAGATCACATAAGTCTAATCGGAGAAAATACGCTTTGTGGTGCGTTTCATCGGGTTTTTAATGGGGTACATCCTGGCAAAAGTATTGTTTTTATTTATAGGTGGAGCTTATCAGGATGAGTCTTCTGTTGGCTTCTTCTGTTTCTCGAAAACTCCTGAAAAGACACAGCTCAGAAGATCAGAACAGCGTTCAAACTGTGATAAATGTTGTACAGATCACATAAGTCTAATCAGAGAGAGAAGACGCCTGCTGACACGTTTCGTCAAATGTACGATGGCTTTTATTGGGTGGAACTGTTTAGTCCATAGAACACTTGGAGGATAAAAAATTTGTTTATAATGGGGGACATCCTGGCAAAAGTCCTGTTTTTATTCATAGGACGAGCTTGTTAGGCACGAGTCTTCTGTTGGCTTCTTCTGTTTCTCGAAAACCCCTGAAAAGACACAGCTCTGAGCATCTGAACGACTTTCAGACTGTGATAGATGTTGTACAGATCACATAAGTCTAATCGGAGAAAAGACGCCTTCTGGTGCTTTTCGACAAATTACGACGGCTTTTATTGGGTTTATAATGGGGTACCTCCTGGCAAAAGTCGCGTTTCAACAAATGTACGACGGCTTTTAATCGGGTAGAACTGTTTAGTCCATAGAACACCTGGAGGATAAAAAAATTAATTTATAATGGGGCACATCCTGGCAAAAGTCCTGTTTTTATTTATAGGTGGAGCTTATCAGGATGAGTCTTCTGTTGGCTTCTTCTGTTTCTCGAAAACTCCAAATGGTGGGAGTTACCGAACATAAAGACGTTACAATCTGCGTGGGATAATAAAGAAATGAGTCCGTTGTATATTGAAGATGATATCAGTGTTATAAATCGAATAAAAGAGAAATACATGAAGCACAATAGAGCTCACGTTTCCCCTCCCGTAGTTCCAGCCTCACATCCATATTACATCCCTGAAATAATCCTCTACATGTATGAATGCTGTAAGTGGGCGGAGTTACATGTATTTGACATTCTATACGTAGAAAATTGACCAGCAAAGTTCAATAAGAAACATCTGAACAAATTATATGGACATGTATGACTTTGTTTTTCCATCACAATGATGGCGGTAATCGTAGAGGACTACAAAGTTAGGAAGCTGATGACAGTCTACTGTAGGTACCGTGCGTTGCCGGTAGGTGCTATTCTCTATCAGCATTGACGGTGCTTGTCGGGTATTTGTAATTTTACTAGTAATAATAAACAAAAACAATATATGAATGAAAAAAGTCCAATGAGATTTTAAAATTCCAGCCACATGGCTAAAATAACGACCCTTCTACCCTTGTATTAAAGCTTTGTGAATTGAGCTTCATGTGTTGTATTTCAATGTTCAGTTTGTTTTCCATTGTATCACATTTATAAATACTAAAGCTCTATCAATCTGTTGATTTTCATTTTATTTTTTGCATTGTCTGGATTTGATGTGAGGTATAATCTGTGTGTGCAATCATCAATGTAACCGAATAGAAGAATCAACCATGAGGCAAGGTGTCAGGACCTGGATCATCTGCTGGTGGTGCTGTTCTTCCCATAGGGGAAGGCTGTATTTCCTGTGTCTACCAGAGGGTGTCTTCCAGCGGATTCCAGTAATCAGTTTCCATCTGATGCTGGATGCTGGTAGGGTATTTCCTATAGGTCCTTCCCTACTAGTGCCTCTCACTTCAGTGTTTTGTTCTGCTGCCCGAGACCACGTACCATAATTTCATGTTCTTGACAAATGAGGTGGAGATGCTGTACACCATATGAAAGGTCCATCTCCATTTTTCAATATAATGTCACGTCCATAGGAATGCGCAAGGTGTGTGCCTGGCAAACCCTAATCCTAATAGCAGGAACGTGACAGATCAACCATGATCCTTCTTTGATAACCCCGAGGAACCTGGACAGAAGAGCCGGTGGGTGTGGAATTTAGTGGAACCGATCTGTATTTACCTTCTGCAACAGCTGAAAGTTGGATTCTCCTCCTCGCCCTCTCGCCAACATTCAGCTCCCACAAGAGGAAAATACAAGGGATCGGTACCAATATATGCCACCCCCTGTCCCTCTTCTTTCTGCTGCCCAGGTCCCCCCATTGATGGAGAGCAGGGAAAAGGCCGGTAAATATGTCACAAACGCATATGTGTTGGAGCTTTGAGGTGCACACCTTAATGCAACAGGCTGTGCACACCTATGGCCATGTCCCCAACAAATGAGGAGGAGATACTGTACACCATATGAAAGTTCCATCTCCATTCCTCAATATAACGTCATGTCCCCAACAAATAAGGAGAAGATACTGTACACCATATGAAAGGTCCATCTCCATTCCTCAATATAACGTCATGTTCCCAACAAATGAGGAGGAGATACTGTACACCATATAAAAGGTCCATCTCCATTCCTCAATATAACGTCATGTTCCCAACAAATGAGGAGGAGATACTGTACACCATATGAAAGGTCCATCTCCATTCCTCAATATAACGTCATGTTCCCAACAAATGAGGAGGAGATACTGTACACCATATGAAAGGTATATCTCCATCTCTCATCAACCTCTCAAAACATAACGTAGAATGCAGTTATTAAAACCACCACAAGATGGCAATATAACTTACTGTGTGTGGAACGCACAAACAGGAAGTGATGTAAAGTAGGAAAAGGAAGTGATGTAAGAAAAGGACAGGGCGTTATATAAGGCAAACATAGGAAGTTCTGAGGGATAGAAGAATGAGGTAAAGAGGAGACATAGCTGGATTACACAGAGGAGGTAATAAGATCTTATTTTATATTTACACCCAGTAACCCCGTCATGTCCGTCCTCTTCCTCCATAGTCACTGTCTGACGTCTTTTATCTCCAACATCCACTACTACAGACATATCACATCCTGTATATATTGGAGTTATTTTATAATATGTGTCCAGATACATCCTAAATATAGAGCCATTTATCCAACTGTCCATCCAGAGTCTCTGGTTTATGGACCAGATACATCCTAAATATAGAACCATTTATCCAACTGTCCATCCAGAGCCACTGGTTTATAGACTGGATACATCCTAAATATAGAACCATTTATCCAACTGTCCGTCCAGAGCCTCTGGTTTATAGACCGGATACATCCTAAATATAGAACCATTTATCCAACTGTCCATCCAGAGCCTCTGGTTTATAGACCGGATACATCCTAAATATAGAACCATTTATCCAACTGTCCGTCCAGAGCCTCTGGTTTATAGACCGGATACATCCTAAATATAGAACCATTTATCCAACTGTCCATCCAGAGCCTCTGGTTTATAGATCGGATACATCCTAAATATAGAACCATTTATCCAACTGTCCGTCCAGAGCCTCTGGTTTATAGACCGGATACATCCTAAATATAGAGCCATTTATCCAACTGTCCATCCAGAGCCTCTGGTTTATAGATCACATGACCACATAGATAAGGACCGCTGTCAGGTGAATGTAAGGATATTATGAAAATTGTAGATGAATGCTTTGCACGCTGCTATACACTCTTAAATATTTCTATATTTTGGGAATTTTGGAATTCTTGCAATACGTGTTCAAACTGGCCAACTGCATCAAGTAAGTAATCCCTCTCTGGCCAGTCCCGACTCTACACACAAAATGCAAATACGTATCTGTTTACAGTATACTTTAATGGACATAAAATAGTGCCAATATGGGACAGACAGACACAGCTGGAGGGTATTAAACCTGACCAGGTAGGTGAGGAGGATTCTGGGAATGTACTTAGTGATAATATAATTGTGCACAGGATAAAGGAAGTAGTGAAGAGGACATCTGGGCAGTTGAAGAACAGATGCTGATCCCATGATCCATCTTGAGACGGACACAAGGGTCTCTACAAGGACGTCGTGATGGAGAATCAGCCGCCCCTCACATCACCGGGTAAGAGGAGACTTTATTGTAAAGGAGAGAGCAGTACGGAGGCTCCACCTAGATCCCCCATCATCTGATAAACACATAGAAACAATGTATTCAGTCAGTGTGTGTGTTTCCTACAGATGTATCCAGTAATGGGAACCCACCAGAGAGATGTCCCCGTCCTCTGTATTCCCGGAATTCCATACATGAAGGTCACACCATCCCTCACCATCATCAGGTAGGTGGAGTTGGAGAATCCACGACTTAAAAATATAAATTATTAAAAAATGTATGAGATATTCCTCTTGAGGTCTCTGCGTATTAGTGCTCATGTTTTGAGAATGTTCCTTTTTATCATTTTGTGGATTTAGAGTGAGGAACTCATTGATATAAAAGCCGAGGTGAAGGAGGAAGAAGAAGAGACGTATGCGATGGGTGATCAGCAGAGTATGAGGGATGAGGTTATGAATCCTAATAAAGAAGAAGAATCTTCTCTGAATATTAGCACAAGTGAGTAATGAGCAGAAACTGGTCACGTTTTACTTTTAAAGTTTAAGGCCACAAATGTCTCTATAATTCAAAGCCATCCTTCTTGACAACCAAGTTAGCACCCCAGTGCTGACTTACCAAGATCCACAGGCAGTTTAACTGGAAGCAAACACACGATCGGAAATTCCGACAAGAAAACATGGATTTTTTTCTGATGGAATGTTGGCTCAAACTTGTGTTGCATACACAGGTTCAAACAAAATTCCAACCGTCAAGAACACTACAACGAGCCGAGAAAAATGAAGTTCAATGATTTCAAGCATGCGTCGAATTGATTAAGAGCATGCGTGACGATCCGAATTTCCTCCAAGAACTCCTCTTGTCGGAAAATTTGAGATCCAGCTCTCAAATTTTTCTTAACGGAAATTTTGACAGAAAAATTCCGATGGAGCCTACACAGGGTCGGAATTTCCAACCAAAAGCTCACATTCGGAATTTCCGATCGTGTGTACGCGGCAATACTGTACACCGTATGAAAGGTCCACCTCCATTTCTCAATATAACGTCATGTTCCCAACCAATGAGGAGGAGATACTGTACATCATATGAAAGGTCCATCTCCATTCCTCAATATAACGTCATGTTCCCACCAAATGAGGAGGAGATACCGTACACCATATGAAAGGTCCATCCATACATGAATAGAGCACCATATTTAGGATGGACTTCTGTGTTTACCAGTTATAGTGGTGAGCAGGGAGCAGAGAGCTTGAGCCAGAGGTGGTGGAACCGAGTTCCAGCTGAAAATAAGCCCTGTATATTAGATATTATAGCCGCATATTACAACCAAGAACTAGGCAGGACTCGTTTGGCTGCCGAGCTGGAACAATGTCCATAATGTACACATACTGTTGCCTAGTATGGTTTGGGTGTGCCGTCTAGTCAGGTTTTTATTGACAATTTGCTGTAATGATTGCACCTGATTCAGTACCAGAGCTCTGGGAAAGTTTAGAATGCTGAACTGATATATATCTGCAAGGTGTATAAAAAAAAAACATAATATTTCAAAAAATTTCCTTCCAACAGATGGACAGAATCATTCAGAGACCAATAAATGTGAGAAACGTCTTATGACATCTCTAGGTTACACTGCAGGAGATGGAGACATTGCAGAAGCTCCCAGAATAGTAAGATTTTACTGGTTGGTAAGACCGAAGAATCGTTCTAATCCTGAGAAATCGGATAAACCCCATACTATGACTTCAGATGTCCATCTTAGATCAACGGATCCTTTGAAACTTGAGGAATCTTCTGATAATTCCAGTACTATGACTTCAGATGTGCATCTAAGATTAGCAGATCCTTCAAAACTTGAGGAATCTTCTGATACATCCTATACTATGACCTCAGATGTCCATCCAAGATCAATGGATCCTTTGAAACTTGAGGAATCTTCTGATAATTCCCGTACTATGACTTCAGATGTCCATCTAAGATCAATGGATCCTTCGAAACTTGAGGAATCTTCTGATACATCCTATACTATGACTTCAGATGTCCATCTAAGATCAACGGTTCTTTCGAAAGTTGAGGAACCTTCTGATAAATCCCATACTATGACTTCAGATGTCCTTCTAAGATCAGCAGATGCTTCAAAACTTGAGGAATCTTCTTATACATCTCATTCTATGACTTCAGATGTCCATCTAAGATCCACGGATCCTTCTAATCCTGAGGAAGCTTCTTATAAATCCCATACTATGACTTCAGATGTCCATCTAAGTTCTCACAGTGCTGATAGATCAACAGATCCATCCAATCCCCAAAAATCCTCTTCAGACCATGAGGGAATTCACACAGAAGGGAGCTCCTTGTCATGTTTGGTGTGCATTAAATCATTCACTGAGAGAAAAGAACTTCTTAAACACCAGAAAGTTCAAGAGGTTGAGCGTCCGTATTCATGTTCAGAGTGTGTAAAATGTTATTCTGATAAAAGAAACCTTATTATACACCAGAGAAGTCACACCGGTGAGCGTCCCTTTTGCTGTTCAGAGTGCGGAAAATGTTTTTCTGATAAAGGAAACTTGCAGAAACACCAGAGAACCCATACGGGCGAGCGTCCCTTTTCCTGTTCAGACTGCGGAAAATGTTTTTCTGAAAGCGGAAATCTGCTGAAACACCAGAGAACGCACACCGGCGAGCGTCCCTTTTCCTGTTCCGACTGCGGAAAATGTTTCTCTGAGAAAGGGAACTTGCTGAAACACCACAGGATTCACACGGGCGAGCGTCCCTTTTGCTGTTCAGAGTGTGGGAAATGTTTTCTTTTAAAGGGACACTTTCAGAAACACCAGAAAACACATCGGCGGGAGGGTCCCTTTTCCTGTTCAGAGTGTGGAAAACGCTTTTCTAAAAAAAAAGAAAGCTTTCGTAAACACCTGAGAACTCATATGGGAGAGAGCGGAAAAGGCTTTTCTGACCAGACAAATCGTCATAGACACAAAAAAAAGACACACTGATGACCGTCCATATTTAAGTGTGGAAAATATTTTTCCAAGAAAAAGAGGCTTTTGAAGGGGACTGAATGTTAGCCTCTTGGGCCCCCAGAATTTGGAGCTACAAGCATTTAGGAAGATGTTCTGTTATTTAATGCAAAAGGACAGTATTAAAAAAGCCATGATGGACTCGGCCAGCTTGGGACTCGAAGCAGATGCTGATGTCATCAGCATGCCACCTGTCTGGGGGCCCCCTGTCATAATGTGTTTATTGTAAGTAGGTCTGCTATTGTCCGAAGGTGTTCTGTGTTTATACTTATGATAATGTATTAGACACGTGCACACTGAAATATTTCATTTCGGAATTTTATTTTCTCAATCTTTTCTCTCTATGTCGAATCTTCATGTCTCTATAATGTCGAATCTTTTCTCTCTATGTCGAATCTTCATGTCTCTATAATGTCGAATCTTTTCTCTCTATGTTGACTCTTTTCTCTCTATTCTCTATTTCGAATCTTCATGTCTCTATAACAGGGATATGCAATTAGCGGACCTCCAGCTGTTGCTGAACTACAAGTCCCATGAGGCATAGCAAGACTCTGACAGCCACAAGCATGACACCCAGAGGCAGAGGCATGATGGAACTTGTAGTTTTGCAACAGCTGGAGGTCCGCTAATTGCATATCCCTGCTCTATAATGTCGAATCTTTTCTCTCCATGTTGACTCTTTTCTCTCTATTCTCTATTTCGAATCTTCATGTCTCTATAATGTCGAATCTTTTCTCTCTATGTCGAATCTTCATGTCTTTATAATGTCTAATCTTTTCTCTCTATGTTGAATCTTCATGTCTTTATAATGTCTAATCTTTTCTCTCTATGTTGAATCTTTTCTCTCTATGTCGAATCTTCATGTCTTTATAATGTCTAATATTTTCTCTCTATGTTGAATCTTTTCTCTCTATGTTGAATCTTTTCTCTCTATAATGTCGACTCTTTTCTCTCTATAATGTCGACTCTTTTCTCTCTATAATGTCGAATCTTTTCTTTCTATGTCGAATCTTCATGTCTTTATATTGTCGAATCTTTTCTCTCTATGTCTACTCTTTTCTCTCTATGTCAAATCTTTTCTCTCTATAATGTCTACTCTTTTCTCTCTATGTCAAATCTTTTCTCTCTATGTTGAATAATCTTGGACTAATAGAGTTAGGTTAGGCACATTCGACCGCAGGTTCGAAAGACACAGATCGCTATTGTCATCGTCATGTCGAATCTTCTATCTATATCGAACTGTTGTCGCAAGGAAACGAAAATAAAGCTTTTTTATGTCGGATCTTTCGGATTCTGCACATTTGTTATCGTTTGTTAAAACTAATGCAAAAATCCCAGAAATTCGGACAAAAATGCATTCGAACGAAAACTAATGCACTTGTCTATAATGTATATTGTGTCTTCTGAGCTAGAAGAAGGCAAGTCTGACCTGAAAGGTCAGACATCTGAGTCACCTAGGCTGATTAAATGACTAGTTAATTAGCTCATGTTAATTTATGTTTCTGGTTACAGTTTGTATTGTTAGGGTAATATGATCAGGAGGGGGGAACCTCCTTCTCAAGTGTATAAAAGCCTGTATACTTTTTCAAATAAACAGTTCCAGCTCGGCAGCCAAACGAGTCCTGCCTAGTTCTTGGTTGTAATATGCGGCTATAATATCTAATATCCAGGGCTTATTTTCAGCTGGAACTCGGTTCCACCACCTCTGGCTCAAGCTCTCTGCTCCCTGCTCACCACTATCACTGGTAAACACAGAAGTCCGTCCTAAATATGGTGCTCTATTCATGTATGGAGTGGGGGAAATATTTCGCTCAGGAACACTCCCTTCTTGCACATGACAAGACACAACTCAGAGCATCCGAACAACTTTCAAACTATGGTATAAATTTATGGTATAAATTTTACGCATAACATAAGTCTGAAGCCTCGTACACACGCTCGGTTTTCTCAACAAGAAACAGCAAGAAAACTGCTGGCAGAGCTTTCTTGCCGAGTAAACCGAGCGTGTGTACGAGGCTTTGAGGTTTCTCCTCAAGAAAACTGCCCAGAATCTCGACAAGAGAAATAGAAAACCTGCTCTCTATTTTCTCGTCGTGATTCTCGGTAGTGTTTTCCTGTCGAGAAACCCGAGCGTCTGTATACTTACCTGTCGCCGTGGAAACCCGCGCATGCTCGAAATGACTTGACGAATGCGCGGTAGCTTCCAAAGGCATATTTAGGGTGATGCAAGATGGCTGCGACGGCATCAAATTTGACGAGTGTATGCTTGTGGTAGTCGATGACGTCACCGCGTTCGTTCCATGCAAAAGAGAATCTTGCCAGGAGTCTCGTCAGGAAAAACAACGTTTTTTTCCTGACGAGAATCTGGGCCATTTGTACAGGGCTTAAAGGTAGAGAACTACAAAGAAAGGAAGATGGTGGCAGATTAATGTGGGTATCGCGCATGCTCGGTAGGCACACTTCTCAGCTTGTCAGGTGTTTAATTGTTACTTTGCTAATAATAGTGTAAAAAAAATCCAACAAGATTTGAAAAACTCCAGTCACATGGCTAAAGTAATGATCCTTCCACTTGTATTAAAGCTTTGTGAATTCAGCCTCACATTGTATTTCATTGATCAGTTTGTTTGTCATTCTATAAATATTAAAATTCTATCAAATTGCTTTTTGTTTATTGTCTGGCTTTGATGCGAGGTATAAACTGTGGGCCGGATTCAGGTAGGAGATACGACGGCGTATCTCCAGATACGCCGTTGTATCTCTGAGTTGCGGCGTCGTATCTATGCGCCTGATTCATAGAATCAGTTACGCATAGATTTCCCTAAGATCGGACTAGTGTAAGTGTCTTACACCGTCGTATCTTAGGCTGCATATTTACGCTGGCCGCTAGGTGGCGCTTCCGTCGATTTACGCGAGGCATATGCTAATTAGGTAGATACGCCGATTCACATATATACGTACGCCCGGCGCTTTTTTTTTACGTTAGGCTTTTTCAGCGTAAGGTTGCTCCTGCTCTTATGAGGCGTACGCAATCTTAAGTATGAACGTCGTTCCCGCATCAAATTTTTATGTCGTTTGCGTAAGTCGTTCGCGACTAGGACTATACGTAAGTTACGTTCACGTCTAAAGCATTGACGATTTGCGGCAGGATTTCGAGCATGCGCACTGGGATTCTTTTACGAACCACGCATGCGCCATTCGTAAAAAACGTCAAATACGTGGGGTCACACTAAATTTAAGTAAAACACGCCCACATCATCCAAATTAGAATTAGGCGGGCTTATGCCGGAGCACATACGTTACGCCGCCGTAACTTAGGGCGCAAGTTATTTCTGAATACGGAGATATGTTACGCCCGCACAATATTACGCAGGGCTACCTGAATCTAGCCCTGAGTGTGTAATCACCGATATAATCTTATAGAAGAGTCTATTGACTTATGCCGCGTACACACGATCATTTTTCGGCATGAAAAAAACAAAGTTTTTCGGCATCTAGAAAAAACTTTGTTTTTTCCTACTTCGTCATTAAAACGACGTTGCCCACACACCATCGCTTTTCTGTCTGTTACAGCGTGATGAATGTGCTTACTCCATTACGAACGGTAGTTTTACCAGAACGAGCGCTCCCGTCTCATAATGTGCTTCTGAGCATGCGCGGGTTTTTCCACGTCGTTATAGCCCACACACGATAATTTTTTACAACCCGAAAAACGACTTTTGTTTAAAACGTTGTTAAAAAATACAGAAGCAAGTTATGAGACGGGAGCGCTCGTTCTGGTATAACTAACGTTCGTAATTTGTAATATTTCTAGCCCAAAATGCAGATTATAAAAGTGCAAAAAAAAAAAGGAGCATGCAGAGCGTGTACAAATACAAATCAAACCCTTATTATATGACGTGCGTGTGTCATTAACGGTCATAATGTATGAAATATATCCGAAGAATAAGCTACAGGGCAAAACATTAAGACGTAACGTAGGACGCAGTTATTACAACGACCACAAGATGGTGATATCACTTACTGTGCGAGTGTGAGTGGAACGCTATGACAGGAAGTGATGTAAAGTACAAACAGGAAGTGATGTAAGAAAAGGTGATTAAAGGGAAATACAGGAAGTTCTGAGAGAGAGAAGAACGAGGTGGAGAGGAGACGTCACTGGATTACACAGAGGAGGTAATAAGATATTATTTTATATTTACACCCAGTAACCCCCGTCATGTCCGTCCTCTTCCTCCATAGTCACTGTGACGTCTTTTATCTCCAGCATTCACTACTACAGACATATCACATCCTGTATATTGGAGATATTTTATAATATGTGTCCAGATACATCCTGAATAGGGATGGGTTCAGGTATGTTCGGATCATACCCACCAGGAAGCCATCACTGCACAGCGCCAATCATAGGCAGCGTGTGTATGTGCAGCTGTGAGAAATACCTCACTGCCTATGATTGGCGGTGTGCAATGACGGCTTCCTGGTGGGTACGATCCGAACACAACTGAGCCCATCCCTAATCATAAATATAGAACCTTTTATTCTAATTTTATTCCAGAGCCTCGGGTTTATTGACCGGATACATCCTAAATATAGAACCATTTATCCAACTGTCCATCCAGAGCCTCTGGTTTATAGACCGGATACATCCTAAATATAGAGCCATTTATCCAACTGTCCATCCAGAGCCTCTGGTTTATAGACCAGATACATCCTAAATATAGAACCATTTATCCAACTGTCCATCCAGAGCCTCTGGTTTATAGACCAGATACATCCTAAATATAGAGCCATTTATCCAACTGTCCATCCAGAGCCTCTGGTTTATAGATCAGATACATCCTAAATATAGAAGCTTCTATCCAACTGTCCATCCAGAGCCTCGGGTTTATAGACCAGATACATCCTAAATATAGAACCATTTATCCAACTGTCCATCCAGAGCCTCTGGTTTATAGACCAGATACATCCTAAATATAGAACCATTTATCCAACTGTCCATCCAGAGCCTCTGGTTTATAGACCAGATACATCCTAAATATAGAGCCATTTATCCAACTGTCCATCCAGAGCCTCTGGTTTATAGATCAGATACATCCTAAATATAGAAGCTTCTATCCAACTGTCCATCCAGAGCCTCTGGTTTATAGACCAGATACATCCTAAATATAGAAGCTTCTATCCAAATGTCCATCCAGAGCCTCTGGTTTATAGACCAGATACATCCTAAATATAGAAGCTTCTATCCAAATGTCCATCCAGAGCCTCTGGTTTATAGACCTGATACATCCTAAATATAGTGCCATTTATCCAAGTGTCCATCCAGAGCCTCTGGTTTATAGACCGGATACATCCTAATTATAGAGCCATTTATCCAACTGTCCATCCAGAGCCTCTGGTTTATAGACCGGATACATCCTAAACATAGAACCATTTATGCAACTGTCCATCCAGAGCCTCTGGTTTATAGATCAGATACATCCTAAATATAGAAGCTTCTATCCAACTGTCCATCCAGAGCCTCTGGTTTATAGACCAGATACATCCTAAATATAGAAGCTTCTATCCAAATGTCCATCCAGAGCCTCTGGTTTATAGACCGGATAGATTTAAATGACCACATAGATAAGGATAGATACGGACCACCGTAAAGTGAATGAAGGTATATTACGGAAATTGTAGGTGAATGCTCTGCACACTGCTATACACTTTTAAATATTTATATATTTTGGGAATTTTGGAATTCTTGCAATACGTGTTCAAACTGGCCAACTGCATACCTCTCTGGCCAGTCCCGACTCTACTCAATGCAAATACATTTCTGCGTACAGCATACTTTAATGGACATGACATAGTGCCAGTATGGGGCAGACAGACACAGCTGGAGGGTATTAAACCTGACCAGATAGGTGAAGAGGATTCTGGGATTGTACTTATTAAAAATTTACTTGTGCACAGGTTTAATGAAGTAGTGAAGAGGACATCTGGGCAGTTGAAAAATAGATGCTGATCCCATGATCCATTATTAAAAGGACACATGGATCTCTACAAGGACGTCATGATGGAGAATCAGCCGCCCCTCACATCACCGGGTAAGAGGAGACTTTATTGTAAAGGAGAGAGCAGTACGGAGGCTCCACCTAGATCCCCCATCATCTGATAAACACATAGAAAAAATGTATTCAGTCAGTGTGTGTGTTTCCTACAGATGGATCCAGTAATGGGAACCCACCAGAGAGATGTCCCCGTCCTCTGTATTCCCGAAATTCCATACAGGAAGGTCACACCATCCCCCACCATCATCAGGTAAATGAGGAACAATCCCTTGTGAATATTTTTAAACAATCATGTGTGTTACAGTGTGTGTTTTATTATATATTCAGAGTGGAAACCTCGGGGATGATAATATTGATGTTAAAGAAGAGTATAAAGAGGAGGATGAGGAGTATGGCGTGAAGGAAGAGTTTTCAGGACACAAGGATATGATGGAGCCACCTAATACCAGGAACCCACCAGAGAGATGTCCCCGTCCTCTGTATTCCACACAAGAAGGTCACACCATCCCCCACCATCAGGTAGGTGGGGTTGGAGCATCTACAACTTGAAAATGTGTCCAACTTGTATAAGTTCATCATCTCTGAGTTCTCCGGGTATTAGTGCTCATGTTTTGAGGATGTTTCTTTTTATCATTTTGTGGTTTTAGGGTGAGGAACTCATTGATATAAAAGCAGAGGTGAAGAAGAAGGAAGAAGAAGAGACGTATGTGATGGGTGATCAGCAATGTATGAAGGAGGAATCTTCTCTGAATATCAGCTCAAGTGAGTAATGAGCAGAAACTGATCACATTTAACTCTTACAGTTTAGGTCCACAGATGCCACTATAATTCAAAGCTATGCTTCTTGAGAACCAGTTCGCACCTAGTTTCACTGGAAGCAAATGCTTACTGCTGGACCAACATGACAAAGGTCCATCTCCATTCCCCAATATAACATCATCTTTCCAACAAATGAGGAGGAGATACTGTACACCAGGGGTTGACAACTCATCGATCCTGAGCTACCTGTCGACCATTGACAGGTAGCTCACGAACGCGTCCCAGTGTTGCCGTCCCGGGCCTTTCTTGAGCTCCACGGGCACCAAATCCTAGGCTGCAGAGGAAGCCCCGCCCCATGCATACGTGCAGCTGTGGGGCGGAGAAAGCCTCTGAAATAGCTCGGTCAGGTTCGGGCTCTTCTCTGAGCACGCCCAAGCTCTTCCGCGGTCATCCCCACTGGCCTTCCTCCCGATCCAAGGGGCTGGTACCAGGACATGTAGGTTTTTTACTGTTCCTTCCCTGAACCACTCCGCATTTAATAAAACTTCTGTGCTCCCCATCCCCTGATGCCCTCCTGACACTCACCCCCTAATGCCCTCCTGATACCCACCCCTCCTGAAACCCAGCCCCCTGATGCCCTCCTGACACACAGCCCCACTGATGTCCTCTTGAGGCTCCAGCATCATGCCCAGCTGTCCTGACCCCCTATACATTGCCCTCCTGACCCCAGTACTACCTATTCCGAGTACTACTGACCTCTGTACACTGCATCTCGGTGGTCTTTGATCTCTTTAATGTTTCCAGGTAGATCCCCCATCTCTCAAAGGTTGCCTACTCCTGCTGTACACCATATGAAAGGTCCATCTCCATTCCTCAGTATAACGTCATGTTCCCAACAAATGAGGAGGAGATACTGTACACCATATGAAAGGTCCATCTCCATTCCTCAATATAATGTCATGTTCCCAACAAATGAGGAGGAGATACTGTACACCATATGAAAGGTCCATCTACATTTCTCAATATAATGTCATGTTTCCCAACAAATGTGTTCAGTAAGGAAAAAAATTGAGGAGACTTAGAGGATGACTATAACAACATCATCAATGTATCTACTACACAGCTAAATGTTCCATATAAAGGGTCCATTTCCATTCCTCAATATAACGTCATGTTCCCAACAAACGAGGAGGAGATACTGTACACCATATGAAAGGTCCATCTCCATTCTTCAATATAACGTCATGTTCCCAACAAATGAGAAGGAGATACTGTACACCATATGAAACGTCCATCTCCATTCCTCAATAGAACGTCATGTTCCCAACAAATGAGGAGGAGATACTGTACACCATATGAAACGTCCATCTCCATTCCTCAATATAACGTTATGTTTCCATGACATTATGGTTTGGGTGTACCATCTGGTCTGATTTGTGTTTATAGTTTGCTGTTAGGATTGTACCCAATTCAGTTCCAGAGCTCTGGGAAAGTTTAAAATGTTGAACCAATTATATATATATATATATATATATATATATATATATATATATATATATATATATATATATATATATATATATGTCTCCTGAATACAAGGTGCATAAAAACAAACATATTATATTTAAAAATTTCCTTCCAACAGATGGAAAGTATTGTTCAGAGATCGATACATTGGAGAGAAGCCTTATTACTGCAAAAGATGGTGACGTTGCACAATCGTCTACAAAAGTAACATTTTACTATTTGGTCAGACCGATGGATCCTTCTAATCCTGAGAAATCCCATACTATGACTTCAGATGTCCATCTAAGACCAATTGATCCTTCTAATCCTGAGGAACCTTCTGAGAAATCCCATACTATGACTTCAGATGTCCACCTAAGACCAATGGATCCTTCTAATCCTGAGGAACCTTCTGAGAAATCCCATACTATGACTTCAGATGTCCATCTTTCCCATACTATGACATCAGACGTCCATCTATGTTCTCACAGTGCTGACCAATCAACAGATCCATCCAATCTCCAGAAACCCTCTTCAACCCATGAGGGAGCTCACACAGGAGGGAGCACATTGTCATGTTTGGTGTGCGGAATAAGTTTTGCTAAGAAACAAAACCTTCGTGTACACCAGAGAACACACACTGGTGAGCGTCGCTTTTCCTGCTCAGAGTGCGGAAAATGTTTTTATGAGAAAAAACACCTTGTTATACACTTTAGAACACACACTGGCGAGCGTCCCTATTCCTGCTCAGAGTGCGAAAAATGTTTTTATGAGAAACACATCCTTCTTGCACACCTTAGAACTCACACTGGCGAGCGCCCCTTTCCTTGTCCAGAGTGCGGTAAATGTTTTTCTGAAAAGCAAAACCTTCACAAACACCAGAAAATTCATGCGAGTGAGCTTCCTTATCCATGTTCAGAGTGTGGAAAAGGTTTTCCTACAAAACAAAACCTTGTGAATCACCAGAGAATACATACGGGCGTGCGGCCCTTTTCCTGTTCAGAGTGCGGAAAATGTTTTTCTACAAAACAAAACCTTGTTATACACCAGAGAATTCATACGGGCGAGCGTCCCTTTAGCTGTTCAGAGTGCGGAAAATCTTTTTCTGAAAAAGGAAGCCTTCGTAAACACGAGAGAACTCATACGGGTGAGAGTCCCTATGACTGTTTAGAGTGCGGGAAGTCTCTTTCTAGTAAAAGATGCCTTCATAAGCACCAGAGAACTCACACGGGTGAGCGTCCCTATGACTGTTTAGAGTGCGGGAAGTCTCTTTCTAGTAGAAGTTGCCTTCGTAAGCACCAGAGAATTCACATTGGTGAGCGTCCCTTTTCCTGCTCAGAGTGCGGAAAATGTTTTTATGAGAAACAACACCTTCTCATACACCTTAGAACTCACACTGGCGAGCGTCCCTTTTCCTGCTCAGAGTGCGGAAAATGTTTTCATGATAAACACATCCTTCTTACACACCTTAGAACTCACACTGGCGAGCGTCCCTTTCCTTGTCCAGAGTGCGGTAAATGTTTTTCTGAAAAGGCATACCTTCACAAACACCAGAAAATCCATGCGAGTGAGCTTCCTTATTCATGCTCAAAGTGTGGAAAAGGTTTTCCTACAAAACAAAACCTTGTGAATCACCAGAGAATACATACGGGAGTGCGGCCCTTTTCCTGTTCAGAGTGCGGAAAATGTTTTTCTTCAAAAGCAAACCTTGTTATACACCAGAGAATTCATACGGGTGAGCGTCCCTTTTGCTGTTCAGAGTGTGGAAAATCTTTTTCTGAAAAAGGAAGCCTTCGTAAACACGAGAGAACTCACACAGGTGAGCGTCCCTTTTCCTGTTCGGAGTGTGGAAAAAGTTATTGTGACCAGACAAGACTTCGCAGACATCAGAATAAAAAACACTGTTGACCGTCCATATAATAAAATGTTTATAATGGGGTAAATTCTGGCCAAATTCCTGGTTTTATTTATAAGTGGAGCTTATTGGGAGGAGTCTTCTGTTGTCTTCTGTTTCTTGGAGACTCCAAATGGTGGGATGTCCCTCCTATAGTCTTCTGTCGGGTTCTTCTGTTTTTTGGAGACTCCAAATGATGGGATGTTTCTCCTATAGTCTTCTGTTTCTTGGAGACTCCAAATGGTGGTGGGATGTCCCTCCTATAGTCTTCTATTGGCTTTTTCTGTTTCTTGGAGACTCCAAATGGTGGGATGTTTCTCCTATAGTCTTCTGTTGGGTTCTTCTGTTTCTTGGAGACTCCAAATGGTGGGATGTTTCTCCTATAGTCTTCTGTTTCTTGGCAACTCCGAATGGTGGTGGGATGTCCCTCCTATAGTCTTCTATTGGCTTCTTCTCTTTCTTGGAGACTCCAAATGGTAGGATGTTTCTCCTATAGTAATCTGATGGGTTCTTCTGTTTCTTGAAGACTCCAAATGGTGGGATATTTCTCCTATAGTCTTCTGTTTCTTGGCAACTCCGAATGGTGGTGGGATGTCCCTCCTATAGTCATCTGTTGGGTTCCTCTTTTTCTTGGAGACTCCAAATGGTGGGATGTCCCTCCTATAGTCTTCTGTTGGCTTCTTCTGTTTCTTGGAGACTCCAAATGGTGGGATGTCCCTCCTATAGTCTTCTGTTGGTTTCTTCTGTTTCTCGGAGACTCCGAATGGTGGAATGTCCCTCCTATAGTTTTCTGTTGTCTTCTTCTGTTTCTTGGAGAATCCAAATGGTGGGATGCTCTTCCTGTATTCTTCTGTTGGCTTCTTCTTTTTCTTGGAGATTACAAATGGGTCTACTGTTGGCTTCTTCTGTTTCTCGGAGACTCCAAATGGTGGCATGTCCCTCCTATAGTCTTCTGTTGGGTCTTCTTTTTCTTGGAGACTCCAAATGGTGGGATGTCCCTCCTATAACTGAAAAATAATCTGCATGGGAATAATAAAGAAATTAGTCCATTAAATATTGAAGATGATATCAGTCTTAAGTCTAATAAAAGAGAAACACAGGAAGCACAATGGAGCTCACGTTCCTCCCGTAGTTCCAGTCTCACATCCATATTACATCTCCGAAATAATCCTCTACATGAATAAACACTGTAAATGGGCAGAGTTACCTGTATTTGAGGTTTTATACATAGAAAATTAACCTGAAATGATCAATAAGAAACTTTAGCGCAAAATGCACGGACGTGGGTGACTTGATTTTTCCATCACAGTGATGGAGGTATATATAGAGGACTACAAAGAAAGGACGATGGTGGCAGACGGATGTGGGTACCGTGCATGCCCGGTAGGCGCTGTTCTCTATTAGCAGTGAGTGTGCTCTTGGGGTTTATAAATATTACTTTGCTAGTAATCATTTACTGTAAAAAAAATAAAAAATAAAATTCCAATGAGATTTGAAAATTCCAATCACATGGCTAAAATAATGATCCTTCTTCTTGTATTAAAGCTTTGTGAATTGAGCCTCTTATGTTGTATTTCATTGTTGTGTTTTTTTCTTCTTCTTTCTTTAGTTTAAAACTCAAATTGTTGTTATTCGTTTTATTTGTGTATTGTCTGGATTTGATTTGAGGTATAATCTGTGTGTGAAATCATCGACATAACCTAATAGAAGAACGGACCATGAGGCAGGGTGTGTGGAACCATAAACCAGGCGGAGACAGAAAATGCAGGTAAAGATCACACCTTTAATGAAAAATAGCAAACATAACACAGTTCAGGAACGTAGTCAAAAACTGAGGCCAGGGTTTTGAAGCCAGAGCGGGTAATCAGACGAGCCGGGATCAGGAAGCCAGGAGTCAGCGTTATCAGAAGACACAAATCTGGACCAGGAAACAGAAAGATGTCGGCCAGGCCAAGTCATAACAGGAATGCAGCAGAGACACACTGAAGATATTGACCACGCAAGGACCCAGAGAAAATGAGCAAGGCACTTTAAATAGCAAAAAGGGACTGCCTGAAGGAATAATGAGGCAGGTAATGTTAACCAGCTGAGTTACTGTGGAAACAATGAGTTGCTGATAATTAACCAACAGCTTAGCAGCCTTGAGCACTGAGAAGTGAGCTGCTAGCAATAGCAGAAGCCCAGCCCTGACACCTGGATCACCTGCTGGTGGCACTGTGAATCCCAGAGTGTAAGGTTGTAGTGTCTCTGTCTACCAGCGGTTGTCTCCCAGTAGCCAGTAGATCCCAGTAATCTGTTTTCACCTGATGCTGGTAGGGTATTTAGGTCCTTCCTTTCTGAAACCATGAATAAGACTGAAATCACACTAATAATAATAATAGTAAAAGGTAAAAAGCAAATGTAGTCAAAACATAGCCAGAATTCCGGAACGGAAGTCAAACAAGCCAGGACATCAGGGAGCCAGGGATCAGCGTACTTCAGGACAAGCCAGGAAACAGGAGAATCAGCGTAGTAGAACAGCAAGCAGGATCGGGAACCAAAAGGGACGTCAGCCAAGCAAGTCTTTAACAGGTACACAGGAAATAGTCTTTCTCAGCTTCTGAATGTAAAGATGACCATATGAAAGATCCATCTCCATTCCTCAATATAACGTCATGTTCCCAACAAATGAGGAGGAGATATTGTACACCATATGAAAGGTCCATCTCCATTCCTCAATATAACGTCATGTTCCCAACAAATGAGGAGGAGATACTGTGCACCATATGAAAGGTCCATCTCCATTCCTCAATATAATGTCATGTTCCCAACAAATGAGAAGGAGATACTGTACACCATATGAAATGTCCATCTCCATTTCTCAGTATAATGCCACGTCCATAGGTGTGCGCAAGGGGTGTGCCACCCTAATCCTGGGGTTGGCAACCTGTCAATCGCATGATTGAATGACAGTTTAACTGTGATCCTTCTTTGCCAATCCCGAGGAACCTGGACAGAAGAGTCTGCAGGGGGTGGAATTTAGTGGAACCGAACTGTACTTTTCCTCCTGCAACAGCTGAAAATTGGTTTCTCCTCCTCTCCCTCTCGCTGAAATTCAGAAGGAAAATACAAGGGATTAGTACCAATATATGCCACCCCCCTGTCCCTGTTCCTTATCTTTCTGCTGCCCAGGTCCCCCCATTGTTCCAGGATGGAGAGCGGGGAAAAAGACGGTAAATATGTCACAAAGCATGTTTTGGAGCTTTGAGGTGCACACCTTAATGCAACAGGCTGCGCACACTTATGGCCACGTCCCCAACAAATGAGGAGGGGATACTGTACACCATATGAAAGGTCCATCTCCATTCCTCAATATAACGTCATGTTCCCAACAAATGAGGAGGAGATACTGTACACTATATGAAAGGTCCATCTCTGTTCCTCAATATAATGTCATGTTCCCAACAAATTAAGAGGAGATACTGTACACCATATGAAAGGTCCATCTACATTCCTCAATATAATGTCCTGTTTCCAACAAATGCATTCAGTAAGGAAAAAAATTGAGGAGACTTGGAGATGACCATAACAACATCGTCGATGTATCTACTCCACAGCTAAATGTTCCATATAAAGGGTCCATCTCCATTCCTCAATATAACGTCATGTTCCCAACAAATGAGGAGGAGATACTGTACACCATATGAAAGGTCCATCTCCATTCCTCGATATAACGTCATGTTCCCAACAAATGAGGAGGAGATACTGTACACCATATGAAAGGTCCATCTCCATTCCTCAATATAACGTCATGTTCCCAACAAATGAGGAGGAGATACTGTACATCATATGAAAGGTCCATCTCCATTCCTCAATATAACGTCATGTTCCCAACAAATGATGAGGAGATACTGTACACTATATGAAATATCCATCTCTAATTTATGTAGCGCCCTGCTCCTGTTGGGTAGGCGTTATTCGTAAATTTAAGTTATCTGAGCTGTAGTTTAGCTCAGAATGATTATGTCAAATTATGGGTTTCTCTTCCAGTTCAGCTGCGTTGCACTTTTTCCACTTGACTGTAGGTGTCGTTGTCACCACGGGTCAAGGTTGGAAATGCAACGGGCTGGGTGTATTGGGTATTCTCTTCCCAGAAGCAGCCCAGTGGTCGTGGTCTCCATTGCTGTGCATTCTGGGAAGGGGTACTTAAGGACAGACAACTTTCTTGTGGGGTCTTCCAATCCTGACCTGATGGCCCTCCTGGCCTCAGGGATGTTTTAGCGATTTTTCGGCCTCTGAGCCTGCTGGCCCGAGGCTCTGCTACTGAAAGTAGGCCCAGGAGTTTCTGGGGCACACTGGTCCAGGGGTGGTCCTGCGCTGTCTTGCCTGCGGGAAGAAGCCGAGCAATTGGGGACTCAATTGGAGGATGCATCCTGGTCAATCTACCTCACAGTACTGCCGGCTGGCTGAAAGATCCTGATACTGTGTAGCTGTGTTTTTGGAACTTTGCAAAGTGTGTGTGTGTGGTTACACGGTCCTGTGGCAGAGGACTGTGCAACGACTCGACTTCATACATCAAGTCTGTGGCAGAGACTTTTGAACGAGCTTTGCATCGGCTGCTAGGTCAGTGAGAGAGGCCTATCCGGTGGTTACTGAATCCAGTGTGGAACGGTTTGTCCTCTGGATCCAAGAACATACCCGTGATCCGCAAAGCAAGGCACCTGAATCTCCCCTAACCATCCATCCGTACTGTTACAAGTTTTGTTTAAAAAAACCTTGAAAGAGACTAAGGCCCCGTACACACGAGAGGATCGATCCGCTGGAATTGATCCGCGGACCGACTCCAGCGGATAGATCCCCTGAAGTGTACGATCCAGCGGATCTGTTTCCGCAGATTTTTGTCCCCGGGGATGGATTTCCAGCGGATCAAAATTTCTTGACATGCTAAGAAATCGATCCGCTGGAATCCAGTCCAACAGATTGATCCGCTGGTCTGTACAGACTCACCGGATCAATCTGTCCGAATCCATCCCCCGCATGCGTCGTAATGATTCGACGCATGCGTCGCCGCGTCATCATCGCGGCGACGGCGCGACACGTCACCGGGGATGGAATTCCGCTGGGATTTTGATCTCATGGTTAGTACAACCATGAGATCAAAATCCGCCAGAGGATTTATCCGCGGAAACGGTCCCCCGGACCGTTTCCGCGGATAAATCCTCTCGTGTGTACTAGGCCTAAGTGTTGGTGCAGACATTTTTGAACAACTCTTCAAGGAGGACCCCTAAGACTAACGTGATGAACAGTGAGGTAACGGCAGGCCCAAATTTAAACCAGCAGCTCCTGCGGGGGTAGTGCTACATTTATAAATATAATATAATGCAGGTAACTTTAATCTGATGCCACATAAAAAATTGCACCCACCATTGTATTTTAGAGGACCTCTGTTTTCAGAAAACATATAATAATCTGGAGGAATTGATGTTTTATAGATTAATTAGATATTTCTAGCCCAAAATGCAGATTATAAAAGTGCAAAAAAAAAAAAGGAGCATGCAGAGCGTTTACAAATACAGATCAAACCCTTATTATATGACGTGCGTGTGTCATTAATGGTCATAATGTATGAAATATATCCGAAGAATAAGCTACAGGGCAAAACATTAAGACGTAACGTAGGACGCCGTTATTAAAACGACCACAAGATGGCGATATCACTTACTGTGCGAGTGTGCGTGGAACGCTATGACAGGAAGTGAGGTAAAGTAGAAACAGGAAGTGATGTAAGAAAAAGAAAAGGCGATTAAAGGGAAATACAGGAAGTTCTGAGAGAGAAGAACGAGGTGGAGAGGAGACATCACTGGATTATACAGAGGAGGTAATATTATATTATATTTACACCCAGTAACCCCCCCGTCATGTCTGTCCTCTTCCTCCATAGTCACTGTGACGTCTTTTATCTCCAACATCCACTACTACAGACATATCACATCCTGTATATTGGAGTTAATTTATAATATGTGTCCAGATACGTCCTAAATAGGAATGGGCTCAGGTGTGTTCGGATCGTACCCACCAGGAAGCCATCACTGCACAGCGCCAATCATAGGCAGCGTGTGTATGTGCAGCTGCGGGAAATACCTCACTGCCTATGATTGGCGGAGTGCAATGACGGCTTCCTGGTGGGTACGATCCGAACACAACTGAGCCCATCCCTAATCATAAATATAGAACCTTTTATTCTAATTTTATTCCAGAGCCTCGGGTTTTTAGGCCGGATACATCCTAAATATAGAACCATTTATCCAACTGTCCATCCAGAGCCTCTGGTTTATAGACCAGATACATCCTAAATATAGAACCATTTATCCAACTGTCCATCCAGAGCCTCTGGTTTATAGACCGGATACATCCTAAATATAGAACCTTTTATCCAACTGTCCATCCAGAGCCTCTGGTTTATAGACCAGATACATCCTAAATATAGAACCATTTATCCAACTGTCCATCCAGAGCCTCTGGTTTATAGACCGGATACATCCTAAATATAGAACCATTTATCCAACTGTCCATCCAGAGCCTCTGGTTTATAGACCGGATACATCCTAAATATAGAACCATTTATCCAACTGTCCATCCAGAGCCTCTGGTTTATAGACCGGATACATCCTAAATATAGAGCCATTTATCCAACTGTCCATCCAGAGCCTCTGGTTTATAGTGCAGATACATCCTAAATATAGAATCATTTATCCAACTGTCCATCCAGAGCCTCTGGTTTATAGACCAGATACATCCTAAATATAGAGCCATTTATCCAACTGTCCATCCAGAGCCTCTGGTTTATAGATCAGATACATCCTAAATATAGAAGCTTCTATCCAACTGTCCATCCAGAGCCTCTGGTTTATAGACCAGATACATCCTAAATATAGAAGCTTCTATCCAAATGTCCATCCAGAGCCTCTGGTTTATAGACCTGATACATCCTAAATATAGTGCCATTTATCCAACTGTCCATCCAGAGCCTCTGGTTTATAGACCGGATACATCCTAAACATAGAACCATTTATCCAACTGTCCATCCAGAGCCTCTGGTTTATAGACCGGATACATCCTAAACATAGAACCATTTATCCAACTGTCCATCCAGAGCCTCTGGTTTATAGACCAGATACATCCTAAATATAGAACCATTTATCCAACTGTCCATCCAGAGCCTCTGGTTTATAGACCAGATACATCCTAAATATAGAGCCATTTATCCAACTGTCCATCCAGAGCCTCTGGTTTATAGACCAGATACATCCTAAATATAGAGCCATTTATCCAACTGTCCATCCAGAGCCTCTGGTTTATAGACCGGATACATCCTAAATATAGAACCATTTATCCAACTGTCCATCCAGAGCCTCTGGTTTATAGATCAGATACATCCTAAATATAGAAGCTTCTATCCAACTGTCCATCCAGAGCCTCTGGTTTATAGACCAGATACATCCTAAATATAGAGCCATTTATCCAACTGTCCATCCAGAGCCTCTGGTTTATAGACCTGATACATCCTAAATATAGAGCCATTTATCCAACTGTCCATCCAGAACCTCAGGTTTATAGACCGGATACATCCTAAACATAGAACCATTTATCCAGCTGTCCATCCAGAGCCTCTGGTTTATAGACCGGATACATCCTAAACATAGAACCATTTATCCAACTGTCCATCCAGAGCCTCTGGTTTATAGACCAGATACATCCTAAATATAGAAGCTTCTATCCAACTGTCCATCCAGAGCCTCTGGTTTATAGACCAGATACATCCTAAATATAGAACCATTTATCCAACTGTCCATCCAGAGCTTCTGGTTTTTAGACCGGATACATCCTAAATATAGAACCATTTATCCAACTGTCCATCCAGAGCCTCTGGTTTATAGACCGGATACATCCTAAATATAGAATCATTTATCCAACTGTCCATCCAGAGCCTCTGGTTTATAGATCAGATACATCCTAAATATAGAAACATTTATCCAACTGTCCATCCAGAGCCTCTGGTTTATAGACCGGATACATCCTAAATATAGAGCCATTTATCCAACTGTCCCTCCAGAGCCTCTGGTTTATAGAGCGGATACATCCTAAATATAGAAACATTTATCCAACTGTCCATCCAGGGCCTCTGGTTTATAGACCGGATAGATCAAATGACCACATAGATAAGGATAGATACGGACCACCGTAAAGTGAATGAAGGTATATTACGGAAATTGTAGATGAATGCTCTGCACACTGCTATACACTTTTAAATATTTCTATATTTTGGGAATTTTTGCAATACGTGTTCAGACTGGCCAACTGCATACTTCTCTGGCCAGTCCCGACTCTACTCAATGCAAATACATTTCTGCGTACAGTATACTTTAACGGATGTGAAATAGTACCAGTATGGGGCAGACAGACACAGCTGGAGGGTATTAAACCTGACCAGGTAGATGAGGAGGATTCTGGGATTGTACTTATTAATAATTTACTTGTGCACAGGTTTGATGAAGTAGTGAAGAGGACATCTGGGCGGTTGAAAAATAGATGCTGATCCCATGATCCATTATTAAAAGGACACAAGGATCTCGACAAGGACGTCATGATGGAGAATCAGCCGCCCCTCACATCACCGGGTAAGAGGAGACTTTATTGTAAAGGAGAGAGCAGTACGGAGGATCCACCTAGATCCCCCATCATCTGATAAACACATAGAAACAATGTATTCAGTCAGTGTGTGTGTTTCCTACAGATGGATCCAGTAATGGGAACCCACCAGAGAGATGTCCCCGTCCTCTGTATTCCCGGGATTCCACACAGGAAGGTCACATCATCCCCCACCATCATCAGGTAGATGAGGAACAATCCCTTGTGAATATTTTTAAACAATTATGTTTGCTACAGTGTGTGTTTTATTATATATTCAGAGTGGAAACCTCGGGGATGATAATATTATTGTTAAAGAAGAGTATAAAGAGGAGGATGAGGAGTATGGAGTGAAGGAAGAGTTTTCAGGACACAAGGATATGATGGAGCCACCTAATACCAGGAACCCACCAGAGAGATGTCCCTGTCCTCTGTATTCCCGGGATTCCACACAGGAAGGTCACACCGTCCCTCACCATCAGGTAGGTGGAGTTGGAGCATCTAAGACTTGAAAATGTGTCCAACTTGTATAAGTTAATCATCTCGGAGTTCTCCGGGTATTAGTGCTCATGTTTTGAGGATGTTTCTTTTTATGATTTTGTGGTTTTAGGGTCAGGAACTCATTGATGTAAAAGTTGAGGTGAAGGAGGAGGAAGAAGAAGAGACGTATGTGATGGGTGATCAGCAATGTATGAAGGAGGAATCTTCTCTTAATATCAGCTCAAGTGAGTAATGAGCAGAAACTGATCACATTTTACTCTTAGGCCCCATACACACCATAGAATCCATCCGCAGATAAATCCCAGCAAATGGGTTTCAGCGGATAGATCCTATGGTGTGTACACGCCAGCGGATCTTTTTCCGCGGATATATCTCCTCTGGGATGGATTCCAGCAGATCGGATATTTGCTGACATGCACAACATATCCATCTGCTGGAATCCATCCCAACGGATGGATCCACTGGTCTGTACAGACTCACCGGATCCATCCGTCTGAAGGGATCCCCCCCATGCGTCGTAATGATTCGACGCATGCGTGGAATTCCTTATATGACAGCGTCGCGCACGTCGCCGCGTCATAATCGCGGCGACGGCGCGACACGTCATCGCCAGAGGATTTCGGCGCGGATTTCAATGCGATGGTGAGTACACTCCATCGCATTAAAATCTGCTGAAATCCTCGAGAGGATTTATCCGCGGAAACGGTCCGCTGGACCGTATCCGCGGATAAATTCTATCGTGTGTATGGGGCCTCACAGTTTAGGTCCACAGATGCCACTATAATTCAAAGCTATGCTTCTTGAAAACCAGTTCGCACCTAGTTTCACTGGAAGGAAATGCTTACTGCTGGACCAACATGACAAAGGTCCATCTCCATTCCCCAATATAACATCATCTTTCCAACAAATGAGGAGGAGATACTGTACACCACATGAAAGGTCCATCTTCATTCCTCCAGTATAACGTCATGTTTCTATGACATTATGGTTTGGGTGTACCATCTGGTCTGGTTTGTGTTTATAGTTTGCTGTTAGGATTGTACCCAATTCAGTTCCAGAGCTCTGGGAAAGTTTAAAATGTTGAACTAATTATATATATATATATATGTCTCCTGAATACAAGGTGTATAAAAACAAACATAATATATTTAAAAATTCCCTTCCAACAGATGGAAAGTATTGTTCAGAGATCGATACATTGGAGAGAAGTCTTATTACGTCTCCAGATAGTACTGCAAAAGATGGTGACATTGCACAATCGTCTACAAAAGTAAAATTTTTCTATTTGGTCAGACCGATGGATCCTTCTAATCCTGAGAAATCCCATACTATGACTTCAGATGTCCATCTAAGACCAATGGATCCTTCTAATCCTGAGGAACCTTCTGAGAAATCCAATTCTATGACTTCAGATGTCCATCTATGTTCTCACAGTGCTGACCAATCAACAGATCCGTCCAATCTCCAGAAACCCTCTTCAGCCCATGAGGGAGCTCACACAGGAGGGAGCTCATTGCCATGTTTGGTGTGCGGGAAAACGGTCACTAAGCAAAATGCAGTTGTTTACCACCAGAAATCTTACAAGCCTGAGAGTTCCTATTCATGTTCAGAGTGCGGAAAAAGTTTTGCTAAGAAACAAAATCTTCGTATACACCAGAGAACACACACTGGCGAGCGTCCCTTTTCCTGCTCAGAGTGCGGAAAATGTTTTTATGAGAAACAACACCTTCTTATACACCTTAGAACTCACACTGGCGAGCGCCCCTTTCCTTGTCCAGAGTGCGGTAAATGTTTTTCTGAAAAGCGAAACCTTCACAAACACCAGAAAATTCACGCGAGTGAGCTTCCTTATTCATGTTCAGAGTGTGGAAAAGGCTTTCCTACAAAACAAAACCTTGTGAAACACCAGAGAATACATACGGGCGTGCGGCCCTTTTCCTGTTCAGAGTGCGGAAATTTTTTTTCTACAAAAGAAAACCTTGTTATACACCAGAGAATTCATACAGGCGAGCGTCCCTTTAGCTGTTCAGAATGTGGAAAATCTTTTTCTGAAAAGGGAAGCCTTCGTAAACACGAGAGAACTCACACGGGTGAGCGTCCCTATGACTGTCTAGAGTGCGGGAAGTCTCTTTCTAGTAAAAGATGCCTTCATAAGCACCAGAGAACTCACACGGGTGAGCGTCCCTTTTCCTGTTCTGAGTGCGGAAAATGTTTTTCTGACCAAGGATTCCTTCTTAAACATCAGGGCGTTCATACGGGGGAGCGTCCCTTTTCCTGTTCGGAGTGTGGAAAAAGTTATTGTGACCAGACAAGACTTCGCAGTCATCAGAATAAAGAACATTGTTGACCGTCCATATAATAAAATGTTTATAATGGGGTAAATTCTGGCCAAATTCCTGGTTTTATTTATAGGTGGAGCTTATTAGGAGGAGTCTTCTGTTGTCTTCTGTTTCTTGGAGACTACAAATGATGTGATGAGCCTCCTATATTCTTCTGTTGGGTTCTTCTGTTTCTTGGAGACTCCAAATGGTGGGATGTCCCTCCTATAGTCTTCTGTCGGGTTCTTCTGTTTTTTGGATACTACAAATGGTGGGATGTTTCTCTTATAGTCTTCTGTTTATTGGAGACTCCAAATAGTGGTGGGATGTCCCTCCTATTGTCTTCTATTGCCTTCTTCTGTTTCTTGGAGACTCCAAATGGTGGTGGGATGTCCCTTCTATAGTCTTCTATTGGCTTCTTCTGTTTCTCGGAGACTCCAAATGGTGGGATGTCCCTCCTATAGTCTTCTGTTGGCTTCTTCTCTTTCTTGGAGACTCCAAATGGTGGGATGTTTCTCCTATAGTTATCTGTTGGGTTCTTCTGTTTCTTGGAGACTCCAAATGGTGGGATATTTCTCCTATAGTCTTCTGTTTCTTGGCAACTCCGAATGGTGGTGGGATGTCCCTCCTATAGTCTTCTGTTGGTTTATTCTGTTTCTCAGAGACTCCAAATGGTGGGATGTCCCTCCTATAGTCTTCTGTTTCTTGGAGACTCCAAATGGTGGGATGTCCCTCCTATAGTTTTCTGTTGGTTTCTTCTGTTTCTCAGAGACTCCAAATGGTGGGATGTCCCTCCTATAGTTTTCTGTTGGTTTCTTCTGTTTCTCAGAGACTCCAAATGGTGGGATGTCCCTCCTATAGTTTTCTGTTGGTTTCTTCTGTTTCTCAGAGACTCCAAATGGTGGGATGTTCCTCCTATAGTCTTCTGTTGGGTCTTCTTTTTCTTGGAGACTCCAAATGGTGGGATGTTCCTCCCATAGTCTTCTGTTGGGTCTTCTTTTTCTTGGAGATTCCAAATGGTGGGATGTCCCTCCTATAACTGAAAAATAATCTGCATGGGAATAATAAAGAAATGAGTCCATTAAATATTGAAGATGATATCAGTCTTATAAGTCTAATAAAAGAGAAACACAGGAAGCACAATGGAGCTCACGTTCCTCCCATAGTTCCAGTCTCACATCCATATTACATCTCCGAAATAATCCTCTACATGAATAAACACTGTAAACAGGGATGGACTGGTCATTGGGACTACAGGGAGTTTCCCGGTAGGCCAATGGCTCAGTGGGCTGGCTTCAGTGACAGCAGACTGCCGCCCCCCTCTGCTCCTCTGTCTCTCCCTTCCCGCAGTGCTCACCTCCTCTCCCTCCCCGCAGCGCTCACCTGGGGGGGAACAAAGAAGCAGGAGGAGGACCAGAGGAGCAGGGACGACGACAGAGGAGCATGGGGGAGGGGACAGACAGCTGACTCAACTGCTATGGCCTGGGAGTTTCTCACTTCTGTCTAATCTTGTCCCATAAGGGGGAGCACCGAACTGATTCTTTGCCCCGGGTGAAATAATGTCTAGCTTCCCCACTGGTACTGCCTATAAGAATACCAGTACCAGCCATTCTACTCTAATAAAGTAGAACGGCTAGTGAAGGGGGAGAGGGGGTGCGGGTGGCTGGGCGGGGGGGGGGGGGGGTGCGAGAGTTGTCCGGCAGCCATGGGAGAGACCTGTCAAAGTGGGCCAGTCTGGATGAAGTCCAGGGCCACATTTTTGTCCCAGTCCAGCCCTGACTGTTAATGGGCGGAGTTACCTGTATTTGAGGTTTTATACATAGAAAAATAACCTGAAATGATCAATAAGAAACTTTAGCACAAAATGCACGGACGTGTGTGACTTGATTTTTCCATCACAATGACGGATGTATATATATAGAGGACTACAAAGAAAGGACGATGGTGGCAGACGGATGTGGGTACCGTGCATGCCCGGTAGGTGCTGTTCTCTATTAGCAATGCGTGTGCTCTTCAGGTGTTTACATGTTACTTTGCTAGTAATCATACACTGTAAAAAAAAATAAAAAAAAAATTCCAATGAGATTTGAAAATTCCAGTCACATGGCTAAAATAATGATCCTTCTTCTAGTATTAAAGCTTTGTGAATTGAGCCTTTTATGTTGTATTTCATTGTTGAGTTTTTTTTCTTCTTTCTTTAGTTTAAAACTCAAATTGTTGTTATTCGTTTGATTTGTGTATTGTCTGGATTTGATTTGAGGTATAATCTGTGTGTGAAATCATCGACATAACCTAATAGAAGAACGGACCACGAGGCAGGGTGTGTGGAACCATAAACCAGGCGGAGACAGAAAATGCAGGTAAAGATCACACCTTTAATGAAAAATAGCAAAAATAACACAGTTCAGGAACGTAGTCAAAAACAGAAGCCAGGGTTTGGAAGCCAGAGCGGGTAATCAGAGGAGCCGGGATCAGGAAGCCAGGAGTCAGCGTTGTCAGAAGACAAAAATCTGGACCAGGAAACAGAAAGACGTCAGCCAGGCCGAGTCATAACAGGAAGGCAGCAGAGACACACTGGAGATGTTGACCACGCAAGGACACAGAGAAAATGAGCAAGGCACTTTAGCAAAAAGGGACTGCCTGTAGGAATAATGAGGCAGGTAATGGTAACCAGGTGAGTCACTGTGGAACAAATGAGTTGCTGATAATTAACCAACAGCTTAGCAGCCTTGAGCACTGAGAAGTGAGTTGCTAGCAATAGCAGAAGCCCAGCCCTGACACCTGGATCATCTGCTGGTGGCACTGTGTCTCACAGAGTGGAAGGTTGTAGTGTCTGTGTCTACCAGCGGGTGTCTCCCAGTAGCCAGTAGATCCCAGTAATCTGTTTTCACCTGATGCTGGTAGGGTATTTAGGTCCTTCCTTTCAGAAACCATGAATAAGACCGAAACCACACTAGTTTAATAATAATAATAGAAAAAGGTAAAAAGCAAATGTAGTCAAAACGTAGCCAGAGTTCCGTAACAGAAGTCAAACAAGCCAGGACATCAGGGAGCCAGGGATCAGTGTACTTCAGGACAAGCCAGGAAACAGGAGAATCAGCGTAGTAGAACAGCAAGCAGGATCGGGAACCAAAAGGGACGTCAGCCAAGCAAGTCTTTAACAGGTACACAGGAAAGAGTCTTTCTCAGCTTCTGAATGTAAAGATGACCATATGAAAGGTCCATCTCTATTCCTCAATATGACGTCATGTTCCCAACAAATGAGGAGGAGATACTGTACACCATATGAAAGGTCCATCTCCATTCCTCAATATAATATGTTCCCAACAAATGAGGAGGAGATACTGTACACCATATGAAAGGTCCATCTCCATTCCTCAATATAACGTCATGTTCCCAACAAATGAGGAGGAGATACTGTACGCCATATGAAAGGTCCATCTCCATTCCTCAATATAACGTCATGTTCCCAACAAATGAGGAGGAGATACTGTACACCATATGAAAGGTCCATCTCCATTCCTCAATATAACGTCATGTTCCCAACAAATGAGGAGGAGATACTGTACACCATATGAAAGGTCCATCTCCATTCCTCAATATAATGTCATGTTCCCAACAAATGAGGAGGAGATACTGTACACCATATGAAAGGTCCATCTCCATTCCCCAATATAACGTCATGTTCCCAACAAATGAGGAGGAGATACTGTACACCATATGAAAGGTCCATCTCCATTCCCCAATATAACGTCATGTTCCCAACAAATGAGGAGGAGATACTGTACACCATATGAAAGGTCCATCTCCATTCCTCAATATAACGTCATGTTCCCAACAAATGAGGAGGAGATACTGTACACCATATGAAAGGTCCATCTCCATTCCTCAATATAACGTCATGTTCCCAACAAATGAGGAGGAGATACTGTACACCATATGAAAGGTCCATCTCCATTCCTCAATATAATGTCATGTTCCCAACAAATGAGGAGGAGATACTGTACACCATATGAAAGGTCCTTCTCCATTCCTCAATATAATGACATGTTCCCAACAAATGAGGAGGAGATACTGTATACCATATGAAAGATCCATCTCCATTTCATGAATATAATATAATGCAGTTAACTCTAATCTGATGCCACATAAAAAATTTCACCCACAATTGTATTTTAGAGGACATCTGCTTTCAGAAAACATATAATAATATGGAATAATTTATGTTTTATATTATATTATTATTTTAGATTACATTTGTAATATTTCTAGCCCAACGTGCAGATTTTAAAAGTGAAAAAAAGAGAGGAGCCTGCAGAGCGTGTATAAATACAGATCAAACCCCTTCATTGGTTCAGTTTTAACTAAACTATGACGTGCGTGTCTCATAATGTATAAAATAAAACCGAACAATGAGCTACAGGGCAAAATATTAAGACATAGGGACAGATCCACGTAGCGCGGCGCTTCTTTACGTCCGGCGTAGTGCATCTCAGATACACTACGCCGCCGTAACTTAAAGCGTATTTCCCGTATCCACAAAGAATTTGCGCCGTAAGTTACGGCGGCGTAGTGTAACTGTTTCGGCACAAGGGCGCGCAATTCAAATGGATGAGATGGGGGCGTGTTTTATGTTAATACGTCTTGACCCGACCTAAATTACGTTTTTTCTGAACGGCGCATGCGCCGTCCGTGGGGGTATCCCAGTGCGCATGCTCCAAATTAACCCACAACAAGCCAATGCTTTCGACGTGAACGTCATTCTACGCAAAGCCCTATTCGCAAACGACGTACACAACGGAAAATTTAACGCTGGCCCGACGTCCATACTTAACATTGGCTACGCCTCATATAGCAGGGGTAACGTTACGCTGAAAAAAGCCTTACGGAAACGACATAAAAAATTGCGCCGGCCGGACGTACGCTTGTGGATTCGCGTATCTAGCTAATTTGCATACTTGACGCGGAAATCGACGGAAGCGCCACCTAGCGGCCAGCGTAAATATGCACCTTAGATCCGACGGCGTACTAAGACGTACTAAGACGTACGCCAGTCGGATCTAGCCAAGTTTCAGGCGTATCTTGTTTTGTGGATACAAAACAAAGATACGCCGGAGCAACCTAGAAGTTACGCGGTGTATCAATAGATACGCCAGCGTAACTGCTTTGTGGATCTGGCCCATAACGTAGGACGCAGTTATTAAAATGACCACAAGATGGCGATATAACTTACTGCTTGTGTAACGCTCAGACAGGAAGTGATGTAACGTAGAAACAGGAAGTGATGTAAGAAAAAGACAAGGCAATGTAATGGTAAATACAGGAAGTTCTGAGAGAGAGAAGAACGAGGTGGAGAGGAAACGTCACTGGATTACACAGAGGAGGTAATAAGATATTATTTTATATTTACACCCAGTAACCCCGTCATGTCCGTCCTCTTCCTCCATAGTCACTGTGACGTCTTTTATCTCCACCATCCACTACTACAGACATATCACATCCTGTATATTGGAGATATTTTATAATATGTGTCCAGATACATCCTAAATAGGGATGGGTTCAGGTGTGTTCGGATCGTACCCACCAGGAAGCCATCACTGCACAGCGCCAATCATAGGCAGCGTGTGTATCTGCAGCTGCGAGAAATACCTCACTGCCTATGATTGGCGCTGTGCAATGACGGCTTCCTGGTGGGTACGATCCGAACACAACTGAGCCCATCCCTAATCATAAATATAGAACCTTTTATTCTAATTTTATTCCAGAGCCTCGGGTTTATATACCAGATACATCCTAAATATAGAACCATTTATCCAACTGTCCATCCAGAGCCTCTGGTTTATAGACTGGATACATCCTAAATATAGAACCAATTGTCCAACTGTCCATCCAGAGCCTCTGGTTTATAGACCAGATACATCCTAAATATAGAACCATTTATCCAACTGTCCATCCAGAGCCTCTGGTTTATAGAACGGATACATCCTAAATATAGAACCATTTATCCAACTGTCCATCCAGAGCATCTGGTTTATAGACCGGATACATCCTAAATATAGAACCATTTATCCAACTGTCCATCCAGAGCCTCTGGTTTATAGACCGGATACATCCTAAATATAGAACCATTTATCCAACTGTCCATCCAGAGCCTCTGGTTTATAGACTGGATACATCCTAAATATAGAGTCATTTATCCAACTGTCCATCCAGAGCCTCTGGTTTATAGACCAGATACATCCTAAATATAGAACCATTTATCCAACTGTCCATCCAGAGCCTCTGGTTTATAGACCGGATAGATTAGTGGACCACATAGATAAGGTTAGATATGAAGCACCTTCAAGTATAATACGAAAATTCTAGAGGAATGCTCTGCACACTGCTATACACGTTTAACTACTTCAGCCTCTGAAGAATTGGCTGCTGAATGACCAGGCCATTTTATTTTCAAATGCGGCACTGTGTCGCTTTAACTGACAATTGCGCGGTCGTGCGACGTGGCTCCCGAACAAAATTGACGTCCTTTTTTCCCCCCCACAAATAGGGCTTTCTTTTGGAATAAAAGCAATGTTTTTAACTTTTTGCTGTAATAAATATCCCCCAAAAATATATATGTATCGCCTGGCTACTTTCAGAGCCTGTGCTGTGTTAAATTTAGGAGAAGGACTCAGAGAAATAGTTGGCTCTGAGTTCGTTTGATTGTTTAAATTTAGGGTCTCTGCTCTAGCTTGGCTGTACTGTGGGCTTTCCATTTGTCCGGGGACTCCCGTCACCCACCGGACGGCAGGTGGCAGCAGTGGGGTCAAGTTCTCTGAGTGCCACTCCTTAGCGGCCAGTCGGGGGTTGGTTGCCTCGCAGTGCATGCTGGGGAGGGGTATAAAGGGGGCAGACGCCATTACCTCAAGGTTCTTCCTCGTGTGGCACCCACCATATGGCCCTCCTGGCCCGGGGTGTGCGTGGGCAGCAGTGTTCATGGTTCTGGGACCACGTTGGCCAGGAGCAATTGATCCACTGTGTGGGCCCAGTAGTCGACTGGGTCCCCAATCTAGAGGGGGTCCCGAGCTGTCCGTCCAAATGGAGGAAGCTGACCGATGAGGAGTCTGTCCGAAGAATACCAAGCACGAGGCTGGTGTTCCAGGAGAGGCCTGTCCATTCATCGGGGGACCACCTGAGTTCTGACAGGCTGGATGTTGGTCGAATGTCAGTTGCTGATTTTGCAAAACTACCTGAAGGAGATCCAGGTGCTGAATCTACTGAGAGAGGATTCCAGACCATAATTGTCTCCAATCTTATAGGAGGGTCTGTGGCAGAGACTTAATCCTAAGTCCGAGTGACACTCTGGCTGCCAGGCTGGTGAGAGAGGCCTTTCCAGGTGCGCTATGCCCACTCCGGCTGGAGTGGTGAAGTAAAGTGTTGTTGGAAGCAGGACTTTTTCCCGTATTCAGTTACACCTGGATCTACTGTCTCCTATTTGCTATCCCTTCACCTTTCTACTGTTTAATCATTTCTCCACGGATGGGTAATAAAAGCACAGAAATGTGGACATTCGCTTTACTACAACTCCCATCAAGTACCCTAGACGGCGGAGATACAGAGGTAACGTGCCACCCAAAACAAACCAGCAGTTTCTTCGGGGGTAGTGCTAGATATAAAAAAACGATTTTTCCTCAGTTTAGGCCGATACGTATTCTTCTACATTTTTTTGGTAAAAAAAAATAGCAATAAGCGTGTATTGATTGGTTTTGGGCAAAAGTTATAACGTCTACAAAATAGGTAATCGTTTTATGGCATTTTTATTAATATTTTTTTTCACTAGTTATGGTGGCGATCTGCGATTTTTTTTATCGTGACTGCGACATTATGGCGGACACATCGGACAATTTTGACGCTATTTTGGGACCATAGTCATTCATACAGCGATCAGTGCTATAAAAATGCACTGATTACTGTGTAAATGAAACTGGCAGGGAAGCGGTTAACCACTAGAGGGCGTGGAAGGGGTAAAGTGTGTCCTAGGGAGTGATTCTAACTGTGTGGGGGGGCTACCTGTGACACAACATTGATCACTGCTCCTGATGACAGGGAGCAGAAGATCAGTGTCCTGTCACAAGGTCGAACAGGGAGATGCCTTGTTTACACAGGCATCCCCCTGTTCTGCAGCTCCGTGACACGATCACGGGACAAAGCAACGTATATATACATTGCTTTGCGCAGCCGTGGCATTCTGCCGACGTAAATGTTCGTGAGCTGGTCGGCAAGCGGTTAAATATTTCGATATTTTTAGAATTTTGGTATTATTGCAATACGTGTTCAAATTGGCCAACTGCATCAAAGTCATCCCTCTCTGGCCAGTCCCGAGTCTACTCAACATGCAAATACATATCTGTTTACAGTATACTTTAATGGACATGACATAGTGCCAGTATGGGGCAGACAGACACAGCTGGAGGGTATTAAGCCTGACCAGATGGGTGAGGAGGATTCTGGGATTGTACTTGTTAATAATTTACTTGTGCACAGGTTTGATGAAGTAGTGAAGAGGACATCTGGGCAGTTGAAAAACAGATGCCGATCCCATGATCCATATTTAGAAGGACACGAGGATCTCTACAAGGACATCATGATGGAGAATCAGCCGCCCCTCACATCACCGGGTAAGAGGAGACTTTATTGTAAAGGAGAGAGCAGTACAGAGGCTCCACCTAGATCCCCTATCATCTGATAAACACATAGAAACAATGGGGCATATTCTTAAATATCTGAGGCGGCGGAACGTATGTCCTTTACGTTACGCCGCCGCAAGTTTAAGTGGCAAGTGCCTGATTCCCAAACCACTTACCTGTAAACTTGCGGCGGCGTCGCGTAAAGTCCACCCGCGCAAGCCCTCCTAATTCAAATGATCCTGGTAGGGGGCGTGGATCATTTAAATTAGGCGCGCTCCCGCGCCGATCGTAATGCACATGCTCCGTCGGGTAAGTTACCCGACGTGCATTGCGCTAAATGACGTCTCACGGACGTCATTTGTTTTGACTGTAACGTAAATGGCGTCCAGCGCCATTCACGGACGACTTACGCAAACGACGTTAAATTTTCAAATTTCGACGCGGGATCGACGGCCATACTTAACATTGAGTACGCCACCTAGGGGGCATCTTTATCTTTACGCCGCGTATCGCTTACGGAAACGACGTTAAAACACTACGGCGGGCAAGCGTACGTTAGAGAATCGGCGTGACTAGTCATTTGCATATTCTACGCTGACCGCCACCTAGCGGTCAGCGTAAATATTGTAGCCTAAGATACAACGGCGCAGGCCGTCGTATCTTAGGCATGTTTAAGTGTATCTCAGTTTGAGAATACACTTAAACATAGGATCGGACTTACGTCTGCGTATCTGCTGATACGCAGGCGTAAAGTATTTGAGAATATGGCCCATTGTATTCAGTCAGTGTGTGTGTTTCCTACAGATGGATCCAGTAATGGGAACCCACCAGAGAGATGTCCCCATCCTCTGTATTCCCAGCTTACAGTGGGGCCCAAACTGTAGGGTGGTGCACATTATTGTAAAGGAGAGAGCAGTACAGAGGCCCCACCTAGATCACCCATCATCTGATAAACACATAGAAACAATGGGCCAGATTCACGTAGAGCGCCGTATCTTTTGGCCGGCGTAGCGCATCCCATTTGCGCTACGCCGACGTAACATAGTGAGGCAAGGCCAGTATTCACAAAGTACTTGCTCCGTAAGTTACGTCGGCGTAGCGAAAATGGGCCAGCGTAAGCCCGCCTAATTCAAAGTAGGCAGGTAGTGGGCGTGCTACATTTAAATTAATTGTGACACCATGTAAATGAAGGGCCGTTGGTACGGCACATGCGCGCACATGCTCAGAATCACGTCGCAAATACTCCCTAAGATACGTCGGCTCAATGCTTTCGACATGAACGTAACCTACGCCCAGCCCCATTCATGTACGGCTTACGCAAACGACGTAAAATACGACGGCTGTTCCTTCGTCCACACCTTGCATGGGCTGCGCCACCTATAGATGTGTTTTATCTTTACGCCGGCGTATGCCTTACGTAAACGGCGTAGCTTACTGCGACGGGCATACGTTCGTGAATCAGCGTATCTTGCTCATTTACATATTTGACGCGTAAATCAACGGAAGCGCCCCTAGCGGCCAGCGTAAATATGCACCCAAGATACGACGGCGTAGGAGACTTACGTCAGTCGTATCTTGGCAACATTCAGGCGTATCTCATTTTAAGACTAAGCGCAAAAATACGACGGCGCACATTCGGACTTACGACGGCGTATATACTGATACGTCGGCGTAAGTCTTTATGAATCCGGCCCAATGTTTTCAGTCAGTGTGTGTGTTTCCTACAGATGGATCCAGTAATGGGAACCCACCAGAGAGATGTCCCCGTCCTCTGTATTCCCGGGATTCCACACAGGAAGGTCACACCATCCCCCACCATCATCAGGTAGGTGGGGAACAATCCCTTATGAATATTTTTAAACAATTATGTTTGTAACAGTGTGTGTTTTATTATATATTCAGAGTGGAAACATCGGGGATGATAATATTGATGTTAAAGAAGAGTATAAAGAGGAGGATGAGGAGTATGGAGTGATGGAGGAGCTTTCAGAAGGACACAAGGATATGATGGATCCACCTAATACCAGGAACCCACCAGAGAGATGTCCCCGTCCTCTGTATTCCACACAGGAAGGTCACACCATCCCTCACCATCAGGTAGGCGTAGTTGGATCATCTACAACTTGAAAATGATTTGTATGAGATAATGATCTCCGGGTATTAGTGCTCATGTTTTGAGGATGTTTCTTTTTATCATTTTGTGGTTTTAGCGTGAGGAACTCATTGATATAAAAGCCGAGGTGAAGGAGGAAGAAGAAGAGACGTATGTGATGGGTGATCAGCAGAGCATGAAGAAGGAAAAGGAGGAATCTTCTCTGAAAACCAGCTCAAGTGAGTAATGAGCAGAAACTGATCACAATTTACTCTAATGCCCTGTACACACGAGCGGAATTTCCGTTGGAAAAAAGTTGGAAGGTTTTATCCGACGGAATCCCGCTCAAGCTTGGCTTGCATGCACACGCTCACACAAAAGTTCTCCAAACTGTTGAGCGTTAAGAACGCGGTGATGTACAACACTACGACGAGCCGAGAAAAAGAAGTTCAATGCTTCCGAGCATGCGTTGAATTGTTTCCGAGCATGCGTGTTTTTTTGTATTTATAGATTGCTGTTAGGATTGTACCCAATTCAGTTTCAGAGCTTTGGGAAAGGTTAAAATGTTGAACTAATTATACATACATATATATATATATATATATATATATATATATATATATATATATATATATATAATGAAAGTCTCCTGAATACAGGGTGTATAAAAACATAATATATTAAAAATGTTCCTTCCAACAGATGGAAAGTATTGTTCAGAGATCAATACATTGGAGAGAAGTCTTATTACGTCTCCAGATTGTGCAACGTCACCATCTTTTGCAGTACTATTTCCTATGAATGTAACATTTTACTATTTGGTCAGACCAATGGATCCTTCTAATCCTGAGAAATCCCATACTATGACTACAGATGTCCATCTAAGACCAATGGGTCCTTCTAATCCTGAGAAATCCCATACTATGACTTCAGATGTCCATCTAAGACCAATGGGTCCTTCTAATCCTGAGAAATCCCATACTATGACTACAGATGTCCATCTAAGACCAATGGGTCCTTCTAATCCTGAGAAATCCCATACTATGACTTCAGATGTCCATCTAAGACCAATGGGTCCTTCTAATCCTGAGAAATCCCATACTATGACTACAGATGTCCATCTAAGATCAATGGGTCCTTCTAATCCTGAGGAACCTTCTCATAAATCCCATACTATGACTTCAGATGTCCATCTAAGACCAATGGGTCCTTCTAATCCTGAGAAATCCCATACTATGGCTACAGATGTCCATCTAAGACCAATGGGTCCTTCTAATCCTGAGAAATCCCATACTATGGCTACAGATGTCCATCTAAGACCAATGGGTCCTTCTAATCCTGAGGAATCCCATACTATGACTTCAGATGTCCATCTATGTTCTCACAGTGCTGACCAATCAACAGATCCATCCAATCTCCAGAAACCCTCTTCAACCCATGAGGGAGCTCACACAGGAGGGAGCACATTGCCATGTTTGGTGTGCGGAAAAACAGTCACTAAGCAAAATGCAGTTGTTAACCACCAGAAATCTGACAAGCCTGAGAGTTCTAATTCGTGTTCAGAGTGCGGAAAAAGTTTTGCTAAGAAACAAAACCTTCGTGTACACCAGCGAACACACACTGGTGAGCGTCGCTTTTCCTGCTCAGAGTGCGGAAAAAGTTTTTATGAGAAACACATTTTTCTTACACACCTTAGAACTCACACTGGTGAGCGCCCCTTTCCTTGTCCAGAGTGCGGTAAATGTTTTTCTGAAAAGGCATACCTTCACAAACACCAGAAAATTCACGCGAGTGAGCTTCCTTATCCATGTTCAGAGTGTGGAAAAGGTTTTCCTACAAAACAAAGCCTTGTGAAACACCAGGGAATACATACGGGCGTGCGGCCCTTTTCTTGTTCAGAGTGCGGAAGAGGTTGTTCTACAAAAGATAAGTTTGTTATACACCAGAGAATTCATACGGGAGAGCGTCCCTTTAGCTGTTCAGAGTGTGGAAAATCTTTTTCTGATAAAGGAAGCCTTCGTAAACACGAGAGAACCCACACGGGTGAGCGTCCCTATGACTGTTTAGAGTGCGGGAAGTCTCTTTCTAGTAGAAGTTGCCTTCGTATACACCAGAGAACTCACACGGGTGAGCGTCCCTTTTGCTGTTCTGAGTGCGGAAAATGTTTTTCTAACCAAGAATTCCTTCTTAAACATCAGGGCGTTCATACGGGGGAGCGTCCCTTTTCCTGTTCGGAGTGCGGAAAAAGTTATTTTGACCAGACAAGACTTCGCACACACCAGAAAAAAGAACACTGTTGACCGTCCATATAATAAAATGTTTATAATGGGGTAAATTCTGGCCAAATTCCTGGTTTTATTTATAGGTGGAGCTTATTAGTAGGAGTCTTCTGTTGTCTTGGAGACTCCAAATGGTGGGATGTCCCTCCTATAGTCTTCTCTTGTCTTTTTCTGTTGTCTTGGAGACTCCAGATGGTGGGATGTCCCTCCTGTAGTCTTCTGTTGTTTCTTGGAGGCTCCAAATGATGTGATGAGCCTCCTATAACTGCATAATAAAAGAGAAACACAGGAAGCACAATGGAGCACACGTTCCTCCCGTAGTTCCAGCTTCAAATCCATATTACGAAATAATCCTCTTCATGAATAAACACTGTAAATGGGTGGAGTTACCTGTGTTTGAGGTTTTATACGTAGAAAATGAACCGGAAATGACCAATAAGAAACATTGGCGCAAAATGTTCGGACGTGTGTGACTTGATTCTTCCATCACAATGATGGAGGTGTATATAGAGGACTACAAAGAAAGGAAGATGGTGGTGGACAGATGTGGCTACCGTGTATGCCCGGTAGGCGCTGTTCTCTATTAGCAGTGTGTGTGCTCTTCAGGTGTTTAAATGTTACTTTGCTAGTAATCATACACTTTAAAAATAAATAAAAAATAAATAAAAAGTACAATGAGATTTAAAAAATTCAAGTCACATGGCTAAAATAATGATCCTTCTACTTGTATTAAAGCTTTGTGAATTTAGCCTCATATGTTGAGTTTCATTGTTCATTTTTTTTTCTTTAGTTTTAAAACTTAAATTGTTGTTTTTCATTTTATTTGTGTATTGTCTGGATTTGATGTGTTGTATAATTTGTGTGTGAAATCATCGACGTAACCTAATAGAAGAACGGACCACGGGGCAGGTTCAGGAACCATAAACCAGACGGAGACAGAAAATGCAGGTAAAAAAATCACACCTTTATTGAAAAATAGCAAAAATAACACAGTTCAGGAACGTAGTCAAAAACAGGAGCCAGGGTTTGGATGCCAGAGCGGGTAATCAGAGGAGACGGGATCAGGAAGCCAGGAGTCAGCTTCATAAGAAGCCAAAAATCTGGACCAGGAGTCAGAAAGACGCCGGCCAGGCCAAGTCATAACAGAAACACAGCAGAGATACACTGGAGATGTTGACCACGCAAGGACACAGAGAAAATGAGCAAGGAAGTTTAAATAGCAAAAAGGGACTGCCTGTAAGAATAATGAGGCAGATAATGGTAACCAGGTGAGTCACTGTGGAAACAATGAGTTGCTGATAATTTACCAACAGCTTAGCAGCCTTGAGCACTGAGAAGTGAGCTGCTAGCAATAGCAGAAGCCCAGCCCTGACACCTGGATCACCTGCTGGTGGCACTGTGCCTCCCAGAGTGGAAGGTTGTAGTTTCTGTGTCTACCAGCGTGTGTCTCCCAGTAGCCAGTAGATCCCAGTTATCCGTTTCCACCTGATACTGGCTGCTGGTAGGGTATTTAGCTCCTCCCTGTCAAAAACCATGAATCAGACTGAAACAGAAGTGCAGTAAAAACACACACTAGTTTAATAATAAAAATAAATAAATAAAAAGGTTAAAAGCAAACGTAGTCAAAACATAGCCAGAGTTCAGTAACCGAAATGGAAGTCAGACAAGCCAGGACGTCAGGGAGCCAGGGATCAGCATACTTCAGGACAAGCCAGGAAATAAGGAAACAGGAAAATCAGCATAGTAGAACAGCAAGCAGGATCAGGAACCAGAAGGGACACCAAGCAAGTCTTTAACAGGAAAGAGTCTCTGATATGTTGACCAGACAAAGGAAGAGCAGATCTGAACTAAACAGCTTAAGTACCGTATTTATCGCGGTATAACGCGCTCCCGCGTATACCGCGCACCCCTATAGTTGCCCTGAATCCTGTGGAAAAAAAAGTTTTTTTTTGCACTTACAGTTTTGGTGTCTTGCGCGGCGTCCATCGGCGGCCTCGTTGGGTCCGGCGTCCGTCTGTGGCTTCGGGTGTCCTCTTCGTCGGGTCCGGCGTCCTTCTGCGGCTTCGGGTGTCCTCTTCGTCGGGTCCGGCGTACGTCTGCGGCTTCGGGTGTCCTCTTCGTCGGGTCCGGCGTCCTTCTGAGGCGTCTTCGCGTCCTCCCCTCTCGTTTCCCGCGCCGAGTTTGAATACTGCGCCGACATATAGAGAGCGCAGTACACTCGTGTATTGTCGGCAATGCTCGGCTACCCGCGCTGACGTCCTGTACGTCAGCGCGGGAGGAGCCGAGACTGCCCGACAATACACGAGTGTACTGTGCTCGGTATATGTCGGCGCAGTATTCAAACTCGGCGCGGGAAAGCGGGTATCGGCGCATACCGCGCACCCACGATTTTGCCCTGATTTTCATGGCAAAAAAGTGTGCGGTATACGCCGATAAATACGGTAACCAGCAGGACTGACGAGAAGGATATCATCATCAGGTGAGTCACAGCTGAGCAGCCAGCTCTGAGAAGGAAGGACTGAGCCCAGCCCTGACACTCCCCTACTAGTGCCTCTGGCTTCAGTGTTTTGCCCTGCTGCCGGAGACTGCGTGCCTTTACTTCTGGTCCTGATCCTGCTCCTGACCTAAATCCCGTGCCCTACTGCCTCTTATCTGCTCCTCTTGTTCCCGATCCCAGTCCTAGTTCCTCCTTCATATCTCTTCCTTGCATCTCCAGTCTTCTCGGCCTCCTAAGTATAACTTCACAGATTTGGCCATCCCTGCTGCTGATTCCAGACACAGGCGGTAAAATTATGAAACATATTATAGGCTGCAGTAATTATATATCTGAAGGTGGTGTTGTCATACCTCCCAACCTTCCCGGATTCTGCGGGACTGTTCTTGGATTTCAACAGAATCCCGGAGTCCTGCAGTCCCAGAAACCTTTGGGCACTTGGCTCCAAAAATGTACCTCACAGGGATGCACTGACACCTATATTATGCGCCCTGCATCTCCTGCAGAGTGCACCGGGCCCCGACACCATGATCACCCAATCTCTGGCAGCCAGCATCTTTCCCCACCAGCTGTTTGTTACAATGTTAAAGGGTCAGAGCTGAGAGGAGTTTCCTCTAGACTCTTCTTTGATTTGTTACACCAAGGAAGCCCTGGATTCATGATTCAAGAAAGGAGGACTACCACCTGGCTCTAAGCAGCATGATATGGTCTAAAAAGGTGTGGGGGGGGTGTAAGAAGGATTAATGCAGGGTTTTGGTTGAGGGGGTCTGTGCTGGAAGAGGAAGCAAATGAGTGCTGGGTGGGGCATTGAAGGAAAAGATTTGTGCTTGGAGGGGGAAGTTTCAGGAGGTAGAGGATTTGTACTAGCAGAAGAATGAGGTGGGAGAGGGGGGATTTATGCTAGTGTAGCGCCCTGCTCCTGTTGAACAGGCGCTGCTGTAAATTTAGAGAGGGGTCTGAATCGTTATTTGTCTCAGACAAATATGATTAAGGGCAATTTAGCCTCTGTTCCAGCCATGGCTGCAGTGCCTTCTTACTGAGCGGGCACAGACGGGGGGGGGCCCCGCGTGAGAGATGGGGTTTCCACCTGTACATTAATGACCCGGGGTTTGAGCTGTGCCCGGGCTTGTGTCCTCCAGCCAGTGTGGGAAGTACCTGCAGCCCTCCATCATCAACCCCCCCCCCCCCCCCCCACCGTGGCTGGATGCGCTCTCATACTTTTCCGAGTGCCGCGGCCGCACTAACTCTCTGCCCCCTCCTGTCGTGTCAGTGATGACTGCTTCCTCCCTCCCCATTACCAGCCCCCTCCTGTGGCTGGATTGCACTGATGCGCTCTCTCCCGCCACCAGCACCCCATGCCTTCAGTGGTGAGTGCTCCCGAGTCCCCCATCGTCGGATCCCCCCCCTTAATGCGCCGATCGATCAGCAAAGCAGCATGCTCCCCCTTCTTCCCACACACCAGAAGGGCCATGAGACCCCCCTCTCCTCTGTCAGCTCTTCGTCTTCTCTGCCAGACCCCCCTCCTCTCTGCCAGACCCCCTCCTCTCTGGAGGACCCCCCTCCTCTCTGCCAGACCCCCTCTTCTCTGTCAGATTCCCTTCTGTACCCCCCTCCTCTCTACCAGACCCCCCTTCTCTCTGCCAGACCCCCTCCTCTCGGTCAGATCAAAAGATGACCATATGAAAGGTCCATCTCCATTCCTCAATATAACGTCATGTTCCCAACAAATGAGGAGGAGATACTGTACACCATATGAAAGGTCCATCTCCATTCCTCAATATAACGTCATGTTCCCAACAAATGAGGAGGAGATACTGTACACCATATGAAAGGTCCATCTCCATTCCTCAATATAACGTCATGTTCCCAACAAATGAGGAGGAGATACTGTACACCATATGAAAGGTCCATCTCCATTCCTCAATATAACGTCATGTTCCCAACAAATGAGGAGGAGATACTGTACACCATATGAAAGGTCCATCTCGTATCCTCAATATAACGTCATGTTCCTAACAAATGAGGAGGAGATATTGTACACCATATGAAAGGTCCATCTCCATTCCTCAATATAACATCATGTTCCCAACAAATGAGGAGAAGATCCTGTACACCGTCATGTTTACAACAAATGCGTTCAGTAAGGAAAATAATTGAATAGACTTAGAGGATGACCATAACAACATCATCGACGTATCTACTCCACAGCTAAATGTTCCATATATATATAAATGGTCCATCTCCATTACTCAATATGAGGTCATGTTCCCAACAATTGAGGAGAAGATACTGTACACCATACGAAAGGTCCATCTCCGTTCCTCAATATAACGTCATGTTCCCAACAAATGAGGAGGAGATACTGTACACCATATGAAAGGTCCATCTCCATTCCTCAATATAACGTCATGTTCCCAACAAATAAGGAGGAGATACTTTACACAGCCCTCAATATCTGCTTTTGCCTGCTCGCATTTGGCAAGTGAATTTATGAGCAGTGCGAGTATGGACAGGGCTGTGCTATGTATCCAGTTCCCCTCCCGCCGCACACACACTCGCAGTGCCGCCAGTTCAATATGTATTCTACAGCAAGCCCCGTACAGGCTCGCAGTGCAAGCTTTGCAAAATGGTGTACTAGCCAGCGTCACCCCACTCCACCTTCCACACATTGCCGCTTGGGAACGCCCCTCCCCACCTCCCACACATCCCTGCACTGCACAGGTGCTGAGAGTAAGGGGGAGGGGGGGTTGAGAGAACATATGTGCTGGATTGGGGGGCAGGTTAATTGGAGGCAAAGGTCTGAATCCCCCCCCCCAATCCATTATACCTATGCCCCCAATTCTGCCCACTCCCCCAATTCTATCATACCTATGCTTCCAATACCACCCCCTCCCCCATTCTATCATACCTATGCCTCCAATTCTGCCCCCCCCCCATCTATCATACCATATGATAGCTTGGGGGGGATAGGGGAGTGGCATTTGAGAGGGGAGTGGCATCGGAGGCATAGGTATGATAGGTTGGGGGGTGGGGGGCAGAATTGGAGGCATAGGTATGATAGAATGGGGGGGTGGATTTGGAGGCATAGGTATGATAGAATGGGGGGAGGGGGGCAGAAATGGAGGCATAGGTATGATAGAATGGGGGGGGGGGGGGGGAATTGGAGGCATATGTATGATAGAACTGGGGGGGGGGGTGGAATTGGAGGCATAGGTACGCTGGTGAGGGGAGGTTGGAAGACGAGGTGTGCTGGGGGGGGGGGGTCGTTTAAAGCACAAAGCACAGGTTTGCTGGGGGGGGCATTGGAGGCAGAGACATACTGGGAAGAAAGTTTGGGATTATAGGTTTAGAGGTGTGCTAGTGGGAGAAGGGATTGGAGACAGCGGGAGAGGGGAGGCATTGCAGGAGGCGTTAAAGGTAGAGGAGTACTGGGGGAGTCGAGGTAGAGGCGTACTGGGGGAGGCATTGGATGTAGAGGAGTACTGGGGGAGGAGTTGGAGGTAGAGGTGTACTAGGGGAGGCATTGGATGTAGAGAAGTACTGGGGGAGGCGTTGGAGGTAGAGGTGTACTAGGGGAGGTAAAGGAGTACTGGGGAAGGCGTTGGAGGTAGAGGCGTACTGGGGGAGGTGTTGGAGGTGGAGGCGTACTGGGGGAGGCACTGGAGGTAGAGGAGTACTGGGGGAGGCGTTGGAGGTAGAGGAGTACTGGGGGAGGCGTTGGAGGGAGAGGCGTACTGGGGGAGGTGTTGGAGGTAGAGGTGTACTGCGGGAGGCGTTGGAGGTAGAGGTGTACTGGGGGAGTCGTTGGAGGTAGAGGAGTACTGGGGGAGTCGTTGGAGGTAGAGGAGTACTGGGGGAGGCGTTGGAGGTAGAGGTGTACTGGGGGAGGCGTTGGAGGTAGAAGAGTACTGGGGGAGGCGTTGGAGGTAGAGGTGTACTGGGGGAGGCGTTGGAGGTAGAGGTGTACTGGGGGGGTCATTGGAGGTAGAGGCGTACTGAGGGAGGTTCTGGAGGTAGAGGCGTACTATGGGAGGTGCTGGAGGTAGAGGCGTACTGGTTGTTGTTATTTGTTTTTTAAACTTAATTCTGAATAAAACAGTTAACAGTGTTATTTCATGAGATCATTTACAAGGGCGTGTTTAGGGGCGGGGCAAGGTAGGCTTTGGGCGGGGCAACAGGTTGCGAGTAACTCTTAAGGCCTGGCTAGTAGCTCAGGACTTGAAATTTTGAGGCCTGCTGTACACCATATAAAAGGTCATCTCCATTCCTAAAAAAATTGTCTGGAGCAGTATAACCCGAACGTCGGTGCGGCTCTATACGGCGCCTGCGCACCGACGTTCGGGTTCTGTCGGCAACCTGTGACGCGCAGTATGCGCCGTTCGGAAGCCTGTCAATCACAGGCAGTGCTTGGGAACGCCCACTCCCGCGGGATTGCTGTGAGGTGAAAATCCTGATAACGAGGTATGTGCTGAGAAAAAAAAAAAACACTGGGATTCTGTCGGTAGGATGACTCGACTCCGTGTGATGTCAGAATTTTTTTTAAAGGGTGAACCTCCACTTTATGCAATATAAACGAAGAATAAGCTACGAGGCAGAAAGCAAAATAAATAAAATGTAACATAAGATGCAGTTATTAAAATCACCACAAGATGGCGATATCCCTTACTGCGTGTGGAACGCTCAGACAGGAAGTGATGTAAAAGTGGAATAGGAAGTGATATAAAGGAGGAACAGGAAATGATGTAAGGTGAAAACAAGACGCGCTATAAAGGAAAGACAGGAATTTCTGGGAGAGAAGAACGAGGTGGAGAGGAGACGTCACTGGATTATACAGAGGAGGTAATAAGATATTATATTTACACCCAGTAACCCCCCCGGCATGTCCGTCCTCTTCCTCCATAGTCACTGTGACGTCTTTTATCTCCAACATCCACTACTACAGACACATCACATCCAGGCCATGATTTCATGGATGGAAATACGCGACCTCACCAGGCCATGGCTTCCTCAAAGTCCCTAACCAAAAATCCCCTCATTTTATTAAACATCCTGTATATTGGAGTTATATTAATCAGGGCTCAAGTCCTGCGGGAACGCGTGGGAACGGAGTTCCTGCACTTTTTTTTCACAGCAGGAACTCAGTTCCCTTTGCAGGACTAGAGCAGCCGAGCCGCCCGAGCCAATCCTTCACTAAGCGGCGATGCCCAGCTCGAGTCACTGTCAGGGGCAGTCGAACCTTAGTAATACTTTATGTTACTGGCCGCTTCCTGTATATGGATTCATCGGGTAGTGTGCGGGTATTCCGTCACTTCCTCGATGCCGCAATGTCTCCTGGGAGCTTTTGTCATTGTTTCCAGGAGATATTGCGGAGGTCTGCCGCGAGTTATCGCAGGATTTAGAAAGAACTTACTTCTTTCTAAATCCCGCAATAACTCGCGGCAGACCTCCGCAATGTCTCCTGGAAACAATGACAAAAGCTCCCAGGAGACATTGCGGCATCGAGGAAGTGACGGAATACCCGTCAGTAAGTAATAGCTCTACACACTGCTATACACTCTTAGGCCCCGTACACACGACCGAGGAACTCGACGTGCCAAACACATCGAGTTCCTCGGCGAGTTCAGTGTGGAAGCCGCCGAGGAGCTCGGCGGGCCGACTTTCCTCATTGAACAACGAGGAAATAGAGAACATGTTCTCTTTTCGGCCCGACGAGTTCCTCGACGGGTTCCTCGCTGAAAAGTGTACACACGACCGAGTTTCTCGCCAGAATCCAGCTCCGACCGAGTTTCTGGCTGAATTCTGCCGAGAAACTCGGTCGTGTGTACGGGGCCTCAGATATTTCTATACTTCGGAATTCTTGCAATACGTGTTCAAGTTGACCAACTGCATTCAAGTAATCCCTCTCTGGCTTATTTAATTGTGCACAGGATAAAGGAAGTATTGAAGAGGAAATCTGGGCAGCTGAAAAAAAATCTGCCAAATCCATGATCCATATTTAGAAGGACACAAGGATCTCTACAAGGACGCCATGATGGAGAATCAGCCGCCCCTCACATCACCGGGTAAGAGGAGACTTTATTGTAAAGGAGAGAGCAGTACGGAGGCTCCACCTAGACCCCCCATCATCTGATAAACACATAGAAACAATGTATTCAGTCAGTGTGTGTGTTTCCTACAGATGGATCCAGTAACGGGAACCCACCAGAGAGATGTCCCCGTCCTCTGTATTCCCAGCTAACAGTGGGGCCCAAACTGTAGGGTGGTGCACATTATTGTAAAGGAGAGAGCAGTACGGAGGGTCCACCTAGATCCCCCCCATCATCTGATAAACAAATAGAAACAACGGCCCAGATTCTCAAAAGAGATACGCCGTCGTATCTCTGAGTCCGCCCGTCCTATCTATGCGCCTGATTCTTAGAATCAGTTACGCATAGATAAGCATTAGATCCGACAGGCGTAGGGCCCTTACGCTGTCGGATCTTACATGCAATTTTTTTTTTGCCGCTAGGTGTGGCCGACGTCGTTTTCCCCGTTGAGTGTGCAAATTAGCAAAATACGCGAATTCCCGAACTTACGCGCGGTCGACGCAGTGAAGTTACGACGTTTACGTTAGATTTGCGACGAGTAAAGTTTCCCCTGGGTATATGAGGCGCAGTCAATGTTAAGTATGGCCGTGGTTCCCGCGTCGAAATTTTAAAATTTACGTTGTTTGCGTAAGTCGTCCGTGAATATGGCTGGACGCTATTTACGTTCACGTCGAAACCAATGATGTCCTTGCGACGTCATTTAGCGCAATGCGCATTGGGAAATTTTAGGGACGGCGCATGCGCAGTACGTTCGGCGCGGGAACGTGCCTAATTTAAATGATCCACGCCCCCTACCCGGATCATTTGAATTAGGCGGGCTTGCGCTGGGGGATTTACGCTATGCCGCCGCAACTTTACAGGCAAGTGCTTTGTGAATCAAGCACTTGCCCGTAAAACTTGCGGCGGCGTAACGTAAATGAGATACGTTACGCCGCCACAGAGATGCGGCGATCTACGAGAATCTGGGCCAATGTATTCAGTCAGTGTGTGTGTTTCCTACAGATGGATCCAGTAATGGGAACCCACCAGAGAGATGTCCCCGTCCTCTGTATTCCCAGCTAACAGTGGGGCCCAAACAGTAGGGTGGTGCACATTGTTTTAAAGGAGAGAGCAGGTTGGAGGGTCCACCTAGATCCCCCATCATCTGATAAACACATAGAAACAATGTATTCAGTCAGTGTGTGTGTTTCCTACAGATGGATCCAGTAATGGGAACCCACCAAAGAGATGTCGCCGTCCTCTGCATTCCACACATGAAGATCACAACTACGCACGCCGTTATCAGGTTGGTTGGGGCATCTAGAACATGAATGTAACTCAACTATACAATACAGTTTGTCAGTTTGTGAAGCCTACAAAATATTTTATTTGTGGTCTTGCATCATTAAACCTTACATTTGCCAACCATTTCCTTGGTTTAGGGTGACAATCTGAAATATGTAAAAGTTAAGATTAAAACAGAAGAAGAAGAGACATATGTGACCGGCGATCACTCAATGGTAGAGGGTGCTAGGATGATGCCTATTAAAGAGGAGAAATCTTTCCATACCATGATGGAGAATCAGCCGCCCCTCACATCACCGGGTAAGAGGAGACTTTATTGTAAAGGAGAGAGCAGTACGGAGGCTCCACCTAGATCCCCCATCATCTGATAAACACATAGAAACAATGTATTCAGTCAGTGTGTGTGTTTCCTACAGATGGATCCAATAATGGGAACCCACCAGAGAGATGTCCCCCTCCTCTGTATTCCTGGGATTCCACAAAGGATGGTCAAATTATCCCTCGCCTTCATCGGGTAGGTGGCGTTGCAGTTTCTTTGACTTAAAAATTATTCTAAATGGTATAAGGTCATCATCTCTGAGGTCTCCGGGGATTATTGCTCATGTTTTGAGGATCTTCATTGTTATCATTTTGTGGTTTTAGGCTGAGGAACTCCTTAATATAAAAGTTGAGGTGAAAAAGGAAGAAGAAGAGACGTATGTGACGGGTGATCAGCAATTTATGAAGGAGAACAAGGTTATGGATACCATAAAAGTGGAGAAATCTTCTCCAGATATCAGCTCAGGTGAGTAATGAGCAGAAACTTTTCACATTTCACTTTTACCAGATTAAGACCCCAAATCTCACAAAAATCCAAGGCCATCCTTCTTTAGAATCCTTCTTCCCGAAATTCCTTTTTTATCTATTTTGTTTCGTTAAATACATTAGTCCGAAAATCCGAATTAAGGTCGAATCTGTCAACTGAAGGCTTATGGTGTCTGTCGAATGTCCTAAGAAGATTTGACAAAGCAGCTAAATTGTACGACGCCGCAATCGTAAATTACTGGTCGAATGCTCCGCCCACAAGCTATAGTAGAATTCTAATGTTTTATGACACTGGTAATAATTATATGTATAAATTATTATTACTAGTCAACCAATATTCAAATTCTTCTATAGCCTATGGGCGAAGCATTTGACCATAAATGTCCGCTCGTGGCGATCGTATGTTTTTAGCTGCTTCGTCGAATCTTCATGTCTCTATAATGTCGACTTTTTTCTCTCTATGTCGACGCTTCTCTCTATGTCGACTCTTCTCTCTATGTCGACTCTTTTCTCTCTATGTCGACTCTTTTCTCTCTATGTCGAATCTTCATGTCTCTATAATGTCGACTCTTTTCTCTCTATAATGCCGACTCTTATCTCTCTATAATGCCGACTCTTTTCTCTCTATGTCGACTCTTTTCTCTCTATGTCGACTCTTTTCTCTCTGTCGACTCTTTTCTCTCTATAATGTCGACTCTTTTCTCTCTATAATGTCGACTCTTTTCTCTCTATATCGACTCTTTTCTCTTTATGTCGACTCTTTTCTCTCTATATGAAATCTTCATGTCTCTATAATGTCGGCTCTTTTCTATGTCGACTCTTTTCTCTCTATAATGTCGACTCTTTTCTCTCTATAATGTCGACTCTTTTCTCTCTATAATGTCGACTCTTTTCTCTCTATAATGTCGACTCTTTTCTCTCTATATCGACTCTTTTCTCTCTATGACGACTCTTTTCTCTCTATGACGACTCTTTTCTCTCTGTCGACTCTTTTCTCTCTATATCGACTATTTTCTCTCTATATCAACTCTTTTCTCTCTATAATGTCGACTCTTTTTCTCTCTATGTCGACTCTTTTCTCTCTATAATGTCGACTCTTTTCTCTCTGTATCGACTCTTTTCTCTCTGTATCGACTCTTTTCTCTCTATGTCGACTCTTTTCTCTCTCTGTCGACTCTTTTCTCTCTCTGTCGACTCTTTTCTCTCTATGTAAAATCTTTTCTCTCTATGTCGAATAATCTTGGACTAATAGAGTTGGGTTAGGCACATTCGACCGCAGATTCGATAGACACAGATCGCTATTGTCACCGTCATGTCGAATCTTCTATCCTATATCGAACTGTTGTCACAACGAAATGAAAATGAAGCATTTTTTATGTCGGATCTTTCGGATTTCGGATTCTGGGCGTTCGTTATCGTTTGTTAAAACTAATGTGATAATCCCCGAAATTCGGACGAAAATGCCTTCTTACGAAAACGAACGCACATGTCTAAAATCAAATACACAAAACATCAAATATTAGATTGCTGTGGAAACAAACGCTTACTGATGGAGCGACATGACAAAGTTCCATTTTCCGTTCTTCGGTATAATGTGATATTTCCAACAAAGGAGTTTGAAGGAAGGTCCACCTCCATTCCCCACAATAACCAAGACGTCGATGTCCGTACGATATCACCCAGTGTGCCAATGGCTGGTTTGCTTATTTTGCCCAATTTATTCAATGTTTTGGTTTTCTGCTTTAGTTTTACAATTGTTTGCTATTTCACGAAAAGGTACAAGGTGTATGAAAACAAACCTAACCTATTTTAAAATTTCATTCCAACAGATGGCCGGTATTTGCCAAAGATCAATACGTTGGAGAGACATCTTGTTATATCTCCAGGTTCCACTGCAATAGATGGTGGCATTCCACATCCTTCTCCAAAAGTAACACTTTTATGGTTGATAAGACCAATGGGTTCTTCTAATCCTGAGGGATCTTCTGGTAAATCCCATACTATGACCTCAGATCTCCATCTAAGACCAATGAATCCTTCTAATCCTGAGCAACCTTCTCATAATTTCCTCACTATGACCTCAGATGTCCATCTAAGACCAATGGATCCTTCTAATCCTGAGGAACCTTCTCATAATTTCCATACTATGACATCAGACGTCCACCTAAGTTCTCACTTGGCTGACAGACCAACAGATCCATCCGGGAGCCCGTGGTCGTGCTTGGTGTGCGGAAAAATATTAGCTAACAAAAAAGGACTTGAGAAACACCAGATATGTCACACGGCCGAGCGTCCGTATTCATGTTCGGAGTGCGGAAACCGTTATGCCAGGAAGCAAAGCCTTATTGTACACCTGAGAATTCACACTGGGGAGCGTCCTTTTTCCTGCTCCGTGTGCGGGAAAACTTTTCATAAGAGGCAAAGCCTTGTTACACACCAGAGAATTCACACTGGTGAGCGCCCCTTTTCCTGTTCGGAGTGCGAAAAAAGTTTTTACGTGAAACCGCACCTTCTTGCGCACCAGAGAGTTCACACGGGGGAGCGTCCCTTTTGCTGTTCCGAGTGCGGAAAATGTTTTTCCGACAAGGGAGGCCTTGCCAAACACCAGAGAATCCACACTGGCGAGCGCCTCCTTCCTTGTTCCGAGTGCGGAAAATGTTTTACCGACCAAAGACGCCTTCGTATACACCAGAGGGTTCACACTGGCGAGCGTCCCTTTTCCTGTTCGGAGTGCGGAAAATGTTTTTCTAAAAAAGAAAGCCTTGTAATACACGAGAGAATTCACACTGGTGTGCGTCCCTATAGCTGTCCGGAGTGCGGAAAATGTTTTCGCGACAAAGGAAGCCTCAGTAAACACATTAGGAAAACTCATATTGGTTTTCCCGACCAAAGCCAGGTTCCTACACCCCAGAGAGTTCACGCCGAAGAGCGTCCCTTTTCCTGTTCGGAGTGCGGGAAATGTTTTTCTAAGAAGGTAACCTTGGATAGCCACCAGAGAATTCACACGGGTGAGCGTCCCTTTAGCTGTCCGGAGTGTGGAAAAGGTTTTCACGATAAAGGAAGCCTTGGGAAACACGTTAAGAAAACTCATATCGGTGTTTCTGACCAAAGCCACGTTCGTACGCCTCAGACAGTCGACCCCGGTGACCGCCCCTTTTCCTGTTCAGACTGCGGAAAGTGTTTTTCTAGAAAAGAAACCCTCGTTATACACCAGAGAATTCACACCGGCGCGCGTCCCTTTAGCTGCACAGAGTGCGGAAAAGGCTTTCATGATAAAGGAAGCCTTGGTAGACACGTTAAGAAAGATCACGATGGAGTTTCTGACCAAAGGCGCTTTCGTAAACACAAGAGAGCTCACGCAGTTGAGCGTCCCTTTTCCTGTTCAGAGTGCGGAAGTCGTTTTACTAGAAAAGACACCCTCGTTATACACCAGAGGATTCACACTGGCGAGTTTCCCTTTTGCTGTCCGGAGTGCGACAAATCTTTTCATGATAAGGGAAGCCTTCGTAAACACATTGCCAAAACCCACGTCCCCGAACGTCTCTTTTCCTGTTTGGAGTGCGGGAAAGGTTTTTCTGATCCGTCAAACCTTCGTAGACATGAAAAAAGATTACACTTGTGACCGGCCATATTTATGTTGGAAAAGTGTGGAAAATGTTTTTTTTTTTTTCGAGAAAGGACCCCCTTCTTATACACCTGAGAATTCCCTCAGGTGAGCGTCCTTATTCATGTTCAGAGCGCGGGAAATCTTTTGCTCTCGTTACTCACCAGAAAAGCCACTCAGGTGAGCATACACTATGGGCCAGATTCACAAACGAGATACGCCGTCGTATCTCTGTTTCTAACTATGCGACTGATTCATAGAATCAGTTACGCATAGCTAGCCCTAAGCTCCGACAGGTGCAATTGAATTACACTGTCGGATCTTAAGGATGCAATTCTAGGCCGGCCGCCAGGTGGCGAGGCCATTGCGCCCGGGGTAGAATATGCAAATGAAGACTTACGGCGATCCCCGAACGTCCCGTCGATCTAAATCTACGTTGTTTCCGTCGAGTTACGCCGCGTAAAACTAGGGCTGAGCCATAGTTCTCTTAAGCCCATGGTAAGTATGGCCGTCGTTCCCGCGTCGAAATTTAAACATCAACGTCGTTTGCGTAAGACGTCCGTGAATGGCGCTGGACGCCATTTACGTTAACGTCTAAGCAAATGACGTCCGTGCGACGTCAGTTAGCGCAATGCACGTCGGGTAATTTACCCGACGGGGCATGCGCAGTAAGTCCGGCGCGGGAGCGCGCCTAATTTTAATGGGACTCGCCCCATTCGATTGGGCCCGCCTTGCGCCGGATGGATTTAAGTTACACCGCTGCAAATTTCCTGGTAAGTGCTTTGTGGGTCGGGCACTTAGGCAGAAAATTTGCGGCGGTGTAACTTAAATCGGAAAAGTTAAGTTGCGCCCGCTGGCTGTGAATCTGGCCCTATATTTCCAAAAGGGTCAATATTGATTTGACCCCGCCCTTTGCAGCTCAGTTGGCCTCAGATTTATCCCTCAAAGTCTTCCTGAAGTAGTGGGTTTATCCCATGAAATGCGTTGAGGCACACCTGTATAAGGACCCCCCCCCCCCCCCCCCCCCCCCTATACACTATATTGTCAAAAGTATTGGGACACCTGCCTTTGAACCTTACGGACTAAGACTGGGATGCCATTAAAGTTCATGTGCGTGTAAAGGCAGGTGTCCCAATACTTTTGGCAATATAGTGTGTATGACCGAGTGTGGGGTGTAGAGACTTGACTGGCCTTCACAGAGATCTGACTTCGACCCAACAGAACACCTTTGGGATAAATTAGAATGGAGACTGCGAGCCAGGCCTTCTCATCCAACATCAGTGCCTGACCTCACAAATGCTCTTCTGGAAGAACGGTCAAACATTCCCATAGAGACCCTCCTAAACCTTGTGGACAGTCTTCCCAGAAGAGTTGAAGCTTTTATAGCTGCAAAGGGCGGGGCCAACTCAATATTGAACCCTACAGACTAAGACTGGGATGGCATTAAAGTTTGTGTGAGTGTAAAGGCAGGCGTCCCAATACTTTTGGTAATCTAGTGTACAGTAGTTCAGTTTTTTTAAGGCTGTGTTATGATGACAGAATCCTGACATGTTTCGCCCACTGGGCTTCTTCAGGGCATATATTGTTTGCTACTGGTCAAGGGTGGGCCAACTCAATATTGAACCCTACGGACTAAGACTGGGATGCCATTAAAGTTCATGTGCGTGTAAAGGCAGGCGTCCCAATACTTTTGATAATAAAGTGTATATATTCATGTTCAACGCGCGAGAAACGTTTAAAAAAAAAAACCCTTGTTAGACACCAGTGAATTCCCCGAGGCGAGCGTCTCTATTTATGCGCAGAGACGCGGCTCGGAGCCTCCGAACAACTTTCAGACTGCAGTAAATGTTTTACGGATCACATAAGTCCAAATGTAGAGGACTACAAAGAAAGGAAGATGGCGGCGGGTGATTGTGGGCACTGCGCATTCTCTATAAGCAATGAGCGTAGTTGTTAAGAATTTTATTGTTACTTTTCTAGGAATAATGTATAAAAAAAAATGTATAAAAAAAAAAGTCCAATGAGTTTTGAAAAATTCTAGTCACGTGGCTAAAATAACGACCCTTCTACTTGTAGTAAAGGTTCGTGAATTGAGCCTCATATGTTGCGTTTCGATGTTCACGTTTTTTTTCATTCTGTAAATATTAAAACTCTTATCAAATTATAGTTTTTCGTTTTATTTTTGGATTGTGTGGATGTGATGTGAGGTATAATCTGTGGGCCTAGATCCACAAAGAAGTTACGTCGGCGTATCTATTTATACGCTGCGTAACTTCTAGGATGCTCCGGCGTACCTTTGTTTTGTATCCACAAAACAAGATACGCCTGAATGTGGGCTAGATCCGACTGACGTACGTCTTAGTACGTCGTCGGATCTTAGGTGCATATTTACGCTGGCCGCTAGGTGGCGCTTCCGTTGATTTCCGCGTAGAGTATGCAAATTAGCTAGATACGCCGATTCTCAGAACGTACGTCCGGCCGGCGCATTTTTTTACGTCGTTTACGTAAGGCTTTTTTCGGCGTAACGTTACCCCTGCCTCATGAGGCGTACGCAATGTTAAGTATAGACGTCGGGCCAGCGTTGAATTTTCCGTCGTTTGCGTAAAACGTTCGCGAATAGGGCTTTGCGTAAATTACGTTCACGTCGAAAGCATTGACTATTTGCGACGTGATTTCGAGCATGCGCACTGGGATACCCCCACGGACGTCGCAATGCGCCGTTAAAAAAAAAACGTCATTTACGTGGGGTCAAGTTGAATTGACATAAAACACGCCCACATCTTTGTCATTTGAATTCCGCGCCCTTACGCCGACACATTTACGTTACGCCGCCGTAACTTTAGACGCAAGTGCTTTGTGAATACAGCACTTTCCTCTCAAAGTTGCGGCGGCGTAGCGTAACTACGATACGCTACGCTTGCTTAAAATTACGCCGATCCACGTGGATCTGGCCCTGTGTGTGTGTGGGTAATCATCGATGTATCCTAATAGAAGAATGGACCACGGGGGGAGCCGGCAAAATGATGAAACATAATGTAGCCTGCATTATATCACAAGGTGGTGATGTCATACCTCCCAACCGTCCCGAATTCCACGGGACTGTGCACGGATTTCAACAAAATCCTGCAGTCCAAGATGCCGGTGCCAGAACAAGGCATTTGGCTCCAATAATGTACCTTGCAGGGGCGCCCAGCCCCCATATGATATGCACTTCATCTCCTGCAGGGTGCCCCACGTCCTCAACACCATCAATACCTCCCCGGCCATGTAATACCTTCCAACCAGGGATGGACTGGCCATTGGGACTACAGGGAGTTTCCCGGTGGGCCAATGGCTTCAGTGACAGCGGACCGCCGCCCCCCTACGCTCCTCTGTCTCTCCCTTCCCGCAGCGCTCACCTGGGGGGAACAGAGAAGCAGGGGGGGTACCAGAGGAGCAGAAGGGACAACAGAGGAGCATGGGGGGAGGGGACAGACAGCTGACTCAACAGCTATGGCCTGGGGGTTTGTCACTTCTGCCTAATCTTGTCCCATAAGGGGGGCACTAGGGTGACCACGTGTCCCTGATTGCCCGGGACAGTCCCGCATTTTGCACGTCTGTCCCGGGCACCTTCATTCCAGGACAATACAGTGTCCCGGAATGAAACTGACACAGCCACCCCCCAAGCCAAACTAATACCCCCAAAAAAGGCCGCCACATCACCGCTTTACTCATTGACAGTACTTGTCCTGGCCGGGAATACCTGGAGGAGCACAGTCCCCGCCCCCTGCTTGTGATTGGAGAAATCATAAATCCCGCCTCTTGTGTCCAATCACTGTGCTGTGATTCGTTACAGCACAAGCTTATTTTTGGGAAGGGGGGTGTCCCTGAATGGTAGTTTGGAAATGTGGTCACCCTAGGGGGCACTGAACTGATTCTTTCCCCCGGGTGAAATAATGTCTAGCTTCCCCACTGGTACCGCCTATAAGATTACCAGTACCAGCCGTTCTACTCTAATAACGTAGAATGGCTAGTGAAGGGGGAGAGGGGGTTTGGGTGGCCGGGGGGTGCGGGAATTGTCCGGCCGCCATTGGGAGAGACCTGTCAAAGTGGGCCAGTCCGGATGAAGTCCAGGGCCAACTTTTTGTCCCAGTCCAGCCCTTCTTCCAACTGTCCCATTTTCTGCGGGACTGTTTCCAGATTTCAACCAAACTCTGCAGTCCAACCATTTCAGGCACTTGGCTCCAATAATGTACTTTGCACGCCGCCGGCACCCAGGTATGTGCCCTTGATCTCCTGCAGGGTGCCCCAGGTCCCTAGCCCCATGATTATCTTATTCTATGGCATCTCTCCCCAGCAGCTGCCCGTCACAATGATACACGGTCAAAGCTGAGGGAAGATTCCTTCAGGCTTCTCCTCAGCTCTGATGTGTCCCACACCCCAGGGAAGTTCAGGAAGAAGGACTCCCGAGCTCAGAAAGAAGGCCCACCCCCCGGCATTAGGCCACGCCCAGTGTAGGGAGTGATGCAGAAGAGGGGATGGAGTAATATGATTTTTGCTGGGGGGGAGATTTGTTCACGGGGGGTGGGCAGGGACATCTTTAATATTGATTGGACCCTGGGCAAACATTTCCTCCCCCCCCCCCATGCAATTTCGTTCTCCACCTGCTCTGAGACATACAAGAAATAGCAGTTTACTGAATCAGATCCGGCAGCGATTGATTACAGTGTATCATTACCGCTCACTGACTGGCTGCTAGAGGTTACAGCACATGACTTCTGCTTGTTAACTGGTTGCTAGAGATTACTGTACATCAATACTGCTAATTGATTGATTGCTAGAGGTTACTGGACATCCATACCCCTCACAAATTGGTTGCTAGAGGTTACTGGACATCCATACCACTCACAAATTGGTTGCTAGAGGTTACTGTACATTATTACTGCTCACTGATTGGTTGCTAGAGGTTACTACACATTATTACTGCTCACTAATTAGTTGCTAGAGGTTACTGCACATTATTACTGCTCACTGATTAGTTGCTAGAGGTTACAGCACACATTATGGCTCACTGATTAGTTGCTAGAGGTTTCTGCGCATTACTGCTTACTGATTAGTTTCTAGAGGTTACTGCACATTATTACTGCTCACTGATTAGTTTCTAGTGGTTACTACACATTATTACTGCTCACTGATTAGTTGCTAGAGGCTACTACATATCCTTACTGCTCAATAATTGGTTTCAAGAGGTTAGTGCACGTCATTACTGATTGGTTGCTAAAGGTTACAGCACATCTCCTCACTGCCTGCACACCACAGACTGGGGAGGTGAGGGGGACCCATCAATAGACAGAAAACCCCTAGGAGATGCAGGGGCTCACGGGACTGGCAGCAATGCTCCGTGCACCCCAACGCGCGCGGCTTGCCGGACTGACTGCACTGCTCTGAGCACCCCTCGCTCGCGACTCGCAGGGGTGACAGCACCCCTCCCGTGGGGGGCTCATGGGACTGACAGCACTACTCTGAGCATCCCCTGCTCACAGCTCGCAGGACTGACAGCCCCTACTCCGTGGGGGTAGATGCTCACGGGACTGGCGGCACTGCTCCAAACACCCCCCCGCTCGTGGCTCTCAGGACTGACAGCACCCCCCCCTTACCGTGTCCTCTCCTCCTGTGTCTCCTCCAGTGCGGGCGGCGGCGGAGGAGTCCACTCCTCATGCTTCCACTGCTCTGTCTCTCCTCTTCTGCCAAAGCACTGGGCATCCAATAGGATCACTCGGCGCTTTGGCCAATCGGGAAACAGGTCTCACTGACCTGCCTCCTGATTGGTGGGGAAGAACTATAATGTGAAAATAACGAAAATTTATTTGCTATGGTCACACAATTGGGTGGGCTCGGGGCACACTCTCTATCAGGTGTTTAAAAAAACACCCCCTTCCACCCCGCCATAGGAATTCATATGTCCGGCGTCCTGAAAAGGGCCGGGCGCATGGAGAGGCAGTGGCAGGGATGGGGGGGGGCAACGTCCGTGCGCCCTCTATGCATGGGCCGCCACTGTTCCCAACGAATGAGGAGGAGATACTGTACACCATATGTAAGGTCCATCTCCATTCCTCAATATAACGTCATGTTCCCAACAAATGAGGAGATACTGTACACCATATGAAAGGTCCATCTCCACTCCTCAATATAACGTCATGTTCCCAACAAATGAGGAGGAGATACTGTACACCATATGAAAGGTCCATCTCCATTCCTCAATATAATGTCATGTTCCCAACAAATGAGGAGGAGATACTGTACACCATATGAAAGGTCCATCTCCATTCCTCAATATAACGTCATGTTCCCAACAAATGAGGAGGAGATACTGTACACCATATGAAAGGTCCATCTCCATTCCTCAATATAACGTCATGTTCCCAACAAATGAGGAGGAGATACTGTACACCATATGAAAGGTCCATCTCCATTCCTCAATATAACGTCATGTTCCCAACAAATGAGGAGGAGATACTGTACACCATATGAAAGGTCCATCTCCATTCCTCAATATAATGTCATGTTACCAACAAATGAGGAGGAGATACTGTACACCATATGAAAGGTCCATCTCCATTCCTCAATATAACGTCATGTTCCCAACAAATGAGGAGGAGATACTGTACACCATATGAAAGGTCCATCTCCATTCCTCAATATAACGTCATGTTCCCAACAAATGAGGAGGAGATACTGTACACCATATGAAAGGTCCATCTCCATTCCTCAATATAACGTCATGTTCCCAACAAATGAGGAGGAGATACTGTACACCATATGAAAGGTCCATCTCCATTCCTCAATATAATGTCATGTTACCAACAAATGAGGAGGAGATACTGTACACCATATGAAAGGTCCATCTCCATTCCTCAATATAATGTCATGTTCCCAACAAATGAGGTGGAGATACTATACACCATATGAAAGGTCCATCTCCATTCCTCAATATAACGTCATGTTCCCAACAAATGAGGAGGAGATACTGTACACCATATGAAAGGTCCATCTCCGTTCCTCAATATAACGTCATGTTCCCAACAAATGAGGAGGAGATACTGTACACCATATGAAAGGTCCATCTCCGTTCCTCAATATAACGTCATGTTCCCAACAAATGAGGAGGAGATACTGTACACCATATGAAAGGTCCATCTCCATTCTCCAATATAACGTCATGTTCCAAACAAATGCGTTCAGTAAGGAAAAAAATTTAGGAGACTTAGAGGATGACCATAACAACATCATCGATGTATCTACTCCATAGCTAAATGTTCCATATAAGGGTCCATCTCCATTCCTCAATAAACGTCATGTTCCCAACAAATGAGGAGGAGATACTGTACACCATATGAAAGGTCCAACTCCATTACTTAATATAATGTCATGTTCTCGACAAATGAGGAGGAGATACTGAGATTGCAGGCTTGGCTGGCTTAAATCAGGTTTGGTCTCCACCCAGAGACTGGCCACATTAATCACCTTGCAGGTAGACAGAGACATGGAGAAGGTCATATGAACGGTCCATCTCCATTCCTCAATATAATGTCATGTTCCCAACAAATGAGGAGGAGATACTGTACACCATATGAAAGGTCCATCTCCATTCCTCAATATAACGTCATGTTCCCAACAAATGAGGAGGAGATACTGTACACCATATGAAAGGTCCATCGGGTGGCTGTAGAAGGCATATCATTAAAGATGAAATATTTATCATTGATACAGTTTTAATTGAAGTATATTGTGGGTGTGTAGAATAACCTACAAGGCAGAAAGCAAAATAATAAAATGTAACGTAGGATGCAGTTATTAAAATCACCACAAGATGGCAATAGCACTTACTGCGCCTGAAACGCTCAGACAGGAAGTGATGTAAAAGAGCATCAGGAAATGATGTAAGGTGAAAACAATACTATAAAGGAAAGACAGGAATTTCTGGGAGAGAACGAGGTGGAGAGGAGACGTCACTGAATTACACAGAGGAGGTAATAAGATATTATTTTATATTTACACCCAGTAACGCCCCCGTCATGTCCGTCCTCTTCTTCCATAGTCACTGTGACGTCTTTTATCTCCAACATCCACTACTACAGACATATCACATCCTGTATATTGGAGATATTTTATAATATGTGTCCAGATACATCCTAAATATAGAGCCATTTATCCAACTGTCCATCCAGAGCCTCTGGTTTATAGACCAGATACATCCTAAATATAGAACCATTTATCCAACTGTCCACCCAGAGCCTCTGGTTTATAGACCGGATACATCCTAAATATAGAGCCATTTATCCAACTGTCCACCCAGAGCCTCTGGTTTATAGACCGGGTACATCCTAAATATAGAGCCATTTATCCAACTGTCCATCCAGAGCCTCTGGTTTATAGACCGGATACATCCTAAATATAGAACCATTTATCCAACTGTCCATCCAGAGCCTCTGGTTTATAGACCAGATACATCCTAAATATAGAACCATTTATCCAACTGTCCACCCAGAGCCTCTGGTTTATAGACCGGATACATCCTAAATATAGAGCCATTTATCCAACTGTCCACCCAGAGCCTCTGGTTTATAGACCGGGTACATCCTAAATATAGAACCATTTATCCAAATCACATGACCACATAGATAAGGACCACTGTCAAGTGAATGAAAGGATATTACAGAAATTGTAAGTGATTGCTCTACACACTGCTATACACTCTTACATATTTCTATACGTCGGAATTCTTGCAATACGTGTTCAAGCTGACCTATTTCGTAAAAGTAATCCCTTTCTGGATTGTTTAATTGTGCACAGGATAAAGGAAGTAATGAAGAGGAAATCTGGGCAGTAAAGAAAACAAAATCTGCCCATCCCATGGTCCTTCTTTAGAAGGACACCAGGATCTCTACAAGGACCTCATGATGGAGAATCAGCCGCCCCTCACATCACCGGGTAAGAGGAGACTTTATTGTAAAGGAGAGAGCAGTACGGAGGCTCCACCTAGATCCCCCATCATCTGATAAACACATAGAAACAATGTATTCAGTCAGTGTGTGTGTTTCCTACAGATGGATCCAGTAATGGGAACCCACCAGAGAGATGTCCCCGTCCTCTGTATTCCCAGCTAACAGTGGGGCCCAAACTGTAGGGTGGTGCACATTATTGTAAAGGAGAGAGCACTACGGAGGCTCCACCTAGATCAGTGCCGATCCTGACCTCCCTGGGGCCCTAAGCAAAATTACATGTCACAAGTAGGAGAAGCGGGGATCAGCTTTGCGGGGCCCTAAGTGGCTTGCATAATGAGCCTATAGGGTGGATCGGCCCTGATCTAAATCCCCCATCATCTGATAAACACATAGAAACAATTAGCCGGATTCAGTAAGACTTACGACGGCGTATCAGTAGATATGCCGTCGTAAGTCCTAATGGGCGCCGTCGTATCTTTAAGCGTATGCTCAAACTGAGATACGCTTCTCTGTTGCTAAGATACGACCGCGTAAGTCTCCACGCCGTCGTATCTTAGCTGCATATTTACGCTGGCCGCTAGGGATTTTCGCCTAGAATATGTAAATGAGCAAGATACGCCGATTCACGAACGTACGTACGTCCGTCGCAGTAAGATACGACGTTTACATAAGACATACGCCGGCGTAAAGATAAGCCACCGAAAAGATGGCGCAGCCCATGCAAGGTATGGACGACGGAACAGCCGTCGTATTTTACGTTGTTTGCGTAAGCGTACATGAATAAGGGTGGGCGTAGCTTATGTTCACGTCGAAAGCATTGAGCCGACGTCGTGACGTAGGGAGTATTTGCAACGTGTTTCTGAGCATGCGCGCGCAAGCGCCGTACGAATGGCCCTCATTTACATGGGGTCACGTGTAATTTAAATGTAGCCCCCCCACTACATGCCTACTTTGAATTAGGAGGGGTTACGCCGGGCCATTTGCGCTACGCTGACGTAACTTAGGGAGCAAGTGCTTTGTGAATACAGTACTTGCCTCACTATGTTACGTCGGCCTAGTGCAAATGGGATGCGCTATGCCGGCATAAAGATACGCCGCCATACGTGAATCTGGCTAAATGTATTCAGTCAGTGTGTGTGTTTCCTACAGATGGATCCAGTAATGGGAACCCACCAGAGAGATGTCCCCGTCCTCTGTATTCCCAGGATTCCACACAGGAAGATAACAACTACGCACGCTGTTATCAGGTTGGTTGGAGCATCTAGAACATGAATGTGACTCAACTATACAATACAGTTTGTAAACCCTACAAAATATTTTATTTGTGGTCTTGCATCATTAAATCTTATATTTGCCAACCATTTCCTTGGTTTAGGGTGACAAGCTGAAATACGTAAAAGTTATGATTAAAACGGAAGAAGAAGAGACATATGTGACCGGCGATCACTCAATGTTAGAGGGTGCTAGGATGATGCCAATTAAAGAGGAGGAATCTTTCCATATCATGATGGAGAATCAGCCGCCCCTCACATCACCGGGTAAGAGGAGACTTTATTGTAAAGGAGAGAGCAGTACGGAGGCTCCACCTAGATCCCCCATCATCTGATAAACACATAGAAACAATGTATTCAGTCAGTGTGTGTGTTTCCTACAGATGGATCCAGTAATGGGAACCCACCAGAGAGATGTCCCCGTCCTCTGTATTCACGGGATTCCACACAGGAAGGTCACACCATCCCCCACCATCATCAGGTAGGTGGAGTTGCAGTATCCACGACTTAAAAATTATTCTAAATTGTATGAGGTCATCATCTCTGTGGTCTCCTGGTATAAGTGCTCATGTTTTGAGGATCTTCCTTGTTATCATTTTGTGGTTTTAGGGTGAGGAACTCCTTAATATAAAAGTTGAGGTGAAGAAGGAAGAAGAAGAGACGTATGTGAGGGGTGATCAGCAATTTATGAAGGAGAATAAGGTTATGGATCCCATTAAAGTGGAGGAATGTTCTCCAGAATTCCAATCAGGTGAGTAATGAGCAAAAACTGTTCACGTTTCACTTTTACCAGTTTAAGGCCCCAAATGTTTCTAAAATCCGCTCCATCCTTCTTTAGAACCAGTTATAAAAAAGGGGGGAGAGTTGGGACTTTGAATGAGATGCGTTTTTAGCAGTATGCGATTAAATATATATATGGAATATAAAAAATGTTTCCATAATAGCCAGGCTCAAAGTTGCCAACCAAAAAACCAAATAGATCTGTCTAACTGTATGTAATTAAAGCGGGAGTTCCGCGGGAAAACGTTTTTTTTTTTTAGACGTTTTTGTAACGCTGATGGTACAACGAAAATTGTACTCACCAGTCTCCTACTCGCAGCTGCTACCAAGACGATTTCCCCCAAAAGAATATTTTATAAAAATTGATGATGGACATTGCCATCTTAACTGCGGGCACTCTGAAGCCCTTCTGAAGCCCTTCCGGCATGCGGTGAGTGCTGTCCCAGCATTCACCGCTCTATCCCGCGCACGCGCAGTGTGACGGGGAGCAGCGCCGTCAACACTGCACCGTTGCTAGGACAACGGCCGGCAGCGTCCTGAAAAGGACACTCCCCGCTTCGACTAGCAGACAAGTTTCTAGTCACATGACCCGCGAGATATCGCGGGATTTCGAACACAGCGCGTCTCCTGGGATTCTCAGGACTAACTCCCAGGAGACATAGCGCTGATGGGGCATTTTGAAAACCACGCCCACTCCCGCGGGGAAAAGTGAGTGACAGCTCACTAAAAGCCCTCGTTCAAAGGTAAGGAGGCCAATAAAAAATAAATAAAAAAACTAGGGCTGTGCGTTAAACGCGATATTAACGGCGTTAACGCAAACCCATGTTAACGCCGTCAATATTTTTATCGCGCGATTAACGCAGGAGCCCTCGGGGTGGACATGCAGAGTGTGCAGCGGCGCGGCGCGGCTTACCTTCTCGCTGGATTCACAGGCAAGTTACTCACCTTGTCCCTGGATCCAGCGATGCCACCCCGCTGTGTGATCGAGCGGGTCCTCCTTGCTTGGCGGGTCCTCCTTGCTTGGCGGGTCCTCCTCGCTTGGCGGGTCCTCCTCGCTCGGCGGGTCCTCCTCGCTCGATTCACAGTGCCTGTTTCCCGCCGAGCTCCGTTCCCTGCGACGTTACGACGCACGGGAGCGGAGAACGGCGCCAAATTTAAAAAAGTAAACAAACACAATACACACAGTATACTGTAATCTTATAGATTACAGTACTGTATGTAAAAAACACACACCCCCCTTGTCCCTAGTGGTCTGCCCAGTGCCCTACATGTTCTTTTATAAAATAAAAACTATTCTTTCTGCCTGAAAAACTGTAGATTGTCCAAAAGTGTCCCTTTATGTCAAAAATGGTTTTAGATCAGCTAGAAAACAGCGATAATAAATTATAATCACTTGCAGAATTGTGCGATATTTGTGGGGAAATTCGTCATAAATTAGAGCGATTAATCGTGAGTTAACTATGACATTAATGCGATTAATCGCGATTAAAAATTTTAATCGTTTGACAGCACTAAAAAAAACGGATACAGACCGTACTATGCCAGCTGGTTTTAAACAGGAAGAGTTGTTAATTAGGGTGAACCTCCGCTTTAAAAAACAGAGGTTTAGTTGCATGTATTTGCAAATACCTGTTTAAGCTGCAGGCCAAACGTCAAGGCACTCCGTGTACTGCAGTCCTAGCTATGATTTTAAAGCCTCCTAATAAGGAGCACAGGCGTGCTAATCAATAGATAGGGGGCAGGTGGTAACCTAAACCCGGTCCCTACCTATAGTTGGTCTGGCAAAAAAGAGCACTGGAATAACAAAAGAAATTTAGAACCAGTTAGCACCCAATTGTTCAGGATAGAGGGAGAGGGGGGGGGGGAAATAGGGGAGTTTGGGAATTTATATGAGGCAAAGGACTTGTAGGTCCGATGTCACCATAATCGCTCTAATTTATGACGAATTTCCGCACAAATATCGCACAATTCTGCAAGTGATTATAATTTATTATCGCTGTTTTCTAGCTGATCTAAAACCATTTTTGACATAAAGGGACACTTTTGGACAATCTACAGTTTTTCAGGCAGAAAGAATAGTTTTTATTTTTATAAAAGTACATGTAGGACACTGGGCAGACCACTAGGGACAAGGGGGGTGTGTATTTTTTACATACAGTACTGTAATCTATAAGATTACAGTATACTGTGTGTATTGTGTTTGTTTACTTTTTTAAATTTGGCGCCGTTCTCCGCTCCCGTGCGTCGTAACGTCGCAGGGAACGGAGCTCGGCGGCACACAGGCACTGTGAATCGAGCGAGGAGGACCCGCCAAGCGAGGAGGACCCGCCAAGCGAGGAGGACCCGCCAAGCAAGGAGGACCCGCTCGATCACACAGCGGGGTGGCATCGCTGGATCCAGGGACAAGGTGAGTAACTTGTCTGTGAATCCAGCGAAAAGGTAAGCCGCGCCGCGCCGCTGCACACTCTGCACGTCCACCCCGAGGGCTCCTGCGTTAATCGCGCGATAAAAATATTGACGGCGTTAACATGGGTTTGCGTTAACGCCGTTAATATCGCGTTTAACGCACAGCCCTAATATATATATAAAATAATTGCTACTGTTCTGTATTATTGTCTTGTGTGCTGGATATAGAGATTCAGCTGGTACAGTTACAATATTCATTTTATTGGTCAGACATCTATTGCCCGTTATCACCCTTTAGGTGCGTGTTTCATATAAAGTCCCAACCCTTTTCTCAGCATAACGGCACCCAATTGTTGACTTAATAAGAGCCACGGGCACTTTAACCACTTAACCCCCGGACCATATTGCTGGTCAAAGACCAGAGCACTTTTTGCGATTCGGCACTGCGTCGCTTTAACTGACAATTGCGCGGTCGTGCCACGTGGCTCCCAAACAAAATTGGCGTCCTTTTTTTCCCCCACAAATAGAGCTTTCTTTTGGTGGTATTTGATCACCTCTGCGGATTTTAGTTTTTGCGCTATAAACAAAAATAGAGCGACAATTTTGAAAATAAATAATATTTTTTACTTTTTGCTGTAATAAATATCCCCCAAAAATATATATAAAAAATTTTTTTCCTCAGTTTAGGCCGATACGTATTCTTCTACATATTTTTCGTAAAAAAAATCGCAATAAGCGTTTATTGATTGGTTTGCGCAAAAGTTATAGCGTTTACAAAATAGGGGGTATTTTTATGGCATTTTTATTAATATACTTTTTTTACTAGTAATGGCGGCGATCAGCGATTTTTTTTTCCGGTACTGCGACATTATGGCGGACACTTCGGACACTTTTGACACGTTTTTGGGACCATTGGCATTTTTATAGTGATCAGTGCTATAAAAATGCATTGGATTACTATAAAAATGCCACTGGCAGTGAAGGGGTTAACACTAGGGGGCGGGGAAGTATGTTCCCTGGGTGTGTTCTAACTGTAGGGGGGGTGGCCTCACTAGGGGAAATCAATGATCTTCTGTTCATACATTGTATGAACAGGAGATCAGCATTTCTCTCCCTGACAGGACCGGGAGCTGTGTGTTTACACGAGTGATCGCGCACGGGACTCGGGGGCGAGCGGGGGGCGCGCACGCCGTAAAACGACGGCGGCAGGTCCGCAAGTAATAAACTCTCCAAGAAGTCTCAGAAGCAAATTCCAATATACTTCACTCTGGCACAATACAAAGGATTTTTCTCTTGGCCTTTCCAAGTGTAAAGACATTCTGGGCCAGATTCACATAGAATCGGGCTACGCTGCGGCGGCGTAACGTATCCCATTTACGTTACACCGCCGCAAGTTTACAGCATAAGTGCTTGATTCACAAAGCACTTGCCTGTAAACTTGCAGCGGCGTAGCGTAAATCCGCCCGGCGCAAGCCCGCCTAATTCAAATGGGGCGGGGACCATTTAAATTAGGCGCGTTCCCGTGCCGAACGTACTGCGCATGCTCCGTCCCTAAAATTACCCGACGTGCATTGCGCTAAATGACGTCGCAAGGACGTCATTGGTTTCGACGTTAACGTAAATGGCGCCCAGCGCCATTCACGGACGACTTACGCAAACGACGTGAAATTTCAAATTTCGCCGTGGGGACAACGGCAATACTTAACATTGGCTAGACCACCTAGAGGGCAGATTTAGTTTTACGCGACGCATCTCTACGGAAACAACGTAAATTTAGATCCACGGGCAAAGCGGACGTTCGTGAATCGGCGTAACTAGTCATTTGCATATTCTACGCCGACCGCAATGGAATCGCCACCTAGCGGCCGGCCTAGAATTGCAGCCTAAGATCCGACAGTGTAAGTCACTTACACCTGTCGGATCTTAGGGCTATCTATGCGTAACCTGATTCTATGAATCAGGCGCATAGATACGACAATCGTATCTCAGAGATACGACGGTGTATCAGGAGATACGCCGTCATATCTCTTTTGTGAATCTGGCCTCCAAAGCCTAATGCCGCGTACACACAGTCGGACTTTTCTCCGGCCAAAAATTCCATCAGAGTAAAATAGAACATGTTCTATATTTAAACTCTGGTGGAATTCATCGGAATTACTCCGATGGGGCACACACACGGTAAAAATTTCCGATGGAAAAAAATCAGTCTGACTTTTTCCATCGGAAATTCCTATCGTGTGTACGCGGCATTACTCTACAGAGGTAGCAATAATTAGAGGGCTGTACTAACTTTTAGTAAAACAAAGATGGGGTGGAATCAAAGGAACATATCAAATACACAAAACATCAAATAATAGATTGCTGTGGAAGCAAACACTTCTGCCGCGTACACACGATCGGAAATTCAGACAAGAAAAGTCCAATGTGAGCTTTTGGTCGGAAAATTTCGACCGTGTGTAGGTTCCATCGAACTTTTCCTGTTGGAATTTCCGCCAGCAAAAATTTGAGAGCATGTTCTCAAATTTTTCCGACGGGAAAAATTCCAATGTCGTCTGTAGCAATTCCGACACGCAAAATTCCGACGCATTCTCGGAAACAATCGGACGCATGCTCAGAAGCATTGAACTTAATTTACTCGGCTCGTCGTAGTGTTGTACGTCACCGCGTTCTTGACATTTTAGAGTTCAGAGAACTTTTGTGTGACCGTGTGTATGCAAGACAAGCTTGAGCGGAATTCCGTCTGAAAAAACAACCAAGGTTTTTCCCAACGTTTCATTTTCCATTCTTCAGTATAATGTGATATTTCCAACAAAGGAGTTTGAAGGAAGGTCCGCCTCCATTCCCTACAATAACCAAGACATCGATGTATTACCTATATCACCCAATGTGCCAATGGTTGGTTTGCTTATTTTGTCCAATTTATTAAACGTTTTGGTTTTCTGCTTTAGTTTGCGATTTCACAAAAAGATCCATGTCATTACAAGGTGTATGAAAACAAACTTAACGTATTTAAAAAATTTCATTCCAACAGATGGAACAATGGATCCTGTTAATCCCATGGAACCTTCTGATAAACCCCATACTATGACATCAGATCTCCATCTAAGATCAATGGATCCTTCTAATCCCAAGGAAACTTCTAAACAATCCCATACTATGACTTCAGATGTCCATCTAAAATCAATGAATCCTTCTAATCCTGAGGAACCTTCTGAGAAATCCCATACTATGACTTCAGATGTCCATCTTAGATCAATGGGTCCTTCTAATCCAGAGGAACCTTCTGATAAATCCCATACTATGACTTCAGATGTCCATCAATCCCATACTATGACCTCAGATGTCCATCTAAGATCAATGGGTCCTTCTAATCCCGAGGAACCTTCTGATAAATCCCATACTATGACCTCAGATGTCCATCTAAGATCAATGGATCCTTCTAATCCTGAGGAACCTTCTGAGAAATCCCATACTATGACTTCAGATGTCCATCAATCCCATACTATGACCTCAGATGTCCATCTAAGATCAATGGATCCTTCTAATCCTGAGGAACCTTCTGAGAAATCCCATACTATGACCTCAGATGACCATCTAAGTTCTCACAGTGCTGACAGATCAACAGATCCATCCAATCCCCAGAAACCCTCTTCAATCCATGAGGGAGCTCATACAGGAGGGAGCACATTGCCATGTTTGGTGTGCGGGAAAACATTTACTACAAAAACAAAACTTCTTAGACACCAGAAAACTCACAAGGCTGAGCGTCCTTTTTCATGTTTTGAGTGTGGAAAATGTTTTGCTAGGAAACGAAGCCTTATTATACACCTGAGAATTCACACTGGCGAGCGTCCCTTTTCCTGTTCAGAGTGCGGGAAATGTTTTTCTAGGAGACGAAGCCTTACTATACACCTGAGAATTCACACTGGCGAGCGTCCCTTTTCCTGTTCAGAGTGCGGGAAATGTTTTAATAATAGTAAACGCCTTGTTTTACACCAGAGATCTCACACTGGTGAGCGTCCCTTTTCCTGTTCAGAGTGCGGAAAAAGTTTTTGTGAAAAACAACCCCTTCTTCTACACCAGCGAGCTCACACGGGGGAGCGTCCCTTTTGCTGCTCGGAGTGCGGAAAATGTTTTTATAGAAAAGAAGCCTTTGTTAACCACCAGAGAATTCACACTGGCGAGCGTCCGTTTTGCTGTCCGGAGTGCGGAAAATGTTTTTCTGACAAAAGAAACCTTCGTAGACACAAGAAAACTCATATTGGCTTTGCTGACCAAAGACACGTTGCTATACACCAGGGTGAGTGTCCCTTTTCCTGTTCAAAGTGTGGAAATTGTTTTGCTAGAAAAGAAACCCTCGTTATACACCAGCCACCCCCCCCCCCTCCCCGTAGGGAGCTGCTGAGTGATGTGGCCCACCTATCACCCTTCCCAGCCCGGCATTCACTTCCAGACACTCCAAGACGATGAACGAGTCCATCAGCTGCCAGTAAAATCACAGTCTCGCCCGCTGGCTCTACAATCACCTCAGACTGCCTCCCAGTCCACTCCAGCATGCCTCTGCCAGCTCTCCCGGCTGTGCCTGTCACTCACCGACACCTGGTGGATCCCTCCTGGAGATTTACCCAGCAGTATTCTCCCACTGTCCTCTCTTGCTCCTGTTCAAGACACCCCTTGGGTTGTATGGGGTTCCTGTTCAGCTCCGAGCCCCTGGCCCCCAAGGTCCCCCCCCCCCCACCAGCCTGGGGGGCTCCCTCAAAGGTCCCGACAGCCTAATGCTGCGTGCACACGATCGGAAATTCCGATAACAAATGTTCGATGTGAGCTTTTGGTCGGAAATTCCAACTGTGTGTAGGCTCCATCAGACATTTGCTGTCGGAATTTCGGCCAACAAAAGATTGAAAGCTGGTTCTCTATTTTTCCGACGGAAAAAGTTCTTGTTGGAAATTCCGATCGTCTGTATGCAATTCTGACGCGCAAAAAAACATGCATGCTCAGAATCAAGCAGAAGAGTCGAACTGCCTAGTAAACTTGATCTCGGCTCGTCGTACGTCCGCGTTCTTGACGTTCGGTATTTCCGTCAAGATTTGTGTGACCGTGTGTATGCAACACAAGTTTGAGCCAACATTCCGTCGAAAAAAAATCCACGGTTTTCTTGTTGAAATTTCCGATCGTGTGTATGCGGCATAACACTCCATGTCCAGTTCTTCCACCCAAACAACTCCTCCCTAGCTGGGCTAACCCTAGATATTTAAAGTGGAGTTCCGGCCGAAATGTGACTTTTAAGATAAAAATACGTCTAGAATACTTATGCCTCATGCAATTTAACAAAGGTATGCTGAAAACTATGGACAGTGTTTTACCTGTGAAGCATTAATTTCTTAAGGCCCCATACACACGATAGAATCCATCCACTGAAAAATCTCAGCGGATCGGTTTCAGCGGATAGATTCTATGGTGTGTACATTCCAGCGGATCTTTATCCGCGGATATTTCCGAATTCCAGCAGATAAAAATTTGTTGACATGCCAACAAATCTATCCGCTGGAATCGGATCCCACGGATCGATCCGCTGGTCTGTACAGACTCACCGGATCGATCCGTCCGAGGGGATCCCCCGCATGCGTCGTAATGATTCGACGCATGCGTGGAATTCCTTATATGACTGCGTCGCGCACGTCGCCGCGTCATCATCGCGGCGACGGCGCGACACGTCATCGCCAGAGGATTTCGGCGCGGATTTCGATTCGATGGTGAGTACACTCCATCGGATGGAAATCCGCGCAAATCCTCAAGAGGATTTATCTGCGGATACGGTCCGCTGGAGCGTATCCGCGGATAAATCCTCTCGTGTGTATGGGGCCTTACTTTCTGAAGTTTCTGCACAGCGCGGCCATCTTCGGGGTGTGTGCATCAGCCACCCCTCACGTCACCGGGTAAGAGGAGACTTTATCGTAAAGGAGAGAGCAGTACGGAGGCTCCACCTAGATCCCCCATCATCTGATAAACACATAGAAACAATGTATTCAGTCAGTGTGTGTGTTTCCTACAGATGGATCCAGTAATGGGAACCCACCAGAGAGATGTCCCCCTCCTCTGTATTCCCGGGATTCCACACAGGAAGGTCACACCATCCCCCACCATCATCAGGTAGAAACTTTCCTAACCATAAGAAATGTTTACAATATGATTTGTATATTATTTACATGGTAAAAACTTGTGTTTTTTTCCTAATCTCTTCAGAGTGAATACCTGGATATTTGTAAGATTATTATCAAAGAGGAAGATGAGGAGGATGGTGTGGTGCAGGACATGGACAATCTCGAAGGACACGAGGATCTCTACAAGGACGTCATGATGGAGAATCAGCTGCCCCTCACATCACCGGGTAAGAGGAGACTTTATTGTAAAGGAGAGAGCAGTACGGAGGCTCCACCTAGATCCCCCATCATGATAAACACATAGAAACATTGTATTCAGTCAGTGTGTGTGTTTCCTACAGATGGATCCAGTTATGGGAACCCACCAGAGAGATTTCCTCATCTTTTGTATTCCCGGGATTCCACACATGAAGATCACAACTACGCACGCTGTTATCAGGTTGGTTGGGGCATCTAGAACATGAATGTGACTCAACTATACAATACAGTTTGTGAACCCTACAAAATATTTTATTTGTGTTCTTGCAACATTAAACCTTACATTTGCCAACCATTTCCTTGGTTTAGGGTGACAAGCTGAAAGATATAAAAGTTATGATTAAAACGGAAGAAGAAACATATGTGCCAGGCGATCACTCAATGGTAGAGGGTGCTAGGATGATGCCAATTAAAGGAGAGGAATCTTTCCATATCATGATGGAGAATCAGCCGCCCCTCACATCACCGGGTAAGAGGAGACTTTATTGTAAAGGAGAGAGCAGTACGGAGGCTCCACCTAGATCCCCCATCATCTGATAAACACATAGAAACAATGTATTCAGTCAGTGTGTGTGTTTCCTACAGATGGATCCAGTAATGGGAACCCACCAGAGAGATGTCCCCGTCCTCTGTATTCCCGGGATTCCACACAGGAAGGTCACACCATCCCCCACCATCATCAGGTAGGTGGAGTTGCAGTATCCGGGACTTAAAAATGATTCTAAATGGTATGAGGTCATCATCTCTGAGGTCTCCGGGGATTATTGCTCATGTTTTGAGGATGTTCCTTGTTATCATTTTGTGGTTTTAGGGTGAGGAACTCCTTAATATAAAAGTTGAGGTGAAGAAGGAGGAAGAAGAGACGTATGTGAGGGGTGATCAGCAATTTATGAAGGAGAATAAGGTTATGGATCCCATTAAAGTGGAGGAATGTTCTCCAGATATCAGCTCAGGTGAGTAATGAGCAGAAACTGTTCACATTTCACTTTTACCAGATTAAGGCCCCAAATGTTGCTAAAATCCAAGGCCATCCTTCTTTAGAACCAGTTAGCACCCAATTGTTGACTTAATAAAGCCTCGAACACACGATCAGTCCATCCGATGAAAACGGTCTAAAGGACCGTTCTCATAGGTTAACCGATGAAGCTGATTGATGGTCCGTCGCCCCTACACACCATCGGTTAAATAACCGATCGTGTCAGAACGCCGTGACGTAAAACACAACGACGTGCTGAAAAAAATGTAGTTCAATGCTTCCGAGCACGCGTCGACTTGATTCTGAGCATGCATGGATTTTTAACCGATGGTCGTGCCTACTAACGATCGGTTTTGACCTATGGGTTAGGAATCCATCGGTTAAATTTAAAGCAAGTTGGCTTTTTTTTTAACCTATGGGGCCCACACACGATCGGTTTTGACTGATGAAAACGGTCCATCAGACCGTTGTCCTCTGGTTAACCGATCGTGTGTACGAGGTCTAAGAGCTACGGTGTGTAAGCGGGGTGTAGCGGCTTCACAGAGGGAATCACACGTACTGACTTTATAAACCAGGTAACGTTTATTACCGGAGAGACGGAAGTAGAGTATTTACAGGAGTAATGCAAGTAGTTTCACTCCAAGCATGGAGGCACAGATACACGACACAGTCACTTCTGATGTAGTTGTATTCGTCGGCACTATAGGCACTTTCCACTGACTGACACAGTATAAACCCAAGCACACATGGGTAGATTCACATACAATTGCCTAAAATTAGGACGGCCTAGCCTACTCTTTTTAGGCTACACCGCCGAAATTTTTTTAGGCTATTAGTGATTCTCAAACCACTTACCTTCAAATTTTCGGCGGCATAGCCTAAAACGAGCAGGCGTAAGCGCGCCTAATTCAAATGACTGGGAGGGGGGGGCGTGTAGTATGGAAATGAGGCTTGACCTCACGTTTTTTACACTGCGCATGCGCCGGGCGACTACATTTCCCAGTGCGCATTGCGGCTAAGTAGGCCGTACGGGCCTATTGATTTTGACGCATACGTAAACAACGTAAATCCCGATTCGCGGACGACTTGCGCAAACGACGTAAAAAATTTGAACCTCGCGGCGGTAACGGCGGCCATACTTAACATTGTTATTCCACCTCATAGGTGGAATAACTTTAGGTGGCCTATCGCGTACGGAAACGACGTAACTCGACGGTGTAGGCCCGGCGTACACTCGTAAATCGTCCGGAATCGGCGTATCCCCTCATTTACATAATCTACGCCATCTAGCGGCCACCAGAAACATTGCGACCTAAGATAGAATGGCGCAAGCCAGCCTATCTTAGCTTTGTTTAAGTGTATCTCTGTTTGAGAATACACTTAAACAAACGCCGGCGTAGATTCAGAGTTAGGTCGGCTTATCTGCAGATAAGCCGGCCTAACTCTTTGTGAATCTACCTAACAATTCGTATCTGTAGAGGCGGATATGCACACACGTTACCCGGTAACAACAGTATTCCTTCAGCAGAGGGATATATATGCAACAGGGTGTCTTTCGTCCGACCAGGATTTCTGATACAGAACTCCGTAGGAACCCTGAGCTATCCCTCACAGGCCGGAAAACTCTCCCTCACAGGCCGGAAAACTCTCCCTCACAGGCCGGAAAACTCTCCCTCACAGGCCGGAAAACTCTCCCTCACAAGCGGGTTCTCTGTCCCTGTCTCCACACACACAAGTTCTGCCTTCAATGTGGCTGGGCTTTCCTATAGGTCAGATATCCACCCAAAAATGGCCAACCAAATCTCGCGAGATTTGCTTGTCCTATCAGGACACTAGGCTTCTCCAAAATGGTGCTGGAGACAATTATAGAGGCCAAACAGCTCTGAACATATATATACACAAACACATATCAAATTGGCTGAAAAGTGAGTCTATACACTTGCTAACCCACTTCCTCTTGCAGCCAGTTAGGCTGCCCTGCACTACAGCTTCCTACACATGGGCACTTTGAAGGGGTTGTAAATGTACAATTTTTTTCCCTAAATAGCTTCCTTTACCTTAGTGCAGTCCTCCTTCACTTACCTCATCCTTCCATTTTGCTTCTAAATGTCCTTATTTCTTCTGAGAAATCCTCATTTCCTGTTCTTCTGTCTGTAACTCCACACAGCATAGCTCCCAACTTTTCAACTTCAGAATGAGGGACAAAGGAGCATACCCCCAAAACGAAGTTGTTGTTCAGCGGGGGGGGTTCCGTGGATCAGAGTTGTTGCTCGGGGGGGGGGGCACGCATCAGAGTTGTTGAGCGGGGGGGTTCGCGGTTTAAAGTGGTTGCGCGGGGAGGGGGATTCCGTGGATCGGAGTTGTTGAGCAGGGGGGGCCAGCAGACGATCAAAGTTGTTGAGCGGGGGGGGTTCCGTGGATTGGAGATTGGAGTTGTTGAGGGGGGGGGGGGTTGTTGCCAATCGCGGGACCACGGGATTTACCGCAAATCGCGGGACCGCGGGATTAACCGCGAATCAGGAATGGACTGGCCATTGAGACTACAGGGAGTTTCCCGGTGGGCCGGTAGCTCAGTGGGCCGGCTTCAGTGACAGCGGACCGCTGCCCCCCTGCTCTTCTGTCTCTCCCTTCCCGCAGCACTCACCTCCTCTCCCTCCCGGTATGTCCCTGCCTTTCCGCGGGTCGGGGGTCCGATCTGGACCCCCCCCCTGCTACATGCGGCGGTCGGATTCCCGCAGAGAGCGATCCAGGACGAGGGCGCGGCTATTCGTTTCTAGCCACCCCCTCGCGATCGCTCCCCGGAGCTGAAGAACGGGGAGAGCCGTGTGTAAACACGGCTTCCCCGTGCTTCACTGTGGCGGCTGCATCGATCGAGTGATCCCTTTTATAGGGGGACACAATCGATGACGTCACACCTACAGCCACACCCCCCTACAGTTGTAAACACACACTAGGTGAACCCCACAATAACCAAGACATCGATGTCTGTATGATATCACTCAATGTGCCAATGGTTGGTTTGCTTATTTTGCCCAATTTATTAAATGTTTTGGTTTTATGCTTTAGTTTGCTATTTCACAAAAAGGTCCATGTCCTTACAAGGTGTATAAAAAAAACATAACCCATTTAAAAATGTCATTCCAACAGATGGAACAATGGATCCTGCTAATCCTGAGGAATCTTCTGGTAAATCCCATACCATGACAACAGATGTCCATCTATCCCGTACTATGACATCAGATGTCCATCTATCCCGTACTATGACATCAGATGACCATCTAAGATCAATGGATCCTTCTAATCCTGAGGAACCTTCTAAGAAATCCCATACTATGATATCAGATGTCCATCTATCCCATACTATGACATCAGATGTCCATCTAAGACCAACGGGCCCTTCTAATCCTGAGGAACCTTCTCATAAAATCCACCTAAGTTCTCACAGTGCTGACAGATCAACAGATCCTTCCAACCCCCATGAGGGAGCTCACACAAAAGGACTTGAGAAACACCAGGTATGTCACACGGCTGCGCTTCCTTATTCATGTTCGGAGTGTGGAAAATGTTTTCCTAGGAAACGAAGCCTTATTATGCACCTGAGAGGTCACACTGGCGAGCGTCCCTTTTGCTGTTCAGAGTGCGGGAAATGTTTTACTAATAGTGAACGCCTTCTTGTACACCAGAGAATTCACACAGGTAAGCGTCCCTTTTCCTGTTCGGAGTGCGGAAAATGTTTTTATGAGAAACAACACCTTCTTATACACCAGAGAGCTCACACGGGGGAGCGTCCCTTTTCCTGTTCGGAGTGCGGAAAATGTTTTTATACAAAAGAAGCCTCTGTTATCCACCGGAGAATTCACACTGGCGAGCGTCCCTTTCGCTGTCCGGAGTGCGGAAAATGTTTTTCTATCAGAGGAAACCTTAGTAGACACAAGAAAACTCATATTGGCTTTGCTGACCAAAGACACGTTGGTAAACACCAGGGTGAGCGTCCCTTTTCCTGTTCAGAGTGCGGAAATCGTTTTTCCAGAAAAGAAACCCTTGTTAAACACCAGAGAATTCACACTGGTGAGCGTCCTTTTAGCTGTCCGGAGTGCGGAAAATGTTTTCATGACAAAGGAAGCCTTAATAAACACACTACAAAAACTCATATTGGTTTCTCTGACCAAAGACACGTTGGTAAACCCAAAAAAGTTCAGACGGGTGAGCGTCCCTTTTTCTGTTCAGAGTGCGGAAATTATTTTTCTAGAAAAGAAAGCCTCGTTGTACACCAGAGAATTCACACGGGAGAGCGTCCCTTTAGCTGTCCGGAGTGCGATGAACGTTTTCATGATAAAAAAAACCTTCGTAAACACATTAAGAAAATCCATGAATGTCTCGGGAAATGCGGGAAATCTTTATCTGACCAAGGAAGCCTTCGTGAACACCAGACAATTCATACAGGCGAGCGTCCCTTTTCCTGTTTGGAGTGCGGAAAAAGTTTTTCTTGCCAGACAAGCCTTCGTAGACATGAAAAAAGATCATGCTTGTGTAGTGGTACACCCCCCCCCCCCCCCCGTAGGGGGTTGCTGAGTGATGTGGCCCATCTGTCACCCTGCCTAGCCCGGCATTCACTTCCAGACACTCCAAGACGATGAAAAGTCCATCAGCTGCCTCCCAGTCCACTCCGGCATGCCTCTCCCAGTTCTCCCGACTGTGCCTGTCACTCACCGACACCTGGTGGATGTCTCCTGGAGATTTACCCGGCAGTATTCCCCGCTGTCCTAGCTCCTGTTCAAGACACCCCTTGGGTTGTATGGGGTTCCTGTATATAAAAGGGGAGGAGAAGGAAAACGTGGAGGGAAAAGGATAAGACGTGTGTAAAACTAAATAACAAAGTAGCCTTGGGACTATAGGTGAGACAATGGTTAATAGGCTAAGCCATAGTCTCTAGCCCTATTACTTGTAGGACAAAGGGGAGCATCAGTGGGGAAGGGAACAAGGGGGGAAGGAAGGGAGAAACAAGGAAAGGCGGGGAAATAGGAATTGTGGGACTTTAAAATGAAACACACCACCGGAATTAATGAATCAATTAGTGAATTAAAATAACATTTATTGGATACACCAGAGCATACCGAGCAATGAACATATATAACAATAAATACTGTACAAATAATAACAGGCATGATTGGTAAATCATATAATAAATAGCATGAAACGTAAATGTACCTATGGTATAACATAATATGCATCGCTGTATCCAAATTATTGTATATAGTAAAAAATAATAAAAATACATAAAGACATAATTGTCTAAAAACATGATAAACATGATAATGGTTTTCAGGATATAAATTCATTGATTCATAATTCTCAGAGGTAAACCGCATATGGTGTGATATAGTTACTGTGACAGAACATCGGTATAAAGCTTGACACGTTTCGTGGATAAACTTCCACTCATCAGGAGCAAGTATGGCCTGGGTATATCTGTAAATATAATAAAATAAAATGCGCTAAATGGTAATTTAGTACATCTATAATCCAAGGAGGGGACCTAGAGTAGAGTCCCAACCCTCTTACCTATGGGTAGATTAGCCATTAGATAGATTAGTACCAACAATGTTGGCATTTAGGAGCACTGTGGAAAGCATGATCCCCGGGGGTTCCTGTTCAGCTCCAAGCCCCTGGCCCCCAAGGTCACCCCCCCCCCCAGACTGGGGGGCTCCTTCAAAGGTCTCCCGCATGTGCAGTGTGGTGTCATTTTGGTCAGCTTGGCCTGACTCGATGCTCTAATTCATCCTAAAGGTGTTTTATCGGGTTGAGGTCAGGATTCTGTGCAGGCCAGTTAAGTTCCTCCATGCCAAACTTGCTCATCCATGTCTTTATGGACATTGTTTTGTGCATTGGTCCTAATCATTTGGTGGAGGGGGGCTTATGGTGAGGGAAGTTTCCGTCAGGCTTCTCCTCGGCTCTGATGTGTCTCATGACTCAGGGAAGTTCAGGAAGAAGGACTCCTGAGCTCAGGAAGAAGGGCTATCCCCCGGCATTAAGCCACACTCAGTGTAGGGAGTGATGCAGAAGAGGGGATGGAGTAATATGATTTTTGCTGGGGGGGGGGGGAGATTTGTTCACGGGGCATGGCAGGGCCATCTTTATTAGTAATTAAGTTTCATTCAGGCTTCTCCTCGGCTCTGACGTGTCTCATGACCAGGGCTGGACTGGAACAAAAATTTGGCCCTGGACTTCATCCAGACTGGCCCACTTTGACAGGTCTCTCCCATGGTGGCCGGACAAACAGGAAGGACAGTGGCCACACACAGCTGTGAGATAAGCTTCCTCGGCACTCGTTCTCCTGGTATTTCTTTCCCCCGCTCTACATATAGGTTCTCTGCGGCAGCAGACAGCAGGGTGGAGAGCGGGGGAAGGAAAGCCAAGGGGAACGAGTGCCGAGGAAGCTTATCTCACAGCTGTGTGTGGCCGACCGTCCTTCCGGATGGTATGCTGAACTTTTCAGTGCGACTCCCGAGGAGCATGTCTGTATTCAGTCATGCTGAAGTTAACTAGCCAGGGAGAGGAGGTGAGCGCTGCGGAGAGGGAGAGGAGGTGAGCGCTGCGGAGAGGGAGAGGAGGTAAATGCTGCGGGGAGGGAGAGCCAGAGGAGCGCGGCGGTCCGCTGTCACTGAAGCCGGCCCACTGAGCCATCGGCCCACCGGGAAACTCCCGGTAGTCCCGATGGCCAGTCCATCCCTGCTCATGACCCGGGAAGTTAAGGAAGAAGGACTCCTGAGCTCAGGAAGAAGGACTCTCTTCCTGAACTTCCCCGGGTCATGAGACACATCAGAGCTGAGGAGAAGCCATTCTCCTTGAGCTCAGGAAGAAGGACTGGGGGGGGGAGGGAATTCATATTTGATATTTTTCTTATTTGATATTATATTTTAAATATTTCCAGCCCAAAATGTAGATTTTAATATTGTGAATAAAATCTGAAAAAAATAAATAAAAAATAGCTGTAGAGCCAAAAGACATCAGTATCCCGTGAAGAGGATGTACAAATAGAGAGAAAATATTTTATTATTGATGTAACTGAAGTATAATGTGCTTGTGTCATAATGTCAGAATTAAAAACCGAAGAATGAGTTACAAATCTTACTACATGACGTAGGGTGCAGTTATTAAAATCACCACAAGATGGCGATATAAATGAATGCGTGTGGAACGCTCAAAACAGGAAGTGATGTAAAGTCGGAACAGGAAATGATGTACGAAAAAGACAAGTCATTATTTAAGAGAAAGACAGGAGGTTCTGAGAGAGAAGAACGAGGTGGAGAGGAGACGTCACTGGATTACACAGAGGAGGTAATAAGATATTATATTATATTTACACCCAGTAACCCCGTCATGTCCGTCCTCTTCCTCCATAGTCACTGTGATGTCTTTTATCTCCAACATCCACTACTACAGACATATCACATCCTGTATATTGGAGTTATTTTATAATATGTGTCCAGATACATCCTGAATAGGGATGGGTTCAGGTGTGTTCGGATCATACCCACCAGGAAGCCATCACTGCACAGCGCCAATCGTAGGCAGCGTGTGTATGTGCAGCTGCGGGAAATACCTCACTGCCTATGATTGGCGGTGTGCAATGACGGCTTCCTGGTGGGTACGATCCGAACACAACTGAGCCCATCCCTAATCATAAATATAGAACCTTTTATTCTAATTTTATTCCAGAGCCTCTGGTTTATAGACCAGATACATCCTAAATATAGAACCATTTATCCAACTGTCCATCCAGAGCCTCTGGTTTATAGATCAGATACATCCTAAATATAGAACTATTTATCCAACTGTCCATCCAGAGCCTCGGGTTTATAGACCGGATACATCCTATATATAGAACCATTTATCCAACTGTCCATCCAGAGCCTCTGGTTTATAGACCAGATACATCCTAAATATAGAACCATTTATCCAACTGTCCATCCAGAGCCTCTGGTTTATAGACCAGATACATCCTAAATATAGAACCATTTATCCAACTGTCCATCCAGAGCCTCTGGTTTATAGACCGGATACATCCTAAATATAGAACCATTTATCCAACTGTCCATCCAGAGCCTCTGGTTTATAGACCGGATACATCCTAAATATAGAACCATTTATCCAACTGTCCATCCAGAGCCTCTGGTTTATAGACCGGATAGATCAAATGACATAAATAAGGACCACCGTCAAGTAAATTAAAGAATATTACAAAAATTCTAGATAAAGGAAGTGGTGAAGAGGACATCTAAGCAGTTGAAAAACAGACTGCCCATCCCATGGTCCATCTTCAGAAGGACACAAGGATCTCTACAAGGACGTCATGATGGACAATCAGCCGCCCCTCACATCACCGGGTAAGAGGAGACTGTATTGTAAAGGAGAGAGCAGTACGGAGGCTCCACCTAGATCCCCCATCATCTGATAAACACATAGAAACAATGTATTCAGTCAGTGTGTGTGTTTCCTACAGATGGATCCAGTAATGAGAACCCACCAGAGAGATGTCCCCATCCGAGTGGAAACATCGGAGATAATAATATTGATGTTAAAGAAGAGTATAAAGAGGAGGATGAGGAGGATGGAGTGATGGAGGAGCGTTCAGGAGGACACACGGATGTCACAATGGAGTCACCTAATACCAGGAACCCACCAGAGAGATGTCCCCGTTCTCTGTATTCCTGGCATTCCACACAGGAAGGTCCACACACCATCCCCCACCATCATCAGGTAGATGAGTAACAATCACTGATAGTATCATTAGGATCTGTACATTATCTGCATTGTTACCATTGATGTCATTTTTATTATATATTCAGAGTGGAAACCTGAGAGATCCTAAAGTTGAGGTTAAAGAAGAGATAAAAGAGGAGGATGATGAGGATGGGGTGATGGAGGAGTTTCCGAAACAACACAAAGATCTGTACCAGGACACCATGGTGGAGTCATCCAGCTACAGAAACCCACCAGAGAGATGTCCCCGTCCTCTGTATTCCAGGGATTCCACACAGGAAGGTCACACCATCCCTCACCATTATCAGGTAGGAGGAGTTAAGCCGCATACACACGACCGTTTTTAATGTCCTTGAAAAAACGTTGTTTTTCTCGACGTGATTCTTGTCAAGCCTGCCTTGCACACACACGATCGTGAAAAAAAAATGCCGTCCAAAGCGCGGTGACGTACAACACGTACAACGGCACTATAAAGTGGAAGTTCCATTTCGTATGGCGCCACCCTTGGGGCTGCTTTTGCTGATTCCGTGTTGGTAAAAGTTTGGTGAGAGACGATTCACGCTTTTCCGTCTTCGTGCTTTTCAGTCTGTTACAGCGTGACGAATGTGCGATCTCCATTACGAAGGCTAGTTTTACCAGAACGAGTGTTCCCGTCTCATAACTTGCTTCTGAGCAGGCCCGTTTTTTTTCCAGTCGTTAAAGCCTACAAGCGACCGTTTTTCACGACGTGAAAAACGACGAGAACATTTTGAGCACGTTCTAAATTTTTAATGCCCATTTTTCACGTCAAGAAAAATGCTCTGGAGCCCACACACGGTTGTTTTTAATGACCAATTTAAAAAAATCAATTTTTCTCGTCATGAAAAACGAGTATGCGGCATTAGAGTATATACGGCTTAAGGCCAGGTTCACACCTATGCGAATTGAGTGCGGCTTAAACCGCATCCAATACGCAGAACGTTTCTAAATACATTGTTTTCAATGAGGCTGGTTCAGGCATTCGCACTGCGCATTGCAGTAAAACCGTGTGCGTCTTTTAGGCATTTCGGTGCGGCTCAGTTGCGAATTCAAGCCCATTATCTTCTATGGGGACGCAGCTGATTCGCAGATGTGTTCAGTTCTCTTCAGGAATTTCTCTCATTCAGCTCAATACACTTCTCCCCCACTCTCCTCTCACCCGCAACTTCTCCCAGGTCTCCAAATTCGCATCTAAAAAGTTGCTAATCTGCTGAACACTTCTCTTATCTCTCTGCAGAGATAAGAGAGCTGAAATTCGCACCGCACTAGTGTGATTCCGGCTTAACAATTATTCCAAATTGTATGAGATAATCATCGCTGAGGTCTCTGGATATTTGTACTTATGTCTTGAGGATGGTCCTTTTTATAATTTTGTGGTTTTAGGGGGAGAAACTCATTGATATAAAAGCCGAGGTGAAGAAGGAGGAAGAAGATGAGACGTATGTGACGGGTGATGAGCAATGTATGAAGGAGGACAAGGTTATGGATCCCATTAAAGAAGAGGAATCTTCTCCAGATATTGGCTCAGGTGAGTAATGAGCAGAAATTGTTCACGTTTCACTTTTACATGTTTAAGGCCACAAATGCCACTGAAATCCAAAGCGATCTCCATTACGAACGCTAGTTTTATCAGAACGAGCGCTCCCGTCTCATAACTTGCTTCTGAGCATGTGTGGTTTTTTCCCCATCTTTAAAACCCTACACACCACCGTTTTTTCACGACGTGAAAAACGACGACGAGAAAAATTAGAGCATGTTCTAAATTTTTAATGCCCATTTTTCACGTCGAGAAAAATGCTCTGGAGCCCACACACGATCGTTTTTAATGACCAATTAAAAAAAAAATTGCATTTTTCTCGTCATGAAAAACGGTCGTGTGTACGCGGCATTACTCTACAGAAGAATTAAATAATTAGAGAGCTGTACTAACTGGTAGTGAAACAAAGATGGGGTGGAATCAAAGGAAGTTATAAAATACACAAAATATCAAATATTAAGCCGGGCCGGCCGGGTTTCCCGACGGGAAAACTGCGAGGAGAGCTTTTGGCCGGGAATCGCAGTTTTTCCGATGGGAAAACTACCCAAAAAAAGAGAACCTGCTCTCTTTTTTCCCGCCGGGATTCCCAGCTGACTTTTTCCCAGCAGTTTTTGGCAGTTTTCCTATGGGAAAAACTGAGATGGAGCATACACACGGTTGGGATTCCCAACCAAAGCTCTCATCTGAGTTTTCCAGACGGGAAAACCTCTTGTGTGTACGGGGGAAAAGTTACCGAACAGGTTCTCGGTGTCGTCCCCCCCCCCCCCCCCCCCCCCCGGCCCCCCCGGGATTTCCGACAGCTCTTTTCCCGTCTGGAAATCCGGTCGTGTGTATGAGGCATCAGATTGCTGTGGAAAGAAACACTTACTGCGGGACCCACATGACATTTCATTTTCCATTCTTCAGTATAATGTGATATTTCCAATAAAGGAGTTTGACGGAAGGTCCACCTCCATTCCCCACAATAACCAAGACATTGATGTCCGTATGATATCACTCAATGTGCCAATGGTTGGTTTGCTTATTTTGCCCAATTTATTAAATGTTTTGGTTTTATGCTTTAGTTTGCCATTTCACAAAAAGGTCCATGTCCTTACAAGGTGTATAAAAACAAACATAACCCATTTAAAAAAATGTAATTCCAACAGATGGAACAATGGATCCTGCTAATCCTGAGGAATCTTCTGGTAAATCCCATACTATGACAACAGATGTCCATCTAAGATCAATGGACACTACTAATCCTGAGGAATCTTCTAAGAAATCCTATACTATGACATCAAATGTCCATCTATCCCGTACTATGACATCAGATGTCCATCTATCCCGTACTATGACATCAGATGTCCATCTATCCCACACTATGACATCAGATGTCCATCTATCCCATACTATGACCTCAGATGTCCATCTAAGATCAATGGATCCTTCTAATCCTGAGGGATCTTCTGATAAATCCCAAACTATGACTTCAGATGTCCATCTAAAATCAATGGATCCTTCTAATCCCGAGGAACCTTCTAAGAAATCCCAAACTATGACTTCAGATGTCCATCTATCCCGTACTATGACATCAGATGTCCATCTAAGATCAACGGGTCCTTCTAATCCTGAGGAACCTTCTGATAAATCCCATTCTATGACTTCAGATGTCCACCTAAGTTCTCACAGTGCTGACAGATCAACAGATCCTTCCAACCCCCATGAGGGAGCTCACACAAAAGGACTTGAGAAACACCAGGTATGTCACACGGCTGCGCGTCCTTATTCATGTTCGGAGTGTGGAAAATGTTTTGCTAGGAAACGAAGCCTTATTACGCACCTGAGAGGTCACACTGGCGAGCGTCCCTTTTGCTGTTCAGAGTGCGGGAAATGTTTTACTAATAGTCAACGCCTTCTTATACACCAGAGAATTCACACTGGTGAGCGTCCCTTTTCCTGTTCAGAGTGCGGAAAATGTTTTTATGAGAAACAACACCTTGTTGTACACCAGAGAGTTCACACGGGGGAGCGTCCCTTTTGCTGCTTGGAGTGCGGAAAATGTTTTTATACAAAAGAAGCCTTTGTTAACCACCGGAGAATTCACACTGGCGAGCGTCCCTTTCGCTGTCCTGAGTGCGGAAAATGTTTTTCTGACAAAGGAAACCTTCGTAGACACATTAAGAAAACTCATATTGGCTTTGCTGACCAAAGACACGTTGGTATACACCAGGGTGAGCGTCCCTTTTCCTGTTCAGAGTGCGGAAATTGTTTTTCTAGAAAAGAAACCCTCGTTATACACCAGAGAATTCACACTGGTGAGCGTCCTTTTAGCTGTCCGGAGTGCGGAAAATGTTTTCATGACAAAGGAAGCCTTAGTAAACACATTAAAAGAACTCATATTGGTTTTTCTGTCCAAAGACACGTTGGTAAACCCAAGAAAGTTCACACGGGTGAGCGTCCCTTTTCCTGTTCAGAGTGCGGAAATTATTTTTCTAGAAAAGAAACCCTCGTTGTACACCAGAGAATTCACACGGGAGAGCGTCCCTTTAGCTGTCCAGAGTGCGATGAATGTTTTCATGATAAAGGAAACCTTCGTAAACACATTAAGAAAATCCATAATGGTGAATGTCTCTTTTCCTGTATGGAGTGCGGGAATTTATTTTCTGACCAAGGAAGCTTTCGTGAACACCAGACAATTCATACAGACGAGCGTCCCTTTTCCTGTTTGGAGTGCGGAAAATGTTTTTCTTGCCAGACAAGCCTTCGTAGACATGAAAAAAGATCACGCTTGTGTAGTGGTACACCCCCCCCCCCATGTAGGGGGCTACTGAGTGATGTGGCCCATCTTTCACCCTGCCCAGCCCGGCATTCACTTCCAGACACTCCAAGGCGATGAAAAGTCCATCAGCTGCCAGTAAAATCACAGTCTCTCCCCCTCAGACTGCCTCCCAGTCCAATCCAGCATGCCTCTCCCAGTATTTTTTTTTATTGTTACTTTCCAAGGAATAATGTATAAATGAATAAAAAAAGTCCAATGAGATTCCAGTCACATGGCTAAAATAACGGTTCTTCTACTTGTATTAAAGCTTTTGTGAATTGAGTCTTATATGTTGTATTTTAATGTTTGCTTTGTTTTTCATTCCATAAATATTAAAATTCTATCAAATTGTTGTATTTTGCTTTATTTTTGTATTTTTTTGATGTGAAGTGAGGTATAATCTATGTATGTAGTCGTCGATGTATCTTAAAAGAAGATTGGACCACGTTGATCCGGATTCTTATGTTGTATTTCAATCTTCGGTTTGTTTTTCATTCTATAAATATTAAAATTCTATCAAATTGTTATTTTTCTTTTTGTATTGTGTGGGGGTGAGGTATAATCTGTGTGACTAATCGTCGATATATCCTAATAGAAAAATGGACCACGATGATCCGGATTTTTATAGTATGTTGGTATTAGGTTATTTTTTGGGTAATGTAGGTATTATTTTTTTAGGGTAATACTAGAAAAAGTGGTGTACTATCTGCATTTTGGTAGTTTGATTTTCTGTTATTTTTAAAAAAAATCTTTGTTATTTATTTTATGTTGTATATAAAAACTATGAATGTTTTTTTAGTGTATAGTTTTAATGGGTACAAATTGCTCATATTGGTATTTTTGTGTCTTTGCCTCTTGTTCTGTTCAATTTTGTGATCTTGTGTCATGTTTGTTGAATGTAACTGTTATTGTATCTTATTAAAGCGGAGGTTCACCCTAAAAACATTACACTGTGCTCACTTCCAACATTGACAGTATGCTGATTTTTTTATTTATTTTTGCTGTACATACCGTCGTATAGCTATTTCCCCCCCCGGCTTCCGGGTAGTGGCTCCCGCGGGAGTGGGCGTTCCTATGCAGAGGCTAAGTGATTGACGTGATGACAAAAACTTCCCCCGGCGCATAAGGCGCGTCACCAGTTTCCGAAAGAAGCCGAACGTCGGTGCGCAGGCGCTGTATAGCGCCGTATAGAGCCGACTCGCAGTTCGGCTTCTTTCGGAAACTCGTGACGCGCCTTATGTGCCGGGGGGAAGTTTTTGTCATCACGTCAATCACTTAGCCTCTGCATAGAAACGCCCACTCCCGCGGGAGCCACTACCCGGAAGCCGGGGGGTGAAATAGCTATACGACGGTGTGATGGACTTTTTACCTATATGCTTCAGGTTAATCCTCCCTGCTTGTTTAAGGCTGTTAATTGTAGTTACTCTTCTGCAGCTAGCCCTGTTTCAAATGTTAATTGTTTTAGCCCTGTGTTTACTGGTTACTGTGATTAGATAAGTGGCTTGTGTTAATTATGCTGATTGCTTCATTGTGATAATTATCTCTCTATATGCGGTGCCGACTCGGCTAGCTACTGAGTAGTTCAAAGAAATATCTTTATTTCAAAGGAGCTGTATTGAAGACCCCCCACTGTGTGAGGGGGGGCGGAGATTTGTCATTGTAACAGTTGTAACCACATATAAGCTCTGGTTTCTTACCATTAAAACTCTGTGTTGTTCAAGCAGTAAGCTGGTCTCATGTGTGGCTTTCTGGGCGATTCCAGGGATATCCCTCCTCGTGGAATATTGGGGTGATTTTCGTTATGGGAAGAAGGGAACGTTGACGGGGATATCATACCGATACCGTCACAATTGGTTGGCAGCAGCGGGATCTTCCCTTCTACTCTCCTTCACACCCGGATTCCAAGCAGACACTGGAAGAACTACTGGAAGAACTACTGGAAGGATTGCTAGCAACAAAACCAAGCGGGTCATCATAGCGGAATCAATGGAGATAGACCAGGAGGACGGGATTGCAGCAACGCCAGCAGTACAAGAGATGGATACACCAGTGATTCAGGAGGAGGAATCGCCAGCCAACAAGCTAATGAGAGAGAAGCTAGCGTGGTTCGGCCCGAACCCAACGCCAGATGTGGTGCTGAAAGTGATGGACCTGTTAGCGGAGGAGGCTAAACAAATAAGGGACGCAGAACTACAGAAGGCTAAACAAATAAGGGACGCAGAACTACAGTTAAAACTGGCAGCAGTCCAACAAGCAGCCGCACCTTCTCCGAACAGTGAGTACAGCACAGCAGACGCAAGGAAGATTCCGTTTAGCGCTTTTAAAGCTTTTGATGAAAAGGACTGTGAAATTGATAACTTCCTGGCGGATTTTGAGCGACAATGTAACCTGCACCGAATAGCTAGAAGAGAGTGGGTTGCAATATTGTCAGGCAAACTGTCAGGCAAAGCTTCTGATGCTTTCCGGACCGTGCCAGATCAGGATATCCATAGCTACGCCCGGGTTAAAGAAGTGCTCCTGGCTCGCTATGCAGTAACCCCAGAGTCCCACCGACAGAAGTTCAGGGACTCACGCAAAACCACGAAAGACTCTTACGCAGAATGGGCATGCCAGCTGTCCCTGTCGGCCTCTAACTGGGTTAACAGCAGCCAGGCCACCACCGCAGAGGACATTTTGCAACTAATGCTCCTGGAGCAATTTTACAATCACATCCAGACGGACGTCAAGGATTGGGTGAGAGATCGCAGGCCCATGACTCTACCAGAGGCCGCGAAGTTGGCGGATGAATATGCGGATACTCGCAAGACAAACCAGGTCACACCACGGGTACAACCCCCACAACCAACGGCGCCCTCACACCCACCAGCCGCTAGATACCAACCGCCTAACAGACCGATGACATATAGCCCTCGCTACCCACGCCAGGAGGACAACGAACAACGCTGCTTCCGGTGCAAACAGTTGGGTCACTTCAAGCAGAATTGCCCCATGAATGACAACACCAGGTCAAATTGGTCTCAACCTGGGTACCGCCCACCAGCAGCAGCCCATTGTGTAGACTCGGCTTGGGATCCCCAGGAGCTGGGTCAGGAAGAACCATTGGGCACCCCTTACGAAGCCCTCATGGTACAATCTGTTATTACGGACAACAGGGAACACCATTGTCAGCTGGTCATGGGCGACAGCCATGAGCCGGAGGGGCCTTGGAGGGAGCTGGGCAGAAAGAGGCACCGCCAGCTAACCTCCAAGAAGAAGAGGTCCTGGAAGTCATATAACCAGCGGACCTGGGAGGAGAAGAAGCGACTGGAGGAGAGGGAGTCACAGCGGGCATCCCAGATGCGGGCCGAGATGTTCGCCAAGGGCCCACCGGTGGCCCCTTACACCCCCACCCAGTTCCTGATGATGAAGGACCACGTGGAGAGCCTGCAGGACATGAGCAAGCAGGATCTGATCCGTGAGTACATGGAGCTGGAGGAGTGCATAAGCCGCATGGAGGAGGAGAACAACCACCTGAGGTCACAGCGGGCTGACCCCCCCAGGCTCCATGAACTGGAGATGGAGCTGGAGAAGCTCAAAGAGGAGAACCGGCGGCTGCGGAGGGAGCAGGGGGTGGCTGACCTTATGGGGCTCTGAGTCCCCTCTCCCCCCCCCCCCCGGACTCTGAGCACCAGTGCTACAGCATTTCAACAAATATAACTTTTTCTTTTTATGAATCTCCTGTGATTGTCACTTCAGAGCCATAACCTGCCCCTCCCATAGCGGGACACCTAGATGGCGGCGCACAGACCCATTCGCCATCTTCACACTGACTTCTGGTGACTCTGCAGATCGCACAAAGACTTGGGGACTGACCGGCGTGTGATCTGACGACCCGGTGGCATACCTGAGTCGGGAGCAGTTGTCAAGGGAGGTCAGTCATGCCAAACGGAGTTAACCTCGGACTAAAAGCTCTGAACCCGTCAACCCTACTGGACCAGGGAAGGTCCAACCGGGTTTGCCGGAGCAGGGAGAAGAAGGGGGGCCATTGTGATGGACTTTTTACCTATATGCTTCAGGTTAATCCTCCCTGCTTGTTTAAGGCTGTTAATTGTAGTTACTCTTCTGCAGCTAGCCCTGTTTCAAATGTTAATTGTTTTAGCCCTGTGTTTACTGGTTACTGTGATTAGATAAGTGGCTTGTGTTAATTATGCTGATTGCTTCATTGTGATAATTATCTCTCTATATGCGGTGCCGACTCGGCTAGCTACTGAGTAGTTCAAAGAAATATCTTTATTTCAAAGGAGCTGTATTGAAGACCCCCCACTGTGTGAGGGGGGGCGGAGATTTGTCATTGTAACAGTTGTAACCACATATAAGCTCTGGTTTCTTACCATTAAAACTCTGTGTTGTTCAAGCAGTAAGCTGGTCTCATGTGTGGCTTTCTGGGCGATTCCAGGGATATCCCTCCTCGTGGAATATTGGGGTGATTTTCGTTATGGGAAGAAGGGAACGTTGACGGGGATATCATACCGATACCGTCACAGACGGTATGTACAGCAAAAAAAAAAAAAATCAGCATACTGTCAATGTTGGAAGTGAGCACAATGTAATGTTAGAAAAATGTTTTTAGGGTGAACCTCCGCTTTAACCTCTTGACCACCGAGGACGTCCCTGGCTTTGTGCGGTGATATCTGAATGATGCCTGCAGCTACAGACACATTCATTTTTGACTACCAATCACATTTTTGGTAGCCTTGAAGCATCGAGACAGTGGAAACAGCCCCAAAATGATCAAATTTCGTAAAGCAAACACTTCAAGGTATTTTCTTAAAGTGGTTGTAAACCCTTACAGACCACTTTAACCTACAGGTAAGCCTAGATTAAGGCTTACCTGTAGGTTCAACATATCTGCTAAACCTACATGGTTTAGGAAATATTTGCAAAAGAAAGGCACCGATGTCTAACGTCATCGTGGAACTGGCCAGTCACAGCGCCGGAGCCGCGATATGCGGAAGTCACTCCTGGAGAGATGGCGCGGATGGAGGAGGGAAACGAGCACCAATGCGGGGGCTTCGATCTCAGGTAAGTACTTCATAATGAGCTAGTATGCTAGGCGGCCATAATAAAAACCCTACCAGTAAATAACGATCCCTCAAAAAACAGGGTGGGAGGGTGGGAAGCTGCTTACCCTGCGCTCCTTGTGGTTAAACTGGCCCCCTCCCCTTCCTCTTCCTCCTAACTCACTGAGCCTCCTCCTCCCCACCTTTCTCTTCCAACCCCACGCTACCCTGCACACTTCGGCTACGCCCCGTTAACCCCTGTCATGCCGGCCCTCCACTGACGCCTGCAGGCGTTGTTTCGTGCCTCTCTATAAAATAAAAAATGTACTGTAATGGTCACCTCTTTACGAGGTCAGGGAATATAGCTTAGTGTAGCGTCACCTATAGCAGTTCCTGTTATGCCTCGTACACACGAACGCGATTCCCGTAGGGAAAAGTGCGAAGTGAGCTTTTTGTCGCGAATTCTGATCGTATGTATGCTCCATCGCACTTTTTCTGTCAGAATTCCGGCCAAGAAAAGATTGTGAGCAGGATCTCAATTTTCGTGACAGGAAAAATTCCCATTGCCTTCGTCTGTATGCAATTACGACACCCAAAAAAAACGTGCATGCTCAGAGTCAAGCAGAAGAGCCGAACTGCCTATTGAACTTCATTGATCTCGGCTCGTCGTACGTGTTGTACGTCACCGCGTTCTTGACGGTCGGAATTTCAGCCAAGATTAGTGTGACCGTGTTTATGCAAGACAAATTTCAGCCGTTTTCCTGCTGAAAAAAAAACGCAGCTTGCGCCGTCCTATCTTAGGGTGCAATATTTAGGCTGGCCGCTAGGTGGCGCTCCCATTGCGGTCAAGGTAGAATATGTAAATCACTAGATACGCCTATTCACGAACGTACGCCCAGCCGACGCAGTACAGATACGCCGTTTACGTAACGCATTATCAGGCCTAAAGATATTCCACCAAATAGCTGGAATAGTAATGTTAAAGTATGGCCGCCGTCCCCGCGTCGAAATTCGAAAATTTTACGTCGTTTGCGTAAGTCGTCCGTGAATAGGGATTTACGTCATTTACGTCCACGTCGAAACCAATAGGCCCGTGCGGCGTACGTTGCCAAAATGCACACTGGGATATGTAGGCGGACTGCGCATGCGCCGTTCCAAAAAAACGGCAATATCACGTCAGGTCAAACCAAATTAACATTAAACACGCCCCCTCAGCCTATTTTAAATTAGGCGCCCTTACGCCCGACCGCTTTAGGCTATGCCGCCGTAACTTAGCAGGCAAGTACTATGTGAATCATGTACTTGCCTCGCTAACTTACGGCGGTGTAGTGTAAACACGATACGCTACGCCGCCGCAAAGTTAGGACGCCCTTTGTGAATCTAGCCCATAGTCAATTAACAGGCCATGGTTAGTATATGCCATGACTGTGATGCTTTGCTTTTCAGGTGTGGCAGGAACGATACCCCCTGTGCTCCCACTGATCTTGACCCATTCATGTGAATGGGGTTGCTTGTGTGTGGTCTAAGGGGTTAAAACAGGTGGTAAGGAGGCAAAATAATGTAATAAAACTGGTGCAAAATCAGCCAATCAGCTTCTAACGTCAGCTTGTTCAATTAGGCTTTGACAAAAAAAAAAAACCTGGAAGCTGATTGGTTTCTATGCAGAACTGCACCAGATTTTGCACTCTCCTGTTTTAGTAAATCAACCCCCAGTGTGTGAAATATAACCGAAAAATTTGCTACAGGGGGGAAAAACCTTACACATAACATAGGATGCAGTAATTAAAATCACCACAAGATGGCGATATATATTACTGTGCGTGGAACTCTCAAACAGGAAGTGATGGAAAGTAGGAACAGGAAATGATGTAAGGTGAAAACACGACGTTATTTGTAAGGAAAAGACAGGAAGTTCTGGGAAAGAGAAGAACGAAGAAGAGAGGCGACCCTGGTGTCTTGCAGAATACACAGAGGAGGTAATAAGATATTATACAGACATCCCAACCTGCCTGACCAGAGCCAATTAAAGGGGTTGTAAAGGTTTGTTTTTTATTTTCTAAATAGGTTTCTTTAAGCTAGTGCATTGTTGGTTCACTTACCTTTTCCTTCGATTTCCCTTCTAAATGTTTTTTTTTTCTTTGTCTGAATTTCTCACTTTCTGTTTCTCCTCAGTAAGCTTGCCCCCATCACCCAAGTCGTTCTGGATGGGGGTTAGTCAGCCAGAACAGCTTACTGAGGAGAAACAGGAAGTGAGAAATTCAGAGAAAGAGAACAAAGAAACAAATCATTTAGAAGGGAAATGGAAGGAAAAGGAACCAACAATTCACTAGCTTAAAGAAACCTATTTAGAAAATAAAAAACGAACCTTTACAACCCCTTTAAATGCAGCTGGGTTCAAGGGTCTGGCTGCTGGAGCTGGGCTGCTGGTCCTGGGGTCTGGCTGCTGAAGCTGGGCTGCTGGTCCTGGGGTCTGGCTGCTGGAGCTGGGCTGCTGGTCCTGGGGTCTGGCTGCTGGGGCCTGACTACTGGAGCTGGGCTGCTGGTCATGAAGTCTGGCTGCTGGAGCTGGGCTGCTGGTCCTGGGGTTCGGCTGTTGGTCATGGGGTCCGGCTGTTGGTCATGGGGTCCGGCTGCTGGGGCCAGGGGTCTAGCTGCTGAAGCTGGGCTGCTGGTCCTGGGGTCTGGCTGCTGGGGCCTGACTACTGGAGCTGGGCTGCTGGTCATGAAGTCTGGCTGCTGGAGCTGGGCTGCTGGTCCTGGGGTTCGGCTGTTGGTCATGGGGTCCGGCTGCTGGGGCCAGGGGTCTGGCTGCTGAAGCTGGGCTGCTGATCCTGGGGTCTGCCTGCTGAAGCTGGGCTGCTGGTCCTTGAGTCTGGCTGCTGGGGCCTGACTACTGGAGCTGGGCTGCTGGTCATGAAGTCTGGCTGCTGGAGCTGGGCTGCTGGTCATGGGGTCCGGCTGCTGGGGCTGCTTTTATTGATTTCATGTTGGTAAAGGTTTGGTGAGAGACGATTCGCGCTTTTCAGTCTTCATGCTTTTCCAGTCTGTTACAGCGTGACGAATGTGCTATCTCCATTACGAACGCTAGTTTTACCAGAACGAGCGCTCCCGTCTCATAACTTGCTTCTGAGCATGCGTGTTTTTTTCCCGTCGTTAAAGCCATACACACGACCATTTTTCACGACGTGAAAAAATGCTCTGGAGCCTACACACCGTCGGCTTTTAATGACCGATTTAAAAATTCTATTTTTCTCGTCATGAAAAACGGTTGTGTGTACGCGGCATAAGAGTTTCTGGCTTTCTTCTGGTGCTTTGCAGGTGTTAAGGAAGAACCCCCGAGGCAGAGCATCTTATTACTGCTGCTGCAATACAGGTATTTGCTTCCACTTCCAGGCATAGATCGCCGCAGTATCCCGTGGCAACCTATGCCATGTCCGGTGCCTCCTCTGTCCCCCCTCCCGCTGTCTTCTAGGAGACACACATTTATCCAACTGTCCATCCAGAGCCTCTGGTTTATAGATCGGATACATCCTAAATATAGAGCCATTTATCCAACTGTCCATCCAGAGCCTCTGGTTTATAGACCGGATACATCCTAAATATAGAATCATTTATCCAACTGTCCATCCAGAGCCTCTGGTTTATAGATCAGATACATCCTAAATATAGAGCCATTTATCCAACTGTCCATCCAGAACCTCTGGTTTATAGATCGGATACATCCTAAATATAGAGCCATTTATCCAACTGTCCATCCAGAGCCTCTGGTTTATACACCAGATACATCCTAAATATAGAGCCATTTATCCAACTGTCCTTCCAGAGCCTCTGGTTTATAGACCAGATACATCCTAAATATAGAGCCATTTATCCAACTGTCCATCCAGAGCCTCTGGTTTATAGACCAGATACATCCTAAATATAGAGCCATTTATCCAACTGTCCATCCAGAGCCTCTGGTTTATAGACCGGATACATCCTAAATATAGAGCCATTTATCCAACTGTCCTTCCAGAGCCTCTGGTTTATAGACCGGATTCATCCTAAATATAGAACCATTTATCCAACTGTCCATCCAGAGCCTCTGGTTTATAGACCGGATACATCCTAAATATAGAGCCATTTATCCAACTGTCCATCCAGAGCCTCTGGTTTATAGACCAGATACATCCTAAATATAGAGCCATTTATCCAACTGTCCATCCAGAGCCTCTGGTTTATAGACCGGATACATCCTAAATACAGAACCATTTATCCAAATTACATGACCACATAGATAAGGACCACCGTAAAGTGAATGGAAAGTTATTACAGAAATTGTAACTGAATGCTCTGCACACTGCTATACACTTTAAAAATGTTCTATATTTCAGGAATTTTTAAATTTTTTAATTCTTGCAATAAATGTTCAAGCTGACAACTGTATCAAAGTAATCCCTCTCTGGATTGTTTATTTCTGCACAGGATTATTGAAGTAGTGAAGAGGACATCTAAGCAGTTGAAAAACAGATGCTGATCCATGATCCATCCTTAGAAGAACACAAGGATCTCTACAAGGACGTCATGATGGAGAATCAGCCGCCCCTCACATCACCGGGTAAGAGGAGACTTTATTGTAAAGGAGAGAGCAGTACGGAGGCTCCACCTAGATCCCCCATCATCTGATAAACACATAGAAACAATGTATTCAGTCAGTGTGTGTGTTTCCTACAGATGGATCCAGTAATGGGAACCCACCAGAGAGATGTCCCTGTCCTATGTATTCCCGGGATTCCACACAGGAAGGTCACACCATCCCCCACCATCATCAGGTAGGAGATCATCTCTGAGGTCTCCGGATATTTGTATTTATGTCTTGAGATTGTTCCTTTTTATAATTTTGTGGTTTTAGGGTGAGGAACTCATTGATATAAAAGCCGAGGTGAAGAAGGAAGAAGAAGAGACGTATGTGATGGGTGATCAGCAATTTATGAAGGAGAATAAGGTTATGGATCCTATTAAAGAAGAGGAATCTTCTCCAGATATCGGCTCAAGTGAGTAATAAGCGGAAATTGTTTAAGGCCACAAATGCCGCTAAAATCCAAATCCATCCTTCTTTAGAACCAGTTCAAGTGCTGACTTAATAAGATCCACAGGCAGTTTTACTCGCCAAGAAGTCTCAGAAGCAAATTCTTATGTACTTCATTATAGTCTGACACAATACAAAGGATGTTTCTCTTGGCCTTTCCAACTGTAAAGACAACGGCATTCTAAGCCTAATGTCCCGTACACACGATCGGAAATTCCACCAGCAAAAGTCCGATGTTAGCTTTTGGTCAGAAATTCCGACCGTGTGTATGCTCCATCAGACTTTTGCTGTTTGAATTTCCGCCAGCAAAAGATTGAAAACAGGTTCTCAATTTTTCCAACGGAAAAAGTTCTTATGGGAAATTCCGACCGTCTGTAGCAATTCCGATGCGCAAAATTCCTACGCATGCTCGGAAGCATTGAACTTCATTTTCACGGCTCGTCGTAGTGTTGTATGTCGCGGCGTTCTTGACGGTCGAAAGTTCAGAGAACTTTTGTGTGACCGTGTGTCTGCAAGACAAGCTTGAGCGGAATTCCATCTGAAAAACCATTGTGTGTACGCAGCATCAAAAGCAAATTCCAATATACTTCATTATAGTCTGACACAATACAAAGGATGTTTCTCTTGGCCTTTCCAAATGTAAAGACATTCTAAGACCAACTCCAGAGAAGTAGAAATTGTTAGAGGGCTGTACTAACTGGTAGTGAAACAAAGACTGGGTGAAACCAGAGGAACATATCAAATAATAGATTGTTGTGGAAGCAAACACTTATTGCTGGACTAACATAACAAAGGTCCATTTGAGAAGGACACAAGGATCTCTACAAGGACGTCATGATGGAGAATCAGCCGCCCCTCACATCACCGGGTAAGAGGAGACTTTATTGTAAAGGAGAGAGCAGTACGGAGGCTCCACCTAGATCCCCCATCATCTGATAAACACATAGAAACAATGTATTCAGTCAGTGTGTGTGTTTCCTACAGATGGATCCAGTAATGAGAACCCACCAGAGAGATGTCCCCGTCCTCTGTATTCCGAGCTAACAGTGGGGCCCAAACTGTAGGGTGGTGCACATTATTGTTAAGGAGAGAGCAGTACAGAGGCTCCACCTAGATCCCCCATCATCTGATAAACACATAAAAACAATGTATTCAGTCAGTGTGTGTGTTTCCTACAGATGGATCCAGTAATGGGAACCCACCAGAGAGATGTCCCCATCCGAGTGGAAACATCGGAGATAATGATATTGATGTTAAAGAAGAGTATAAAGAGGAGGATGAGGAGTATGGAGTGATTGAGGAGCGTTCAGGAGGACACGCGGATGTCACAATGGAGTCACCTAATACCAGCAACCCACCAGAGAGATGTCCCAGTCCTCTGTATTCCCGGGATTCCACACAGGAAGGTCACACCATCCCCCACCATCATCAGGTAGGTGGAGTTGGAGCATCTACAGCTTCAAAATGATTCCAAACTGTATGAGATAATGATCTCTGAGGTCTCCGGATTTTAGTGCTTTTGTTTTGAGGGTGTTCCTTTTGACCAATTTCGTGATTTTTTAGGATAAGGAATTCATAAATATAAAAGCCGAGGTGAAGAAGGAAGAAGAAGAAGAGACGTATGTGAGGGGGGATCAGCAGAGCACGAAGGAGGACGAGGTTATGGATGCCATTAAAGAGAAGGAATCTTCTCTGTATATCCACTCAGGTGAGTAATAATCACAAACTGATCACATTTTACTTGTACAAGTTTTCTTTAGTAATACATACACCAAACATGCAACCCTTTTAGTGATCTTAGAAGACACACAGCCCCCCCCCCCCCCCACTGCTGTACATCATATGAACTGTATATCTTCGTTCTTCAGTATGTTGCCATTTTTTCATGAAATGAGGTAAAGGAAGGTCCATCACTCTTCTTCACCATAACAATGTCATCAACACACAACTACTGTCTCCTCAATACAAGGAGTAAAAAAAACAAAACATAAAGTATTTTAAAAATTTCATTCCAACAGATGGACAGTATGTTCCAAAGGCCAATCCATTGGAGAAACATCCTATTGGATCTCCAGGTTGCACTGCAGAAGATGGTGACATTGCACAACATCCTCCAAAAGTAACACTTTACTGGTTTGTAAAACCAAGGGATCCTTCTAATCCCGAGGAATCTTTCGATAAATCCCAAACTGTGACCTCATATGGCTATCTAAGATCAACGGATCCTTCTGATAAATCCCATACTATGACCTCAGATGTCCATCTACCTCATATTATGACCTCAGATGTCCATCTAAGATCAACGGGTCCTTCTAATCCTGAGGAACCTTCTGAGAAATCCCATACTATGACATCAGATGTCCATCTAAGATCAATAGGTCCTTCTAATCCCGAGGAACCTTCTGATCAATCCCATACTATGACCTCAAATGTCCATCTAAGTTCTCACAGTACTGACAGACCAACAGATCCATCCAATCTCCAGAAATCTTCTTCAAGTCATGAGGGAGCTCACACAGGAGGGAGCTCATTGTCATGTTTGGTGTGTGGGAAACTGTTCACTAAGCAAAGAGCACTTCAAGCACACCAGAAAGCTCACAAGGCTAGGCCTCCACACTTATGTTTAGACTGTGGAAAACAGTTCACTACCAAAAGAGAACTTCAAGCACACCAGAAAACGCACAAGGCTAGGCCTCCACACTTATGTTTAGACTGTGGAAAACTGTTCACTAACAAAAGAGCACTTCAAGCACACCAGAAAGCTCACAAGGCTAGGCCTCCATACTTATGTTTAGACTGTGGAAAATTGTTTGCTAAGAAGCAAAGACTTGATGTACACCGGAGAATCCACACAGGCGAGCGTCCCTTTTCCTGCTCAGAGTGCGGGAGAAGCTTTTCTGAGAAACAAAACCTTATCGTACACCAGAGAATTCACACAGGCGAGCGTCCCTATTGCTGTTCAGAGTGCGGAAATACTTTTTCTGAGAAAGGAAGCCTTCACAAACACCAAAGACGTCACACCGGCGAGCGACCCTACAAGTGTTCCGATTGCGGGAAATGTTTTGCCGTTAAAAAATGCCTGCTTACACACCAGAGAATTCATACGGGTGAGCGCCCCTATTCTTGTTTGGAGTGCGGAAAAAGTTTTTCTGACTATGGAAACCTTCGTAAACACCAGAGAGTTCATACCGGTGAGCGTCCCTTTTCTTGCTTGCAGTGCGGAAAATGTTTTGCTGAACAAGGGAGCCTTCGTAAACACGAAAAACGATCACACTCCTGAGTGTCAATATTTATGTTCAGAGTGTGGGAAAAAATTTTTTTTTTCGAAGAAAGAACCCCTTCTTATACAACAGAGAACTCACTCAGGTGACGTCATTATTTATGTTCCATAAGAAACTTGTACGGACACGGGACTTGATTTTTCCATCACAATGATGGCGGTGAATATTGAGGACTACAAAGAAAAGAAGATGGTGGCGGACTAATGTGGGTACTACGCATGCCCGGTAGGGGCTCTTTTCTATCAGCAGTGAGCATGCTTGTCAGGTATTTAATTGCGACTTTAGTGAAAATAAATCCATGAAAAACTCCAATGAAATGAGACCAGTCTCTTGGCTAAAATACCAACCATTCTACTTTGTAATAAAGCTTTGTGATTGAGTCTAATATGTTGTATTTAAATGTTATTAAAAAAAAAATCATTCTTAAATTTCACATTTATAAATAATAAAACTCTATCAAATTATTGTTTTTCTTTAAAAAAAAAAAAAATATTGTGTAAATTTGATGTAAGGTATAATCTGTGCGTGTAATCATCGATATAACCCTTATAGAAGAATAGACCACAAAGCAGCCGGCAAAATGATGAAACGTAATGTAGATTGCAGCATTTACTGTATACATCACAAGGGGGTGACGGTATACCTCCCAACCGTCCCGGATTATGCGGGACTGTCCATGGATATCAACAAAATTCCAGAATCCCGAAGTCTCGGAGCCCAGGGCCGAATCAGGCTCAGGAACTTGGCTACAATAATGTATCTCTCAGTGGGTGCCCTGCCTGCTTTGACCTGCTTCCTGTGATAGACCTTTTGCTGTGCCTGACTTTATCAGTTTCAGTAATCACCTGAAGAACCAGATGCCCTCATTATCTGGTTTCCATCCGCAGAACTCCCTCTGCTACAGCACTGCTTGTTTCCAGAACATCTGACAATCCCTGCTTCTTAAAGCTCAGCATCCTCTGTTTACCGTCCTCAGGGGTGTAAAGCACTTAGCCACAAATGAGGAAGAAATACTGTACACCATATGAAAGGTCCATCTCCATTCCTCAATATAACGTCATGTTCCCAACAAATGAGGAGGAGATACTGTACACCATATGAAAGGTCCATCCCCATTCCTCAATATAACGTCATGTTCCCAACAAATGAGGAGGAGATATTGTACACCATATGAAAGGTCCATCTCCATTCCTCAATATAACGTCATGTTCCCAACAAATGAGGAGGAGATACTGTACACCATATGAAAGGTCCATCTCCATTCCTCAATATAAGGTCATGTTCCCAACAAATGAGGAGGAGATACTGTACACCATATGAAAGGTCCATCTCCATTCCTCAATATAAGGTCATGTTCCCAACAAATGAGGAGGAGATACTGTACACCATATGAAAGGTCCATCTCCATTCCTCAATATAACGTCATGTTCCCAACAAATGAGGTGGAGATACTGTACACCATATGAAAGGTCCATCTCCATTCCTCAATATAATGTCATGTTCCCAACAAATGCGTTCAGTAAGGAAAAAATTTGAGAAGACTTATGCCACGTACACACGATTGGTTCATCTGATGAAAACGGACCGATGGATTTTTTCATCAGATAACCGATGAAGCTGACTTTCATCAGTCTTGCCTACACACCATCGGTTAAAAATCTGACCGTGTCCAATGCGGTGACGTAAAACACAACGACGTTCTGGGAAAAATGAAGTTCAATGCTTCCGAGCATGCGTCGACTTGATTCTGAGCATGCGTGGATTTTTGACCGATGGATTTCCCCACAGACGATCGTTTTTTTCTATCTATTTTTTTTACAAACCAAAAATTTTAAAACGGGTTCTATTTTTTTTCACCGATGGGAAAAAAAAACTGATGGGGCCCACACACGATCGGTTCGTCCGATGAAAACGGTCCATCGGTCCATTTTCATCAGACGAAGCGATTGTGTGTACAGGGCATTAGAGGATGACCATAACAACATCATCGATGTATCTACTCCACAGCTAAATGTTCCATATAAAGGGTCCATCTCCATTCCTCAATATAACGTCATGTTCCCAACAAATGAGGAGGAGATACTGTACACCATATGAAAGGTCCATTTCCATTCCTCAATATAATGTCATGTTCCCAACAAATGAGGAGGGGATACTGTACACCATATGAAAGGTCCATCTCCGTTCCTCAATGTAATGTCATGTTCCCAACAAATGAGGAGGAGATACTGTATACCATTTGCAGTGGCAGCTGGTGCATTGTGGGCGCACGTGCCCCGCCACCCCTAACACCTCTGCCGCCCTCTCTATCCATGTGCTCGGCACCTTTCAGTGTAATTTAAAGCACCTGAGCCAGGGGCTCTAATAGGCTTCAAAATAGGATGGGCTCAGGGCGCAGAGCACTGCGTCCCATTTCCACCCTGTTACTCGGACTAACATCATCTTTCACATTATATAAAAAAATTGGGCTTACTGGTTTTACTGTTTTTTAATTTATGAAACCGTTTTTTTTTCCCAAAAAAAAGCGTTTGAAAAATTATTGCGCAAATACCATGCGAGACCGCCGCTTTATTCCTTAGGGTGTCTGCTAAAATATATATATCTATACATAGATAAAGTGAAAGATAGGGGGCGCTACAGATAGTGAATAACTAAATAATCATAAATAAAGAATAATAGTGATAATAACCAAGATTAGCAAAACAGTGAATAACCCCCAACTCATGAGGTTAAGTGTTGAATCAAATTAATTTTGTGCAAAAAAAGTCCATTAATAAAGTGCTGTTGATAATAAAACTTGTGCTCGAAGAATGATTCCAATCCACTAATAAAGGTTTCCACCTCCACCAGATCGAAACAATCACAAATGTGCTCAAGAATGGCACCTTAGTACAAGATGTTGACCTATTTAATTAAAAAGAGGTCAATAACAGCATATGGCAAAAGCCTTGGATTCCATGCGTGACTCTTCATCACTTGGTTCCACCAGACTCCATAGACATGAAGTAAACCAGAAGAAAGAGAAAACCGCCATAGGGTAATAACGTTTTTAATAAAATATATAAAATCAGACAGCGCCAAGTGGCCCCTTACTTTTGTTGGTGCCTTTCCCCGGCACTGAGGCTAATCAGCGTTGTATGTTTAGTGAAGAGACGGTTCCACGCTGAGGAAGCTTGCAGAGTAGCGTGCGTTCCACCTCTCGGATCCAGAGAGCCAGCGGGACCGGAAGTGCTTGATTTTGCGTGACCAGGCGCCTCGACGTACGTTTTGTGTTACCACGTCGCCAGGAAGCCTAGATATATAATGTTGGGGTAATTTTCTAGCAAAAAAAATATGATTTTTACATGAAGGAGAGAAGTGCCAGAATTGGCCCGGTAGGGAAGTGGTTAAGCCCGATGCCTGATCATGATACTTAGGTCTGACCACTTCTCTATCAAAGCTATCAAAACCACAGCAAGAAAGCCAGATACACAGGTAACTGAGCACACTCTTGGGTTGGGTCAGCTGGACCAAAGGGCAGGAAAGACAATAGGAGTCCAATAGACCCCTGATGTTTCCATAGGAGATTAGCGGTGGGACAGAGAGTATTTTCTAAATGCAAACTCCCTAAACTCTTGTGGTGCAGTACTATTTTTTTTGTCCAGGAAAGACAATAATAGTCCAGTGGACCCCTGATGTCTCCATGAAGAGAACCTGTCACTTGCCCAATTTTACCACATAGGGACTTGTTAGAGCTTATGGGATAGCTATAAAGTAAACTAATAATACATAAATAAAATGTTGTGCAACATTATAATTTTCTACTGCCATCTTCTTATTTTACAGGCTTCTGCTATATATAAAAATATATAATCTGGGTGGGGGTGTTAAATATATTTCTAACAAAAAATTTAGATTTTAATGTGTGAATGAAAGGAAAACAAATGCTCTCAAGCCAAAACGTATCAGGGGTCTGCATGGGACATAAATACAGAGAAAAAATATTTTATGATTGATTCAGTTTTATCTGAAGTATAATGTTCGTGTGTCATCATAACGTATGAAATATAACCGAAGAATTCCCTGCAAAGGGAAAAATGTTAACACATAAAGTAAGATGAAGTTATTAAAATCACCATTAGGTGGCAATATCACTTATTGCACATGGAATGCTCAGACAGGAAGTGATGTAGGGAAGGACAGGAAGTGATGTAGTGAAGGACAGGAAGTGATGTAGGGATGGACAGGAAGTGATGTAGGGAAGGACAGGAAGTTATGTAGGGAAAGACAGGAAGTGGTGTAGGGAAGGACAGGAAGTGATGTAGGGAAGGACATGAAGTGATGTAGAGAAGGGCAGGAAGTGATGCGCAGTAGGAATAGGAAGTGATGTAGGAAAAAAACACGCCCGATATATAAGGGAAAAATAGGAAGTTACTTGAGAGACAAGAACGAGGTGGAGAGGAGACATTGCTGGATTACACAGAGGAGGTAATAAGATATTATTTTATATTTACAACCAGTAACCCCCCGTCATGTCCGTCCTCTTCCTCCATAGTCACTGTGATGTATTTTATCTCCAACATCCACTACTACAGACATATCACATCCTGTATATTCGAGTTATATTATAATATGTGTCCAGATACATCCTAAATATAGAACCATTTATCCAACTGTCCATCCAGAGCCTCTGGTTTATAGACCGGATACATCCTAAATATAGAACCATTTATCCAACTGTCCATCCAGAGCCTCTGGTTTATAGACCGGATACATCCTAAATATAGAACCATTTAACCAACTTTCCATCCAGAGCCTCTGGTTTATAGACCAGATGCATCCTAAATATAGAACCATTTATCCAACTGTCCATCCAGAGCCTCTGGTTTATAGACCGGATACATCCTAAATATAGAACCATTTATCCAACTGTCCATCCAGAGCCTCTGGTTTATAGACCGGATACATCCTAAATATAGAACCATTTAACCAACTTTCCATCCAGAGCCTCTGGTTTATAGACCAGATGCATCCTAAATATAGAACCATTTATCCAACTTTCCATCCAGAGCCTCTGGTTTATAGACCAGATACATCCTAAATATAGAGCCATTTATCCAACTGTCCATCCAGAGCCTCTGGTTTATAGACCAGATACATCCTAAATATAGAACCATTTATCCAACTGTCCATCCAGAGCCTCTGGTTTATAGACCAAATACATCCTAAATATAGAACCATTTATCCAAATTACATGACCACATAGATAAGGACCACCGTCAAGTGAATGGAAAGATATTACAGAAATTTTAGATGAATGCTCTGCACACTGCTATACACTCTTACATATTTCTATATTTCAGGAATTTTGGAATTCTTGCTCAAGCTGACAAATTGTATCAAAGTAATCCCTTTCTGGATTGTTTAATTGTGCACAGGATAAAGGAAGTAGTGAAGAGGAAATCTGGCCAGCTGAAGAAAACCTGCCACTCCCATGATCCATCTTTAGAAGGACACAAGGATCTCTACAGGGACGTCATGATGGACAATCAGCCGCCCCTCACATCACCGGGTAAGAGGAGACTTTATTGTAAAGGAGAGAGCAGTACGGAGGCTCCACCTAGATCCCCCATCATCTGATAAACACATAGAAACAATGTATTCAGTCAGTGTGTGTGTTTCCTACAGATGGATCCAGTAATGGGAACCCCCCAGAGAGATGTCCCCGTCCTCTGTATTCCCGGGATTCCACACAGGAAGGTCACACCATCCCCCACCATCATCAGGTAGATGAGGAACAATCACTGATAGTATCATTAGGATCTGTACATTATCTGCATTGTTACCATTGATGTCATTTTTATTCTATATTCAGAGTGGAAACCTGAGAGAGTCTAAAGTTGAGGTTAAAGAAGAGATAAAAGAGGAGGATGATGAGGATGGGGGGATGGAGGAGTTTCCAAAAGGACACAAAGATCTGTACCAGGACACCATGGTGGAGTCATCCAGCTACAGAAACTCACCAGAGGGATGTCCCCGTCCTCTGTATTCCCAGGATTCCACACAGGAAGGTCACACCATCCCCCACTGTTACAAGGTTGGTGGGACGGAGAATCTAGAACATACACTTACAGTGACAATGTGTGGATTTTTTATGTGATCTCACAATATTAACCTCTTGACCACCGCCCCATGTCAAAAAGACGTCCTCCTTTTTAAAGTTGAATATCTCGATAACGGCAGCAGCTGCTGCCACAACCGAGACATTCATCTTTTCAGGGGGCGGTGGTGTACACGATAACGGCGGTCTCCGTGGCGGATTCGCTGCGAGATCGCCGTTATCGGTGGCGGGAGAGGGGCCCCCCCCCTCCCGCCGCTCTCCCGCGCCCTCCGCCGCTTACCGGAGCCGTCGGTAGCAGCGGAGGGGATCGGATGTGTCCGGCAGCTGAGCGGGGATGGGACTGAAGGAGAAATCTCCTTCACCCGTCCTCATAGCTCTGCTGGGCGGAAGTGACGTCAAAACGTCAGTCCCGCCCAGCCTCTTAAAGAAACATTTTTTTTTTTTGTCATTTGAAAAAATGACATTTTTTTTTTTTTTTTTTTTTTTTTTGCATTTAAGTCTAATTATGAGATCTGAGGTCTTTTTGACCCCAGATCTCATATTTAAGAGGACCTGTCATGCTTTTTTCTATTACAAGGGATGTTTACATTCCTTGTAATAGGAATAAAAGTGATCAATTTTTTTTTTTTTTTTTTTTCAGTGTAAAAAATTATAAAACTAAATAAAAATAAATAAGAAAACCAAAAAAAAAATTTTTAAAGCGCCCCGTCCCGACGAGCTCGCGCGCAGAAGCAAACGCATACGCGAGTAGCGCCCGCATATGAAAACGGTATTCAAACCACACAAGTGAGGTATCGCCGCGATCGTTAGAGTGAGAGCAATAATTCTAGCCCTAGACCTACTCTGCAACTCAAAAAATGCAACCTGTAGAATTTTTTAAACGTCGCCTATCGAGATTTTTAAGGGTAAAAGTTTGACGCCATGCCACGAGCGGGCGCAATTTTTAAGCGTGACATGTTGGGTATCATTTTACTCGGCGTAACATTATCTTTCACAATATATAAAAAAATTGGGCAAAATGTATTGTTGTCTTATTTTTTAATTCAAAAAAGTGATTTTTATCCAAAAAAAGTGCGCTTGTAAGACCGCTGCGCAAATACGGTGTGACAAAAAGTATTGCAATGACTGCCATTTTATTCCCTAGGATGTCTGCTAAAAAAAATATATAATGTTTGGGGGTTCTGATTAATTTTCTAGCAAAAAAATTGTGATTTTCACATGAAGGAGAGAAGTGCCAGAATTTACCTGGTGGGCAAGTGGTTAAAGCTCTTATCTTACAGATGATATTCTCTCTCATTTTTTTGATTTAGAGTGGAGATCCAATCGATATAGAATTTAAGGTTAAAGCAGAAGAAGAAGAAGAAGAGACGTATGTGATGGGTGATCAGCAGAGCCCGAAGGAGGACGAGGTTATGGATACCATTAAAGAGGAGGAATCTTCTCTGCAGATCAACTCAGGTGAGTAAAGATCAGAAACTTTTCACATTTTACTTTTACAAGTTTAAGGCCACAAATGTCGTTATAATCCAAAGCCATCATTCTTGAGAACCAGTTGGCATACAAGTGCTGACTTGACAGAATCCACAGGCAGTTTAACCCTCCATGAAGTCTCAGACTCAAAGTCCAATATAGTTCATTATAGTCTTTACACCTGGAAAGTCCAAGAAAAAGAATCCCTTGTATTGTGCCAGACAATGAGACTCTAATGCACACGGTCGGAATTTCCGACAACAAATGTTCCATGTGAGCTATTCATCGGACATTCCGACCGTGTCTAGGCTCCATCGGACTGTTGCTGTCGGCATTGACTTCAATGGCATGCAATACCGCAGGAGGCGGGGGCCACCGGAGAACCTTGGAAACAGCCGGAAAGGCCAGAGGACAGCTCGGCTGACCTCAGCAAACCCCGGGAGCTGAGTATTTCTGTGTCTTTCCGAACATTACTGATGGTGCCATTTGGCTCCGGCGCCCCCCCACCACCGCAGGCCAAACGCGGTACTGCGCACCGATTTGGCCTGACTCCTGCTCGTTTTGCGAGGCAACACTCGCAAACCGAGTTAGGATTTTTTTACATATAGTGCTTGCATTGCGAAAACGCTCGTTAGCGGCGTTACTTGTTACTTTGTGGCAGGAGGCGGGGGCACCGGAAAACCGAGGAAACAGCCGGAAAAGACCCGAGGGCAGCTCGGGTGACCTCGGGAACTGAGTATTTCTGTGTCTCTCCGAGCATTACTGACGGCGCCAATTGGCTCCTGGCGCCCCCCCACCACTGCAGGCCAAACGCGGTACTGCGCACCGCTTTGGCCTGACTCCTGCTCATTTTGCGAGACAACACTCGCAAACCGAGTAAGGATTTTTTAAAATACAGTGCTCGCATTGCGAAAATACTCGTTAACCGCGTTACTCGCAATCCGAGATTCCACTGTACATACACCAAATATGTAACCCTTTGAGTGATCTCAGAGGTCTCCCCCCCCCCCCCCCCCACTGCTGTACATCATATGAACTGTATATCTTCGTTCTTCAGTATGTTGCCGTTTTTTTCATGAAATTAGGTAAAGGAAGGTCCATCACTATTCTTCACCATAACAATGTCATCAACACACAACTACTGTCTCCTCAATACAAGGAGTAAAAAAACAAACATAACGTATTTTTTACATTTCATTCCAACAGATGGACAGTATGTTCCAAAGGCCAATTCATTGGAGAAACATCCTATTGGATCTCCAGGTTGCACTGCAGAAGATGGTGACATTGCACAACATCCTCCAAAAGTAACACTTTACTGGTTTGTAAAACCAAGGGATCCTTCTAATCCCGAGGAATCTTCTGATAAATCCCATACTATCACTTCATATGGCTATCTAAGATCAATGGATCCTTCTGGTCCTGAGGAACCTTCTGATCAATCCAATGTTATGACTTCAGATGTTCATCAAAGTTCTCACAGTACTGACAAATCAACAGATCCATCCAATCCCCAGAAATCTTCTTCAAGTCATGAGGGAGCTCATACAGGAGGGAGCTCCTTGTCATGTTTGGTGTGCGGGAAACTGTTCACTAAGAAAGGAGCACTTCATGCACACCAGAAAGCTCACAAGGCTAGGCCTCCACACTTCTGTTTAGACTGTGGAAAACTGTTCACAAAGAAAGGAGCACTTCAAGCACACCAGAAAACTCACAAGGCTAGGCCTCCACACTTATGTTTAGACTGTGGAAAACTGTTCACCAAGAAAAAAGAACTTCATGCACACCAGAAAACTCACAAGGCTAGGCCTCCATATTTATGTTTAGACTGTGGAAAACTGTTCACTAAGCCAAGAGCACTTAAAGCACACCAGCAAGCTCACAAGCCTAGGCCTCCACATTTATGTTTAGACTGTGGAAAATTGTTTGCTAAGAAACAAAGACTTGATGTACACCGGAGAATCCACACGGGCGAGCGTCCCTTTTCCTGTTCGGAGTGCGGAAGAAGTTTTTCTGAGAAACAAAACCTTCTCATACACCAGAGAATTCACACAGGCGAGCGTCCCTATTGCTGTTCAGAGTGCGGAAAAACTTTTTCTGAGAAAGGAAGCCTTCACAAACACCAAAGACGTCACACCGGCGAGCGACCCTACAAGTGTTCCGATTGCGGGAAATGTTTTGCTGTTAAAAGATGCCTGCTTACACACCAGAGAATTCATACGGGTGAACGCCCCTATTCTTGTTTGGAGTGCGGAAAAAGTTTTTCTGACCATGGAAACCTTCATAAACACCAGAGAATTCATACCGGTGAGCGTCCCTTTTCTTGCTTGAAGTGCGGAAAATGTTTTGCTGAACAAGGGAACCTTCGTAAACACGAAAAAAAATCACACTCGTGAGTGTCAATATTTATGTTCAGAGTGTGGAATTTTTTTTTTGCCAGGAACACTACAGAACTCACTCAGGTGACCGTCCCTATTTATGTTCCATAAGAAACTTGAGCAGAAAATGTACGGACATGTGACTTGATTTTTCCATCACAATGATGGTGGTGAATATAGAGGACTACAAAGAAAAGAAGATGGTGGCGGACTAATGTGGGTACTGTGCATGCCCAGTAGGGACTCTTTTCTATCAGCAGTGAGCATGCTTGTCAGGTATTTAGTTGTTACTTTAGTAATAATGTAAAAAATAAATCCATGAAAAAATAAATCCATGAGAATAGCCACATGGCTAGAATACCGATCCTTCTACTTGTATTAAAGCTTCGTGATTGAGTCAAATAATATGTTGCATATCAATGTTAATTTTTTTTTTTCATTCTAAAATTTCACATTTTCAAATAATAAAACTCTATCAAATTATTGTTTTTCTTTAAAAAAATGTATTGTGTGAATTTTATGTAAGGTATAATCTTTGCGTGTAATCACAGATGTAACCCTTATAGAAGAATAGACCACGAAGCATCCGGCAAAGTGATGAAACATAGATTGCAGCATTTACTGTATATATCACAAGGTGGTGACGTTATACCTCCCAACCGTCCCGCATTACGCGGGACTGTCCATGGATATCAACAACATTTTAGAATCCCAAAGTCTCGGAGCCCAGGACCGCAACAGGCTTAGGAACTTAGCCACAAGAAGAGCCCTCTTGTCATTTCGACCTCAGGGCCAGTTACGTGACAATCATGTTGTGTTCCCAACAAATGAGGGGGAGATACTGAGATTTACAGGCTTGGCTGGCTTAAATCAGGTTTGGTCTCCACCCAGAGCCTGGCCACATTAATCACCTTGCAGGTGGACAGACAGACATGGAGAAGGCCATATGAAAGGTCCATCTCCGTTCCTCAATATAATGTCATTGTCAGGACCTGGACATGAACCTGGGACCTCTTCTGTGTCTGGCATTGACTCTTCCCACTGAGCTATCTGGGATGCTGGACAGTTCCCTGCCTGATCTGCTGGATAAACCTATCTGATCCATTAGACTACTCTGCTTGGTGTCTTGATTGCTGTTAAACCTTGAACTCCTTGCTCCTCCCCATGAAATTCCTATAAAAGCATTGTCTCAGCACTTCCTCTTTGCCAGGTTATTGCGCCTTCCCTGCCAGTGCCTTGCTGTTGTCTTTCCTGCTGCCATCTGTACCTACAACCACTCGTGATTGACCCTTGGCTTGTTCCTGGACTACTCTACTGCCTGATCCCAACCTGCAACCACCCGTGATTGACCCTTGGCTTGTTCCTGGGCTACTCTACTGCCTGATCCCAACCTGCAACCACCCGTGATTGACCCTTGGCTTGTTCCTGGGCTACTCTACTGCCTGATCCCAACGTGCAACCACCCGTGTTTGACCCTTGGCTTGTTCCTGGACTACTCTACTGCCTGTGTAGGAAGGCCGGTTTAACGATCGGGTTGAAAAAAATGTCAGTGTTTCTAGACCATTAAAAATTTCATTTTTTACTTCCCCAAAAACGGTCGTGTGTACGCGGCATTCGTTTTGTTTTTTACAATGAAATGCTTTGAGAATTGTAAAGGGCGCTGCGAATGCAGAAAAGGTTGAGAAATATTGTCTTATAACTAGAACTAATGTTCACTGATTTAGACCATCCATTGTAGTACGTCCACTGACAGTTTTATGGAACGTTATACACTAAATATTGTGTGCATCTCTTAAGCCCCGTACACATGATCGGAATTTCCGATGGAAAAAAGTCAGACAGAAATTTTCCATTGGGAATCCCAACCGTGTGTATGCCCCATCATGGACATCCGCTGAAATTTTTTAAGGGGGGGGCACTTTGGCAGTGGTGATACAGTCGCATTTAAAACTTTCTTCAAACGCTAGCGGGGGTTAAAAGTGGCCGCTAACGGCCGAATAGCGCAGCTAAAACAATGGTAAAATGCCGCTTTTTAGCGGCGCTTTACCGATAACGCGGCCAGCTGGCAGTGGGAAATAGCTCTTGAGATAATTCAGCTTCACTCAATGCCCATATAAATATAGCCTAGAGAATGTACAGACCCCCCATTATGCACAGACCCCTCCATTCAGCACAGATGGACCCCCCTTCAGCACAAACCCCCCCATTCCGCACAGACCCCTCTATTCAGCACAGACCCCCCCTTCAGCACAGATGGACCCCCTTTAAGCACAGACCCCCTTCAGCACAGATGGACCCCCATTCAGCACAAACCCCCTGCTTCAGCACAGACGGACCCCCATCCCATTTAGTACTTCAGATCAGCCATAAGCGCGGCACAGGCAGCAGGTTCCCTCCCCCTGTGTACACATAAACATTGGAGGGGGAGGCGGCTTCACTCTGCTCGCTGTGCCTGTGTGACATCCGGCCCGGAACTGCTCAGACAGCCCGCGGCCGCGAGACTCTTCAACACCTTCTTGATGTTCCAGGGGGGTCATTTACCCCCTCTTGCCCTATGGAGCGGACGCCCATGTACCCCATCAGACCTTTTTCCGAGGAATTCCATCAGAGTTTACATAGAGAACATGTTCTTTTTTACTCCGATGGAATTCCGATGTGAGTTTGGTCGGACAAAGGTCCAATTGTGTGTACGGGGCTTTAGATGTCAGAAGTCATTGGGAGCTATGCATTTTTCCAAATTTTATTCCAGAGCCTCTAATTTATAGACCAGATATATCCTAAATATAGAACCATTTATCCAACTGTCCATCCAGACCCTCTGATTTATAGACCGGATACATCCTAAATATAGAGCCATTTATCCAACTGTCCATCCAGAGCCTCTGGTTTATAGACCCAATACATCCTAAATATAGAACCATTTATACAACTGTCCATCCAGAGCCTCTTCTTTATAGACCAGATACATCCTAGTGTTGGGTGAACAGTTCGAGCTGAGCAAAAGTCTGATGGACCCCTAATGTCCCCACAGTAGACATGTGCAGTTCGTTGCGTCCGAATTTCCGAAAATACGTACATTCAGAAGCATCCGAAACCCGAATTGCTATGCTTCAGAATTTTACAAAATTTCGTTGACGAATTTTCGGATCCAAATTTCTTACAGAACGGGTCGAATGTTCGTTAACTTTTCGTAACAATTACGAACATTCGTTATGATGAATTAGCAAAGCCAGGAAGTCAGCACAGCAGCAGCACTGCTGACTTCCTGAGTTTGCTTTTTAAATTCATCATAACGAATGTTCGTACTTTTACGAATCCAACGAAAATTCGTATTTCGTACGAATCCAAATTGATTTTCGGACACGAATTACGAATTAGCGGCAAAATACTAAACGGAACGAAACTAAACAAATTTATTGATGCCGCCCATGTCTACCCCACAGGAGTCTTATGATCCACTGATGTCTACATAGGGGTCTGATGGCCATATGATGTCTACATTGGCATCTGATGGACCCCTGATGTATCCACATGAGTCTGATGAACCCCCTGATGCCTCTACGGGAGTCTGATGGAGCCCCTGATGTCTCCACATGAGTCTTATAGACCCCCTGATGCCTCCACAGGAGTCTGATGGACCCCCTGATGTCTCCACATGAGTCTGATGGACCCCCTGATGTCTCCACATGAGTCTGATGGACCCCCTGATGTCTCCACAGGAGTCTGATGGAGCCCCTGATGTCTCCACATGAGTCTGATGGACCCCTGATGTCTCCAAATGAGTCTGATGGACCCCCTGATGTCTCCACAGGAGTCTAATGGACCCTCTGATGCCTCCACGGGAGTCTGATGGACCCCCTGATGTCTCCACATGAGTCTGATGGGCCTCCTGATGTCTCCACAGGAGTCTGATGGAGCCCCTGATGTCTCCACATGAGTCTGATGGACCCCCTGATAACTCCACAGGACTCTGATGGACCCCCTGATGTCTTCACATGAGTCTGATGGACCCCCTGATGTCTTCACAGGAGTCTGATGGACCCCCTGATGCCTCCACTGGAGTCGAATGAACCCCTGATGTCTCCATAGAAATTGTATGGACCCGATGTCTCCACAGGAGTCTTATATACCTCTGATGTCTCCATAAAGAGAACCTGTCACTTGCCCCTGCAAATGGGGGCTTGTTAGAAATAATTTGTGATAGCAAAGTAAAATAACGTAAAGTAAAATAATAATAAAAAAAAAACAGGGCACCCTTATTGCACAAGTGTGCATAAACATGAGCACCGGGTGTAACTGTCCGCTTATCATTGTGGATCTTGTTCAGCACTTACTGCTGAGTGGAACCTTTCTGCCTCCCTTTGGTTCCCTGGGGAATGTTTTGATCAGCAGGATTACAAGACCACTCCTTCTTCCTGTCTTAGAAAGAAAGCTTTTTCCTGTATCTCAGATGCCACATGTTAGCTGTCTGCATAGGATTTCATGGAAGATGTCTGCAGAAAATCCCTAAAGCTTAAAGTTTGTACCCCCCTTGGCAAGTGGATCGAGGTATGCAGAAAAGTGTGCATTGTTATAAAGGTGTATATGTTCTAGAGATAAACCCTGTTCATGCTGTTTGGTTTTAAATACGCTATGCATGTAACCATGTTTCTTTGAATGTTCAATGTAATTAGATGTGTGTGCAGACAACTGTAATTAACCCTGTAACCCCCTTTTTGGTGACAACTGTAAATAAGTGTTTTATATGTCATTTACAGTTTTCACGGTGCTATGGTGCTATGGTGCTTACGATATTCATGTTTACGGTGCTCAAGGAGATAAAGAAAATAATATTCAACCCTGCTGCGCACCTTTGTTCCGAAAGAATAAAACTACTGCACCCGTCAGAAGCTCTCCTCTTGTTATTTATTCGATGCCAAAGGGGCCGTAACAGTGAAAACTCGTCGCTGCGGTGGAGACTCGACATCACCAGCTGCGTCGCTGTCTTCATCGAACTGTGAGTAAAGGCTTCCCAACGCCTCGCAAGACACGTGCGGACGCCATCTTGGCAACAGAGACTTGGCTAAAAAAGTAAACGTGTCACGTGGACTTTTAAATATAGCGGGCTCTTTATATGTGATCCGGAAGCCACCCTTAACTACTATGCGAGCCAAATAGTTAATATTTTGCTAAACCAGTGATCAAGTTATTATATTCGTGTTTAGAGGCCTAGTGTCAGATTTAAAGCAACGCTATCTTCCAAGTTCCTAATCCACTAAACTGCAGTTATTTACGTAAAGGGTTAATTGTCTGGTTAGAAAGTGTCAGCAGTATATTCGTTTAAAACATTTTGTAGTACTGTATGCATTGTTTGCTAATCTTTAGTTACAAGTGTGAACACCTGTTATCTGTCGTAGCCCTTAGTAGCAAGTTTGAGCCAACACTCATTCAAGTTAGGTTTCAGGCACACTCACACTTGAAAGGCAAAGGCACACTAGAACAAAATGTTGTCACCTGCTGAAGAAACAGACAAACCCACAGAGTCACAACAGGTACGATCCAGCTCTAGAGAGCGAAGCCTAACAGAAAAGGGCAAAGAAATGCACGAAGAAACAGTTAAGAAAAATGAAAAGGCATTCAACAAGGTGTGCAACTCTTGGAAGGAGCTAGCAAAGGAATGTAGGACAAAGTTAAAAGGTTTCTGCTCAACTGAAGACCTTAATACAAGATTGAAAGAGATTAAAGCCAAAGAAGCGTTAGTGCACCAACAGTATGAGTCCATGTGCCGAAATAATTCCATTACCCCGTACGTTGTTAAGAAAATGGATGCATGCACCGCGTTAACGGCTGAAATCTGCAACCTCATCAGCAAGCGGCTAGAGAATGTAGATGAAATCTTTAACGATCAACTTGAGAAGGAAAGGGTGAGGATGGTGCTTAATAAAGAAGAGCATGAGTCAGTCTTTGGAAACTCAGAAACAGAAACTGTCCTCTCAGAGTCATTACCAGACTCCAACGCAAGCTCAAGAGCCACTTCCAGATCTAGCAAACGTGCTGACGCAGAAGCAGATCTTGCAGCCAAAATAGAACAGGCAAAGGCGACGCAACAGATGCGCGAGGAGCAAGCTAAGCTGAACAAACTAGAGGCAGAAATTAAACTGAAGTTGGATGAGGAAAAGACAAGACTACAACAGCTACAAGCAGAAAATGAAGTCAAGGTAGCTGCAGCAAGAGTGAAAGCCTACAACGCTTATGATAGTCTTGAAATTTACGAACAGGAGACAGACCACAATGTGCAATACCTCTGCCAAAATAATGAACCACGAAACTCATTGAATCCAAAGGCTGTGCCATTTCAACCTTTAAATACACCACTTGGGGTGTCAAGACCAAATGAAGAAGTTAGTCTAACCCCAGGACTTGCAAGTCTGCTTATCTCCAACCGTCTCCCTATACCTGAACCAACTGTATTCACAGGTGATCCTTTGAAGTTCATAGATTGGAAGATATCCTTTATGGTGCTGATTGATCAGAAACCACTCCCTGTGTGCGAAAAAATGCTGTACTTGAAGAGGTATCTCGGTGGTGAAGCTCGTAAGGCAGTGGAAGGGTTCTTCTACCGAAATTCAGAAGATGCCTATCTAGGTGCTTGGGGAATCCTACAGGACAGGTATGGAGGTCCATTCATAGTGCAAAGAGCCTTCAGAGAAAGGTTGGCTAAATGGCCAAAGATATCAGCAAATGACCCTGTAGCATTAAGAGAGTTTGCGGATTTCCTTCAAGGTTGTGTGGAGGCCATTCCTCATGTTAAAGGCCTAGCTATTCTAAATGATTGTGAAGAAAACCACAAGCTTCTCAAGAAACTGCCTGAATGGATCGTGCGCAGATGGGGTCGCATCGCCGTGGACGAGCTGGACAAGTCCCAAGAATACCCAACCTTTGCTCGTTTCACAGAGTTCCTGCAAAGGGAAGCTAAGATTGCATGCAACCCCATTGCCTCTCCTTTTCTCCTCAGTACCAAGACTACAGATGAGAGAATTCCCAAGAGAGCCAAGGCGCTCAACACAAGCACTCAAATGAAGCCCTCTACCTTCAACGTTCCAAATATCTCAGCTTCAAGACCGAAACCACCTTGCCTAGTCTGCAAAGACGAAACACACGGTGTCGCTAAATGTCTGACTTTTGCGGCAAAAACCATCGATGAAAAGAGGGCCTTTATTCACGAAAACCATCTCTGTTTTGGTTGCTTAAGAAAGGGCCACACTACAAAAGACTGCAAAGGAAGACACACCTGTAGCATATGCAGTCGACGTCATCCAACCTGTTTGCACATACAGAGAGACACTGAGCCTGTCAAGGCATCAAACGATGATTCAGTAGGCATGAGAAATAAGGCAAACGACAACGTTCCCAAAGTTATGTCCCATACTTTGACAAGACATACGTCTGCCACATCCTGCATTGTTCCAGTTCTGTTGTCAGCTACTACGGAGCCTCAGAGGGAAATCCTCACTTATGCCTTACTTGACACACAGAGTGATTCAACCTTTATTCTGGCAGACCTGGTATCGAAGTTAAGTGTGAGCACCAAGCCATTACAGCTAAGGCTCAGCACAATGACAGCGGTTGACACAGTTATTTCAAGCCAAATTGCTCACGGTCTGCAAGTGCGTGGCTTCAACTCCGAAGTTCAAGTCCAACTCCGTCAAGCCTATACAAGAGATTTCATTCCAGTAGATAAGTCTCACATCCCCACTAAGGAGACTGCACTCCAGTGGTCACACCTCAAACACTTGGCAAACAAGTTACAGCCACTTCAAGATTGCGAAGTAGGACTACTGATCGGTTATGACTGCCCATCAGCACTGGCTCCCTTGGAGGTTGTTATCGGCTCCGAAAATGAACCCTTCGCTCAAAAAACTATGCTCGGCTGGAGCATTGTAGGATCAGCAAATCCACATCTTGATAGACCGGGTAGCCAGAGCTTCGTACACAGAGTCGCAGTGAAAGAAATGCCAATGCCGCCGGTCGCTGATGTGTTAAAGGCTTTAGAAATGGACTTCATTGAAAGAAATTATGAAGATAAGTACGTGTCTCAAGATGATGTTCGCTTCGTGCAGTTTCTCTCGGAAACTATAATGAAAAGGAAAGATGGACACTACGAGATGCCGTTACCCTTCAAAGACAACAGTCAACTGGCACTACCAAACAATAAGAGGCTGGCCCTTATTCGACTTCATCATCTAAAGAAAAGATTAAAGGGAAATAGACAGTACCATGAACACTACACTGCATTCATGGAAGAAACAATCAGAAAAGGTGATGCAGAACCAGCCCCTTCATTATCAGAGGAAGAGACAGTGTGGTACATCCCACATCACGGGGTTTATCACCCCAAGAAGCCAGACAAGTTAAGAGTTGTCTTTGATTGTTCAGCAAAGTTCAAAGGCATCTCCCTAAACGATACCTTGCTGACAGGTCCCGACCTGATAAACTCTCTAGTGGGAGTCCTCTGTCGCTTCAGGAAGGAAGCAGTTGCTGTGATATGCGACATTGAAAAGATGTTCCATCAGTTCTATATCCCCTCAGGAATGCGCAATTACTTAAGGTTCCTTTGGTGGGAGAACGGTCAGTTGGAAACAGAACCGAAAGAATACAGAATGGCAGTTCACCTTTTCGGTGCCAGCTCCTCTCCAGGATGTGCCAATTTCGGCCTTAAGTATCTTGCACGACAACACAAGTCAGAACATCCCTCAGCATCAGCCTTCATCGAGAAGAACTTTTATGTCGACGACGGCCTAACTAGCGTTCCAACAGTCAGCGAAGCTTCGAATCTAATCCTCGAAACTCAAGGATTATGTAAAAATGCCGGCCTACGACTGCATAAGTTCAACTCTAATAAAAGGGACGTCCTGTCCTGTATTGCTCCGTCAGAAAGAGCAACAACTAGTGTACCTGTCAAACTTAGCCCAGACTCAACAACAGAAGGACAAGTACTTGGCATTCAGTGGTCAATTGAAAACGACACCTTCAGTTTCAGTGCTGACATAAAGGATCAACCCTCAACTCGTCGTGGTATCCTGTCAGTCGTAGCCTCCCTTTATGATCCTCTAGGCTTTATAGCCCCCTTCATACTGAGTGGCAAGTGCATTCTCCAAGAGCTTTGCCGCAGAGGCATCAGTTGGGATGAAGCACTTCCTGAGAGCTTATGTCCACGGTGGGAGGCTTGGAAGAGTAGTCTGCAAGCTTTAAGGGAAATCAAGATACCCAGATGTTACCATCCCCCAGACTTTGGTAACAGAATGAAAGTGGAACTACACCACTTTTCCGATGCCAGCAACATAGGATATGGTGCCTGTTCGTACCTTAGGTACAAAAATGACAGAGATCAAGTCCATTGCAGCTTCGTAATGGCCAAGGCAAGAGTTGCACCAACGAAGATTGTGAGCATCCCAAGGCTTGAACTCTCAGCTGCCGTCACTGCAGCAAGGTTGAGTGTCATGTTGAAGGCAGAACTTGAAATAGAAGTTGACAAAGAGTTCTTCTGGACAGACTCCCAAGTAGTCTTAGCCTATATCAATAATGAAGCGAGAAGGTTTCACGTGTTTGTAGCCAATCGTGTTCAACTCATAAGGGAGATTACAGATCCAACCCAGTGGCATTATGTGGATACGACACAAAACCCAGCCGACCATGCATCCAGGGGTCTACATGTAGCGGATATCTCCACCTCAAGTTGGTTATCTGGGCCTAGTTTCCTTTGGAGATCTGAAGTGCACGCATCTTCAAGCTCTTCAGCAGAACTAATTGTAGGCGACCCTGAAGTCAAACCTGTTACAACCCTTGCATCACAAGCCAATGAACAAACTGATACTCTAAATCGTCTGAGCAGGTTCTCCAGTTGGTCAATGCTCATTAAGGTGATTGCAAGAATCAGGAGAATAAAAACGAAGACGTATCACTGCAGCAATCTTGTGTCTGTGGAGGAACGTAAGGAGGCCAGGGAGGTAGTGATAGGTCTAGTTCAACAGCAAGTTTTCCCCCAAGAGCTAAAACTCCTTCAAAGAGGAGATAGTCTCCCAAGTTCAAGCCCTCTTAGCTGCCTTGACCCCATTCTGGTTCAAGGACTTCTTCGTGTTGGTGGAAGGCTGTCAAGATCAACTCTTAGTCAAGAAACAAAGCACCCAGTCATCCTCCCAAAAGAAGGGCACATTACCCAGTTAATCCTGTCCCACTATCATGCAGCCATTCATCACCAGGGCCGCAGCCAAACTCTAACAGAACTCAGAGCAAATGGATTTTGGGTGCTTGGTGGAAGCAAGTCAGTTGCCAAGTTAATACATAAATGTGTACAGTGTCGAAAGCTCCGGCGTCCCACAGAGGAGCAGCGTATGTCAGAGCTCCCCGAAGAACGCGTAGAAGTTTCAGCTCCCTTTACATACTGTGGTATGGACTGTTTTGGTCCCTTTATCACCAAACAAGGTCGAAAGGAATACAAGAGGTATGGTCTAATCTTCACATGCTTCTCCTCACGTGCAGTCCACATCGAAATGCTTGAAGATTTATCTACAGATTCCTTCATCAATGCCTTAAGGTGTTTCATCAGTTTAAGAGGAGCCGTTTGCCAACTTCACTGTGACCAAGGCACAAACTTCACAGGAGCAAAGAACGAACTTAAAGAAGCCCTGAAGCAATGTGACACAAAGGCACTAGAAACTTTCCTAGCTGATAAACAGTGTGAGTTTATCTTCAATGCTCCTTCTGCAAGTCATGCAGGTGGAGTCTGGGAACGTCAAATTAGAACCATTCGTAATGTGCTAAATGCTACAACAGTCCAATGTTCAAGTAGACTAGACGATGCTTCTCTTAGAACGCTATTTTATGAAGCCATGGCCATTGTTAACAGCCGTCCTTTAACTGTCGATGGAATCAATGACCCCAAGGCGCCAGAACCTCTAACTCCAAACCACCTCATCCTGATGAAATCCAAGGTTGCATTACCTCCACCTGGGAAATTCGTAAAGGAAGACGTATATGCAGCTAAACGGTGGCGTAGAGTGCAATATTTAGCAGAACAATTCTGGAGTCGGTGGAAAAGAGAATACCTCATGAGTGTTTCCACAAGACAGAAATGGCACACACCTCGACGTAACCTCAAAGTAAATGACATTGTCATAATCAAAGATGATATGTCTCCCAGATGCCAGTGGCAACTAGGACGTGTAATTGAAACTACAATAGAAAAGGATGATCTAGTTCGTCGAGTCAAGGTGTTAGTAGGTGACAGAAGATTGCAAGATAAGAAGGACTATGTATCAAAACCTTCAATTATTGAACGTCCTATTCAAAAGCTAGTAGTCCTCATAGAAAGCAAATAAGTTCAGTTTTAGTGATACACTAGCATACCACCACACAAGACAGTAGCCAGTTACAGAGGTACCTATAAGCTAAATTGTGTATGATGTACCATGTTTTATAGCGGCCAAGGTTATGTTCTGTAAATTATGTATGACTTTTAGGTTATGTTCATCATAACATAATTTGGTGGGAGTGTAACTGTCCGCTTATCATTGTGGATCTTGTTCAGCACTTACTGCTGAGTGGAACCTTTCTGCCTCCCTTTGGTTCCCTGGGGAATGTTTTGATCAGCAGGATTACAAGACCACTCCTTCTTCCTGTCTTAGAAAGAAAGCTTTTTCCTGTATCTCAGATGCCACATGTTAGCTGTCTGCATAGGATTTCATGGAAGATGTCTGCAGAAAATCCCTAAAGCTTAAAGTTTGTACCCCCCTTGGCAAGTGGATCGAGGTATGCAGAAAAGTGTGCATTGTTATAAAGGTGTATATGTTCTAGAGATAAACCCTGTTCATGCTGTTTGGTTTTAAATACGCTATGCATGTAACCATGTTTCTTTGAATGTTCAATGTAATTAGATGTGTGTGCAGACAACTGTAATTAACCCTGTAACCCCCTTTTTGGTGACAACTGTAAATAAGTGTTTTATATGTCATTTACAGTTTTCACGGTGCTATGGTGCTATGGTGCTTACGATATTCATGTTTACGGTGCTCAAGGAGATAAAGAAAATAATATTCAACCCTGCTGCGCACCTTTGTTCCGAAAGAATAAAACTACTGCACCCGTCAGAAGCTCTCCTCTTGTTATTTATTCGATGCCAAAGGGGCCGTAACACCGGGTGTGCATGTGTATGTAAACATCAATTTGGCTACACATGTTAGGTATCATCAAAGACATTAAAAAGAGAGGAATAATTCTAGGTCCCTCATTTGCAGACATATAAAACATTATATATTGAGAATTTTGTGTATTTGTGCCAGTTAAAAGACGCACCCAGTTTTTGGTTCTGACACATTTGATATTAATTTACTCGGAAAAAAAACTATCTTTTTACAAAACAATCAGGAATTATAAATTAAAACTCTGTTTGGTGTATTTTATTCTGAAATTATCGATCAAATAAACAATTAAGCAAAATAACTTGCAAACTAACAATTTTCAACTGCTATCTTCTTATTCTACAGGACCTTTAACTCGCGAAACATGAAAAGATTACCTGTAAAGCCAAAAAACATCATGTGCCTACAGAGTACAAATAGAGACACAGATTATTTATTATTGTTTCAGTTTTAAATGAAGTATAAAATGTGTGTGTGTCATAATGTATGAACTATAACCGAAGAATGAGCTACGGGGCAGAGGGCAAAATATGTAGACATAACTTAAAATGCAGTCATTAAACACACCACAAGATGGCGATATCACTTTCTGCACATGGAATGCTCAGACCGGAAGTGATGTAAGAACAGGAAGTGATGTAAGGACAGGAAGTGATGTAAGAACAGGAAGTGATGTAAGGACAGGAAGTGATGTAAGGAAGAATGGGAAGTAATGTAAAGCAAAGACGTTAAATAAGGGAAAGATAGGACGTTCTTGGCGAGAGAACAACGAGGTAGAGAGGAGACATCAATGAATTACACAGAGGAGGTAATAAGATCTTATTTTATATTTACATCCAGTAACCCCCCCTGTCATGTCCGTCCTCTTCCTCCATAGTCACTGTGACGTCTTTTATCTCCAACATCCACTACTACAGACATATCACATCCTGTATATTGGAGTTATTTTATAATATGTGTCCAGATACATCCTAAATATAGAATCATTCATCCAACTGTCCATCCAGAACCTCTGGTTTATACAGTAGACCAGATAGATCCTAAATATAGAGCCATTTATCCAACTGTCCATCCAGAGCCTCTGGTTTATAGACCAGATACATCCTAAATATAGAACCATTTATCCGACTGTCCATCCAGAGCCTCTGGTTTATAGACCGGATACATCCTAAATATAGAACCATTTATCCGACTGTCCATCCAGAGCCTCTGGTTTATAGACTGGATACATCCTAATTATAGAGCCATTTATCCAACTGTCCATCCAGAGCCTCTGGTTTATAGACTGGATATATCCTAATTATAGAGCCATTTATCCGACTGTCCATCCAGAGCCTCTGGTTTATAGACCAGATCAGAGGCGTAACTAGAAACTTCAGGGCCCAGGTGCAAGAAACCATGAAGGGCACCCACCAGGGGTGTTGCTAGGTCTACAAAAGATCTCGGGCTAGAGCCCATAGCAGCAAAGTAAAGAAAGTCACATGCTTCGGCGGGCATACACGTGTATATAATACATGTGTGTGTGTGTATATGCATTTATTATATATATTAAAAATATCATTACATCTGGGTCCCCAGAGCCCCCTTATTACATCAGGGTCCTCAGAGAGCCCTTTTACTAATATTAGGATCCCCAAAGCCCCCCTCCTTACATCAGGGTCCCCAGAGAGCCCTTTTACTAATATTAGGATCCCCAAAGCCCCCCTCCTTACATCAGGGTCCCCAGAGAGCCCCCTTACATCAGGGTCCCAAGAGAACCTCCCTTTACATCCAGGTCCCCATAGAGCCCTCCCCCTTACATCCGGGTCCCCAGAAAGCCCCCCTTACACGAGGGTCTCCAGAGAGTCCCCCCCCTTACATCAAGGTCTCCAGAGAGCCTCCCCTTTACATCAGGGTCCCCAGAAAGAATCCCCTTTACATCAGAGTCTCCAGAGAGCCTCCCCTTACATCAGGGTCTCCAGAGAGCCTCCCCTTACATCAGGGTCTCCAGAGAGCCTCCCCTTACATCAGGGTCTCCAGAGAGCCTCCCCCTTACACCAGGGTCCCCAGAGAGCCCCCTTCCTTACATCAGGGTCTCCAGAGAGCCCCCTTCCTTACATCAGGGTCCCCAGAGAGCCCCCTTCCTTACATCAGGGTCCCCAGAGGGCCTCCCCTTACTCCAGAAGAAGCCCGCCTTATTACATCAGGGTCACTAGAGAGTCCCTCCTTACATCAGGGTCCCCAGACAGAAGCCCTTCCCCTTCCAGAGGTTCCCCTATACCTCTCTGGTCTTCGCTGTCTGTGCACCTCCAACCCCCGGCACATCTCTGCACCCCCTGTACATCCATCTGGGGGGAGGCGGCGATCGGCAGCTGTCCTGTGTCCGTGGGCCGCGGGATCTCCCTGGGGCTTGTAGTTCTCTCTCCAAATGTATGCAGTGGAGGGGCCTCTGACCCGGCCATGTATTGGCAAGAGTGTAGAAGCAAAGCAACTCACTGAAGAGTGAAGCCAATACATGCCCGGGTCAAAGGCCCCTCCCCTCTCCACTGTATACATTCAAGGAGAGAGCTACAAGCCCCAGGGAGATCCACAACACAGCTGCCGGTCGCCACCTCCCCCCACTGCATACTAAAATGGACAGATAGAGGTTCAGGGGGAAATGCTGGGTCTTGGGGGGGCCCCCTCAGTGGCAGAATGCCAGGGCCCAGTCGCAGCAGTCGAGTACTGCTGTGACCCTGAAAGTTCCGCCACTGGACGAGATACATCATCAATATAGAGAGTATAATAATAGTAAGTGTTATGTGCACTTCCCTTCCCCCACTGCTTTACATCATATGAACTTTATGTCTTCGTTATTCAGTATGTTTTCATGAAATGAGGTGAAGGAAGGTCCATCAATCCATTCTCCTTTATAACATTGTCATCAATGCACAAGTACTGTCACCTAGTATGGTTTGGGTGTATCATCTGATCTAATTTATATTCGTAGTTTGCTGTTCTGATTTGTACCCAATTCAATGGCAGAGATCTGGGAAAGTGTTGAATGATAGACATGACTTCTGAATACGAGGAGAATAAAAACTAACATAACATTTATTACAAATTTGTATTTCAACAGTATTTCTGGAATTGAACAACATTGAAGAGAAGTCTTATATCTGCAGATTGTAGTGATATTGCACAATGTCCTCCAAAAGTAACATTCTACAAGATCAACGGATCCTGAGGAACCTTCTGATCAATCCAATACTATGACTTCAGATGTCCATCTAAGATCAATAGGTCCTTCTAATCCTGAGGAATCTTCTGATAAATCCCACACTATAACATCAGTTGTCCATCCAAGATCAATGGGTCCTTCTTATCCTGAAGAACCTTCTGATAAATCCCATACAATGGCTTCAGATATCCATCTAAGATCAATGGATCCTTTTAATCCTGAGGAACCTTCTGATAAATCCCAAACTATGACTTTAGATGTCCATCTAAGATCAATGGATCCTCTTAAGGTTGAGGAACCTTCTGATAAATCAAAAACTATGACCTCAGATGTCCATCTAAGATCAATGGATCCTCTTAAGGTTGAGGAACCTTCTGATAAAACCTGTACTATGACATCAGATGTCCATCTATCCCATACTATGACATCAGATGTCCATCTAATATCAATGGATGCTCTTAAGGTTGAGGAACCTTCTGATAAAACCTGTACTATGACTTCAGATGTCCATCTATCCCATACTATGACATCAGATGTCCATCTATCCCATACTATGACATCAGATGTCCATCTAAGATCAATGGATCCTTTTAAGGTTGAGGAACCTTCTGATAAATCCAAAACTATGACTTCAGATGTCCATCTAAGATCAATGGATGCTCTTAAGGTTGAGGAACCTTCTGATGAAACCCGTATTATGACATCAGATGTCCATCTATCCCATTCTATGACATCAGATGTCCATCTAAGATCAATGGATGCCGTTAAGGTTGAGGAACCTTCTGATAAAACCCATACTATGACTTCAGATGTCCATCTATCCCATACTATGGCATCAGATGTCCATCTATCCCATCCTTTGACATCAGATGTCCATCTAAGATCAATGAATCCTCTTAAAGTTGAGGAACCTTCTGATAAATCCCATACTATGACCTCAGATGTCCATCTAGCCCATACTATGACATCAGATGTCCATCTAAGATCAAGGGGTCCTTCTAATCCTGAGGAACCTTCTGATAAGTCCCATACTATGACATCAGATGTCCATCTAAGATCAATGCATCCTTCTAATCCTGAGGAACCTTCTGATAAATCCCATACTATGACTTCAGATGTCCATCTAAGATCTTACAGATCAACAGATCCATCCGATCTCCAGATATCATCTTTAAGCCATGAGGAAGCTCACACAGATAGAAGCTCATTGTCATGTTTGGTGTGCGGGAAAACATTCGCTAAGAAAAAATATCTTCTTGAGCACCAGAAATCTCACAAGATTAAGCGTTCTTATTCATGTTCAGAGTGCGGGAAATGTTATACTAGGAAAGGAAGCCTCGCTGTACACCAGAGAACTCACACGGGTGAGCGTCCCTTTTGTTGCTCAGAGTGTGGAAGATGTTTTCCTAACAAAAAAAACCTTGTTATACACCAGAGAATTCATACTGGTGTGCGTCCCTTTTCCTGCTTAGAGTGCGGAAAATGTTTTTCTGACAACGGACAGCTTAAGAAACATCGAAAAACTCACACTGGTGAATTCCCTTATTCATGTTCAGAGTGCGGAAAACGTTTTCGTAACAAAGACAATCTCCTTGTACACCAGAGAACTCACACAGGTGTGCGACCCTTTTGCTGTTCAGAGTGCGGAAAATGTTTTTCTGAACAAGGAAACCTTCGTAAACACCAGAGAATTCATACAGGTGAGCGTCCCTTTTCATGTGCAGAGTGCGGAAAATGTTTTTCTGACCAAGGAAACCTTCGTAAACATGAAAGAAATCACACTGGTGACCGTCCCCATTCATGTTCGGAGTGTGGAAAAAGTTTTCCCAGGAAGGAATACCTTATCGTACACCAGAGAATTCACTCAGGTGAGCGTCCCTATTCGTGTTCCGAGTGCGGGAAATGTTTCATTAATAAAGGAGAACTCGTTGATCACCAGAGAATTCACTCAGGTGAGAGTCCTTATCCATGTTCAGAGTGCGGGAAATGTTTCAACAGAAAAGGACGCCTCGTTAGACATCAGAGAATTCATACAGGTGAGCGCCCTTATTCATGTTCAGAGTGCGGGAAAGGTTTTAGTGCCAATGATTCCCTTGTTAGACACCAGAAGATTCACTCTGACGAGCGTCCCTATTCATGTTCAGAGTGCGGGAAATCTTTCGCTTGTAAAGGAGAACTTGTTACTCATCAGAGAGTTCACTTAGTCGAGCGTCCTTATTCATGTTCAGAGTGTGGGAAATCTTTCACTCAGAAAGGAAAACTTGTTACTCACCAGAGAACTCATTCAGATGAGCGTCCTTATTCATGTTCAGAGTGCTGGAAATGTTTCAACCAAAAAGAAAGCCTCGTTAGACACCAGAGAATTCATAATAACGGTGAGCGTCCTTATTCGTGTTCAGAGTGCGGGAAATCTTTCACTCATAAAGGAAAACTTGCTTCTCACCAGAAAATTCACTCAGGTGAGCGCCCTTATTCGTGTTCAGAGTGCGGGAAATGTTTCGCTACCAAAGGAACCCTTGCTTCTCACCGGAGAACTCACACAGGTGAGCGTCCCTATTTATGTACGGAGTGCGGGAAATGTTTCACTGTGAAACGCTCCCTTCTTGCACACATGAAGAGACACAGCTAAGAGCATCCGGACAACTTTCAGATTGTGGTAGATATTGTACAGATCACGTAAGTCTAATTGGAGTGAAGACGTCCCTGACGTGTTTCGTCAAATGTACAATGGCCTTTATCAGGTGGAACTGTTCAGTCCATAGAACACCTGGAGGATAATAAATGATTATATAATGGGGGACATCCTGGGAAAAGCCATGTTTCATTTATAAGTGGAGCTTATCAGGCTGAGTCTTCTGTTGGCTTCTTCTGTTTCTTGGAGACTTCAAATGGTGGGATGAGTCTGATATAGGTTTCGCCACCATGTTACGGTATTCCCACTTTTGTTTTTCTATTGTTAGTTTTCCAAAACCAGAGAATCTGACCAACGTTTATACTGTGATAAATGTTGTACAGATCACATAAGTCTAATCGGAGAGAAGACATCCTGTGACGCGTTTCGTCAAATGGACGATTTATTTTATCAGGTGGAACTGTTCAGTCCATAGAACATATGGAGGATAATAAATGATTATACAATGGGGGACATCCTGGCAAAAGCCATGTTTCATTTATAGGTGGAGCTTATCATGTCTTCTGTTGGCTTCTTTTGTTTCTTGGAGACTCCAAATGGTGGGAGGAGCCTGATATAACTGCAACATAATCTGTAATGAAGAAATTAGTCTGTTGTATAATAAAGATAATATCAGTCTTATAAACTTAATAAAATATAAATACAGGAAGCACAATGGAGCTCCCGTTCCTCCCGTAATTCCATCCTCACATCCATATTACATCTCCGAAATAATCCTCTACGTGTATGAACGTTGTAAGTGGGCGGAGTCACGTGTATTTGAAGTACTGTTCATAAAATATTACCTTGCCAAGTTCAATACGAAACCTCTGAACAAAATGTACGGACATCGCAATGACGGCGGTAAATGTAGAGGACTACAAAAGAAAGGAAGATGGTGGCGGATTACTGAGCATGCTCAGTAGCCGCTGTTCTCTATCAGCCATGAGCGTGCTTTTCACTTGTTACCTTCACTATAACGTAAAAGATATATCCATAAAACGTCCAATGGAATGAGTACAGTCACATGACTACAACCCCGACCCTTCTACTTGTATTCAAGCTTTGTGAATAAAGCCGCGTACACACGATCGGAAATTCCGACAAGGAAACCGTGGATTTTTTTTCGGAATGTTGGCTCAAACTTGTGTTGCATACACATTCCGAAATTCCGAACGTCTAGAACGCGGTGACGTACAAGACGTACAACGAGCCGAGATCAATGAAGTTCAACAGGCAGTTCGGGCTCTTCTGCTTGATTCTGAGCATCCACACGTCGGAATCGCATACAGACGATTGAAACTTTTTCCATCGTTAAAATAGAGAACCAGCTCTCAATCTTCTGTTGGCGGAAATTCCGACAGGAAATGTCTCATGGAGCCTACACACGGTCATAATTTCCGACCAAAAGCTCACAACGGACATTTCTTGTCGGAATTTTCGATCGTGTGTACACGCATTAGCCCTTATGTTATATTTCCATATTCTGTTTTTTTTTTTCCTCAACTTTTTAGTTTTACATTGATAAACATTAAAACTTTATCAAATTGTTATTTGTTTGGATCTGTGTGTGTGTAATCATGGATGTAATATATGAGAAGATGAACCACAAAGAAACTGGTCAACTGATGAAATAATTTACTGTATATATCACAAGGTGGTGATGTCTCCCAACCGTCCCGGAGTCTGCGGGACTGTCTCTGGAGTCCGGAGAACTGTCCGCGGGACTGTCTCCGGATTTCAACACAGTCCCAGAGCCCGGTGTCAGAACACGTTGGCCGTGGACCTTACTTTTTAATATCTTTATAAATGATATCGGGTCTGGGATTAAAAGTAACATTTCAGTCTTTGCAGATGACACCAAGCTATGCCGTGGAATAACATCCTTGCAGGAAGTTTCTGACTTACAATCCGACCTCAATGCTCTGTCTAATTGGGCGACTAAGTGGCAGATGAGCTTTAATGTTGATAAATGTGAAGTTATGCACTTGGGGACTAAGAATATGCATCATACACACTAGGGGGAGTACAACTGGGGGGATCCGTAGTGGAGAAGTATCTGGGGGGATCCGTAGTGGAGAACGATCTGGGGGGGATCCGTAGTGGAAAAGGTTCTGGAGGTTTTAGTAGATCATAAGCTCAATAATAACATGCAATGCCAAGCTGCGGTTTCCAAAGCGAGCAAAGTCCTTTCTTGTATAAGAGAGGCATGGACTCCAGAGAGAGAGATATAATTTTGCCCCCCCCTGTACAAATCATTAGTAAGACCTCATCTGGAATATGCAGTTCAGTTTTGGGCCCCATTTCTCAAAAAGGATATTGGGTAACTGGAGAAAGTGCAGAGAAGGGCAACCAAACGGATAAGAGGCATGGAGCAGCTATGAGGAAAGGATTAGAGGAACTGAATTTATTCTCGTTTTAGAAGGGGATATGATCATAGCACTCTGAGTATTTTTCAGTTCAGAGCTTTCAAAATCCTGAATGGAAAGACAGATACACAGGTAATTGAGCATACTATTGTGTTGGGTCAACTGGGGTAAAGGGCAGGGAAGTCAATAAGAGTATAAAGGACCCCTAATGTCGCCATTAAGGGTCCAACAGACTCCTATGTCTCCATAGGAGTCTGGATCTATGATGTTTCCACAGGAGTCTGGATCCCTGATGTTTCCACAGGAGTCTGATGGACCCTTGAGGTCTTCTTAGGAGTCTCATGGACCCTTGATGTCTCCATATGAGTCTCATGGACCCTTGATATCTCTACAGGAGTCGGATGGACCCCTGATGTCTCCACAGGACTCTGATGGACCCCTGATTTCTCCACAGGAGTCTCATGGACCCCTAATGTCTACACAGGAGTCTGATGGGCCCTTAATATCTCCATAGAACTCTAATGGACCCTTGAGGTCTCCTTAGGATTCTCATGGACCCCTGATGTCTCCACAGGAGTCTGGTGGACCCCTGATGTCTCCACAGGAGTCTGATGGACCCTTAATATCTCCATAGGACGCTAATGGACCCTTGAGGTCTCCATAGGAGTCTCATGGACCCTTGATGTCTCTACGGGAGTCTGGTGGGCACCTACTTCTCCACAGAAGTCTGATGGACCCCTGATGTCTCCCCACAGGAGTCTGATGGACCCCTGATGTCTCCACTGGAGTCTGATAGACCCCTGATGTATCCACAGGATTCTGATGGACCCCTGATGTCTCCACAGGAGTCTGGTGGACCACTAATGTCTCCACAGGAGTCTTATGGACCCTTAATATATCCATAGGAGTCTGATGAACCCTTGAGGTCTCCTTAGGAGTCTCATGGACCCTTGCTGTCTCCACATCAAGTAATGGACACCTAATTTTTCACATGAGTATGATGGACCACTGATTGATCCCTGGTGTGTCCATAGGAGTTTGATGGACCCCTGATATCTCCATAGCAATCTGAGGACCTCTGATGTCACCATAGGAGCCTGATAGACCCCTGATGTCTCTATAGGAGCCTGATGGACCTCAGATGTCTCCATAGGAGCCTGATGGACCTCCGATGTCTTCACAGGAGCCTGATGGACCCATGATGTCTCCATATTAGTCTGGTGGACCCCTGATTTCTCCATATGAATATTATATACCCCTGAATTCTCCATAAAGAAAACCTGTCACCTGCTCAGTGCTATCACATGGGGACTTGTTAGAGATAATGTGATAGCAAAGTAAATAAATAAAAATGTAAAAATTAATTATTAAACCTGTACACCCTCCTCGCTTCACCCACACAAGTGTGCACAAACACGAGCACAGGATGTGCATGTAAACAGCAATTCGGCTACACATGTTCAGTATCATCGCAGACATCAGAGAGAGATGAATAATTTTTGGTTCTGACACATTTGATATTCATTCGCTTGAAGAAAAAAAAAACTATTTTAAATTTTTTTTATAAAAACAATCAGGAACTATGGGCCAGATTCACGAAGAATCACGGCGGCGTAACGTATCGTAGATACGTTACACCGCCGCAAGTTTTCATCGCAAGTGCCTTATTCACCAAGCACTTGCGTGAAAACTTACGCCGGCGGCCTCCGGCATAAGCCCGCGTAATTCAAAGGGGCGTGTGCCATTTAAATTAGGCGCGCTCCCGCGCCGGACCTACTGTTCATGCTCCGTTTTGAAATTCCCGCCGTGCTTTGTGCGAAGTGACGTCATTTTTTCGAACGGCGACGTGCGTAGCGTACTTTCGTATTCCCGGACGTCTTACGCAAGAAGAAAAAAATTTTAAATTTCGACGCGGGAATGACGGCCATACTTTAACATGGGCTGTGTAAAGTTAGGGCAGGTGAAACGACGACTAAAATTGCGACGGGAAACTAGACTAGCGACGACGTACCGAACGCGAAAAACCGTTGTGGATCGCCGTAACTGCTAATTTGCATACCCAACGCTGGAATACGACGCGAACTCCCCCCGTGGTATTGCATCCTAAGATCCGACAGTGTAAAACAATTACATCTGTCGGATCTAAGGGATATCTATGCGTAACTGATTCTATGAATCAGTCGCATAGATACTCTGAGAGATACTCCGTCGTATCTCCGCTGTGAATCTGGCCCTATGTTTGTGTCTAGAATTCGGCTTGGTGTATTTTCACCAGGGAATAAAGATATAAAAAACAGTTGAGCAATTAATGTGCAGAAAAACTATTTTCAACAGCCATTTTCTAGTTCTGCGGGGCCTCTTCTATCATAAATCATATAATATTCTGGGGGGGTTAAATATATTATATATATTTAAATAAGGCAAAAATCGAGATTTTAACACGTGCGTTAAAAATTGAAAAAATTGCTCTTTTGCCAACACACATCAGATACCTGCAGAGGGCGTAAAAATAAAGGCACAAATTATTTATTATTGTTTCAGTTTTAGGTGAAGTATAATGTGCGTGTGTCATAATGTATGAAATGTAACCGAAGAATGAGGGCATAGTATAAAAACATAATGTAAGATGCAGTTATTAAAATCACCACGAGATGGCGATATCACCTACTGCACGTGGCACAGCACAGACAGGAAGTGATGTAAGAAAGAATGGGAAGTGATGTAATTCAAAGACGTTATAGAAGGGAAACTGAGAAAGTTCTGAGGGAGAGAAGAACGAGGTGGAGAGGAGACATCACTGGATTACACAGAGGAGGTAATAAGATATTATTTTCTATTTACACCCAGTAACCCCCGTCATGTCCGTCCTCTTCCTCCATAGTCACTGTGACGTCTTTTATCTCCAACATCCACTACTACAGACATATCACATCCTGTATATTGGAGATATTTTATAATATGTGTCCAGATACATCCTAAATATAGAACTATTTATCCAACTGTCCATCCAGAGCCTCTGGTTTATAGACCGGAGGGCCGGCCAACGTATTGCACGTTGGTCACTTTCTACTCACCTCTCCCACCTTCCTTCTCCCCCACTTTCTTTTTTATTTTCCCCCGTGTTTGTCACGTTTTTGTCTTTCTTTGTTTGGTGCACTTTATGTGTGGCGAGTAGGGTGCTGGTCCTCGGGCCTGCTCTGAAAGTCTTGGGAGTCGGTGGACATGGCCTTCTGGTTTAGTTTGCCGGCTCTTATGGGGTCTCCCTTCGGGGGAGCCTCACCGAGGAGGGTTCTGTTTCGGCAGTCCCTCCGAGGATGTTGGGTCCTTGTGGCTTCGGCTGCTTGGGCCAAGGTGGGTCCATATGGCTTCGGCTGTATGGGCCACAGATTACTCTTTTCCCTGCCAGGAGCCTAACGCCCCGGGGGATCAGAGCTGGGTCCTTTTCGGAGGACCATTTGACGATGCAAGTTTTTGGGTTGTGTTTTGCACGCCACAGGCTTTTCAACAGAAAAAAATATAGAACCATTTATCCAACTGTCCATCCAGAGCCTCTGGTTTATAGACCAGATACATCCTAAATATAGAGCCATTTATTCTACTGTTCATCCAGAGCCTCTGGTTTATAGACCAGATACATCTTAAATTTAAAAGTTCCGGAGTGTTTCCTAGTGTAACCGTGCGGTCTCTGAGTATTTCTGAATCTCTCCAGTGCCCTCCCCATCTCTGGCCACATGCGTTACTGCATGCCATGGAAGTCAATGTGGAACAAATTATCTTAGTTTCCATTGACTTCTATGGGGAAACTCGCTTTGATATGCGAGTGCTTTGGATTACAAGCATTCTCCTGCGATTATGCGAGTAATCCGAGGTTCCACTGTATAGAGCCAATTTATTAAAATTTTATTCCAGAGCCTCTGGTTTATAGACCACATACATCCTAAATATAGAAGCTTCTGTCCATCCAGAGGCCCAGATTCTCGTACGAGTTACGCCGGCGTATCTCCAGATACGCCGTCGTAACTCTGAGTCTGAGCCGTCGTATTTTGGCGCCTGATTCAAAGAATCAGATACGCCAGAATTTGTATAAGATACGACCAGCGTAAGTCTCTTACGCCGTCGTATCTTAACTGCATATTTACGCTGGCCGCTAGGGGCGTGTACGCTGATTTATGCCTAGAAATATGTAAATCAGCTAGATACGCCAATTCACGAACGTACGCCCAGCCATCGCATTACAGATATGCCGTTTACGTTAGGCTTTTCCCTGCGTAAAGTTACCCCTGCTATATGAGGCGTACCAATGTTAAGTATGGTCTACGGGCCAGCGTCGAAATGTTCACGTTTTACGTTGTTTGCGTAAGTCGTTCGCGAATAGGGCTGGGCATCATTTACGTTCACGTCGAAAGCATTGGCTTCTTGCGGGTTAATTTGGAGCATGCGCACTGGGATACTTTCACGGACGGCGCATGCGCCGTTCGTAAAAAGCGTCATTTACGTGGGGTCACATAAAATTTACATAACACGCGCCCACATCTTCCACATTTGAATTAGGCGGGCTTACGCCGGCCTATTTACGCTACGCCGCCGCAAATTTTGGTTTGAGAATACGGCACTTGCCTGTCAAAGTTGCGGAGGCGTAACGTAAATAGGATACGTTATGCCCGCACAAAGATGCGCGCTTCTACGTGAATCCGGGCCAGTGTCTCTAGTTTATAGACCAGATACATCCTAAATATAGAGCCATTTATCCAACTGTCCATCCAGAGCCTCTGGTTTATAGACCGGAATACATCCTAATTATAGAACCATTTATCCAACTGTCCATCCAGAGCCTCTGGTTTATAGACCCGATACATCCTAAATATAGAACCATTTATCCAACTGTCCATCCAGAGCCTCTGGTTTATAGACCAGATACATCCTAAATATAGAGCCATTTATCCAACTGTCCTTCTTCACCGTCCCCGGCTAGTGAAAAAGGCTGCTCTGATACTTCTTTCAGACTTCCATAAACTGGCCTCTGATAACAGGAGGGATGGTCCCTTAGTGGCGACTGCTTTACCCCTGGTCTTGATCCGTGATTGCTGCTGGCAACCGGAATGACCGTTCCCGATAGCAACAACTTGGTTCCACGTCCGGCTGAACCTCTGCAACTTGGTCGAACGCCAAGCCTGAAGTCCCAACCCTGCGATGCTTCTCCTACTCTTGGATAGGCCTCAGACAGTCTAATAACCAGGCACTGCCAGGATAGGTGTCAGGCTTCTGGCCTAGCAACCTGGGGGCATTTCAACACATGTCCACCCAGACAGCCATCCAGGTGGCACATAACAGCGATCACCTGACTCAGCCCAAATAAATAGACTCTCCTAGCAGGCAAAGGGCTAAGGAGACTACTGCCAATTGCCCGAGACATCCACTCATACTCTGATTTGGCTAGGCTCTTGTCAATATAATGTCACTGGCAATAGTGCCACCTAGTGACAGAAGAGAGAAGTGCGGCAAATCTAGATTTATGCCCCGTACACACGATTGGATTTTCCGTTGGAAAAATCCTTGGATGTTTTTTCCGAAGGAATTACGCTCAAGCTTGACTTGCATACACACAGTCACACAAAAGTGCTCTGAACTTTCGACCGTCAAGAACGCGGCGACGTACAACACCAAGACAAACCTGAGAAAATGAAGTTTAATACTCTAGAGCATGCGTCGAATTGTTTCTGTGCATGCGTCTGAATTTTTCGCGTCGGACAAACTAAATTTCTGATCGGAATATTTTCCGTTGGAAAATTTGAGAACCAGCTCTCAATCTTTTGCTGGTGGAAAATTCCGACAGGAAAAGTCTGATGGAGCGTACGCACGGTCGGAATTTTCGATCAAAAGCTCACATCGGACTTTTGCTGGCGGAATTTCCGACCGTGCGTACGCGGCATTTGGGATACTCTAACAATTAGCCAGGACACCTGGCAGACTAAATTTGTTAGCGACCCTGCCTAAACACCAGAGTGGTACATATGGTTTGGGTGTATCATCTAATCTGGTTTATATTCATTGTTTGCTGTTAGGATTGTACCTAATTCAATGGAAGAGATCTGGGAATGTGTTGAATGATATATATGACTGCTGAATACAAGGAGAATAAAACTAATATAACATTTATTAAATTTTTTTTGTTTGCAGGTGGACAGTACTTTTAGAATTTAAATACATTGGAGAGACATCTTATTATATCTCCAGGCTGTACTGCGGAAGATAGTGATATTGCACAATGTTCTCTAAAAGTAACATTCTACTGGTTGCCAACATCAATGGATCGTCTAATCCTGAGGAATCTTCTGATAAATCCCATACTATGACCTCAGATATCCATCTATCCCATACTATGACATCACATCTCCATCTAAAATCAACGGATCCTTCCAATCCCGAAGAACCTTCTCATAAATTCCATACTATGACTTCAGATGTCCACCTAAGATCAATAGATCCTTCGAAACGTGAGGAACCTTCTGATAAATCCCATACTATGACTTCAGATGTTTATCCATCCCATACTATGACATCAGATGTCCATCTAAAATCAACGGATCCTTCCAATCCCGAAGAACCTTCTCATAAATTCCATACTATGACTTCAGATGTCCATCTAAGATCAATGGATCCTCTTAAAGTTGAGGAATCTTCTGATAAATCCCATACTATGACATCAGATGTCCATCTAAGATCAATGGATCCTCTTAAAGTTGAGGAATCTTCTGATAAATCCCATACTATTACATCAGATGTCCATCTAAGATCAATGGATCCTTCTAATCCTGAGAAACCTCATAAATCCCATACTATGACTTCAGATGTCCATCTAAGATCAATGGATCCTCTTAAAGTTGAGGAATCTTCTGATCAATCCCATACTATGACATCAGATGTCCATCTAAGATCAATGGATCCTATTAAAGTTGAGGAGTCTTGTGATAAATCCCATACTATGACATCAGATGTTCATCTAAGATCAATGGATCCTCTTAAGGTTGAGGAATCTTCTGATAAATCCCATACTATGACATCAGATGTCCATCTAAGATCAATGGATCCTCTTAAAGTTGAGGAATCTTCTGATAAATCCCATACTATTACATCAGATGTCCATCTAAGATCAATGGATCCTTCTAATCCTGAGAAACCTCATAAATCCCATACTATGACTTCAGATGTCCATCTTAGATCAATGGACACTTCAAATCCTGAGGGATCTTCTGATAAATCCCATACTATGACATCAGATGTCCATCTAAGATCAATAGATCCTCTTAATGTTGAGGAATCTTCTGATAAATCCCATACTATGACTTCAGATGTCCATCTAAGATCTTACAGTCCTGAAGGCTCAACAGATCCATCCGATCCCCAGATATCCTCTTTAAGCCATGAGGAAGCTCACACAAGAAGGAGCTCATTGTCATGTTTGGTGTGCGGGAAAACCTTCGCTAAAAAAAAATATCTTCTTGAGCACCAGAAATCTCACAAGATTAAGCGTTCTTATTCATGTTCAGAGTGCGGGAAATGTTATACCAGGAAAAGAAGCCTCGTTGTACATCAGAGAATTCACACTGGTGAGCTTCCCTTTTGCTGTTCAGAGTGCGGAAAATGTTTTTCTGAGAAAAGCAGCCTTCTGAAACACCAAAGAATTCACACCGGTGAACGTCCCCATTCATGTTCAGAGTGTGGAAAATGTTTTTCTGCGAAAGGCTGTCTTCTGAAACACCAAAGAATTCACACCGGTGAACGTCCCTATTCATGTTCAGAGTGTGGAAAATGTTTTTCTGCGAAAGGCTGTCTTCTGAAACACCAAAGAATTCACACCGGTGAACGTCCCTATTCATGTTCCGAGTGTGGAAAATGTTTTCTTAAAAAACAAAAACTTCTTGCACACCAGAGAACTCACACCGGTGAGTGTCCCTTTTGCTGTTCAGAGTGCGGAAAACGTTTTTCTGACCAAGGAAACCTTCGTAAACACCAGAAAATTCATACCGGCGAACGTCCCTTTTCATGTTTAGAGTGCGGAAAATGTTTTTCTGACCAAGGAAACCTTCGTAAACACATAAGACAACACACTGGTGAGTTTCCCTATTCATGTTCGGAGTGTGGGAAAAGTTTTCACCGTAAAGAATCCCTTCTTGTACACCAGAGAATTCACTCGGGTGATCGTCCTTATTCATGTTCAGAGTGCGAGAAATCTTTCACTGCCAGGGAAACCCTTGTTAAACACCAGATAATTCATTCAGGTGTGCGTCCTTATTCATGTTCAGAGTGCGGGAAATGTTTCATGTTAAAAGGAGACCTTGTTAAACACCAGAGAATTCATACGGGTGAGCGTCCTTATTTTTGTTCAGAATGCGGGAAATGTTTCACCTTAAAAGGGAACCTTGTATCTCATCAGAGAACTCACTCAGGTCAGCGTCCTTATTTATGCACGGAGTGCGGGAAATGTTTCACCTTAAAAGGGAACCTTGTATCTCATCAGAGAACTCACTCAGGTGAGAGTCCTTATTTATGTACGGAGTGCGGGAAATGTTTCGCTGTGAGGCACACTCTTCTTGCACACATGACAAAACACAACTCGGAGCATCCAAACAACTTTCAGACTGTGATAGATGTTGTACAGATCACATAAGTCTAATCGGAGAGAAGACGCCCGCTGACGCGTTTCGTCAAATGTATGACGGCTTTTATCGGAAAGGAACTGTTCAGTCCATAGAACACCTGGGGGATAATAAATGATTATATAATGGGGGACATCCTGGCAAAAGTCATGTTTTCATTTTATAGGTGGAGCTTATTACGCTGAGTCTTCTGTAGGCCTCTTCTGTTTTTTGGAGACTCCAAATTGTGGGAGGAGCCTTCTATAACTGCAACATAGTCTGTAATGAAGAAATTAGTCTGTTGTATAATAAAGATAATATCAGTCTTATAAATCTAATAAAAGAGAAATACAAATGAGTAAAGTTGCATAAAATCCCGACCCTTCTACTTGTAATAAAGCTTTGTGAATTAGGCCTCCGATTTCAAGATTTATTTTATTTTATTGATTCTTTAGTTTCAATTTTATGAATATTAAAACGCTATCAAATTGTTAATTGTTTTCTTTTTTTATTGTCTGGATCTGTGTGTTTAATCATGGATGTAACATATGAGAAGAATGAACCACTAAGAAGCTGGTAAAATGATGAAACAATCATTTATTTATATTTCATAAGGTTATATCTTGTTATGTTATACCTCCCAACCGTCCTGGAATTATACCTCCCAACCGTCCCGGATTTATACCTCCCAACCGTCCTGGATTTATACCTCCCAACCTTCACGGATTTATACCGCCCAACCTTCCCGGATTTATACCTCCCAACCGTCCCGGATTTATACCTCCCAACCGTCCCGGATTTATACCTCCCAACCGTCCCAGATTTATACCTCCCAACCGTCCCGGATTTATACCTCCCAATCGTCCCAGATTCCACGGGACTGTCCCCAGATTTCAACAAAGCCGAATGGCTAATTCCCGACCCTTCCACTTGTATTAAAGCTTTGTGAATTAGGCCTCATATATTCTAGTTCAAGATTAATTTTATTATTTTCATTCTTTAGTTTCACCTTTATAAATGTTAAAACTCTATCAAATTGGTGTTATTTGTTTTATTTTTTATTATCTGGATCTGTGTGTTTAATCATGGATGCAACATATGAGAAGAATGGACCTCTAAGCAGCTGGTAAAATGATGAAACAATCATTTATTTATATATCACAAGGTGGCAATGTTATACCTCCCAACCGTCCCAGATTTCACGGGACTGTCCCCAGATTTCAACAAAGCTGAATGTCTAAATCCTGGCCCTTCTACTTGTATTAAAGCTTTGTGAATTAGGCCTCATATATTCTAGTTCAAGATTCATTTTATTTTTTTCATTCTTTAGTTTCACTTTTATAAATATTAAAACTATATCAAATTGTTAATTGTTTTATTTTTTATTGTCTAGATCTGTGTGTTTAATCATGAATGTAAAATATGAGAAGAATGGACCTCTAAGAAGCTGGTAAAATGATGAAACAATAATTTCTTTATATATCACAAGGCGGTGATGTTATACCTCCCAACCGTCCCGGATTTATACCTCCCAACCGTCCCGGATTCCACGGGACTATCCCCAGATTTCAACAAAGCCGAATGGCTAAATCCTGACCCTTCTACTTGTATTAAAGCTTTGTGAATTAGGCCTCATATATTCTAGTTCAAGATTAATTTTATTTTTTTTCATTCTTTAGTTTCACTTTTATAAATATTAAAACTCTATCAAATTGTTAATTGTTTTATTTTTTATTATGTAGATCTGTGTGTTCAATCATGGATGTAACATATGAGAAGAATGGACCTCTAAGCAGTATGCAATCCACGCCTCAATCTGGATACCTATAGGGATGCCAAGCCTCGTTTTGGTCTCGTTTTAGCATTACTTCCTATGCTATCCAAGATGGCTGACCGGCATGCAATCCACGTCTCAATCTGGATACCTATAGGGATTCCAAGCCTCGTTTTGGTTTAGTTTTAGCATTACTTCCTATGCTATCCATGATGGCCGACCTGCATGCAATGCACGCCTGAATCAGGATACCTATAGGGATGCCAAGTCTCGTTTTGGTCCCACGAGTGTGAACCCCATGAGGTCCACCAAATTAGTCAGGTAGACCCAGGCTAGGGTAGTATAGGGACAGGCTGGGGTAGTATAGACCGGCTAGGGTAATATATTGACAGGCTAGAGTAGTATATTGGCAGGCTAGGGTAGTATATAAACAAGCTAGGGTAGTATATAAACAGGCTAGGGTAGTATAGGGACAGGCTGGGGTAGTATATAGACAGGCTAGGGTAGTATAGGGACAAGCTAGGGTAGTATAAAGACAGGCAAGGGCAGTATATAGACAGGCTAGGGTAGGATATAGACAGGCTAGGGTAGTATATAGACAGGCTAGGGCAGTATATAGACAGGCTAGGGTACTATAGGGGCAGGCTGGGGTAGTATATAGACAGGCTGGGGTAGTATAGCGACAGGCTAGGGTAGTATATAGACAGGCTAGGGTAGTATATGGACAGACTAGGGTAGTATAGGGACAGGCTAGGGTAGTATATAGACAGGCTAGGGTAGTATATTGACAGGCTAGGGTACTATAGGGGCAGGCTGGGGTAGTATATAGACAGGCTAGGGTAGTATAGCGACAGGCTAGGGCAGTATATAGACATGCTAGGGTAGTATAGGGACAGGCTAGGGTAGTATATAGACAGGCTAGGGTAGTATATGGGCAGGTGGAGAGGCCCAAGGGGGGGGGGGGTTGTCATCATGAGACTCAAACTTGCTGGAAAAAAAATATTTGGTTGTCCATTTCCTGGGTAAATAGAAGACAAAGGAGAGGCAGCCGTGGTTTAATTTTCTGCCCCTCTCAAAGTGGCGGCCCTGCTCCCCAAAAAAAAGAAGTAAAAGAAAAAAGTTGTGCACCTTCATAGCCCCGCCCACATAATTAAGCAGAAACACGAACATCAAGAGCGCACGTGTATGTAGTCAGCAACTGCACCACACATATTAGGTATCATGGCCAACATCACAGTAAGTGAGTAAGAGGAATAATTCTACATATATGTCATTTCTGGATAACTCCAAACTGATGACCTGCAAAGGCATTGATAACATCACCTATTGATAATTCCGGGCAAACCGAAGAATGAGCTACAGGGCAGAGGAAAAAATCTTTAAAACATAACGCAGGATGCAGTAATCGAAACCACCACAAGATGGCGATACCACTTACTGCACATGGAACGCTCAGACAGGAAGTGATGTAAAACAGGAAGAGGAAGTGATGTGAGACAAAGACAAGACGTTATATAAGGTAAAGACAGGAAGTTCTGAGAGAGAGACGAACGAGGTGGAGAGGCGACGTCACTACAGAGGAGGTAATAAGAGATTATTTTATATACGGTATATGCGCAATAATTCCCCGTCCTCTTCATCCATAGTCACCGTGACGTCTTTATTCATTCACTACTACAGACATATCACATACTTTATATTGGAATTGTCGTAATATGTGTCCAGATACATCCTAAATATAGAGCCATTTATCCAACTGTCCATCCAGAGCCTCTGGTTTATAGACCAGATACATCCTAAATATAGAACCATTTAGCCAACTGTCCATCCAGAGCCTCTGGTTTATAGACCGGATACATCCTAAATATATAGTCATTTATCCAACTGTCTATCCAGAGCCTCTGGTTTATAGACTGGATACATCCTAAATATAGAACCATTTAGCCAACTGTCCATCCAGAGCCTCTGATTTATAGACCGGATACATCCTAAATATAGAGCCATTTATCCAACTGTCCATCCAGAGCCTCTGGTTTATAGACCCGATACATCCTAAATATAGAGCCATTTGTCCAACTGTCCATCCAGAGCCTCTGGTTTATAGACCGGATACATCCTAAATATAGAGCCATTCATCCAACTGTCCATCCAGAGCCTCTGGTTTATAGACCGGATACATCCTAAATATAGAACCATTTATCCAACTGTCCATCCAGAGCCTCTGGTTTATAGACCAGATACATCCTAATTATAGAACTATTTATCCAACTGTCCATCCAGAGCCTCTGGTTTATAGACCAGATACTAGGGTTGTCCCGATACCGATACTAGTATCGGTATCGGGACCGATACCAAGCATTTGCCCGAGTACATGTACTCTGGCAAATGCTCCGATGCTTCACCCGATACCTGGACAGTCAGGGTGATCAGTGCAGTGGGGGGAGTTACAAGCACCGATCACCGCTGACTGTCCTTGTGTCCTCCTCAATTCCCCCTCCATGCTGTGTCCCCCCTCCTTGCTGCCGCCATCATGCCCCGCTCCTTGCTGCCGATGTCATCCCTCTGTCCTGCCTCCATGCTGCCGCCGTGTCCCCAATCCTTTCTGCCGCCGTCATCCCTCTGTCCTGCCTCCATGCTGCAGCCGTGTCCCCACTCCTTTCTGCCGCCGTCATGCCCCGCTCCGTGCTGCCGCTGTCATGCCCACCTCCGTGCTGCCAAAAAAAAAAAAAAAAAAAAAATTGTAAAAAAAATGTAAAAAAAAATGTAAAAAAATATAAAAAAAAAAAAATACTGACACATGAGATTTAAAAAAAGTATCGGTATTCGGTATCGGCGAGTACTTGATTAAAAGTATCGGTACTTGTACTCGGTCCTAAAAAAGTGGTATCGGGACAACCCTACCAGATACATCCTAAATATAGAGCCATTTATCCAACTGTCCATCCAGAGCCTCTGGTTTATAGACTGGATGCATCCTAAATATGATAGAATTGAATGATAGACATGACTTCTGAATACACGGTGTATAAAAACAAACATAACATTTATTGAAATTCTTTTTCAGCAGATGGACAGTACTTAAATGCACGTAGAGACGTCTTATTATATCTCCAGACTGTACTGCAGAAGATAACGACATTGTGTGATATTCTCTAAAAGGAAAATTGTACTGGTTGGCAAGAAGAATGGAATCTGTCTAATCCTGAGGAACCTTCTGATAAATCCCATACTATGACCTCAGATGACCATCTATCCCATACTATGACATCAGATGACCATCTATCCCATACTATGACCTCAGATGTCCATCTATCCCATAATATGACCTCAGATGTCCATCTAAGATCAATGGATCCCTCTAATCTCAAGGAATCTTCTGATAAATCCCATACTATGACATCAGATGTCCATCTAAGATCAATGGATCCTCCTAAACTTGAGGAATCTTCTGATGAATCCCATAATATGACATCAGATGTCCATCTAAGATCAATAGATCCTTCAAATCCTGAGGAACCTTTTGATAAATCCCATATTATGACATCAGATGTCCATTTATCCCATACTATGACATCAGATGTCTATTTATCCCATACTATGACATCAGATGTCCATCTAAGATCAATGGATCCTCCTAAACTTGAGGAATCTTCTGATGAATCCCATACTATGACTTCAGATGTCCACCTAAGATCAATAGATCCTTCTAATCCTGAGGAACCTTCTGAGAAATTCCATACTATGACCTCAGATGTCCATCTAAGATCAATGGGTCCTTCTAATTCCAAGGAATCTTCTGATAAATCTCATACTATGACTTCAGATGTCCATCTAAGTTCTCACAGGGCTGACCGATCAACAGATCCATCCGATCCCCAGAAACCCTCTTTAAGCCATGAGGAAGCTCACACAGGAGGAAGCTCATTGTCATGTTTGGTGTGCGGGAAAACATTCACTAGGAAAAAAGCACTTCTTAAACACCAGAAATCTCACAAGATTGAGCGTCCTTCATGTCCGGAGTGTGGAAAAAGTTTTTCTAATAAAGAAAACCTTGTTGTACACCAGAGAATACACACCGGTGAGCGTCCCTTTTCCTGTTCGGAGTGCGGAAAAAGTTTTTCTGAAAAAGGAAGCCTTCAGAAACATCTGAGAATTCATACAGGTGTGCGTCCCTTTTTCTGTACAGAGTGCGGGAAATGTTTTTCCAGTAAAGTATGCCTGCGTAACCACCAGAGAACTCATACGGGTGAGCGTCCCTTCTCCTGTTTAGAGTGCGAAAAATGTTTTTCTGACCAAGGATACCTTATTAGACACCAGAGAACTCATACGGGTGAGCGTCCCTTTTCCTGCTTCGAGTGCGGAAAATGTTTTTCTGATCAAGGAAACCTTCGTAAACATGAAAGAAATCACAGCGGTGTGTGTCCCTATTCATGTTCAGAATGTGGAAAAAGCTATTCCAGGAAAGAACTTCTTCGTATACACCAGAGAACTCACTCAGATGAGCGTCCTTATTCATGTTCAGAGTGCGGGAAATCTTTCTATTCTAAACCACAACTTGGTACTCATCGGAGAACTCACTCAGACGAGCGTCCTTATTCGTGTTCAGAGTGCGGGAAAGGTTTCCACAAAAAAGGAGGCCTTATTAGACACCAGAGAATTCATACAGGTGAGCGTCCTTTTTCATGTTCAGAGTGTGGGAAATGTTTCACTGAAAAGGAAACTCTTGTTACTCACCAAAAAATTCACTCAGGCGAGCGTCCTTTTTCATGTTCAGAGTGCGGAAAATGTTTCGCTGTGAAAGGAAAACTCGCTAATCACCAGAAAGTTCACTCGGGCGAGCGTCCTTATTTATGTTCAGAGTGCGGAAAATGTTTCACTGCGAAGCAATCCCTTCTTGCGCACATGACAAGACACGGCTCAGAGCATCCGAACAACTTTCAGACTGTGATAAATGTTGTACAGATCACATAAGTCTAATCGGAGAGAAGACGCCCAGACACGTTTCGTCAAATGTACGATGGCTTTTTTCGGGTGGAACTGTTCAGTCCATAGAACACCTGGACGATAAAAAATGATTATGTAATGGGGACATCCTGGCAAAAGTCATGTTTCATTTACAGGTGGAGCTCATCAGGCTGAGCCTTCTGTTGGCTCCTTCTGTTACTTGGAGATTTCAAATGGTGGGATGAGACTGATATAGGTCCCGCCACCACGTTACGGTATTCCCACTCTTGTTTTTCTATTGTTAGTTTTCCAAAATCTGAGAATCTAACCAACGTTCAGACTGTGTACAGATCACATAAGTCTAATCGGAGAGAAGACGTCCATGAGGCGTTTCGTCAAATGTATGTTTTTTTTTATCGGGTGGAACTGTTCAGTCCATAGAACATCTGGAGGATAAAAAATTATTATATAATGGGGGACATCCTGGCAAAAGTCATGTTTCATTTATAGGTGGAGCTTATCAGGCTGAGCCTTCTGTTGGCTCCTGTTTCTTGGAGACTCCAAATGGTGTGATGAGCCTGATATAGGTTCTGCCACCACTTTACGGTATTACCACTCTTGTTTTCTTCCATTTTGCAAAATTGGAGAATCCCAACAACTTTCAGACTGTGGTAAATGTTGTACAGATCACATAAGTCCAATCGAAGAGAAGACCGCCCCAGACGTATTTCGTCAAATGTACAGCGGCTTTTTTCGGGTGGAACTGTTCAGTCCATCGAACACCTGGAGGATGATAAAGGAGTTTATAATGGGGGACATCCTGGGAAAAATCATGTTTCAGTTAGAGGTGGAGCTCATCAGGCTGAGCCTTCTGTTGGCTCCTGTTTCTTGGAGAGTCAAATGGTGGGATGAGCCTGATATAGGTTCTGCCACCACTTTACGGTATTACCACTCTTGTTGTTTTTTTTTTTCCATTTTGCATGCTTTAAAATAAAACGAAATCGGAGAATCCCAACAACTTTCAGACTGTGGTAAATGTTGTACAGATCACATAAGTCTAATCGGGGAGAAGACGCCCGCTGACGCGTTTCGTCAAATGGACGATGGCTTGGAACTGTTTAGTCAATGGAACACCTGGAGGATAGAAAATTATTATATAATGGGGGACATCCTGGAAAAAGTCATGTTTCATTTTAGAGGTGGAGCTTATCAGGCTGAGCCTTCTGTTGGCTCCTGTTTCTTGGAGACTCCAAATGGTGGGATGAGCCTGATATAGGTTTCTCCACCACTTTACGGTATTACCACTCCATTGTTTGTTTTCCAAAATCGTAGAATCCAAACAACTTTCAGACTGTTTTAAATGTTTTACAGATCACATAATGGGGTACATCCTGGCAAAACCTCACACTGTCTTTTTAAGTGTCTGTTTGCTTCTCCTGCTTCTTGGAGGTTCCTCATGCCTTCAACAGTTCCCTGCTCCCAACCACTTTGTGAGATCTCCGTTGTTTTTTTTTGCATACTCTAAAATAAAAATACAGCATGCAGTGTGGTAGCCCCTCTCGTAATAGGCTACACCGATATGCAGAGCCAAGATTTTAAGGACATAAGCCTACCAGGGAACAACTTGTAGCTCCCATAAGCTTCACATTTTTCAAAAGGAAATGGATGGTTGGGGTAGTAATGGTCCAACTGGTACAATCGCTTAAAAGCTAATTGGGAGCTACAGTGCTGTGAAAAAGTAATTGCCCCTCCCATGCTGAATCATGAATGAACTGTGATTAACCAAAGTTTTTTGGAAAGTGGAGTTCAATTTCACTTGCCACACGCAGGCCTGATTACTGCCAGACCTGTTGAATTAAAAAAAATCACTTAAATAGAAGCTGTCTGACAAAATGAAGCACGCTAAAAGATCTCAAAAAGCCACACATCATGCAGCGATCTAAAGAAATTCAAGAACAGATGAGGGACAAAGTCATTGGCCTGTATTAGTCTTAGAAAGGATTACAAAGCCATTTCTAATGCCCCGTACACACAATCGGATTTTTCGTCGGAAAAACCTTGGGTGGTTTTTCCGACTGAATTCCGCTCAAGCTTGGCTTGCATACACACGGCCACACAAAAGTTCTCTGAACTTTTGACCGTCAAGAACGCGGTGACGTACAACACTACGATGAACAGAGAAAATTACGTTAAAAATGCTTCCGAGAATGCGTCAAATTGTTTCTGAGCATGCGTCGGAATTTTGCACGTCGGAAATGCTACAGACGATTTTTTTCCGCCTGAAAATTTGAGACCCAGCTTTCAATTTTTTCTTGGTGGGAATTCCGACAGAAAAATTCAGATGGAGCCTACACACGGTCGGAATTTCCGACCAAAAGCTCACATCTGAATTTCCGATCGTGTGTACGCAGCATAAAGCCTCATTCACACAGACGGACTCCGTAGCGACGGAGTCCGCCTGCTCCCGCCAGCTCAGCGGGAGATCAGTCCGCAGATCTCCGCTGAGGCGACGGATGACAAGCTCCTCTCCCCTGCTCACTGAGCGGGGAGGGGCTTGTCGGGCACCGCTGTGTCCTATGGAGCGATCTGATGAAAATGGACAGCATGTCCGTTTTCATCAGATCTTACCTGATCCGATCCGCCATGGACGGATAGGGACGTGGCCCCCATCCGTCTGCTTTTATCGGATCGGGTCGGATGTCAGCGGACATGTCTCCGAAGAGGAGAAGCCGGATGTTCTGCAGGACAATCCCATGGAGTCCGGGACAGTTGGGAGGTACATCATCTCCACCTTTATAAATACTGCAGCCTACATTTTGTTTTTCCTTTTTACCAGATTCTTCTTTTCAGGAGAACCTTGTGTCTGCACCCAGCACCTTCCTCAAATTCCTTCACACTAAATACTGCCCCCCCCCCCCATGTGCCTCCCCCCATCGCTCTCCTGGCCCCCGGCAGGACTAATGACTTTTACCCTCTGTATAACAGTGTAAACTTGCTGTCCCCTCAAAATAACTCAACACACAGCCAATAATAATGTCTAAACCACTGGCATCAAAAGTGAGTACACCCCCCAAATGTCCAAATTGGGCCCAAAGTGTGAATATTTTGTGTGGCCGCCATTATTTTCCAGCACTGACTTAACCCTCTTGGGGATGGAGTTCACCAGAGCTTCACAGGTTGCCACTGGAGTCCTCTTTCACTCCTCCATGACGAGAAAATGTCCAAACTGGGCTCAAAGTGTCCATATTTTGTGTGGCCACCATTAATTTTCCAGCACTACCTTAACCTTCTTGGGCATGAAGTTCACCAGAACTTCACAAGTTGCCACTGGAGTCCTCTTCCACTCCTCCATGACAATAAAACATCCCTAAGTGAAAATGTCCAAATTGGGCGCCAAAGTGTCAATATTTTGTGTGGCCACCGTTATTTTCCAGCACTGCCTTAACCCTCCTGGGCATGGAGTTTACCAGAGCTTCACAGGTTGCCACTGAAGTCCTCGTCCACTCCTCCATGACGATAAAACATCCCTGCATCCCTAAGTGAAAATGTTCAAATTGGGCCCAATTAGTCCTCTTCCACTCCTCCGTGACGATAAAACATCCCTAAGTAAAAATGTCCAAACTGGGTCCAATTAGCCATTTTCCCTCCCCGGAGTCATGTGACTCATTAGCGTTACAAGGTCTCAGGTGTGAATGGGGAGCACGTGTGTTAAATTTGGTGTTATCGCTCTCACTCTCTCATACTGGTCACTGGAAGTACAACATGTCACCTCATGGCGAAGAACTCTCCCCCGCTGACTGTCGGGTGCTGCAAGGGCACAGGGGTTCGGGATGGAGAGTGGGAGGCTGGAAAATGTTATATTTACTGGCCCCTTCCTTGCCGGGATGAACACACTGGGGGGGTTATTTACGAAAGGGAAATCCACTTTGCACTACAAGTGCAAAGTGCACTTGGAAGTTCAGTCGCTGCAGACCCGACGGGGACATGCAAGGAAAATAAAAAAACAGAATTTTAGCTTGTACATAATTGAATAATAAAATCAGCAGAGCTTCCCCTCATTTCAGATCTACCCCTCACATTTACAGCGACTGCGCAATTTCAACTGCACTTTGCACTTGTAGTGAAAAGTGGATTTGCCTTTCGTAAATAACGCCCAGTGAGCGATAGGTACGAATCGCTACTGAGTTTATCCATAACAGAAGCATAGTAAAGGATGTGTCCTATGCTTCAGTTTGTAGATGAACAGGAAGCCTCCCAGAGCACTTCCTATTCATTCACTGTCCTGTGCAGCTAAGGCTGCAGAGAAAAGGGACTTGGGAATCTCTGTCCTCGGCCCCTTAATCTCAAACCTGAGATATCAGGGGCCTGTTAGATCCTTGATATCTCACCAAAGCTCTGTTAAAGATTCAACAAAAAAAAAAAGTAAATAAAATACAAAAAACTGCAAGAAAATAAAAATAAAGAAGGGTTTGCGCACACGCTGGTCTCTGAAGAGTGATTAGCATTTGGATGGCTATTTAGAGAACATTTGTCAGGTAGTAAGTGTGATGGGAGTCACTTTGGGCGACCTTCACACCAATATACTCAATGCAGCCTAATTTTTATTTTATTTTTTACAAAAAAATCGGGAAATATAATGGGCCAGATCCACAAAGAACTTACGCCGGCGTATCTTTTGATACGCCGCGTAAGTTCTAAGATGCGCCGTCGTATCTTTGTTTTGTATCCACAAAACAAGATACGACTGAATGTGGGCTCGATCCGACTGACGTACGTCTTAGTACGCCGTCGGATCTTAGGTGCATATTTACGCTGGCCGCTAGGTGGCGCTTCCATTAATTTCGGCATAGAGTATGCAAATTAGCTAGATACGCCGATTCTGAAACGTACGTCCGCCCGGCGCATTATTTTTACGTCGTTTACATAAGGCTTTTTTTCGGCGTAACGTTACCCCTGCCTCATGAGGCGTACGCAATGTTAAGTATGGACGTCGGGACAGCGTAGAATTTTCCATCGTCTGCGTAAAACGTTCGCGAATAGGGCTTTGCGTAAATTACGTTCACGTCGAAAGCATTGACTAATTTCCACGTGATTTCGAGCATGCGCACTGGGATCCCCCCATGGACGGCGCATGCGCTGTTAAAAAAAAAACGTAATTTACGTGGGGTTAAGATGCATTAGCATAAAACATGCACACATCTTAGTCATTTGAATTCCGCGCCCTTACGCCGACACATTTACACTACGCCGCCGTAACTGACGGCGCAAATTCTTTCTGGATACGGAAACTACGCTGTAAGTTACGGCGGCGTAGTGTATCTGAGATACGCTACGCCTGCCTAAAGATAGGCAGATCTTTGTGGATCTGGCCCGTTGTGTGTGTGTGTGTGCTAACATTTATAACATTGGATGCAGTAATTATAGTCACCACAGGATGGCAATATCACTCACTGCATGTGGAACGTTTAAACAGGAAGTGATGTAAACAAAGGAAGTGATCTAAAGAAGAAACAGGAAGTGATGTATAGAAAGGAAGTGATCTAAAGAAGGAACCGGAAGTGATGTATAGAAAGGAAGTGATCCAAAGAAGGAACAGGAAGTGATGTAAGACAAGGCGTTATATAAGGTAAAGACAGGAAGTTGTTAGAGACTAAAGAATTCGTTAGGGAGAAGACGTCACTGGATTACACAGAGGAGGTAATAAGATCTTATTTTCTATTTACACCCAGTAACCCCGTCATGTCCGTCCTCTTCCTCCATAGTCACTGTGATGTCTTTTATCTTCAACATCCACTACTACAGACATATCACATCCTGTATATTGGAGATATTTTATAATATGTGTCCAGATACATCCTAAATATAGAACCATTTATCCAACTGTCCATCCAGAGCCTCTGGTTTATAGACCGGATACATCCTAAATATAGAGCCATTTATCCAACTGTCCATCCAGAGCCTCTGGTTTATAGACCGGATACATCCTAAATATAGAGCCATTGATCCAACTGTCCATCCAGAGCCTCTGGTTTATAGACCAGATACATCCTAAATATAGGGCCGTTTATCCAACTGTCCATCCAGAGCCTCTGGTTTATAGACCGGATACCTCCTAAATATAGAGCCATTTATCCAACTGTCCATCCAGAGCCTCTGGTTTATAGACCGGATACATCCTAAATATAGAACCATTTATCCAACTGTCCATCCAGAGCCTCTGGTTTATAGACCGGATACATCCTAAATATAGAGCCATTTATCCAACCGTCCATCCACTCTTGTAGCATGTTTTCTCTCTTTAACCATAGCATAGTGTCCTCTCTGACCATCCATTGTAGTATGTCCACTGACATTTTTATGGACATGTTATACACTAAATATTATGTGCATCTCTTTGGTGGTGTCAAAAGTGGAACTTGTCCTTTCCTCCCCTTTGCACCACTACTGTACATCATATAAACTGTATATCTTCACTCTTCAGTATGTTTTGTGGAAATAAGGTGAAGGAAGGTCCATTACTATTCTTCGCAATAACAATATGTCCTCAATATACAACTACTGTGACCAAGTATGGTTTGGGTGTATCGTCTAGTTTATATTAGTTGTTTTCTGTTATATTTCTACCCAGTGTAATGGCAGAGCTCCGGGAAGGTGTTGAATGATAAACATGACTTCTGAATACAAGGCGTATAAAAACGAACGTAACATATAATAAAAAATTGTTTTTCAGCAGATGGGCAGAATTTATTTAAATACATCGGAGAGACGTCCTATTAAAGCTTCAGGTTGTACCGCAGAAGATAGTGACATTGCACATTAATGATGGATCCTTCTTATTCGGCTGAACCTTCTGATAAATCCCATACTATGACATCAGATGTCCATCTAAGATCAATGGGTCCTTCTAATCCTGAGGAACCTTCTGATAAATCCCATACTATGACATCAGATGTCCATCTAAGATCAATGGATCCTTCGAATCCTGAGGAACCTTCTGATAAATCCCATACTATGACTTCAGATGTCCATCTAAGATCAAAGAATCCTCCTAAACTTGAGGAACATTCTGATAAATCCCATACTATGACCTTTGATGTTCATCTAAGATCAATAGATCCTTCTAATCCTGAGGAACCTTCTGATAAATCCCATACTATGACATCAGATGTCCATCTAAGATCAACGGATCTTTCTAATCCTGGGGAACCTTCTGATAAATCCCATACTGTGACTCCAGATGTCCATCTATCCCATACTATGACCTCGGATGTCCATCTAAGATCAATGGGTCCTTCTAATCCTGAGGAACCTTCTAATAAATCCCATACTATGACTTCAGATGTCCATCTAAGATCTATGAATCCTAATCCTGAGGAATTTTCTGATAAATCCCATACTATGACTTCAGATGTCCATCTATCCCATACTATGACTTCAGATGTCCATCTATCCCATACTATGACCTCAGATGACCATCTAAAATCAATGGATCCTTCTAATCTTGAGGAACCTTCTGATAAATCCCATACTGTGACTTCAGATGTCCATCTAAGATCAATGGGTCCTTCGAAACGTGAGGAACCTTCTGATAAATCCCATACTATGACCTCAGATGTCCATCTAAGATCAATGGATCCTTCTAATCCTGAGAAACCTTCTGATAAATCCCATACTATGACCTTGGATGTCCATCTAACTTCTCACAATGCTGATAGATCAAAAAATCCATCCAATCCCCAGAAATCCTATTCAAGCCATGAGGGAGCTCACACAGGAGGGAGCTCATTGTCATGTTCGGAGTGCGGAAAATATTATTCTAATAAAGGTAACCTTGTTGTACACCAGAGAATTCACAAGGGTGAGCATTCTTATTCATGTTCGGAGTGTGGAAAATGCTTCTATAGGAAAGATAAATTTGTTGCACACCAGAGAATTCACAAGGGTGAGCGCCCTCATTCATGTTCGGATTGCGGTAAGAGTTTTACAAGGAAAGAATCCCTTCTTGTACACCAGAAACGTCATACAGGAGAACATTCTTTTCCCTGTTTAGAGTGCGGGAAATATTTTTCTAGTAAAGAATACCTTCTTATACACAAGAGACTTCACACAGGTGAGCGTCCCTTTTGCTGTTCAGAGTGCGGAAAAGGTTTCCCTGACAAAGCGAGCCTCGTTAGACACCAAAGAAATCACACTGGTGAGCGTCCCCATTCATGTTCGGAATGCGGGAAATCTTTTATTTCGAAAGTAAATCTTCGTAATCACCTGAGAACTCATACAGGCGAACGTTCCTATTCCTGTTCAGAGTGCGGAAAATGTTTTGCTAAACAAGGAAACCTCCTTAGTCACCAGAGAATTCACACGGAGGAGCGTCCCTTTTCCTGTTCAGAGTGTGGGAAAAGTTTTTCTGCTAAAGGAAACCTTCTGAAACACCGAAGACTTCACACTGGTGAGCGTCCCTTTTCATGTTTAGAGTGCGGCAAAAGTTTTTCACAAACAGGGTCTCTTCTTACGCACCAGAGACTTCATACAGGCGAGTGTCCTTTTTCCTGCTTAGAGTGCGGCAAATCTTTTTCCGACAAAAGAAACCTTCTTAAACACCAGAGAGTTCACACGGGTGAGCGTCCCTTTTCCTGCTTAGCGTGCGGAAAGTGCTTTTCTGAACAAGGAAACCTTCGTAAACATGAAAAACGTCACGCTGGAAAGCAGTCTAGTGAGCATCCTTATTCATGTTCAGAGTGCGGGAAATCTTTCACCTCCAAAGAAGGCCTTGTTAGTCACCAGAGAATCCACTCAGGTGAGCGTCCTTATTCATGTTCAGAGTGCGGGAAATCTTTCACCATGAAAGGACACCTTGTGAGACACCAGAAAAGTCACTCGGGTGAGCGTCCCTATTTATGTACAGAGTGCGGGAAAAGTTTCACTGCGAAACAATCCCTTCTTGCTCACATGATAGTACACAGCTCAGAGCATCCGAGCAACTTTCAGACTGTGATAGATGTTGTACAGATCACATAAGTCTAATCGGAGAGAAGACGCCCGCTGACGTGTTTCGTCAAATGGACGATGGCTTTAATTGGGTGGAACTGTTCAGTCCATAGAAGACCTGTAGGATAAAATATGATTATATAATGGGGCACTGGCGGTGCGTCGAAAGTGGGCGCAGGAGCGCCGCCCCCTCTCTCCTGCACCGTCACTGAAACAATACATAGATTCATGCATTGCATGAATCTATGTATTGGCGCCGCTGCCGCCCACTATTCAGATGGCTGGCCCCCTGGTAAGCGCCGGCCATCTGAATAACAGCAGTTGATTGGCTTTTGAAGTGCCTATCAGAACCAGCGACAGAGGGCTGTAATCGGGTTCCAAATAGTTAATCAGGGGACGCAGGGGGTGTGCGTTCCCTGGTTAACACTGACAGGCGTCTCAGCCAATCGGGTTCACCGGGTCTGGTTACTGGTAACCTGATTGGCTGAAGCGTCATCGAGGGTAAGAGAAGACATCGAGGGACAGTGGAGGAAGGATGGCTGACCCGAGAAAGGTAAGTGCCGGGCGGGGGCAATCTGGCAGCATTTTACATGGCAAACTGGCGGCAATAGATGGACACAGTGGTGACAATTGATGGACACAGTGGTGACAATTGATGGACACAGTGGTGACAATTGAGGGACACAGTGGTGACAATTGATGGGCACAATGGCGACAATTGATGGGCACAGTGGCTGCATTTGGCATGACACCGTGGCGACAATTGATGGCACAGTGGCTGCGTTTGATGGCATGGCACAGTGGCGGCAATTAATGGCACAGTGGCTGCGTTTGATAGCATGGCACAGTTGCTGCCTTGATGGCACAGTGGTGACAATTGATGGGCACAGTGGCGACGATGGCATGGCACAGTGGCGACAATTGATGGGCACAGTGGCGACAATTGATGGGCACAGTGGCTGCTTTTGGCATGGCAGAGTGGCGACAATTGATGGCACAGTGACTGCATTTGATGGCATGGCACGGTGGCTGCGTTTGATGGCACAGTGGAGTCTTCTGTTGGCTTCTTCTGTTTCTTGGAGGCTCCAAATAGTGAGATGTTCCTCCTATAGATTCCTCCCGCCCCCCTCTACCACCACTTTACCACTTTGCTGTATTCCCGCTCTTGTTTTTTCCATTTTGCTATAAAATAAAAATATAGCATGCAGAGTGGTAGTCCCTCGTAGTCGCCGGTTTGCAATCCCAGGAACTCTATGATAAAAACCTCCCAGGGAACAATTACCGTATATACTCGAGTGTAAGCCGACCCGAATATAAGCCGAGGCACCTAATTTTACCACAAAAAAAATGGTATTGACTCAAGTATAAGCCTAGGGTGTCCATCTGCATGCCGCACTGTGCCTCACTTTGCCTCACCGTGTCAATGCCTCACTGTGCACATGCCTCACTGTGCACATGCCTCACTGTGTCCATGACTAGACTGACGTTTAACATGGGAGTCTATGGAAGGGGTGCCCGGATTTGAAAAATCGGAGCTCCCCAGCCGTAGGTCCCCCAGACAACAAACTTTGCACACTTGTAGAGGAAGAGTGGGGATACATGTGTTGGGGTCCAGGAGACCTACAGCTGGCCGGTACCGGGTCCCCAAAGTCCCGGAGATCAGGGGCAAAACGGTGACTCGAGTATAAGCCGAGGGGGGCATTTTCAGCCCAAAAAATGTGCTGAAAAACTCGGCTTATACTCGAGTATATACGGTATCCCCAAAAAATCTATAAAAAAACTATATTTTTCCTCAGTTTAGGCCGATACGTATTCCTCTACATATTTTTGGTAAAAAATCGCAATAAGTGTTTATTGATTGGTTTGCGCAAAATTTATAGCGTCTAAAAAATAGGGGATAGTTTTATTGCATTTTTATTTATTTACAATTTTTTTACTAATAATAGCGGCGATCTGCGATTTTTTTATTGTGACCGTGACGGACATATCGGACACTTTTGACAAATTTTTGGGACCGTTCACATTTATACAGCGATTAGTGCTATAAAACTGCACTGTTTACTGTATAAATGTGACTGGCAGGGAAGGGGTTAACACTAGGGGGCGCTGAAGGGGTTAAATGTTCCCTAGTGAGTGATTCTAACTGTAGGGGGAGGGGACTCACAAGGGGAGGAGACCGATTTGCGTTCCTCTGTTTGTACTTTGGAGGCAGACAAGCAAAACTTCACCTTTTGGGTGGATCTCCGCTGTAAGTACTACTGTATACACTTTATTGTCAAAAGCATTGGGATACCTGCCTTTACACGCACGTGAACTTTAATGTGCAATGGTCCAAATCATCCCAAAGGTGTTCTATCAGCTTGAGGCTAGGACTCTGTGCAGGCCAGTCACGTTCCTCAACCCCAAACGCGCTCATCCATGTCTTCATGAACCTTTCTTTGTGTACTGGTCCAAATCATTTGGTGGATTTGGGTCTAATTTGTTGTATTTCAATGTTCAGTTTGTTTTTCATTCTTTAGTTCCACCTTTATAAACAATAAAACTCTATCAAATTGATGTTTTTCCTTTCCTTTTTTTTTTGTCTGGATTTGATGTGAGGTATAATCTGTGCGTGTAATCATCGATGGAACCTCATAGAGGAATGGACCACGAGGATGCCAGCAGAATGGTGAAACATGACGTAGGTTGCATTATACATCATAAGGTGGGGATGTTACCTTGCACGGCAACATATATACATTTGCGACCCTTTGGGGCGCAACAGTGAGTGGTTCCAAATGGGCCATAGCAATGCTTTAACATGGGGCCTTTGGGGTTCCACTCCAGGGGTGACCCTTTTCTTGCTCTTACTGTTTTAGAAGCCACTACAGCCAGGACTGATAAGGATCTTGAGGAGGATATACTGTACACCATATGAAAGGTCCATTTCCAATCCTCAATATAACGTCATGTTCCCAACAAATGAGGAGGAGATACTGTACACCATATGAAAGGTCATCTCCATTCCTCAATATAATGTCATGTTCCCAAAAATGAGGAGGAGATACTGTACACCATATGAAAGGTCCATCTCCATTCCTCAATATAACGTCATGTTTCCAACAAATGAGGAGGAGATACTGTACACCATATGAAAGGTCCATCTCCATTCCTCAAAAGATAACGTCATGTTCCCAACAAATGAGGAGATACTGTACACTATATGAAAGATCCACCTCCATTCCCCAATATAGCATCATGTTCCCAACAAATGAGGTGGAGATACTGTACACCATATGAACGGTCCATCTCCATTCCTCAATATAACGTCATGTTCCCAACAAATGAGGAGATACTGTACACCATATGAAAGGTCCACCTCCATTCCTCAATATAGCGTCATGTTCCCAACAAATGTGGAGGAGATACTGTACACCATATGAAAGGTCCATCTCCATTCCTCAATATAACGTCATGTTCCCAACAAATGAGGAGGAGATACTGTACACCATATGAAAGGTTCATCTCCATTACTCAATATAACGTCATGTTCCCAACAAATGAGGAGGAGATACTGTACACCATATGAAAGATCCATCTCCATTCCTCAATATAACGTCATGTTCCCAACAAATGAGGAGGAGATACTGTACACCATATGAAAGATCCATCTCCATTCCTCAATATAACGTCATGTTCCCAACAAATGAGGAGGAGATACTGTACACCATATGAAAGGTCCATCTTCTGCTTTCAGAAAACATATAACATTCTAGGGGTAATTAATATTTTAGATATTATTTTTATTACTAATAAATGAAAATATTCTGCCTAAAATTCAGATTTTGAAATATGTGAGCAGGAAGAAAAATGCTGTAGAGCCAAAACACATCAGTTTCCTGCAGAAGGCGTATAAAGAGAGATAAAATATTTATTATTGATTCAGTTTTAACAGAAGTATAATGTGCGTGTGTCATAATCTACAACATATGAGATACAGTTGTATTCAAAATTATTCAACCCCCACTGAAATTGATTGTTTTGCCCAGTTTGACATTGATTTTGATCATTCAGTCATCCTGCTTACAATTAAATCAAAGAGGCACGTGTAGGTCAGACAAATATAACATAACATTTATAATGAAATAACCACAAATGTCTTTTCTGTGCTCACATCATTATCAGTTTTATTCAACCCCCAAGTGACTTTCAATCTTAGTACTTAGTACAACATCCTTTTACAGTTATAACAGCTTTTAAACTTGAAGCATAGCTTGACACAAGTGTCTTGCAGCGATCTACGGGTATCTTCGCCCATTCGTCATGGGCAAAAGCCTCCAGTTCAGTCACATTCTTAGGCTTGCGCACTGCAACTGCTTTCTTTAAGTCCCACCAGAGGTTCTCAATCGGATTTAAGTCTGGTGGCTGCGATGGCCACTCCAAAATGTTCCAGCCTTTAATCTGCAACCATGCTCTAGTGGAGTTGGAGGTATGCTTGGGATCATTGTCCTGTTGAAAGGTCCAACGTCTCCCAAGCCTCAGGTTTGTGATGGACTGCATCACATTGTTATCCACTATCCCCAGTTACTGAAGAGAATTCATGGTACCTTGCACACGCTGAAGCTTCCATGTACCTGCAGAAGCAAAACAGCCCCAAAGCATGATTGACCCCCGCCATGCTTCACAGTAGGCAAGGTGTTCTTTTCATCATAGGCCTTGTTCTTCCTCCTCCAAACATAGCGTTGATCCATGGGCCCAAACACTTCTAATTTTGTTTCATCAGTCCACACAACACAATCCCAAAACTTCTGTGGTTTGTCCACATGATTTTTGCATACTGCAGTCGACTCTTCTTATTCTTTGGAGACAGCAAGGGGGTGCGCCTGGGAGTTCTGGCATGGAGGCCTTCATTACACAGTGTGCGCCGTATTGTCTGAGCAGAAACTTCAGTACCCACATCTGACAAATCTTTTCTCAGTTCCTCAGCAGTCACAAGGGGACTTTTCTCCACTCTACGCTTCAGGTAGCGCACAGCAGTCAAAGTCAGTATCTTCAGGTAGCGTTTCAACAGTGCCCTTTGACTTGAATTTGCGAATGATGCTTCCTATGGTGTCTCTTGGTATGTTTAACATCTTTGCAATCTTCTTATAGCCATTGCCCTTCCTGTGAAGAGTAATCACCTCTTCTCTTGTCTTCCCGGACCATTCTCTTGACTTCACCATGTTTGTAACCACACCAGTAAATGTCTAGAAGGAGCTGAGTATCACAGTGATTGTTAAAGCTGCCTGATTGGTGCTTATTAGGCTTTATTGCTGCTCCCTGACATCCACAGGTGTTTTCAATACCTGATTGAAAACACTTCAATGAACCTCTGTTCTTCAGAGTGGTAGTCTTTAAGGGGTTGAATAATTGTGTAAATGAAGAATTCACAAAATAAACATTTACTACTGTATTACAAAACCAATTGATGTCATTTTAGTTGCATATGGTTCTTTAAGAAGTCCTTGTAGGATTTCATTCTGATTACAATTACAAATGTACACTAAGGGCCAGATCCTCAAAAGGGATACGCCGGCGTAACTGCTGTTCCGCCGTCGTATCCCTGTTTCTAACTATGGAACTGATCCACAGAATCAGTTTTCCATAGTTAGGCAGAAGATCCGACATGTGTAAGGGACTTACACTGTCGGATCTTAGGATGCAGTACCGCATCCGCCGCTGGGGGCATTTTGTGTCGAAATGCCGCCTCGGGTATGCAAATTAGCACTTTTCAGCTTCGTTTTTTCTCCGTAAGTTTTAGTTTGCAAACGCAAAATTAGGGCTGCTTTTACAAAGTGTAAACTGTTTACACCTTGTAAAAACAGACCCTTCTGTCCAGCGACGCGATTTTTTTTTTTGTTTTGAATTTTTTTTTTGTGCCGTATCTTTTTTTTTTTTTTTCGACGCAAATTTATTGGCCCGTCGCAATCCACAAAGCTCGGCGTAACGTAATTTCGTGCTATGCACGTCGGGGAAAATGATGTCACGAGCATGCGCAGTACGGCCGGCGCGGGAGCGCGCCTAATTTAAATGGGAATCGCCCCCATGAAAATAGGAACGCCTTGCGCCAGTGGAATTTAAGTTACACAGCCAAAACTTTCTAGGTAAGTGCTTTGTGGATCGGGCACTTAGGTAGAAATTTTAAGGCAGTGTAACTTAAATGGAAAAAATTAAGTTACGCCGGATCTTTGTGGATTACCCCCTAAATTCCCTAAAACCCTTTACAGCATTGGGGGGTTGAATAATTTTGAACACAACTGTATATCTGAAGAATTTGCTTAAAATGTGGTACTACTTTTGACATTTTATGCTAAATCGTACTTTGAGAACTTTTAATAACACTTTTCTACTATTAAAAACAAAACAAAACAGTGTATAACTGAAGAATGAGCTTATGGGCAGAGGGCAAAATACGTAAACATAACATAGGGTGTAGTTACTAAAATCACCACAAGATGGCGATACTACTTACTGTGCATGGTATGCTCAGGCAGGAAGTGATGTAAGGTAGGAACAGGAAGTGATGTAAGACAAAGACAAGGCATTATATAAGGTAAATACAGGAAGTTCTGAGAGAGAGAGACGAGCGAGGTCGAGAGAGGAGACGTCGCTGCATTATACAGAGGAGGTAGGCCATGTGACGTCTTTTATCTCCAGTAGACACGCTATAGTAGGGTTGCCACCTTTTCCTCAAGCCAAACCCTTCAGCAGCGTGCGCCAATTTTAAATTTTTTTTGTAGTACATTAAATTCATTACCTCTGTACAAAGCAATGCACAGCAATTTTTTATGTAGAATACACTATGGCCCATATTCACAGAAAGCAGGGCGCACATTACGCCGCCGTAGAGCAAACACTGTACGATAAGCCAACGCAGCGCAGAGAGGCAAGCATTGTATTCAGCTTGCCAGTGCTCCCAACGCTGCGCCAGCGTGGCGTGGGTTTCGAAGGCGTACGCTGGCGTAGGTGAAAGTGGGCGTGACCCCATGCAAATGAGGCGTGTCCCCATGCAAATGATGGGGCGAGCGCTAGACAAGTACGTATCACAAACTGCGCATATGCCGTGACGTGGACCCACCCCCCTGCGCCTGCTCATAACCACGCCGGCACAACTGCCTAAGCTACGCCGGATCACTGCTTACGCCGTGAACATAACGTACGCCCAGCCAGGCACACGTCCAACGCACAATACGCCGGCTTGTGTTTGAATGGCTAATCAATGGGAGCGGCACCATGCTCCCAGCCTAAATGTGCGCCCACTCTACGCCGGCGTAAGCAAGCTACGTCGGCGGGGTGTAGCCTGTTTTTAGGTGCATATTAGTTTGTGGGTCTGGCGCACAGATATGACGGCGCACATTTGCACTTACGTCGGCGTAACTTGTTATACGTCGGCGTAAGTGCTTTGTGAATCTTGTCCTATACTTATATTTTTGTGATTAAATAACATTTCTAATCATATGGAGTTAACCTCAAGAGTTCCCCTTCTACATCTTAATGCACAGGGTTGGTTGTCCTTTACATCTGATTCTGAAGTTTTCCCTTACATCTGGATCTGCAGGAGAGGAGTGTGGAGGGTATGACAGTGGGCCGTATGTGAAGAAGAGGAGTGTGGAGGGTATGAGAGTGACCAGTATGTACAGGAGAGGAGTGCGGAGGATAAGATGGGGGCAGTATGTACACGAGAGGAGTGTAAAAGATATGACAGTGAGCAGTATGTACAGGAGAGGAGTGTGGAGGGGATGATGGGGGCATTATGTACAGGAGAGGAGTGCAGAGGGGATGATGGGGAAGTATGTACAGGAGAGGAGCGTGGAGGGTATGATGGGGGCAGTATGTACAGGAGAGGAGTGCAGAGGGGATGATGGGGAAGTATGTACAGGAGAGGAGCGTGGAGGGTATGATGGGGGCAGTATGTACAGGAGAGGAGTGTAAAAGATATGACAGTGAGCAGTATGTACAGGAGAGGAGTGTGAGTGAGTGAATAACTTGTATAGCGCTACAAATGCGAACTGAATCGCCTCAAGGCGCTTGGCATCCATTTTCCTTCTATTTAGCCTTCAGAATAGGTGGGTCTTGAGTTTTTTCCTGAAGGCCTGGTGATTCACTTCCGTTTGGATGTTAGTTGGTAACGCGTTTCACAGTGGAGGTCCTTGAACTGCAAATCTTCGTTCTCCTTTGTAGCGGGCCTTGGGGATTTTGTAGTCGTTTTTGGCTAGTTGATCGAAGAACGCGATTGGGGTTTTGATATTTTATTTTCTGACCTAATTATTGGGGGGCGATTCCATGTACACATTTGTGCGTCAGGCAGAGGGCCTTAAATGTGACTCGGTCCTTAATGGCCAGCCAATGGAGGGATCTCGGGGAGGGAGTGATTGATTCCCAGTTTTTTTTTTTCCTGTTACCAGTCGTGCCGCCGTGTTCTGGACGACTTGGAGACGGGCAATCTGATATTTTGGGAGTCCGAGGTAAAGGGAGTTTGCATAATCGAGCCTAGAGTTGATAATTGTCCCTACCACTACTGCTGTGTATTCTTTCGGGATGAAGGGAACGAGTGTTCGTAGTAGACGTAGAAGATGGTGGGATCCGCTAACTACTGATCCTATTTGTGCATCCATTGTCATGTCAGAGTCAAAAATGACTCAGAGGCTTTTGACTTTGGTGCTAGGGGTGATGGTTTGTCCCAAGACGGGCGGTGGCGTCCATGTCGATCTGGCAAGTCTCTTTCAGTTTGCATGGAGTAGAAGGAGTTCTGTTTTTGATCCATTGAGTTTAAGGTGACTCTCCGTCATCCAGTTGTCTATCAAAGTGAGGCATTGTTCTAGTACAGGGTATTGGTCCTTTTTGTTGCTGATATGAAAATAAAGTGTGGAGGGGATGGTGGGGGCAGTATGTACAGGAGAGGAGTGTGCAGGGGATGATGGGGGCAGTATGTACAGGAGAGGAGTGTGCAGGGGATGATGAGGGCAGTATGTACAGGAGAGGAGTGTGGAGGGGATGGTGGGGGCAGTATGTACAGGAGAGGAGTGTGGAGGGGGTGGCAGTGGCAGAATATGGAAGGATCTCTTGCAGTGTCTGTAGGGTGACCAGGGAGCGATGTTGGGAAGATAAGTGATCATGGAATGATGTCCCTCAGCTGGAGGGTAGGAAGCAGCTCTTAGTGATGTGTGTATGAAGCGATCTGGGGGTGATCCAAGCTGGGGGGAGTTGGAGACTGGGAAGTGATCAAGAAGTACATTTCTATATACTGTAAGCCAGCCCCCAGCATTCTGTATGTACAGATGATGTGAAGGTCATTGATGACAATTCATGTATCCCCATGTTATCCAGGCTCTGAGTCTTTACAATCAGAAGTTACAATTAAACCACATAAACACAGAGTTACATGAATGGTCATCAATGACATCACATTATCTGGACTGAGCATTGGGGGGTTGAGTCAGAGATCAGAGAGACCCTGCAGAAGACTGAAGGGGGGGGTGCTAGAGAGACAGATGTGGTGTGCGTTGGATTCCCCCCTGCCTGAATGGTCTATCCCAGGTCTGGGCTGATTAATGTGCCTGAGTGTCAAGCAGTACGAAACCCAGGCACATGATTCAAGACCCGGACAGGTGACAACCCTACACTATAGATACGTCCTAAATATAGAACCGTGTATGTATCCAACTGTCCATCCAGAGCCTCTGGTTTATAGACCGGATACATCCTAAATATAGAACCATTTATCCAACTGTCCTTCCAGAACCTCTGGTTTATAGACCGTAAACCTCCTATATACAGGATTCTGGGAATGTACTAAATGATAATTTAATTCTGCACAGGATAAAGGAAGTAGTGAAGAGGAAATCTGGACAGTTAAAAAACAGACTTCCAATCCCATGATCCATCTTTAGAAGGACGCGAGGATCTCTACAAGGACGTCACGATGGAGAATCAGCCGCCCCTCACATCACCGGGTAAGAGGAGACTTTATTGTAAAGGAGAGAGCAGTACGGAGGGTCCACCTAGACCCCCCCATCATCTGATAAACACATAGAAACAATGTATTCAGTCAGTGTGTGTGTTTCCTACAGATGGATCCAGTAATGGGAACCCACCAGAGAGATGTCCCCGTCCTCTGTATTCCACACAGGAGGATCACATCATCCCTCATCATCATCATCAGGTAGGTGAGGAACAATCACTGATGATGAACAATTACTGATAGTATCATTAGGATCTGTACATTATCTGCATCGTTACACTTGATGTTTTTTTTATCATATGTTTAGAAAGGGAGCCAGAGTGTTCCTACAGTTGATGTTAAAGAAGAGATAAAAGAGGAGGATGATGAGGATGGGGTGATGGAGGAGTTTCTAAAAGGACACAAAGATCTGTACCAGGACACCATGGTGGAGTCATCCAGCTACAAAAACCCCCTAGAGGGATGTCCCCATCCTCTGTATTCCCGGGGTTCCACACAGGAAGGTCACACCATCCCTCACCATCATCAGGTAGGTGGAGTTGGAACATCTACGACTTGAAAATGATTCCAAGCTGTATGAGGTCATCATCTCTGAGGTCTCTGGGTGTTGGTGCTCATGTTTTAAGGATGTTTCTTTTTATCATCTTGTGGTTTTAGTTTGAGACGTATGTGATGGGCGATCAGCAATGTATGAAGGAGGGCGAGGTTATGGATACCAATAAAAGGGAGGAATCTTCTCCAGATATCAGCTCAAGTGAGTAATTTTAACTTCTACAAGTTTAAGACCCCCCCTTTCACACTGAGGCGTTTTTGCACAAAAAAAAAAAGCGCCTGAAAAGCTCATGAAAACTGCTTCCCATTACTATCATTGGATGCTTTCACACTGGGGCGGTGCTCTGGCAGGGCGGTGAAAAAAGTCCCGCAAACAGCATCTGTTGAGCCCTTAAAAAAGCACCTCAAAGCGCTCCTCTCCATTGAGATGAATGGGAAGAGCTTCGAAAGCATCTCAAAAGCACCCCTCTCCATTGAGATTGGGACTAGAATATTGGGGTTAGGGGATTGAGATTCAGAGATTGGGACTAGAATATTGAGATTGCGGGATTGGGACTAGAATATTGGGATTAGGGCACTGAGATTCAGAGATTGGTACTAGAATATTGAGATTGGGGGATTGGGACCAGAATATTGCGATTGGGGGATTGGGACCAGAATATTGCGATTAGGGGATTGGGACTAGAATATTGAGATTGGGCGATTGGGACTAGAATATTGAGATTGGGCGATTGGGACTAGAATATTGAGATTGGGTGATTGGGACTAGAATATTGAGATTAGGGGATTGGGAATACAACTACTAAACAAAAAAGGTCCAAGCAACTTTACAATGTTGGGGTAAATTGGGTTTGTAAGGATCACATCATATCTCCTTGCCAACTTAGTGCACCAGACGGGCTCAAAAAAATAGTCTGTCAACTGATCCCTTATTGTGTAAGCCACTCTTGGAAGACGGACATGATCAGCAGGTTCTCAATTGTGTGACAATGTGCCTTCAAAATTAACGCCATCTCTTTCCCGTACCAAATTATGCAGCACTTGAGCCAGAAGAATTCATTCACTCCGTACGTATCCATCCTGAGCTGTGGGATCTGAACAACGCCTACTATTCCAACAGGAACAAAAAACACAAAGCCTGGGAGGCAATAGCTGCCCATCACAACTCACATTGGAGTATTCTTCGGCAACAACAAAAAGCCAGTAAAAGTAAGTGCAAGGGTGCAGGGATTGTGACTGGGGGGGATTTGTGACTAGGGTATGGAGATTAGGGGATTGAGATTAAGGGGTTGAGACTATGGGATGGGGACTGGGGGATTGAGATTAAGGGGTCGAGACTATGGGATGGGGACTAGCGGATTGAGATTAAGGGGTTGAGACTATGGGATGGGGACTAGGGGATTGAGATTAAGGGGTCGAGACTATCAGATGGGGACTAGGGGATTGAGATTAAGGGGTTGAGACTATGGGATGGGGACTAGCGGATTGAGATTAAGGGGTTGAGACTATGGGATGGGGATTGAGATTAGGGGCTTGTGACTAGGGGATGGGGACTAGGGGCTTGTGACTAGAGGGTCCTGACTAGGGGATGGGGACTAGGGGATTGAGATTAGGGGCTGGGACTAGGGGCTTGTGACTAAGGGATGGGGACTATGGGATTGAGATTAAGGAAAGGGGACTAGGGGGTTGTGATTGAGGATTGAGATTAGGGGGTTGTGACTATGGGATAGGGACTATGCGATTGAGATTAAGGGGTTGTTGCTAGGTGATTTATAATTAAAAATGTTCATTGCTAAAATGTCTTATTACATGCCTGCTAGCAAATGTGTAACATTTCAAAATATGCAGAATTGGTAAAACAAAACCAACTGCCAATTGATCAAAGTATATACAAGAATACACCAACTAAACAAAACAAAAGTTCCAAGCAACTTTACAATGTAGGGGTAAATTGAATTTGAAAGGATCAAATCATATCTCCTTGCCAACTTGGTGCACCAACAGGGCTCACAAAATAGTCTACCAACTGATTCCCTTATTGTGTAACCCACTCTTACGCGACGGACATGAGCAAAATCAGCAGGTTCTAAATTGTGTGACAATGTGTCTTCAAAATTAACGCCATCTCCATCCCGTACAAAATTATGTAGCACACATGCTGCCTTTACTACTCTGCATGCATTTTCGACCTTTTAGATTGATTGATTGGTTTGAGGGGTCGAGATTCCTCTGTGAGTAGGGCTTCATTAGATGTTCATTGACAGCGAATGCCTCATCAGCCACAAAAACAAAAAAGGCATAGCAGGACTTTTTGTTCCGGGTAATGGTCGGTTATCAGGCAAGTCAAGTTGATTTGCAGCAAGACGCTTTCCGAATTTCGAATCCTGGAAGACCGTAGAGTCTGCACAGCTCCCAAATGCTATTAATTTCAACAAACAGAGATTTATAATCTGCATCTACCAGAGCCATCAGCAACTTTTTGTAGTTGAAATATCGACTTTCACTGCGACAGGGTTTGCCATCAATTGCTCCCAGGCAGTTGGGAAAGTTGGTTTTCCTCCAGAAATGCTGGGCAACTCCATCCCATTTCTCTTTAATTGGAATAGGCATTCCAGGTAGCATCACAGGTTGGCTTTGCAATCTCACTAACGGTAGATATTCATGTGCAAAATTCATAATGTAGAGATATGTAGCTATTTTCTGTGGCAAATTATCTGTAAAAAGAAAAACACATCAAAATGTATTTTATCTTACAGTTAAAGCAATGAAAACACGATGGAAAGCAATGCGTGACAACTTTAGGAGAGAATATAAAAAGCAGAAGCTCAGAAAAAGTGGTTCAGGCGGGAAAACCTCTCGAACGTACTGCTATTATAAAGAACTGATGTTTTTGAAGCCCCTCATGGGGCTGAAAGAGTAAGTACAGTGGAACCTTGGTTTACGAGTAACGTGGTTAACAAGCATTTTGAAAGACAAGCAACTTTAACCACTTAAGACCCGGACCAAAATGCAGCTAAAGGACCTTGCCCCTTTTTGCGATTCGGCACTGCGTCGCTTTAACTGACAATTGCGCGGTCGTGCGACGTGGCTCCCAAACAAAATTGGTGTCCTTTTTTTCCCACAAATAGAGCTTTCTTTTGGTGGTATTTGATCACCTTTGCGGGTTTTATTTTTTGCGCTATAAACAAAAATAGAGCAAGAATTTTGAATGAATGAATGAAAAAACTTATATAGCGCAGCACATGCGAATTTAATTGCATGTGCTATTTTTTACTTTTTGCTATAATAAATATCCCCCAAAAATATATAAAAAAAAAATTCCTCAGTTTAGGCCGATACGTATTCCTCTACCTATTTTTGGTAAAAAAAAATCGCAATAAGCGTTTATCGGTTGGTTTGCGCAAAATTTATAGCGTTTACAAAATAGGGGATAGTTTTATTGCATTTTTATAAAAAAAAATGTTTTTACTACTAATGGCGGCGATCAGCGTTTTTTTTCGTGACTGTGACATTATGGCGGACACTTCGGACAATTTTGACACATTTTTGGGACCATTGTCATTTTCACAGCAAAAAATGCATTAAAAATGCATTGTTTATTGTGAAAATGACAATTGCAGTTTGGGAGTTAACCACAGGGGGCGCTGAAGGGGTTATGTGTGACCTGAAGTGTGTTTACAACTGTATGGGGGGTGTGGCTGTAGGTGTGACGTCATCGATCGTGTTACCCTATAAAAGGGATCACACGATCGATGCTGCCGCCACAGTGAAGAACGGGGAAGCCGTGTTTACACTTTGGATTACGAGCATTCTCCTGGAATGGATTATGCTCGTAATCCGTGGATCCACTGTATAACAACTTGTAAAGCTCTCAAGGAATAATATTTGTTTTTTATATTATCATTTTTTTTTAGGCCTCAAAGCAACATGGACTCTGAGAGTGACAACGAACTTAATGAAATGCAGGTTCCAGAAGAACCACAAGATGTGGAAGAGCCCCAACCGCTTTTTGAGGGCGATGAGGATGACACCCCAGAAATTTCATTAACAACCCCCGAGCCCGAGTCGACGACACAATGCAAAAAATCAAAAAAGAGAAACGTTCGAGAGCAGGCTCAGGAATTTGTGGATGTGTTCAAAAAAATAATAGATACCCGGCAAAGGGACCCTTTTGAAAGCGAGGCCTTTGCGAAAAGTTTGATTCCACAAATGGATCGCGTCGATCCATCATTGGTATGTGAAATGCGAATGGAAATCATGCGCGTTATCATGTCATTCCAAAAAAGATCAGTGGCACCATCCGTCAGGCCTCAAGTCCTAACGGTGTATGACGTCCCCAACTCCTCACAATATACACCTAGATTTAACGACCCCTACCGATCGGTATCACAAGGCCCCTCTCTGATGGACTCACCCGGGACAAGGGCATTTGGAGGGGACTGAATGGTAACCTCTTGCCTACCGACAATGGGCCCCGGAATTTGAGGGAGCTACAAGCATTTTAGAAAGATGTTATGTAATACAAAATGACATTATTAAGGAGGCCATGATGGTCTCTCCCGCCTTGGGACTCGGACAGATCTATGTGAAAGGAACACTGATTATTGAGAGAGAGCCCTGGGTTTCCTGTTGTCTACTAGTCTGAAGGGTCTGTAGCGGTACCCCCGTAGGGGCTGCTGAAAGTTGTGGTCCACCTGTCTCCCTGCCCAGCCTGGCATTCACCTCCCAATCACCTTGGAGACAATAAACAGTTCATATGTTTGTTTTTTTGTGTTTTTATTGAGGGATTCGAACTCGGATGGGAATATATGGGATGCACAGTAGAATTTTGGGACAGAACTATGTACACTCATTGTACATGACACATCTCCAGTCTCCTCCGGCACAACACTTGCTTGCAGACTATCATTCTCTCCTGCACAACGCTTCACTTCCAGGTACAGCTAGGACATGGTTAAGCCCAACTTTGACTCAGTCAGGCCTGTAGGAAAAAAAATAGGACAGTGCTAGCTGTCCTATGGTGGACTACTGCTCCCAGTAAGTCCTCTTCTGGCCCTGCCAGCCCTCCTGACTGCAGCTGCCCAACTCCACTGCCCGTGACTTCACAGTCCTTACTGCTGGCTCTGCACCCATCCCAGACTACACACTCCCGGTCTTTTCAGGTGTGCCTCCCGACTGTGCCTGTCACTCACCGACCCGCCTGGCCTCACACACCGGTGGTTCCCTCCTGAAGACTTACCCGGCGGCACTAGCTCCTGCAGTCCTCTTTGACTCCTCTCGGTGCCTTCGTTTTTGAAGGGATCCATCCTGCACCCGAGTGCCAGGCCCAAGGTCACCCCCCCCAGACTGGGGGCGCCCTCAAAGGCCCCGACAGCCTAGCACTCCATCCTCAGTTCTTCCACCAGACAACTCTCCAGCTGGGCTGACCCTGGGTATACCAAGGAGATCTGCCCCCTGCTAATCCTAGTTGGGGATTGGTCAGGGCTCCCTGAGATACCCCAGACAACTCCACCTCTCTTCCCCTCCTCCCTTCTTGAATCCTCTAGAACAGTGGTCTCCAAACTGCGGCCCGAGGGCCGGATGCGGCACTTTGCTTGACTTTATCCGGCCCTTGGGGCACTATCCCTCCCACTGATACGAGACTATTGTGTCATCTGACACCGACAATAGAGCATCATTTCTCCCACTGACACAACTAATAGAGCACTATTACTCCCTATGATACCAGCAATGGGGCACTATTCCTCCCCCTAATACCAGATGTTCACTAACAATGATGCCAGGAAAATTTCTACTCAAAATCCGGCCCTCCAAGAGTCTGAAGGACAATAAACCGGCCCTTTGTTTAGAATGTTTGTAGACCCCGTGCTCTAGAAGCCAGAGGGAGGTAACCAGGAAGTGATGCTATCCGTGAGTCACCAGCCTACTCTGAGCCACTCCCAGCCCACACAGATCAAAACAAACAGGCCTAGCGTCCGGCTAGGCCTGCCTAAATTTACCTGCACTCACTCAAAAATCTGCCTTTAGCACCTACCTAGGTAGAGGGTGCTACAGGTCTTTCAACCATTGTTAATTGTGCTAATTAACACACCTTTTTCTCCTAGCAAACCATTGGGAAAGTGTTTATACTTATATGTATTGTAAGTTGTGAGCTCAATGCTGGACAGTCTATTGCTGGGGGTCTCCTGCTATTGTCTGTTTAATAAGGTATTCTGTGTTTATACTTGGGATAATGTAGGTAATGTACTCTGCTTTACCCTTGTGGCCGGGCAGTCTGTTCCCCTGGGATAGTTTAAGTGCTGCGTTAATTAACATATTAATTATATCATTGTCAGCTAGTAGTTGCTAGAGAAGGGGAGGTTGCCATGAGTCAGCCCTACCTCGTTATCTAAGCCATTGTGTGATGTTTTGGGTAAATATTTGGGGTATTGTGTGTGGGGGGGGGGGGACTGACATACTTTTCAAGTGAATAAAAAGCCTGTATCCTTTTCCAATAAAACATTTCATGTTCCAGTTCGCAACTGAGCTAGTCTCGCCTGGTTCTTGGTTACAATATGTGGCTGTAATATCTGATATCTGAAGGTCCAGTGTCGCGTACATGATGGTGGTGAGCCCGATATAGCAGAGGGAGGCCTCCCTTACGGCTCCTACTCTCGGCCCCTGGCAAAGTAACAGGAGGCGCAGGAGTGAGGAGTGGTACGAGTGCCTGGCAGGATCAACAGAGGTAGAGGTAATGCGGACGTTCAGGATCTCCTCAGGAACTGGGAAGCTGAAGCAGCTGCCAGGTTAGGCAGACAGGAGCTGGATCACTGGACCGGAACCAGGAACAAACAGGCTCAGTTCAGCGGACTGGAACCGTTTGGACTGGAACTAGGAACAGACTGGAACCGTTCAGCAGACTGGACTGGAACTAGGAACAGACTGGAACCGGAACTAGGAACAGACTGGAACTGTTCAGCAGACTGGACTGGAACTAGGAACAGACTGGAACCGTTCAGCAGACTGGACTGGAACTAGGAACAGACTGGAACCGTTCAGCAGAATGGACTGGAACTAGGAATAGACTGGAACCGAAACTAGGAACAGACTGGAACCGTTCAGCTGAATGGACTGGAACTAGGAATAGACTGGAACCGGAACTAGGAACAGACTGGAACCGTTTAGCAGACTGGACTGGAACTAGGAACAGACTGGAACCGGAACTAGGAACAGACTGGAACCGTTCAGCAGACTGGACTGGAACTAGGAACAGACTTGAACCGGAACTAGGAACAGACTGGAACCGTTCAGCAGGCTGGACTGGAACTAGGAACAGACTGGAACCGGAACTAGGAACAGACAGGAACCGTTCAGCAGACTGGATGGTCAGGCAGGAGGAGGAGATACTGTACATCATATGAAAGGTCCATCTCCATTCCTCAATATAACGTCATGTTCCCAACAAATGAGGAGGAGATACTGTACACCATATGAAAGGTCCATCTCCATTCCTCAATATAACGTCATGTTCCCAACAAATGAGGAGGAGATACTGTACACCATATGAAAGGTCCATCTCCATTCCTCAATATAACGTCATGTTCCCAACCAATGAGGAGGAGATACTGTACACCATATGAAAGGTCCATCTCCATTCCTCAATATAACGTCATGTTCCCAACAAATGAGGAGGAGATACTGTACACCATATGAAAGGTCCATCTCCATTCCTCAATATAACGTCATGTTCCCAACAAATGAGGAGGAGATACTGTACACCATATGAGAGGTCCATCTCCATTCCTCAATATAACGTCATGTTTCCAACAAATGCGTTCAGTAAGGAAAAAAATTGAGGAGACTTAGTGGATGACCATAACAACATCGTCGATGTATCTACTCCACAGCTAAATGTTCCATCTAAAGGGTCCATCTCCATTCCTCAATATAACGTCATGTTCCCAACAAATGAGGAGGAGATACTGTACACCATATGAAAGGTCCATCTCCATTCCTCAATATAACGTCATGTTCCCAACCAATGAGGAGGAGATACTGTACACCATATGAAAGGTCCATCTCCATTCCTCAATATAACGTCATGTTCCCAACAAATGAGGAGGAGATACTGTACACCATATGAAAGGGCGAATATGTAAATATAGATTGATAAACAGTCATGCAACATAAAAAAATGCAACTACCTCCATTGTATTGTAGAGGACCTCTGCTTTCAGAAAACACATACTTTAACATTTTAGGGAATTAATATTTTAGATATTATTTTTATTACTGATAAATTAAAATATCCCTACTTTAATGCAGATTTTAAAATGTGTGAGCAAAAAAAAAAATGCTGTAGAGCCAAAACACATCAGTATCATGCAGAGGGCGTATAAAGAGAGATAAAATATTTATTATTGATTCAGTTTTAACAGAAGTATAATGTGCGTGTGTCATAATCTACAACATATGAGATAAAACTGAAGCATTTACTTCAACTGTGGTACTACTTTTGACATTTTTTGCTAAAATGTACTTTGAAAACATTTAATAACATCTTTCTACTGTAAAAAAAAAAACAATATACAACTGAAGAATGAGCTACAGGGCAGAGTGCAAAATAATAAAACATAACGTAGGATGCAGTTTTTAAAATCACCACAAGATGGCGATATCACTTACTGCGCGTGGAACGCTCAGACAGGAAGTGATGTAAAATAGGAACAGGAAATGATGTAAGACAAAGACAAGGCGTTATAAAAGGTAAAGCCAGGAAGTTCTGAGAGAGAGGAACGGGTTAGAGGGAGACATCACTGCATTACACCGAGGAGGTAGTCACTGTGACGTCTTTTATCTCCAGGAGACACGCTATAGATACATCCAAAATATAGAGCCATTTATCCAACTGTCCATCCAGAGCCTCTAGTTTATAGACCAGATACATCCTAAATATAGAGCCATTTATCCAACTGTCCATCCAGAGCCTCTGGTTTATAGACCGGATACATCCTAAATATAGAGCCATTTATCCAACTGTCCATCCAGAGCCTCTGGTTTATAGACCAGATACATCCTAAATATAGAACCATTTATCCAGCTGTCCATCCAGAGCCTCTGGTTTTTAACATGACCACATAGATAAGGATCATCACCAAGTGAATGAAAGAATATTACGGAAATTTTAGATGAACGCTCTGCACACTGCTATATACATTTACATATTTTTATATTTTGGAATTCTTGCAATACGTGTTCAAGCTGACCAACTGCATCAACGTAATCCCTCTCTGGCCAGTCCCAACTCTACTCAAAATGCAAATACATATCTGCTTGCAGACTATTTTAATGGACATATAGTGCCAATATGGGGCAGAGGGATAGAGCTGGAGGGTATTAAACCTGATCATAGGAGGTGAGGAGGATTCTGGGAGGTCACTCTTATCTCTATTAATAAAACACAGACCTGACCGGAGAGGTGAGGAGGATTCTGGGAGGTCACATGACATCACTCTCATCTCTATTAATAATATACAGACCTGACCGGAGAGGTGAGGAGGATTCTGGGAGGTCACACGACATCACTCTTATCTCTATTAATAAAACACAGACCTGACCGGAGAGGTGAGGAGGATTCTGGGAGGTCACATGACATCACTCTTATCTCTATTAATAAAACACAGACCTGACCGGAGAGGTGAGGAGGATTCTGGGAGGTCACATGACATCACTCTTATCTCTATTAATAAAACACAGACCTTACCGGAGAGGTGAGGAGGATTCTGGGAATGTACTTAATGATAATTTAATTCCGCACAAGATAAATGAAGTAGTGAAGAGGAAATCTGAGCATTTGAAAAACGTCTGCCAATCCCAAGATCCATCTTTAGAAGGACACAAGGATCTCTACAAGGACGACATGATGGAGAATCAGCCGCCCCTCACATCACCGGGTAAGAGGAGACTTTATTGTAAAGGAGAGAGCAGTACGGAGGCTCCACCTAGATCCCCCATCATCTGATAAACACATAGAAACAATGTATTCAGTCAGTGTGTGTGTTTCCTACAGATGGATCCAGTAATGGGAACCCACCAGAGAGATGTCCCCGTTCTCTGTATTCCCGGGATTCCACACAGGAAGGTCACACCATCCCCCACCATCATCAGGTAGATGAGGAACAATCACTGATAGTATCATTAGGATCTGTACATTATCTGCATTGTTACCATTGATGTCATTTTTATTCTATATTCAGAGTGGAAACCTGAGAGATTCTAAAGTTGAGGTTAAAGAAGAGATAAAAGAGGAGGATGATGAGGATGGGGTGATGGAGGAGTTTCCAAAAGAACACAAAGATCTGTACCAGGACACCATGGTGGAGTCATCCAGCTACAGAAACCCACCAGAGAGATGTCCCCGTCCTCTGTATTCCCGGGATTCCACACAGGACGGTCACACCATCCCCCACCATCATCAGGTAGGAGGAGTTAGAGTATATACGGCCTAAAAATGATTCCAAATTGCATGAAATACTCATCTCCGAGGTCTCTGGTTTTGAGGATGTTTTTGAGTTTTGTTTCTGGTTTTGAGGATGTTGCTTTTTATAATCTTGTGGTTTTAGGGTGAAGAACTGATTGCTATAAAAGCCGAGGTGAAGAAAGAAGAAGAAGAAGAGATGTATGTGACGGGGGATCAGCAAAGTATGAAGGAGGATGTGTTTATGGTGACAATAAAAGAGGAGGAATCTTCTCCGGATATCAGTTCAAGTGAGTAATGAGCTGAAACTTCACGTTACTTCTACAAGTTTAAGGCCCCGTACACACGGTCGGACCGAACCGATGAGAATGGACCGAAGTTCAGTTTCATCGGACCAAACCGACCGTGTGTATAGGCTATCAGTCTGTTTTCCTTCGGTCCAAAATTTTAAAACATGCTTCAAAACCGAACCGATGGACCGCTGCCCAATCGGACCAAACCAATGGTTAGTACAGAAAAGCATCGGTTCAAAACCCGCGCATGCTCAGAATCAAGTCGACGCATGCTTGGAAGCATTGAACTTAATTTTTTTCAGCACGTCGTGTGTTTTACGTCACCGCGTTCTGACCTGATCGGATTTTGAACTGATGGTGTGTACACACATCAGACCACTTCTGCGGTGAACCGATGAAAACGGTCCATCGGACCATTCTCATCGGTTCGGTCCGACCGTGTGTACGGGGCCTAAGGCTTCTAAATAGTTTTATAACAACAGAGAATCAGGAGACCTTCAGAGCCTCAGATAAAATGAGACTGGGTCAGGGGCATTGTATTTAATCAGTGGACCTCAAAAAAAAACGTTGTGTGCTTAGTGCGCCACAGTGAAGCGTGGGCATGGTTTTCAATGTGCCAGGGGCATTTCTAGGATTGTGAAAGACCTGGAGCACCTTAGGGGACATCAAGAAGAAGAAGAATTCCCAGGTCTGTATGTCCCCCCAGTACACCCCCCCTCCCCCAGGCCAGTCTGCCCCCCAGTATAAACCTTCCCTTCCCCCCTGGTCAGTCTGTTCCCAAATATATTCACCCATGTCAGTCTGTCCCTCAGTATAACCCCCCCCCCCTTCCCCTACAAGTCAGTCTGTCCCCCAGTAAATCACCACCCAGGGCAGTCTATCCCCCAGTATAATCTTTCCCTCTCTCCCCATGTCAATCTGTCTTTCAGTATAATATCTCCCAAGTGTTAATCTGTCCAATATTACATCTCTTAGGTCAGTCTGTCCCCCAGTATTATCCTTCCCCCTCCCACAGGTTGATCTGTCTCACAGAGTAATCTCTCTAGGTCACTCTGTTCTTTAGTTCAGTTCCATCCCCCTAAGGTCAATCTGTCCACCAGTATTATCCCCCCCCCCTCAAGTTAGTCTGTCCCCGGTATATATCACTCCCAGGGCAGTCTATCCCCCAGTATAAATCCTTTCCTCTCCCCCAGGTCAATCTGTCCCCCAGTATAATCGCTACCAGGTCAATCTGTCACCCTGTATAATCGCTAACAGGTCAATCTGTCCTCCAGCATAATCACTACCAGGACAGTCTATGCCCCAGTATAATCCTTTCCTCTACCCCAGGTCAATCTGTCCCCCAGTATAATCAATACCAAGTCAGTCTGTCCCCCAATACAGCCCACTAGGTCAGTCTTTCCGCCAATTGAGTTCCCCACACCCCTTGTCAATCTGTCCCCCAGTATAATCCCCCCCAAGTCAGTCTATCCCCCAGTATATCACCCCCAGGGTAGTCTATCCGCCAGGTATAATCATTTCCTCTCTTCCAGGTCAATCTGTCCCCCAGTATAATCACTACCAGGTCAGTCTGTCCCCCAGTACAGTCCCCTAGGTCAGTTTTCCCTCCAATAGTGTTCCCCATCCCCCAGGCCAATCTGTCCCCCAGTATAATCCCCCCCAAGTCAGTCTATCCTCTATTATATCTCCCCCAGGTATAATCCTTTCCTCTCCCCCAGGTCAATCTGTCCCCCAGTATAATCACTACCAGGTCAGTTTGTCCCCAGTATAATTACTATCAGGTCAGTCTGTCCCCCAGTACAGTCCCCTAGGTCAGTCTTTCCCCCAGTAGAGTTCCCCACCCCCCAGGCCAATCGGTCCCCCCAGTATAATCCCCCGCCCCCAAGTCAGTCTGTCCCCCAGTATCACTCCCAGGGTAGTCTATTCCCATTATAATCCTTTCCTCTCCTACCAGGTCAATCTGTCCCTCAGTATAATCACTACCAGGTCACTCTGTCCCCCAGTACAGCCCCCTAGGTCAGTCTTTCCCCCAGTAGAGTTCCCTACCCCAGGTCAATCTGTCCCCCAGTATAATCTCTCCAGGTCAGTCTGTTCCCTACTCAAATCCCCCCATGTCAATCTGTCCCCCAGTATTTTCCCACTAGGTCATTCTGTCCCCCAAATGTAATCTCCGCCAGGTCAGTCTGTCCGCCAGTACAATTCTTCCCCCCCCCCCCGCCCCCCATAGGTTAATCTGTCCACTAGTATAATCCCCCCTATGGCAGCCTATCCCCCAATATAGTCCGTTCCTCTTCCCCATAGGTCAATGTGTCCCCCAGTATAATTCCCCCATGTCATTCTGACCTCCAGTATAATCCCAGGTCAGTCTGTCCTCCAGTAACATCCCCCAGGTTAATCTGTCCCCCAGTATAATCCCACCAGGTAAGTCTGTCCCCCAGTCAGACTGACCTAAAGGGATTTTAATGGGGTATAGACTGACCCCTGAGTTCAGGGACATGTGCAGTGCAGCCACTGCATCCTAATTGACGCCAAAAGAGACCGCCTGCAAGGAAATGCACGGAACACCTTTGCATCTCTATGTGGCTAAACATGGCTCTCGCGCAGGTGTACGCTGTAGTATGCCCTGCGTGGACCAGGCCTCACTAAGGTTCTTTTTCATTTTTTTTTTTCAGTGTTATTTTTTTAATATTGTTTATTGTTTTGGGGGGTGGGGGGTTTGGTGAAGCAGCAGGCGTCTAAATGGTTTATGATGAGGATATGTAATATAACCACCCAGGTGTATTCTTAGGTAATGCAAAATAACACTTCAGTGATCCATCAGATCTGAGAGAGAACCCAATGATACACATGAACAGTTGCGGAGTGTTATCAAAAGGTCTCTAGTTTAGTGAACACAGATTCACAGTATTTATGCAGTTTGTAAAGACTATGAAGTGGGGGCTTAGGAGGGACTTCCTTTATCAGGATAATACATATGACATCTCTTTAGCAAGCATCTGCTTCCATCCTGACAATGCAGGTTCCGGTTTGTAACGATGATGAAGTGGGGGCTTAGGAGAGACTTCCTTTATCAGGATAAGACATACGTCATCTCTTTAGCAAGCATCTGCTTCCATCCTGACAATGCAGGTTCCGGTTTTTACAGTGTTACAGTTAGAACAGGAAATGTATTCTGGGCGTGGTCTTAAACCACAAACCACAAGATGAAGTCTATGTAGGTGAGAAACAGATGTTGGCTACAGACAGACATACAGTATTATAGCTTTACTTCTTAACAGAAACGGGAAATTCCTTCCTGGACATGGCTCAACCACAAGAACTGTCAAACTCTTTAATTCTATGTAAACCTGATTCAGCAAAGCATAGAAAAAAATCTAGAATAGAAAAATAATTGTTTCATACATTCTCTTATGCCTCGTACACACGACCGGGTTTTCCGACGGGAAAACTGCGAGGAGAGCGTTTGGCTGGGAATCCCGGCCGTGTGTATGCTACCTCGCAGTTTTTCCAACGGGAAAACTGCCAAACCCGACGGCAATAAAAAGAGAGGACCAGCTCTCTTTTTTCCCGTCGGGATTCCCGAGTGTGTGTACGAGGCATTACAGTTTATATTTGTTGTTTGCTGTTATGATTGCACCCATTTCATTGCCAGACCTCTGGGAAAGTGTTGAATGATCTACATGACTTCTGAATACAAGGCGTATAAAAACAAACATAACGTATATAAAAATTGTTTTTCAGCAGGTGGACAGTATTTTTGCAAGCTAAATACATCGGAGAGACGTCCTGTTATATCTCCACATTGTACTGCAAAAGACAGTGACATTGTACATTGTTCTCCACAAGGAACATTTTACTGGATGGCAACATCAACGGATCCTTCTAATCCTGAGGAACCTTCTGATAAATCCCGCACTATGACCTCAGATGTCCATCTAAGATCAATGGGTCCTTCTAATCCTGAGGAACCTTCTGATAAATCCCATACTATGACCTCAGATGTCCATCTAAGATCCATGGATCCTTCTAATCCTGAGGAACCTTCTGATAAATCCTACACTATGACCTCAGATGTCAATCTAAGATCAATGGATCCTTCTAATCCTGAGGAACCTTCTCATAAATCCCACACTATGACCTCAGATGTCCATCTAAGATCAATGGGTCCTTCTAATCCTAAGGAACCTTCTGATAAATCCCACACTATGACCTCAGATGTCCATCTAAGATCCATGGGTCCTTCTAATCCTGAGGAACTTTCTGATAAATCCCACACTATTACCTCAGATGTCCATCCCCAGAACTTCTCTCCAAGCCATGAGGGAGTTCCCACAGGAGGGAGCTCATTGTCCTGTTTGTTGTGTGGAAAAACATTCGGTAAGAGAAAAGGACTTCTAGGACACCTGAAAACTCACAAGGGTGAGCGTCCTCATTCGTGTTCGGAGTGCGGAAAATGTTATTCTAAGAAGGAAAGCCTTGTTCTACACCAGAGAGTTCACACGGGTGAGCGTCCATTTTGCTGTTCGGAATGTGGAAAATGTTTTCCTGGGAAAAAAAACCTTGTTTCGCATCAGAGAACTCACACTGGCGAGCGCCCCTTTTGCTGTTCGGAGTGCGGGAAATGTTATCGTCAAAAAGGATGCCTTCGTAAACACCAAAGAAGTCACACAGGTGAGCGTCCCTACACGTGTCCGGAATGCGGGAAAAGTTTTCCTAGGAAAGGAACCCTTCTTGCACACCAGAGGTTTCATACAGGTGAGCGTCGCTTTTCCTGTTTAGAGTGCGGAAAATGTTTTTTCGGTAAAGGATCCCTTCTTACACACCAGAGAATTCACACAGGTGAGCGTCCTTTTTCATGTTCAGAATGCGGTAAATGTTTTCCTGACAAGGGATACCTTCTGAAGCACCAAAGAAGTCACAGTGGCGAGCGTCCCTATTCGTGTTTGGATTGCGGGAAAAGTTTTTCCAAGAAAGGAACCCTTCTTACACACCAGAGACGTCACACGGGCGAGCGCCCCTATTCCTGTTCACAATGCGGAAAATGTTTTTCTGACCGAGGAAACTTTCATAAACACCAGAGAGTTCATACGGGCGAGCGCCCCTTTTCCTGTTTAGAGTGCGGGAAATGTTTTTCTGACCAGACCAACCTTCGTAAACACCAGAGGAATCACAGTGGTGACCGTCCTTATTCATGTTCCGAGTGCGGAAAAGGTTTTTTCTCGAATGAGCAGCTTCTTCTGCACCAGAGAGTTCACTCAGGTGAGCGTCCTTATTCGTGTTCCGAGTGCGGGAAATCCTTCGCTCAGAAGGGGCACCGTGATGCTCACCAGAGACGTCACGCCGGTGAGCGTCCCTATTTATGTACTGAGTGCGGGAAATGTTTTGCAGCGAAACAGGCTCTTCTTAAACACATCACAAGACACAGCTCAGAGCCTCCTCGCAGCTTTCAGACTGAAGTAAAAGTTTTACAGATCACATAAGTCTAATCTCGAAACAAACACTGGATATTCAGGCCGACGGATGTTCGAATACCGGAGCATCTCAGCTCCACTTGGCACTCATGTCTTTGAAACGTTACAAACTCTCTATGCTGCTTCACCTACTGAATGTGGCAAATGCATGTATTCTACTATTCAGGTGGCTCCCCCCATTCCCCCCCACCAGCCTATGGTATGCTAAAACCAATAAACTAAACAAATGGAGTTAGTTGTGGCATCGGCAAATGGCAGGGAGGAACTCTTTCATAGGGCTTAGTAAAAGGCTATAATGAGATCACAAGCATAAACCCCTGAACAATGGACACCTTAATATAAGTCACCTCTGCTGCACCCTACTGGCCCTCCAGAAGGATTACGAATGACTGCTCCCTTGGTCGCAAACACCCCTCCCCTTGTCCCCACCCCTCCTTCTTCTCTCCATCCTCCCTCCTCGTCTCTGTTTCTCTTTCAGAATGTTTTGGTCTCTCATCAGAAGCTGAGTTACCTTGAGTCTCTAAGGTAGTACCAAGAGGCTTAATAGACTTTTATTTTTCTTTCTTTAGCTCCTTGTCATTTGTCTGTTACCTACTCAGAATTTACAGGGACAACTACAAAGTTTGGATAAAGATTCTATAAGCTGGTGATCACTATGGCCTAGGATACTACCCTCTTAGGGCCCGTACACACGACCGGATCTGTCCGCTGATACTTGTCCGCGGACCAGTTTCAGAAGACAAGTTCGGTCGTATGTACGGCCGACCGGACAGGTTTCCAGCGGACAGTTGTCCAGCCGACCGTTTTCCAGCGGACAAAAATTTCTTAGCATGCTAAGAAACCTGTCCGCTGGAAGCCTGTCCGTCGGACATGTTCGGTCGTCTGTACAGACTCACCGGACATGTCCGATCAGCCGCCATCCCTCGCATGCGTCGAAGTGATTCGACGCATGCGTGGAAGTATTTACCTTCCAGGGCCGCGTAATCGTCGCGGCGACGGCACTGCATATTGTGTACGAAAAGAGTCATTATTGACCGGTAGGGTCACAATATTCTTTACAGACATTAAGGAATGTATGGTAGATTACTGTCCATGTTAAAACAATCCAAAAAATGTCTCTTTATTTCCTGGCTCAATCTGTGCCCAAAAGTGACTCCTGTTACAGGTTCACACTGCCAAAAGTCATGTTTCAATAATTGATGGAATTTATAATTGCCTCGTACACATGGTCGGACTTTTGACCGTCGAAAATTCTCTATCTAAGGTCCGTCGGACTTCCGACAAAAAAAGACCGATGGAGGCTACACATGGCCAGACTTTCCAAGAAAAAAAGCTCATCTGGCTTTTTTTCTCTCGGAAAGTCCGGCCGTGTGTGCTAGGCATTAGAGTCTTCTATTGGCTTTTTCTATTTCTTGGAGACTCCAAATGGTGGGATGAGCCTACCACAGTCCCCTCCCTCAAATTTTCCACATCCTCATTCTTTTTTTTTTACAATTTTGCATACAAAAAAAAATCAATATACAGCATGCAGAGTGGCAGCCTCTTGTAATAGTGGTAGCCCCTCGAACTCAAGGCTATACCGTAGGCATACCAGGGAACAACTATACTCTCATGAACCTTAGCTCTTCCAAGAAGTGTGGGGGTAGGAATCAGCAATGGCCTTAGCGGCACAATCACATCAGAGTAAATTGGGGGCAAAGTGAAAAACATTCAAGTTTTTTAGAAGTGTAGTTTGTATGCCCATAAGTATTATAGCAGTAAGGTGGGCGGAGGAGTTATATGTAACCGAAGTACTATACCAAGAAAAGTGAAGAAAAGTGCATTGGCACAAAATGTACAGACAGGCCCGGATTCACGTAGAATCGCGTATCTTTGTGCAGGCGTAACGTATCCTATTTAAGTTACGCCTCCGCAACTTTTACAGGCAAGTGCCGTATTCTCAAACGAAAGTTGCGGCGGCGTAGTGTAAATAGGCCGGCGTAAGCCCGCCTAATTCAAATGTGATAGGTGTGGGCGTGTGTTATGTAAATTTTATGTGACCCCATGTAAATGATGCTTTTTACGAACGTCGCATGCGCCGTCCGTGAAAGTATCCCAGTGTGCATGCTCCAAATTAACCCGCAAGAAGCCAATTTTTTCGACGTGAACGTAAATGACGCCAGCCCTATTCGCGAACGACTTATGCAAACGACGTGAAATTTTAAAAATTTGACGTGGGAACGACGTCCATACTTAACATTGGTACACCTCATGTACGCCTCATATAGCAGGGGTAACTTTACGCCGGGAAAAGCTTAACGTAAACGGCGTATCTGTACTGCGTCGGCTGGGCGTACGTTCGTGAATTCTTGTATCTAGCTGATTTACATATTTCTAGGCGTAAATCAGCGTACACGCCCCTAGCGGCCAGCGTAAATATGCAGTTAAGATCTTACGCCGGTCGGATCTAATACAAATCTATGCGTAACTGATTCTAAGAATCAGGCGCATAGATACGACGGCTCGGACTCAGAGTTACGACGGCGTATCTCATACGAGAATCCGGGCCACAGTTGTGATGTGATTTTTCCTTCACAATGACGGAGGTATTCGTAGAGGATTGAAGAGAAAAGAAGATGGTGGGGTACAGGTGAGGGTACCGAGCATGTCCGGTAGGCTCTGTTCTCTAAAGAGTGGAAGTTTTTAGTCAGGTTTTAAATTCTTACTTAGCTAGTAATGATGTAAAACATATATCCATAAAAAGGTCTACTGGGATTTGAATATTACGGTCACGTGACTAAAATAACGATCCTTCTACTGGTATTAAGGTTTTGTGAATTCAGCCTCATATGTTGTATTTCACTTTTGAGTTGTTCATTCTGTATTTTTACCTTTATAAATAATAAAATTCTATCAACTTGTTTTATTTTTACATTTTTCTTATTGTCTGGATTTGACATGAGGTATAATCCATGGCCCGGATTCACGTAGGAGATTCGACGGCGTATCTCCAGATACGCCGTCGTATCTCTGAGTCGTCGTATCTTGGCGCCTGATTCAAAGAATCAGATACGCCAAAATTTGTATAAGATACGACCAGCGTAAGTCTCCTACGCCGTCGTATCTTAACTGCATATTTACGCTGGCCGCTAGGGGCGTGTACGCTGATTTACGCCTAGAATATGTAAATCAGCTAGATACGCCTATTCACGAATGTACGCCCGGCCGTCGCAGTATAGATACGCCGTTTACGTAAGGCTTTTTCTGGTGTAAAGTTACCCCTGCTCTATGAGGCGTAGATGAGGCGTACCAATGTTAGGTATGGACGTCGGAACAGCGTCAAATTTTTCACGTTTTACGTCGTTTACGTAAGTCGTTCGCGAATAGGGCTGGGCGTCATTTACGTTCACGTCGAAAGCATTGGCTTCTTGCGGGTTAATTTGGAGCATGCGCACTGGGATACTTTCACGGACGGCCCATGCGCCGTTCGTAAAAAGCGTCCTTAGCGTGGGGTCACAATAAATATACATAACACACGCCCACATCTTCCACATTTGAATTAGGCGGGCGTACGCCGGCCTATTTACGCTACACCGCCGAAACTTTGGTTTGTGAATACTGCACTTGCCTGTCAAAGTTGCGGAGGCGTAACGTAAATAGGATACGTTACGCCCGCACAAAGATGCGCGCTTCTACGTGAATCCGGGCCCATGTGTGTAATCATCGATGTATCCTAATAGAAGAGTGGACCACGAGGAAGATCATAAAATGATGAAACACGATGTGGACTGCAGTATTGTATATCACAATACGGTGGTGTTACGTTGCAGGGCAGCATATATACATTTTTAACCCTCTGGAGCATGACAGTGGGTGGTTCCCAGTGGTCCACAGGAATCCTTTTACATGGGGCCTTTAGGGTTCCACTCCAGGCATGGCTCTTTCCCCTCTAGAAGCCAGTCAGCCACTAAATCCAACACAAATTGTATTGATCCCTATCCCGTAGTGTATCCAGTAACCGCTGATTAGGACCCCACATTTCCAATTACATTTTCCAGTAATAATCCTGAGAAAAACCTGGGCCCTGTTGGACTTGGATAAAGTTCAGGCATCTCCAAGCATGTCTCTTCCCCTGTCTTATGCCGGCCATACACGGTTCGAATCTTTGGTAGTTCAGCTGGCACTGGCCAAGATTTGAACCGTGTATAGGCAGTACTGTGTATGGGCATGCTGAATGTACCGAGTTGATCGATCGATCGATCAACTTGGGTACAACCAGTATGCCAGGTTTTACCTGCAGTTATCACTAGTGGATGTTAAAGCCGCTAGCAATAATCTTCTCCCAGAGGGGACTGCTTTCCCTGCCGGCAGAAGACTATGGCTCAGAAGAAGGGATTCCCACATCAAGACTGTCTGTGTTGATGGAGGAATCGAGCAAATATTTTTTCTGCAACCTACGGTTACAAGAAAGAAATTTGCTCCGGTATGGCCGGTACCCTCACCCCTCTCTCTTACTCAGCTTCTGACTGGAAAGGTGGCCATTATATTCCCAACAAATGAGGAGGAGATACTGTACACCATATGAAAGGTCCATCTCCATTCCTCAATATAACGTCATGTTCCCAACAAATGAGGAGGAGATACTGTACACCATATGAAAGGTCCATCTCCATTCCTCAATATAACATCATGTTCCCAACAAATGAGGAGATACTGTACACCATATGAAAGGTCCATCTCCATTCCCCAATATAACGTCATGTTCCCAACAAATGAGGAGGAGATACTGTACACCATATGAAAGGTCCATCTCCATTCCCCAATATAACGTCATGTTCCCAACAAATGAGGAGGAGATACTGTACACCAAATGAAAGGTCCATCTCCATTCCTCAATATAATGTCATGTTCCCAACAAATGAGGAGGAGATACTGTACACCATATGAAAGGTCCATCTCCATTCCTCAATATAACGTCATGTTCCCAACAAATGAGGAGGAGATACTGTACACCATATGAAAGGTCCATCTCCATTCCTCAATATAACGTCATGTTCCCAACAAATGAGGGGGAGATACTGTACACCATATGAAAGGTCCATCTCCATTCCTCAATATAGCGTCATGTTCCCAACAAATGAGGAGGAGATACTGTACACCATATGAAAGGTCCATCTCCATTCCTCAATATAACGTCATGTTCCCAACAAATGAGGAGGAGATACTGTACACCATATGAAAGGTCCATCTCTATTCCTCAATATAACGTCATGTTCCCAACAAATGTGGAGGAGATACTGTACACCATATGAAAGGTCCATGGGGCCACCATAAAAAATTGCAACTACCACTATTGATTTCTAGAGGGCCATTGCTTACAGAAAACATATACTGTAATAATCTTGGGTAATTAAATATATGTCCAGGCCAAATTTCAGATTTCTAAAACTTATGCAAAAAATAAAAAAGAGCCAAAAAAAATCAGGGCATAAAATAGAGATAACGTATTATTTTATTGATTCAGTTTTATCTGAAGTATAATGTGTGTGTCATCATTTAAGAAATATAACCGAAAATGTAACAAGACGAGGGCAAAATATTAAAATGTAACGTCGGATGCAGTTATTAAAGTGACCACAAGATGGTGATATCACACATTGCACGTGGAACGCACAGACAGGAAGTGATGTAAAAAAGAACAGGAAGTGGTGTAAAGTAGGAACAGGAAGTGACAAAAAAAAGTAGGCGTTCTATAAGGTAAAGACAGGAAGATCTGGGAGGGAGAAGACCAAGGTAAATAATACATCACTGGATTACACAGAGGAGGTAATAAGATCTTATTTTATATTTACACCCAGTAACCCCCCGTCATGTCCGTCCTCTTCCTCCATAGTCACTGTGATGTCTTTTATCTCCAACATCCACTACTACAGACATATCACATCCTGTATATTGGAGTTATTTTATAATATGTGTCCAGATACATCCTAAATATAGAACCATTTATCCAACTGTCCATCCAGAGCCTCTGGTTTATAGACCAGATACATCCTAAATATAGAACCATTTATCCAACTGTCCATCCAGAGCCTCTGGTTTATAGACCAGATACATCCTAAATATAGAGCCATTTATCCAACTGTCCACCCAGAGCCTCTGGTTTATAGACCGGATTCATCCTAAATATAGAGCCATTTATCCAACTGTCCACCCAGAGCCTCTGGTTTATAGACCGGATTCATCCTAAATATAGAGCCATTTATCCAACTGTCCATCCAGAGCCTCTGGTTTATAGACCGGATACATCCTAAATATAGAGCCATTTATCCAACTGCCCACCCAGAGCCTCTGGTTTATAGACCGGATACATCCTAAATATAGAGCCATTTATCCAACTGTCCATCCAGAGCCTCTGGTTTATAGACCAGGTACATCCTAAATATAGAGCCATTTATCCAACTGTCCATCCAGAGCCTCTGGTTTATAGACCGGATACATCCTAAATATAGAACCATTTATCCAACTGTCCATCCAGAGCCTCTGGTTTATAGACCGGATACATCCTAAATATAGAACCAATTATCCAACTGTCCACTCAGAGCCTCTGGTTTATAGACCGGATACATCCTAAATATAGAACCATTTATCCAACTGTCCATCCAGAGCCTCTGGTTTATAGACCGGATACATCCTAAATATAGAACCATTTATCCAAATCACACGACCTTCTAGATAAGGAGCATAGTCAAGTGAATGAAATATAATTACGGAAATTCTAGGCTCTGCACACTACTATACATTCTTATGTATTAAAATGTTTGGGGAATTTTGGAATTTTTGCAATACGTTTTTAAGCTGACCAACTGCATCAAAGTAATCCCTCTCTGGCCAGTCCCGACTCTACTCAAAATGCAAATACATATCTGCTTAGAGAATAATTTAATATAGTGCCCATATGGGGCAGATGGACACAGTTGAAGGGTATTAAAACTTTCCATGTAAGTTACAAAAATTCTTATCTCTATTAATAAAACACAGAGCTGACTGGAGAGGTGAGGAGGATTCTGGGAGGTCACATGACATCACTCTTATCTCTATTAATAAAACACAGAGCTGACTGGAGAGGTGAGGAGGATTCTGGGAGGTCACATGACATCACTCTTATCTCTATTAATAAAACACAGAACTGACCGGAGAGGGGAGGAGGATTCTGGGAGGTCACATGACATCACTCTTATCTCTATTAATAAAACACAGACCTGACCGGAGAGGTGAGGAGGATTCTGGGAGGTCACATGACATCACTCTTATCTCTATTAATAAAACACAGAACTGACCGGAGAGGGGAGGAGGATTCTGGGAGGTCACATGACATCACTCTTATCTCTATTAATAAAACACAGACCTGACCTGAGAGTTTAATAAAATACCAGCCTGTCTGTGGATGCGACAAGGATTCTGGAAATACACTTAATGATGATTTAATTTTGCACAGGATAAATGTGAAGAGAAAATCTTGGCAGTCGAAAAAAATCTGCCAGCCCCGTGATTCATCTTTAGAAGGACACGAAGATCTCTACAAGGACGTCATGATGGAGAATCAGCCGCCCCTCACATCACCGGGTAAGAGGAGACTTTATTGTAAAGGAGAGAGCAGTACGGAGGCTCCACCTAGATCCCCCATCATCTGATAAACACATAGAAACAATGTATTCAGTCAGTGTGTGTGTTTTCTACAGATGGATCCAGTAATGGGAACCCTCCAGAGGGATGTCCCCGTCCTCTGTATTCCCAGGATTCCACACAGGAAGGTCACACCATCCCCCACCATCATCAGGTAGGTTGGGGTTTTTTGAGAAGAAATTGTGTATGGGTTGATTTCCAAAGACATATAAAAAGGCTCAATTGCAATCAAGAACATTTCCCATCCAGTGGACAATGGGATAGATTAGTACTCAAAACAACACATGAATGAAGACAATATCTCTCTAAACTGGAAGCAATTCAGATGTAGGAACATTGTTGATGGAAAAGAGTCATCAGCTATCCGCAGCAAAAAAATATTGTGAAAAAAAATGGAAGGAGTCTGTGATACTTATGTACATGGGAGGAGTCTGTGATACTTATGTACACGGGAGGAGCCTGTGATACTTATGTACGTGGGAGGAGCCTGTGATACTTATGTACGTGGGAGGAGCCTGTGATACTTATGTACGTGGGAGGAGCCTGTGATACTTATGTACGTGGGAGGAGCCTGTGATACTTATGTACGTGGGAGGAGCCTGTGATACTTTTGTACATGGAAGGAGCCTGTGATACTTTTGTACATGGGAGGAGCCTGTGATACTTTAGTACATGGGAGGAGCCTGTGATACTTTTGTACATGGGAGGAGCCTGTGATACTTATGTACACGGGAGAAGCCTGTGATACTTATGTACACAGGAGGAGGCTGTGATACTTATGTAAATGGGAGGAGCCTGTGATACTTATGTACACGGGAGAAGCCTGTGATACTTATGTACATGGGAGGAGCCTGTGATACTTATGTACGCGGGAGGAGCCTGTGATACTTATGTACACAGGAGGAGCCTGGGATACTTATGTACATGGGAGGAGCCTGTGATACTTATGTACATGGGTATTTTTTTCCCTTTTTATTTTTAATAAATTTCTCTCATGTTGTCATTATTGGGGATTGTTTGTAGAATTGTGAGGAACATAATTCATTTAATCCTTCTTGGAATAAGGCTGTAACATAACAAAATGTGGAAAAAGTGAAGCGCTGTAAATACTTTCCGGATGCACTGTATATATAATTATATTTTTTTAATGAACTTGAATTTATTTTTTCCCTACTTTAATTTTATAGTTTTTGTTACAACTTATGTCATTCTATTTACTTTTTATTCTATATTCAGAGTGGAAACTTGAGAGATTTTAAAGTTGAGGTCAAAGAAGAGATGAAAAAGGAGGATGATGAGGATGGGGGGATGGAGGAAGAACACAAAGATCTGTACCAGGACACCATGGTGGAGTCATCCAGCTACAGAAACCCACCAGAGAGATGTCCCCGTCCTCTGTATTCCCAGGATTCCACACAGGAAGGTCTCACCATCCCTCACCATCATCAGGTAGGTGGAGTTGGAGTATCTCCTGCTGTAAGCCTCGTACACACGTACGGGTTTCCCGGTGGACCTTTTATCGCAGAGAAACCCGCGGGGAAAACCGAGACCCAGCTCGTTAACTTTTTCCCCCCTACACACGACCAGGTTTCCCGACAGGAAAACTGCCAGGAGGGCTTTGGTCGGGAATCCCGGCCGTGTGTATGCTCCACCGCAGTGTTTCCCATAGGAAAACTGCCGGGTTAAAAACCGCCGGGAAAACTGCGATGGAGCATACACACGGCCGGTTTTCCTGGCCAAGAGCTCTCATGGCAGATTTCCCGATGGCAAAAACCGGTCGTGTGTACGAGGCTTATGAGATAATCATCTCGGAGGGCTCCGGGTGTCAGTGCTCATGTTTTGAGGTTGTTCTTTATTCTCATTTTGTGGTTTTAGGGTGAAGAACTGATTGATATAAAAGTTGAGGTGAAGAAGGAAGAAGAGGAGACGTATGTGACGGGGGATCAGCAATGTATGAAGGAGGATGTGGCCGTGGTGACAATCAAAGAGGAGGAATCTTCTCTGTATATCAGCTCAGGTGAGTAATGAGCAGAAACGGTTTACATTTTTTAGGCTTTCAGATGTTTTACAAACAATGGAGAATCGGGAGACCTTCACGGCCTCAGGTAAAAAGAGGCTTGCTCTCTTTCATATCCAAGGCCTGATACTAAAGTTTCTCCACGCTCATCAACTTTTCTCTATTGCGTGTCATGTTGCTGTTGGCCATGTTGGGCCTTGGAATAAAGCATTGAAAACTCAATTGACGTCTGGACACTTGCTCTTTATTCACACTCACAGCGATCATCCCTAGACCAAGTCAAGAAGGTAACTTAAATAGGCCGATCCCAAACTAAACAGCGGCTCCTTCGGGGGTGAGCGCTACATATATGAACACAAACAAATGTCTACTAGGCATATAAGTAAACAGTCTTTATCGTACCAGCGATGTTGTCCCAGGAGGATCAGGACCTAGGAAACGTGATGCAGGCTTAGCTGACTCCATGTGGACTGTCCAGTGGAAAAGATGAAAGAGTTGTGATAGGAAGTGAAGACAGTTTTCAGTAACACGACAGGAAATGTACATTACCATAGAACACTGTCCATCAACAGTCCTTTGTTAAGAGTGACATCTAGTGGACAATATTTGAATTACAAGTCCAGAAGATATTCCTGTATTTCCTTGTAGGCCAAAGGCATGACACTCATTATACCAATGTCCTCACTGTGACCTAGTATGGTTTGAGTGTATCATCTGATGTGGTTTATATTCATTGTGTTTTGTTATGATTGTACCCAATTCAATTGTAGAGCTCTGGGAGAGTGTTGAATGTTTTTATTCTCTTTGTATTCAGAAGTCATGTCTAACATAACATTTATTAAAATTCGTTTTTTTCGGCAGATGGACAGTACTCTTGGAATTTAAATATGTCAGAAAAAGCTTGCACTGCAGCAGAAGATACTGACATTGGACAATATTCCTCAAAAGTAAAATTTGACTGGTTGGCAACTTCAATGGATCCTTCTAATCTTGAGGAACCTTCTCATAAATCCCATACTATGACTTCAGATGTCCATCTAAGATCAATGGATCTTTCAAATCCTGAGGAACCTTCTGATAAATCCCATACTATGACCTCAGATGTCCATCTATCCCATACTATGACCTCAGATGACCATCTATCCCATACTATGACATCAGATGTTCATCTATCCCATACTATGACCTCAGATGTCCATCTATCCCATACTATGACCTCAGATGTCCACCTAAGATCAATGGGTCCTTCTAATCCTGAGGAACCTTCTCATAAATTCCATACTATGACTTCAGGTGTCCATCTAAGACAAATGGATCCTTCTAAATCTGGCGAATCTTCTTATAAATTCCATAGTAGGACTTCAGATGTCCATCTAAGATCAATGGGTCCTTCCAAACCTGAGGAACCTTCTGATAAATCCCATACTGTGACCTCAAATGTCCATCTACGTTCTCACAGTGCTGACCAATCAACAGATCCATTCAATTCCCAGAAATCCTCTTCGAGCCATGAGGAAGCTCACACAGAAGGGAGCTCATTATCATGTGAAGTGTGCGGGAAATCATTCACTAAGAAAAAAGCACTTTTTAAACACCAGAAAATTCACAAGGGCGAGCGTCCTTATTCGTGTTCGGAGTGCGGAAAAAGTTATTCTGACAGAAGAAACCTTGTTATACACCAGAGAATTCACACAGGTGAGCGTCCCTTTTCCTGTTCGGAGTGCGGGAAGTGTTTTTCCAAGAAAGAAACGCTTCTTATACACCAGAGAATTCACACGGGCGAGCGTCCCTTTTCCTGTTCGGAGTGCGGTAAGTGTTTTTCTCAACAAGGATGCCTTCGTAAACACCAAAGAAGTCACACCGGTGAGCGTCCCTATTCGTGTCCGGATTGCGGGAAAAGTTTTTCAAAGAAAGTATCTCTTTTTACACACCAGAGAAGTCACACGGGCGAGCGCCCCTTCTCCTGTTTGGAGTGCGGAAAATGTTTTACCGACCAAGGAAACCTTCGTAAGCACCAGAGAATTCATTCGGGCGAGCGTCCCTTTTGCTGTTTGGAGTGCGGAAAATGCTTTTCTGAGCAAGGAAACCTTCATAAACACCAAAGAAAGCACACTGGCGAGCGCCCCTTTTCTTGTGCAGAGTGCGGGAAATGCTTTTTCCAGAAGAAACAGCTTCATCTGCACCAGAGAAGTCACTCCGGGGTTTATCCTTTTACTTGTTCAGAGTGCGGAAAACATTTGGCCACAAAAGAAAATCTTATTAAGCACCAGAGAGTTCACTCAGGCGAGCGTCCTTATTCGTGTTCAGAGTGTGGAAAATGTTTGACTACGAAAGAGAACCTTGTTAACCACCAGAGAATTCACTCAGGCGAGCGTCCTCATTCATGTTCCGAGTGCGGGAAATCGTTCACTCGGAAGGAACACCTCGTTAGACACCAGAGAATTCACTCGGGTGAGCGTCTCTATTCGTGTTCAGAGTGCGGGAAATGTTTGACTACCAGAGAAACCCTTGCTTTGCACCAGGAAACTCACTCAGGTCAGCGTCCCCATTCATGTTCGGAGTGCGGGAAATGTTTCACCACGAAAAAAAACCTTATTAACCATCGGAGACGTCACTCGAGTGAGCGTCCTTATTTATGTACGGAGTGCGGGAAAAGCTTTCCTCAGAAACACTTACTTCTTGCCCACATGGCAAAACACAGCTTGGAGAATCCAAACAACTTGCAGACTGTGGTAAATGTTGTACAGATCACATGAGTCTAATCGGAGAGAGGACGTCATCGACGCGTTTCGACAGATGTACGATGGCTTTTATCTGGTGGAACTGTTCAGTCCATAGAACACCTGGAGGATAAAAAATGATTGTATAATATATTTATTCCCTAGGGTCTCTAATAAAATTATACATAATGTTTGGGGGGTTCTGAGTAATTTTCTAGCATGTAGGAGAGAAATGCCAGAATTGGCTTGGGTAGTTCAAGTACTATACGTAGAACGTGAACCTGCAAAGTTCAATAAGAAAAGTTGGCACACGCGTACGGACATGCGTCACTAAATTTTTTTGACGGGAGTATTTGTAGAGGATTGCAGAGAAAGGAAGATGGTGGTGGGGGGGGGGGGGGGGTTAGTGTAGGTACCAGCATGCCCGGTTGGCTCTGTTCTCTAAAGCAGTTCTCTTGTTAGGTCTTTAATTATTACCGTGTTATCAATAATGTAAAAACTTACAATGTCCAGTAAGATTTGAAGATTACAGTCACCTGACTCAAATAACGATCCTTCTACATGTGTTAAAGCTTTGTGAATGGAGCCTCATATGTTGTATTTCAATGTTCAGTGTGTTCTGCATTCTGTAGTTTCAGCTTTTTAAATAATAAAACTTTGTCAAATAGTTATTTTCTTGCTTTTTTAATTGTTTGTAATTTGATGTGAGGTATAATATGTGTGTGTGTGAGTGTAATCATCGATGTACCCTAATAGAAGAATGAACTACGAGCGGAAGACAAAATGATGGAACGTAAGGTAGACTGCGGTATTTATATTCAACACAAGGAAGTGAACTCACGTATTGCCAGTGGAACGCAACGACAGGAAGTGATGTCAGGTACAGACAGGAAGTGATGAGAGTATAAAGAGGAAGATCCGGGTGAGAGGTGAGTCGGGAGGAAATAGAGAGGAGACATTACTGGAACTGGCAGCAGAGGAGGTAATAGGATATTATTTTGTATTTACACCCAGTAACCCCCCAATCAGCATATACTGTATACTTAGACTGGTTTATAGACCCGATACATCCTAAATGTAGAACCATTTATCCAACTGTTCATCCAGAGTCTCTGGTTTATAGACTAGATACATCCTAAATATAGAGCGGATACATCCTAAATATAGAACCAATTATCTAACTGTCCATCCAGAGCCTCTGGTTTATAGACCAGATACATCCTAAATATAGGCCGGATACATCCTAAATATAGAGCCATTTATCCAACTGTCCATCCAGAGCCTCTGGTTTATAGACCAGATACATCCTAAATATAGAGCGGATACATCCTAAATATAGACCGGATACATCCTAAATATAGAACCAATTATCCAACTGTCTATCCAGAGCCTCTGGTTTATAGACCGGATGCATTCTAAATATAGAACCATTTATCCAACTGTCCATCCAGAACCTCTGGTTTATAGACCGGATATATCCTAAATATAGAACCATTTATCCAACTGTCCATCCAGAGCCTCTGGTTTATAGACCAGATGCATCCTAAATATAGAGCCATTTATCCAACTGTCCATCCAGAGCCTCTGGTTTATAGACCGGATACATCCTAAATATAGAGATGTATGTATTTATATATAACAATATGGTGGTGTTATATGTATCCATTTTTAACCCTCTGGAGCATGACAGTGGGTGTGTCACTTACCTGATAGGTGAATGATATGATGAGGTAGGCCTTATATTTTCAGCCCTGGTCCCACTGAGAATTGAACAAAGGGTACCGAAGTACAGAGGGAACATGAGTGCCGGCAGATTTTGATAGGAGAACTTGCAGCTGGAGTAGGAAATCTTGGGAAGCAGGTGGACCATCAGGACGGGAACAGTAGCTGTGCTCAAGAAACCAGCCGAGACTAACGGTGCAGTCCACTTGTGCTACAGGTTCAGGACGCATAGCTTGTCAAAACTCTCAGCACAGAGCAGCTGCAGTGGACAGCCAGGGGAGCATTCGAGCAGTAAGGACAGCCAGGATCGGAAGTAGAAGACGTGGTCATAGAAATAGCCCAGGGTCATCAATAGGTGGGAAGCGGTGTACCGAATCATGAGCAGAGCCAAAGTCAGGAACAAAGCCGGGGGCAGGAATAAAGCGACAAATCAGAAGTAGGATCCAAGATCAGGTCAGTGCAAACAAGGTCAGCAACGAGGGAAACGTACAGGAAGAAAACAGGATCCAGGTAACAGCTGAAAGACCAGTCAGCAATTAAGCATGAGCAGAAGCATTCTTAAATAGCCCGTGTGGCACCAACATGCACCAATCTGCGCAATTTTTTTAATTTAAGCGCAAAATAGCAAAAGGAGCCTGCAGAACGCATACGACAGAGATAAAATATTGTATTATTGATTCAGTTTTAACTGAAGTATAATGTGTGTGTGTCATAATGTATAAAATATAAGAAGAATGAGCTGCAGAGCAGAGAGACGAAATATAAAAAAATTACGTAGGATGCAGATATTAAAATCACCACAAGATGGTGACATCACTTAGATTGAGAGGACCGCTCAGACAGGAAGTGATGTAAGTAAAGTAGGAACAGGAAATGATGAAAGACAAGGCGTTCTAAAGGTAAGGACAGGAAATTCTACGAGAAAGAAGAACGAGATCATTAGTAGACATCACTGGATTACACAGAGGAGGTAATAAGATATTATATTATATTTACACCCAGTAGCCCCGTCATGTCCGTCCTCTTCCTCCATAGTCACTGTGACGTCTTTTATCTCCAGCATCCACTACTACAGACATATCACATCCTGTATATTGGAGTTATTTTATAATATGTGTCCAGATACGTCCTAAATATAGAACCATTTATCCAACTGTCCATCCAGAGCCTCTGGTTTATAGACCAGATACATCCTAAATATAGAGCCATTTATCCAACTGTCCAGCTAGAGCCTCTGGTTTATAGACCGGATACATCCTAAATATAGAACCATTTATTCCAACTGTCCATCCAGAGCCTCTGGTTTATACACCGGAATTCATCCTAAATATAGAGCCATTTATCCAACTGTCCATCCCAGAACCTCTGGTTTATAGCCCGGATACATCCTAAATATAGAACCATTTATCCAACTGTCCATCCAGAGCCTATGGTTTATAGACCGGATACATCCCAAATATAGAACCATTTATCCAACGGTCCCATCCAGAGCCTATGGTTTATAGACCCCGGATACATCGTAAATATAGATCTTTTATCCAAATCACATGACCACATAGATAAGGACCACCGTCAGGTGAATGTAAGGATATTCTGGAAATTCTAGATGCTATACACTTTTAACATATTTCAATATTTTGTACTTCTTGCAGTACGTGTTTCAAACTGCATCAAAGTAATCCCTCTCTGGCCAGTCCCAACTCTACTCAAAATGCAAATACTTATCTGCTTACAGCATACTTAATGGCCATTATAGTGCCAATTGGAGCAGATAGACACAGCTAAAGGATATTAAACTTGGCCAGGTAGGTTAGGAGAATTTGGGGAGTGTCACATGACATTACTCTTATCTCTATTAATAAAACACAGGCACTGACCGGAGAGGTGAGGAGGATTCTGGGAGGTCACATGACATCACTCTTATCCCTATAATAAAACACAGACCTGACTGGAGAGGTGAGGAGGGTTCTGGGAGGTCACATGACATCTCTCTTAGCTCTATTAATAAAACACAGACCTGACCGGAGAGGTGAGGGGGATTCTGGGAGGTCACATGACATCTCTCTTAGCTCTATTAATAAAACACAGACCTGACCGGAGAGGTGAGGAGGATTCTGGGAGGTCACATGACATCACTCTTATCTCTATTAATAAAACACAGACCTTACCGGAGAGGTGAGGAGGATTTTGGAGGGTCAAATGATATAACTAATTGCAAACAAGCATCTCTGTTAATAAAAGACCAACCTGATTGGAGAAGTGAGGAGCATTCCTGGGAATGTACTAGGTGATGAATTTAATTGTGCACAGGATAAATGAAGTATTGAAAAGGAAATCTGAGCATTTGAAAAACGTCTGCCAATCCCAAGATCCATCTTTAGAAGGACACAAGGATCTCTACAAGGACGTCATGATGGAGAATCAGCCGCCCCTCACATCACCGGGTAAGAGGAGACTTTATTGTAAAGAGAGAGCAGTACGGAGGCTCCACCTAGATCCCCCATCATCTGATAACACATAGAAACAATGTATTCAGTCAGTGTGAGTGTTTCCCTACAGATGGATCCAGTAATGGGAACTCACCAGAGAGATGTCCCCGTCCTCTGTAATTCCCGGGATTCCACACAGGAGGATCACACCATCCCCCACCATCATCAGGTATGTTTTTTTTGTTTTTTTTAAATATGACATTACAGATGAGATGAACATCAAGGAAATACACAGCTTAACCTCACATAAACTCAAAATCACGGTGTTCACGAGTCTCAAGAACTATCTGTGACGTTCTCTGCAGAAGAAAACAAAATCCAGAGAGGTCAATTCAGGATGAACTGACTTTATTTCACCATTTTCAACTATAAACAAATTCAAATTAAACAAAACCTCATGGACAATACTAGAATTGAGAAACAAAAACCTATAAAGTGTTGCAACACTTTTCAAATTAGCTATACATTGAACATCACAGTGGCGTAGCGTGGGGGGTGCAAGGGGGACCACCGCCCCGGGCCCAAAATTTTAAAGGGGCGCTGTCACAGATGGGGACATAGTAACATATGCATGATGTCGCCCACTCCCAGGCTTTACCAGTCATTATCAAGCATGCTCTCCTCTTCCCTACAGCCACTGCTGTCCTCACACAGTGGATCATATGACCAGGACTGGAGCTAGCTGAAAATAGGTAAGTCCATGGGTACTTGCCTTGCCCCAGGCGATGACAACTCCACGCTACGCCACTGGATCTCATACTATCTTTCAGAAACCATGAATCAGCCTCAGACAGAAGTACAGTTTAAATCACACTTGTTTATTAATAATAATAATAAAAAAGATAAACAGAGTAAGCGTAGTCAACACATAGCCAGAGTTCAGGAACCGGATCGGAAAGTAAGCCAAGCCAAATGTTATAGAGCCAGAGATAAAACGTAGTAGAACATCGAGCAGGATCTGGAGCCAGAAGGGGACGTCAGCCAAACAAGTCTTCAACAGGAACGCAAAAGATAGTCTCTGTGATGTTCACCAAGGCGAAGGCAGAGAGCAAACTGAGCTGGAAGGCTTAAGGCTTAAGAATCATGTAATGAAGTTAACGTATTTTTCGGCGGATAAGACGACTTTTTGGATGCAAAAAAATACATCCAAAGTCGAGGGTCGTCTTATACGCCGAGGACAGTCTCCGTGACTCCGTCAGGCTGCGGGCATCCACGGATGTCCCTCTCGGACGAGAGGACATCCGTGATAGGCGGAAACACTGAACAGAGGCCCTGCTGGGAAAATTTGTGTTCCGCCTATCACGGAACAGTATGAGGAGGAGGCGCAGCTTTTGAATCATGGATGCCGGCAGGCCTGGAAGACAGAATCTGCAACAAAAATAAGGTAGGAGATCGTCTTGGCCGCACAGTGAGAGGCGAGTGATGGCACAGTGGGGGCGAGTGATACAGTGGGGGCGAGTGATGGCTCAGTGGGGGCGAGTGATGGCTCAGTGGGGGCGAGTGATGGCTCAGTGGGGGCGAGTGATGGCACAGTGGGGGCGAGTGATGGCACAGTGGGAGCAAGTGATGGCACAGTGGAGGCATGTAATGTAATGGCACAGTGAGGCATGTAATGGCACAGTGAGGCATGTAATGGCACAGTGAGATTTGAAAAAAGCCTGTTTCTGTCAGTGGTTGTTCCGGCTATCCCTCAGCTTCCAGAAAGACTAATAGGAAGGGGGTAGTCTTATACGGCGAGTATATCCCAAAACCAAAATTTTTCCTGGAAAATTAGGGGGTCGTCTTATACGCCGGCAAATACGGTAAGCTGTATCAGCGAAGCCAGTAGCATAGACTCGATCCTTGCATTCTGCTGCAGAAGAATCCGAGGGGAAGGTCTGATTGGGGCGGACCTTATTGTCTGCCATTTTAGCCATAATTGCTTGCATTCCGAAACGGTGGTTACTATGTCTAGTGGATGAAAAATATTTCATCTGATTTCGGTTAAGTACTGCAGTCCCAATATATATACAGTGGAACCTCCGATTGCGAGAAACGAGGTTAACGAGCATTTCGCGATACGAACACTGTATTTAAAAAAAAAAATCCTGACTCCGTTTGCGAGTGTTGTCTCGCAAATCGAGCAGGATTCAAGCCACAGCGGTGTGCAGTACCGCGTTTGGCCTGAGGTGGGGGGGGCGGGGGCCGGAGCTGTTCGAAAATGCTTGGAAATACTCAGTTCCCGAGACTTTTCAAGGTTTTCTGAGTTCAGCCGAGCCGTCCCGGGCCTTTCCGATGCTTTCTGTCCCCAGGCCTTTCTGTTTCCAAGGCTCTCCAGCACCCCCCACCTCTGGCCACATGCGGTACTGCATGTCATTGAACAAATTATTTTCATTTCCATTGACTTCTATGGGGAAACTCGCTTTGATATGCGAGTGCTTTGGATTACGAGAATTCTCCTAGAACGGATTATACTCGTAATCAAGGTTCAACTGTATATATTCTCTTTATACAGTTAGATTTGTTAACAAAAGAATGTGGTATTGACATAAAGGGGATTTTGCGTGGCATTATAAATCCGACAAATAGATGATTGTAGTGACCTAATGGTAAAAACGTTTTTATTTATTTTATCGTTACGTAGTCCAGGTAGATGATGAATAATCACTGGGAGTATCATTAGGACCTGTATATTATCTGCATGGTCACAATGGATGTCATTTATATTCTAGATTCAGAGTGGAAACCTGAGAGATTCTAAAGTTGAGGTGAAAGAAGAGATAAAGGAGGAGGATGATGAGGACGGGGTAATGGAGGAATTTCCAAAAGGACACAAAGATCTGTACCAGGACACCATGATGGAGTCATCCAGCTACAGAAACTCACCAGAGAGATGTCCCCGTCCTCTGTATTCCCGGGATTCCACACAGGAAGGTCACACCATCCCCCACCATCATCAGGTAGGTGGAGTTGGAGCATCTATGACCTAAAAATTATTCCAAACTGTATAAGATAATCATCTCTGAGGTCTCTTGGTGTTGGTGCTCATGTTTTGAGGATGTTCCTTGTTCTCTTTTTGCGGTTTTAGGGTGAAGAACTGATTGATATAAAAGCCGAGGTGAAGAAGGAAGAAGAAGAAGAGACGTATGTGACGGGTGATCAGCAATGTATGAAGGAAGATGTCATTAGGGTGACAATTAAAGAGGAGGAATCTTCTCTAGATGTTACATTTTATCAGTTGGCAACATCAACGGATCCTTCTAATCCTGAGGAATCTTCTGATAAATTCCATACTATGACTTCAGATGTCCATCTATCCCATACTATGACCTCAGATATCCATCTAAGATCAATGGATCCTTCTATTCCTGAGTCTTCTTCTCATAAATCCCATACTATGACTTCAGATGTCCATCTAAGGTCAATGGGTCCTTCTAATCTTAAGGGACCTTCTGATGAATCCCATACTATGACCTCAGATGTCCATCTATCTCACACTATGACATCAGATGTCCATCTATCCCATACTATGACATCAGATGTCCATCTAAGATCAATGTATCCTCCTAAACTTGAGGAATCTTCTGATGAATCCCATAATATGACTTCAGATGTCCATCTAAGATCAATGGATCCTTCTAATCCCGAGGAACCTTCTGATAAATCCCATACTATGACATCAGATGTCCATCTAAGATCAATGGATCCTTCTAATCCTGAGGGACCTTCTGATGAATCCCATACTATGACCTCAGATGTCAGATCTCACACTATGACATCAGATGTCCATCTAAGATCAATGGATCCTTCTAATCCTGAGGGACCTTCTGATGAATCCCATACTATGACCTCAGATGTCAGATCTCACACTTTGACATCAGATGACCATCTATCCCATACTATGACATCAGATGTCCCTCTAAGATCAATGGATCCTTCTAATCCCGAGGAACCTTCTGATAAATCCCATACTATGACTTTAGATGTCCATCTAAGTTCTCACAATGCTGACAGATCAACAGATCCATCCAATCCCCAGAACTTCTTCCTCAAGCCATGATGGAGCTCATACAGGATGGGAGCTCATTGTCCTGTTTGTTGTGTGGGAAAACATTCGCGAAGAGAAGAGGACTTCTAGGACCACCTGAAAAACTCACAAGGGTGAGCGTCCTCATTCGTGTTCGGAGTGCGGAAAATGTTATTCTAAGAAAGAAAGCCTTGTTCTACACCAGAGAGTTCACACGGGTGAGCGTCCATTTTGCTGTTCGGAGTGCGGAAAATGTTTTCCTGGGAGAAAAAACCTTCTTTCGCATCAGAGAACCTCACACTGGCGTGCGCCCCTTTTCCTGTTCAGAGTGCGGGAAATGTTTTCGTCAAAAGGGATGCCTCATTAAACACCAAAGAACTCACACTGGGGAGCGTCCCTACTCGTGTCCGGAATGCGGGAAATGTTTTCCTAGGAAAGGAACCCTTCTTGCACATCAGAGGTTTCATACGGGGCGAGCGCCGTTTTTTCCTGTTTAGAGTGCGGGAAATGTTTTTTCAGTAAAGGATCCCTTCTTACACACCAGAGAATTCACACGGGTGAGCGTCCCTTTTCCTGTTTAGAGTGCGGAAAATGTTTTCCTGACAAAGGATACCTTCTGAAGCACCAAAGAAGTCACACTGGTGAGCGTCCGTATTCATGTTCGGATTGCGGGAAAAGTTTTTCTAAGAAAGGAACCCTTCTTACACACCAGAGAAGTCACACGGGCGAGCGTCCCTTCTCCTGTTCAGAGTGCGGAAAATGCTTTTCTGACCAAGGAAACCTTCGTAAACACCAGAGAATTCACACGGGCGAGCGTCCCTTTTCCTGTTTAGAGTGCGGAAAATGTTTTTCTGATCAAGGAAACCTTCATAAACACCAAAGAAAGCACACTGGCGAGCGTCCCTATTCGTGTTCGGAGTGCGGAAAATGTTTTTCCAGAAAAAAACAGCTTCTTCTACACCAGACAAAACACTCAGGGGAGCATCCTTTTTCGTGTTTAGAGTGCGGAAAGTGTTTGACCTCGAAAGACAATCTTATTAATCACCAGAGAGTTCACTCGGGTGAGCGTCCTTATTCATGTTCCGAGTGCGGGAAGTGTTTGACCACGAAAGAAAATCTCGTTCACCACCAGAGAATTCACTCAGGGGAGCGCCCCTTTTCTTGTCCATCGTGCGGGAAGTGTTTCACCAAAAAAGGGGCCCTTGTTAGACACCAGAGAATTCACTCGGGGTGAGCGGGCCGTTTTCGTGTTCAGAGTGCGGGAAATGTTTCGTTATCAAAGAAAGCCTTGTTTTCTCACCAGAAAATTCACACGGGGGATCGTCCTTATTCCTGTTCAGAGTGCGGGAAAGGTTTCACCATGAAAAAAACCCTGGTCAATCACCAGAGACGTCACTCGAGTGAGCGTCCCTATTTATGTACAGAGTGCGGGAAATGCTTCATTCAAAAGCACTCCCTTCTTGCGCACATGGCGATAAGACACGTCTCAGAGGATCCGAACAACTTTCAGACTGTGATAGATGTTGTACAGATCACATAAGTCTAATCGGAGAGAAGATGCCCGGTGGCGCGTTTCGTCAAATGGACGACGGCTTTTATCTGGTGGAACTGTTCGGTTCATAGAACATCTGGAGGAAAAAAAATGATTATATAATGGGGGGCATCCTGACAAAAGTCATGTTTCATTTAGAGGTGGAGCTTATCAGGTTATCAGTCTTCTCTTGAGACTCCAAATGGTGGGATGAGCCTCCTATAGTCCATCCCAACCACAAACGTTGCCGTATCCTCATTCTTTTTTTTTTCGATTTTGCATGCTATAGATTGAAAATACACCATGGAGATCGGTAGCCCCTCGTAAAAGCCTTCTGACCCATTAACTCAATAAAATAAGCCTCCCAGTGAACACTTGTAGCCCCATAAGCCTCCGATTTTCTGCAAGGAACTGGGGGTAGGGATTGGCCCAAGCAGGTCAATCACATCAAAGTAGACTGAAAACTAAGGGTGTAGTTTCATAGACGTCCTCAGGGGTGTGCCTGGGTACACCCTAATCACCCCGTACGCCAGTGTATCATCCAGTGTACAGAAGTGTGTGGGGCACATGACTTCGATGGAAAAGGGTTTTGACAAATCATGTGAAACACGTCAACCTCGTCCTTCCTCTTTCCTGCCTGTACCCGTCCAGTGCTTTTATGATTTTTAATAAAGTGTTTGAATTGCTACTTTCGTGTGGGTGTGCAGCCTATCCGATTCTCTTTGTTCTACATGGAAAGGGGGACCCGATGTGTCTGTGCCCTGTCATGCACTACGCACCGAGGGTAATCTATTATATTTTACCGGCAGCACTGGATCCGGTGTATCATCTCCTCACCTTCCTCGCCAGGTGGGCGGGGTGCCTGGGAGCTGGAGGAAGGAGCACTGTACTGTGCCAATCCAGTCCGCAGTGCCCAGTGCCTCTCTCTCACCTCCTTTCGCCCCGCTTTCTTTTTCTCTCGCCCCTCATTTCTCACCCCCCCCCTTACTTTCATCTCTCTCACCTTCAGGCCCACTCACCTCTTTTTCTCTCAACCCCTCTCTCTCCCACTCCCCTCTCATCCATCTCTCCCTCACCCCCACTCTCTATCCCTTACCCCTCCCTCTCTCTCACCCCTTCTCTCTCACCCCCCCCCTTACTTTCATCTCTCTCACCCTCATGCCCTCTCTCTCTCACCTCCTTTTTCTCTCATCCCCTCTTTCTCTCACCCCTTCCTCTCTCTCTCGCTCTCCCTCACCCCTCCTCTCTCACCCCCCTCCCCCCCTCTTCCTTTTTCTCTCACCCCCCTTAATTTCATCTCTCTTACCTTCACACCCTCTCACCTCTTTTTCTCTCAACCACTCTCTCTCCCACTCCCCTCTCATCCATCTCTCCCTCACCCCTCCCTCTCTCTTACCCCTTCTCTCTCACCCCCTTACTTTCATCTCTCTCACCCTCACGCCCTCTCTCTCTCACCTCCTTTTTCTCTCCCCCCCCCTCTCATCCATCTCTCTCTCTCTCCTCTCTCACCCCTTCCTCTCTCTCTCTCGCTCTCCCTCACCCCCCCTCCACCCCTCTTCCTTTTTCTCTCACCCCCCTTAATTTCATCTCTCTTACCTTCACACCCTCTCACCTCTTTTTCTCTCAACCCCTCTATCTCCCACCCCCTCTCATACATCTCTCCCTCACCCCCTCTCTCTCTCCCTTACCCTCCCTCTCTCTCTCACCCCGTCTCCCTCACCCCCTTACTTTTATACTTTTATCTCTCTCACCCTCACCCTGGCTTGTTCCTTGACTACACTTCTGCTTGATCCAACCTGCAACCACTTGTTACCTACCTTTGGCTTGTTCCTTGACTACACTTATGCTTGTTTCCAACCTGCAACCACTCATTACTGACCTTTGGCTTGTTACTCAACTACTCTTCCGCTTGATCCCAACCTGAAACCACTCATTACTGACCTTTGGCTTGTTCTTCAACTACACTTCTGCTTGATCCCAACCTGCAACCACTCATTACCTACATTTGTCTTGTTCCTGGATTATGCTTCTACTTGATCTCATCCTGCAACCACTCATTACTGACCAGTGGTTTGTTCCTTGACAACACTTCTGCTTGTTCCCAACCTGCAACCACTCATTACTGACCTTTGGCTTGTTTACTGACTACACTTCTGCTTGTTCTTAACATGCAACCACTCATTACTGACATTTGGCTTGTTTACTGACTACACTTCTGCTTGTTCCTAACATGCAACCACTCATTACTGACCTTTGGCTTGTTTACTGACTATGGTTCTGCTTGATCCCAACCTGCTAAATCTGCTACTGAACCTCAACCTGGTACTAACATGTAGCAAAACTCATTAGAACCTCCAGTGAATACTGGTTAGTGCTTAGACGCTGAATCTGTGGTGAGCCAGCATCATCTACCAGGATGACCTGCTTGTGTACTTATCCAACTGGCCAGTGTGAGCCTCTCTATTGCTATAGTTACTGGTCTCTGAGCGTGACCCCTGACCATGGCAACTGGGCATGTGTGGTACCTACACTAAACCTCCTACACTAGCTCCGGAGCCACGGCCATCTTGGTACACCCGGTGGCGGCCTAGTAGCGACTCGCTGATGTCATCGTCTGCTGCCTGCTGTGAGTGTGCTTTCTATTCTGGGAGATGTGGACATTACAGGGGAGATGTAAACATTATGGGGGAGATGTGTGGACATTACGGGGGAGATGTGTGGACATTATGGGGGAGATGTGGACATAACGGGGAGATGTGTGGACATTACGGGGGAGATGTGGACATTACGGGGGAGATGTGGACATTACGGAGGAGATGTGTGGACATTAAGGGGGAGATGTGTGGACATTATGGGGGAGATGTGGACATTACAAGGGAGATGTGTGGACATTACGGGGGGAGATGTGTGGACATTACGGGGGAGATGTGGACATTACGGAGGAGATGTGTGGACATTATGGAGGAGATGTGGACTGTGGACATTACGGGGGAGATGTGTGGACATTACAGGGAGATGTGTGGACATTACGGGGGAGATGTGGACATTACGGGGGAGATGTGGACATTACGGAGGAGATGTGTGGACATTATGGGGGAGATGTGTGGACATTACTGGGGGAGATGTGGACATTACATGGGAGATGTGTGGACATTACGGGGGAGATGTGGACATTACGGAGATGTGTGGACATTATGGGGGAGATGTGGACATTACGGGGGAGATGTGGACATTACGGAGGAGATGTGTGGACATTACGGGGGAGATGTGTGGATATTATGGGGGAGATGTGGACATTACGGGGGAGATGTGGACATTACGGGGGAGATGTGTGGACATTACGGGGGAGATGTGGACATTACATGGGAGATGTGTGGACATTACGGGGGAGATGTGGACATTATGGGGGAGATGTGGACATTACGGGGGAGAAGTGGACATTACGGGGGAGATGTGGACATTACGGGGGAGATGTGTGGACATTACGGGGGAGATGTGGACATTACGGGGGAGATGTGGACATTACGGGGAGATGTGTGGACATTACGGGGGAGATGTGGACATTACGGGGGAGATGTGGACATTACGGGGGAGATGTGTGGACATTACGGGGGAGATGTGTGGACATTACGGGGGAGATGTGTGGACATTACGGGGGAGATGTGTGGACATTACGAGGGAGATGTGGGACATTACGGGGGAGATGTGGACATTACGGGGGAGATGTGTGGACATTACGGGGGAGATGTGTGGACATTACGGGAAAGATGTGTGGATATTACGGGGAGATGTGTGGCCATTACGGGGGAGATGTGTGGCCATTACGGGGGAGATGTGTGGACATTACGGTTATAATCAATCGAAATTAGTCGATTAATCGATAAAAAAAAAAAACGATTAATCGAACACAACATTTTTTAACCACTTCCCCACCGCTCCATAGACAAAAGACGTCTACAGAGCGGTGGGAGTTATTCCGGACGACGTCCCCTGGGACGTCCTCCCAGAATGCTTCACTCGCGCGCCCCCTGCGGCGCGCTCCCCAGAAGCATTCTAGACCCGGCGCATCACAGATCGCGGTAAATCGCCGCTGATAGCGGCGGTTTACCACGTGATCGCTCCGTCAAATGACGGAGCGATCACTTGTAAACAAACCGGCGTCATGTAATGACGCCGGTTCCTCCCTCTCCTCTCTGTACCGATCGGTACAGTGTGAGAGGAGAGGGGGGAGAGTCACAGATCCATCCCTCCCTCCCTGTGCAATACTCTGCAATAAATAAACACCCATACTCTGCAATACCCCCCACACTCTGCAATACCCCCCACACTCCTGCAATACCCCCCACACTCTGCTATAACCCCCCACACTCTGCTATAACCACCAATACTCTGCAATACCCCCCATACTCTGCAATACCCCCCACACTCTGCAATACCCCCCACACTCTGCTATACCCCCCACACTCTGCAATACCCCCCACACTCTGCTATACCCCCCACACTCTGCTATACCCCCCATACTCTGCAATACCCCCCATACTCTGCAATACCCCCCCATACTCTGCAATAACACCCCATACTCCGCAATACCTGCTAATATGACAGAAACGAGAATTTTATTTTTTATTTTTTACATAATTTTCAGTGTTTTTTCTTTTATAGCGCAAAAAATTAAAACCGCAGAGGTGATCAAATACCACCAAAAGAAAGCTCTATTTGTGGGAAAAAAAGGACAAAAATTTCAGACGGGCACAATGTTGTATGACTGAGTTTATTGTCATTCAAATTGTGAGAGCAACGAAAGCTGAAAATTGGTCTGGTGAGGAAGGGGGTTTAAGTGCCCAGTGGTCAAGAGGTTAATCAGTAACAACCCTAAAAAATAGAGATAAAATAATTTATCATTGATTCAGTTTTAACTGAAGTATAATGTGCCTGTGTCATAATGTATAAAATATAACCGAAGAATGAGCTACAGAGGGCAGAGGGCAAAATATTAAAGCATAATACAGAATGCAGTTACCGAAAGCACCACAAGATGGCACTATCACTTAGAGCAAGTGGCGGGTTCAGACAGGAAGTGATGTTAGAAAGACCAGGAAGTGATGCGGATAAGGACAGGAAGAGATGGAAAGTAGGAACAGGAAGTGATGTAAGAAAAAGACAAGGCGTTCTATAAGGTAAAGTAGGAAGTTCCAGGAGAGAGAAGAACGAGTTGGAGAGGAGACATCACTGGATTACACAGAGGAGGTAATAAGATATTATTTTATATTTACACCCAGTAACCCCCGTCATGTCCGTCCTCTTCCTCCATAGTCACTGTGACGTCTTTTATCTCCAACATTTACTACTACAGACATATCACATCCTGTATATTGGAGATATTTTATAATATGTGTCCAGATACATTCTAAATATAGAACCATTTATCCAACTGTCCATCCAGAGCCTCTGGTTTATAGACCGGATACATCCTAAATATAGAACCATTTATCCAACTGTCCATCCAGAGCCTCTGGTTTATAGACCGGATACATCCTAAATATAGAACCATTTATCCAACTGTCCATCCAGAGCCTCTGGTTTATAGACCGAATACATCCTAAATATAGAACCATTTATCCAACTGTCCATCCAGAGCCTCTGGTTTATAGACCGGATACATCCTAAATATAGAACCATTTATCCAACTGTCCATCCAGAGCCTCTGGTTTATAGACTGGATACATCCTAAATATAGAAACCATTTATCCAACTGTCCATCCAGAGCCTCTGGTTTATAGACCAGATACATCCTAAATATAGAACCATTTATCCAAATCACATGACCACATATCGAAGAGGTGAGAAGGATTCTGGGAGGTCACATGACATTACTCTTATCTTTAATAATAAAACACAGACCTGACTGGAGATTGTGCACAGGATAAATAAAGAAAACAGCTGCCAGCCCCATGATCCATCTTTAGAAGGACGCAAGGATCTCTACAAGGACGTCATGATGGACAATCAGCCGCCCCTCACATCACCGGGTAAGAGGAGACTTTATTGTAAAGGAGAGAGCAGTACGGAGGCTCCACCTAGATCCCCCCATCATCTGATAAACACATAGAAACAATGTATTCAGTCAGTGTGTGTGTTTCCTACAGATGGATCCAGTAATGGGAACCCACCAGAGAGATGTCCCCATCCTCTGTATTCCCTGGATTCCACACAGGAAGGTCACACCATCCCCCACTATTATCAGGTAGGTGAGGAACAATCACTGATAGTATCATTAGGATCTGTACATTATCTGCATTGTTACCATTGATGTCATTTTTATTATATATTCAGAGTGGAAACCTGAGAGAGCCTAAAGTTGAGGTTAAAGAAGAGATACAAGATGAGGATGGGGGGATGGAGGAAGTACATAAAGATCTGTATCAGGAGACATCCAACTACAGAAACCCACCAGAGAGATGTCCCTGTCCTCTGTATTCCCGGGATTCCATACAAGAAGGTCACACCATCCACCACCATCATCAGGTAGGAGGAGTTGGAACATCTACAACTTAAAAATTATTCCAAACTGTATGAGATCATCATCTCTGAGGTTTCCTGGTATTAGTGCTTATATTTTGAAGACCTTCCTTTTTAATATTTTGTGGTTTTAGGGTGAAGAACTGATAGATATAAAAGCCGAGGTGAAGAAGGAAGAAGAAGAGACGGGTGATCAGCAAAGTATGAAGGAGGACGAGGTTATGGATACCATCAAAGGTGAGGAATCTTTTCTAGATATCAGTTCAGGTGAATAATGAGCATAAACTGTACACATTTTACTTCTACAAGTTTAAGGCTTTAACAACATATTTTAAAAAACATTAGAAAATCAGGAGACCTTCACGGCCTCAGATAAAATAAAACTAGGTTATACATGGTATACAAGTAGCAATTCTTGTTTGTCTGGAAAATATCACCTTATCCTTATGAAAGCCTGACAATCGCGTGTACTCGATCAGAAATTCCGACAAGAAAAGTCCGATGTGAGCTTTTGGTCGGAAATTCTGTCCGTGTGTATGCTCCATAGGATTTTTGCTGTCAAGATTTTCCTCCAACAAAATATTGAGAACAGGTTCCCAGTTTTTCAGACGGAAAACATTCCAATTGGAAATTCCAATCATCTGTAGCAATTCCGACACGCAAAATTGCGACACCATATAAAAGGCCCATCTCCATTCCTCAATATAATGTCATGTTCCCAACAAATGAGGAGAAGATACTGAGATTGCAGGCTTGGCTTTCTTAAATCAGGTTTGGTCTCCACCCAGAGACTGGCCACATTAATCACCTTGCAGGTGGACAGAGAAATTGAGGCCATATGAAAGATCCATCTCCATTCCTCAATATAACGTCATGTTCCCAACAAATGAGGAGGAGATACTGTACACCATATGAAAGGTCCATCTCCATTCCTCAATATAACGTCATGTTCCCAACAAATGAGGAGGAGATACTGTACACCATATGAAAGGTCCATCTCCATTCCTCAATATAACGTCATGTTCCCAACAAATGAGGAGGAGATACTGTACACCATATGAAAGGTCCATCTCCATTCCTCAATATAACGTCATGTTCCCAACAAATGAGGAGGAGATACTGTACCCCATATGAAAGGTCCACCTCCATTCCTCAATATAACGTCATGTTCCCAACAAATGAGGAGAAGATACTGGACACCATATGAAAGCTCCATCTCCATTCCTTATTATAACATTGTGCTTTTAAAAGATTGTCGGCAAGCGGTAGTATTTTCGTTATTCTTCATTATAACAATGCTCTAATGCCTCGTAAATGCGGTCGGACTTTCCGAGAAAAAAAAATTCAGACTGACTTTTTTTCTCGGAAAGTCCGGCCGTGTGTAGCCTCCATCTGACTTTTTTGGTCGGAAGTCCGACGGACCTTAGATAGAGAACCTGTGTCTATCTCACGGCAAACTTTTGCACAGTCAAAAGTCAGACCGTGTGTACGAGGCATTAGTGTCACCTAGTATGGTTTGGGTGTATCATCTGATGTGGTTTATATTCGTAGTTTGCTGTTAGGATTGTTCCCAATTCAATGGCAGAGATCTGGGAAAGTGTTGAATGATAGACATGACTTCTGAATACAAGTCCTAAAAAAACTAACCTAACATATATTTAAAAATTGTTTTTCAGCGGACGGACAGTATTTTTGGAATTTAAATACATCGGAAAGACGTCCTATTATATCTCCAGATTGTACTGCAGAAGATACCGACATTCCACAATATTCCCCAAAAGTAACATTTTCCTGGTTGGCAACATCAACGGATCCTTCTAATTCAGAGGAACCTTCTGAGAAATCCCATACTATGACTTCAGATGTCCATCTAAGAATGGATCCTTCTAATCCCGAGGAACCTTCTGAGAAATCCCATACTATGACTTCAGATGTCCATCTAAGATCAATGGATCCTTCTAATCCTGAGGAACCTTCTGAGAAATCCCATACTATGACTTCAGATGTCCATCTAAGATCAATGGGTCCTTCTAATCCAGAGGAAACTTCTGAGAAATCCCATACTATGACATCAGATGTCCATCTAAGACCAATGGATCCTTCTAATCCTGAGGAACCTTCTAAGAAATCCCATACTATGACATCAGATGTCCATCTAAGATCAATGGGTCCTTCTAATTCTGAGGAACCTTCTGATAAATCCCATACTATGACATCAGATGTCCATCTATCCCATACTATGACATCAGATGTCCATCTATCCCATACTATGACATCAGATGTCCATCTATCCCATACTATGACATCAGATGTCCATCTATCCCATACTATGACTCCAGATGTCCATCTAAGATCAATGGGTCCTTCTAATCCTGAGGAACCTTCTAATAAATCCCATACTATGACTTCAGATCTCCATCTCAGTTCTCACAGTGCTGACAGATCAACAGATCCATCCGACCCCCAGAAATCCTCTTCAAGCCATGAGGAACCTCACACAGGAGGGAGCTCATTGTCATGTTTGGTGTGCGGGAAAACATTCACTAAGAAAAAAGGACTTTATAAACACCAGAAAACTCACAAGACTGAACTTCCTTATTCGTGTTCTCAGTGCGGAAAATGTTTTTCTAAGAAAGAAAGCCTTGTTGTACACCTGAGAATTCACACTGGTGAGCGTCCCTTTTGTTGTTCAGAGTGCGGGAAATGTTTTTCTGAAAAGGGATGCCTTCGTATACACCAAAGAGGTCACACTGGTGAGCGTCCCTATTCATGTTCGGATTGTGGGAAATGTTTTCAAAGCAAAGGATCCCTTCTTACACACCAGAAACTTCATACGGGTGAGCGTCCCTTTTCCTGTTCAGAGTGCGGAAGATGGTTTTCCAAGAAAGAAAACCTTCTTATACACCAAAGAATTCATACGGGTGAGCGTCCCTTTTTATGTTTAGAGTGCGGGAAAAGTTTTTCAGAGAAAAGAAGCCTTCTGAAACACCAACGAAGTCACACTGGTGAGCGTCCTTTTTCCTGTTTAGAGTGCGGGAAATCTTTTTCTGCCCAAGGAAACCTTCATAAACACCAGAGAATACACACAGGTGAGCGTCCCTTCTCCTGTTTAGAGTGTGGAAAATGTTTTTCTGAGCAAGGAAACCTTCGTAAACACCAGAGAATTCATACAGGTGAGCGTCCGTTTTCCTGTTCGGAGTGCGGAAAAAGTTTTTCGGACCAAGGAAACCTTCATCAACACCAAAAAAAACACAGTGGTGAACGTGAATATTCATGTTCGGAGTGTGGAAAAGTTTTTTGCCAAAAAAAAACACTTCTTCGGCACCAAAGTTGTCACTCCCGTGAGCATCCTTATACTTGTTCGGAGTGCGGAAAATGTTTGACCACGAAAGAAAGTCTTGTTAATCACCAGAAACTTCATACGGGTGAGCGTCCTTATTCATGTTCAGAGTGCGGGAAATGTTTTGCTACCAAAGAAAGCCTTTTTTCTCACCAGAAAATTCACTCAAGTGAACGTCCCCATTCATGTTCAGAGTGCGGGAAATGTTTCATCACAAAAGCAGCCCTTGTTAGACATCAGAAAATTCACACGGATGAGCGTCTTTATTCATGCTCAGAGTGCGGGAAATGTTTCACTATCAAAGCAAACCTTGTTTCTCACCAGAAAATTCACTTGGGTGAGCATCCATATTCATGTTCAGAGTGCGGGAAATCTTTCACTTTGAAGGCAAGCCTTGTTACCCACCAGAGAATTCATTCAGGCGAGCGTCCTCATTCGTGTTCAGAGTGCGGGAAATGTTTCATTAAAAAAGGAAGCCTTGTTAGACACCAGAAAATTCACTCAGGTGAGCGTCCCTATTTATGTACAGAGTGCGGGAAATGTTTTACTAAGAAACACTCCCTTCTTGCACACATGGCAAGACACGGCTCAGAGCATCCAAACAACTTTCAGAGTGCGGTAAATGTTGTACAGATCGCATAAGTCTAATCGGAGAGAAGACGCCCAGTTACGCGTTTCGTCAAATGGACGACGGCTTTTCTCTGGAGAGAAGACAGTTCTACTTGTGAATTGAGCCTCATATGTTGTATTTCAATGTTCAGTTTTTTCATTCTTTACTTTTACATTAATAAATATAAAAAAACTCTATCAAATTATTGTTTTTAATTTTTTCATTGTGTGGATGTGATGTGAGGTATAATCTGTGTGGGTAATCATCGATGTAACCGTAAAGAAGAATGGACCACGAAGCAGCCGGCAAAATGAAGGGACACAACATCAACTGCAGTATTTATACAATATATAACGTGGTGATGTTATACCTCCCAACTGTCCCGGATTCTACGGGACTGTCCCGAGATTTCAACAAAATCCTTGAGTCCTGCAAATCCTGCGTAATCATCAATGTAACCTAATAGAAGAATGGAGCAAAGGGCAACATTATGAAATATAATGTAGGCTGCAGTATTTATACAGTATATTACAATGTGGTGATGTTATACCTCCCAACTGTCCCGAATTCCACGGGAATGTCCCGAGTTTTCAACAAAATCCTAGAGTCCTGCAAATCTTGCATATAATCATCGATGTAACTTAATAGAAGAGTGGACCTTGAAGCATATTGCAAAATGAAGGGACACAACATCAACTACATTATTTATACAATATATCACAACGTGGTGATGTCATACCTCCCAACTGTCCCGGATTTCACGGGACTGTCCCGGGATTTCAACAAAATCCTGGAGTCCTGCTAATCCTGCATATAATCATCAATGTAACTAAATAGAAGAATGGACCATGAAGCACACGGCAAAATGAAGGGACACGACATCAACTACAGTATTTATACAATATATCACAACGGGGTGATGTCATACCTCCCAACTGTCCCAGATTTCACGGGACTGTCCCGAGATTTCAACAAAATCCTGGAGTCCTGCTAATCCTGCATATAATCATCAATGTAACTTAATAGAAGAGTGGACCATGAAGCATATTGCAAAATGAAGGGACACAACATCAACTACAGTATTTATACAATATATCACAACTGGGTGATGTCATACCTCCCAACTGTCCCGGATTTCACGGGACTGTCCCAGGATTTCAACAAAATCCTGGAGTCCTGCAAATCCTTCATAATCATCAATGTAACCTAATAGAAGCATGGACCATGAAGCAGAGGGCAAAATTATAAAACATAATGTAGACTCTTTATGCTGTAGGTATTAAGACTACACTTTTTATTTTTATATTTATATTATCAATCCGTAGAGAGAGTATCCTCATCCCCGTTACAGAACGTTGGTGAATGCTTTACACTCCCTTCCCTGGCCGCGAGATTGCGCGCGGTTGTATGGAAAATTTTTCCCTCAACAAAGATGGCGGGGTCAGTTTCTATGGACCTCCCTTTGCATTGAGTGGTTATTATATAAGGTGACACACTGCTGCTAGCCCTACCCCCATTGAGAATGTCCAATAGGACGAAACGCGTCTGGAGGCAGCGTCAGTGACGTCACCACGCCTAGGAGGAGGGCTCCGTAAGCCGGCCGGCTTTTTTACCTATTTACATGCTGTGTTTATACTGTCTAAGTGTAAGTACATTACTTTTTTAATAAATCTGTTACCTACGATATCACGCTATTGCGTCCCTTTCTATCTTCCTGCCTGCATGTGAACCGGATTGGGTTACGCTTGTCGTGTTACTGTGATAATTGATGAGGTGCGGGGTGTCCTAAATCGCAAACACGCACCACTTTCAACTTCAAGGCTGCCATTTGATTGGGAATTTTGAAACATCTTAGCCCAGGGGATTCAAAGGCCGTGGCTGGGCTATAGCCAACTGCACTAAAGGCTTGCTATCTGGTAAGCTGATATACAATTCCGGTGGTGGGATCTCACACATTGTATGCATGTCACCTGGTGCATTGAAAAGCTGAACATCTCTACATGCAAATCAGCCTCTGATCAATACAGCGATTCTGTCTTTGTTTGAGAACCAATCTAAAATCCACTTACTCATACCATTTGTGGACTGTTGAACTATTATATTCATTTTTTGTTGTTGATACCTGGTGCGGCTTTTTATATTATTTTTATAATGTAGACTGCAGTATTTATATATCACAACGTGGTGATGTTTACCTCCTAACTGTCCCGGAATCCACGGGACTGTCCCGGAATTTCAACAAAATCCTGCAGTCCTGTAAATCTTGCATAATCATCAATGTAACCTAATAGAAGAATGGAGCAATGGGCAACATTATGAAATAAAATGTAGGCAGCAGTATTTATACAGTATATTACAATGTGGTGATGTTTTACCTCCCAACTGTCCCGGATTCCACGGGACTGTCCCAAGATTTTAACCAAATCCTGGAGTTCTGCAAATCCTGCATATGATCATCGATGTAACTTAATAGAAGGATAAACTACGAAGCATACAGCAAAATGAAGGGACACGACATCAACTACAGTATTTATACAATATATCACAACGGGGTGATGTCATACCTCCCAACTGTCCCAGATTTCACGGGACTGTCCCGAGATTTCAAAAAAATCCTGAAGTCCTGCGTAATCATGAATGTAACCTAATGGAAGAATAGATCTAAGGGCAACATTATGAAATATAGTTGTAGGCTGCAGTATTTACACAGTATATTACAATGTGGTGATGTTATACCTCCCAACTGTCCCGGAATCCATGGGACTGTCCCAAGATTTCAACAAAATCCTGGAGTCCTGCATATAATCATCGATGTAACTTAATAGAATGGATCACGAAGCATATTGCAAAATGAAGGGACACAACATCAACTACATTATTTATACAATATATCACAACGTGGTGATGTCATACCTCCCAACTGTCCCGGATTTCACAGGACTGTCCCAAGATTTCAACCAAATCCTGGAGTTCTGCAAATCCTGCATATGATCATCGATGTAACCTAATAGAAGGATGGACTACGAAGCATACAGCAAAATGAAGGGACACATCAACTACAGTATTTATACAATATATCACAACGGGGTGATGTCATACCTCCCAACTGTCCCGGATTTCACGAGACTGTCCCGAGATTTCAAAAAAATCCCAAAGTCCTGCGTAATCATGAATGTAACCTAATGGAAGAATAGATCTAAGGGCAACATTATGAAATATAGTTGTAGTTTGCAGTATTTACACCGTATATTACAATGTGGTGATGTTATACCTCCCAACTGTCCCGGAATCCATGGGACTGTCCCAAGATTTCAACAAAATCCTGGAGTCCTGCATATAATCATCGATGTAACTTAATAGAATGGATCACGAAGCATACGGCAAAATGAAGGGACACAACATCAACTACAGTATGGATATGTTTCTACTCACTCTGAAGGCAATACCCTTGACCATGTTTTCTCCCACCTATGCACTCTGTGCAACCTCTCCAACGCTCCTTTTCCTCTCTCTGATCACCACCTTATTAACCGCTTGAGGACCACCACACGACGATATACGTCGACAAAATGGCGCGGCTGGGCACAAGGGCGTACAGGTACGTCCCCTTTAAGATCCCAGCCATGTGTCGCGAGCGCGCCACTGGCAGCGCTCTCGCGACCCGGTCCTCTTCTCCATGACCGTCCCCAAGGAAACAGCAGACCCGATCACCACCGGTGTCCCGCGATCGGGTCACAGAGAGGAAGAACGGGGAGAGGTAAGTGTAAACGAACCTCTCCCCGTGCTTCCTAGTGAGCCTGTCACTGATCGTCTGTTCCCTGTTATAGGGAACGACGATCAGTGACGTCACACGCCCAGCCACGCCCCCCCCCCCCCACAGTAAGAATCACTCCCTTAGGATACACTTAACCCCTACAGCGCCCCCTCCTGGTTAACCCCTTAACTGCCAGTGTCATTTTTACAGTGAAGCCCTCTACACACGATCGGTTTGTCCGATGAAAACAGACCGATGGACTGTTTTCATCTGACAAACCGATTTTGTGTGGGCCCCATCGTTTTTTTTTCTATTGGTGAAAAAAGAATAGAACATGTTTTACATTTTTCCTATAGATAAAAAAACTATAGAAAAAAACGTTCGTCTGTGTGGAAGTCCATCAGTCAAAAATCCACGAATGCTCAGCATCAAGTCGACACATGCTCGGAAGCATTGAACTTCATTTTTCTCAGCACGTCGTTGTGTTTTACGTCACCGCGTTGGACACGGTCGGATTTTTGACCGATAGTGTGTAGGCAAGACTGATGAAAGTCGGCTTCATCGGATATCCGACGAAAAAATCAATCGGATTAGATTCCATCAGATATCCGATCGTGTGTACGAGGCTTGACAGTGCATTTTTATAGCACTGTTCGCTGTAAAAATGACAATGGTCCCAAAATAGTGTCAAAATTGTCCGATGTGTCCGCCATAGTGTCGCAGTCACGATAAAAATCGCTGATCGCTGCCATTACTAGAAAAACAAAAATTATTAATAAAAATGCAATTAAACGATCCCCTATTTGGTAGACGCTATAAATCTTGCGCAAACCAATCGATAAACGCTTATTGCGATTTTTTTACCAAAAATATGTAGAAGAATACGTATCGGCCTAAACTGAGGAAAAACATTTTTTTTATATATTTTTTGGGTATATTTATTATAGCAAAAAGTAAAAAATATTGTTTTTTTTTCAAAATTGTCGCTCTATTTTTGTTTACAGCGCAAAAAATAAAAACCGCAGAGGTGATCAAAAAAGAAAGCTCTATTTGTGTGGGAAAAAAAGGACGCCAATTTTGTTTGGGAGCCACGTCGCACGACCGCGCAATTGTCAGTTAAAGCGACGCAGTGCCGAATCGCAAAAAAGGGGCCAGGTCTTTTAGCTGCAAATTGGTCCGGGGCTTAAGTGGTTAATTGCACTCTGTTCCTCTCCTCCATCTCCTGTCCCTCCAACCGCCTTACAGCTACCTCGTAGAAATCTACGCCATCTCAACCCTTCTCTACTCTGCTACCGACCACCTCTATGACAAAATCGCACCCATGTCCTGCACCGACTTAGCCACTTTTGTCTACATTGCTTCACTTTTAGCCTCCCTGGACACACTGCCCCCCCCCCCCCCCCTCACCGCACACAGAATCAGGCTCCGACCCCTTCAAACTTGGCTAACAGATGACTCTAGAAGTCTGAAAAAACACAGCCCTGCTCTTGAGCACCTGTGACAATTTTTTTTATTATTGATTTATTTTTATTTTATGACGTGTGTCATCATATATGAAATATAACCAAAGAATGAGCTACAGGGCAAAAGGGTAAAATATTGAAACATGTAGGATGCAGTTATTAAAATCACCACAAGATGGCGATATTACTTAGAGCATGTGGAGCGTTTAGACAGGAAGCGATGTCAAGAAAGAACAGGAAGTGATGTACAGAAAGAACAGGAAGTGATGTATAGAAGGAACAGGAAGTGATGTACAGAAAGAACAGGAAGTGATGTACAGAAAGAACAGGAAGTGATGTATAGAAGGAACAGGAAGTGATGTACATAAAGAACAGGAAGTGATGTACAGAAAGAACAGGAAGTGATGTATAGAAGGAACAGGAAGTGATGTATAGAAGGAACAGGAAGTGATGTACAGAAAGAACAGGAAGTGATGTATAGAAGGAACAGGAAGTGATGTACAGAAAGAACAGGAAGTGATGTATGGAAGGAACAGGAAATGATGCAAGACTAGGCGGTCTATATGGCAAAGACGGGAAGTTCTGAGCAAGAAGAACGAGTTATTCGGGAGACGTCACTGGATGACACAAAGGAGGTAATAAGATATTATTATATATTTACACCCAGTAACCCCCCGTCATGTCCGTCCTCTTCCTCCATAGTCACTGTGACGTCTTTTATCTCCAGCAGATGATGATACATATAAAGTATGTGTATATAATTGAAGTTTATATTTTATAGATCAGACACACCTTATACATATAGAGACATTTATACAAATTTATTCCAGAGCCTCTGGTTTATAGACCAGATACATCCTAAATATAGAGCCATTTATCCAACTGTCCATCCAGAGCCTCTGGTTTATAGACCGGATACATCCTAAACATAGAACCATTTATCCAACTGTCCATCCAGAGCCTCTGGTTTATAGACCAGATACATCCTAAATATAGAGCCATTTATCCAACTGTCCATCCAGAACCTCTGGTTTATAGACCGGATACATCCTAAATATAGAGCCATTTATCCAACTGTCCATCCAGAGCCTCTGGTTTATAGACCAGATACATCCTAAATATAGAGCCATTTATCCAACTGTCCATCCAGAGCCTCTGGTTTATAGACCGGATACATCCTAAATATAGAGCCATTTATCCAACTGTCCATCCAGAGCCTCTGGTTTATAGACCGGATACATCCTAAATATAGAACCATTTATCCAACTGTCCATCCAGAAGCTCTGGTTTTTAGACCGGATACATCATAAATATAGAACCATTTATCCAACTGTCCATCCAGAGCCTCTGGTTTTTAGACCGGATACATCATAAATATAGAACCATTTATCCAACTGTCCATCCAGAGCCTCGGGTTTATAGACCAGATACATCCTAAATATAGAGCCATTTATCCAACTGTCCATCCAGAACCTCTGGTTTATAGACCGGATACATCCTAAATATAGAGCCATTAATCCAACTGTCCATCCAGAGCCTCTGGTTTATAGACCAGATACATCCTAAATATAGAGCCATTTATCCAACTGTCCATCCAGAGCCTCTGGTTTATAGACCGGATACATCCTAAATATAGAGCCATTTATCCAACTGTCCATCCAGAACCTCTGGTTTATAGACCAGATACATCCTAAATATAGAGCCATTTATCCAACTGTCCATCCAGAACCTCTGGTTTATAGACCGGATACATCCTAAATATAGAGCCATTTATCCAACTGTCCATCCAGAACCTCTGGTTTATAGACCGGATACATCCTAAATATAGAGCCATTTATCCAACTGTCCATTCAGAACCTCTGGTTTATAGACCGGATACATCCTAAATATAGAACCATTTATCCAACTGTCCATCCAACGCCTCTGGTTTATAGATCGGATACATCCTAAATATAGAACTATTTATCCAACTGTCCATCCTGAGCCTCTGGTTTATAGACCGGATACATCCTAATTATAGAACCATGTATCCAACTGTCCATCCAGAGCCTCTTGTTTATAGACCAGATACATCCTAAATATAGAGTTATTTATCCAAATTACATGACCACATACCAAAGAGGTGAGAAGGAGTCTGGGAAGTCGCATGACATGACTCTTATGTGTATTTATAAAACACAGACCTGACCGGAGAGGTGAGGAGGATCATGGGACAGTTGAAAAACAGACTGCTAATCCTATGAATGATCTTTAGAAGGACACAAGGATCTCTACAAGGACGTCATGATGGAGAATCAGCCGCCCCTCACATCACCGGGTAAGAGGAGACTTTATTGTAAAAGAGAGAGCAGTACGGAGGCTCCACCTAGATCCCCCATCATCTGATAAACACATAGAAACAATGTATTCAGTCAGTGTGTGTGTTTCCTACAGATGGATCCAGTAATGGGAACCCACCAGAGAGATGTCCCCGTCCTCTGTATTCCTGGGATTCCACACAGGAAGGTCACACCATCCCTCACCATCATCAGGTAGGTGGAGTTGGAAAATCTACAACTTAAAAATGATTCCAAATTGTATGGAAAATTCATCTCTGAGGTCTCGGTGTTTTAGTGCTTAAGTTTTGAGGATGGTGATTTTTATAATTTTGTGGTTTTAGGGTGAGGAACTGATAGATATAAAAGTTAAGGTGAAGGAGGAAGAAGAAGAGACGTATGTGATGGGTGATCAGCAAAGTATGAAGGAGGAAGAGTCTATGGATACCATTAAAGAGGTGGAATCTTCTCCAGATATCTGCTCAGGTAATGAGTAGAAACAGTTCACATTTTACTTCAACAAATGTAAGGCCTCAAAAAAGTGTAAAAACAGTAGAGAATGAGGAGACCTTCACACCTTCAGATAACATGAGACTAGGTTATAAATTGTACACCAGAAATCTAGCAATTCCCGTTTCTCTTGGAAACGTCACCATACCCTTATGTATAATATGCATAAGTGGTCTTCATTTATTTAAGCATTCTGGTATGCCACAAATGTCGCTTATTAAAAAGCCATGCTTCTTGAGAACCATTTAGCACCCACGTGCTGGCTTACAGTTTAACTCTCCAAAAAGTCTTATGCCGCGTACACACCACCGTTTTTCATGTCATATAATGTTATGTTCCAAACAAATGAGGAGGAGATACTGAGATTGCAGGCTTGGCTGGCTTAAATCAGGTTTGGTCTCCACCCAGAGACTGGCAACATTAATCACCTTGCAGGTGGACAGAGATATGGGGAAGGCCATATGACAGGTCCATCTCCATTCCTCAATATAACGTCATGTTTCCAACAAATGAGGAGGAGATACTGTACACAATATGAAAGGCCCATCTTCATTCCTCAATATAACGTCATGTTCCCAACAAATGAGGAGGAGATACTGTACATCATATGAAAGGTCCATCTCCATTCCTCAATATAACGTCATGTTCCCAACAAATGAGGAGGAGATACTGAGATTGCAGGCTTGGCTGGCTTAAATCAGGTTTGGTCTCCACCCAGAGACTGGCCACATTAATCACCTTGCAGGTGGACAGAGACATGGAGAAGGCCATATGAAAGGTCCATCTCCATTCCTCCAGTATAGCATTAATAATAATACACGTGTGGTGCACAAACAAATAAGTGACTATACTGAGGTGTAAGCAACGTAAGTCCCAACTTAATGTGATGCAAAGGTGTGAACCTCTATGCACCTAGATGCATACGAGAGCACAGTGATGTACAAAAATATAAAATCAAATTAGAATAATATGATGTACAGTCTGTAAGACAGTGATGAAATGCTATTCTGAACTGATGACTTCTTCACTCAGATAATGGTTGAGTATCAAGATATCCACACAGGTAGCGTAGTCTCCTTACCTTGACGATGCTATATATATGCATATAGTAAAATCTCTCCAGAACTCGGGTCTCACTTATCCCAGAGGTGACTGCTCAGACTGTTCAGACTGCTGCATGCCTCAAATGGATCCAGGCTCAGTGTTCCAAAATCAGGAGTGCAGTAAGAGAGGAGAGAAGAGAACAAATGCCTCCGATTGTGTAGTAGATTTAAAATTCCAAAAATGTTTATTGTACCAAAAGGTAACAAGGAGGGTAAAATGTGCAAACAGGGGTTTAAAAAGCGCGGGGACGGGGCGATCACAATACCGCCTAACGTCCGATGGCCTCCGGCTTGTGCGGGTGTCACTGGTCTCGACTCCCTACATCGTTGTTCCCCTGATGAAGTCACGAGGTACGTGACGTAACGCCGTAGGGAGTCGAGACCAGTGACACCCGCACAAGCCGGAGGCCATCGGACGTTAGGCGGTATTGTGATCGCCCGTCCCCGCGCTTTTTAAACCCCTGTTTGCACATTTTACCCTCCTTGTTACCTTTTGGTACAATAAACATTTTTGGAATTTTAAATCTACTACACAATCGGAGGCATTTGTTCTCTTCTCTCCTCTCTTACTGCACTCCTGATTTTGGAACACTGAGCCTGGATCCATTTGAGGCATGCAGCAGTCTGAACAGTCTGAGCAGTCACCTCTGGGATAAGTGAGACCCGAGTTCTGGAGAGATTTTACTATATGCATATATATAGCATCGTCAAGGTAAGGAGACTACGCTACCTGTGTGGATATCTTGATACTCAACCATTATCTGAGTGAAGAAGTCATCAGTTCAGAATAGCATTTCATCACTGTCTTACAGACTGTACATCATTATATTATTCTAATTTGATTTTATATTTTTGTACATCACTGTGCTCTCGTATGCATCTAGGTGCATAGAGGTTCACACCTTTGCATCACATTAAGTTGGGACTTACGTTGCTTACACCTCAGTATAGTCACTTATTTGTTTGTGCACCACACATGTATTATTATTAATATTATCCTTGTTGTGATCCCTCATCACACATTTTGAAGCGCTTATCACTTACCATTTTTTCATTTTTATTTTCTGTGTCTTGTGAACACTTTAGATATAGCTGCCTCAAATACACTGTTATTCACTTCATTAACTTTTTTGCTTACTCACAGTAGCGCATCGAACCTTTCACATATTATCCTCCAGTATAGCGTTGTGCTTTTAAAACACGGTCAACAAGCTGACATCTGTTTGGTATTATTATATTTTTTTACAAGGCGTATAAAAATTAACACAACATATTTAAAAACTGTTTTTCTGCAGATGGACGGTATTTTTGGAATTTAAATACTTCGGAGAGACGTCTTAATATATTTCCAGATTGTACTGCAGAAGATAATGATATTGCACAATGTTCTTCAAATTTAAAATTTTCCTGGTTGGCAACATCAATGGAGCCTTCGAAACTTGAGGAACCTTCTGATAAATCCCATACTATGACCTCAGATGTCCATCTAAGATCAATGGATCCTTCTAATCCTGAGGAACCTTCTGATAAATCCCATACTATGACCTCAGATGTCCATCTAAGATCAATGGGTCTTTCTAATCCTGAGGAACCTTCTGATAAATCCCATACTATGACTTCAGATGTCCATCTAAGATCAATGGGTCCTTCTAATCCTGAGGAACCTTCTGATAAATCCCTTATTCTGACCTCAGATGTCCATCTAAGATCAATGGGTCCTTCTAATCCTAAGGAACCTTCTGATAAATCCCATACTATGACCTCAGATGTCCATCTAAGATCAATGGGTCCTTCTAATCCTAAGGAACCTTCTGATAAATCCCATACTATGACCTCAGATGTCCATCTAAGATCAATGGGTCCTTCTAATCCTGAGGAACCCTCTGATAAATCCCATATTCTGACCTCAGATGTCTATTTAAGTTCTCACAGTGCTCAACAGATCCAACAGATCTCAACAGATCCATCCGTTCCTCAGAAATCCTCTTCAAGCCATGATGAAGCTCACACAGGAGGGAGCTCATTGTCCTGTTTGGTGTGTGGGAAAACATTCACTAAGAAAAAAGGACTTCTTAACCACCAGAAATCTCACAAGACTGTGCATCCTTATTCATGTTCGGAGTGTGGAAAAGGTTATTGTAAGAAGGAAAGCCTTGTTGTACACCAGAGAACACACACGGGTGAGCGTCCCTTTTCCTGCTTAGAGTGCGAAAAATGTTTTTACAAGAAAGAAACACTTTTTATTCATCAGAGAACTCACACTGGTGAGCGTCCCTTTTGCTGTTCAGAGTGCGGGAAATATTTTTCTCAAAAAGGATGCCTTCGTAAACACCAAAGAAGTCACACCGGTGAGCGTCCCTACTCATGTTTGGATTGCGGGAAAAGTTTTCCAAGGAAGGGTTCCCTTCTTACACACCAGAAACTTCACACTGGTGAGCGTCCCTTTTCCTGTTTAGAGTGCGGAAGGTGTCTTTCTAATAAACAAAACCTTCTTACACACCAGAGAATTCATACCGGTGAGCGTCCCTTTTGCTGTTCAGAGTGCGGAAAATGTTTTTCCGAAAAAGGAAGCCTTGTGAAACACAGACGAAGTCACACCGGCGAGCGTCCCTATTCATGTCCGGATTGCGGGAAACGTTTTTCTAACAAAGGATCCCTTCTTACACACCAGAGAAGTCACACAGGCGAGCGTCCCTTCTCTTGTTTAGAGTGCGGAAAATGCTTTTCTGACCAAGGGAACCTTCGTAAACACCAGAGAGTTCATACGGGTGAACGTCCCTTTTCCTGTTCAGAGTGCGGAAAATGTTTTTCTGACCAAGGAAACCTTCATCAACACCAAAGAAAACACACTGGTCAGCGCCCCTATTCATGTTCGGAGTGTGGAAAAGGTTTTTTCCGGAAAAAACAGCTTCTCCTACACCAGAGAAGTCACTCCGGTGAGGAACCTTATTCGTGTTCAGAGTGTGGAAAATGTTTGACCACGAAAGAAAGTCTTATTAATCACCAGAGAATTCATACGGGTGAGCGCCCTTACTCATGTTCAGAGTGCGGGAAATGTTTCACTATAAAAGAAAGCCTTGTTTCTCACCAGAAAATTCACTCAAGTGAGCGTCCCCATTCATGTTCAGAGTGCGGGAAATGTTTCATCAAAAAAAAAGCCCTTGTTATACACCAGAGAATTCACACGGGTGAGCGTCCTTATTCATGCTTGGCGTGCGGGAAATGTTTCACTGCCAAAGAAAACCTTGTTTCTCACCAGAAAATTCACTCAGGCGAGCGTCTTTATTCATGTTCAGAGTGCGGGAAATCTTTCGCTTGGAAAGTAAGCCTTGTTACTCACCAGAGAATTCATTCAGGCGAGCGTCCTTATTCATGTTCAGTGTGCGGGAAATCTTTCACTAAAAATGGAGGCCTTGTTAGACACCAGAGAATTCACTCAAGTGAGCGTCCCTACTTATGTACAGAGTGCGGGAAATGTTTCACTGCAAAACAATCCCTTCTTGCGCACATGACAAGACACAGCTCGGAGCATCCAAACAACTTTCAGACTGCGGTAAATGTTGTACAGATCACATAAGTCTAATCGGAGAGAAGACAGTTCTACTTGTAATAAAGCTATGTGAATTGAGCCTCGTATGTTGTATTTCAATGTTCAGTTTGTTTTTCATTCTGTAGTTTCACATTTATAAATACTAAAACTCTATTCAATTATTGTTTTTCGTTTTTATTTTGTATTGTGTGGATGTGATGTGAGGTATAATCTGTGTGGGTAATCATCGACGTATCCTAATAGAAGAATGGACCACGAAGCAGCTGGCAAAATGAACAGACACAACGTAGACTGCAGTATTTATACAGTATATCACAACGTGGGGATGTTATACCTCCCAACTGTCCCAAATTCCACGGGACTGTCCCGAGATTTCAACAAAATCCTGGAGTCCTGCAAATCTTGCATAATGATCATCAATGTAACCTAATAAAAGAATGGAAAGCAGAGGGCAAAATGATGAAACATAATGTAGGCTGCAGTATTTATATATCACAACATGGACCATGAAGCAGAGGGCAAAATGATTAAACATAATGTAGACTGCACTATTTATATATCACAACGTGGTGATGTTTTACCTCCCAACTGTCCCGGATTCCACGGGACTGTCCCGAGATTTAAACAAAATCGTGGAGTCCTGCAAATCCTGCATAATCATCAATATAACCTAATAGAAGAATGGACCACAAAGCAGAGGGAAAAATGAAGAGACACAACGTAGACTGCAGTATTTTTACAGTATATTACAACGTGGTGATGTTATACATCTTAACTGTCCCGGATTCCACGGGACTGTCCCAAAGTTTCAACCAAATAATAAATGGACACTTACCTGTCCAGGGTGCCCGTGATGTCGGCACCCGAGGCCAACCTGTTCCTCGGTCCTTCATGTTTTATCTTCCAACTGTCCAACTGTCCCAGATTACGCAGGACTGTCAAGAATCTTCAGAAAGATCCCGGCATCCCACAGATTCTGGCTAATTTCTGATGCCCAGTGTCAGAAAAAGTTTGGGATGCTTGGCTCCATTAATGTATCTCGCAGGGTCATGCTGGCACCAGGCACACGGGGCATATACTCTGCATCCCCTGCAGGGTGCCCTGGATCCCCGACACCATGAATGTTTACTCTATGGCAACCAGCATCTCCACCCACCAGCTATAGTCAGCGTTGAGGGAAGATTCCTCTAGGCCCATTGAAAGGCAAACTACTATGAGCCTGGGTGACAGAGGATGAGGACGGCTTTGTTATCAATTCCACTGATGCCTAGTACACACAATAGGATTTATCCGCGGATACAGTCCTCCGGACCGTTTCCGCGGATAAATCCTCTGAGGATTTTGATCCGATGGAGTGTACACACCATCGGATCGAAATCCGCGCCGAATTCCCATCGCGATGACGTGTCGCGCCGTCGCCGCGTCATCATCGGGGAATCCAGGGCACCCTGCAGGGGATGCAGAGTATATGCCAGGTGTGCCTGGTGCCAGCATGACCCTGCGAGATACATTAATGGAGCCAAGCATCCCAAACTTTTTCTGACACTGGGCTCCAGAAATTAGCCAGAATCTGTGGGATGTGAAGATTCTTGACAGTCCTGCGTAATCTGGGACAGTTGGAAGATAAAACATGAAGGACCGAGGAACAGGTTGGCCTTGGGTGCCGACATCACGGGCACCCTGGACAGGTAAGTGTCCATTTATTATTTGGTTGAAACTTTGGGACAGTCCCGTGGAATCCGGGACAGTTAAGATGTATAACATCACCACGTTGTAATATACTGTAAAAATACTGCAGTCTACGTTGTGTCTCTTCATGTTTCCCTCTGCTTTGTGGTCCAAACTTCTATTAGGTTACATTGATGATTATGCAGGACTCCAGGATTTTGTTGAAGTCTTGGGACAGTCCCGTGGAACCCGGGACAGTTGGGAGGTGTAACATCACCACGTTGTAATATACTGTAAAAATACTGCAGTCTACGTTGTGTCTCTTCATTTTTCCCTCTGTCATATAAGGAATTCCACGCATGCGTCGAATCATTACGACGCATGCGAGGGATGGGTTCGGACAGATCGATCCGGTGAGTCTGTACAGACCACCGGATCGATCCGCTGGAGCCGATTCCAGCGGATAGATTTCTTAGCATGTTAAGAAATTTTTATCCGCTGGAAATCGGTCGGCCCGAAATATATCCGCTGGATCGTACACACCAGCGGGTCTATCCGCTGAAACCGATCCGCGGATCAATTTCAGCGGATCGATCCTCTCGTGTGTACGGGGCCTAACTCTCTGCATGTTGTGGCTCATCACCACGGCCAGCAGCAGAAAAAAAGGACAAGCGTGCCCCATGGCCACTTGCAGAGGATGTCCATGACCACCACTGTTGACTGTAGACACAGAGGCTGCTTGCCCTCTTTTAGTGGCCTGTGAGCGTCTTCCTCTCCTTGGTGGCCTTCTAGACATGTTGGGGATTTTTTCTTTTCACAGCACACTACACTGTATTATATACTGTGTACACCGCCTGCACTGTATTAGAAACTGTGCATACTGTATTATATACTGTGTACACCGCCTGCACTGTATTAGAAACTGTACAACGGCTGCACTCTATTACATACTATGTACACCACCTGAAGTCTATTGGAAACTGTACACACTGTTTTATATACTGTGTGAACCACCAAATGCACTGTATAATACTCTGAATGAAGAGTGTATAAATATATATATACTGTAAATATATTTATGAATACAACGTCTGAAGTGTATTATATAATGTATATATATACACTACACTGAATGCAGAGTATATATATATATATATTTATATATACTAGACTATATATATATGAATACCCTGCCTGAATACAAAGTACCGTATTTATCAGTGTATACCGCGCACTTTTTTCCCCTTAAAATCAGGGGGAAATCGTGGGTGCGCGATATACGTCGATCCCCGCTGTCTCCGACATTAGCACTTGGCCACGCAGCCACGCGAGAGGAGCCAAGAAAAGCCGAGTGAAGCCGAGTGCGCAGGAAATCCGGCTCTGCACAGCGCGCGCCAAATTCAAACACACGACGCTGCAACCCCGCAGACGGACACCCACAAGGCTCGACGGATCCCGCCGCAGACGGACACCCACAAGGTTCGACGGATCCCGCGCAAGGCCGCAGACGGACGCCGGACAAAGCCGCCGATGGACGCCGGGCAAGACAGCAGACGGACGCCGGGCAAGACAGCAGACAGACACCGACAAGGCTGGACGGACCACGCGCAAGGGCGCAGACGGATGCCGGACAAGGCCGCCGATGGACGCCGGGCAAGACAGCAGACGGACACCGACAAGGCTGGACGGACCACGCGCAAGGGCGCAGACGGATGCCGGACAAGGCCGCCGATGGACGCCAGGCAAGACAGCAGACGGACACCGACAAGGCTGGACGGACCCCGTGCAAGGCCGCAGACTGACGCCGGACAAGGCCGCCGATAGAAGCTGGGCAAGACAGCAGACGGACACCGACAAGGCTTGACGGACCCCGCGCAAGGCCGCAGACGGACGCCGGACAAGGCGGCCGATGGACGCCAGGCAAGACATCCAAAATGTAAGTTTTTTCCCTAAACTTCCCTTCTCAGCTTTGGGTGCGTGCTATACGCCGGCGCGCGGTAAATGCCGATAAATACGGTATACCTGAATATAAAGTCTACGCAAATGCAGAGTATATATATGTATACTAGACTGACTGTATATACAATATATAGCAAATACACTGCAACTAACTAAATAACCCACCTGCCCAATCTAGCTCAAGCTGTCTCTCTGTCCATGCCACCAACACTACACATGGCCGCTATGTAAGCAGCCTTATATAGTGTGGGGCGTGGACTTAGTCCCCCAGAGCCATGATTGGCCAAAGGCACCCTGCCTTTGGCCAATTATAGCTCTCTCAGCAGAGCGCTCTGTGATTGGCCAAAGCATGCAGGTCAGACGCTAATACACTATGATCTCGCAGTGCATTTTTGGGCACTCAAAATTTCCCGCGAATGCCCCATAATGTTCGATGTTTGGCGAACGGGCGAACACACGATGTTCAACGTTCGACTCGAACATCGAGCTCATCCCTACTTGGGGGGGGGCAAAATGGCAGAGAAAACAAACGTTTGTGCTAGGAATGTTGGACTGATGTGAACCGAATTGATTGGGGTGGGGGCGGTCATGGTGGAATAAGAGTATTTGTGCTGGGGGATGGAGAATTATTTGTTCTAGAGGAGTGGGATTGGGGGGGGCATTTTTTTCCTGGTCATGAGAGTTTGGGGGAAGGAGTTTTTTTACATAAAAGGGGAAAATGGGGGGAGAGGGGGGATTGTGTTGGTGGAGGAATAGATTTGAGTACAATAACTGTTTGCAGATTTGCCCATGCACAAAGTTTTTAGGTTTGGCACATTTGAGCCGGGCAACATAAATAATTTCAGCAGCCACTATTGTCTTCTAAAGGGCCCCTGCTTTCAGAAAACATGTTTATATTATTATAATTTTAATATGCAAAAATGCAAACTTGAAAATAAAAATTCCTTAAAGCCAAAACACATAAGAAGCCTGCGGAGGATGTAGAAATAGAGACAACATTTTTATTATTAATTTATTTTTAACTGAAGTATAATGTGCGTGTGTCATAATGTATGAAATATGACCGAAGAATGAGCTACAGGACAGAGGGCAAGATATTGAGACGTAACGTAGGATGCAGTTATTAGAAATTCCACAAGATGGCGAGATTCACTTAGAGCAAGTAGAACGGACAGGAAGTGATGTAGGGAAGGAACAGGAAGTGATGTAAAGAAGGAACAGGAAGTGATGTAAGAAGGAACAGGAAGTGATGTAGGGAGGGAACAGGAAATGATGCAAGATGAAGGCGAGAGGAAGGGAGAGAATAACGAGGAGATATCACTAGATTACACAGATGAGGTAATAAGATATTATTTTATATTTACACCCAGTAATCCCCGTCATGTCCGTCCTCTTCCTCCATAGTCACGGTGATGTCTTTTATCTCCAACATCCACTACTACAGACATATCACATCCTGTATATTGGAGTAATTTTATAATATGTGTCCAGATACGTCCTAAATATAGAACCATTTATCCAACTGTCCATCCAGAGCCTCTGGTTTATAGACCAGATACATCCTAAATATAGAGCCATTTATCCAACTGTCCATCCAGAGCCTCTGGTTTATAGACCGGATACATCCTAAATATAGAGCCATTTATCCAACTGTCCATCCAGAGCCTCTGGTTTATAGACCGGATACATCCTAAACATAGAGCCATTTATCCAACTGTTCATCCAGATCCTCTGGTATATAGACCAGATACATCCTAAATATACTCGATTATGTGGCGCTTTTCGGGCACCGGCAGGGCGCTTTTAACCCCTGCTAGCGGCCGAATAAAGGGTTAAAAGCGCCCGCAAAGTGCCGCTTTGGAGACGCTTCCCATTGATTTAAATTGTATACACCACTCCTAAAGCGCCTCAAATGCGTCGTACACACGATCGCGATTTCCGACAAGAAAGCCACATTTTTTTTTCAGCTGGAAAACGCCTAAAATTTGTCTTGCATACACACGGTCACACTAATCGTGAACGAAATTCCGACCGTCAAGAAAGCGGTGATGTACAACACGTACGACGAGCCAAGATCTATGAAGTTCAATAGGAAGTTCGGCTCTTCTGCTTGATTCTGAGCATGCACGTTTTTTTTCTGCGTCGTAATTGCATATAGACCATCGCGATTCCCGATAGGAATTTTTTCTGTCGTGAAAATTGAGATCCTGCTCTCAATCTCTTCTTGGCTGTAATTCTCACAGAAAAAGTGCGATGGAGCCTACAGACGGTCAGAATTAACGACAAAAAGCTCACATCGCACCTTTCTCTTCGGGAATCGCGATCGTGTGTACGAGGCAAAAGATGCTGCTTGCAGGACTTTTTTTTTTTAGTCCTGCCAGCGCAGCGCCCCAGTGTGAAAGCATTAGGGCTTTCACACTGGGATTGTAGATGAGGCTTTTTTCGGGTTCTTTACAGGCGCTATTTGTAGCGCTAAAGCGCCTGAAAAAAGCCTCCAGTGTAAAAAAGGGGTCTAAATATGGTGTACTTCTCCTTGGTGATGTCTGAAGTTGAGACCCCGCCCTCCCTCATTATCCTCGTTCTTCAGTATGTTTTTAGGAAAATAGGTGGGGGAAGGTCCACGACTATTCTTTACTATAACAAAGTAATCAATAGACGAATACTGTTGTCTAGTATGGCGTGGATCTCTCCTTATGACTGAACCCAAATCAATGTCAGCTTCTTGGAATGTTTTGTGCGCTGTACTGACATATATGACTGCTGAATTCAAGACATAGAAAAACGAACATAACCTATATAAAAAATTGCTTTCCAACAGATGGACCGTACTTTTGGAGTTGAACTATGGCTTCGTATGTCCATCTAAGATCAATGGATCCTCCTAAACTTGAGGAATCTTCTGATGAATCCCATACTATGACTTCAGATGTTTATCCATCCCATACTATGACATCACATCTCCATCTAAGATCAATGGATCCTTCTAATCCCGAGGAACCTTCTGATAAATCCCATACTATGGCTTCAGATGTCCATCTAAGATCAATAGATCCTCTTAAACTTGAAGAATCTTCTGATGAATACCATACTTTGGCTTCAGATGTCCATCTAAGATCAATAGATCCTCCTAAACTTGAGGAATCTTCTGATGAATCCCATACTATGACTCCAGATGTTTATCCAACCCATACTATGACATTACATCTCCATCTAAGATCAATGGATCCTTCTAATCCCGAGGAACCTTCTGATAAATCCCAAACTATGGCTTCAGATGTCCATCTAAGATCAATAGATCCTCTTAAACTTGAAGAATCTTCTGATGAATACCATACTTTGGCTTCAGATGTCCATCTAAGATCAATAGATCCTCCTAAACTTGAGGAATCTTCTGATGAATCCCATACTATGACTCCAGATGTTTATCCATCCCATACTATGACATCACATCTCCACCTAAGATCAATGGATCCTGCTAATCCCGAGGAACCTTCTGATAAATCCCATACAATGGCTTCAGATGTCCATCTAAGATCAATAGATCCTCTTAAACTTGAGGAATCTTCTGATGAATCCCATACTATGACCTCAGATGTCCATCTATTCCATGCTATGACCTCAGATGTTTATCTAGGATCATTGGATCCTTCTAATCCTGAGGAACCTTCTGATAAATCCCATACTATGACATCAGATGTCCATATTCAAGCAATGGATCTTTCTAATCCTGAGGAACCTTCTGATGAATCCCATACTATGACCTCAGATGTCCATCTAAGATCAATGGATCCTCTTAAACTTGAGGAATCTTCTGATGAATCCCATACTATGACTTCGGATGTCCATCTAAGATCAATGGATCCTCTTAAACTTGAGGAATCTTCTGATGAATCCCATACTATGACTTCCGATGTCCATCTAAGATCAATGGATCCTCTTAAACTTGAGGAATCTTCTGATGAATCCCATACTATGACCTCAGATGTCCATCTAAGATCAATGGATCCTTCGAAACTTGAGGAATCTTCTGATGAATCCCATACTATGACCTCAGATGTCCATCTAAGATCAATGGATCCTTCGAAACTTGAGGAATCTTCTGATGAATCCCATACTATGACTTTGGATGTCCATCTAAGATCAATGGACCCTTCTAATCCCGAGGAACCTTCTGATAAATCCCATACTATGACCTCAGATGTCCATCTATCCCATACTATGACATCGGATGTCCATCTATCCCATACTATGACATCAGATGTCCATCTATCCCATACTATGACATCAGATGTCCATCTAAAATCAATGGATCCTTCTAATCCTAAGGAACCTTCTGATAAATCCCATACTATGACTTCAAATGACCATCAAAGTTCTCACAATGCTGACAGATCAACAGATCCATCCAAGCCCCAGAAACCCTCTACAAGTCACAAGGGAGTTCAAACAGAAGCAAGCTCATTGTCATGTTTGATGTGTGGGAAAACATTCACTACAAAAACAGCACTTCTTAGACACCAGAAAACTCACACGGCTGAGCGTCCTTATTCATGTTCAGAGTGCGGGAAATGTTTCAGTGAGAAATCTGGCCTCGCTAGACACCAGAAAATTCACACAGGTGTGCGTCCTTATTCATGTTCGCAGTGTAAGAAAAGTTTCCTCACGAGATTTGCCCGTAGAAAACATCAAAAAATTCACACGGGTCAGCGTCCTTATTCATGTTCGGAGTGCGAAAAATGTTTTTCTGAGAAAGGTAACCTCGTTATACACCAGAGAAGTCACACCGGTGAGCGTCCTTATTCATGTTCAGAGTGCGGGAAATGTTTTTCTGACAAAGGAAACCTTGTTATACACCAGAGAAGTCACACTGGTGAGCGTCCTTATTCATGTTCAGAGTGCGGGAAATGTTTTTCTGACAAACGAAGCCTTCTTTTACACCGGAGAAGTCACACGGGTGAGCAACCGTATTTGTGTTCAGAGTGCGGGAAATGTTTTTCTGACAAAGGAAGCCTTACAAGACACCAAAGAAATCACACCGGTGAGCGTCCTTATTCATGTTCGTATTGCGGGAAATATTTTTCTAGGAAAGATTCTCTTCTTGCCCACCAGATAATTCATACGGGTGATCGCCCCTTCTCCTGTTTAGAGTGCGAAAAATGTTATTCTACCCAAGGAAAGCTTCGTAGACACCAAATGAATCACACCGGTGAGCGTCCTTATTCATGTTCGGAGTGTGGAAAAAGTTTTTCTGTGAAGGGACGCCTTCTTATACATCAGAAAAAACACTCGGCTGAGCATCTTTATTCATGTTCAGAGTGCGGGAAATCTTTCCTTCGTAAAGGGGAGCTAGTTTCTCACCAGATAGTTCACTCGGGCGAGCGTCCTTATTCGTGTTCAGAGTGCGGGAAATGTTTTTCTGACAAAGGAAGACTTACGAGACACCAAAGAAGTCACACCGGCGAGCGTCCTTATTCATGTTCGGATTGCGGGAAATGTTTTTCTAGGAAAGATTCACTTCTTGCCCACCAGATAATTCATACGGGTGATCGCCCCTTCTCCTGTTTAGAGTGCGAGAAATGTTTTTCTAACCAAGAAAAGCTTCATAGACACCAAATGAATCACACTGGTGAGCGTCCTTATTCATGTTCGGATTGTGGAAAATGTTTCGCCGTGAAAAGAAACCTTGTAAATCATCAGAGAATTCACTCAGGTGATCGTCCTTATTTGTGTATGGAGTGTGGGAAATGTTTTGCTGTGAAACGCTCGCTTCTTAACCACATGACAAGACACATCTCAGAGCATCCAAACAACTTTCAGACTGTGGTAGATGTGGTACAGATCGCATAAGTCTAATCGGAGAGAAGACGCCCTACTGCCGCGTTTCGTCAATTGTACGACGGCTTTTAACGGGAGGAACTGTTCAGTCCATGGAAGGCCTGGAGGATGATAAAGGAGTTTATAATGGGGGACATCCTGGGAAAAGTCATTTTTCTTTATGGGTGGAGCTTATCTTGGAGTTTCAAATTGTGAGGCATCAATTCTACAGCTTCTTCTGCCAACCACTTTGTGATATTCCCGTTTCTCTTTGTCTATTTCGCAATATAATTTTTTTTTTAAAAATTACAGCATGAAGAGTGGTGGTCTGTATTAGACATGTGCAAATCGTTTAGTTCCCAATTAGTTTTTTAACAAGTTTTAACAAATGTGTTAATTCAGAAATATCCGAATTTCCGAAAATTCAGGAATTCGAAATTTCGGAGATTCAAAATTTTGGAAAATAAGAATAAAAAAGAATAAAAACAAACACATTTTTACATCAGGTTCTCCCATCAGAGTGCCCCATACATCAGGTTCTCCCATCAGAGTGCCACCATACATCAGGTTCCTCCATCAGAGTGCCCCATACATCAGGTTCTCCCATCAGAGTGCCCCATACATCAGGTTCTCCTATCAGAGTGCCACCATACATCAGGTTCTCCCATCAGAGTTCCACCATACACCAGGTTCTCCCATCAGAGTGCCACCATACATCAGGTTCCTCCATCAGAGTGCCACCATACATCAGGTTCTCCCATCAGTGCCACCATACATCAGTTTCCCCCATCATAGTGCCCCCTTACATCAGCTTTTCCCGTCAGAATGCCCCCATACATCAGGTTCCCCCATCATAGTGCCCCCATACATCAGGTTTTCCCATCATAGTGCCCCCTTACATCCAGTTCCCCCATCAGAGTGCTCCAATACATCAGGTTCCCCCATCATAGAGCCCCCTTACATCAGGTTCCCCCATCATAGTGCACCATACATCAGTTTCCCCCATCATAGTGCCCCCTTACATCAGCTCCATCAGAATGCCCCTTTACATCAGGTTCCCCCATCATAGTGCCCCTATACATCAGGTTCCCCCATCATAGTGCCCCCATACGTCAGGTTTTCCCATCATAGTGCCCCCTTACATCCAGTTCCCCCATCAGAGTGCTCCAATACATCAGGTTCCCCCATAATAGTGCCCCCTTACATCAGCTTCTCCCATCAGAATGCCCCCTTACATCAGGTTCCCCCATCATAGTGCCCCCATACATCAGCTACTCCCATCAGAATGCCCCCATACATCAGGTTCCTCCATCATAGTGCCACCATACATCCGATTCCCCCCATCATAGTGCCCCCTTACATTAGCTCCATCAGAATGCCCCCATACATCAAGTTCCCCCATCATTGTGCCCCCATACATCAGGTTACTCCATCATAGTGCCACCATACATCAGTTTCCCCCCATCATAGTGCCCCCTTACATCAGCTCCATCAGAACGCCCCCATTCATCAGGTTCCCCCATCATAGTGCCACCTTACATCAGGTTTCGCCATTATAGTGCCCTCCTACATCCAGTTCCCCCATCAGCCATTTTCCACTGTGTGCGAAATTTGAGGGCTGCTGTACAGCATATGAAAGGTCCATCTCCATTCCTCAATATAAGGTCATGTTCCCAACAAATGCGGAGGAGATGCTGTACACCATATGAAAGGTCCATCTCCATTCCTCAATATAAGGTCATGTTCCCAACAAATGAGGAGGATATACTGCACACCATATGAAAGGTCCATCTCCATTCCTCAATATAACGTCATGTTCCCAACAAATGAGGAGGAGATACTGTACACCATATGAAAGGTCATCTCCATTCCCCAATATAACGTCATGTTCCCAACAAATGAGGAGGAGATACTGTACACCAGGGGTCTCCAAACAGTAGCCCCGGATACGCATGAGTCCCTTTGCTTGCCTTTATCTGGCCGTTGGACTTGATAAAACACAATGGAACAACACCAGCAGATGACATGGCTCCCCAAATCATCACTGGTTGTGGAAACTTCACACTGGACCTCATGCAACTTGGATTATGTGCCTCTCCACGCTTCCTCCATACTCTGGGACCTTGGTTTCCAAATTAAATGCAAGAGCTTCCATAGTCAGTGATGATTTGGGGAGCCATGTCATCTGCTGGTGTTGGTCTACTGTGTTTTATCAAGTCCAAAGTCAGCGCAGCCGTCTACCAGGAAATTCTAGAGCACTTCATGCTTCACTCTGCTGACCAGCTTTATGGAGATGCTGATTTCGTTTTCCAGCATCTGCCCACACTGCCAAAAGTACCAATAACGGGTTTAATGACCATGGTGTCACTGTGCTTGATTGGCCAGCAAACTCGCTTGACCTAAACCCCATTGAGAATCTGTGGGGTATTGTCTAGAGGAAGATGAGAGACACCAGACCCAACAATGCAGAAGAGCTGAAAGCCACTATTAAAGAAACCTGGGCTTCCATAACACCTCAACAGTGCCACATGCTAATGGCCTCCATGCCACGCCAACTGAGCTGGTACCCATAAAGATAACCTGCCTGGGAAAAAAATGGTAGACACCACTGGTGTCTAGTTTTGGAAGCTGTAACCCTTAGCTTTTGCTTTACTGCTTAGTGAATCTCTAACCCAGCACTGATTTGCGGCCAATAAAATGAGCACTTTATTTATGAAGTCCTGTAAAATAGAAAGGTCTGTAGAGTGATTGACTAGGAGATCTTGATGTAGCTCAATGTGTAGAGTGCTTGTCTTGTAGCTTCAAGGGTGAGTGTTCAAATCTGCATAAAGCTTAGTTTTGTGTTTCATGAGCCACCAGATGTTTTTCAATTGTTCTCATTGTGTCGTATTTGGTATATAGTTCTACAGAGAAGTGATAATGTTGGATGGAGCCGGTGGTGCTTGGCGTTGGTGTGCTGCTGTTGAATGCCGAAAGCCTTGTATTTCTTAGTTCGAATCTGAGGTGGTACAATTAGTTGTTTTTCAATTGTTCTCATCGTGTCGTATTTGGTATATAGTTCTACAGAGAAGTGATAATGTTGGCTGGAGCCGGTGGTGCTTGGCGTTGGTGTGCTGCTGTTGAAAGCCGAAAGCCTTGCATTTCTTAGTTCGAATCTGAGGTGGTACAATTAGTTGTTTTTCAATTGTTCTCATCGTGTCGTATTTGGTATATAGTTCTGCAGAGAAGTGATCATGTTGGCTGGAGCCGGTGGTGCTTGGCGTTGGTGTGCTGCTGTTGAATGCCGAAAGCCTTGTATTTCTTAGTTCGAATCTGAGGTGGTACAATTAGTTGTTTTTCAATTGTTCTCATCGTGTCGTATTTGGTATATAGTTCTACAGAGAAGTGATAATGTTGGCTGGAGCCGGTGGTGCTTGGCGTTGGTGTGCTGCTGTTGAATGCCGAAAGCCTTGCATTTCTTAGTTTGAATCAGTGGTGGTACAATTACTTGTTTTTCAATTGTTCTCATTGTGTCGTATTTGGTATATAGTTCTACAGAGAAGTGAGAATGTTGGCTGGAGCCGGTGGTGCTTGGCGTTGGTGTGCTGCTGTTGAATGCCGAAAGCCTTGTATTTCTTAGTTCGAATCTGAGGTGATACAATTAGTTGTTTTTCAATTGTTCCCATCGTGTCCTCTTCTGTATTTAGTTCCACAGAGAAGGACCATTGCCGCCAATAGCTCGTGGTGTGTGTTGTTGGTGTGCTGCTGATGAATGCAAATGATCCCTTGGTTTCTTAGTTCGAATCTCTGATGTGGTTATAGTTTTATTTCTCAAAGGCATAGAGAGTCTAGATCTATGATATAGGTGCACTAGCAACTACATCTGATGTCTTCTGGTTCGGTGGCGCAGCATGTAAGCTCCTGAAGCTTGTAACAGAAGGCTGTTGGTTCGATTCCCAAGAGTGAGCGACCATGGTTCCTCAAAGGTACACCACGACTTTGGGATTGTGTGAAGGGCGGATGAAATTGTAAAGTAGTGGTCTGTACTTGACTAAAGCTTACATGTACCCTCATCGGTTGGGCTTGAATGACCCTGGAACTGTCGCAATACTGTGAAGGAAATGTGCATGTTGTTAAAAAATGAGAGCTTTCGTGGTTAAATACTAATAAGACACTAAAGTGTCTTCCTGGGAGGACATTTCTCCTCCCATTATTGTTCTGAATGCTTCGGATGTTCAGGCTTCCATTTGTTCCACATTTCTCCACTGGTTTTGTAGGACGTCGATTCATATAGTGCCAAGGTCACTTACATTATGGTTACATGGCTGGAACGTGCGTCATTCATATGGTGCCAAGGTCACCCAATGACCTTAAATTAGAGGCTCCTTTTCACCATCAAGCAAGCAGTTCCTGCTCTACCCCCAATCAGCTCTGAGTAGACTCCAGTTTGGCCTGCTTTGGGAATCAAACTCATGGCCTTCAGATTTCACATTTGCCGCCATACATGCTGTGCCACAGAACCGGATGCTTAAGCTGGACATCAGTGCCTATACATCCTAAATCCAACCAAGATTTAAGTGAAAAGTGTCTGCCAACCCAAACTCTCATTAAATTAGAGGTGCCTCTACACCATCAAGCACATGGTTGGTGTTCCCCAAAGAGCCCTGAGTGTACTCCAGTTTGACCTGCTTTAGGAATCGAACTCATAGCCTTCAGATTTCACATTCGCCGCCCTACATTCTGTGCCACAGAACCGGATGCTTAAGCTTGACAACAGTGCCTATACATCCTAAATGCATAAAGCTTAGTTTCGTGTTTCATGAGCCACCAGACATTTTTCAATTGTTCTCATCGTGTCGTATTTGGTATATAGTTCTACAGAGAAGCAATGATGTCAGCTGGAGCCGGTGGTGCTTGGTGTTGGTGTGCTGCAGTTGAATGCCGAAAGCCTTGTATTTCTTAGTTCGAATCTGAGGTGGTACAATTTAGTGTTTTTCAATTGTTCCCATCGTGTCCTCTTCAGTATTTAGTTCCACAGAGAAGATTCTTTGCTGCCAATAGCCCGTGGTGTGTGTTGTTGGTGTGCTGCTGATGAATGCAAATGATCCCTGGATTTCTTAGTTCGAATCTCTGATGTGGTTTTAGTTTTAATTCTCAAAGGCGTAGAGAGTCTAGATCTGTGATATAGGTGCACTAGCAACGACATCTGATGTCTTCTGGTTCTGTGGCGCAGCATGTAAGCTCCTGAAGCTTGTAACAGAAGGCTGTAGGTTTGATTCCCAAGAGTGAACAACCATGGTTCCTCAAAGGTACACCACCATGACTTTGGGGTTGTGTGAAGGTGGATAAAATGGTAAACCCTATAAAGAAGTGGTATGTACTTGACTAAGGTTCATGTGTACCCTCATTGGTTGGGCTTGATTGACCCTAGAACTGTGAAGGAAAGGTGCATGTTGTTAAAAAATGGGAGCTTTCTTGGTTAAATACTAATAAGACACAAAAGTGTCTTCATGGGAGGACATTTCACCTCCCATTGTTCTACTGCTTTCTATGTTCAGGATTCCATTATGGCACATTTCCCCACCGCTTATGGTTTTGTAGGATGTTCATTCATATGGTGAGAGGGTCATATTATGGCTACATGGCTGGAACTTGCTTCATTGGGGCTTCATTCATTTGGTGCCAAGGTAACCCAGTGACCTTGAATTGGAGGTGCCTCTTCCCCATCAAGCACATGGTTGCTGTTCTGATCCAAGTAGACCTGCTTGGGGAATTGAACTCATGGACCTTCAGGTTCCAACATCTAGCCGCCCTACATGCTGTGCCACAGAAGTGGACGCTAAAGCGTGACAGCAGTGCCTATATATCCTAAATCCAACCAAGATTCAAGCTCAAACAGTGAGAAGGTCTGCGCCTCAATCTCGCATTAAATTAGAGGCTCCTCTTCACCATCAAGCATGGAGTTGCTGTTCCGCCCCAAAAAGCTCTGAGTAGACTCTGGCTTGACCTGCTTTAGGAATCAAACTCATGGCCTTCAGATTCCACACTCGCCACCCTACATGCTGTGCCACAGAACTGGATGCTTAAGCTTGACAGCAGTGCCTATATATCCTAAATCCAACCAAGATTTAAGTGAGAAGTGTCTGCCAACCCAAACTCTCATTAAATTAGAGGTGCCGCTTCACCATCAAGCACATGGTTGGTGTTCCCCAAAGAGCTCTGAGTGTACTCCAGTTTGACCTGCTTTAGGAATCGAACTCATAGCCTTCAAGATTTCACATTCGCCGCCCTACATTCTGTGCCACAGAACCGGATGCTTAAGCTTGACGACAGTGCCTATACATCCTAAATCCAACCAAGATTAAAGCTAACAATGTCCTCCAGTGAGAGGGGTCTGCCCTTCAAACTCTTATTAAATTAGAGGTGACTCATAATTGCTGTTGCTCTCCCAAGCAGCTCTGAGTGGACAATGGCTTGACCTGCTTTAGGAATTGAACTCATGGCCTTCAGATTCCACATTTGACGCCCTACATAACCTGATACTCAAGCTTGACAGCAGTGCCTATACATTATCAATCCAACCAAGATTTACGCTGTAAGGTACCAAGGTCCCCCAGTGAGAAGGGTGTGCTCCTCAAACTCTTATTAAATTAAAGGCGCCTCTTCGCCATCAAAGACATAGTTGCTGTTCCACCCCGAACAGTCACTGGCTTGACATGCTTTAGGAATCTAACTCATGGCCTTCAGATTCCACGTTTGCCACCCTACATGCTGTGCCACAGAACCGGAGGCTCAAGCTTGCTTGACAGCAGTGCCTATATATCATAAATCCAACCAAGATTCAATCCGCAAAGTGTAGTAACCCATAGCAACCAATATGAAAATAATTCAAAAGACAATTGGTTGCTATTGGTTTCAGCAGTATGTACAACGTCAATAAACAAATATAGAAAGATGACTGAAGATTAGAACTCGCAAAGATTCCATTTGTGAGAACACCAACATACGCCCAAGGCCAGAGGCTCAGATGGTTGATGGAGCCCTCAACCAGAGTTGTAATACCATGTCATACCCTATGATCAGTGGATTAGCGTTCAAACATTTGACAAAATTGCCATCGTCTAACAAATACTAGTCTCCCAGTTGACCTTTTAAAGGATACTCCCATCTGGTAAAACTGTATGTTTAAGAATACGTTACCTTGAGCATTATCCTAATTGCTGCTTGTGAAGTACAATAACCCAAAGCAACCATAATACAGAGTCTGACAGTTGATTGGTTATTATGAGCCTCTTCGGTTTATGTAACTTTAATAAATTAAGTACAAGGTGGCGGTTGCTTGAGGATTCGAACTTGCAAACCTATCATCTGTGAGTTCAGCGGCATACATGCAGAGCTATTGTCTTAGACAGTGGGTGGGGCTTAAAACTAGCACTTTAATATTATGAAATAACACATGACTAGGGACTAAATATTTGAGTATTTTAGTAAATTGCTAGCACCAGGCCCTAGACTAGTCCGCCACTTGACCTAGAGGACATTCCCATTTGGTAAATCTGTATGTAGCCCCCTGTTCCTAAAAATGGGGCTATAATGTTTAATTTCGTTTTTGGCTGAGCTGTAAACAGCTCAGATTTGATTGTATATAATTAGTTAGGTTCTGTTCTAAACATGGCTGAGCTGTGCAATTCTCACTTTTGCCAGTAGGTGTCACCGGTACCACAGGCCAGTATTAGAATTACAACTAGGTTGAGCTGTAATGAATATTCTTTTTCCCAGAACAGCCCAGTAGGAGGTTCCTGGCCGCTGTGGATTCCGGGAGGGGGTATTTATGCTACAGAACCATGTGCTTTTGGTCAGGCTTCACCTCATGGCCCTCCTGGCCTGAGGCTACGTTTCTGCAAGTAGGCCCAGAAGCCTGTCTGGGGCCTACGAATCCTGAGGTGGTCCTAGGCTGTCTTGCCTGTTTCGAAGAAGCCAAGCTGAGGAGATCCAGAGGAGGACCTTTGCTGAAAAGAGCCAGGATGAAGGCTAGTCTCTCAGTAGGGCCTGGTGACTCGGTTGGAGGACGCACCTACATCTAAACTACCCTTACAGTACCGCCAGAGACTTGTCTGAGAGTGCTACTGGCTGCTAAGTCTGTGAGAGAGACTTATCCGAGAGTGCTACTGGCTGCTAAGTCTGTGAGAGAGACTTGTCTGAGAGTGCTACTGGCTGCTAAGTCTGTGAGAGAGACTTATCCGAGAGTGCTACTGGCTGCTAAGTCTGTGAGAGAGACTTGTCTGAGAGTGCTACTGGCTGCTAAGTCTGTGAGAGAGACTTATCCGAGAGTGCTACTGGCTGCTAAGTCTGTGAGAGAGACTTGTCTGAGAGTGCTACTGGCTGCTAAGTCTGTGAGAGAGACTTGTCCGAGAGTGCTACTGGCTGCTAAGTCTGTGAGAGAGACTTGTCTGAGAGTGCTACTGGCTGCTAAGTCTGTGAGAGAGACTTATCCGAGAGTGCTACTGGCTGCAAAGTCTGTGAGAGAGACTTGTCTGAGAGTGCTACTGGCTGCTAAGTCTGTGAGAGAGACTTGTCCGAGAGTGCTCCTGGCTGCTAAGTCTGTGGGAGAGACTTATCTGAGAGTGCTACTGGCTGCTAAGTCTGTGAGAGAGACTTGTCCGAGAGTGCTACTGGCTGCTAAGTCTGTGAGAGAGACTTATCCGAGAGTGCTACTGGCTGCTAAGTCTGTGAGAGAGACTTATCCAGGAGTTCTATTGGCTGCTAAGTCTGTGAGAGAGACTTGTCTGAGAGTGCTACTGGCTGCTAAGTCTCTGAGAGAGACTTATCTGAGAGTGCTACTGGCTGCTAAGTCTGTGAGAGAGACTTGTCCAGGAGTTCTACTGGCTGCTAAGTCTGTGAGAGAGACTTGTCTGAGAGTGCTACTGGCTGCTAAGTCTCTGAGAGAGACTTATCTGAGAGTGCTACTGGCTGCTAAGTCTGTGAGAGAGACTTGTCCAGGAGTTCTACTGGCTGCTAAGTCTGTAAGAGAGACTTATCTGAGAGTGCTACTGGCTGCAAAGTCTGTGAGAGAGACTTGTCTGAGAGTGCTACTGGCTGCTAAGTCTGTGAGAGAGACTTGTCCGAGAGTGCTACTGGCTGCTAAGTCTGTGAGAGAGACTTATCTGAGAGTGCTCCTGGCTGCTAAGTCTGTGAGAGAGATTTGTCTGAGAGTGCTACTGGCTGCTAAGTCTGTGAGAGAGACTTGTCCGAGAGTGCTACTGGCTGCTAAGTCTGTGAGAGAGACTTATCTGAGAGTGCTACTGGCTGCTAAGTCTGTGAGAGAGACTTGTCCAGGAGTTCTACTGGCTGCTAAGTCTGTAAGAGAGACTTGTCTGAGAGTGCTACTGGCTGCTAAGTCTGTGAGAGAGACTTGTCTGAGAGTGCTACTGGCTGCTAAGTCTCTGAGAGAGACTTGTCTGAGAGTGCTCCTGGCTGCTAAGTCTGTGAGAGAGACTTGTCTGAGAGTGCTACTGGCTGCTAAGTCTGTGAGAGAGACTTGTCCGAGAGTGCTACTGGCTGCTAAGTCTGTGAGAGAGACTTATCTGAGAGTGCTACTGGCTGCTAAGTCTGTGAGAGAGACTTGTCCAGGAGTTCTACTGGCTGCTAAGTCTGTGAGAGAGACTTGTCCGAGAGTGCTACTGGCTGCTAAGTCTGTGAGAGAGACTTGTCTGAGAGTGCTACTGGCTGCTAAGTCTCTGAGAGAGACTTATCTGAGAGTGCTACTGGCTGCTAAGTCTGTGAGAGAGACTTGTCCAGGAGTTCTACTGGCTGCTAAGTCTGTAAGAGAGACTTATCTGAGAGTGCTACTGGCTGCAAAGTCTGTGAGAGAGACTTGTCTGAGAGTGCTACTGGCTGCTAAGTCTGTGAGAGAGACTTGTCCGAGAGTGCTACTGGCTGCTAAGTCTGTGAGAGAGACTTATCTGAGAGTGCTCCTGGCTGCTAAGTCTGTGAGAGAGACTTGTCTGAGAGTGCTACTGGCTGCTAAGTCTGTGAGAGAGACTTGTCCAGGAGTTCTACTGGCTGCTAAGTCTGTAAGAGAGACTTGTCTGAGAGTGCTACTGGCTGCTAAGTCTCTGAGAGAGACTTGTCTGAGAGTGCTACAGGCTGCTAAGTCTGTGAGAGAGACTTGTCTGAGAGTGCTACTGGCTGCTAAGTCTGTGAGAGAGACTTGTCTGAGAGTGCTACTGGCTGCTAAGTCTGTGAGAGAGACTTATCCGAGAGTGCTACTGGCTGCTAAGTCTGTGAGAGAGACTTGTCCGAGAGTGCCACTGGCTGCTAAGTCTGTGAGAGAGACTTGTCTGAGAGTGCTACTGGCTGCTAAGTCTGTGAGAGAGACTTATCCGAGAGTGCTACTGGCTGCTAAGTCTGTGAGAGAGACTTATCCGAGAGTGCTACTGGCTGCTAAGTCTGTGAGAGAGACTTATCCGAGAGTGCTACTGGCTGCTAAGTCTGTGAGAGAGACTTATCTGAGAGTGCTCCTGGCTGCTAAGTCTGTGAGAGAGACTTATCCGAGAGTGCTACTGGCTGCTAAGTCTGTGAGAGAGACTTGTCTGAGAGTGCTACTGGCTGCTATGTCTGTGAGAGAGACTTATCCGAGAGTGCTACTGGCTGCTAAGTCTGTGAGAGAGACTTGTCTGAGAGTGCTACTGGCTGCTAAGTCTGTGAGAGAGACTTGTCCAGGAGTTCTATTGGCTGCTAAGTCCTGTGAGAGAGACTTGTCCAGGAGTTCTATTGGCTGCTAAGTCCTGTGAGAGAGACTTGTCCAGGAGTTCTATTGGCTGCTAAGTCCCGTGAGAGAGACTTGTCCAGGAGTTCTATTGGCTGCTAAGTCCTGTGAGAGAGACTTGTCCAGGAGTTCTATTGGCTGCTAAGTCCTGTGAGAGAGACTTGTCCAGGAGTTCTACTGGCTGCTAAGTCCCGTGAGAGAGACTTGTCCAGGAGTTCTATTGGCTGCTAAGTCCTGTGAGAGAGACTTGTCCAGGAGTTCTATTGGCTGCTAAGTCCCGTGAGAGACACTTGTCCAGGAGTTCTATTGGCTGCTAAGTCCCGTGAGAGAGACTTGTCCAGGAGTTCTATTGGCTGCTAAGTCCTGTGAGAGAGACTTGTCCAGGAGTTCTATTGGCTGCTAAGTCCTGTGAGAGAGACTTGTCCAGAAATCATACCGGTTGCTAGGTCTGTGTGAGAGACCCATCCAGGTATCCACGATCTTCTAAAAAAAAAGCTGGTTTGTCTTTAGATTCAAGATATCTGTAAGTGATCTGCTAATAAAAATGACTGCAGGCCATTCAGATGACATGGCACCCCAAATCATCACTGGTTGTGGAAACTTCACACTGGACCTCATGCAACTTGGATTCTGTGCCTCTCCACGCCTTCCTCCATACTCTGGGACCTTGGTTTTCAAATGAAATGCAAGATTTTCCACAGTTTGTGATAATTTGGGGAGCCATGTCATCTGCTGGTGTTGGTCTACTGTGTTTTATCAAGTCCAAAGTCAGCACAGCCCTCTACCAGGAAATCCTAGAGCACTTCATGCTTCACTCTGCTGACCAGCTTTATGGAGATGCTGATTTCGTTTTCCAGCATCTGCCCACACTGCCAAAAGTACCAATACCTGGTTTAATGACCATGGTGTCACTGTGCTTGATTGGCCAGCAAACTCGCTTGACCTAAACCCCATAGAGAATCTGTGGGGTATTGTCAAGAGGAAGATGAGAGACACCAGACCCAACAATGCAGAAGAGCTGAAAGCCACTATTAAAGCAACCCGGGCTTCCATACCACCTCAACAGTGCCGCATGCTAATGGCCTCCATGCCACGCCAACTGAGCTGGTACCTGCCCACACTGTCAAAAGTACCTTTATTTTCAAGTAGAAAAGACAGTACGGCTGTCGACCGGTCCAAAATACATACAGTTTCAGCATCTAGTATAGGTCACACAAAGAGATAACAAAACAAAAAAAAAAAAAAAAAACAAGAAGGGGGTCGCCAAACTAAATTGACAGAAACACTTCAGTAGAGTACTGTTGACAAGGCATAAATGGTAGGTCAAAGATACCGGAGTCGAGTATGAGGCCTTAGAGGCAACCAAACAGATGATTATATGACCAATAACCTCTAGAAATGCAAAAGGTGCTATACTAAACAGTAAAATTTCGTATTTTAATAACAGTATGGGGGGGCAAAGGAAACCAACAACCAGACGGGCCCAGATAAAAGGCCCACATAGCTATCGGCATTCACAGGATAGTGTAGGTTCAAGGTGAAAAGGTCCATTGTTGGATGATAGCGAAGGGGAAAGGACATCAGCAAGAAGAGGAGGGGGGAGAGAAAGAGGAGAAGGCCGAGAACCGACCCTTAAAAGGGGGGGGGAGGGGCCAGAGAAAGAGGGGGAAGAGAACAAGAGAATAGAATAGCAGAAAGAAGTGTGAGAGTATCTCCCAACCAGGAGGCAAGGCAAGCCATGTGGGTCAACCAGACCTAGCCACTTCACAGAGATACTCGTCCGTGTAGATGAAATGATTCCAGGGTCTCCAGGTCTCCCAAAAGGTCTCCTCCCTGTTGTACAAGGTGGCCGTGAGATCTTCCATGTTTCTCAGTTCGTTCACTTTAGAGAACCATAAGGACTTCGCCGGTGGGTTCTCCGATCTCCAACAGAGATGGACGCATGCCTTGGCAGCATTCAGCAACTGTATAGTAAGGGAGGCCTTATATTTCCGAATGGGGTGCTCGGAGAGATGGAGCAGACATGCTGCGGGGTTGTCTTCCAAAGAGACGTCAGTCAGGTGCTTGATCGTGCGAGTCACCTCACGCCAGAAAGGTAGGAGTTTGGGACAGGCCCAAAATATGTGCAGCATAGTCCCCTCCGCTGCACCACAACGCCAACACACGCTCGGAACCTGCGTGAGAAAACGGTGCAGGGTGGCAGGCACCCTATACCACCGAGTCAGGATTTTATAGCAGGTCTCCTGAATTCTGGTAGCCATGGAGGACTTTTGCGCAAAATGGAGAATCTTCTCCCTCTGTGAGTCAGTGAAATGGATGCCAAGATCCGCCTCCCACTTCGAAAGGAACGGAGGAATGAACCCTTCCGCCGGCTGAATCAGCATGGAATAAATAAGCGAGAGACTGTGCCGCACTGGGTCCCCCCGATGGCAGACTCCTTCCAGGTCGGTAAGCTGACGAGAAATACCCGGGATCCGTGAGCATCCCCTCAGAAAATTGCGTAACTGCAGGTCGCTCCAGAACCAATATTTGGTTTAATGACTATGGTATCACTGTGCTTGATTGGCCAGCAAATTCGCTTGACCTAAACCCCATAGAGAATCTGTGGGGTATTGTCAAGAGGAAGATGAGAGACACCAGACCCAACAATGCAGAAGAGCTGAAAGCCACTATTAAAGCAACCTGGGCTTCCATAACACCTCAGCAGTGCCGCATGCTAATGGCCTCTATGCCATGCCAGATGCATTCTAACTGAGTTGGTACCCATAAAGATAACCTTCCTGGGAAAAAAAATGGTAGCCACCACTGGTGTTTAGTTTTGGAAGCTGTAACCCTTAGCTTTTGCTTTACTGCTTAGTGAATCTCTAACCCAGCACTGATTTGCGGTCAATAAAATTTGCACTTTATTTATGAAGTCCTGTAAAATAGAAAGGTCTGCGGAGTGATCGACTGGGAGATCTTGATGTAGCTCAACGTGTAGAGTGCTTGTCTTGTAGCTTAAAGGGTGATTGTTCGAATCTGCATATAGCTTAGTTTTGTGTTTCATGAGCCACCAGACGTTTTTCAATTAATCTCGTCATGTCGTATTTGGTATATAGAAGCTATATCGTTGGCTATATCGTTGGCTATATCGTTGGCTAGAGCCAGTGGGGCTTGGTGTTGGTGTGTGGCTGTTGAATGCTGAAAGCCTAGTATTTCTTACTTACTAATCTGAGTTGGTACAATTAGTTGTTTTTCAAATGTCCTCGCCAGTATTTAGTTCCACAGAGATGTGTAATTTCTGGCTATTGCCTGTGGTGTGTGTTGTTGGGGGTGCTACTGATGAACGCCAAAGATCCTTGGATTGCTTAGTTTGAATCCCTGATGTGGTGAGTGTTCAAAACTGCATGCTTAAAGCTTAGTTTTGAGTTTCATGAGCCACCAGATGTTTTCAATTAATCTCGTCATGTCGTATTTGGTATATAGAAGCTATATCATTGGCTATATCGTTGGCTATGTCGTTGGCTAGAGCCTGTGGTGCTTGGTGTTGGTGTGTGGCTGTTGAATGCTGAAAGCCTTGATTTCTTACTTTGAATCTGAGGTGGTACCATTAGTTGTTTTTCAAATGTCCTCGCCAGTATTTAGCTCCACAGAGAAGCTCAATTGCTGGCTATAGCCTGTGGTGTGTGTTGTTGGGGTGCTACTGATAAACGCCAAACATCCTTGGATTGCTTAGTTTGAATCTCTGATGTGGTGAGTATTTGAAGCTGCATGCATAAAGCTTAGTTTCGTGTTTCATGAGCCACCAGACATTTTTCAATTGTTCTCATCGTGTGGTATTTGGTATATAGTTCTACAGAGAAGCAACGTTGTCAGCTGGAAAGGTGGTGCTTGGTGTTGGTGTGCTGCTGTTGAATGCTGAAAGCCTTGTATTTCTTAGTTCGAATCTGAGGTGGTACAATTAATTGTTTTTCAATTGTTCCCATCGTGTCGTCTTCAGTATTTAGTTCCACAGAAAAGAACCATCGCCACCAATAGCTCGTGGTGTGTGTTGTTGGTGTGCTGCTGATGAATGCAAATGATCCCTTGGTTTCTTAGTTCGAATCTCTGATGTAGTTATAGTTTTATTTCTCAAAGGCATAGAGAGTCTAGATCTATGATATAGGTGCACTAGCAACGACATCTCATGTCTTCTGGTTCGGTGGCGCAGCATGTAAGCTCCTGAAGCTTGTAACAGAAGGCTGTAGGTTCGATTCCCAAGAGTGAGCAACCATGGTTCCTCAAAGGTACACCATGACTTTGGGATTGTGTGAAGGGCGCATGAAATTGTGGTCTGTACTTGACTAAAGCTCACATGTACCCTCATCGGTTGGGCTTGAATGACCCTGGAACTGTCGCAATACTGTGAAGGAAATGTGCATGTTGTTAAAAAGTGGAAGCTTTCTTTGTGTAATACTAATAAGACACTAAAGTGTCTTCCTGGGAGGACATCTCTCCTCCCATTGATTGTTCTGAACGCGCCTGTGCTTCGTATGTTCAGGCTTCCATTTGTTCCACATTTCTCCACTGGTTTTTTAGGACGTCGGTTCAGGTCACTTACATTATGGTTACATGGCTGGTACGTGCTTCATTCATATGATGCCAAGGTCACCCAATGACCTTAAATTAGAGGTGCCTGTTCGCCATCAAGCAAGTAGTTCCTGCTCTGCCCCAATCAGCTCTGAGTAGACTCCAGTTTGGCCTGCTTTGGGAATCAAACTCATGGCCTTCAGATTTCACCTTTGCCACCCTACATGCCGTGCCACAGAACTGGATGCTTAAGCTGGACAGCAGTGCCTATACATCCTAAATCCAACCAAGATTTAAGTGAGAAGTGTGTGCCAACCCAAACTCTCATTAAATTAGAGGTGTTCCTTCACCATCAAGCACATGGTTGGTGTTCCCCAAAGAGCTCTGAGTGTATACCAGTTTCACCTGCTTTAGGAATCGAACTCATAGCCTTCAGATTTCACGTTCGCCACCCTACATTCTGTGCCACAGAACCGGATGCTCAAGCTTGACAACAGTGCCTATACATCCTAAATGCATAAAGCTTAGTTTTGTGTTTCATGAGCCACCAGACATTTTTCAATTGTTCTCATCGTGTCGTATTTGGTATATAGTTCTACACAGAAGACCATGCAGTCAGCTGGAGCCGGTGGTGCTTGGAGTTGGTGTGCTGCAGTTGAATGCCTAAAACCTTGTATTTCTTAGTTCGAATCTGAGGTGGTACAATTAAGTGTTTTCAATTGTTCCCATCGTGTCCTCTTCAGTATTTAGTTCCACAGAGAAGACTCTTTGCTGCCAATAGCCCGTGGTGTGTGTTGTTGGTGTGCTGCTGTTGAATGCCGAAAGCCTTGTATTTCTTAGTTCGAATCTGCGGTGGTACAATTAAGTGTTTTTCAATTGTTCCCATCGTGTCCTCTTCAGTATTTAGTTCCACAGAGAAGAATCTTTGCTGCCAATAGCCCGTGGTGTGTGTTGTTGGTGTGCTGCTGATGAATGCAAATGATCCCTGGATTTCTTAGTTTGAATCTCTGATGTGGTTATAGTTTTATTTCTCAAAGGCGTAGAGAGTCTAGGTCTATGATATAGGTGCACTAGCAACAACATCTGATGTCTTCTGGTTCGGTGGCGCAGCATGTAAGCTCATGAAGCTTGTAACAGAAGGCTGTAGGTTTGATTCCCAAGAGTGAACAAACAAGGTTCCTCAAAGGTACACCATGACTTTGGGGTTGTGTGAAGGGCGGATGAAATGGTAAACCCTATAAAGAAGTGGTATGTACTTGTCTAAGGTTCATGTGTACCCTCATTGGTTGGGCTTGAGTGACCCTAGAACTGTGAAGGAAAGGTGCATGTTGTTAAAAAAATGGGAGCTTTCTTTGTTAAATACTAATAAGACACTAAAGTGTCTTCATGGGAGGACATTTCACCTCCCATTGTTCTACTGTGCCTGTGATTTCTATGTTCAGGATTCCATTATGACACATTTCTCAACCGCTTATGGTTTTGTAGGATGTTCATTCCTATAGTGAGAGGGTGATATTATGGCTACACGGCTGGAACTTGCTTCATTGGGGCTTCATTCATATGGTGCCAAGGTAACCCAGTGACCTTGAATTGGAGGTGCCTCTTCCCCATCAGGCACATGGTTGCTGTTTTGATCCAAGTAGACCTGCTTGGGGAATTGAACTCATGGACCTTCAGGTTCCACATCTAGCCGCCCTACATGCTGTGCCACAGAGGTGGACGCTAAAGCTAGACAACAGTGCCTATACATCCTAAATCCAACCAAGATTCAAGCTGCAAGCTACCAAGATCACCCAGTAAGAAGGGTCTGGTCCTCAAACTCTTATTAAATTAGAGGCGCCTCTTCGCCATCAAGCACGTAGTTGCTGATCGGCCCAAACAGCTCTGAGTAGACACCGGTTTGACCTGCTTTAGGAATCGAACTCATGGCCTTCAGATACCACATTCGCCGCCCTACATGCCGTGCCACAGAACCGGGTGCTCAAGCTTGACAGCAGTGCCTATATATCCTAAATCCAACCAAGATTCAAGCTCAAACAGTGAGAAGGTCTGCGCCTCAAACTCTCATTAAATTAGAGGCTCCTCTTCACCATCAAGCATGGAGTTGCTGTTCCGCCCCAAACAGCTCTGAGTAGACTCTGGCTTGACCTGCTTTAGGAATCAAACTCATAACCTTCAAATTCCACATTCGCCACCCTACATGCTGTGCCACAGAACCGGAGACTCAAGCTTGACAGCAGTGCCTATATATCCTAAATCCAACCAAGATTCAAGCTGCAAAGACAAACTCTTATTAAATTAGAGGTGCCTCTTCGCTATCAAGGACATAGATGCTGTTCTACCCCACATCTCTGCTTTCGGAATCTAATTTATGGCCTTCAGATTCCACATTCGCCGACCTACATGCTGTGCCACAGAACCAGATGCTCAAGCTTGACAGCAGTGCCTATATATCCTAAATCCAACCAAGATTCTAGCCACAAAGTGTAGTAACCCATAGCAACCGATATGAAGAGAATTCATGAAGATATGTTGCTATTGGTTTCACCAGTGTGTACACCGTTAATAACCAAATATAGAAAGATAACCATCTGAGGATTAGAACTCACAACAATTTCATTTGTGAGAGCACCAACATACGCCCAAGGCTATAGTCTCAGATGGTAGGTGGGTCCCTCAACCAGAATTGTAACACCATTGTGTAGCACTACACCCGAAGGAGCTGCTGGTTTGATTTGGGTGGCGTGTTACCTCTTATCTCTTCGCCGTCTAGGGTACTGGATGAGAGCTGTAAGAAAGTCAATGTCCACACTGTAGGTATCTTTTTCTGTGCTTTATTACCCAACGGGGTAAAATTGGTAAAAGTAGAATAAGGTGAGAAGACAGAAGTGGTAGGCAATGGATTCAGGCGTATAACTAGGTATCGGAAACAGTCCTGCTTCCAACGACAACTTTCGTCGCCACTCTAGCCAGAGTGGGTATAGTGCCCCTGGATAGTCCTCTCTCACCAGCCTGGCAGCCAGGGTGTCACTCAGAACTTTAGCAAAGTCTCTGCCACAGACCTTCCCAAAAGTGGAGATATTCTCGGTCCAAAATCCTTCTCAACACTGGATTAATCACCCGGATCTCCCTTGAACAGCTTTGGTAATTTCGGGACTGACAGGCGACCATTATTCAGCCTCTCAGAAAACATGTGTCCTTGAATGAAGCAGTAGGCTTCTCTTGAGATACCAGCCTCGTGCTCGGTATTCCCCCAGACAGGTTCTTCATCGACCGGCTATCTCCCTCAGGACGGACAGCACAGGACAACTCTGCAACTGAAGACTCAATCTACCCACTGAGCCTACAAGGTAAATCATTTGCTCGGGACCAACGTTGTCCCGGAACCAGGAACACCCAAACACGTGCCAGGAGGGCCACAATAGGGGGGTGGTGGGATGACTGACCAGGTGGAATGGCGAGGACGATGACCCCAAACCAATGACGTCTGTCTCCTAAATACCCCTCCCCAGCATGCACATCGAGGCGATCAACCCCCGCTGATTGGCCGCCGGAGAGGAATATCCACACTACCTTGACCCTACTGCTGCCACCTGTCGGTCTGGGGTGCGACCAGCTCCCCAGACAATGACAGCGAACACACACAGTACAGCCAAAGCTGGAACAGAGGCCCTGAATTTAGCCAAATAAAAATGGTCAGAGGCAACTAATTCTCTGACCATCCTCTAAATTTACAGCAGCACCAGCTATGAACAGTAGCAGGATGCTACACATATGATCAGTGGATTAATGTTAAAACATTTTACAAAATTGCCATCATCTAACAAATACTAGTCTCCCAGTTGACCTTCCAAAGGATACTCCCACCTGGTAAGACTGTGTACAATAAAGCAGACATCTGATTGATACACTTAAGCAACTGTTCCGTGTGTATTATTTTCGGATGTCTCTCACATCTGACGGGTCACTGACAGTCATCCTACATTACCTAAGAGTACACCTGGGTGGTTATATTACCTGTTCCTCTTCAAGTATTTTCACTGATCATTGTATTAGTGTCACTGGTGATGTCTGGACTTCAAGCACTTCCTGCTCTTCAGCGACAACACTAAATCACCAAACTGTATTTGGTATATATAATGGAACTGTGAGGCGGTCAATCTGACACTAACTGACACTTTGTGGGAACTGGCTAACTGCCACTGACATCGCCAGTGCCATTAATGCAGTGATAATACTATACACTGTCACTGTGCTAAATACACTGGCTGGGAAGGGGGTTACCAACTGGGGCAATCAAAGGGTTAAATGTGTGCCAGACTATGTATAATAGGAGGTGCTTTTAGGGATGTTCCGGTTTATATCCCTGCTTTGCAGGGAAACAAAGCCCCGGCACACTGCTGCTGCCAGATGAGAGCTCTGTGTTGTTTACCAATGAATCGGCAGCATTGCTTGTCATGTAAGGGTCTTGTATGGCCACTTTAAATTCATTAATAATAATCATTTAAAATTTCCTTGACGTAGAATATGCATGGGGCTGGCATTGCTCACTCCTCATAAAAATGCTGCTTTCCTGTATTCATTACTTCCCGAGTCACCGACCTGAAACATCCTTGCTGCAAAAATGTCCGAATCTCTTATCCTTATATTTGTTCCAGGTCAACCACACAAAGCCAAGAAGCCATAGGACCAGCGTGACAGAGGTACCTAGAATTTTCGGAAGGAATGGTCATCGGCAGTCGCCTCCGGGAACCTCTCATGGCAGGTGGCCCATTTGTAGCCCCCCTCTGACACTAAGCGATTTCCCCGACTTGTTCATTCCCTGACTCAGTTGGGGTAGGCGGTACACTTTGGTAGGGGTTGGTCAGCCTCGCCTCTTGAGCATTGACCTCTGGGAACCCCGGCTTTCTGACCTTTGACCTCTGGGGGAGGTCCCTATTCCAATTCCTGAGTCCAAGCCTTCAAGGGGAAACCCTAAGTTCCAATCCGAACCCTAACTGACCTTTCACCCCAGTGTTAAGTCCATGGGTAAAATAGGGAGACAGAGAGAGGACATACATTTTTATTGCAGAACGGTTAAGGAGGTGAGGGTTGGGGGATCTCAGATAACAGATCACTTACAGACTCTCCAGATCAATGTCCAGCTTCATTGTGTCTGAACCTTTAAGCTAAAGGGCAGAAATGTTATCAGCACACCAAGGATTCCTCAGAAGGATCCAAAGCTTTATTTACATGGTCACACGGATTGCCCGGGATTGTCCCGCAATTCACATTTGTGTCCCGTGTCCCAGGCACCTTCATTCCGGGACAATACAGTGTCCCAGAATGAAATCAGGACACATAGCCACACTAATAGACGATTGCCAAACTGGTTGCACATTCGCAGAGTCTCAGAGCGAGGCCCGAGAGGAGCAAGGCCTTAACCCCGTGCTACCCTGTGCTCGGAGTCCACCCACCTCCTCAACCTCCTCTGGCCACGGCAGCAGCACCCAGAGCGTCTTCACTGCGTCTTCTACTGAATCCTCCAGTCTTCAGTGACCTTCCGGCGGGCGGCGGCATTCTGCAGCGCTGGCTGGCTTAGATCCACCCCCTTGACTGCCCGTCCCGACTCCCGCAGCAAATTGCCCGACTTCTCCTCCTCCCGCCCGTGGCCCGAGCTGCCCGGCGTGGGCCCCCCAGCCTGGACCAGGGAACAAAGACCGGCACTCAACTGCTCACCACACTAGACCAGTCCAGATTAGAAGGTGAGCAAATGGAACCTGATTGGGTTACAAGTTGGGGTCCCTGAATGGCAGTTTGGAAATGTGGTCACCCTAGGTACACATACCGCAACGTTTCTGTGACGGTCACTTGCCTGGTGAAGGGTCCCTGCGTGGCTCCGAAACACTGCCGTATGTGTACCATGTGACCATGTAAATAAAGCTTTGGATCCTTCTGAGCAATCCTTGGTGTGCTGATAACATTTCTACCCTTTAGCTTAAAGGATTGCCTACGGTTTCCAGCCGATGGTCATTACAGCACCCAGCATTATTACAGCCATTTTCAGGAACGTGTGCATGGGGAATATCACGTTTTAGAACCATTAAGCGGACACGCCCACACTGTAAGCACGTTTCCAAATTTCAGTGCATCTTCCAAGTGAGTCACCAGGCCCTTCTCAGAGACCGGCCTTTTTCCTGGCTCTCTCCACCTAGGGGCTTCCCCTGGGTCGCATCCTTGGCACAGCTTCCCCCAGAACAGTTTCAAGACCACTTCAGCGTATATTAGGTCCCAAACAGGCTATCGAGCCTAGCAGAGGAGCTCCATCCAGCGGCACCTCCCTTGGCCTCAGCCTGGGAGAAGAGAGAGAAAGCGCACCTGGCCTGTCCCAACTATTTATATCCGCCCCCCAGCATGCACCAGTGGCATAAACATTCTACTGGATTGGCTGAAAAAAATATAAATATTTATACCTTAGTTTTGTTTGTGAAATCTCATACTACTGGCGACAGTGAGAAAGCACAAGCCAACCTTGGCTTAGGGAAAAACCAGGTGAAAAACTATACCATCAGTCCAAGCCAACTACAGCCCAGCCAAATACTAAATGTACACAATCATGGCAGAGCTCTGTGAGCTTAAAGAAAGTGTGCCATGCCATTGTGCTGCAGTGTTGGGTGGTCATCATAAAAGGAGAGTGTTCCCAACGGACATTCATTACCATTTTTCACAACCGGATTCTTCTACAGCCCTCAGCTTTCGGTCACATGAAATTGGTGCTGGAAGACTTTCCTCTGCCAGGCGCTTGCAGGTCTGAATTAGCAGATAGATATGTAATGCCCACCATGTCATACCGACTGCAGGTCCTGCGCTAAACAATATCCGAATGGTGAATCTGAACCCTGACATAGCCCCCCCCCCCCACTCTTCCTTGCAATCAATTAAGGCATTTATCCAAATTGAAGACATTCAATAACAGAACTCCGACCACCTAGAGCAGAGGTCCCCAACCCACAGTCCGCAGACCAGTGCCGGTCCGTGGCCTGTTGGAGGCCAGGCCGTTCAGCAGGGGGGGTGGCGTGAGAGTGAGCCAGCTCAACTGGCACGGTCACCCTCCAACCACCAGAGAGAGCCCGCTTCCCTTCTCTCAGCACCATTAGGAACAGATATGAGGACAAGGGGGAGAAGAAGGAGAAGAGAAGGAAGAAGAGCCACACCACAGACAGGATCATCATCGTCACAGAGCAATGGTGAGGCCAGTGAGCTGACTTAAGGTGACAGGCTGCAACATGCCCCCCCCCCCCAAACCTCCCTGAGGTGAAAGGCTGCAACTCCCAAACTCCATTCCCCCAAGCTGACGGGCTGCACCCCCAACTCCATTCCCCCAAGCTGACGGGCTGCACCCCCAACTCCATTCACCCAAGCTGACGGGCTGCACCCCAAACTCCATTCCCTAAGGTGACAGGCTGCACCCCCAACTCCATTCCCCCAAGCTGACGGGCTGCACCCCCAACTCCATTCCCCCAAGCTGACAGGCTGCACCCCCAACTCCATTCCCCCAAGCTGACAGGCTGCATCCCCCAAATCCATTCCCCCAAGGTAACAGGCTGCACCCCCAACTCCATTCACCCAAGCTGACGGGCTGCACCCCAAACTCCATTCCCTAAGGTGACAGGCTGCACCCCCAACTCCATTCCCCCAAACTGACGGGCTGCACCCCCAACTCCATTCCCCCAAGCTGACAGGCTGCACCCCCAACTCCATTCCCCCAAGCTGACAGGCTGCATCCCCCAAATCCATTCCCCCAAGGTAACAGGCTGCACCCCCAACTCCATTCCCCCAAGCTGACGGGCTGCACCCCAAACTCCATTCCCCTAAGATGACAGGCTGCACCCCAAACTCAACTCCCCCAAGCTGACAGGCTGCACCCCCAACTCCATTCCCCCAAGCTGACGGGCTGCACCACAAACTCCATTCCCCCAAGCTGACGGGCTGCACCCCCAACTCCATTCCGCCAAGCTGACGGGCTGCACCCCCAACTCCATTCCCCCAAGCTGACAGGCTGCACCCCAAACTCCATTTCCCCAAGCTGACAGGCTGCACCCCCAACTCCAGTCCCCCGGGGAGGTTGGGGATTGCTAAACTAGAGGGAACAACAAAATTGATTAATTTGAGTCACCACGGTTCTTAAGACTACTCTTTGGTTGATCAGATAGAAGCCTGCCATGGCCAAAAACCAATGCTGGTATATCAATCCAACGCTGTATCTTGGCCTAGGCCAACATGGCCCAGGCCTAGGGCAGCATGAAAAGAGTCCCCACCGGCTTGCGCTACACATTTAGGGTAGCGCGAGTCTTATGAGGTAACTGGGCCACAAGACAAAACGGTCTGGTGCCCCCATAAAGCGGCCGCACTGCTGCCGGTATGATAGGAATGGCGCAGACACAAGGGAAACTGACATGGTCACCTATACCTGGCAGGTAAGTAGTAGGACTCTCCTGCGATCCTTTGCTTGAGTCAGTTGTACATATTAAGGAATCTTCATTTTATTTCTGTTGATTGCTGATGAGAAAAATAAACGGATGGATTTATTTGTTCCCGCCCCCAATCCTTCCTTTGCTCACTGCCTGGACCACATACCTCCATCGCTGTGCTACATGTTTTCTGCTGCACCGCTGGCATGGTTATATCTTCTTAGTCCTCCATAAATTTAGCAAAAATTTGTGCTTAAAGTAGAACTATAGGCAACACTTTTTTTTTCCATTTTGGATAGAGTAAGTGATGGTTATAGCCCTTGTTCATTTTTTTTTTTGTCATCCGTTCATTTCCCTTCATTTCCTGCCCCATAGCCAAACAGGAAGTGAGAGGAAGGCTATGCAGATTAAGGGAATCCCCCCCAAAGGCCCTCAGAACTAGTGTCCCCACTGGAAAATTTCAAGGCAGGTCTTAAACAGGAAGGGGTGTGACCTTGACAGGAAGGGGTGGATCATATTTAAATTAGGGGATGCACAAGTTTAGTCAGGCCTAGGGCAGCACAAAACCTAAATACACCACTGATATCATCTACCTTTCAATAACCAATGCAACAAGATTTATTTTATTTTTCAGTCAAAATTGGGATAAACAATAACAAGAGAACGGTTTTCACGTCACATTTTGTATCTGTAAAAAGGCACCTTGTAACAAAAAAGTCCACTCAACCACAAAACAAAAGGAGTGCCGACAAGACCTGTACCATAACCAGGAATGTGGTTTCTTCCAAAGGAGTAAACTATCCCCACCTCATTTGTTGAGGACATGACATTATATTGAGGAATGGAGATGGACCTTTAATATGAAACATTTAGCTGTGGAGTAGATACATTGATGATGTTGTTATGGTCATCCTCTAAGTCTCTTAATTTTTTTTCCTTACTGAACGCATTTGTTGGGAACATGACATTATATTGAGGATTAGAGATGGCTTTTCATACGGTGTACAGTATCTCCTCCTCATTTGTTGGGAACATGACGTTATATTGAGGAATGGAGATGGGCCTTTCATATGGTGTACAGTATCTCCTCCTCATTTGTTGGGAACATGACGTTATATTGAGGAATGGAGATGGACCTTTCATATGGTGTACAGTATCTCCTCCTCATTTGTTGGGAACATGACGTTATATTGAGGAATGGAGATGGACCTTTCATATGGTGTACAGCAGGGCTCTAGATCTCCTCTGTAACTCAAAACATGCAACGTGTAGAATTTTTTTAAAACGTCGCCTATGGAGATTTTAAAGGGTAGAAGTTTGTCGCCATTCCACGAGCAGACGCAATTTTGAAGCGTGACATGTTGCATATCAATTTACTCGGCATAACATTATCTTTCACAATATAAAAAAAAAAATGGGATAACTTTACTGTTGTCTTATTCATTATTTAAAAAAAGTGTATTTTTCCAAAAAAAGTGCACTTGTAAGACCGCTGCACAAATACGGTGTGACAGAAAGTATTGCAACGACAGCTCTAGGGTGTTAGAATAAAAAATATATATAATGTTTGGGGGTTCTAAGTAAAGGGAAGGAGATGGGCGGGCAGTGAAACAGGATGGGAACGCTCCATTAGCATTGCTGGTTTGACTTGTCATACCAACAGCCACCACAAGAGGGCACCAGATTTCAGAAGGAAGCATAGGACTGCAGAAGGCCACAATTCCGCTGCCTCAATTACTGGCCGGCCAAACGCGATCGTATCGGGGGTTTGCGCACGGAGACATGTCGCTAATTTTAGTCGCAAATGCGACCTGGCACCCGGGGTTTGTCGAACCCAGGTGTAAAGTATCTTCTACTCACTTGCTGGGAACATGAAGTTATATTGAGGAATGGAGATGGACCTTTCATGTTGGGAACAAGGAGTGGAAACATCCCAAGGAGTCTCAGGATCCCAACAGTCAACGAGCCATTAGGTGACCAACCCCATATGTTTGTGATACAACCGTTTAATGAAAATAACAATTCAGTCCACAAAAAGGTTGAAAAACGTTAACTTCAGCGGTTGTGCGTTCTCTGGTGTTTAGTTAGATGTTCTTTCCGTATGAAACATTTCCCGCATTCCGAGCAGCAAAACGGCTTCTCGCCCGTGTGGAGTTTCTGATGCATCTTAAGGCTTGCTTTGTGGGAAAATTGCTTGCTGCACTCGGAGCAGGAGAAGGGCTTTTCCCCGGTGTGAACTCGCTGGTGCTCAACAAGCTGCCACCTGGTAAGGAAGGACTTCTCGCACTCCAAGCAGGGGAAGACCTGCTCGCCGGTGTGACCTCTCTGGTGCAGGAGGAGCTCGGATTTCGTTTTGAAGGACGTCTGGCACTCCGGACAAGAAAAGGGACGCTCGCCCTCGTGACTCTTCTGGTGCGTAATAAGGTGCACCTTCTGAGTGAAACTTTTCCCGCACTCGGAACACGAAAAAGGACGCTCGCCGGTGTGACTTCTCTGATGTCGAAGAAGTTGAACTTTTCTCGAGAAAGACTTGCCGCACTCTGAACACGGAAAAGGACATTCACCCGTGTGACTCCTCTGGTGGAGAAGAAGGTGACCTTTCCGTGAGAAACGTTTCTCGCACTCCGAGCAGGGAAAGATCTCCTGACCCGTGTGAACCCGCCAATGGACTCGGAGTTCATATTTTGTCTTAAACGCATTTCCGCACTCCGAGCAGGACAACGAACCTTCGTCTAAGTGAAGCTTCCGATGCTGCGAAAGCGCAGTTTTTTGGCTGAAGCATTTGCCGCAATCTGGACAGGAAAAAGGACGCTCCCGGGTGTGAGTCTGCTGGTGATTAATGAAGGTGTTCTTCCACGTAAAGCCTTTCCCGCACACCTCACACGTGTACGGCAATTTCTCAGAGTGGCTTTGCTTGTGTATGTTGAGGATATCTTTCCGCGTAAAACATTTCCCGCACACAGGACAAGGGAAGGGAGCCTCTTTTGTGTGGACTCTCATATGTCCCATCAGAACGCTTCTTACTTTAAAACGCTGACCGCACTCGGAGCACGAAAAAGGCCTTTCGCCGGTATGAACTCTGATATGGTGGACAAGCATGAACTTCTCGGCGAACGACTTCCCGCACTCCGAACACGAATAGGGCCGCACTCCGGTGTGACTTCTTAGATGTCTGCCAAGCTGCGATCTCGACGTGAAACCTTTCCCGCAATGGACGCACAAAAAGGGCGTGTCGCCCGTGTGGACTCGGAGATGCGTCGTCAGGTGACATTTCCTCTTGAAGGACAGATCGCAATCGGGACAGGAAAACGGCCTCACGTCTGTGTGGTTCTTCATATGTCGGACAAGCTCCGATTTGTTCTTAAAAGATTTCCCGCACTCAGAGCAGGAGTAGGGCCGCTCGTCCGTGTGACGTCTTTGGTGTCTTACGAGTAGAGATTTTAATCGAAAAGACTTCCCGCACTCCGAACATGAAAACGGATTCTCCCCTTTGCCTGTTCTCTTATGGGACTCGTGACCATCTGCTGGAAGAAAATGTTGTGATTTAAGGATAAAAGCGTCTACAAATCGTAAAATCAATCAAGACAAACAACAATTTAGCGAAAAGTGCTTAACTGCTTAAGGACCGGACCATTTGGCTGCCCAATGACCGCGCCACTTTTTGCGATTGGCCACTGCATCGCTTTAACTGACAATTGCGCGGTCGTGCGACGTGGCTCCCAAACAAAACTGACGTCCTTTTTTTCCCACAAATAGAGCTTTCTTTTTGTGGCATTTGATCAGCTCTGCGCTTTTTGATTATACGTATACTGATTGGTTTGTGCAAAAGTTATAGGCCCGGATTCACAAAGCACTTACGCCGACGTATCTCAAGTGCAAATGTGCGCCGTCGTATCTATGCGCCGTGCCCACAAAACTAGATACGCCTGAAAATAGGCTTCCTACGACCGACGTAACTTGCCTACGCCGTCATATCGTGGGCGCATATTTACGCCGGGCGCATTTGCCGCTCCCATAGATTTTCTATGCACATATGCAAATGAGGGAGATACGCCGATTTACAAACGTAGTTGCGCCTGGCGCATAATATACGCGCTTTGCGTAAGTCGTACGTCCAGCGTAAAGTTATTCCTCATATAGGAGGCGCAACTCATGCAAAGGTATGGACCAGGGAACACAAGCCGTCGTATCTTTCGTCGTTTACGTTGTACGTGAATATGACTAGGCGTAGGTTACGTTCACGTCGTAGGCAGAGATTCGACGTATCTTAGGCAGTTGTTTGACGGGATTCTGAGCATGCGCACTGGGATGCGGCCAGGGGACGGCGCATGCGCCGTTCATTTGAAGTACTTCTATGGCGCTTGGCCCATCATTTGCATGGGGTCACGCCTCATTAGCATGTCTCACGCCCACTTCCACCTACACTGGCTTACGCTGAGGAAACCCAGCGTATCTTTAAGAGCGAGTGGGAGCAAGTGCTTTGTGAATCCAGTGCTTGCCTCTGTGCGCTGCGCCGGCGTAGCGTAAAAGAGATACGCTATGGCGGCATAAATATGCGCCGATGTATGTGAATCCGGGCCATAGCGTATACAAAATAGGGGATAGTTTTATGGCATTTTTATTAAACGTAATGGTGGTGATCTGCGATTTTTATCGTGACTGCGACATTATGACGGACACATCGGACACTTGACGCTATTTTGGGACCATTGTCATTTATACAGCGATCAGTGCTATAAAAATGCACTGATTACTGTATAAATGTGACTGGCAGGGAAGGGGTCAACAACATGGGGGCTAGGAAGGGGTTGAGTGTATCCTAGGGAGTGCTTCTAACTGTGGTGGGGCTGGGCTACTTGTGACATGACACTGATCACCGCTCCCGATGAGAGGAAACAGAAGATCAGTGTCCTGTCACTAGGCAGAACAGGTATATGCCTTGTTTACACAGGCACCCCCCCCCCCCCAGTTCTGCAGCTCCGTGACATAATCGCGGGACACCGGCGGACATCGAGTCTGCGGATCCCGCGGGCACGGAGCTTGCGGCAGGGGCGCGTGCACGCCGGCACACTGCAAAATTTAAAGCGATGGAAATATATGTAACTTTGCGGCAAATGGTTAAAAAACAATCGTGGTACACTGACATGACGTTATATTGGGGAATGGAGATGAACCTTTCATATGATGTACAGTGTCTCCTCCTCATTTGTTGGGAACATGACGTTATATTGAGGAATGGAGATGGACCTTTCATATAGCCTTCTCCATGTCTGTCTGTCCACCTGCAAGGTGATTAATGTGGCCAGTCTCTGGGTGGAGACCAAACCTGATTTAAGTCAGCCAAGTCTGCAATCTCAGTATCTCCCCCTCATTTGTTGGGAACATGACGTTATATTGAGGAATGGAGATGGACCTTTCATATGGTGTACAGTGTCTCCTCCTCATTTGTTGGGAACATGACGTTATATTGAGGAATGGAGATGGACCTTTCATATAGCCTTCTCCATGTCTGTCTGTCCACCTGCAAGGTGATTAATGTGGCCAGTCTCTGGGTGGAGACCAAACCTGATTTAAGTCAGCCAAGTCTGCAATCTCAGTATCTCCCCCTCATTTGTTGGGAACATGACGTTATATTGAGGAATGGAGATGGGCCTTTCATATGGTGTACAGTATCTCCTCCTCATTTGTTGGGAACATGACGTTATATTGAGGAATGGAGATGGACCTTTCATATGGTGTACAGTATCTCCTCCTCATTTGTTTGAGACATGTGACTGGGAAGGTCCTCTGAGCCATCATCATCTTTTGGGCGACAGGCATCCCACAATTCTAGTTGCACATTTTTACCGCGATTGTTGCCCCTATATGCCTAGATGTAAACGGAGCCTAAAAGTTAAGTGTGAACAGTTTCTACTCGCCAATTACCTGAGCTGATATCTACAGAAGATTCCCCCTCTTGGATTGTCACCATAAACACATCCTCCTCCGTTCCCTGCCGATCACCCGTCACATACGTCTCTTCTTCTTCCTTCTTCACCTCAACTTTTATATCAATCAGTTCTTCACCCTAAAACCACAAAATGATAAAAAAAAAGGCAACATCCTCAAACCATAAGCACCAATAGCTGGAGACCTCGAAGAAGATGATCTTATTTGGTTTGAAATTGTTTTTAAGTCAGAGATGTTCCAACTCCATCTACCTGATGATGGTGGGGGATGGTGTGACCTTCCTGTGTGGAATCCCGGGAATACAGAGGACGGGGACATCTCTCTGGTGGGTTCCTGTTACTGGATGACTCCACCATGGTGTCCTTGTGTCTTTCTGAAGACTTTTCCCTCAAACTGTCATCCTCACACTCCTCCCCTTTTAATTCTTCTTTAACAACGATATTGCTTGGGTCTCCTTTCTGAATATATAACAATAAATCAATTGCACTAATGCGGCTGATAATATAAAGAATACAATTTATTTATATCATTTTTATATAGTCTAATGCCGCGTACACACAATCGGAAATTCCGACAAGAAAACCGTGGATTTTTTTCAGACGGAATTTTGGCTCAAACTTGTGTTGCATACACACGGTCACACAAAATTCCGACCGTCAAGAACGGGGTGACGTACAACACTACAACGAGCAGAGAAAAGTGAAGTTCAATGATTCTGAGCATGCGTGTTTTTTTGCGCGTCGGAATTGCATACAGACAATTGGAATTTACGACAATAACTTTTCCCGTCGGAAAATTTGGGAACCAGCTCTCAAATTTTTGCGGTCAGAAATTCAGACAGAAAAAGTCAGATGGGGCCTACACACGGTCGGAATATCCGACCAAAAACTCACATCGGACTTTTCGATCGGGTGTACGCAGCGTAACTCCACCTACCTGATGATGGTGAGGGATGGTGTGACCTTCCTGTGTGGAATCCCGGGAATACAGAGGACTGGGACATCTCTCTGGTGGGTTACTGTAGCTGGATGACTCCACCATGGTGTCCTGGTACAGATCTTTATGTACTTCCTCCATCACTCCATCCTCATCATCCTTCTCTTTTATCTCTTCTTTAACCTCAACTTTAGACTCTCTCAGGTTTCCACTCTGAATATATAATAAAAATGACATCAATGGTAACAATGCAGATAATGTACAGATCCTAATGATACTATCAGTGATTGTTCCTCATCTACCTGATGATGGTGGGGGATGGTGTGACCTTCCTGTGTGGAATCCCGGGAATACAGAGGACGGGGACATCTCTCTGGTGGGTTCCCATTACTGGATCCATCTGTAGGAAACACACACACTGACTGAATACATTGTTTCTATGTGTTTATCAGATGATGGGGGATCTAGGTGGAGCCTCCGTACTGCTCTCTCCTTTACAATAAAGTCTCCTCTTACCCGGTGATGTGAGGGGCGGCTGATTGTCCATCGTGACGTCCTAGTAGAGATCCTTGTGTTCCCAGGTGGATCATGGGGGTTGGCAGCTGGTTTTCAACTGCTTAGATGTCCTCTTCGCTACTTCAATAAACCTATTGCAAAAAAGAGACAGCAATAAATGATCCCCAGGTAGATCCATGGAATCCTCATCACCCCTCTAGTTAGGAGGGTCTTTATTAAAAGATGAACTGTGTGTGATGAGAAACAAAATATATACCAGACCCTTTAAGTCTGGTATACATGTTAAGAAGGTAACTCGTGTGAGGGCCCCCCCCCCCTACTAGACCCCCGTCTAGCCAAGAAATGGGAGGGGATTAGTGTGCCCCCTCCCTCACCCAAATTGAACCAAACCAGGACACATAACCTCAACATGGAGGGCAAAGTACCTTGCCCCGTGTTGATGAGGGCTAGGGCCTCTTCCCCATAACTGTGGCTCAGTGATTATGGGGGGGTCTGAGGGTGGCGGGCTTATCAGAATCTGGAGTCACCTATAAAAATAAGGGGGTCCCAAGATACTGGCACCCATTATGTGAATGAGTAAGATGCAAACAGTACTACTACTCATTCCTCCAAAAAAAAAGTACCCCAAAAATAAAGACACCCAAACATTTGACAAGTCCTTCATTAAAACAATTTAAATCCCCCCCAACAACGTCAATCATGGTGAATCCTTCATCAGTTACGATGCCCGTTGAAATTAAAAACAAGGTTGACCTGGAGTACACCACTGATCCCAACTGCACTGCTCCCCGAATGACAACTCAACATACACTGAACAAGAAGAGTCCGTGGGGTGGACATACGACCTCAGTGCTGCCACCCACCCCCCTCATCATGCCCCCAAGTGATAAATTAATGTTTCTGACCATTACCAAAATGTGTTGTGTGGAGGCACAACACAATTCTAAACAATGTCTACGACCTGAAGAGGTAACAAACCTGACATCACTTCATGCACTCTACAAATTCTTTACCTATGCTATAAACCAGAGGCTTTGGATGGACAGTTGGATAAATGTCTCTATATTTAGGATGTATCCGGTCTATAAACCAGAGGCTCTGGATGGACAGTTGGATAAATAGCTCTATATTTAGGATGTAACCGGTCTATAAACCAGAGGCTCTGGATTAGGGTGACCAGACATCCTCGGGTTCTGGGAAAAGTCTCCGGATTGAGAACAATGTCCCCGGACCAAGTCTGTCCCCGGATTGGATTTGAACAGGGGCTGGGGCAATTTCAAAGACAGTCAGGGCAGAATAAAAAAAAAAAAATCTGAATTACACCCCCCCGCTCCTACTAGCTTAGGGGGATCTATTTTTTTCCATTATCTGTGCCCCTTTCTGATGATCACGTGCTGGTCGGAGCGGAGGGAATATTTATTTTGTTTCGGGTGCATGCCCATTCAGCTCCGCTCGCATGTCCTTCTGCCTTGGCTCAAGTGCTGGCCAGCTGCCTGCCTGCTTCCCTGGCGGAGTGATCTTCCTCCGCTCCCCATCCAGTAGGAGCCTGGGCCCAGAGAATAAGACTTGACAGGCTGCAAGGCTGGCGGCGGCGGCAGCGGCAGCGGCAGCGATGGGCAGAGAGTCACTGATTGCTGCCATTACTAAAAAATATGTCCCCGGATTTCAGATGGACAGTTGGATAAATGGTTCTATATTTAGGATGTATCTGGTCTATATACCATAAAAGACATCATAATAAAGAGGAAGAGGACGGACATGACGGGGGTTACTGGGTGTAAATAGAAAATAATATCTTATTACCTCCCCTGCTGCCGCTTCCAGCAATGTTTTCTCTCTACTGCCTCCCAATTCACCTTTCACCCGGAAATTCCTGTTTATACTCGGCTATCACTTCCTGTCTGTACCTGACATCACTTCCTGTCTCTGCGTTCCACTGACAATACGTGAGATCTCCACCTTGTGTTGAATATAAATACGGCACCTTATACAACGTTCCTTCTTCCTTTGTCCACCTACTTCGAGGTCCATTTTCCTATTAGGTTATACCGATGATTAAACTCACAGATTATACTTTATATTGTTTTATAACGATAGTGAAAATAAAGAATGAAAAAAAAAAATGATAAAAAAAAATGATAGTACACACAGTAATAGTAATATATGATTTATTGACAATGTCCTAAATTGATTACCGATATACAATGGATCCATTTATTTATTGTCTGTCATGTCCATTATTACTAAATAAACACATATATAACGTCAATGATGATGTGTAAATGATTCTTGTACGGTTTCTCAATTTCATGTATGCTCCATTTTCCTAATATGAAAAGAGACAAAACTTTCTCATCCACACTACATTCTCCGACACCTCTCCTCCACCATCCACACTACATTCTCTGACAGATCTCCTCCACCATCCACACTACATTCTCCAACAGCTCTCCTCCCACCATCCACACTACATTCTCCGACAGCTCTCCTCCACCATCCACACTTCATTCTCCGACAGCTCTCCTCTACCATCCACACTACATTCTCCGACAGCTCTCCTCCACCATCCATACTACATTCTCCGACATATCTCCTCCACCATCCACACTACATTCTCCGACAGATCTCCCCCCACCATCCACACTACATTCTCCGACAGCTCTCCTCCACCATCCACACTACATTCTCCGACAGCTCTCCTCCACCATCCACACTACATTCTCCGACAGATCTCCTCCACCATCCACACTACATTCTCCGACAGATCTCCCCCCACCATCCACACTACATTCTCCGACAGCTCTCCTCCACCATCCACACTACATTCTCCGACAGCTCTCCTCCACCATCCACACTACATTCTCCGACAGATCTCCTCCCACCATCCACACTACATTCTCCGACAGCTCTCCTCCACCATCCACACTACATTCTCCGACAGCTCTCCTCCCACCATCCACACTACATTCTCCGACAGATCTCCTCCACCGTCCACACTACATTCTCCGACATCTCTCCACCATCATCCACACTACATTCTCCGACAGCTCTCCTCCCACCATCCACACTACATTCTCCGACATCTCTCCCCCACCATCCACACTACATTCTCCGACAGCTCTCCTCCACCATCCACACTACATTCTCCGACAGATCTCCTCCACCATCCACACTACATTCTCCGACAGCTCTTCCCCCACCATCCACACTACATTCTCCGACAGCTCTCCTCCCACCATCCACACTACATTCTGCGACAGCTCTCCTCCCACCATCCACACTACATTCTCCGACACCTCTCCTCCCATCACCCACACTACATTCTCTGACAGCTCTCCTCCATCATCCACACTACATGCTCCGACAGCTCTCCCACACCATCCACACTACATTCTCTGACAGCTCTCCTCCCACCATCCACACTACATTCTCCGACATCTCTCCTCCACCATCCACACTACATTCTCCGACAGCTCTCCTCCCACCATCCACACTACATTCTCCGACAGCTCTCCTCCACCATCCACACTACATTCTCCGACAGCTCTCCCCCCACCATCCACACTACATTCTCCGACAGCTCTCCTCCACCATCCACACTACATTCTCCGACAGCTCTCCTCCACTGTCCACACTACATTCTCTGACAGATCTCCTCCACCATCCACACTACATTCTCCGACAGCTCTTCCCCCACCATCCACACTACATTCTCCGACAGCTCTCCTCCACCATCCACACTACATTCTCCGACAGATCTCCTCCACCATCCACACTACATTCTCCGACAGCTCTCCTCCACCATCCACACTACATTCTCCGACAGCTCTCCTCCCACCATCCACACTACATTCTCCGACAGCTCTCCTCCCACCATCCACACTACATTCTCCGACAGATCTCCTCCACCATCCACATTACATTCTCTGACAGCTCTCCTCCACCATCCACACTACATTCATCCGACAGCTCTCCTCCACTGTCCACACTACATTCTCCGACAGCTCTCCTCCCACCATCCACACTACATTCTCCGACATCTCTCCCCCACCATCCACACTACATTCTCCGACAGCTCTCCTCCACCATCCACACTACATTCTCCGACAGATCTCCTCCACCATCCACACTACATTCTCCGACAGCTCTTCCCCCACCATCCACACTACATTCTCCGACAGCTCTCCTCCCACCATCCACACTACATTCTGCGACAGCTCTCCTCCCACCATCCACACTACATTCTCCGACACCTCTCCTCCCATCACCCACACTACATTCTCTGACAGCTCTCCTCCATCATCCACACTACATGCTCCGACAGCTCTCCCACACCATCCACACTACATTCTCTGACAGCTCTCCTCCCACCATCCACACTACATTCTCCGACATCTCTCCTCCACCATCCACACTACATTCTCCGACAGCTCTCCTCCCACCATCCACACTACATTCTCCGACAGCTCTTCTCCCACCATCCACACTACATTCTCCGACAGATCTCCTCTCCACCATCCACACTACATTCTCCGACAGCTCTCCTCCACCATCCACACTACATTCTCCGACAGCTCTCCTCCACCATCCACACTACATTCTCCAACAGCTCTCCTCCCACCATCCACACTACATTCTCCGACAGCTCTCCTCCACCATCCACACTACATTCTCCGACAGCTCTCCTCCACCATCCACACTACATTCTCCGACAGCTCTCCTCCACACTACATTCTCCAACATCTCTCCTCCACCATCCATACTGCATTCTCCGACAGCTCTCCTCCACCATCCACACTACATTCTCCGACAGATCTCCCACCCTCCACACTACATTCTCCGACAGCTCTCCTCCACCATCCACACTACATTCTCCGACAGATCTCCTCCCACCGTCCACACTACATTCTCCGACAGCTCTCCTCCACCATCCACACTACATTCTCCGACAGCTCTCCTCCACCATCCACACTACATTCTCCGACAGCTCTCCTCCCACCATCCACACTACATTCTCCGACAGCTCTCCTCCCACCATCCACACTACATTCTCCGACAGCTCTCCTCCCACCAGCCACACTACATTCTCCGACAGCTCTCCTCCCACCATCCACACTACATTCTCCGACAGCTTTCCTCCCACCATCCACACTACATTCTCCGACAGATCTCCTCCACCATCCACACTACATTCTCTGACAGCTCTCCTCCACCATCCACGCTACATTCTCCGACAGATCTCCTCCCACCATCCACACTACATTCTCCGACAGCTCTCCTCCCACCATCCACACTACATTCTCCGACAGCTCTCCTCCACCATCCACACTACATTCTCCGACAGATCTCCTCCACCATCCACACTACATTCTCCGACAGCTCTCCTCCACCATCCACACTACATTCTCCGACAGCTCTCCTCCACCATCCACACTACATTCTCCGACAGCTCTCCTCCCACCATCCACACTACATTCTCCGACAGCTCTCCTCCCACCATCCACACTACATTCTCCGACAGCTCTCCTCCCACCAGCCACACTACATTCTCCGACAGCTCTCCTCCCACCATCCACACTACATTCTCTGACAGCTTTCCTCCCACCATCCACACTACATTCTCCGACAGATCTCCTCCACCATCCACACTACATTCTCTGACAGCTCTCCTCCACCATCCACGCTACATTCTCCGACAGATCTCCTCCCACCATCCACACTACATTCTCCGACAGCTCTCCTCCCACCATCCACACTACATTCTCCGACAGCTCTCCTCCACCATCCACACTACATTCTCCGACAGATCTCCTCCCACCATCCACACTACATTCTCCGACAGATCTCCTCCCACCATCCACACTACATTCTCCGACATCTCTCCTCCACCATCCACACTACATTCTCCGACATCTCTCCTCCACCATCCACACTACATTCTCCGACAGCTCTCCTCCACCATCCACACTACATTCTCCGACAGCTCTCCTCCACCATCCACACTACATTCTCCGACAGCTCTCCTCCACCATCCACACTACATTCTCCGACAGCTCTCCCCCACCATCCACACTACATTCTCCGACAGCTCTCCTCCACCATACACACTACATTCTCTGATACTTCTGCACTGAATACCAATACTTAGATACCCTAATTACTACAGATGTAAGGGTGGAAATGAAGATTGGATGCTATGTATTTGGTACATTTTTGTAATTGATTATTTTTGCATCCAGTAAGCTAGAGCCATATAAACACTTTTTAGCAGAATACAAAAAATAAGTTCAGACCAGGATCCAGTTTTCATTGCTACTTTATTGCTTCCATAGCTTGTATCCTTCACGTATATTAATACAATCGTCCAAATATTATCACAGTTGCTCATTCGTTGCCCAACATAGTTTCATTATTGTCCATGCGCTACCCCCATGTTAGAATTGCCATTGTATTGCCCGTATTTTGGGCAATTTCCATGGCACCGTTTGCATAAGCGTAATTCATTCTAGGACATAATTCCTATAATTAATCTTTTCCTTCAGTCTGAACGCAGTGAGGACCAGTGGTGGCTGGTGCTCAATATTTTGGGGGTGGCAAACAAAGCCCCCCTCAATGGCATTGCCACCACCACAACCCCCCCTCACCAGAGATGGATCGGAAGGCGGCCTTACCTTAGGAGATGACGAGGTTCTGGAGTAGGGCTGCTGCTCATCGCTCCAGCCGAGAGAAGAGCCGGGGCTTCTCCTCCCAGCCGAACAGGAAGTGGGTCCTGAGATACGATTGGCCAAGAGTCCTAAGACTCCCTGGCCAATTGGTTTTCAGAACCCGCTTCCTGATTGGCAGGGAGGAGAATCAGGAAGACAATATTGAATATTAGTTTGCTATTGTCACACAACTGGGTTGGTTCAGGGCGCATTGCTCCGCCCCCCGAGCCCACCCTTTTTTGAAGCCAATTAGGGCCTCAGGATCTAATCATGTGCTCCCAAAAAAAAAAAAAAACATTGAAATCTAAGCGTCCGGTGCCCTGTATGGAGATTACGGGCCGGGCGCATGGATTAGGTTGGGCGCCCCTTATGGATGGTCCACCACTGGTGAGAATGCTCCATGGCATCCATGTAAGAAGTTGCTTTCAACATGAAAGGAGACGTTCCCCGGTGTGAATTCTCTGGTGTCTAACAAGGTCTCCTCTTTCCGTAAAACGTTTCCCGCACTCTGAACACGAATAGGGACGGTCGCCCGTGTGAATTCTCTGGTGTCTAACAAGGTCTCCTTTCTCAGCAAAACATTTCCCGCACTTTGAACATGAATAAGGACGCTCGCCGGTGTGAATTCTCAGGTGCTTTACAAGGTCTCCTTTCTGAGTGAAACATAGTCCGCACTCTGAACACGAATAAGGACGCTCGCCCGTGTGTATTCTCTGGTGTCTGACCAGGTCTCCTTTCACGGTGAAACATTTCCCGCACTCTGAACACGAATAGGGACGCTCGCCCGTGTGAATTCTCTCGTGTCTGACAAGGTCTCCTTTGTTAGTGAAACATTTCTCGCACTCTGAACAGGAAAAAGGACGCTCGCCTGTGTGATTTCTCTGGTGTATAAGAAGGGAGATTTTCTGTGTAAAACATTTCCCGCACTCTGAACAGGAAAATGGACGCTCGCCCGTGTGAGTTCTTTGGTGTACTATCAGCTTTTCTTTTTTAATGAAACATTTGCCGCATTCTGAACAGGGGAAAGTACGCTCACACGTGTGAATTTTCTGGTGTCTATGAAGATTTCCTTTGTGAGTGAAAGATTTGCTGCACTCTAAACAAGACAAGGGACCCTCGCCTGTATGAATGCTCTGGTGTTTTAAAAGTGCTCCTTTCCGAGAAAAACATTTTCCGCACTCTGAACATGAATAAGGACGCTCACCCGTGTGAATTCTCTGGTGTCTAGCAAGGTCTCCTTTCAGCGTAAAACATTTCCCACACTCTGAACATGAATAGGGGCGTTCTACCATGTGACACCTCCTGTGTATACGAAGGACTCCCTTGCTAGTGAAGCATTTCCCGCACTCTGAACACGAAAAAGGACGCTCACCTGTGTGACTTCTCTGGTGTATAAGAAGGGAGATTTTTTGTGTAAAACATTTTTTGCAATCCGAACAAGAAAACGGATACTCACCGGTGTGAGTTTTCTGGTGTGCAATAAGCTTTTCTTTTTTAGTGAAACATTTCCCACACTCTGAACAAGGGAAAGGACCCTCATTTGTGTGAATTTTTTGGTGTTCAAAAAGTGTTCCCATCCGAGTAAAACATTTCCCGCACTCTGAACATAAAAAAGAATGTTCAACTGTGTGAGTTCTCTGGTGTGTAAGAAGGTTTTGGTTTTCAGTGAAAGTTTTGCTACACGCTGAACCTGACAATGAACTGTCCCCTGTGTGACGTCCTTCATGACTTATAGAAGATTTCTTGGGATTGATTGGATCTGTTGATCTGTCAGTACTGTGAGAATCTAGATGGACATCTGAAGTCATAGTATGGGATTTATTAGAAAATGTTTTAGGATTAGAAGGATCCATTGATCTTAGATGGACAGCTGATGTCATAGTATGGGATAGATGGACATCTGATGTCATAGTATGGGATAGATGGACATCTGATGTCATAGTATGGGATAGATGGACATCTGATGTCATAGTATGGGGTAGATGGTCATCTGATGTCATAGTATGGGATAGATGGACATCTGAAGTCATAGTATGGGATTTATCAGAAGGTTCCTCAGGATTAGAAGGATCCATTGATCTTAGATGGACATCTGAAGTCATAGTATGGGATTTATCAGAAGGTTCCTCAGGATTAGAAGGATCCATTGACCTTAGATGGACATCTGAAGTCATAGTATGGGATTGATCAGAGGATTCCTCAGGATTAGAAGGATTCGTTGATTTTAGGTAGACATCTGAAGTCATAGTATGGGGTTTATCCAAAGATTCCTCAGGATTAAAAGGATCCATTGACCTTAGAAGGACACCTGAAGTCGTAGTATGGGATTTATCAGAAGTTGTCTCAAAATTAAAAGGTTCCACTGATCTTGGATGGACATCTGAAGTCAAAATATGGGATTTAGCCAAAGATTCTTTAGGATTAGAAGGATCCATTGATCTTAGATGGACATCTGAAGTCATAGTATGGGATTTATCAGTCGGTTCCTCAGGATTAGAAGGATCCATTGACCTTAGAAGGACATCTGATGTCATAGTATGGGATTTATCAGAAGATCCCTCGGGATTAAAAGGACCCATTGACCTTAGATGGACATCTGAAGTCATAGTATTGGATTTATCAGAAGGTTCCTCAGGATTAGAAGGATCCATTGACCTTAGAAGAACACCTGAAGCCATAGTATGGGATTTATCAGAAGATCCCTCAGAATTAGAAGGACCCATTGATCTTAGATGGACATCTGAAGTCATAGTATGGAATTCATCAGAAGATTCCTCTGGATTAGAAGGATCCATTGGCCTTAGATGGACATCTGAAGTCCAAGTATGGGGTTTGTTAGAAGATCCCTCCGGATAAGAAGGATCCATTGATTTTGCCAGTTGGTAAAATGTTACCCTTGAACATTTTGCAAAGTCACTATCTTCAGTGTTACAATCTGGAGATATAATAAGATGCCTCTCCGATGTATTGATCTTCCAAAAATGCTGTGGATCTGTTGAAAAACAATGTTTAATATGTTACGTTCGTTTTTATACTTCTTGTATTCAGGAGTCGTACATATCAGTACAGCATTCAGAGCTTTCAGAGAGCTCTGACACTTAACTGGGTACAATTATAACAGCCAACTAGAAATATAAACCAAACCATTGATACCCAAACCATACAAGGCAACAGTATTTGTGCGTTGATGACCTTAGTTTGGTGAAGCACATTGATGGACCTTCCTCCACCTCATTTCGTAAAAAAATAATTACAACCTACTAAAGAATAAAGAAATGCCTTTCATATCATGCACAGCAGTGGAGGGGTTTTAGGTTCAACTTCTGATATCACCAAAGTAGTGTATGTAATAGACATGTGCACACTGAAATATTTCATTTCGAAATTTCGTACGAAAAATACATTTATTTCGTTACTCCCGAAATTCGTTTTTATTTATTTAGTTTTGTAAAAAAATGCATTAGTCCGGAAAGCTGAATTAGGGTCGAACCTGTCAATTGAAGGCTTATGGTGTCTGTCGGATGTTCCAAGAAGATTCGAAGAAGCAGCTAAACTGTACGACGTATGCAATCATACATTTCAGGTCGAATGCTCCGCCCACAAGCTATAGTAGAATTCTAATGTAGGACTAATAATAATTATATTTATTAATTATTATTACTAGTCAACCAACATTCTAATTCTTCTATAGCCTATGGGCGGATCATTTGACCAAAAATGTCCACTCGTGGCGATCATATGTTTTTAGCTGCTTCGTTGAATCTTCATGTCTCTATAATGTCGACTCTTTTCTCTCTATGTCGACTCTTTTCTCTCTATGTCTTATCTTATTGTCTCTATAATGTTGAATCTTTTCCATCTATGTTGAATCTTTTCTCTCTATGTCAAATCTTCATGTCTCTATAATGTCGAATGTTTTCTCTCTGTCGACTCTTTTCTCTCTACGTCGACTCTTTTCTCTCTATGTCAAATCTTCACGTCTCTATAATGTCGAATCTTCATGTCTCTATAATGTCAAATCTTTTCTCTATGTCAAATCTTCATATCTCTATAATGTTGAATCTTTTCTCTCTATAATTTTAAATCTTTTCTCTCTATGTCGAATCTTCATGTCTCTATAATGTCAAATCTTTTCTCTCTATATCGACTCCTTTCTCTCTATGTCGACTCTTTTCTCTCTATTTCGAACCTTCATGTCTCTATAATGTCGAATCTTTTCTCTTTATGTCGAATCTTCATGTCTCTATAATGTCGACTCTTTTCTCTCTATAATGTCAAATCTTTTCTCTCTATGTCGAATTCTCATGTCTCTATGTCGAATCTTTTCTCTCTATGTCGACTCTTTTCTCTCTATGTCATATCTTCATGTCTCTATAATGTTGAATCTTTTCTCTCTATATCGACTCTTTTCTCTCAATGTCGACTTTTTTCTCTCTATTTCGAATCTTCATGTCTCTATAATGTCGAATCTTTTTTCTCTATGTCGAATCTTTTTTCTCTATGTCGACTCTTTTCTCTCTATAATGTCGACTCTTTTCTCTCTATAATGTCGACTCTTTTCTCTCTATATTGACTCTTTTCTATCAATTTCGAATCTTCATGTCTCTATAATGTTGAATCTTTCCTCTGTGTGTCGAATCATAATGTCTCTACAATGTTGAACCTTTTCCATCTATGTTGAATCTTTTCTCTCAATGTCAAATCTTCATGTCTCTATAATGTCAAATTTTTTCTCTCTGTCGACTCTTTTCTCTTTATGTCGACTCTTCTTTCTATATCGACTCTTCTCTCTATGTCAAATCTTTTCTCTTTATGTCAAATCTTCATAATTCTATAATGTCAAATCTTTTCTCTCTATGTCGACTCTTTTCTCTCTATGTCGACTCTTTTCTCTCTATTTCGAATGTTCATGTCTCTATAATGTCGAATCTTTTTTCTCTATGTCGACTCTTTTCTCTCTATAATGTCGACTCTTTTCTCTCTATAATGTCGACTCTTTTCTCTCTATATCGACTCTTTTCTATCAATTTCGAATCTTCATGTCTCTATAATGTCGAATCTTTCCTCTCTGTGTCGAATCATAATGTCTCTATAATGTTGAACCTTTTCCATCTATGTTGAATCTTTTCTCTCAATGTCAAATCTTCATGTCTCTATAATGTCGAATGTTTTCTCTCTGTCGACTCTTTTCTCTTTATGTCGACTCTTCTTTCTATATCGACTCTTCTCTCTATGTCAAATCTTTTCTCTTTATGTCAAATCTTCATAATTCTATAATGTCGAATCTTTTCTCTCTATGTCAACTCTTTTCTCTCTATGTCGACTCTTTTCTCTCTATGTCGACTCTTTTCTCTCTATGTCAAATCTTCAAGTCTCTAAAATGTCTCTAAAATGTCGACTCTTTTCTCTCTATGTCAAATCTTTTCTCTCTATGTCGACTCTTTTCTCTCTATGTCGAATCTTCATGTCTCTATAATGTTGAATCTTTTCTCTCTATGTCGAATGATCTCGGACTAATAGAGTTAGGTTAGGCACATTCAACCGCAGGTTCGAAAGACACAGATCGCTATTGTCACTTTCATGTCGAATCTTCTATCTATATCGAACTGTTGTCACAACGAAACTAAAATAAAGCATTTTTTATGTCGGATCTCGGACTCTGCACATTCGTAATCGTTTGTTAAAACTAATGCAAAAATCCCAGAAATTCGGATGAAAACGAATGCACATGTCTAGTATGTAATGCTATAGAACATTGTCATAAACTGAGGACCTACTACCGTAGATGGTCCCAGAGAAAGAACAAATGTTACAAGAGTGAAAAGAACATCCATATTTTTTGTTGTTTATAAACTTTTTTTTTTGAAACCCTAAACATTGTGAACAGTTTCTCCTCATTACTTACTTGAGCTGATATCTGGAGAAGATTCCTCCTCTTTAATTGTCACCATAACCACACCCTCCTCCGTACAGCTCTGATCACCCATCACATACGTCTCTTCTTCTTCCTTCTTCACCTCAACTTTTATATCTGTCAGTTCTTTGCCCTAAAACCACAAAATTATAAAAAGTAACATCCTCAAAACATGAGCACTAATACGTGACTATCTCATGCCATTTAGAATCAATTTTAAGTAGTAGATGTGAGGAACCTGAAGATGGTGAGGGATGGTGTGACCTTCCTGTGTGGAATCTCGGGAATACAGAGGACGGGGACATCTCTCTGGTGGGTTTCTGTAGCTGGATGACTCTTCCATGGTGTCCTGGTACAGATCTTTGTGTCCTTTTGGAAACTCCTCCATCACCTCATCCTCCTCTTTTATCTCTTCTTTAGAATCTCTCAGGTTTCCACTCTGAATATATAATAAAAATGACATCAATTGTAGCAATGCAGATAATGTACAGATCCTAATGATACTATGAGTGATTGTTCCTCACCTACCTGATGATGGTGGGGGATGGTGTGACCTTCCTGTGTGGAATCCCGGGAATACAGAGGACGGGGACATCTCTCTGGTGGGTTCCCATTACTGGACCCATCTGTAGGAAACACACACACTGACTGAATACATTGTTTCTATGTGTTTATCAGATGATGGGGGATCTAGGTGGAGCCTCCGTACTGCTCTCTCCTTTACAATAAAGTCTCCTCTTACCCGGTGATGTAAGGGGCGGCTGATTCTCCATCATAACGTCCTTGTCAAGATCCTTGTGTCCTTCTAAATATGGATCATAGGAGTGGCTGTTGGTTTTTAACTGTCCAGATGTCCTCTTGATGACCCTGTACACAATTAAATTATCACAAGTACCATCCCAAAATCCTCGTCACCTTTCTGGTCAGGTCTGTGTTTTATAACTATAAAAAAAGTGATGTCATGTGACCTCCCAGAATTCTCCTTACCTACCTGGTAGAGTTAAACACCTTATCTCTGGATGGACAGTTGGATAAATGGTTCTATATTTAGGATGTATCTGGACTATAAACCAGATGCTCTGGATGGACAGTTGGATAAGTGGCTCTATATTTAGGATGTATCCGGTCTATAAACCAGAGGCTCTGGATGGACAGTTGGATAAATGGTTCTATATTTAGGATGTATCTGGACTATAAACCAGACGCTCTGGATGGACAGTTGGATAAGTGGCTCTATATTTAGGATGTATCTGGTCTATAAACCATAATATAAATCACAGTGACTATGGAGGAAGAGGATGGACATGACGGGGGTTACTGGGTGTAAATAGAAAATAATATCTTATTACCTCCTCTCCTGCCAGTTCCAACAATGTCTCCTCTCTACTTCCTCCCGACTCACCTCTCACCCGGATTTTTCTGTTTATACGCAACATCACTTCCTGTCTGTACCTGACATCACTTCCTGTCTTTGCATTCCACTGACAATACATGAAATCACCACCTTGTGTTAAATATAAATACTGCAGTCTATGTTACGTTCCATCATTTTGCCCTTTGTCTCGGGTTCCATTCTTCTATCAGGTTACATTGATGATTACACACACAGATTATAACTCGCATTAAATCCAGACAATAAAAAAATGAAACCAAAAACAACAATTTGATAAGAGTTTTAATATTTATAAATATGAGACTATAGAATTAAAAGCAGACTGACAATTACAATACACGATATTAGGCTCAATCCACAAAGCTGGAGGGACAGCGGAGCCACTAGTCAAGAGGATTAGATGCTTTAGTTTGGCAAATGCACTTTAGCATGTGAGTTTGCATTTTAATGTTGTCTATTTATTTTAAATAAATGTTTTTTTGCAATGTGGATCTTTCCGCTATCTGCCTGATATGAAGTTACAAAGTGAGTTGGTGGAGCCACAGTGGAAACATCCCAAGGGGAAAAGCGACATCAGACCCACTTGCTGTAATAAGTGGTCACAACTCTCTAATTTTCTTTACTTTTCCAAAAACTTGTGCCAAAAAACTCAGTATGCCTTTTAGAAAATACCTTGGAGTGTTTGCTTTCCAAATTGTGGTCATTTTATGGGTGTTTCTACTGTCCTGATGCTCCAGGGCTTCCAAAAATGTAATAGGCAGAGTCAGGAAATTAGATGCGTAGTTTATACTCCTTGAAAGGTTCCCTTTCTGGATTTTGGGCCCCTCTTTGCATCTAGGCTGGGAAAAAGTATTATATATGTGGTATCCCCATACTCGAGAGGCATAAAAGAATGTGTTTTGGGGTGTTATTCAAAGTATGCCTACGATGTGTTAGAAATATCGTATTACATCGACAACTCTGTGTAAAATAAATACTCTTTCATTTTCTTTCCTGTGTTTTTCAAAAACTTGTGCCAAAAAATAAATGTGCAAGACTTTTTTCACAGCCTAGCCACAGAGACTCAACATTCAAGGAGTACCTTCAGGTGTTCTAGTGGCATAAACTATGCATCTCATTTCCTGACTCTACTTATATACTTGGAGGCCCTGGAGCATCAGGACAGTAAAATACTTTGGAGTGTTTGCTTTCCAAATTGTGGTCATGTTATGGGTGTTTCTAATGTCCTGATGCTCCAGAGCCTCCAAGAATATTATAGGTAGAGTCAGAAAATTAGATGCATAGTTTATGCCACTAGAACACCTGAAGGTACTCCTTGGATGTTGGGTCTCTCTATGTGGCCAGGCTGTGAAAAAAAACCTCACACGTGTGGTATCCCCATACTCAGGAGGAGTAGCAGAATGTGTTTTGGGGTGTAATTATAAGTATGTTTATGATGTGTGTTAGAAATATTAATTGACAACTTTGCGTATATAAAAAAGTTTAATTATCTTTCCAACATTTTCCAAAAACTTGTGGGAAAAGGTTACATTTTCAAAAGACTCAGTATGCCTTTCAGAAAATACCTTGGAGTGTTTGCTTTGCAAAGTGGGGTAATTTTGTGGGTTTGTCTACCATCCTGATGCTCCAGGGTCTCCAAGAATATAAGTAGAGTCAGAAAATTGGATGCATACTTTATGCCACTAGAACACCTGAAGGTACTGCTTGGATGTTGGGTCTCGCTATGTGGCCAGGCTGTGAAAAAAGTCTCAGGCCTCGTACACATGACTGTTTTCCTCGACAGAATCCATCAAGAAACTTGGTGGCAGAGCTTTTTTGCCGAGGAAAACGGTGGTGTGTATGCTTTTCATCAAAAAAACGGTTGAGGAACTCGACGAGGAAAAAAAGAGAACTAGTTCTCTTTTTCCTCAACGGGAGTCTCAATTTCCTCGTCTGGCTGGTTTTCGACGAGAAACACGTTCGTGTGTATGCTTAGAAACCCGTGCATGCTCAGAATAAAGTATGAGACGGGAGCGCACCTTCGGTAAAAGTAGCATTCATAATGGAGATAGCTCATTTGCCACGCTGTAACAGACTGAAAAGTGCAAATTGTCTCCTACCAAACTTTTACTTAACACGCAGTAACATGAGATTAGCAAAAGCAGCCCCAAGGGTTGTGCCAGTGGAATCGAACTTCCCCTGCCATCGTATGTGTTGTACGTCACCGCATTTGAGAACGACGAGTTTTGGTCTTGACAGTGTGTACGCAAAGAAAGCTTGTCGAGTTTCTCGACAAGCCTAACAAGGAACTCGTCGAGGAAAATTATGTGTCTTTTCCGACGAGTTCCTTGGTCGTGTGTACGAGGCCTCACACATGCGCTACACCCATACTCAGGAGGAGTAGCAGAATGTGTTTAGGGGGTGTAATGTCTATGATGTGTGTTAGAAATATATCATCAATTGATCAACTTTGCGTATAAAAAAATACATTTTCATTTTGTTTCCTGTATTTTCCCAAAAACTTGTGGCAAAAAATGAAAATTTTCAAAAGACTCAGTATACCTTTCAGAGTGTTTGATTTCCAAAATAGGGTAATTTTGTGGGTGTTTCCACTGTCCTGATGCTCCAGGGCCTCCAAAAATGTAATAGGTAGAGTCGGGAAATTAGATGCGTAGTTTATGCTCCTTGAAAGACCAAAAGGTGCTCCTTGGATTTGGGGCCCCTCTATGTATCTAGGCTGGGAAAAAGTCTTATATATGTGGTAACCCCATACTCGAGAGGCATAAAAGAATGTGTTTTGGGGTGAAATTCTAAGTATGTCTATGATGTGTGTGAGAAATATCTTATTAATTGACAACTTTGCATTAAAAAAAAATCATATTTTTTCCTGCATTTTCCAAAAAACTTGTGGCAAAAAATTTAAATTTTCAAAAGACTCAGTATAACTTTTATAAAATACCTTGGAGTGTTTGATTTACAAAATGTGGTCATTTTGTGGATGTTTCCACTGTCCTGATGCTCCAGGGCAGGGGTCCTCAAACTACCGCCCTCCAGTTGTTCAGGAACTACAATTCCCATCATGCCTAGTCATGTCTGTGAATGTTAGAGTTTTACAATGCCTCATGGGACTTGTAGTTCCGCAACAGCTGGAGGGCCGTAGTTTGAAGATCCCTGCTCCAGGGCCTCCAAAAATGTAATAGGTAGAGTCAGGAAATTAGATGCATAGTTTATGCTCCTCGAAAGCCCAAAGGTGCTCCTTGGATTTTGGGCCGCTCTATGGATCTAGGCTGTGAAAGTCTCACATATGTGGTATCCTTACACTCAGGATGAGAAGCAGAACGTGTTTTGGGGTGTATTTATAAGTATGTCTATAGTGTGTGCTAGAAATATCTTTTTGACAACTTTGTGTGATTTTAATGTTTGTGCAAAATAATTAATAATAATAATAAAAAAATAGCTCTGGCAACAAAAGGTTTAAAGATTTATTTTTTCTTTATTATATACTACAATTGTTCTATGTACCAATCGTTTCCAATTGGTAAAAAAAATCTCGATATCATTGTCAACGTTGTTGGCTGGTGTGCATTTTCCGATGTGTAGTGAGATTTCCTTGGAATTTGAAACATTTCCCGCACTCTTGACATCGATAAGGGCGCTCGCCTGTGTGAACTCTCTGATGTTTGATCAGGTCTACGTTGTGAATAAAACCTTTCCCGCACTCTGTGCACGAGAAAGGACGCTCACTTGTGTGAATTTTCAGGTGATTTGCCAGGCTTCCACTATGAATGAAACTTTTCCCGCACTCGGTACATGTGAAAGGGCGCTCGCCCGTGTGTATTCTCTGGTGCGCAAGAAATGAATCTTTTTGCTTAAAAGATTTCCCGCACTGTGAACACAAAAAAGGACACTCCCCTGTGTGCCATCGCTGATGTTTAAATAGGCTTTCTTCATCCGGAAAAAGTTTCCCGCACTCTGTACATGAATAAGCGCCCACGTGATTTCTCTGGTGAACAAGTAGGTCCCTTTGCCGATTGAAACCTTTCCCGCACTCTGAACATGAAAAGGGACGCTCGTCCATGTGAATTATCTGGTGTGCAGTAAGTTCATAATTCTGCTTGAAACATTTACCGCAATGTGAACATTGGTGGGGACGCTCACCTGTGTGAATTCTCAGGTGTTGGCGTAGACTTCCTTTCTTAGGGAAACATTTCCCGCACTCTGAACATGAATAAGGCCGCTCGCCCGTGTGAATTCTCTGGTGTATGATAAGGTCTCCTTTCTCAATGAAATTTTTCCCGCACTCCGAGCACAAATGAGGACGCACCCCCGTGTGAATTTTCTGGTGTAAAAGAAGCTGCCTTACCGAAGCAAAACTTTTCCCACACTCCGAACACGGAAAAAGACGCTCACTCGTGTGAACTTCTTGGTGTCTATTAAGGCACGATTTCTGAACGAAACGTTTCCCGCACTCTGAACATGAAAAAGGGCGCTCGCCTGTGTGACTTTTCTGGTGTTTAAGAAGTCTTCCTTTTTCAGAGAAGCATTTCCCGCACTCCGAACACGAGTAAGGACGGTCACCAGTGTGGATTCTCTGGTGGATAAGAATGTGGTGTTTCCGAGTGAAAGTTTTCCCGCACTCCGAACACGAAAAGGGACGCTCGCCCGTGTGAACTCTCTGGTGTATAAGAAGGTGCCCTTTGCTAGGGAAGAATTTCCCGCACACTGAACATGGAAAACGACGTGCGCCTGAGGGAGGTTTCTGCAGCGGACTGTTATCAGGTTGATATTTATCACAATCTAAAAGTTCTCCTGTGTGACCCAACGCAGATTCCTTGGGATTGGATGGATGTGTTGAGTGATCGGAACTGTGAGTTCTCAGATGGACATCTGAGGTCATAGTATGGGATTTATCGGAAGGTTCCTCAGGATTAGAAGGATCCATTGATCCCTCCAGATGGGAAGGTCTGTGATATGCGGTTGGAATAATGGGATCTTCTCCTGGAGAACATTGTGTGATGTCATCATCTTCGGACTTAAAAACGAAAGAAAAAATTGGATCTCCCTCTGAGATATTCAAAATAAAGCGTCCATCTGTAAAAACAAATTAAAAATATTTTTAAAGTCTTACATTCAGGAATTGGGGTATCAAATGATCGCTATCATTGGTCAGTATCTCCTCCTCATTTGTTGGGAACATGACATTATATTGAGGAATGGAGATGACCTTTCATATGGTGTACAGTATCTCCTCCACATTTGTTGGGAACATGACGTTATATTGAGGAATGGAGATGGACCTTTCATATGGTGTACAGTATCTTCTCCTCATTTTTAGGGAACATGACGTTATATTGAGGAATAGAGATGGACCTTTCATATGGTGTACAGTATCTCCTCCTCATTTGTTGGGAACATGACGTTATATTGAGGAATGGAGATGGACCTTTCATATGGTGTACAGCATATCCTCCTCATTTGTTGGGAACATGACGTTATATTGAGGAATGGAGATGAACCTTTCATATGGTGTACAGTATCTCCTCCTCATTTGTTGGGAACATGACGTTATATTGAGTAATGGAGATGGACATTTCATATGGAACATTTAGCTGTTGGGTAGATACATCGACGATGTTGTTATGGTCATCCTTTAATGCCCTTTACACACGATCGGTTCGTCTGATGAAAACGGTCCGATGGACCGTTTTCATCGGACGAACCGATCGTGTGTGGACCCCATAGTTTTTTCCCCTTTGGTGAAAAAACTTAGAACCTGTTTTAAAATTATCTGATGGTTAAAAAAACGATCGTCTGTGGGCAAGTCCATCGGTTAAAAATCTACCAATGCTCAGAATCAAGTCAACGCATGCTCGGAAGCATTGAACTTCATTTTTCTCAGCATGTCGTTGTGTTTTACGTCACCGCATTCTGACACAAACTGATTTTTAACTGATGGTGTGTAGGCGCGACTGATGAAAGTCAGCTTTATTGAATATCCGATGAAAAAATCCAATCGGTCCGTTTTCATCGGATGAACCGATCCTGTGTACGCGGCATAAGTCTGTTTGGCAAGCCTCGTACCCACGATCAGTTTTCCCGGCGGGAAAACTGTGAGGAGAGCTTTTGGCCGGGAATCCCGGCCATGTGTATGCTCCTCGTATTTTTACGACGGGAAAACTGCCCAAACACTGCTTTCTCCTCAGGATTTCCGAACGGGAACTTTGTGTAGGAGCTGTGTGTAGGAAGGATTTGGTATTTTTGGAGGGCAGATTTATATTGGTTGAAATTTCAAATGAGGAGAGGGACAGATGAAGAACCTGAAAAGTGCTTTGATGGGATTGGAGGATTCCATAGAAGTAGAATTAAAATGTGAAGTGTTTCTGCATTTAGTGCTTATTACGTACCTGTATCTATAAGTAGAGTAGATTGCTTCTGTTTCATATCCATAATCATCTCCCCCTCCTCCATAGACTGCTGATCTCCACTCACCAACCTTTCTTCTTCTTCCTCTTTAACCTCAACTTTGATGTCTTTCCGTTCTTCACCCTAAACCCCAAAGATGGTAAAATAGAACATCTGTAGTCAATGTTACATAACATAACAAGTCACAGAACTATTTTGAGTTCCTTCTGCCCAGTCCCATCTACCTGATCATTCTCTGTATAGTTATGATGTTCCCGGGTGGAATCCCGAGAATACAGAGGAGGACAACCCTCCTCCATAGACTGCTGATCTCCACTCATCAACATCTCTTCTTCTTTGAACTCGACTTTGATGTCTTTCAGTTCCTTACCCTACAACCCAAGGTTTATAAAAAGGGACAAGAATTTACCTAGGTGGTGGTCAATTCTTGGGTTAAAATACATTGTTAGGTCTACATGGTTAGTCTCACCTACCTGATGATGGTGGGGGATGGTGTGACCTTCCTGTGTGGAATCCCGGGAATACAGAGGACGGAGACATTTCTCTGGTGGGTTCCCATTACTGGATCCATCTGTAGGAAACACACACACTGACTGAATACATTGTTTCTATGTGTTTATCAGATGATGGGGGATCTAGGTGGAGCCTCCGTACTGCTCTCTCCTTTACAATAAAGTCTCCTCTTACCCGGTGATGTGAGGGGCGGCTGATTCTCCATCATGACGTCCTTGTAGAGATCCTTGTGTCCTTCTAAATACTCCCACTCCTCCATGGAGAAATAGACAGTGACATCCCGACACCTTATAGGAACCTGACACACACAATGATACAGTCACCATCCAGACACATCCCTTGTCTGTTACTGGATAATGTCCTAGAATTCCCAGAATCCTCCTCACCTCTCCTGTCAGTAGCTCAACGATGCTCCTGGTGACTTCTAGAATCTTCTTGCCATAGTTTACGTCTCTTTTCAGCCAGTGAGATGAACGCACCTTGGTGGGTAGTGTCCCACAACACAGCCTCTGAATGTTAATGGTTTATTGGGTATTTTCCTAATTGTATTGTAAACCTGTGTAATGACAAAGAAAGCAGCAATTATCACTACAGATTTCCCAGAATCCTCCTCACCTCTCCAGGCAGGTCTGTGTCTTTGCAATGCTTACTACAGTACCTGAGGTCAGCAACTAGAACTAGCAAGTGAAGCTTCACCGAGAGTAGCCCCCATTCTGTTAATGCAAGCAGGCCTACTGGTACTCGGTTGCACCCAGGTCCTAATACAAAATGCTATGGTTGCTGACCAATGGCTTAAGAATCAAGGCTAAGCCAAAGAGTTAAAATGTATCTGGTCTATAAACCAGAGGCTCTGGATGGACAGTTGGATAAATGATTCTATATTTAGGATGTATCTGGTCTATAAACCAGAGGCTCTGGATGGACAGTTGGATAAATTGTTCTATATTTAGGATGTACCTGGTCTATAAACCAGAGGTTCTGGTTGGAAAGTTGGATAAATGGCTCTATATTTAGGATGTAGCCGGTCTATAAACCAGAGGCTCTGGATGGACAGTTGGATAAATGGTTCTATATTTAGGATGTATCCGGTCTATAAACCAGAGGCTCTGGATGGACAGTTGGATAAATGGTTCTATATTTAAAACCAGAGGCTCTGGATGGACAGTTGGATAAATGGTTCTATATTTAGGATGTATCCGGTCTATAAACCAGAGGCTCTGGATGGACAGTTGGATAAATGACTCTATATTTAGGATGTACCTGGTCTATAAACCAGAGGTTCTGGTTGGAAAGTTGGATAAATGGCTCTATATTTAGGATGTATCCGGTCTATAAACCAGAGGCTTTGGATGGACAGTTGGATAAATGGCTCTATATTTAGGATGTAGCCGTTCTATAAACCAGAGGCTCTGGATGGACAGTTGGATAAATGACTCTATATTTAGGATGTATCAGGTCTATAAACCAGAGGCTCTGGATGGACAATTGGATAAATGGTTTTATATTTAGGATGTATCTGGTCTATAAACCAGAGGCTCTGGATGGACAGTTGGATAAATGGCTCTATATTTAGGATTTATCCGGTCTATAAACCAGAGGCTCTGGAAGGACAGTTGGATAAATGGTTCTATATTTAGGATGTATCTGGTCTATAAACCAGAGGCTCTGGATGGACAGTTGGATAAATGGTTCTATATTTAGGATGTATCTGGACTATAAACCAGAGGCTCTGGATGGACAGTTGGATAAATGGTTCTATATTTAGGATGTATCTGGACTATAAACCAGAGGCTCTGGATGGACAGTTGGATAAATGGTTCTATATTTAGGATGTATATGGACTATGAAAACAACCTTCATAAACATCGATAAAATATATTTTGTGTATCATCATCTGCTGGAGATGACGGGGGGGGGGGGGGGGGGAGTTACAGGGCATAAATAGAAAATACGATCCTAGATTGTAAGCTCTAACGTGCCGAGCCCTCGGATTCCTCTCATATTGAATTGTATTGTAACTGCACTGTCTGCCCTCATGTTGTAAAGCGCTGCGTAAACTGCATTGTATAAAAAATAATAATAATAACAATTACCTCCTCTGCTGCCACTTCCAACAATGTCTCCTCTCCACTTCCTCCTGATTCACCTCTCGCCTGGAACTTCCTGTTTATACTCTTACATCACTTCCTGTCTGTACCTGACATCACTTCCTGTCTTTTGCATTGCAGTGAAAATACATGCGCTCACCACCTTGTGTTGAATATAAATACTGCAGTCTATGTTTCGCCGAATGCCTTGTGGTTCATTCTAATTTTAGGTTACATAGATGACTACAGACACAGATTATACACCACATCAAATCAATAAAAGGATATAAAAAAACAACAATTTGATAGAGTTTAAATATTTATAAAAACTATAGAATGAAAACTGAAGAATAAAATACACGATATGAGGCTCAATTTAAAAAAGCTTTAATAAAAGTACAGTTGAAATTCGGATTACGAGCATACTCCGTTCAAGGAGTATGCTCGTAATCCAAAGTACTCGCATATCAAAGCGAGATTTCCCATTGAAGTCAATGGAAACGAAAATAATTTGTTCCGTGTTGACTTCAATGGGATGCAATTCCCAACTGCGGCCAGAGGTGCCGAAAAGGCCTGAGAACACTTCGGCTAGTTTCCTGCACCCCTGTACCTCAGGCCAAATGAGGTACTGCAGGCCAATGTTTGGCTTTTCTTGGCTCATGCGCCCCCCCGTACCTCAGGCCAAATGAGGTACTGCAGGCCAATGTTCAAAAAGAGGGGGGATAGGGGTGGGACTTTAAATGAGGCATATAGAGATACTACCATAGGCCTCCATCCCTGTAAATAGATCAAAAATGGGGGAGGTTGGGACTTTATATGAGATGCGATTTTAGCAATATGCAATTAAATATAAACATGGAAAAAAAATGTTACCATGTGGCCAGGCTCAAAGTTGTCAACCAAAAAGCACTAAACCAAATAAATGTCTAACTGATGTAAGTAAAAACAGAGGTTTAGTTGCAAGCATTTGCAAATACCTGGGAAGCTGCAGCGCCTGCGACACGGCACTCTGTATAGCTGCAGAAAAGGCCAATGTTTGGCTTTTCTTGGCTCATGCGCCCCCGTACCTCAGGCCAAATGAGGTATTGCAGGCCTATTTTCCACTCTGCGCCCCCGTACCACAGGCCAAATGAGGTACTGCAGGCCTATTTTCCGCTCTGCGCCCCCGTACCACAGGCCAAATGAGGTACTGCATACCTATTTAGCTTGAATTCTGCCCATCTTGCAAGTCAACACTCGCAAACCGTGTCAGAATTAAAAAAAAGTTGCTCGCAAATCAAAATGCTCTTAAACCAAGTTACTCTTAAACCGAGGTTCCACTGTATTTTATTTATAAATTGCTGATCACAGACGCTCTCCATCCAATCTGACAGAGCTTGAGATATTTTATGACAATTGTGTGCCGTTTGTATGCAAGACAAGTTCCTGGCCAACGCCCTTTGGAAAAGTCCGAGGCATTGTCTGCGGAAAGTTCGATCGTGTGTACAAGGCTTTAGTCTTCCATCCTTTAGTTCCCCCTCACCACCACCATTTTTATCTGTCAATCCTTCTTTTCCTGTCCATGGATTCCTCCATCTTCATCCCCAGACTCTCCCATCCATCTGTTCCTGTCCATGGATTCCTCCATCTTCATCCCCAGACTCTCCTGTCCTTCTGCTCCTGTGCATGGATTCCTCCATCTTCATCCCCTCCCATCCTTCTGTTCCTGTCCATGGATTCCTCCATCTCCATCCCCAGACTCTCCCGTCCTTCTGTTCCTGTGCATGGATTCCTCCATCTCCATCCCTAATACTCCCCAGTCCTTCTGTTCCTGTCCATGGATTCCTCCATCTCCAGACTCCCCCATCCTTCTGTTCCTGTCCATGGATTCCTCCTTCCCCAGACTCCCCCGTCCTTCTGTTCCTGTCCATGAATTCCTCCATCTCCAGACTCCCCCATCCTTCTGTTCCAGTCCATTGATTCCTCCATCTCCATCCCCAGATTATCCCATCCTTCTGTTCCTGTCCATGGATTCCTTCATCTCCAGACTCACCCATCCTTCTATTCCTGTCCATGGATACCTCCATCTCCAGACTCCCCCGTCCTTCTGTTCCTGTCCATGAATTCCTCCATCTCCAGACTCCCCCATCCTTCTGTTCCTGTCCATGGATTCTTCCATCTCCATCCCCAGACTCGCCCGTCCTTCTGTTCCTGTCCATGAATTCCTCCATCTCCAGACTCCCCCATCCTTCTGTTACTGTCCATGGATTTTTCCATCTCCATCCCCAGACTCCCCCGTCCTTCTGTTCCTGACAATGGATTCCTTCATCTCCATCCCCAGACTCTCCCGTCCTTCTGTTCCTGTCCATGGATTCCTCCATCTCCATCTCCAGACTCACCCGTCCTTCTGTTCCTCTCCATGGATTCCTCCATCCCCAGTCTCCCCCATCTTTCTGTTCCTGCCCATGGATTCCTTCATCTTCATCCCCAGACTCCCCCATCCTTCTGTTCCTGCCCATGGATTCCTTCATCTCCATCCCCAGACTCCCCCATCCTTCTGTTCCTGTCAATGGATTTCTCCATCTCCATCCCCAGACTCTTCCATCCTTCAGAAGTTATCTCCAGACTCCTCAGCCTTCCATTTTCTATCCATAGATTCCTCCATCCTTCCTTTCTTGTTCATGGATTCTTCCATCCTTCACTTCCTTCCTCTCCCTTGTATCCTGGACTCTTTCATGCCCCACTTCATGCAGATAGCGTCCTTTTTTTTTTTTACGCAGATAAAATTTAAGTTCTTCTAAATGCTTGAACTTTATTTATCGAAACCATCGTCAGGAATCGTGATATAAACCAGAGGTTTTGGATGGACAGTTGGATAAATAGCTCTATATTTAGGATGTATCCGGTCTATAAACCAGAGGCTCTGGATGGACAGTTGGATAAATGGTTCTATATTTAGGATGTATCCGGTCTATAAACCAGAGGCTCTGGATGGACAGTTGGATAAATGGCTCTATATTTAGGATGTATCTGGTCTATAAACCAGAGGCTCTGGATGGACAGTTGGATAAATGGCTCTATATTTAGGATGTATCCGGTCTATAAACCAGAGGCTCTGGATGGACAGTTGGATAAATGGTTCTATATTTAGGATGTATCCGGTCTATAAACCAGAGGCTCTGGATGGACAGTTGGATAAATGGCTCTATATTTAGAATGTATCTAGTCTATAAACCAGAGGCTCTGGATGGACAGTTGGATAAATGGCTCTATATTTGGCCCGATCTTTCAGAGCCAGAGCCGCCTCGCTTTGGAACCTTCTCCCGTTGACTTTGAGGAAGTACACTGTTCTTATTACCTTCAGAAAGGCTCTTAAAACCTTCCTCTTTGGGGCAAGTTGATTATGACCACGCCTAATTAAACTGACCTGGCCCCTCCTTCCCTCACCCTATGTCCCCCTCACTCCAAACCCCCTTGCTACCGTTTGTTTTTATTGTTGATACTTTATATGGTTTCTCTTTTTATTTATGTACACGAGCCATCAGTTCGTCTACGAAGTCTTTTTTCTTTCTTCTCTTGGATTGCTTTTTGGTCCAGAATAGACCAGCGGACCTCCTTCCAACGCTTAGACACACCCTTCAGGGTGTATGTGGCGCTGTAAAGAAATATTAAAATCAATCAATCAATCAATCATATTTAGGATGTATCCGGTCTATAAACCAGAGGCTCTGGATGGACAGTTGGATAAATGGCTCTATATTTAGGATGTATCTGGTCTATAAACCAGAGGCTCTGGATGGACAGTTGGATAAATGGTTCTATATTTAGGATGTATCCGGTCTATAAACCAGAGGCTCTGGATGGACAGTTGGATAAATGGTTCTATATTTAGGATGTATCCGGTCTATAAACCAGAGGCTCTGGATGGACAGTTGGATAAATGGCTCTATATTTAGGATGTATCTGGTCTATAAACCAGAGGCTCTGGATGGACAGTTGGATAAATGGCTCTATATTTAGGATGTATCCGGTCTATAAACCAGAGGCTCTGGATGGACAGTTGGATAAATGGCTCTATATTTAGGATGTATCTGGTCTATAAACCAGAGGCTCTGGATGGACAGTTGGATACATGGTTCTATATTTAGGATGTATCCGGTCTATAAACCAGAGGCTCTGGATGAACAGTTGGATACATGGCTCTAAAAAAAAAAAATCTTATTACCTTCTCTGCTGACAGTTCCAGCAATGTCTCCTCTATACTTCCTCCCAACTTATCTTTCATCGGAAATAACCATTTATACTCCTACATCACTTCCTGTCTGTACCTGACATCACTTCCTGTCTGTACCTGACCTCATTTCCTGTTGCTGCGTTCCACTGACAATATGTTTGATCACCACCTTGTGTTGAATATAAATACTGCAGTCTACTTTATGTTCCATCACTTCGTTTTCTGCCCCGTAGTCCATTCTTAGGATACATTTAATAATACCTTGGTCCTCTGTGTATGGAAAATTTTTATTATTATTAGAGTAGACGGCACTGCTCTCGACCTGATCCCCTCCGTATATCCTATGCTCCACAGCCCCATCTGCCCTCTCGGGGCCATCATAGCGACTGTCAGCGGTAGAAGAAGCACCATTCCTTGGTAGAACCAAGGAATGGTGCCTCTTCCTTGGTGTCGGTGGAAGGAATGGTGCTCCATCGTTGGTGTCGGTGGAAGGAATGGCGCTCCATCGTTGGTGTCGGTGGCAGGAATAATGCTCCATCGTTGGTGTCGGTGGAAGGAATGGTGCTCCATCGTTGGTGTCGGTGGAAGGAATGGTGCTCCATCGTTGGTGTCAGTGGAAGGAATGGTGCTCCATCGTTGGTGTCAGTGGAAGGAATGGTGCTCCATCATTGGTGTAGGTGGAAGGAATGGCGCTCCATCGTTGGTGTCGGTGGAAGGAATGGTGCCTCTTCCTTGGTGTCGGTGGAAGGAATGGTGCTCCATCGTTGGGGTCAGTGAAAGGAATGGTGCTCCATTGTTGGTGTCGGTGGAAGGAATGGTGCTCCATCGTTGGTGTCGGTGGAAGGAATGGTGCTCCATCGTTGGTGTCGGTGGAAGGAATGGTGCTCCATCGTTGGTGTCGGTGGAAGGAATGGTGCTCCATCGTTGGTGTCAGTGGAAGGAATGGTGCTCCATCGTTGGTGTCGGTGGAAGGAATGGTGCTCCATCGTTGGTGTCGGTGGAAGGAATGGTGCTCCATCGTTGGTGTCGGTGGAAGGAATGGTGCTCCATCGTTGGTGTCGGTGGAAGGAATGGTGCTCCATCGTTGGTGTCGGTGGAAGGAATGGCGCTCCATCGTTGGTGTCGGTGGAAGGAATGGTGCCTCTCCCTTGGTGTCGGTGGAAGGAATGGTGCTCCATCATTGGGGTCAGTGGAAGGAATGGTGCTCCATCGTTGGTGTCGGTGGAAGGAATGGTGCCTCTCCCTTGGTGTCGGTGGAAGGAATGGTGCTCCATCGTTGGGGTCAGTGGAAGGAATGGTGCCTCTCCCTTGGTGTCAGTGGAAGGAATGGTGCTCCATCGTTGGTGTCGGTGGAAGCAATGGTGCCTCTCCCTTGGTGTCAGTGGAAGGAATGGTGCTCCATCGTTGGTGTCGGTGGAAGGAATGGCGCTCCATCGTTGGTGTCGGTGGAAGGAATGGCGCTCCATCATTGGTGTCAGTGGAGGGAATCGTTTCCTATGGTTGCTATCAGTGGGAGGAATAGTGCCCCAAGGGCCCCATAAAGACAAGCAAAGGGCCACTTCTGGCCTCAGGAGCACATTTCTGAGACCACTGTAATAGACCCTTAATGTCTCTTTAAAGAGAACCGGTCACCTGACCTACGTCATCACATATGGGGCTTCCCAGCCCCCTGGCGATAGCAATACATTTTACAATGTGACAGCAGTAAGAAGAGCCGGCAAGACTGTAATCCTTGAAGTGTCGTTTATTGGTACATCAGAGTGACAATAAAACAATAGGGCCGACACGTTTCGGCGATAGCCTCAGTCGTAGCTGACGATTTTACAATGTGACAAAACGAAAACTTTTACAAAACATTAAGTAGAATAATCTGAAAAATCCCTCAAAGATGTTTAAAGTCCCCATGCCCCCCCCCCTCCCCCCACACATACATGCCCATATGAATGCAAACCCGCATGCTAAGGTCGCCCACATATAAAAACGACGATCGCGCCATGCGTAATGATATGGTGGCACACACTAGAGCGAAAGTAATAATTCAAGGCTCGTCATTCGCCGTTACCAGTCACCTATGGACAACTGTGGCTATGGTTTTGCGATGAGTGCTCAGTTTTTAAGACTGGGCATGTTTGGTATCTTCTTTCTCGTATTTTATTAAACAAATGGGTATTATGTTGGCTTGGTGGGCATTAAAATTAACGCAAGTGTAATTTTATTGAAACTTTGTTGCGCATATATTGTGCGACGACCAAAGCGGCAACTACTAACATTTTGTTCTCCAGGGACTCTGATGTTTGAGAAGGTCTACAGCATTATAAATGAAAAAAATTCCCACCAGGGGCGGGGACAAGGGGTGGGCGGGAGGGACCGCTGCCCTGGGAACTGTGGTTTCATTTGAGGTGGGAGGGCACCATGAGGAGTTTGTGGGGAGGGGATTTGTGTTGGAAGGGGAAATTTAGGGGGTAAGAATTGATTCAGGAGGGGAAATTTGAGTGTGGGAGGGTTATTTGTGCTAGGAGGGGGAATTATATTTTTTTTTGGGGGGGGGGGGGATTTGTGCTAGGATGGAGGATTTTTTTTAGGAGAGGAAATTTGAGGGGGCGATTGGTGTTGGGAGGGGGGGTGGGGGGAAAGAGGATTTGTGCTAGCATCCCCCCTCATAAGAACAAATCTTTTTCCGCTTTAAACATTTCCCGCACGGCGAACATGATCAAGCACATGCCTCAGTGTGACTTCTCTGGTGTTCAGTTAGACTTTCTTTCTCAGGGAAACTTTTCCCGCACTCTGAACACGAATGAGAACACTTGCGGCTTTTCTGGTGTTTAATAAGGTTCGTATTCCGAGTGAAACATTTCCCGCACTCTGAACACGAATAAGGGCGCTCGCCGGTGTGAATCCTCTGGTGTGTAATCAGTTCATTTTTGTGCTTGAAACTTTTCCCGCACTGCGAACACGGGTACGGGCGCTCACCCGTGTGAACTTTCTGGTGTTGATTTAGATTTCCTTTTTTAGGGAAGCACTTCCCGCACTCCGAACACGAATAAGGACGTTCACCTGTGTGGATCCTCTGGTGGGTATGAAGGCTTCCTCTCTGGGTGAAACTTTTCCCGCACTCTTCACACGAATAAGGGCGCTCCCCCGTGTGGCTTCTCTGGTGCACACGCAGGTGCTTTATCGCCCCAAAACATTTCCCGCACTCCGAACACGAAAAGGGGCGCTCGTCTGTGTGGGTTCTCTGGTGCCTGAGGAGGCCCTCTTTCTGACTGAAACTTTTCCCGCACTCCGAACAGGAATAAGGACGCTCGCCCGTGTGAATCCTCTGGTGTCTGATAAGTCTCCCTTTTTCGGAGAAACCTTTCCCGCACTCTGAACACGAGTAAGGACGGTCGCCCGTGTGACTTCTCTGGTGGATGAGAAAGTGTTGTTTCTGAGTGAAACATTTCCCGCACTCGGAACAGGAATAAGGACGCTCGCCCGTGTGAATTCTCTGGTGTATGAGAAGGTGCCCTACACCGGTGAAACATTTCCCGCACTGTGAACAACTTTTATGCTGTTTAGGTAGCGCTGTGTTATTAGGGTGATACTTATCGCAGTCTAAAGACGACAATGGAGGCTCTCCTGGGCGGCCTCCATCAGATAAAGAAGACTCCCCATGATTGGACGGATGTGTTGATTGATCCGCACCGTGAGAGGTCATAGTACGGGACCTTTTAGAAGGTCCCTCAGAATTAGAAGGATCCATTGATCCCTCCAGATGGGAAGGTCTGTGATGTGCGGTTGGAATAATGGGATCTTCTCCTGGAGAACATTGTGTGATGTCATCATCTTCTGCCTTCATATCGGGAGATAAATTTGGATCTCCTTCCGAGGAATTCAGAACAAAGAGTCCATCTGTAAGACAACAATTTTTCAAAAATTAAATACCTTGGGCTAGATTCAGATAGCCCGGCGTAATTTAGTGCGGGTGTAACGTATCTCCGATACGTTACGCCGCCCGTAAATGATGGCGCAAGTTCCGTATTCATAAAGAACTTGCGCCCCAAGTTACAGCGGCGTAACGTCTGTGGGCCGGCGTAAGCCCGCCTAATTCAAATGGGGATGATGTGGGCGTGTTTAATTTAAATTATTGTTGACCCCGCGTATTTTACGTTTTTTACGAACGGCGCATGCGCTGGCTGTTTTGAGCTGAGCGCATGCGCCGTCCTCCCGGCATAGCTGTCAGTGTCCGAGGTTCCTGACAGCTCCGACGCCTATGTTTGTCTTTAATACAGCGGGCTGCAGCCTGAGAGCTGGGTCAGGTAGGAAGGAGAGAGCACAGGGGCGGTGAGGTCAGACGCCGGTAATTGAGGCCGCGGCTTTGCGGCCTTCTGCAGGCCTAAGCTTCCTTCTGTGAAGGCCGCAAAGCCACGAAGCCGCGGCCTTAATTACTCAATTCTTGTCGCAATTGCGACCGGGCGCCTGGATTTTGTCGAGCCCTGCTTTTAGATCAAGAAAGAAATCTATCATGCTAGCTGGAGCAAACTGTGCTTTCTGCCTTCATTTGGACCTGCTGTAGGTTTAGGTTTGCGTTAAAAATGTTCCCCTTGGAGTAAACACATAAAAAAAAAAAAAAAGTGAACTTTTTCTACTGTTGGTGTTTATTACCTACCTTTGTCAATAAAAAAAGAAGATCCCTCCCGTTTCCTTTCCACAATCATCTCATCCTCCTCCATAAATGGTTCATCTCCGCTCGCCGACGTCTCTTCTTCTTCTTCCTCTTTAATCTCAACTTTGATGTATTTCAGTTCTTCCTCCTAAACCCCAAAAGATGATAAAACTTTTAAAAACATTTTAACCACTTAAGCCCCGGACCATTATGCAGCTAAAGGACCTGGACCCTTTTTCGGCACTGCGTGGCTTTAACTGACAGTTGCGCGGTCGTGCGACGTGGCTCCCAAAACAAAATCGGCGTCCTTTTTTCCCCACAAATAGAGCTTTCTTTTGGTGGTATTTGATCACCTCTGCGGTTTTTATTTTTTGCGCTATAGGAGAACTCTGGCACTTCGGCGTCCCCACCTCTGCAGGCACCTGAATGCAAAGCACCCTGCCTAGGATCGGCCCTGTAACAGACTGCCTAAAGGTTAGGTGTATGAGTCATCAGCTGTAGTTAATTAGCTCATGTAAATTAGGTCAGGAGCCGGCGTCAGGATGTCTGTTAAAAGATGTATTGAGGAGGATGTGTATTGGGGCTCATTAGGTAAACATTGTGTGATGTTGTGGGTGGAGTTGGGTCATTGTTCATTTGATTACTGCAGTATCCTAAAGTGTATATAAGAGTCTGTATTTCTCAATAAAGAGGCTATTCTTGTTGAACCTCAAACAGAGCTGTGTGTCTCATTAATGGGGGAATTCTTATGGATTGTGTTCGCCGGATTGTGGCGTGTCGGTAGCTGCCTTGTGTTCGGGAATGGAATATCCTAAACGTGTTTAACCCCTGTCCCATTTGGGGTGCCGTTACACCACCCTTATCCACTTCACTCACCAACGTCTCTTCTTCTTCTTCTTTTACCTCAACTTTGATGTCCTTCAGTTCTTCCATCTAAACCCCAAAGATGACAAAACATATTTGCAATAAGGAAAAAGAAGAGATTACATCGAAAAACGTTCTCTATTCGCTTACGCCGCGTACACACCGTCAGAAATTCCGTCAGCAAAAGTCCGATGTGAGCTTTTGGTCGGAAATTCCAACCATGTGTAGGCTCCATCGGACTTTTCCTTCGGAAATTCTGCCAACAAAAATATGAAAGCAGGTTCTCAAATTTTCCAACGGAAAAAAATTCCGATTGTCTGTGGCAATTCCAACGCGCAAAATTCCGACGCATGCTCGGAAACAATTAGACACATGCTCTGAAGCATTGAACTTAATTTTCTCTGCTTGTCGTAGTGTTGCAAGTCACCGCGTTCTTGACGGTCGAAAGTTCAGAGAACTTTTGTGTGACCGTGTGTATGCAAGACAAGCTTGAGCGGAATTCCGTCGGAAAAAACATTTAAGGTTTTTCCGACGGAAAATCCGATCGTGTGTACGGGGCATAAGAATAAATTTTTAGGTCTACATGCTCCGTCCCACCTACCTGATGATGGTGGGGGATGGTGTGACCTTCCTGTGTGGAATCCCGGGAATACAGAGGACGGGGACATCTCTCTGGGGGGTTCCTGTTATTAGACGGATTCATCATATTATCTTTGTAGAAATCCTTGTGTCCTTCTGAAAGCTCCTTTATCACTCCATACTCCTCATCCTCATCTTTATACTCTTCTTTAACAATAATATTATCATCACCGAGGTTTTCACTCTGAATATATAATAAAACATCCATTGTAACACATATGCTTGTATATAAATTATAACTATCAATAATTGTTGACCACCTACCTGATGATGGTGGGGGATGGTGTGACCTTCCTGTGTGGAATCCCGGGAATACAGAGGACGGGGACATTTCTCTGGTGGGTTCCCATTACTGGATCCATCTGTAGGAAACACACACACTGACTGAATACATTGTTTCTATGTGTTTATCAGATGATGGGGGATCTAGGTGGAGCCTTCGTACTGCTCTCTCCTTTACAATAATGTGCACCACCCTACAGTTTGGGCCCCACTGTTAGCTGGGAATACAGAGGACGGGGACATCTCTCTGGTGGGTTCCCATTACTGGATCCATCTGTAGGAAACACACACACTGACTGAATACATTGTTTCTATGTGTTTATCAGATGATGGGGGATCTAGGTGGAGCCTTCGTACTGCTCTCTCCTTTACAATAATGTGCACCACCCTACAGTTTGGGCCCCACTGTTAGCTGGGAATACAGAGGACGGGGACATCTCTCTGGTGGGTTCCCATTACTGGATCCATCTGTAGGAAACACACACACTGACTGAATACATTGTTTCTATGTGTTTATCAGATGATGGGGGATCTAGGTGGAGCCTTCGTACTGCTCTCTCCTTTACAATAATGTGCACCACCCTACAGTTTGGGCCCCACTGTTAGCTGGGAATACAGAGGACGGGGACATCTCTCTGGTGGGTTCCCATTACTGGATCCATAGGAAACACACACACTGACTGAATACATTGTTTCTATTAGCCGGATTCAGAAAGGACTTACGCCGACGTATCTTCTGATACGCCGCGTAAGTCCACGGATGCGCCGTCGTATCTATGCGCCTTATTCAGCAAACAAGATACGCCTGAATTTTGGCTTTATACAACCGACGTAAGTCTCCTACGCCGTCGTATCTTGGGCGCATATTTACGCTGGCCGCCAGGGGCGCTTCCATTGATTTACGCGTCGAATATGCAAATGACCGAGATACGTCGATTCAGGAACGTACTTGCGCCCGTTGCTGTAATCTACGCCGTTTACGTAAGGCGTACGTCCGGCGTAAAGTTATTCCAGCTAAAGCAGGGGTAAGTCATTTTAGGGTATGGACGATGGAACAGCCGTCGTATTTTACATCGTTTACGTAAGTCGTACGTGAATGGGGCTGGGCGTAGGTTACGTTCACGTCGAAGGAATTGAGCCGTCGTATCTTAGGGAGTATATGCGACGTGATTCTGAGCATGCGCGCACATGCGCCGTTCGTTCGGCCCATTCATTTACATGGGGTCACGCTTCATTTCAATACATCACGCCCACTACCTGCCTACTTTGAATTAGGCGGGCTTACGCCGGCCCATTTACGCTACGCCGCCGTAACTTAGGGAGCAAGTGCTTTGTAAATACTGTTCTTGCCTCTCTATGTTACGTCGGCGTAGCGCATATGAGATGCGCTACGTCCGCTCAAATATATGCCGCTCTACCTGAATCCGGCTATATGTGTTAATCAGATGATGGGGTATCTAGGTGGATCCTCCGTACTGCTCTCTCCTTTACAATAATGTGCACCACCCTACAGTTTGGGCCCCACTGTTAGCTGGGAATACAGAGGACGGGGACATCTCTCTGGTGGGTTCCCATTACTGGATCCATCTGTAGGAAACACACACACTGACTGAATACATTGTTTCTATGTGATTATCAGATGATGGGGGATCTAGGTGGAGCCTCCGTACTGCTCTCTCCTTTACAATAAAGTCTCCTCTTACCCGGTGATGTGAGGGGCGGCTGATTCTCCATCATGACGTCCTTGTATCCTTCTAAAGATGGATTGTGGGATTGGCAGCAACCGGGATCAAACTGTAACTGAGAAGCAAGTCATCAGGTTCAGGTCAGGGCATACTAGGGTACAGGCAACAATAGAACTCACTCTGGAATGGGCAGTTCTAGGGCTCGCCAGGATAAAGGCAACACCTGGGCAAGTCTGGTCCTACAGAGTATCTAAACATACTTGGGCAAAAGTAGCATCTGTGCACACAGGGATAGAATTGGCACCAGAGTAGCCCTTGGATCTCTCAGAAACAAAAGGGATGCCTGCCAAATTATTTATGTTAAAGGAAAGAGACCAAGTAGCTAATTGTTCAACTGAAAAGGAAACTGAGAGGCCTCAGGCCCCGTACACACGGTCGTTCCAAACCGATGAGAATGGTCCGACGGGCCATTTCCATCGGTTCACCCCTGAAGTGGCCTGATGGTCTGATGTGCGTACACACCATTGTTCCAAAAACCGATCGGGTCAGAACGCGGTGACGTCAAACACACGACGTGCTGAATAAAACGAAGTCCAATGCTTCCAAGCATGCGTCGACTTGATTCTGAGCATGCGCGGGTTTTGAACCGATGCTATCTGTACTAACCCTCGGTTTGGACCGATCGGGCAGCGGTCCATCGGTTTGATTTTAAAGCACGTTTTAAAATTTTGGACCGAAGGACAACAGACCGATGGGCTATACACACGGTCGGTTTGGACCGATGAAACTGAACCTCGGTCCATTCTCATCGGTTTTGTCCGACCGTGTGTACGCGGCCTCAGAGATAGTGTGAAAAGGTTTACAAACAGAGAACAATAAAAAATCTGAAATATCAGATTTCAAGGTTTTCCAAGATTGCTGAAAGCCAGAATGGGAGAATTCTTCAACAGGAGTCAAAGCTAACAAGATAACGGGTAGGTGTGGCACTGGTCTATAAACCAGAGGCTGTGGGTGGACAGTTGGATAAATGGCTCTATATTTAGGATGTATCCGCTCTATAAACCAGAGGCTCTGGATGGACAGTTGGATGAATGGCTCTATATTTAGGATGTATCCGCTCTATAAACCAGAGGCTCTGGATGGACAGTTGGATGAATGGCTCTATATTTAGGATGTATCCGCTCTATAAACCAGAGGCTCTGGATGGACAGTTGGATAAATGGTTCTATATTTAGGATGTATCCAGTCTATAAAACAGAGGCTCTGGATGGACAGTTGGATAAATGGTTCTATATTTAGGATGTATCTGGTCTATAAACCAGAGGCTCTGGATGGACAGTTGGATAAATGGTTCTATATTTAGGATGTATCCGGTCTATAAACCAGAGGCTCTGGATGGATAGTTGGATTAATGCTTCTATATTTAGGATGTATCCGCTCTACAAACCAGAGGCTCTGGATGGACAGTTGGATAAATGATTCTATATTTAGGACGTATCTGGTCTATAAACCATAGGAGGCCTCACAGTGCTTATAAAGGAAGAGGACGGACATGAGGGGGGGATTATAATATAATATAAGATCTTATTACCTCCTCTGCTGCCAGTTCTAGCAATGTCTCCTCTCTACGTCCTCCCGAATCACCGTTCACCTGGAACTTCCTGTTTATACTCTGACATCACTTCCTGTTTTTGCATTCCACTGTTAATACGCGATATCACCACCTTGTGTTGAATATAAATACTGCAGTCTACTTTCCGTTCCATCATTTTGTTTATATACAGAATTAAGAGGCGGGGAATTGTCACTTTGCCAGTAATACAGCCAGCATTTTCTATCTTTGTAAATATCAGTGTTGCTGTAGTAGGTTGTATACACTGTACAGATGTGGCACTTCACAGGACGGGACAGTCCCCAGATATATTGTTTAAAGGAATTTGGAATTTTTTACCTGCATGTTGACCTCAAAGAATTATTAAAATTGCTGCTCTCTGCCAAACAGATTTTTTATTTTTTTTTGCCTTGGTACATGTCCCTCAGGGCAGTATTCCGCCCTTTATTTTGCTTGTTAGACAATCTCTTCCCACTTAGCCTAAAAATTATCCATTACTGTATTTTTAACATTTGGCTCCCATTGACTTCAAGAGGACTTCGGCACCCAAACTTTAGGGACAAACCTGCCCTGGACCAAACCATGCACCTTCAGTTCATACCCATTAGAGAGGAGGGAAGTGGTGCTGATCCTCCTAAAGTCCACAATTATCCCCTTTGTCTTTTTTTATGTTAAGTGAGAGATTAACTCTGCACCAGACTTCCCGATTTTCCACTTCTTGCCTGACCAATGACTGGTGAGTCCCACTACTATGGGATCATCTGTGAACCTCTCCAGGGGTTCTATGCAAGGGCGTTGCTAGGTGGGAAAAAGACCAGGGGCTTCAGCCTGGATGTAAAGTGGGGGAGGTGGTCGTAGGACGGGCTCGGGGAGGGTGATAGGCTCACTTGCTTAACACTAATCTACCTGACACATACACTGACCTACCTGGGATATATGACTGACCTACCTGGCATATATGACTGACCTACCTGGCATACACGACTGACCTACCTGACATACACGACTGACCTACCTGACATACACGACTAGGGTGACTTGATTTTGCTGGCTTGAAGAAAAAGTGTGAAGTAATAGTATGGGATTGATCAGTAGATTCTTCTCGATTAAAAAGATCCACTGATCTTAGATGACCATCTGCAGTCATAGCATGGGATTTATCAGAAATTTCCTCGGGATTAGAAGGATCCATTGGTCGTAGATGGACATCTGAAGTCATAGTATGGGATTTATCAGAAGGTTCCTCAGGATTAGAAGGACCCATTGATCTTAGATGGACATCTGATGTCATAGTATGGGATTTATCAGAAGGTTGCTTAGGATTAGAAGGATCCATTGATCTTAGATGGACATCTGAAGTCATAGTATGGGATTTATCAGAAGGTTCCTCAGGATTAGAAGAATTAGCACTATGGACTTTGAATTTAGAAATTTGAGTTTAAATCTCAGTGGGACCTTCTTTGGAGGCCTACTAGTCATTTCTGTTCCATGGAGTAATAGTTGGAACACTGTGCTTTGAATCCAGGTATCTGAGTTCAGATTTCAGTGGGACCTTATTTGGGGACTCACCAACCATTTCTGTTCCATTGTGTAAGTGTTAGAACTCTGGACTTTGTATCCAGGGATCTGCGTTAAAATCTTGGTGTAATCTTTTTTGGATCCTTACCCATCATTTCTGTACCACGGTGTAATGGATAGCACTTTGGGCTTTGAATACAGAGATCTGAGCTCTAATCTCAGTGGGACCTTCTTTGGAGGCTTACTAGTCATTTCCGTTCCGTGGTGTAATGTTTAGCACTATGGACTTTTAATCTAGAGATCCGAGTTAAAAAATTGGGTTCCAATTTGAAGACTCACCCAACTTCACAATATGATTGCCAGATACTTAGGCTGAGCAATCGTCGGTCAGCAGCGTGTACAAGAAATGGGTCCATAGACAAACATCATCTTCGAAATACAACGGACTCATTTCTTTATTATCACACACAGATTACATCATTGTTAAAATACAAAGAATTAAAAAACAATATAACGGAAAACACCAACGCTTTGACAGCAATATATTTATCATTATCGTGAAATGAAAAAATTATTAAGTACACAATAATTGTATTAAAAAATGATCTAAAATGACTACCAATATACACAAGACATGTTTCGCCTCTTCCTAGTAGATTTAATCATTTGACAATGCTATAAAATTATTCTCCTCTATTTCATGGATGATCGATCTCCCTATTATTACGAAAAGAGATGAAACTTCCTCTTCTCACTGGAGATTCTGCACTTAGAATAGAGCCCAGATTTGTGTCATCAGCCCTGACCAGCTGATCACAGCACAGATTTATACCACAGATTGGAACTTTCACTTTAACTGCCGATGGATTCCACCAGGAATGAAAGTACTGGGAAAGAATGTGTAGGACTTATCACATCCATGTCTCTTTTGGAATTTTACGCTACCATGCTAAAAAATCCCCAACAATAATAACCTAGTCCTGATAGAGATCTTCTTTTATCATTAGTATCTACTTCACCACAGCACATTGTTCTCCCAGCAGAGTCCACACCACTAAACACTTTCTGCAACCCTGTTATCCAATGTCTACACTACAATCTCTGACAGCTCTCCTCCACCATCCACACTACAATCTCCGACAGATCTCCTCCACCATTCACACTACATTCTCCGACATCTCTCCTCCACCATCCACACTACATTCTCCGACAGCTCTCCTCCACCATCCACACTACATTCTCCGACAGCTCTCCTCCACCATCCACACTACATTCTCCGACAGATCTCCCCCACCATCCACACTACATTCTCCGACAGCTCTCCTCCCACCATCCACACTACATTCTCCGACAGATCTCCTCCTCCATCCACACTACAATCTCCGACAGCTCTCCTCCACCATCCACACTACATTCTCCGACAGCTCTCCCCCACCATCCACACTACATTCTCCCACAGATCTCCTCCCACCATCCACACTACATTCTGCGACAGCTCTCCTCCACCATCCACACTACAATCTCCGACAGATCTCCTCCACCATCCACACTACAATCTCCGACAGATCTCCTCCACCATCCACACTACATTCTCCGACAGCTCTCCTCCCACCATCCACACTACAATCTCCGACAGCTCTCCACCATCCACACTACAATCTCCGACAGCTCTCCACCATCCACACTACAATCTCCGACAGATCTCCTCCACCATCCACACTACAATCTCCGACAGATCTCCTCCCACCATCCACACTACAATCTCCGACAGCTCTCCACCATCCACACTACAATCTCCGACAGCTCTCCTCCACCATCCACACTACAATCTCCGACAGCTCTCCTCCACCATCCACACTACATTCTCCGACAGCTCTCCCCCACCATCCACACTACATTCTCCCACAGATCTCCTCCCACCATCCACACTACATTCTCCGACAGCTCTCCTCCACCATCCACACTACATTCTCCGACAGATCTCCTCCACCATCCACACTACATTCTCCGACAGCTCTCCTCCCACCATCCACACTACATTCTCCGACAGATCTCCCCCCACCATCCACACTACAATCTCCGACAGCTCTCCTCCACCATCCACACTACATTCTCCGACAGATCTCCTCCTCCATCCACACTACATTCTCCGACAGATCTCCTCCTCCATCCACACTACATTCTCCAACAGCTCTTCTCCACCATCCACACTACATTCTCCGACCGCTCTCCTCCACCACCAAACTACATTCTCCGACAGCTCTCCTCCACCATCCACATTACATTCTCCGACAGATCTCCTCCACCATCCACACTACATTCTCCGACAGCTCTCCCCCACCATCCACACTACATTCTCCGACAGCTCTCCCCCACCATCCACACTACATTCTCCGACAGATCGAGAACTGAATCTTCCACTGTTTTTCCTTTTTTATATTTTTTGTGTGTCTACTATTATTTTTGGTGAATAAGTAATAATGGGTACTGTGTACCTCTTTTCACATAAAAGGGAAGACTAGATATCTGGTGTCCCTCTTACCTTACAGCAAGTTTTCTGATTCTAATAGGTCACCCCCCCCACAGACCTCCATATCCACATTTCCTGCAAAAAAAAAAAAAGGAACAGAGGTTGCACCAACCTAGTGCATTACCTTTGTGATGACTTTATTAGTGTTAAAAAGAGCACTCACAAAAAACATCAGAAAATAAGGCAAATCAAAGTCCACAATGTACTTGAAACAGCCTGGTCATCTAGATGAGTCCCAAGCATGAGAAGATCTTTAAAATCTGTCATGTTTCAAGGGGAGATCCCAATAATTGGCTCTGAGGAAGAGGGGATTACCCCCTCGAAACACGTCAGCCTTTTGGAAGGTCTTCTCGCACTTAGGACTCATTTAGATGACCTGATGTTTTTTGTGAGTAAACAGGCTTAATAGACTTTGACCTTCCTTCTTTGGTGCCATATGAGTTCAAATCTTGGTGGAATCTTTTTTCAAGACTCACCAAGTACTTTTGTTCCATGGTGTAATGGTTAGCACTCTGGACATAGAGTCCAGAGATCTGAGTTCAAAACTCAGTGAAATCTCAATTGGATAATCACCAATTATTTCTGTTCCATGGACTAATAGTTAGCGCTCTGGACTTTGAATCCAGCGACCCGAGTTCAAATGTCAGTGGGAACTTATTTGGAGACTCACCAATCATTTCTGTTCCATGGTATAATGGTTAACACTCTGGACAGAGAATCCAGGCATCTGAATTCAAAACTCAGTGGAATCTCAACGATCATTTCTGTTCCATGGTGTAATGGTTAGCACTCTGGACTTCGAATCCAGGCATCTGAATTCAAATCTTATTTGGAGCCTCACCAATCATTTCTGTTCCATGGTTTGACAGTTACCACTGTGTACTTTGAATCTAAAGAAAGATCTGAAATCAAATCGTTGTGGGTCCTAATTTGGAGATTCACAATATGATTGCCAGAAACTTAGCTGAGCGGTCAGCGCTGTGTACTAGTATTAACTTTGTGATGACTATATTAGTGTTAAAAGAGCAGATGAATACTCACAAAAAACATCAGCACATAGGGCAAATCAAAGTCCACCATGTACTTGAAAAGGCCTGGTCATCTAGATGAGTCCCAAGCGTGAGAAGACCTTTAAAAACTGATGCATTTCAAGGGGAGATCCAAATAATTGGCTCTGAGGAAGAGGGATCTCCCCTCGAAACACGTCAGCCTTTTGGAAGGTCTTCTCACACTTGGGACTCATCTAGATGACCAGGCTGTTTCAAGTACATCGTGGCCTTAATGGACTCTGACCTGATATGAGATCAAATCGTGGTGGAATCTTTTTTGAAGCCTCACCCATGGTGTAATGGTTAGCACTCTGGACATAGAATCCAGGGATCCGAGTTTAAAACTCAATGGAATCTCAATTGGACACTCACCAATCATTTCTGTTCCATGGTGTAATGGTTAGCACTCTGGACATTGAATCCAGCAACCTGAGTTCAAATGTCAGTGGGAACTTATTTGGAGACTCAACAATCATTTCTGTTCCACGGTGTAATAGTTAGCACTCTGGACTTCGAACCCAGGCATCTGAGTTCAAACCTTATTTGGAGCCTCACCAATCGTTTCTGTTCCATGATGTAACAGTTAGAACTCTGGACTTTGAATCTAAAGAAAGAGTTTGAATCTTTGTGGCATTTCAAGGGGAGATCCAAATAATTGGCTCTGAGGAAGAGGGATCTCCTCTCGAAACACGTCAGCCTTTTGGAAGGTCTTATCACACTTGGGACTCATCTAGATGACCAGGCCGCTTCAAGTACATCGTGGCCTTAATGGACTCTGACCTGATATGAGTTCAAATCTTGGTGGAATCTTTTTTGAAGACTCGCCAAGTATTTCTGTTCCATGGTGTAATGGTTAGCACTCTGGACATAGAACCCAGGGATCGGAGTTTAAAACTCAATGGAATCTCAATTGGACACTCACCAATCATTTCTGTTCCATGGTGTTATGGTTAGCACTCTGGACCTTGAATCCAGCGACCTGAGTTCAAATGTCAGTGGGAACACATTTGTCCGTGAAAAATCCGACAATTGTCCGATGGAGCATACAAATGGTCAGATTTTCTGACAACAGCCTGTCATCACACAATTCCCGTCGGATAATCTGATCGTTTGTACGAGGCTTTAGTGTTAAAAGAGCAGATGTATTCTCACAAAAACATCAGCAAATAAAGAAGGTCAAAGTCCATGATGTACTTAAAACGGTCTGGCCATCTAGACCAGGGCTCGACAAATCCCGGTCGCCAGGGCGAATAGAAATAGTGTCCTGGCGACTTGGCTTGGAAGGTGGGCAAAAAAAATAAATGTTTTTTTTTGTGAGCTGGCGCCATCTGGTGGTGAGCCGTTGGTATTACAAGTTATTACCACCAGATGTGTGAGCTAGCGCCATCTGGTGGTGGCCGTTGGTATTACAAGTTATTACCACCAGATGTGTGAGCTAGTGTCATCTGGTGGTGGCCGTTGGTATTACAAGTTAAGCATTACAAGTTAAACAGCAATTTTAATGTAATTTTTCACTATTTTCACTGCCATCTTCTTCCCGCTAATTAGAACCCCCAGACATTATATATATTTTTTATCCTAACACCCTAGAGAATAAAATGGCAATTGTTGCAATACTTTCTGTCACGCCGTATTTGCGCAGCGGTCTTACAAGCGCACTTTTTTTGGAAAAAATTACACTTTTTTTTAATTAAAAAATAAGACAACAGTAAAGTTATCCCCATTTTTTTTAATATTATGAAAGATAATGTTACGCCGAGTAAATTCATACCCAACTTGTCACACTTCAAAATTGCGTCCGCTCGTGGAATGCCGACAAACTTTTACCCTTTAAAATCTTCATAGGCGACGTTTAAAAAAACTCTACAGGTTGCATGTTTTCAGTTACAGAGGAGCTCTAGGGCTAAAATTATTGCTCTCGCTCTACCAATCGCGGCGATACCTCACATGTGTGGTTTGAACACCGTTTACATATGCGGGCGCTGCTCGCGTATGTGTTCGCTTCTGCGCGCAAGCTCGTCGGGACGGGGTGCGTTTTCTGGCTCCTAACTTTTTTAGCTGGCTCCTAGATTCCATGCAAATTTGTCAAACCCTGATCTAGACGAGTCCCAAGTGCGAGAAGACCTTCCAAAAGGCTGACGTGTTTTGAGGTTCCTCTTCCTCAGAGCCAATCATTGGGATCTCCCCTCGAAACGCAGCAGTTTTGAAGGTTTTTTTACGCTTGGGACTCATCTAGATGACCAGGCCATTTCTAGTACATCGTGGACTTTGATTTGTTTTATTTGCTGATGTTTTTTGGTGCTGATGTTTTTTGGGAGTATACATCTGCTCTTTTAACACTGAAGCCTCGTACACGCGATCGGATTATCCGATGGGATTTGTGTGATGACAGGCCGTTGTCGGAAAATCCGACCGTTTGTATGCTAGACCTTCAAAGCTGCTGCGTTTCGAGGGGAGATCCCAATAATTGGCTCTGAGAAAGAGGGGATCTCGCCACTCGAAACACGTCAATCTTTTGGAAGGTCTTCTCGCACATAGGACTCATCTAGATGACCAGGCCGTTTCAAGTACATCGTGGACTTTGAACTTCCTTATTTGCTGATGTTTTTCGTGAGTAAACATCTTTTCTTTAACACTAAAGCCTCGTACACCTGATCGGATTATCCGATGGGAATTGAGCGATGACAGGCCATTGTCGGAAAATCCGACCGTTTGTATGCTAGACCTTCGAAGCTGCTGCGTTTCGAGGGGAGATCCCAATAATTGGCTCTGAAAAAGAGGGGATCTCGCCACTCGAAACACGTCAATCTTTTGGAAGGTCTTGTCGCACATAGGACTCATCTAGATGACCAGGCCGTTTCAAGTACGTCGTGGACTATGACCTTCCTTATTTGCTGATGTTTTTCGTGAGAAAACATCTGTTTTTTTTTACATAAAGTCATCACGAAAGTAATGTGCTAGTTCGGTGCGCCCTCTGTTCCTTGTTTTTGCTGGATTTCTTCTGGGTTTTCCCGGCCCGTAGGGGGCAGCAAAGATCGAAGCTGTCTGATTGATTTCTGCCAGTGCTCTTCTCTCGAATGCAGGAGATTGGTCTTTTCTGTCTATAGCCGCAGTTCCACCTGTTAAAAGCCAGGTCATACATTTGTGCATTAGTGCCTTCACCCCCATGTTTAGTTAGACCTCTTTTATCTGTGGACCATTTTCTTCAGTCGGAACGCAGTGAGGATGCTCTGCATTATGTATTCTCTGGTCTGTAAGAAGGCGCTCATTCGTGTGAATGCTCTGGTGTTTCAAAAGGTTTCTTTTCTCAGTGAAACTCCTACCGCACTCTGAACATGAATGAGGACGGTCATCCGTGTGAATTTTCAGGTGTCTAACAAGGTCTCCTTTCTCAATGAAACACTTTCCACACTCTGAACACGAATAGGGGCGCTCACCCTTATGAATCCTCAGGTGTCTAACAAGGTCTCCTTTCTCGATGAAACATTTCCCGCACTCCGAACACGGAAAAGGGCGCTCGCCCGTGTGAATTCTATGGTGTTTAACAAGGTCACCCTTCTGAATGAAACATACTCCACACTCTGAACACGAATAAGGACGCTCACCCGTATGAATTCTCTGGTGTCTGATGAGGTCTCCTTTTACAGTGAAACATTTCCCACACTCTGAACACGAAAAAGGACGCTCGCCTGTGTGAATTCTCTGGTGTCTAATAAGGTCTCTTTTGTTGGTGAAACACTTCTCGCACCCTGTACATGAAAACGGGCGCTCGCCTGTGTGACCCCTCTGGTGTATAAGTAGGGAGAATTTCTGTGTAAAACATTTTCCACACTCTGAACAGGAGAATGGACGCTGACCCCTGTGGGTTCCCTGGTGTAAAATAAGCTGTTCTTTTGTGGTGAAATATTTGCTGCACTCTGAACAAGAGAAAGTACGCTCCCCTGTGTGCATTTTCTGGTGTGCAAGAAGCTTTCTGTTTTCAGTGAAAGATTTCCCACACAACAAACAAGACAATGAACTCTGTCCTGTGTGAATTCCCTTGCGGTTTAAAGATTTCATGGGATTGAATGAATCTGTTGATCGTTCAGCACTGTGAGAATCTAGATGGCCATCTGAAGTCATAGTATGGGATTTATCAGAAGGTTCCTCAGGATTAGAAGGATCCATTGACCTTAGATGGACATCTGATGTCATAGTGTGGGATAGATGGACATCTGATGTCATAGTGTGGGATAGATGGACATCTGATGTCATAGTGTGGGATAGATGGACATCTGATGTCATAGTATGGGATAGATGGTCATCTGATGTCATAGTATGGGATAGATGGTCATCTGATGTCATAGTATGGGATAGATGGACATCTGAGGTCATAGTATTGGATTTATCAGAAGATTCCTCAGGATTAGATGGATCTATTGATCTTAGATGGACATCTGATGTCATAGTATGGGATTTATCAGAAGATTCCTCAGAATTTGAAGGATCCATTGATCTTAGATGGACATCTGAAGTCAAAGTATGAGATTTATCATCATCGTCCTCAGAATTTGAAGGATCCATTGTTCTTAGATGGACATCTGAAGTGAAAATATGAGATTTATCATCATCATCGTCCTCAGAATTTGAAGGATCCATTGATCTTAGATGGACATCTGAAGTCAAAATATGAGATTTATCAGCATCTTCCTCAGAATTTGAAGGATCCATTGATCTTAGATGGACATCTGAAGTAAAAATGTGGGATTTATCAGAAGATTCCTCGGAATTTGAAAGATCCATTGATCTTAGATGGACATCTGAAATCAAAATATTGGATTTATCAGAGGATTCCTCAAAATGTGAAGGATCCATTGATCTGAGATGGACATCTGATGTCATAGTATGCGATAGATGGACATCTGATGTCATAGTATGGGATAGATGGACATCTGAAGTCATAGTATGGAATATATCAGAAGGTTCCTCAGGATTAGAAGATTCCATTGATCTTAGATGGACATCTGATGTCATAGTATGGAATATATCAGAAGGTTCCTCAGGATTAGACAGATCCATTGATCTTAAATGGTCATCTGAAGTCATAGTTTGGGATTTATCAGAGGATTCCTCAGGATTAGAAGGATCCATGGTTCTTAGATGGACATCGGATGTCATAGTATGGGATTTATCAGAAGGTTCCTCAGAATTAGAGGGATCCATTGATCTTACCGACCAGTAAAATTGTATTTTTGGCGAAATGTCGGTATCTTCTGCAGTACAATCTGGAGATATAATAGGATGTCTCTCCAACATATTTAAATTTAAAAAAGTACCGTCCATCTGTTGGAAAGAAATGTTTCATACATGTTATGTTTGTATTGTTTTGCTGTCATTTATATCAGTTCCACATTCAAAACTTTCCCAGAGCTCTGGCATTGAATCGGATACAATTATCACAACCAACCAACAGAAAATACAAGAATACAAACCAGATCAATGGTACGGTACACCTATACCATGCTAGGCAGCAGTATTTGTGTATTGATGACATTGTATTGTAAAGAAGTGACCTTCCTTCACCTCATTTCCTTAAAAAATGACAACATACAGAAGAATGAAAATATACCGTTCAGGTGATGTTCAGCAGGGGGAGGGTCTCAAGTTCAACTTCTGACATCACCAAAGGGTTGCACATAACATTTAGCCTATGAAATACAGTAAAACCTTGGTTTGCGAGCATAATTCATTCCAGAAACATGCTTGTAATCCAAAGCACTTGTATATCAAAGCATTTTTTTTTACAGGGTATAAAAGAGAAGAGAGGCGCCTTTAACCACTTAAAGACCTTGGGTGTTTTTCAGATTTGGTGTTTGCAAGACTAAAACAGTTTTTTCTGCTAGAAAATTACTTAAAACCCCCAAACATTATATATATATTTTTTTTAGAACACCCTAGAGAATAAAATAGTGGTTATTGCAATACTTTTTGTCCCACCGTATTTGCGCAGCGGTCTTACAAGCGCACTTTTTTGGGGAAAAATTCACTTTTTTGAATTAAAAAATAAGACAACAATAAATTTGGCCCAATTTTTTTATATATTGTGAAAGATAATGTTACGCCGAGTAAAATGATACCCAACATGTCACGCTTAAAAATTGCGCCCGCTCGTGGCATGGCGTCAAACTTTTACCCTTAAAAATCTCGATAGGCGACGTTTAAAAAATTCTATAGGTTGCATTTTTTGAGCTACAGAGTAGCTCTAGGGCTAGAATTATTACTCTCGCTCTAACGATTGCGGCGATACCTCACTTGTGTGATTTGAACACCGTTTTCATATGCGGGCGCTACTCGCATATGCGTTCGCTTCTGCGCGCGAGCTCGTCGGGACGGGGCGCTTTAAAAAAAATAAAAAAATTTTTTTTTTGTTTTCTTATTTCTTTTTATTTATTTTATTACACTGAAATAAAAAAAAGAAAATAATTGATCACTTTTATTCCTATTATAAGGAATGTAAACATCCCTTATAATAGAAAAAAGCATGACAGGTCCTCTTAAATATGAGATCTGGGGTCAAAAAGACCTCACATCTCATATTTAGACTTCAATGCAAGAAAAAAAAAAAAATTGAAACTGTCATTTTTTCAAATGACAAAAAAAAAAATGTCTCTTTAAGACACTGGGCGGGACTGACGTTTTGACGTCACTTCCGCCCAGCAAAGCTATGAGGACGGGTGGGGGCCATCTTGCCCTCACTCAAGTCCTCACCGCTCAGGCTGCAGCATCCGATCTCCTCCGCCGCTACCGACGGCTCCGGTAAGGGGCGGAGGGCGCGGAAGAGCGGCGGGAGGGCCCTCTCCCGCCACCGATAACGGCGATCTCGCGGCGAATTCGCCGCGGAGACCGCCGTTATCGTTTACACGGCCGCCCGCTGAAAAGATGGATATCTCAGTTGTGGCAGCAGCTGCTGCCGTTACTGAGATATCCATGTTTAAAAAGAGGACGTACATTTACAATACGCGGGTCGGCAAGTGGTTAAAGCCGTGTACACACGATCGGATTTCTGATGAAATCAAATCCGATGGATTTTTCCGTTGGAATTCCGATGAAGCTGACTTTCATCAGTCTTGCATACACACTATCAGACTAAATTCTGACCGTGCAAAAACGCGGTGACGGAAAACACTACGACAAGCCGAAATAAATGAAGTTCAATGCTTCTGAGCATGCGCCGACTTGATTCTGAGCATGCGTGGATTTTTCTCCGATGGAGTTCCACACAGACGATTGGAATTTCCTATCAGTTTTTTATCCATAGGAAAAACTTAAAACATGTTCTATTTTTTTACACTGATGGGAAAAAGACTGATGGGGCCCACACACGATCGGTTTGTCCGATGAAAACAGTCCATCGGTCTTTTTTCATCAGACAAACCGATCGTGTGTACACAGCTTAAGTCTAGCAATAAGTTGCTAAATGTTTTACCTTCATTAAATGTAACCATATTGCTACACTTAGAGGCTCCTCTCTTCTCTTTTATACTCAGTTGTGACATGACTCTACTCTTATATCAAGACATCGCTTGTATATCAAGGCAAAATTTATTAAAACATTTTGCTTGTCTTGCAAAACGCTCTCAAACCAAGTTACTCTCAAACCAAGGTTTTACTGTACTACAGAAAACTGTCATAGACAATGGACATACTAAAATAGTAAACGATCAGAGAGAAAAAGAAAAAAAACATGCTACAAGAATGGAAAGAAAGTGAAAAAAATAAACCAAATTATTTAACATGCAGATATTATATATATAGTTCTATATTTAGGATGTAGCCAGTCTATAAACCAGAGGTTCTGGATGGACAGTTGGATAAATGGCTCTATATTTAGAATGTATCCGGTCTATAAACCAGAGGCTCTGGATGGACAGTTGGATAAATGGTTCTATATTTAGGATGTATCTGGTCTATAAACCAGAGGCTCTGGATGGACAGTTGGATAAATGGCTCTATATTTAGAATGTATCCGGTCTATAAACCAGAGGCTCTGGATGGACAGTTGGATAAATGGTTCTATATTTAGGATGTAGCCAGTCTATAAACCAGAGGTTCTGGATGGACAGTTGGATAAATGGCTCTATATTTAGGATGTTCTCGGTCTATAAACCAGAGGCTCTGGGTGGACAGTTGGATAAATGGCTCTATATTTAGGATGTAGCCAGTCTATAAACCAGAGGTTCTGGATGGACAGTTGGATAAATGGCTCTATATTTAGGATGTAGCCAGTCTATAAACCAGAGGTTCTGGATGGACAGTTGGATAAATGGCTCTATATTTAGGATGTAGCCAGTCTATAAACCAGAGGTTCTGGATGGACAGTTGGATAAATGGCTCTATATTTAGTATGTATCCAGTATATAAACCAGAGGCTCTGGATGGACAGTTGGATAAATGGCTCTATATTTAGGATGTAGCCAGTCTATAAACCAGAGGTTCTGGATGGACAGTTGGATAAATGGCTCTATATTTAGGATGTAGCCAGTCTATAAACCAGAGGTTCTGGATGGACAGTTGGATAAATGGTTCTATATTTAGGATGTATCTGGTCTATAAACCAGAGGCTCTGGATGGACAGTTGGATAAATGGTTCCATATTTAGGATGTATCCGGTCTATAAACCAGAGGCTCTGGATGGACAGTTGGATAAATGGTTCTATATTTAGGATGTATCCGGTCTATAAACTAGAGGCTCTGGATGGATAGTTGGATAAATGGTTTTAATATTTAGGTTATATCCGGTCTATAAACCAGAGGCTCTGGATCAGGGATCCCTAAACTATGGCCTTCCAACTGTTGCGGAACTTCACATCCCATGAGGCACTGTAAAACTCTGACATTCACAGACATGATGGAAATTGTAGTTCCTGAACAACAGGAGGGCCATAGTTTGAAACAGGGCTCGACGAAATCTGGGCGCCAGGTCGCAATTGCGACTAGAATTAGCAACCTGGCGCCTGGGGAAGGTGCTTCTGCGTGCAAGCTCGGTGGGACGGGGCTCGTTTCTGGCTCCTTCCTTTTTTAGCCGGCTCCTAGATTCCAAGCAAATTTGTCAAACCCTGGTTTGAAGACCCATGCTCTGGATGAACAGTTGGATAAATGGCTCTATATTTATGATGTATCTGGTCTATAAACCAGAGGCTCTAGATAGACAGTTGGATAAATGGTGCTATATTTAGAATGTATCTGGTCTATAAACCAGAGGCTCTGGATGGACAGTCGTTCTATATTTAGACTTAATCCAAGCACATATTACAATATAACTCTAAATATATTTATTGACGGGGTAGTTACTGGGTGTAAATAGAAAATATCTTATTACCTCCTCTGCTGCCATCTCCAGCAATGTCTCCTCTCTACTTCCTCCTGACTCACCTCTCACCTGGATCTTCCTGTTCCTACTCTTACATCACTTCCTTTCAGTACCTGACATCACTTCCTGTCTCTGCGTTCCACTGACAATATGTGAAGATCATCACCTTGGGCTAGATTCAGCAAAGAATTACGCCGGCGTATCCATAGATACGCCGCGTAAATTCAAAGCTGCGCCGGCGTATCTACTTTCTGTATTCAGAAAGCTAGATACACCGACATTAGCCTAAGATCCGACTGGCGTTATTCTATTACGCCGTCGTATCTTAGGGTGCATTCTCACGCTGGCCGCTAGGTGGCGCTTCCGTTGTTTTCGACGTAGAATATGCAAATTCCCTAGTTACGTTGATTCACAAACGTACGTGCGCCCGGCGTTCGTTTTTTACGTTGTTTGCGTAAGGCTTTTTCGGCATAACGTTGTGCCTGCTTCTATGAGGCGCACTCAATGTTAAGTATGGACGTCGTTCCCGCTTCGATATTTTACATTTTTTACGTTGTTGCGCGTTTGCGAATAGGGCTGGACGTAATTTACGTTCAAGTCGAAACCAATGACGTCCTTGCGACGTCATTTGGAGCAATGCACACTGGGATATGTACACGGACGGCGCATGCGCCGTTCGTACAAAATGTCAATCACGTCAGGTCAACATACATTAACATAAAACACGCCCCCCCCTTACACATTTGAATTACGCGCGCTTACGCCGGCCCCATTTACGCTACACCGCCGCAACTTACGAAGCAAGTGCTTTGTGAATACTGCACTTTCTCCTGTAAGTTGCGGCGGCGTAGCGTAAATACGATACGCTGCGCTGCCGTTAGATTGCGCGCCCCTACCTGAATCTAGCCCCTTGTGTTGAAAATAAATACGGCAGTCTACGTAATGGTCATTCATTTTGCCCTCTGCCTTGTGGTCCATCCTTTCATCAGGTTACGTTGGCAAAAAGATTATACCTCACATCAAATCCAGACATAAATAATAAGATGAAAAACAACAAATTTCTATAAAGTTCTAATATTTCTAAATGCAAAACTGTAGAACTCAAACAAACTGAAAATGACAATACGACATATGAGGCTCAGTTCGCAAAGTAGAAGGATCACTATCTTAGCCATGTGGCTGGAATGTCGAAATTTTTTGGTATTTTCTATGGATATATTTTTAAAATATTACTTGCAAAGTAACGACCTTCCAAGCATGCTCATTGCCCATCCTACTGGGCGTGAGCACTACCTACACTGGCCATCTCATTTTTTCTGCAATCCTCTATACAATTATCAGATCGATTGTGATCGAAAAAACAAATAAATTCCAGGTCAGATAACAAGAGCAGGTACACAGGAACATAGGTCTAGGGGAGCTGAAGAACGTCCAGCGATTAGCACACATCAGGGCCCCCCTTAAGTGCTTCCTGCCTGGACTATTGTAAAATAATGGCGGAGCTGGAGCTCTCCCATCCTGGGTGGACATCATATGACATCCTCCCAGGATCAGGGGATCCTGGGAGGATCGTGCCATCAGACACAGTGGATGACAGATCAGTATACCGGGCCACTGCTGGTACCGTATGATCGCTGTGGCCAATCACAGCAAATCACATGACAATTGTACGCAATGTACAATTGTACGCGTTGTTCAAACCGTGGGGAACATTACAGCTTTCAAATCAATAGCTTCCGCCGCCGTGAGCGTCATATACAACCCCTCCCCCTTGTCCGGGAAACTTTGATAGACAGATCACCCATCCAATCCTGGGATGGGTGATCTGTCTATGAAAAAAGTGCCCGGAAAAGGGGGAGGCGCTGTATATGACACGCGCCGCGGGGAACACAGCTATTGAATTGAAAGCTGTAATGTTCCCCGTGCTATTAACAAACAGGCGGTGGCAGCGACAGCAGCAGCGGCGACACAACTCTCCTTTCCTTGCTCGCCCCCCCTGCTCGCAGGCAGGCCACACTCGCCAGCCCTCAAAATTTACTTGCAAGATGCGAGCAGGCGAGTGAAATTTTGAGGGCTGCTGTAAAGCCAACCTATCTTCAGAAGGATCATCAGTTTCAAATTTAAAACCACTTGGCTGAATTCGGTAGATGGGTGGGCTTTCCTTTTGGTTTGGTTTCCTCCAGCCTGAGGCCACATTCCCAATCACCGGCCCTCTTATGCCGCATACACACGATTGGAAAATCCGACAAAAATAATGTGGATTTTTTTCCCCGATGGAATCTTGGCTCAAACTTGTCTTGCATACACACGGTCACACCAAATTCCGACTGTCAAGAACGCGGTGACGTACAACACTACGCAGAGGCGGCTCTTTAATTAGGCAAATTAGGCGGTCGACTAAGGCCTCACACTCACAGGGGCCTCATTTACCCAATGCATTACCCCAGTTTTGAGGGACAGGGGACCTTAACGCTGATGTGCTCAGGCAGGGTTAAGAGCCCTGACTCAGGAGCGGGGCCGCCAGCATCCCTAACAACCAGATAATATCGGTGACACCACCCCTTGTGATATCAATGACCCAGCATGCCCTCAGTCAATGACGTCACAAGAAGGCGGGTTCACCAGGTGACATCACTGGGTGGCCCCCGCCCCTTAGTTATTAAAGAACAGGATCTGGGGGCCCCCTTGTTAAAGGGGGGCTTTCAGATTCCTATAAGCCCCCTGCTCGCAGACCCCCCCAACCACCGGGCAGGTTTGTGGGGAAGAGGCTCTTTCCTTGAATTATTTTTCCCATCATAGGTGTGAGTGGGGCCCCATGTCAAGTTTTGACTAAGGCCCCTTTCACACGTACGGACCGTATGTCCGCATTTTCATCCGTCCGTTTGCGGATGAAAACGGGACATACATGGGTCCCTATGTGATTATGGGTGTCAGCGGATGAACATCCGCTGACACCCGTAATTTGTCCGCCTCCGCAAAGATCCGCATTTGCGGACGGAAGAAATCCTATTTTTCTTCCGTCTGCCGGATCAGATGAACACGGACATACGGTCCGTGTTCGTCCGATCCCCCATAGGGGAGAGCGGAGGAAACACAGGGCGGTCCCTGCACAGCTGCCAGCTCAGCGGGGATTTTATGGAGGATCCCCGCTGAGCTTTGCGGACACACGGAGCCGATCATTACTGATCCGCTCCGTGTGAAAGGGCCCTAAGGCCTAACAAAGTTAAGAGCCGCCTCTGATGTCACTACGATGAACCAAGAAAAATGAAGTTCAATGCTTCCAAACATGCGTCAACTTGATTCAGAGCATGCATGGTTTTTGGTGCGTCGGAATTGCACACAGACGATCAAAACTTCCTCCAAGAACTTTTCTTGTCGGAAAATTTGAGAACCAGCTCTCAAAATTTTTCTTGGCGGAAATTCCGACAGAAAAATTCCGTTGGAGCCTACACACGGTTCGGAATTTCCGACTAAAAGCTCACATCGGACTTTTCATGTCGGAATTTCCGACTGTGCGTACGCGGCATTAGAATTATAGTAATTTGTTTTGTTTTAAAAAAAGGGACTCAGACCAGTATATTGTAATGTGTAGAGCTTACTTGTTTTATTTTCCACAAGATTAATTATTAATACAAAATATATCTTTCGGCAAACTCAGATTTTCTACAATTTTAGTAAAAATATATCACATTTTTGAAAATTGAGCACCAGCTGAACAGCTTCTTCAGTAAAGCAAAACGAGAGTACTGGCGCACAGCAGCCAATGGCTATCGGTAAAAAGGCTCGTCGGTGAAAGACAATTCCTGATCGCATACTGGGGGTTGGTGGATTTTCTTTTTGAGATCCTTTCTTCATCCAGTGGAACACAAACCTAGTAGGCACACTGGGCTCCAGTTATCATTTCTTCGTATTCTGGTCCATGTACGGTTTGTTTCTTTCCGTGTATTGGTATGGCTGTCCTCGAATTACCAAGATTGCCCGTTTTGTGGTTGGGGGCGAAACACGTTGGTGAACAGGAAGGGGAAGTGGAGTCCTTAACAATGGGGCATTGTTAATTCCTATTGATGCCAACAATGGGGCCTCCTATTATAACTAGAGTTGTCCGATACCCCTTTTTTAAGACCGGGTACAAGTACTGATACTTTTTTTCCAAGTACTCGCCGATACCGATACATTTTTTATGTCATGTGACAGTTTCTCAAAGCACAATACAGATTAGGTGGCACTGATCTGCAGCACTGACGGCTGGCAGGCACTGACAGGTGCCACTGATGGCTGGCTGGCACTGACGGCTGGCTGGGACCGATAGATGGTACTGACGGCTGTCTGGGACCGATAGATGGTACTGACGGCTGTCTGGGACCGATAGATGGTACTGACGGCTGGCTGGGACCGATAGATGGTACTGACGGCTGGCACTGATAGATGGCCCTTATGGGCATTGGGCACTGATAGCTGACATTTATGGGCACTGATGGGCAGGAACTAAAATGCCGTTATGGAAAGCTGCTTGCAACGCCCATCCTAGTACTCCTTGCACTCGGCCGCATAAAAGCAGCAACGCCCATCTTGTTACACCCAGCCCAAACTATATGGGCTGGGTGTAACAAGATGTCCGCTGCTGGCCGAGTGCAGGGTGTACCAATATGGGCGTCAGGATTTGCAAGCACGGAGCGTCACTTCCGTGTCCGAATGTGATGGCTCTGGTCGCCGATCCCGAAGGATGATGCGACTGCGCCCTGCACACTAAACCCCCTGCCAGCTTACCTGCTTGAGGACTCGCTCGACACGCTGCCCTCCGCTCCGCCCGCTGACTTCCCATTCCAGGTATCGGCTAAGGCATCGGGAGCATTTGTGCGAGTACAAGTACTCGCGCAAATGCTAGGTATCGGTATCGCGACAACCCTAATTATAATCAATGATGGGGTATTGTTTATTCCCATGGATGCCAACAATGGTGCTTCCCATTACGTTTTGTGGTTGGGGGGCGAAACACGTTGGTGAACAGGGGAAGTGGAGGAGAGATGGGGAAGCAAGAGGAGCCCAGAAGGCAAAGGAAAAAGCTAAAGGAAAAAGATGTAATAGGTCAATGATCAAACCTTACGATGCCAGGCAACCCAAGGGGTGGTACAATGAGACCTTGATTGGGTCTCTATTGTATTGAAGGAGCCATCCGGGATATAGATCAGAATATTGGAGCCTTCTATGTATGGGGGGGTTAAGACCCAATTAAAAAATGACATGCAAGGGTCTTAAATGGGTCAGAATTTCAAGTCCAAGCTTTACGGGTTTCCTCTGGGTCATTCTTGTTAGTGAAAACCCGGGTCTCCATGGTCATCATCTCTACTTTGGATGACACCCCCCATCTATCTGGATCGATCCAGGTAAGTGCCGGACCAACCTGTAGACACGCTGGGGGGGGGGGGGGGGGGTTTGTGCCATGCTCCCGAAACAAAAAACCCACCAGCTGCCTCTGCCTATGAAGAAGAGGGGGGAGAGAGAACACAGCCCGCACCTCTTCCCAGCTTGTTCCTTCTCTCCTTGCCGCTTCCATAGCTAAGCGGACAGAAGTGGGCATGTCTCTGTCACTACTCCCGTCAGCCTTGTAGTAGAAGGAACTTGAGGTGCCCCCATCTGTACAATATACGCTGCGCCCAGGGCAGCCATCCCTTCTGCCCACCCCTTGTCCCAGCACCAATCGCAATACTTCAATAACCTAAAAAAATTAAAATAAATCTCCCAATTCAACCCAACTTATATAGAGCACTAGGGTTGTCCCGATACCGATACTAGTATCGATATCGGGACCGATGCAAATACCCCCCGATACCGAAATAGAATACTCCCGCCGCCGTTGCGCTGCATCCCGACGCCGTTACGCCGCATCCCCGCTGCCTGGTTAATACGCGCGGGGAACATTACAGCTTTCTTTCGTATAGACACTCCCCCTTGCTCGGGTAAACTGTCCAATCCCGAGCAAGCGGGAGTGTCTATACGCGGCGCGAATCATTACAGCTATTCAAATGAAAGCTGTAATGTTCCCCGCGCGTATTAACCAGTCGGCGGCAGCGGGATGCAGGTAAGGGGGACATGGCTGGATATGGGGGGAGACATGGCTGGATATGGGGGGAGACATGGCTGCATATGCGGGACATGGCTGGATATGGGGGGGGAGACATGGCTGCATAGGGGGGGACATGGCTGGATATGGGGGGAGACATGGCTGGATATGGGGGGAGACATGGCTGCATAGGGGGGGGACATGGCTGCATAGGGGGGGGACATGGCTGGATACATGGCTGGATATGGGGGGAGACATGGCTGGATATGGGGGGAGACATGGCTGCATATGGGGGGGGACATGGCTGCATGGGGGGGAGACATGGCTGCATGGGGGGGACATGTCTGCATGGGGGGGGGGGGACATGGCTGGATATGGGGGGGGACATGGCTGGATATGGGGGGGAGACATGGCTGCATCTGTGGGGGGACATGGCTGCATTTGTGGGGGGACATGGCTGCATTTGGGGACACATTTTAAAAAAAGTATCGGTATTCGGTATCGGCGAGTACTTGAAAAAAAGTATCGGTACTCGTACTCGGTCCTAAAAAAGTGGTATCGGGACAACCCTATAGAGCACCATTTAAGTCTAAAAAAGGGAAGTGTCGGAGTCTGGGGCAAGAAGGGTAACAACAGTAACATGCTCACCTGTGTGAGTTTAATAAGGCCTTCATTGCAAAGGAAACATTTGCAGCCGGAAAAATAACTCTAACCTGTGTGAATTTTCTGGTGTTTTTGAAGGCGCACTTTGTAAATGAAACATTTCCCGCACTCGGCACATACGAAAGGGCGCTCGCCCGTGTGAATTCTCTGGTGTGTATGAAGTGCGTTCTGCTGCCTGAAACTTTTCCCGCAATCCGAACACGAATAGGGGCGCTCGCCCGTATGAATTCTTTGGTGTTGAAGAAGGTTTCCTTTTTCGGTAAAACACTTCCCGCACTCCGAGCAGGAGAAAGGACGCTGGCCCGTGTGAATTTTCTGGTGCGTGAAAAGCGCGCTTTTCTGCTTGAAACTTTTATCGCATTGTGAACACGGAAAAGGGCGCTCCCCAGTGTGAAACGTCTTGTGCTGAAGAAGGTGTCCCTTCTCGGTGAAAGATTTCTCGCACTCTGAACACGAATAGGGACGCACGCCGGTGTGAATTCTCTGGTGTGCAAGAAGGTGTCCTTTCTTGGTGAAACATTTTCCGCACTCCGAACACGAATAAGGCCGCTCGCCGGTGTGAACTCTCTGGTGAATAAGAAGCGCACCTATTCTAAAGAAAGACTTCCCGCAATCTAAACATGGATAAGGGTGCTCATTGGTGTGAATTCTCTGGTGCGTAAGAAGGTGTTCTTCCTTAGTGAAACATTTACCGCACTCCAAGCATGTCAAAGGACGTTCCCCCGTGTGAATTTTCTGGTGTAGAATAAGGTATTGTTTCCGAAAGAAACATTTCCCGCACTCAGAACATGAAAAAGGACGATCACCCAAGGGAATTCTACGCTGTTTAGGTTGAGCTGTGTTATAAGTGTGAGATTTCTCCGAAGATGGTGAGGAACTCTCTCCTGTGTGATCTCCACCACATGAAGAGGTCATAGTATAGGATTGATCAGAAGGTTCCTCAGGATTAGAAGGATTCATTGATCTTAGATGGACATCTGATGTCAAAGTATGGAAAAGATGGTCATTTGAGGTCATAGTATGGGAAAGATGGACATCTGATGTCATAGTGTGGGATAGATAGTCATCTGATGTCATAGTATGGGGTAGATAGTCATCTGATGTCATAGTATGGGGTAGATAGTCATCTGATGTCATAGTATGGGATTTATCAGAAGGATCCTCAGGATTAGAAGGATCCATTGATCCCTCCAGATGGGAAGGTCTGTGATGTGCAGTTGGAATAATGGGATCTTCTCCTGGAGAACATTGTGTGATGTCATCATCTTCTGCCTTGAAATCTGGTGATAAATTTGGATCTCCCTCCGAGGTATTCAGAAGAAATCGTCCATCTGTAAGAAAATAAAAATTAAACATTTTTTTTAGTCTTAAATTCAGAAGTCATATACAGTGGAACCTCGGATTACGAACATAATCTGTTCCAGGAGAATGCTCATAATCCAAAGCACTCGCATATCAAAGCGAGTCTCTCCATCGAAGTCAATGGAAGCGAAAATAATTTGTTCCGCATTGACTTTAATGGGATGCAATACCGCATGTGGCCAGAGGTGGGGGAGCGCTGGAGAGCCTCGGAAACGGATGGAACGGAGTATTTCCGTGTCTTTCCAAGTTTTACAGAACTGCGCCGTTTGGCTCTGGCGCCCCCCACCTCAGGCCAAACGTGGTACTGCACACCGCTTTGGCCTGATTCCTGCTCGTTTTGCGAGACAATACTCACAAACCGAGTTAGAATTTTTTTTAAAATACAGTGCTCGTATTGCGAAACGCTCGTTAACCCGCGTTACTCGCAATCCGAGGTTCCACTGTACTTAATACTCCTAGAAAATAAAAATGTGAAAGGCTTCTGCATTTATACTTACTTATGTCTATAAAGAGAGAAGATTCCTCCATAGACTGCTGATCCACCAACGTCTCTTCTTCTTCCTCTTTAACCTCAACTTTGATGTCTTTCCGTTCTTCAGCCTAAACCCCGAAGATGACCGAACACATTTAGAAACACGAACAAGAGATCACAGAGAAAAACGTCCACTCATAGAAGGATTTTTAAGATTTTTTTGGCCAGTCCCGTCTACCTGATCATTCTCTGTATAGTCCCAGGAACCTCTCTCCTCCATAGACTGCCGATCTCCACTCACCAACCTCTCGTCGTCTTCTTCTTCTTCTTCTTCTTCTTCCTCGAGATCCTCATCTTCGATGTCTTTCCGTTCTTCATTCTAAAGATGACAGAACACATTCTCAAAGAGGAACAAGAGATTACATATGTTCTCTCATAGTTAGCAATACATTGTTAGGTCTACATGGTTAGGGCCCACTCTACCTGATGATGGTGGGGGATGGTGTGACCTTCCTGTGTGGAATCCCGGGAATACAGAGGACGGGGACATCTCTCTGGTGGGTTCCCATTACTGGATCCATCTGTAGGAAACACACACACTGACTGAATACATTGTTTCTATGTGTTTATCAGATGATGGGGGATCTAGGTGGAGCCTCCGTACTGCTCTCTCCTTTACAATAAAGTCTCCTCTTACCCGGTGATGTGAGGGGCGGCTGATTCTCCATCATAACGTCCTTGTAGAGATCCTTGTGTCCTTCTAAATACTCCCACTCCTCACGTTGGATAAATGACTTGGAAAAAACATTGAAAAGACTTGTTTGACCAATAGAAAACCTCCATATACAGAATCCTATATCCACAGTTGACTTAGAGTGGCCATCCTTAAATGGCGGACCGCGGTCCAAACACGGATTGAGTGACGCTCCTGTCCAGACCGTTAGCTCAACGTGCCAGATCCCCGCCGCTCGGCAGTTATTGGTTGCTGGGACAACAGGCGTCCCAACAACCAATGACATTGCGTGTGCGCCCCGTCCCCCACCTTGCTATCTCTCCCAGTGCCAACTCCTGCCTGCCCGTGTAATGCCACATGTGAGCTGCGCTCCCTTCAGTTGGGTCTTGGCACAGCTTCCCCCTTCTGCAGCTCGCAACCTCTGCTGGCTCCTGCTCCCTGCCTGTCCTTAAAGTATGGTGTGTGTACTCCAAAGAGATTTACAGGGGCACGCCCAATGGCCACATTTTATGTTAAAGCGGGAGTTCACCCGCTTCCGACGGTCGCGTACATCGCGTCACGAGTAGCCGAACGTCGGTGCGGCTCTATACGGCGCCTGCACACCAACGTTCGGCTACTTGTGACGCGATGTATGCGACCGTCAGAAGCCTGTCAATCAAATAGGAACGCCCAGTCCCACAGCCCATACCCGGAAGCGGCGGAGAAGATGCATCTCTAAAATGGTAAGTACGGCTTCGATTGTAAAAAAAACACCCGATTCCCCTTGACAAAACGAGCCTCAATCTAAGGTTAAAAAAAAGTTTTTTGGGTGAACCTCTACTTTAAGGGGGCACTCTGTTGGGGACACCTGATGTAAAGAAGGCACTTTGATGGGGGCATCTGATTTAAAGGGGCACTCTGGTGGGTGCACCTGATGTAAAGGGGGAGCTCTTATGTGAGCGGCGGCTGATTCTCCATCATGACGTCCTTGTAGAGATCCTTGTGTCCTTCTAAATACTCCCACTCCTCCATGGAGAAATAGACAGTGACATCCTGACACCTTATAGGAACCTGACACACACAATGATACAGTCACCATCCAGACACATCCCTTGTCTGTTACTGGATAATGTCCCAGAATTCCCGGCACCGCTCACCTCTCCTGTCAGCAGCTCCATCATCTTCTTGGTGACTTCTAGAATCTTCTCCATGTTGTGTCTCTCAGGTTTTAGGGAGTCACATGGAGGCACTGTGATGGTCATATGATCACCTGACTTCACAAGAGGAAATCTCTGTATTGGAGAACCAATAGGAATATCATGTTAGAATCCCAGAATCCTCCTCACCTCTCCGGTCAGGTCTGTGTTTTATTAATAGAGATAAGAGTGATGTCATGTGACCTCCCAGAATCCTCCTCACCTCTCCGGTCAGGTCTGTGTATTATTAATAGAGATAATAGTGATGTCATGTGACCTCCCAGAATCCTCCTCGCCTCCCCGGTCAGGTCTGTGTTTTATTAATAAAGATAAGAGTGATGTCATGTGACCTCCCAGAATCCTCCTCACCTCTCCGGTCAGCAGGTAGATGATCTCCAGGGTGAGGTCCAATATCCTCTCAGTCACTTGGCGTTGGTCTTTGTCCATGCCTATTGATTTGGTCGTGTGATCTGAACAGGACGTTCCTCTCTGTCAATGAATAACTGGTCATTATCTGCACTTGACATTTATGCTGACATGAAGAATGTTTGCATAACAATCCTCTATGGCTATCAAAAGTCTCTAAACTGCAGATGCAACAGTTTTTTGTGAGGAGGGAACCACTGTGCCCCCCCCACCTATCCAATCTAAAAGAGTTGAGGGGTGGGACACAGAAATCTTTTTTGTACTGTAGGAATGTTCATGTCTTCAGCTGCCGTGATTAGAAATTGTACTTCTTCCCCATATCCCGATCCAGAGAAGACATGGTGTCCATTATGTCACAGTGATGAGAGCCAACAACCCCAGAGACAGATGGATAAATGGCTCTATAATTATGATGTATCCGGGGTCTATAAACCAGAGGCTCTGGATGGACAGTTGGATAAATGGCTCTATATTTAGGATGTATCTGGTCTATAAACCAGAGGCTCTGGATAGACAGTTGAATAAAGCTACCTACCTACCTTCCACCCTTCATCCTTCTTTTCTTCTAAAGTTCTCCCAAATAAATCCAAGAAAAGAAGTGTATTGTGTGGACATTGAAATTCTTCAGACTCTCCTTTCACCCTGGACAGCGAGAACATAGAGGTAACGTGCCACACAAAATATAACCAGCAGCTCGTGCGGCGGAAGTGCTACATATATTTAGGATGGATCCGGTCTATAAACCAGAGGCTCTGGATGGACAGTTGGATAAATGGCTCTATATTTAGGATGGATCCGGTCTATAAACCAGAGGCTCTGGATGGACAGTTGGATAAATGGTTCTATATTAAGGTGACCAGATATTTCAAATGAAATCCGGGGACATATTTTTTTTTACTAGTAATGGCGGCAATCAGCAACTCTCTGCCCTTGCGGCCCGCATCACAGCCTGTCAACTCTTACTCTCCAGGCCCCCCGGCTACTACTGGGTGGGGTTCGGAGGAAGATCACTCCGCCAGGGAAGGCAAGGAGATAAGCAGGCAGGTGGCTGGCCGAGACTTGAGCCAAGGCAGAAGAACATGCGAGTAGAGCTGAATGGGCATGCACCCGAAACTAAAGAAATATTCCCTCCGCTCCAACCAGCACATGATCATCAGAAAGAGGGAAAAGATAATGGAAAAAAATACCCCCCCCTAAGCTAGGAGGTGTGCAATTCAGATTTTTTTTTTTTTATTCTGCACTGACTGTCTTTGAAATAGCCCCAGCCCCTGTTCAAATGCAATGCGGGGACAAAAAAACGGGGACATACTTGGTCCGGGGACAGTGTCCTCAATCCGGGGACTGTCCCCTGAAACCGGGGATGTCTGGTCACCCTACCCTATATGCAGAGTTAATCTAAGCATATATTGCCATAAAACTCTAAATATACAGTATATACTAAAGGGGTGTTACTGGGTGTAAATAGAAGATAAGATCTTATTACCTCCTCTGCTGCCAACTCCAGCAATGTCTCCTCTCTACTTCCTCCCGACTCACCTCTCACCTGGATCTTCCTCTTTATACTCTTTCATCACTTCCTGTCTGTATCTGACATCACTTCCTGTCGTTGCGTTCCACTGGCAATACGTGAGATCACCTCCTTGTGTTGAATATAAATACTGCAGTCTACGTTCCACCGTTTTGCCCTCGGCCTCGTGGTCCATTCTTATATCTGGTTACATCGATGATTACACACACGGGGCCAGATTCACGTAGCTCAGCGGATCTATAGATCCGCTCGATCTACGTGAATTAAGATCCGCTGCCGTAAGTTTAGGAGGCAAGTGGCTAATTCACAAACCACTTACCTCCAAACTTGCGATGGCGGATCCTAAATCCCCCAGCAGAATTCAAATTCCGCGGCTAGGGGAGTGTCATATTTAAATCAGGCGCGTTCCCGCGCCGATTTAAATGCGCAGGCGCCGTCCACGAAATTTCCCGGCGTGCATTGCTCCCACTGACGTCGCTAGGACGTCAGTGGTTGCGACGCGTACGTAAACTACGTAGTTCCGACGCGTACTTAAACTACGTAGTTCCGTATTCGAGAACGACTTACGGAAACTACGTAAAAAAAATCAAATTCGACGCGGGAACGACGGCCATACTTAACATTGGCTGCGCCTGCTTTTAGAAAGGGTAAGTATACGACGGTACCGCGCTACGGAAACGACGTAAGAACACAGCGTCGGGTCCGTGTACGTTCGTGAATTTGCGTATCTCGCTGATTTACATATTATTCAGTGTAAATCAGCGGGAACGCCCCTGGCGCCATTTTTAATTTAAAAAAAAGATCCGACAGTGTAACACAGTTACACCTGTCAGATCTTCGCCCTATCTATGCGTAACTGCTTCTATGAATCAGGCGCATAGATAGGACCTGTCTAAGTCAGAGATACGATGGTGTATCTGTAGATACACCGTCGTATCTCTTTGTGAATCTGGCCCACAGAATAAACCTCACATTAAATGTAGACAATAAAACAAGGAAAAGAAAAACAACAATTTGATCGAGATTTAATATGAATATATATATATATATATATATATATATATATATATATATATATATATATATATATATATACACATACATACATACATATTAAATCTCGATCAAATTGTTGTTTTTCTTTTCCTTGTTTTATTGTCTACATTTAATGTGAGGTTTATTCTGTGTGTGTAATCATCGATGTAACCTGGTTATATATATATATAAATATAAAATTATGTTTAAAAAATTTAAAATTATGGAAAGAAAATCAAACTGAAAATTGAAATACAACATAATAGGCTTTATTACAAGTAGAAGGATCTGTATTTTAGCTGTATGTGACTGGAATCGTCAAATCTCATTGGACTTTAATGCGGATACATATTTTATCTTAGTACTACCACCAGACCTGACCACCATTTTAACCACTTCTCGTCCTTAGGGCGTACCCATTCGTCCTCGGATGGCAAGGGTGATATCTCGGTCATGGCAGCAGATCGAGGTATATCTTTTTAGAGCCAGAGATTTCCTACAATGGAAATGTGATCCAAGTGGCTACACAGCCGCCCGGTCACTTTTACAGCCTCCCGCCGCCTTACCAACCTCTCCCGTCCCACCAGGGAGCCGGGTACCGATGCATCAGGTGCAGTATACAGAATGATAGGGTCTTCCTCCCCCTCTGTGAGGTCAGAAACGGGAAACTACCAAGATTTAGTCACTTCCTGTTTCATTTTGTTTGTTTACAAGCCGTTACCGGCTTGTAAACATTAGTGTTGAGCGGAATACGCCATATTCGATTTCGCGATATATCACGAATATATAGCCGAATATTCGAGAAATATTCGCTAAAATCGAATATTCGTGATATTTCATCCAAATGAAATTTTTGCAAAATTTCGCTATTGCGAATGCGAAAATAATTGCGAAATTTCGACAAGTGCGGTAGGAAATCTCTGATTGGATCATGCTGAAATCGAATATTCGTGATATATTATCGAATTTTCGCAAATGCGAATGCGAAAATGATTGCGGAATTTCGACAACTGTGGTAGGAGAACTCTGATTGGCTCTGATGCAAAAGAAGGGCGGAGAAAATAATCGCGCAATATTCCTATTGCCGAATATTCGGCAATATAAAATGATCGCTTCAGCTACTCGGCCCAAGGTCTCTAATCATACCAGCAATGCTTTTAGACGTCGATGGAGATCTCTAGGATGTGATCTGTTCTAAAAATAAAATTGAAAAAATCCGAATATTCGGAATAGCGAATATTGACCGCGAAATTCGAAACATTCGCGAATACTCGAATATGCCATATTCGAGCCGAATATTCGCAATGCGAATATTCGTGAGCAACACTAGTAAACATATTTCTTGCCCGTGAAGTAATACAATTGTGTAAGTTTTGTCACAATTCATCCTTTGTTGCCCGATGTATTGTCGTTATTCTTAAGCCTCATACACGCGGGCCAGAATCTCATCAGGAAAAAAACATTGTTTTTCCTGACGAGATTCTTGGCAACAATCTCTTGCCGCCCGAGTGTACACACACTTATTTCAAAAGGACCGCGATTCTCTTGAAAGGCAAGAACGCGGTGACATCATCTCGTACGACGAGCATGCGCTCATCACATTCAATGCCTTCGCCGCCATCTTGCTGCACCCTACCTATGCCTAGGAAGCTACCGCGCAGGCGTCAAAGTCATATCGGGCATGCGCGGGTTTCCACGGCGACAGGTAAGTATACAGACGCTCGGGTTTCTCGTTGGGAAACAGGCCGACAAGATTTACAGACGAAAAAATAGAGAGCTGGATCTCTATTTTTCTCGTCGAGATTCTGGTCAAACCTCAAAGCCTCGTACACACGCTCGGTTTACTCGGCAAGAAAGCTCTGCCAGCAGTTTTCTTGTTGGTTCTTGCAGAGAAAACCAAGCGTGTGTACGAGGCTTGAGCGTGATACCTACCTTTATTGCCCACTTGCTGTATCAATTGCCGATGTTTTCACCACATGTTGGGCAATTTCTAAGGCACCATCTGTGTGAAACCAACCCAGCACTGGTAACCACTTCCAAATGACAGCCGGACGATGGACATCATCAGGGCTGCTGTTAGAAATCACGGGGGACTACCTGGCAGGGCCTCCCCCCACCTGAATATATCAAAACAATATTTTTTACCAAAAATACATTCAAATCATTATTAGTTGGCAAAAACATAAAGTATAACCCATGTGAATTAGCCCTTAATATTTTTTATTGTATTTTTTACAAATTGTTTTAATTCCATTTTATAATTTTTTTAAACAATTTTTTATTACAATTGTTAAAAATATATATTTTTTTACAATTTATCATTTATATTTTTTTATATAGTTTTTATCTCACCAAGGGGAGCCTTGGTGAGATATCAGGGGTCTAAACAGACATCTCACATTTGAGACTTCTTCAATTCCTTTCTCTGTAGCCTCAGCTGCACTAAAGATGAATGTACAGGAGACAGAGGCTTCTCTCCATTCATAAACTGAAGCATAGTAAACAAAGTTACCCTTTCTGATGATCATGTGCTGGTCAGAGCGGAGGAAATATTTCTTCATTTTCGGGTGCCCATTCAGCTTCGCTTGCACGTTCTTCTGCCTTGGCTCAAGTCCCGGCCAGCCGCCTGCCTGTTTATCTCCTTGCCTTCCCTGGCTGGGTGACCTTCCTCCGCTCCGCACCCAGTAGTAGCCGGGGGCCCGGAGAGTAAGACTTGACAGGCAGTGAGGCGGGTGGCGGCGGCAGGCAGAGAGTCGCTGATTGCCGCCATTACTAGTAAAACAAACAAAAAAAAGATGTCCCCGGATTTCATTTTAAAAATCTGGTCACCTTATCCTGTGTGCCCGGGCCCCCTACAGGAGGACTGGTGGTCCCCCCCCCCCCCTATTAGCAGCCCTGGACATCATACGACGTTGTGGGAAGAAGCACCAATCGCGGGGGCCACACGATCGGTCACCGGACACAGGCGATGGTTTATCAGAGTACCGGCAGGCTGCGCGTACCATGTGACCACCATGACGAATCACAGCAGGCCACAGCACCAATCGCGGGGCCACATAATCGGTCACCGGCGATGGTTTATCAGAGTACCGACTGGCTGCGCGTACCATGTGACCACCATGACGAATCACAACAGGCCACAGCACCAATCGCGGGGTCACACGATCGGTCAACCGGACACAGGCGATGGTTTATCAGAGTACCGGCTCGCTGCGCGTACCATGTGACCACCATGACGAATCACAGCAGGCCACATGACGGCTGAACAAAATGGCTGGTTTCCTTTCATGCCATCCATTGTGTAAAGGTGGGCACCGCTGTGTGCCCGGACCCCCTACAGGAGGACTGGTGGTCCCCCCCTATCAGCGGCCCTTGACATCCTACGATGTCATGTGAGGAAGCACCAATCGTGGGGCCACGCGATCGGTCACAAGATACAGGCGATGGCTGATCAGAGTGCCGGATCGCTGCGCGTACCATGTGACCACAATGACGAATCACAGCAGGTCAACATGACGATTGAACAAAATGGCTGGCTTCCTTTCATGCCATCCATTGTGTAGCTAGCTGTGATTGGTCAATTTTGATCACATGGTACAGACAGGGCCAATCACAGCCCACCTGTACCATGTGATTAACCTTGTCTAATCTCAACAAAACAGACTGAATGATTCCGTTTTATTCGGTAAAAAGGCTTGTTTATACGAATGTAATTCACTGCTATAAGCAATCATAATGTGTAAAAAAAATAAATCCTGATCACTTCCCCACAGTAGTACAATGTTACTATGGTAACAATATACTGCTCTGGTCATAGTGTGTTATAAAACAATATGTAAAAAGAAAAGAAAATGTATTTTTATTTTTTTATAAAAATAATTAAAAAAATGAATAAATAAAAATAAAAAAATAAAATCCTGATCACTTCCCCACAGTAGTACAATATACTGATATAGAAAAGAAATTACCGTGCTAAGTAAAACACTAATATGAAGCTGCAACTAAAAAGTGATATACACACCAAACAGACAATAGAAAAAATGTAGTTGCGCTAAAATAAAAAACTAAATAAAAACGACACAAAACGTCAGCACGTCTCCTCTCCCGACGCGCGTTTCGTCACACAAATGACGTCGTCTGGGGACGAACTACAGAAGAATTTATTTCAATTGTGCTTTATCTTTGGACTTCACTGAACACATGATTCACACACAGCTGTTATTGTTTCATACAATTTTGTCACTTGTTATAGTTTACCGTATTTGTTATAGTTTACCGTATTTATCTTCCTATAACGCGCCCCGGCGTTTATCGCGCACCCCCAACCTAGAAGAAAAATTCCTGGAAAAAAATAAATACTTACAGTTTGGATGCCCCTCGTCGGTGTCTTGCCCGGCGTCCATCGGCGGCCTTGTCCGGTCCGGCGTTCTTCTGCGGCCATCGTGGTGTCCTCCCCGTTCTGTTCTTCAGCCGATCCCCGCTTCCCGCGCTGTGTTTGAACCACTCCGCCGCCATATACCGAGCGCAGTACACTCGGGTATACTCGGCTCCTCTCGCGTAAAGGACATACAGGACGCACAGGAGGTGACCGCGAGAGGAGCCGAGCCTGCCCGAGTATACTGAGCTCGGTATATGTCGGCGCAGTGGTTCAAACACGGCGCAGGAAGTGGGTATCGGCGTATATCGCGCACCGACGATTTTGCCCTGATTTTAAGGGCAAAAAAGTGTGCGGTATACGCCGATAAATACGGTATATAGTTTTTTATTTTAGCGCAACTACATTTTTTCTATTCTCTAGTACAATATACTGCTCTGGTCATAGTGAGTTAAAAAAAGATTGCAAAAAAAAATGTATTACATTTTTTTTTATATAAAAAAATGTATAAATTAAAATAAAAAAAATAAAAACATTTATTATTATTATACAGATTTATATAACGCCAACAGGTTAGGCAGCGCTTAACAATATAGAAGGGAGACAGTACAATTACGATACAATAAAATACAAGAAGGGACCGCCTCGTAAGAATATATTTTTGTGACTTTTTTTATTTCTTAATTTTCTGAAAATTGTGGAAAAAAAATGACAACATCAAAAAAAAAGTGACTTTTTTTATTTCTTCATTTTCCGAAAAATCGTGGCAAAAAATGACAACATCAAAAAAAAAATATATATATATATATATATATATATCAGACTGTCTACTTTCCAAAAAGGAGGTCATTAGGGGGGGCGGAGTTTGTACTGTCCTGGCATTTTCAGCCCTCAAGAAACATCAGTACATCGGGATTGATCAATTTTCAGATATACACCAAAAGTATTGGGACGCCTGCCTTTACACGCACATGAACGTTAATGGCATCCCAGTCTTGGTCCTTGAGGTTCAATATTGAGTTGGCCCCGCCCTTTGCGGCTATAACAGCTTCAACTCTTCTGGGAAGGCCTTCCACAAGGTTCAGGAGGGTGTCTATGGGAATGTTTGACCACTCTTTCCAGAAGCGCGTTTGTGAGGTCAGGCACTGATGTTGGACGAGAAGGCCTGGCTCGCAGTCTGCGCTCTAATTCATCCCAAAAGGTGTTCTGTCGGGTTGAGGTCAGGACTCTGTGCAGGCCAAGTCAAGTTCCTCCACCCCAAACTCGCTCATCCATGTCTTTATGGACCTTGCTTTGTGTACTGGTCCAAATCATTTGGTAGAGGGGGGATTATGGTGTGGGGTTTGTTTTTCAGGGGTTGGGCTTGTCCCCTCAGGGGTTGGGCTTGTTCCTTTAGGGGTTGGGCTTGGCCCCTCAGGGGTTGGGCTTGGCCCCTTAGTTCCAGTGAAGGGAACTCTTAAGGCATCAGCATACCAAGACATTTTGGACTATTTCACGCTCCCAACTTTATGGGAACAGTTTGGGGACGGCCCCTTCCTGTTCCAACATGACTGCCCACCAGTGCACACAGCAAGGTCCACAATGTCTTGGTAGGCTGACGCTAATCTAATTTTGTAAATTAGAAATCCGGAAATTCGAAAATTAGTACATTCGGAATTTTTTCGAATTTACGAATACAAGTGGAACCTCGGATTGCGAGTAACGCGGTTAACGAGCGTTTCTCAATAAGAGCGCTGTGTATTTTTAAAGATACTGGGGTAGATTCAGAGAGAAGATACAACGGCGTATCGCCGTCGTATGTCTGAGTCTGGCCGGTCGTATCTATGCGCCTGATTCATAGAATCAGTTACGCATAGATTTCCCTAGGATCCGACCGGCTTAAGTGTCTTACACCGTCGTATCTTAGGCTGCATATTTACGCTGGCCACTAGGTGGCGCTTCCATAGATTTACGCAAGTAATATGCAAATGAGCTAGATACGCCGATACAGAAACGTACGTCCGGCCGGCGCAATTTTTTTTTACGTCTTTTACGTTTGGCTTTTTTTGGCGTATAGTTACCCCTGCTATATGAGGCGTATCCTATGTTAAGTATGGACGTCGTTCCCGCGTCGAGTTTTGAAAATTTTACGTCGTTTGCGTAAGTCGTTGGCGAATAGGGCTGGACGTCATTTACGTTCACGTCGAAAGCAATGACGATTTGCGGCGTAATTTCGAGCATGCGCACTGGGATTTTTTCACGTAAAAAACGTCAAATACGCGGGGGTCACAGTTAATATACATAAAACTCGCCTACATCATCCACATTTGAATTAGGCGGGCTTACGCCGACACAGATACGTTACGCCGCCGTAACTAAGGGCGCAAGTTGTATTTGAATACAGAACTTGCGCCCTAAATTACGGCGGCGTAACGTATCTGAGATACGTTACGCCGGGCGGACAGATAGACCGCTCTCCGGCGCCCCCACCTCGCCTCTGGCCACATGCGGTATTGCACACCATTGAAGTCAATGCAGAGCGAATTATTTTCGTTTCCATTGACTTCAATGGGGGAACTCGCTTTGATATGCGAGTGCTTTGGATTACGAGCATTCACCTGGAACGGATTATCCTCGTAATTCGAGGTTCCACTGTATGTCGGAATTCGTTAAAAAACTCAGTCGGAAAGAAAGGAATTGCACACGTCTATAAAACATCTCCCGCACTCTGAAGACACTGAGGGGGCTTTGCGGCGTGTACTTTCAGGTGTTTAAAAAGCGAGTATTTCTCGAAGAAAGTTTTCCCGCACTCCGAGCATGAATACGGACGCTCGCCCTTGTGAATTCTCTGGTGTCTAAGAAAGTTTCTTTTGTCGGTAAAACTTCTTCCGCACTCTGAACAGGAAAAGGGACGCTCGCCCGTGTGAATTCTCTGATGCCTAACAAGGTCTACTTTCAGGGTGAAACACTTCCCGCACTCTGAACACGAATGAGGACGCTCGCCCGTGTGAGTTTTCTGATGCTTAACGATGTATGCTTTGCTAGTGAAACATCTCCCGCACTCTAAACATGAATAGGGACGCTCGCCCGTGTGAGTTCTCTGGTGCCCGAGAAGGTTTACTTTGTTAGTAAAACATTTCCCGCACTCTGCACACGAAAAAGGCTGCTCCCCTGTGTGAGTTCTCTGGTGTGCAATAAGCTTTTCTTTTTTATCGAAAGATTGTCCGCACTCTGAACATAAATAAGGACGCTCGCCTGTATGAATTCTCTGGTGTTTAAGAAGGTCCCCTTTCTTAATGAAACCTTTCCCGCACTCTGAACAGGAATGAGGACGCTCGCCTGTATGAATTCTCTGGTGTTTAAAAAGGTCCCCTTTCTTAATGAAACCCTTCCCGCACTCTGAACAGGAATGAGGCCGCTCCCCTGTGTGAATTTTCTGGTGTAGAACAAGGTTTCCTCTGTCAATGAAGCCTTTCCCGCACTCTGAACAGGAAAAAGGGCGCTCGCCTGTGTGAACTCTCTGGTGTACAACAAGGCTGCCTCTGTCAATGAAGCCTTTTCCGCACTCTGAACAGGAAAAAGGGCGCTCGCCTGTGTGACCCCTCTGGTGCACAAGGAGGGTGATTTTCTGTGCGAAACATTTCCCGCACTCTAAACAGGAAAAAGGGCGCTCACCTGTGTGACTTCTCTGGTGTGTAAGAAGGGAGATTTTCTGTGTAAAACCTTTCCCGCACTCTAAACAAGAAAAAGGACGTTCGCCCGTGTGACTCCTCTGGTGTGTTACAAGGAAGGCTTTCTGTGTAAAACTTTTCCCACACTCTGAACAGGAATACGGACAATCGCCAGAGTGAGTTCTCTGGTGATTAACCAGGTAAATCTTCTTCGCAAAACGCTTCCCACACTCCGAACAGGAAAAGGGAAAATCACCAGTGTGAATTTTCTGGTGACTAACCAGGTAAGTCTTCCTAGCAAAACTTTTCCCGCACTCGGAACAGGAAAACGGACAATCACCCGTGTGAATTTTCTGGTGATTATCGAGGTAAACTTTCTTAGCAAAACTTCTCCCGCACTCTGAACAGGAGAATGGACGATCGCTAATGTGAATTCTCTGGTGATTAACCAGGTAAGCCTTCTTAGCGAAATGTTTTCCACACTCTGAACATGAAAAAACATGTTCATTGTGAGAACTTGGGCAGATATCTGAAGTCATAGTATGGGATGGATGGACATCCGATGTCATAGTGTGGGATAGATGGACATCTGAGGTCATAGTATGGGATAGATGGACATCTGATGTCATAGTAGGGGATAGATGGTCATTTGATGTCATAGTACGGGATTTATCAGAAGGTTCCTCGGGATTAGAAGGTTTCATTGATCTTAGATGGACATCTGAGGTCATAGTATGGGATAGATGGACATCTGAGGTCATAGTATGGGATTTATCAGAAGGTTCCTCAGGATTAGAAGGATCCATTGGTCTTAGATGGACATCTGAAGTCATAGTATAGGATTTATCAGAAGGTTCCTCGGGATTAGAAGGTTTCATTGATCTTAGATGGACATCCGATGTCATAGTATGGGATAGATGGACATCTGAGGTCATAATTTGTGATTTATCAGAAGATTCCTCGAGATTAGAAGGACCCATTGATCTTAGATGGACATCTGAGGTCATAGTATGAGAATTATCAGAAGGTTCCTCAGGATTAGAAGGATTCATTGATCTTAGATGGACATCCAAGGTCATATTATGGGATTCATCAGAAGATTCCTCAGAATTAGAAGGTTTCATTGATCTTAGATGGACATCTGATGTCATAGTATGGGATTTATCAGAAGATTCCTCGGGATTAGAAGGATCAATTGATCTTAGATGGACATATGAAGTCATAGTTTGTGATTTATCAGAAGATTCCACATGATTAGAAGGTTTCATTGATCTTAGATGGACATCTGATGTCATAGTATGGGGTTGATCAGAAGGTTCCTCAAGTTTCAAAGGACCCATTGATCTTAGATGGACATCTGATGTCATAGTATGGGATTGATCAGAAGGTTCCTCAAGTTTCAAAGGACCCATTGATCTTAGATGGACATCTGATGTCATAGTATGGGATAGATGGACATCTGAAGTCATAGAATGGGATATATGAGAAGGTTCCTCAGGATTAGAAGGACCCATTGATCTTAGATGGACATCTGAGGTCATAGTGTGGGATTTATCAGAAGGTTCCTCAGGATTAGAAGGACCCATTGATCTTAGATGGACATCTGAATTCATAGTATGGGATTTATGAGAAGGTTGCTCAGGATTAGAAGGACCCATTGATCTTAGATGGACATCTGAAGTCATAGAATGGGATATATGAGAAGGTTCCTCAGGATTAGAAGGACCCATTGATCTTAGATGAACATCTGATGTCATAGTATGGGATAGATGGACATCTGAAGTCATAGAATGGGATATATGAGATGGTTCCTCAGGATTAGAAGGACCCATTGATCTTAGATGAACATCTGAAGTCATAGTATGGGGTTTATCAGAGGATTCCTCAGGATTAGAAGGATCCATACATTTTTAATTCAAGTATTACTTTTGGAGAATATTGGGCAACGTCACTGTCTTCTGCAGTCCAATCTGGAGATACAATAAGATAACTCTCTGACGTATTTAACTTCCAAGAGTCCATCTGTTGGAACACAAATTTTGAATATATGTTACGTTTGTCTTTTACGTCTTCCATTCAGGAGTCGTGTATATCAGTACAGCATTCAGAACTTTCTCCGAGCTCCGACACTGAATTAGATAAAATCAGAATAATATAATTAAGATATAACTAAGCACACATTACAAAAGAACTCTAATATACATTATATTATGTGCGTAGCAGTACCGTATTTTCCGGCGTATAAGACGACCTTTTAAGCTTAAAAATATCCCCCAAAAATCGGGGGGTCGTCTTATATGCCGGGTATTATACCTGTATGCAGAGTCAGTCTGCGGGCGTCCATTGCTCAAAAGCCGCGCCTCCTCTGTTCAAAAGCTGTGCCTCCTCCTTGTCCTGTTCCGTGATAGGCGGAACTCTCAGTTTCCCAGCAGAGCCTGTGTTCAGCGTTCCGCCTATCACGGATGTCGTCTCGTTCGTGGCCGAGGACATCCGTGATAGGCGGAACACTGAACACAGGCTCTGCTGGGAAACTGAGTGTTCCGCCTATCACGGAACAGGAAGAGGAGGAGGCGCGGCTTTTGAACAATGGACGCCTGCAGTCTGACTCTGCATGACAAGGGATAAGGTATGGAGATCAGCAAAGTGAGGCATGTAATGGGCACAGTGAGGTGAGGCATGTAATGGGCACAGTGAGGTGAGGCATGTAATGGGCACAGTGAGGTAAGGCATGCAATGGGCACAGTGAGGTGAGGCATGTAATGGGCACAGTGAGGTGAGGCATGTAATGGGCACAGTGAGGTGAGCCATGTAATGGGCACAGTGAGGTGAGCCATGTAATGGGCACAGTGAAGTGAGGCATGTAATTGGCACAGTGAGGTGAGGCATGTAATTGGCACAGTGAGGTGAGGCATGTAATGGGCACGGTTAGGCATGTAATGGGCATAGTGAGGTGAGGCATGTAATGGGCACAGTGAGGTGAGGCATGTAATTGGCACAGTGAGGTGAGGCATGTAATGGGCACAGTGAGGTGAGGCACGTAATGGGCACAGTGAGGTGAGGCATGTAATGGGCACAGTGAGGTGAGGCACGTAATGGGCACCGTGAGGTGAGGCATGTAATGGGCACGGTGAGGAATGTAATTGGCACCGTGAGGTGAGGCATGTAATGGGCACAGTGAGGTAAGGCATGTAATGGGCACAGTGAGGTGAGGCATGTAATGGGCACAGTGAGGTAAGGCATGTAATTGGCACTAGTCGGAAGGGGGGTAGTCTTATACGGCGAGTATATCCCAAAACCAACCTTTTAGCTGGAAAATAAGGGGGTCGCTTTATACGCCGGCAAATACGGTAAGTATTGTAAATAGAAGACGTCACAGTGACTATGGAGGAAGAGGACGGACATGACGGGGTTACTGGGTGTAAATATAATATAATATCTTATTACCTGCTCTGCGTCATCCAGCTATGTTTGCTCTCCATTCTCTCCCCCGGGTTTTCCTGTCTTTATAACTTCCTGTCTTTGTGTGACATCACTTCCTGTTCTTACTCTACATCACTTCCTGTCTGAGCGGGAAACACGGTAAGTGATATCGCCATCTTGTGATGATTTTCTTAACTGCACCCTACGTTCCGTTTTAATATTTTCCCTGCGTCCTTGTAGTTCATTCTTCCGTTACATGAATGTACGGAGAAGAAGCAGACCTCCCATTAACCCTATCAAAGAATGATGACGAGGTGTGGCCCAGATTCTCAAAGGGCTTACGACGGCGCAACGCCATGTACGCCGTCGTAAGTCCTAATCTGGGCCGTCGTATCTATGCGACTGATTCTTAGAATCAGTTACGCATAGATATCCATTAGATCCGACAGGCTTAAGACTCTTACGCCGTCGGATCTTAACTGCAATTTTTTTTTGTCCGCTAGGTGTCGTCTCCGTCGTTTTCCCCGTCGAGTATGCAAATTAGCTAGATACGCGAATTCCCTTAGTATAGGATTTATCAGAAGGTTCCTCAGGATTAGAAGGTTTCATTGATCTTAGATGGACATCTGAGGTCATAGTATGGGATAGATGGACATCTGAGGTGATAGTATGGGATAGATGGACATCTGATGTCATAGTATGGGATAGATGGACATCTGATGTCATAGTATGGGATTTATCAGAAGATTCCTCGGGATTAGAAGGATCAATTGATCTTAGATGGACATATGAAGTCATAGTTTGTGATTTATCAGAAGATTCCACATGATTAGAAGGTTTCATTGATCTTAGATGGACATCTGAAGTCATAGTATGGGATTTATCAGAAGATTCCTCGGGATTTGAAGGACCCATTGATCTTAGATGGACATCTGATGTCATAGTATGGGATATATCAGAAGATTCCTCGGGATTTGAAGGACCCATTGATCTTAGATGGACATCTGAAGTCATAGTATGGGATTTATCAGAAGATTCCTCGGGATCGACGCGCGGTCGACGCAGTGAAGTTACGACGTTTAAGTTAGGTTTGCGCGGCGTAAAGTTGCCCCTGCTATATGAGGGGCAACCAATGTTAAGTACGGCCGTCGTTCCCGCGACGAAATTTATAAATTTACGTCGTTTGCGTAAGTCGTCCGTGAATGGGGCTGGACGCCATTTACGTTCACGTCGAAACCAATGACGTCCTTGCGACGTCATTTGGAGCAATGCACCCTGGGATATTTTTTACGGACGGCGCATGCGCAGTACGTTCAGCGCGGGAACGCGCTTAATTTAAATGCTCCACGCCCCCTACCCGGCTAATTTGAATTAGGCGGGCTTGCGCCGGGTCATTTACGCTACGCCGCCGCAACTTTACAGGCAAGTTCTTTGAGAATAAAGCACTTGCCTGTAAAACTTGCGGCGGCGTAACGTAAATGAGATACGTTACGCCCGCCCAGTTTTGCGCAATTGTACGAGAATCTGGCCCGTGTAAGTTTAAGGACAAGTAAGGTGTTCAGTCTCATGGGTATTTCTCATTTTCAAGACCAGTAAATGTCACCTTATCAAGGGTAGTTTCACGAAAAATGCCAGTTCGTTGGAGTGGTAAAAACACGTAGTTGAGCAAAGAAAATAGGAAAAATAGGTAGAAACAAAGAGGAAAAGGACCAGACAATAAAAAGGGAGGCCAGGGGTTGCACTAGGAACGGGGAAGGGTGGGTTTGGGGGATCCCGTGAGATCCAGCCAGCAGTAATGTCCCTCAAGCTCAGGTGTAGTCAATTATGGCCCTCCAGCTGTGGTGAAACTACAAATCCCATCATGCCTCTGCCTCTAGGAGTCATGCCTGTGCTTGTCAGGGTCTTGCAATGTCTCATGGGACTTGTAGTTCCAAAATGGCCTGGAGGGCCGAGGTTGCCTACCTCTGCTCTCAGTTACAATGCGAGAAGGTCTACGTCTAGACGCATGTGATCATTGTAGTACAGCCATGGGCTCTAGACCCTCAAATATTTTGCATGAGTATCATTACGTTCCATACGGAGGTCAGCGTTTCGGGTACCATGGTCCTCATAAGCCTCTATTTGACCTCAGAAAATGTTGTGATGGACATCTCCAGGCTTTAGCTAAGGTCTGCCAGGCTGCCAAGAACACAAATACCACCATCTGACTCTGAGGTTTATTTCGGTGTGGTAAAGGTCACCAATGATGGGTCACTATTCTTTCCACTGACACCAATGATGGGACACTATTCTTCCCACTGACACCAATGATGGGTCACTATTCTTTGCACTGACACCAATGATGGGTCACTATTCTTTCCACTGACACCAATGATGGGACACTATTTTTTCCACTGACACCAATGATGGGACACTATTCTTCCCACTGACACCAATGATGGGTCACTATTCTTTCCACTGACACCAATGATGGGACACTATTCTTTGCACTGACACCAATGATGGGTCACTATTCTTCCCACTGACACCAATGATGGGTCACTATTCGTTCCACTGACACCAATGATGGGCCACTATTCGTTCCACTGACACCAATGATGGGTCACTATTCCTCCCACTGACATCAATGATGGGACACTATTCTTTCCACTGACACCGATGATGGGACACTATTCTTTCCACTGACACCAATGATGGGTCATTATTCTTTCCACTGACATCAATGATGGGTCACTATTCTTTGCACTGACACCAATGATGGGTCACTATTCTTTCCACTGACACCAATGATGGGACACTATTCTTTGCACTGACACCAATGATGGGTCACTATTCTTTGCACTGACACCAATGATGGGTCACTATTCTTTCCACTGACACCAATGATGGGACACTATTTTTTCCACTGACACCAATGATGGGACACTATTCTTCCCACTGACACCAATGATGGGTCACTATTCTTTCCACTGACACCAATGATGGGACACTATTCTTTGCACTGACACCAATGATGGGTCACTATTCTTCCCACTGACACCAATGATGGGTCACTATTCGTTCCACTGACACCAATGATGGGCCACTATTCGTTCCACTGACACCAATGATGGGTCACTATTCCTCCCACTGACATCAATGATGGGACACTATTCTTTCCACTGACACCGATGATGGGACACTATTCTTTCCACTGACACCAATGATGGGTCATTATTCTTTCCACTGACATCAATGATGGGTCACTATTCTTTGCACTGACACCAATGATGGGTCACTATTCTTTCCACTGACACCAATGATGGGACACTATTCTTTGCACTGACACCAATGATGGGTCACTATTCTTTCCACTGACACCAATGATGGGTCACTATTCTTTGCACTGACACCAATGATGGGTCGCTATTCTTCCCACTGACACCAATGATGGGTCACTATTCATCCCACTGACACCAATGATGGGCCACTATTCTTTCCACTGACACCAATGATGGGACACTATTCCCCCCCACTGACACCAATGATGGGTCACTATTCCTCCCACTGACACCAATGATGGGTCACTATTCCTCCCACTGACACCAATGATGGGACACTATTCCTCCTACTGACACCAATGACGGGTCACTATTCTTTCCACTGACACCAATGATGGGCCACTATTCTTTCCACTGACACCAATGATAGGGCACTATTCCTCCCACTGACACCAATGACGGGTCACTATTCCTCCCACTGACACCAATGATGGGCCACTATTCTTTCCACTGACACCAATGATGGGACACTATTCCCCCCCACTGACACCAATGATGGGTCACTATTCCTCCCACTGACACCAATGATGAGTCACTATTCCTCCCACTGACACCAATGATGAGTCACTATTCCTCCCACTGACACCAATGATGGGACACTATTCCTCCTACTGACACCAATGACGGGTCACTATTCTTTCCACTGACACCAATGATGGGCCACTATTCTTTCCACTGACACCAATGATGGGTCACTATTCCTCCCACTGACACCAATGATGGGACACTATTCCTCCTACTGACACCAATGACGGGTCACTATTCTTTCCACTGACACCAATGACGGGTCACTATTCTTTCCACTGACACCAATGATGGGCCACTATTCTTTCCACTGACACCAATGATGGGACACTATTCCCCCCACTGACACCAATGATGGGTCACTATTCTTTCCACTGACACCAATGATGGGCCACTATTCTTTCCACTGACACCAATGATGGGACACTATTCACATCGCCCAATGATATCATCCCCACCAAACTGCTGAAGGAATGTGCCGACATCCTGGCACCACCCATCACACAGCTTATAAACCAGTCATTTAAGGAAGGCACAGTGCCATCCCTGTTGAAAGAGGGCACAATCCAGCCCATCTTGAAAAAACCTAACCTGGATCCCAAGGACCCAACTCACCGCCGTCCCATAACAGGCCTAAATGTTCTCTCCAAGATAATGGAGAAAGTAGTGGTACAACAGCTGCAACAGCATCTAGATACCCACAATCTACTGGATCCATTACAATCAGGCTTCCGTCCCGGACACGGGACAGAAACGGCCTTACTCAAAATATGGGACGATGCCCTCGAGGCCGCAGACGAAGGAGAATCTTGTCTCCTGGTTCTGCTGGACCTAAGCGCAGCCTTTGACACAGTAGACCACAAACTGTTACTGATGCGACTAGCCAAGGTAGCAGAAGTCGCAGAAGGTGATTTACCATGGTTTTCTTCCTTTCTTGAAAACCGTTCACAAACAGTTAAATTGGGTTGTTTCACGTCGGAAAAGCGCACGGTGTCATGTGGAGTCCCCCAAGGATCCCCCCTATCACCGGTGCTTTTCAACATCTATCTTCGCCCTCTCTTTGATATTATCAGTAGCCAAGAACTACTCTATCACTCTTATGCAGACGATACGCAACTGTATTTTCGCATCTGCAACAAAAAGGATCATCATCCCAGTTTAGAGAAATGTCTCTCTTTGATAGAAAACTGGATGACTAAGAGTTATCTTAAACTCAACAGTTCCAAAACAGAACTCCTTATGTTTCACGCCAGCCGAAAGAGTCAACTGGCAACAACCTGGACACCCCCGCCCATTCTGGGCCAAATCATCACCCCTAGCTCCAAAGTCAAAAGTCTCGGGGTCATCTTCGACACCTTCATGACAATGGACGCACAAATAGGGTCAGTAGTCAGCGGAGCGCACCATCTGTTGCGCCTACTACGCAGACTTATTCCATTTATCCCCAAAGAAGACGTAGCAGTCGTGGTGGGAACAATCGTGAATTCCAGACTGGACTATGCTAACGCCCTGTACCTCGGGCTCCCCAAGTACCAAATCGCTCGTCTTCAAGTCGTTCAGAAAACGGCCGCCAGACTGGTGACTGGGAAAAAAAAAATGGGAATCAATCTCACCTTCGTTGAGAACCCTTCACTGGCTGCCAGTAAAAGACAGAATTGCATTTAAAGCACTCTGCCTGACACATAAGTGCATCCATGGGAAGGCTCCGCAATATCTTTGCGACAAGATAGAACCTCACAATTCGAATCGCGTTCTGCGATCCACCGACCAAAATCTGGTCAGGGTACCAAAAACCAAATACAAGTCCAAAGGAGAAAGAAGGTTTGCTTTTCAGGGTCCTAGACTATGGAACGCTTTACCAACCAGCATTCGGTTGGAGGAAAACCACCTGACTTTCAGAAGACGGATCAAAACTCTGCTCTTTTGATGTCATGAGACACGAACAACTAGCGCCCAGAAGCGACTCAGTTCGCATGCGCCGCGCTTTATAAGTTTTTCATTCATTCATTCATTCATTCCACTGACACCAATGATGGGACACTATTCATTCCACTGACCCAAATAATGGGGACTATTTCGTCCAACGTTACCCAAGACGGGATACTCTTCATCCCTCAGACACCGACAATATTGAGCTTCCTCCAGTCTCCAACAACAAAGCCTCCCATTGGTTACGGGCGAGATTGATATGTAAAACTGTACGAGTGGCTGTGGGGCAATGGGGGGGAGGGGGGGGAGGTAGCGAGGACAAATATGGATATGTGATCGGGGTCATAGACCAGCTTCAGACTCGTTTATATACCTTTTTCTTGGGCTAAAGAGTTGTGTGAACACTTGGAGGTGGCCAACCAAACGTCGTTCCAATCCTGGTCGGTCAAGGGCAGTGCCCAAGTCCTTTTCTCACTTGCCCGTGTAGGAAAGTCTACCAGGCCAAGAGAGTCTATGAGTGAAGCATAGAGAACGGACACTAGGGCCCAGATTCTGAAAGGGCTTACGACGGCGCAACGCCATGTGCGCCGTCGTAAGTCCTAATCTGGGCCGTCGTATCTATGCGACTGATTCTTAGAATCAGTTACGCATAGATATCCATTAGATCTGACCGGCGTAAGGCTCTTACGCTGTCGGATCTTAAATGCGATTTTTTTTCCCGCCGCTAGGTGTCGCCTCCGTCGTTTTCCCCGATCGAGTATGCAAATTAGCAAAATACGCGAATTCCCGAACGTACGCCCGACCGACGCAGTGAAGTTACGACGTTTTACGTAAGATTTGCGACGCGTAAAGTTGCCCCTGGGTCTATGGGGCGCAGTCAATGTTAAGTATGGCCGTCGTTCCCGCGTCGAAATTTGAAAATTTACGTCGTTTGCCTAAGTCGTCCGTGAATGGCGCTGGACGCCATTTACGTTAACGTCGGAAACCAATGACGTCCTTGCGACGTCATTTGGCGCAATGCACGTCGGTAAATTTTAGGGACGGCGCATGGGCAGTACGTTCGGCGCGGGAACGCGCCTAATTTAAATGATCCACGCCCCCCCTACCCGGATCATTTGAATTAGGCGGGCTTGCGCCGGAGGATTTACGCTACGCCGCCGCAACTTTACAGGCAAGTGCTTTGTGAATCAAGCACTTGCCCGTAAAACTAGCGGCGGCGTAACGTAAACGAGATACGTTACGCCCGCATAGTTATAGTTAGGATACGAGAATCTGGGCCTAGGTTTTCGAGGGTAGGGGTCCTTCAGGACCAGAGGTTTTCGGCCAGGGTCCGAGGCCTAGGGTTGTCAGTAAGCCGGAAAGGCTTGTTTTTTTTTTGAAGGCCCAGATTCATAACCTCCCCCTTTACCTTTATGATTGGTGAACGTGCGTTTGAATCCCAGAGGCGCCCAACGAACGCACCCAAACGGTTTTTAAGAAGTTCATCGATTGTGAAACCAAATCCAACACAATCTAACCACCTGAGCCCAACTCGGAGCTTGTTGGTGGCCAGAACCCCGAGAGCAAGGACTCCTCAGCCAACAGCTGGATGTAAACCAAGGAGGGAGGATGTTGGCTGATGGCATTGACCAGATATGGCCATGGCAACCAACGAGCTGTGAATGGGAAGCGGTCACCTCCTGCAGTACGGAGGGCAGGCGTGAGATACCTACTGTATATTTACTAGCTTCTTTTCTCTAAAGTCTTTCTTTTTGTAATTTTAACTGTGCCTATGAATGCAGCCTCACTGTGCCCATGAAAGCAGCCTCATTGCCCATGAAAGCAGCCTCATTGCCCATGAATGCAGCCTCACTGTGCCTGTGAATGCAGCCTCATTGCCCATGAATGCAGCCTCACTGTGCCCATGAAAGCAGCCTCACTGTGCCCATGAATGCAGCCACACTGTGCCCATGAATGCAGCCTCATTGCCTATGAATGCAGCCTCACTGTGCCCATAAAAGCAGCCTCACTGTCTATGAATGCAGCCTCACTGTGCCCATTGATACAGCCTCACTGCCTATGAATGCAGCCTCACTGTGCCCGTAAAAGCAGCCTCACTGCCTATAAATGCAGCCTCCCTGTGCCCATGAATGCAGCCTCACTGTCTATGAATGCAGCCTCACTGTGCCCATAAATGCAACCTTACTGCCCATGAATTCAGCCTTACTGCCCATGAATGCAGCTTCACTGTGCCCGTGAATGCAGCCTCATTGCCTATGAATGCAGCTTCACTGTGCCCATGAATGCAGCCTCACTACCTATGAATGCAGCCTCGTTGTGTCCATGAATGCAGCCTCACTGTGCCTGTGAATGCAGCCTCACTATGCCCATGAATGCAGCCACACTGCCTATGAATGCAGCTTCACTGTGCCCATGAATGCAGCCTCACTACCTATGAATGCAGCCTCGTTGTGTCCATGAATGCAGCCTCACTGTGCCCATGAATGCAGCCACACTGCCTATGAATGCAGCCTCACTGTGCCCATGAATGCAGCCTAACTGTGCCCGTAAATTCCACCTCACAGTGCCTATGAATGCAGCCTCACTGTCTATGAATGCAGCCTCACTGTGCCCATGAATGCAGCCTGACTGTGCCTATGAATGCAGCCTCACTGTGCCCATGAATGCAGCCTGACTGTGCCTATGAATGCAGCCTCACTGTGCCCATGAATGCAGCCACACTGCCTATGAATGGAGCCTCACTGTGCCCGTAAATGCAGCCTCACAGTGCCTATGAATGCAGCCTCACAGTGCCTATGAATGCAGCCTCACAGTGCCCATGAATGCAGCCTCACCGTGCCCATGAATGCAGCCTTACTTCCCATGAATTCAGCCTCACTGCCTATGAATGCAGCCTCACTGTGCCCGTAAATGCAGCCTCACTGTGTCCCATCAAATGCAACTTTACTGTGCCCATCATCGATACTGACTCACCATTGCCTGATGGATCACACATACACACATTGAACAAGGTCCCGCCCCCCTAGACCGGCTCGTTTAATAGGCAGAACACTGATTCGATCTACTATAACACGAGCTAGGGGGGCGGGACCTTGTTACATTTTATGGGTCTCCCTATAGAAAAAGAAATGGCAGTCGTTGGTTTCTTTTTTTTGTATTAACTTTATTGTTTTCATAAAGGATGAACAACATCTCTTACGATAGCATGGGCCGTGACCGGTCCTCTTTCTGGAGAGAACTAGGGGCGGAGTCTGGATTTGAACATGAAAAAGGACTCTCCCCTGTGTGTATTCTCTGGTGTCTAAGAAGATTTCCTTTGCCAGTGAAACACTTCCCGCACTCTGAACATGAAAAAGGACTCTCCCCTGTGTGTATTCTCTGGTGTCTAAGAAGATTTCCTTTATCAGTGAAACACTTCCCGCACTCTGTACACGAATGAGGACGCTCACCCGTGTGACTTCTTTGGTGTTTAAGCAGTCCTCCTTTGTGAGTAAAACATCTCCCGCACTCTGAACATGAAAAAGGACACTCCCCTGTGTGCATTTTTTGGTGTAAACGAAGGTAGTCAACCCTAGGAAAGCATTTCCCGCACACTGAACATGAAAAAGGATGCTCCCCTGTGTGAACTCTCTGGTGTATAAGAAGTTTTCCTTTATCAGTGAAACACTTCCCGCACTCTGTACACGAATGAGGACGCTCATCCGTGTGACTTCTTTGGTGTTTACGCAGTCCTCCTTTGTGAGTAAAACATTTCCCGCACTCTGAACATGAAAAAGGACGCTCCCCTGTGTGTATTTTTTGGTGTAAATGAAAGTAGTCAACCCTAGGAAAGCATTTCCCGCACACTGAACATGAAAAAGGACGCTCACCGGTATGAATTGTCTGGTGTCTAAGAAGGCCCGTTTTCGTAGTGAAACATTTCCCGCACTCTGAACATGAAAAGGGACGCTGATCCGTGTGTCTTTTCTTGTGTGCAAGGAGGCTCCCTTTCACAGCGAAACACTTCCCGCACTCTGTACACGAATGAGGACGCTCACTCGTGTGACTTTCTTGGTGTATGCGAAGTCTTCTTTTGTCAGCAAAACATTTCCCGCACACCGAACATGAAAAAGGACGCTCCCCCGTGTGTACTCTCTGGTGTAGAAGAAGGCTTCCTTTATCAGCGAAACTTTTCCAGCACTCTGAACATGAAAATGGATAATTCCCTGTGTGTATTTTCTGGTGCCTAAGAAGGCTCCCTTTCGCATGGAAACATTTCCCGCACTCTGAACATAAAAAAGGACGCTCCCCTGTGTGAACTCTCTGGTGTATAAGAAGTTTTTTTTTTTCAGTGAAACCCTTTCCGCACTCTGTACATGAATGAGGGCTCTCATCCGCGTGACTTATTTTGTGTATACGTAGTCTTCCTTTGTCGATAAAACATTTCCCGCACTCTGAACATGAAAAAGGACGCTCCCCTGTGTGTGTTCTCTGGTGTATAAGAAGGTGCTCTTTCACAGTGAAAGATTTCCCGCACTCTGAACATGAAAAAGGACGCTCGCCTGTGTGAATTCTCTGGTGTACAAGAAGTTTTCTTTTATCTTTGAAACACTTCCCACACTCTGTACATGAATGAGGACGCACATCCGTGTGACATCTTTGGTGTGTACGTAGTCTTCCTTTGTCGGTAAAACACTTGGCGCACACTGAACATGAATGAGGACGCTCATCCGAGTGACTTGCTTGGTGTATACGTAGTCCTCCTTTGTTGGTAAAACATTTCCCGCACACTGAACATGAAAAAGGACGCTCACCGGTATGAATTGCCTGGTGTCTAAGAAGGCTCCCCTTCGCAGTGAAACGATTCCCGCACTCTGCACATGAAAAAAAAGGACGCTCACCGGTATGAATTGCCTGGTGTCTAAAAAGGTTACTTTGCGTAGTGAAACATTTCCCGCACTCTGCACATGAAAAAGGACGCTCGCCGGTATGAAATGCCTGGTGTCTATAAAGGTTATTTTGTATAGTGAAACATTTCCCGCACTCTGAACATGAAAAGGGACGCTCACCCATGTGACCCCCGTCACCTGGGGACGACTCCTTGGCATTAGAAGGATCCATTGATCTTAGATGTTCATCTGAGGTCATAGTATGGGATTTATGGTCATCTGAGGTCATAGTGTGGGATTTATGGTCATCTGAGGTCATAGTGTGGGATTTATGGTCATCTGAGGTCATAGTATGGGATAGATGGTCATCTGAGGTCATAGTATGGGATAGATGGTCATCTGAAGTCATAGTATGGGATTTATGGTCATCTGATGTCATAGTGTGGGATAGATGGTCATCTGAGGTCATAGTATGGGATTCATCAGAAAATTCCTCAAGTTTAGGAGGATCCATTGATCTTAGATGGACATCTGATGTCATAGTATGGGATAGATGGTCATCTGAGGTCATAGTATAGGATAGATGGTCACCTGATGTCATAGTATGGGATAGATGGTCATCTGAAGTCATAGTATGGGATTTATGGTCATCTGAGGTCATAGTATGGGATAGATGGACATCTGATGTCATAGTATGGGATAGATGGTCATCTGAGGTCATAGTATGGGATTCATCAGAAGATTCCTCAAGTTTAGGAGGATCCATTGGTCTTAGATGGACATCTGATGTCATAGTATGGGATAGATGGACATCTGAGGTCATAGTATGGGATTCATCAGAAGATTCCTCAAGTTTAGGAGGATCCATTGGTCTTAGATGGACATCTGATGTCATAGTATGGGATAGATGGACATCCGATGTCATAGTATGGGATTTATCAGAAGGTTCCTCAGGATTAGAAGGATCCATTGATCCCTCCAGATGGGAAGGTCTGTGGTGTGCGGTTGGAATAATGGGATCTTCTCCTGGAGAACATTGTGTGATGTCATCATCTTCTGCCTTGAAATCTTGAGGTAAGTTCGGATTCCGAACAAAGCGTCCATCTGCAAGACAAAAATTATTACCCACTTGAAGACCCGCCCCCTTTGTTTTTTGCTAGAAAACTACTTATAACTCCGATCCCCAATATATATCATTTTTTTTTTTTAACAGAGACCCCAGGAATTAAAATGGCAGTTTTTTTTTTATGTCACACGGTATTTGCGCAGCAGTTTTTCAAACCCAATTTTTTGCGGGGAAAAAAAAATAGTATTTTTTGTACTCACCGTAAAATCCCTTTCTCCGACGTCCATGGACGGACACAGCTTCTTAAATCTTGACATATGGGTTATGTTCCTGTTCACAGGAGAGGACTAGGCAGAACTGTGTTAGATAATTAAATACATGTTACTTTAACAGAGTTGAACAGCCCCGCCCAGGGGGCGGTCCCCTCCAGACAGAACCCTCCTCCTCACTGCAGCATGCAGCCTCAGTTCGTAAAAAGCAGTACAAACCTAAAAAGTAGGGGTGGGTGCTGTGTCCGTCCATGGACTCAGAAAAGGATTTTACGGTTAGTACAAAAAATCCTATTTTCTCTTATCGTCCATGGACGGACACAGCTCCTTAAATCTTGACAAGTGGGACGTCCCCCAGCAGTGTCAGAAAACGAGGGGTGGGAAGAGCATCAGTAAAACCAATTTAACTTCACCCCACAACAACCAGAGCTCCTCAACGAAGGAGGTGCAACTTTAACCACTTGCCGCCCGCCAATGACAGATTGACGTCGGCAAAGTGGTTGTAGAATCCTGACTGGACGTCATATGACGTCCTCAGGATTCTGAGCCGATGCGCGCCCCCGGGGGCGCGCATCGCGGCGATCGTTGTTGCAGGGTGTCAGTCTGACACCCCGCAACACCGATCAAGGTAAAGTGTCTCTCACGGAGACTCTTTACCACGTGATCAGCCCTGTCCAATCACGGCTGATCACGATGTAAATAGGAAAAGCCGGTAATCGGCTTTTCCTCACTCACGTCTGTCAGACGCGAGTAGAGGAGAGCCGATCGGCTGCTCCTGTGACAGGGGGGGTTTGTGCTAATCGATTAGTAGCACAGCCCCCCCCCCCCCGAGGATGCCCACGTAGAGGAGAGCCGATCGGCTGCTCCTGTGACAGGGGGGGGTTTGTGCTAATCGATTAGTAGCACAGCCCCCCCCCGAGGATGCCCACTGGACCACCAGGGATGGCCATATAGACCACCAGGGATAAAACAAAAAAAGGATGCCACCCTAGACCACCAGGGATGAGGAGGACACAAAAAATGGATGCCAATCAGTGCCGCAATGGATGCCAATCAGTGCCCACAATGGGCATCACTGATTGGCAGGCATTGTTTGGCACTGATTAGCATCCATTAGTACAACACATACAATAGTGCCCATCTATGCCCATCCGTGTCACCTATCAGTGCCCATCCATGACACCTATCAGTGCCCATCCATGTCGCGTATCAGTGCCCATCCGTGCCGCCTTTCCGTGCCCGTCCTCATCGGTGCCCATCAGTGCCCGTCAGTGCAGTACCCATCAGTGAAGGAGAAAACATACTTATTTACAATGTTTTATAAGAGAAACAAAAAAAAACATTTTTTTTCTAAATTTTCGATCATTTTTAATTTTTTTTGCAGAAAATAAAAATCCCAGAGGTGATCAAATACCACCAAAAGAAAGCTCTATTTGTGGGTACAAAATTATAAAAATGTAGTTTGGGTACAGTGTAGCATGACCGCGCAATTGTCATTCAAAGTGCAACAGCGCTGAAAGCTAAAAATTGGTCTGGGCGGGAAGGTGTATAAGTGCCCCCCGGTATGGAAGTGGTTAAACAGCCGCCGGCAAAACCCAGCGGCCGAAAGAAGCATCAGAAGACGCACTCACAGCAACCTTGTAAAATGTGGAAAAAGTGTGAATGGACGACCGAGTCGCCGCCTCGCACCCATTGCCCTGGTCGAAAAAGTGCCGTGACCGGAAAGGGGGCCCCCGCCCCCTAAGAGCACAGGCCTGTATGTCTGCCTGATCCACCGAGCAAGGGTGGCTGACGAGACCTGCGTTGTTAAGGACGCGGTGGCCAGATTCCCGCTCCTTAACAACTTGTTTGTTGTGGGCCAGATCCACAAAGCACTTACGCCGGCGTATCTCAAGAGGCGCGGCGTAAGTGTATATATGCACCGGCGTAACTATGCGCCGTATCCACAGAACTAGATACGTCTGAAACTAGGCTTCTTCCGACCGATGTAACTTTCCTACGGCGGCGCAGCGTGGGCGCATATATATACGCTGGACGCATCTGGCGCTCCCATTGATTTCCTATTCAAATATGCAAATGAGGGAGATACGGCGATCCACGAACGTACGTGCGCCCGGCTACGCGCGCCCCGCGTAAGCTGTACGTCCGGCCTAAAGTTACCCCTCATAAAACAGGGGTAAGTCAGCAGCAGACATGCTCAGGTCAGCCGGAGAGCAGCTTCAGCAGCACCGTTAGGGACGAGCGTGAGCAACCACACTTGCAGGACAACAATCTGTATGCCAACATGCCAGGGGCATCCATGGTCATAACTGTACTACTGGCTTCACAGGCGCGTAGGAGGAGGGCACGGGAGAGGATATACCGACCACGCATAAACGTCTTTGGCATGGGGGATTCGGAGGTGTATCGCATCTTCAGATTCAGCCCTGATGCCATCCTGGAATTAGCCACGGCCCTGCGTGATGACCTCACCAGCCAGACACACCGCTCACAAGCAGTGCAGCCACTGGTCAAGGTCCTGGCAACACTGCATTTCCTTGCCAGTGGATCATTCCAGCGTACAAGTGGAGTCGTGTCTGGGATGTCACAATCCTCCATGAGCAGATGTGTGCACCAGGTTGTCCCCGCAATCCTCAGGCCCCATACTCACGACCAAACATGTCTGCTGAAACTGGCCCGCAGGCCAGTTTCAGCAGACATGTTTGGTCGTGTGTGGGCGCGAGCGGGCCGAATTCCAGCAAACATTTGCCCGCTGGGCCTTTTCCCAGCAGACAAATATTCCTGGACGTGTTTTAAAACAGTCCGCTGGAATCCTGCCCGCTCGGACATGTACGGTCGTCAGTACAGACCTACCGTACATGTCCAGGCGCCCGCCGTCCCTCGCATGCGTCGAATGACTTCGACGCATGCGTGGAAGCATTTTAAAGGCGGGCCGCCCACGTCGCCGCGTCATTGTCGCGGCGACACCGCGTCATCGACGCGGCGACACCGCGGACACGCCCCGCGTATTGTTTACGCGCGGACTTCTGTACGATGGTGTGTACAACCATCGTACAGAAGCCCTCTGGCAGACATGTATGGTGAAAACGGTCCGACGGACCGCTTTCACCATACATGTTTGTCCGTGTGTACCCGGCCTTAGACGCATGGCCCACCACATCATCAGACCCTCCCAGGAGCATCTGCGACAGAAGGCAATGCGCGATTTCTACAGTATTGCCAGATTCCCACGCACTGTGGGGGCCATTGATTGCACACATGTGGCACTACAGCCCCCCCCCCCCCTCCCCCTCGTGACACAGAGCACATATACCGCAATCGTAAGCACTGGCATTCCATCAATGTACAGGTGATAGCCGATGCCCAATGCCTCATATGGCACGTCCGTGCCAAAACACCCCGGGGCCAGCCACGACAGCTACATACAGTATACCGCCAAAGCCCCATCTCCACAGATTTTGAACAGAACGTGTATGGGGACAGCTGGCTGGTTGGTGACATGGGTGTCAGGCATGACTGTCCCCCCCCACGATGCAGACATCACGAGGGGCACATGCATGACTAACATCCTCCTGTCTTTTCCCTTCCAGGTGACTCTGCATATGCACTTGGACCCCATCTCATGTCTCCATTCCGGACTCCCCAAACCCCAGGAGAGAGAAGATACAATGAAGCACACGCACGTACCCGTGGAGTGGTGGAACGCACCTTTTGCCTCCTGAAGTCCCATTTCCGATGCCTGGAAAGGCCGGGGGTACCCTGTTGTATTCCCCAAACTTTGTGTGCCAGATCATCGGTGCATGTTGCGTGCTGCACAACTTTGCCGTGAGAAAGGGCCTGGAGCTTGACATATGTGATGACCTGACCCCCGAACTACACAATCCCCCCCTAACCGAGGCTACCCCCTCTTCTGAGGGAAGAGCAGTCAGGAGATGCCTCGTGGAACGTTTCTTTGCACGTTAAACAGACACATTCATCATGGCACACGGACAATGCACGCATGCACACCACTGTGGTCCCTAGCACACACACCCCACATCCTCATCACATTGGATTAGCCCAAGTCCACCATGCAGGACTTGGGAGCAGCAACGCCACGCCAAGGCCCCAATTATGTCGCTGTCCATTCATACGGCTGTGGGGATAACTTCTCCCCGACGATCCAGGGTGACACACCTTACTGGCAGGTAAGTCACCCCCACATTCACACACCAGTCACACTGTAGCCTGCACTACTGACCGTGTGCTGGGTCTACAAAAAAAACTCATAACCTGAGCATGTATAAAAGAGAAAAAAAACTCATAACCTGAACAGCCAAAAAAAAGACGCACTCATCTGCCCTGTCGTGGCCCGCGCCTGGTGCCACGGCCCCGGCTCCTTAACTGCATGGTGGGAGCATCAGGTGGGGGGGGGTGAATCAGGAGGAGGAGGAGCATCCCCTGGTCTCTCCCTTGCTGGCTGCCTGCCCTCCAACGCCAGGGCGATGCAGGTGAGGACCGCATTGGTCTCGGCCTGCAGCAGCCTTGACTGCCTCCCCTCCGCCTGGATGGCAGCAGTATTGTCCCGTACGGCCTCTGCCACGAGGCCTGCTGATCCCCCCAGGCAGGTGACCATAGCAGCACAGTTGGCGTTGACATCCTGGATACTGTCATTGATGTTGGCAGAGGAGGCCATGCTGTCTGCCACTCGCTGCATCTGGACAGCAACCTCACCCAGATGGCGGGTCTGTTCCCTCTTGAGATGTTCCGGGAGGAACTCAGGCCCCCCCCCTAGTCTTCCTGGTAGCCTTCCTGGGGCCAGGAGAGGCTTGGGGCCGTCTATAAGGGGGGAGACCTGTTGGGGGAGGACCCTGAGGGGCTTTCCCCTGATGGAGGTGGAGGTCTGAGAGGGCCCGGCCAAAGGGGGAGACTCCTCCAAGTAGAGCAGTGGTTCTCAACCTGGGGGTCGGGACCCCCTCGGGGGTCAAATGATGATTTGCCAGGGGTCACGAATCCTGGGCTGTTCTTGAAGCCCGCACCACTCTCCCAGCCTTTTTGTGGCTGCCCAGCACGGCTGTGCCTGGAGCCTGCGGCTGCCCACTCAGTTTATGGCATGGCTGGGGATACATGGAAGGGAGAGGAAAACAAAGGGAGGAACAAAGAACAAAGGCAGAGAAAGACCAAGAAAAAGGCTAAAGAGAGGGATAGGGAAGAGAAAAAATAGAATAGAGAGAGGGAAAAGGGAAAGAAAAAGTGGTACAAAGAGAGAGTGGTCACATTTTAGGTTACATCCTAAAATGTACCATAAAATGTAGGCACTCGGGGAGCTCTAAATGTCCGTGGGTTAGGGGCACAAATTACTTGCCTTGGGTGCTGACAACCCACACTGCCAAAATACATTTTACTGTTAGGCCCCGTACACACGACCAAACATGTATGCTGAAACTGGTCTGCGGACCAGTTTCAGCATACATGTTTGGTCGTGTGTAGGCGCGAGCGGGCCGAATTCCAGCAAACATTTGCCCGCCGGGCCTTTTCCCAGCGGACAAATATTCGTGGACGTGTTTTAAAACCGTCTGCTGGAATCCTACCCGCTCGGACATGTACGGTCGTCAGTACAGACCTACCGTACATGTCCAGGCGCCCGCCGTCCCTCGCATGCGTCGAATGACTTCGACGCATGCGTGGAAGCCTTTAAATGGCAGGCCCGCCCACGTCTCCGCGTCATCGTCGCGGCGACAACGCGGACACGCCCCGCGTATTGTTTACGCGCGGACTTCTGTACGATGGTGTGTACAACCATCGTACAGAAGCCCTCTGGCAGGCATGTACGGTGAAAACGGTCCGACGGACCGCTTTCATCGTACATGTTTGGTCGTGAGTACCCGGCCTTACTGGTCCCCACAACTTGGGAAATGTTATCAAGGGGTCACGGCACTAGAAAGCTTGAGAACCACTGAAGTAGAGGCAAACATCAGTGTCACTGTTCACCGTCTCCTCCTCAACCACCTCCTGAGGAGAGGTGTGGCCACTCCCCTCCACCGATGACTCATGGCTTCCCAGGGGGTCAGACTCGGAATGATGTTCGGGGGATGGTGTGGAATGGCCACCGGCAGCAGATGGCCCAGCTCCCTCCAGCACATCTGTGGATCACACAAAACATTCACATGTTGGTGGAGCCACACACTTGTCACATGTTCCCTTCCACCCCTGATAGGAGATAAAACACACACTTACCTGTCCTCAAGGCATCCTCAATGGAGTCAAAGCCCTCCACTTGATGCCTGTGGAGACACTGGGCAACCACCTGCTCATCAGGAGTGAGCGTCATAGTAGAGGCTGGTCCCCCCTCCAGTGCCACTGGCATGACTCCTTATCCTGGCCAGCTTCCCTCGGACCAGGTCATTGATTTTTTTCTGGATGTCCTTGGAGGACCTGACCTCGTATCCCAGGGCATTGACCTCTGTCGCAATCTGCAACAGGATCTGAGCCTTCCTGGCCTTAGTGGTGTTGCCACTCTCTGCACCATGGAGGTACACATCATACCTGGACATGGCCCTGATGATAACATCCTTTTCCTGGTCCATAAAATTCTTCTTCCTCTTGTCCTTCTCAGTAGCTGGAGCAGACATGGCTCTAAAACAAACAGAAAACAAAAGTACCTTGCTTCAGGGGGGGAAAGAAGCTGATGTACTTTTGCGCTCGACGGGCGCATGTCTGGGCGTATTTATGCCCTGGGCATATCTCAGGGGCTACGCCGGGCCGAGTTGTGAGCATGCGCAGAGGGGTGCGGGACAGACGTCAACGTCACGGCGCATGCGCCGTTCGTTCGGCCCTTCATTTGCATGGGGTCACAGTTCATTTAAATGGAACACGCCCACTTCCTTCCTACTTTGAATTACGCCGGCTTACGCCTACGAATTTACGTTGCGCCGGCGCAACGTTGGAAAAAAATGCTTTGAGGATACGGTGCTTGCCTCTCCGAGTTGAGCCGGCGTAGCGGAAATGAGATGCGCTACGCCGGCCTATATATGCGCCGATGTACGTGGATCTGGCCCTGTGTGTTCAGCGGGCAAAAATCCCGCCGAGCACACAGAAAATTTGGGTGTTCGGCGAACACCGGAACGGGCGATGTTCGGGGGGCCAAACTCATGCTTGGCCTGGACCGCTCGCCCATCCATGCTGGAGATGGGAAATTTGTCTCAACCTAACAATGTAAATACATATTTTATACTCATATAATAAATAATAATGTGAATAGTTTCTCTATTCATGACTTACTTGTGTTGATATGTAGAGAAGATTCCTCCGGTTTACTTTCCATAATCATCTCCCCCTCCTCCATAGACTGCTGATCTCCACTCACCAACCTCTCTTCTTCTTCCTCTTTATGCTCAGCTTTGATGGCTTTCCGTTCTTCACCCTAAACCCCGAAGATGATAGAAAAGGAACAAGAGATTACATAGAAGAATGTTCTCTCTTAGAACTATTTTCGAGTTCTTTGTCTCCAGTCCCATTTACCTGATCATTCTCTTTATAGTTCTGACCTTCCTGTGTGGAATCCCGGGAATACAGAGGACAACCCTCCTCCATAGACTGCTGATCTCCACTCACCAACCTCTCTTCTTCTTCTTTATCCTCAACTTTGATGTCTTTCCGTTCTTCATTCTAAATTCCAGAGATGATAAAATATAACATCTGGAAACACTGCTGTCATTTATAAGAGATGACACAGAAGAATGTCCTCATATAGAATTATTTTTGAGTTCTTTTCGCCCCGTCCCATCTACCTGATCATTCTCTGTATAGTTCTGATCTTCCCGTGTGGAATCCTGGGAATACAGAGGACAACCCTCCTCCATAGACTGCTGATGTCTGGTCACCAACGTCTCTTCTTCTTCTTCTTTAACCTCAACTTTAACGTCTTTCCGTTCTTCACCCTAAACCCCAAAGATGACAGAACATACTTATTAAAAAGGAAAAAGATTACATCAGTGGTTCTTACCCTTCCTAGTGCTGTGACCCCTTGATAACATTTTCCAAGTTGTGGGGACCCCTAACCAGAGCTTTAGGTGCAGGGACTCAACCATGACCCGTTCAGATTTCACAAACAGTAGAAGGGTCTTAAAGGGGCATTAAATACCAGGATTGCATTACATACAGAGCGCAGAGTTCAGGGGGGGTTACACACAGAGTGCAGAGCTGTCACTTGTAAACACAGAAACCAGACTTCTGTGTTTACAAGTGTCAGTAGTCAGCGGAGCGCACTATCTGTTGCGCCTACTACGCAGACTTATTCCATTTATCCCCAAAGAAGACGTAGCAGTCGTGGTGGGAACAATCGTGAATTCCAGACTGGACTATGCTAATGCCCTTTACCTCGGACTCCCAAAGTACCAAATCTCCCGTCTGCAAGTCGTTCAGAATACGGCCGCCAGACTGGTGACTGGGAAAAAAAATGGGAATCAATCTCACCTTCGTTGAGAACCCTTCACTGGCTGCCAGTAAAAGACAGAATTGCATTTAAAGCACTCTGCCTGACACATAAGTGCATCCATGGGAAGGCTCCGCAATATCTTTGCGACAAGATAGAACCTCACAATTCGAATCGCGTTCTGCGATCCACCGACCAAAATCTGGTCAGGGTACCAAAAACTAAATACAAATCCAAAGGAGAAAGAAGGTTTGCTTTCCAGGGTCCTAGACTATGGAACGCTTTACCAACCAGCATTCGGTTGGAGGAAAACCACCTGACTTTCAGAAGACGAATCAAAACTCTGCTCTTTTGAGGTCATGAGTCATAAACAACTAGCGCCCAGAAGCGATTCAGTTCGCATGTGTTGCGCTCTATAAATTTTTCATTCATTCATTCGATTGTGGTGAGAAGGCACCAAAGGGTCTGAGCCAGAGGTGGTGAACTGAGTTCCCCCAAGTTCCCCCTGAAAAAAAGCCCTGCCCCTAACAGTAAAATTATTTTCTTAACGTGAGTTGTCAGCACCCAAGGCAAGACTTGTAATTTGCGCCCCTAACCCACGGACATTTAGCGCTCCCTGATTCCTTTCCACTCGTACAATATTAAAACCCCTTATGGTACATTTTGGGATGTACCACTCTCTCTTTGTTCTCCTTTCTTTGCCTTTTATCTCTCTCTATCCTAATTTGTAGTTCCCCCTATCCCTCTCTCTAGCTATTTTTCTTGTTCTTTCTCTCCTTTTTTCTTTCTTCCTCCCCCTCTTTTCCTCTCCCTTCCGTGTATTCTCTATTTGTATTCCTTCTCTTACTCCTTGGTGGGGGGAATGGGATGAGTGGCAGTGGTGGCGGGAAGTTGGGACGAGTGGCAATGCTGGGGGGAGTTCTAATCAGCCAACTTAGGTGCTCTTGATCAAGATCATCTGATGCCACGTACACACAACCGTTTTTCTTGATCTAGAAAAAAACAGTGGGGTGGATTCAGGTAGGGGCGCGCAATTTAAACGGCGGCGCTGCGTACCGTATTTACGCTACGCCGCCATAACATACAGGAGAAAGTGCTGTATTCACGAAGCACTTGCTCCGTAAGTTGCGGCGGCGTAGCGTAAAAGGGGCCGGCGTAAGCGCGCGTAATTCAAATGATCCGGTAGGGGGCTTCGATCATTTAAATTAGGCGCGTTCCCGCGCCGAACGTACTGCGCATACGCCGTCCCTAAAATTTCCCGACGTGCATTGCGGTAAATGACGTCGCAAGGACATCATTGGTTTCGACGTGAACGTAAATGCCGTCCAGCGCCATTCACGGACGACTTACGCAAACGACGTAAAATTTTCAAATCACGACGCGGGAACGACGTCCATACTTAACATTGGCTGCGCCTCCTAATAGCAGGAGCAACGTTACGACGAAAACGACTTACGCAAACGACGTAAAAAACTACCGCCGGGCGCACGTACATTTGTGAATCGGCGTAAGTATGTAATTTGCATACTCTACGCTGACATCTATGGGAGCGCCCCTAGCGGCCAGCGGCAGAATGCACCCTAAGATACGACGGCGTAAGAGACTTATGCCAGTCGTATCTTAGGCTAATGTCGGCGTATCTAGCTTTCTGTATACAGAAAGTAGATACGCCGGCGCAGATTTGAATTTACGCTGCGTATCTATGGATACGCCGGCGTAAATTCTCTCTGAATCTACCCCAATGTTTTTCTCAACGATTTTTGTCGAGCATGCCGTGATCGAGAAAAGAAAATGCAGGAGCAAAGTGCGGTGACGTACAACACGTACGACGGCACTATAAAGGGGAAGTTCCATTCGGATGGCGCCACCCTTTGGGCTGCTTTTGCTGATTTTGTGTTAGTAAAAGTTTGGTGAGAGACGATTCGCGCTTTTCAGTCTTCGCGCTTTTCAGTCTGTTACAGCGTGATGAATGTGCGATCTCCATTACAAACGCTAGTTTTACCAGAACGAGCGCTCCCGTCTCATAACTTGCTTCTGAGCGTGCATGTTTTTTTGCCGTCGTTAAAGCCCACACACGGCCGTTTTTCACGACGTGAAAAACGTTGCGAAAACTTAGAGCGTATTCTAAATTTTTAATGCCTATTTTTCACGTCACGAAAAATGCTCTGGAGCCCACAAACGATCGTTTTTAATGACCTAAAAAAAATTTTTTCACGTCATGAAAAACGGTTGTGTGTACGCGACATGGCAACTCCAATCACAGGTAGTGTTACTCACAGTGTCTCCAGCTCTGTGGTGTCTTGCAGCAGTGACACCTATGCTGAAATCAGGAGATAGGGTCTCCTCCAGCCCCTCCCACCTCACCAGTCAGCTGACCTCTAGTCCCTGCCCCCCACCCAGAGTGGGCAGCCGCGGGCTCCAGGGACAGCCCAGCTGGGCAGCCACAGGCTCCAGGGACAGCCCCAGCTGGGAGGCTGGGAGAGCGGTGTGGACTTCAGGAACAGCCCAGGATTCGGTGACCCCTGGCAAATCCTCATTCGACCCACAGGTTGAGAACCACTGGATTACATAGCCGAATGTCCTGTCAGAGCGTGGAATGTAGCTTCACCTACCTGATGATGGTGGGGGATGGTGTGACCTTCTTGTGTGGAATCCCGGGAATACAGAGGACGGGGACATCTCTCTGGTGGGTTTCTGTAGCTGGATGACTCCTCCATGGTGTCCTGGTACTGCTTCTTGTGACCTTTTCGAAATTCTGTCTCCTCCATCACCCCGTCCTCATCCTCCTCCTCTTTTATCTCTTCTTTAATATTGACCAGTGTGGAATCCCGGGAATACAGAGGACGGGGACATCTCTCTGGTGGGTTCCTGTAGCTGGATGACTCCTCCATGGTGTCCTGGTACTGCTTCTTGTGACCTTTTCGAAATTCTGTCTCCTCCATCACCCCATCCTCATCATCCTCCTCTTTTATCTCTTCTTTAATATTGACCGGTGTGGAATCCTGGAAATACAGAGGACGGGGACAGCCCGCCATACTTTTAGTTATTTGCACTAACATACAATTTTTCAGGACAAGCTTTCGGGGTGTGTCCCCTTCTTCAAGGTCCATAATACGACAACCATCACCTCAAACATGTTATCACCTATAAACCTAAAATGTTAATATCTTGTAAATGTAATATATAAATATAAAAACTATAACCTAAATGGTTATATTTTTTGCATTTAGGAAGAGATCAAACTGTTTTTTAAACCAATCTACGGAGCCGCCCAGTACTGGTTCCTGAGGGAATGCATTCCGTATTTCAACAGCTCTTATTGTGAAGAAGCCTTTCTGTATGTGGAGGGTAAATCTCTTTTCCTCTAGACCAGGGGTCTCCATACTTTCTAAACAAAGGGCCAGTTTACCGTCCTTCAGACTATTGGAGGGCCGGATCGATGGCCAGCGAGAGTGGAATTTTTTCTGGCATCGGTAGGAGTAAACATCACCACATTTGGTATTAGGTTGGAAGGAATAGTGCCCCATCTTTGGTAATGGTGCCCCATTGTTGGTGTTAGATGTCAGAATAGTGTCTCATATCAGTGGGAGGATTAGTGCCCCAAGGGCCGGATAAAGACAAGGAAAGCGCCGCATCCGGCCCCCAGGCCGCAGTTTGGAGACCCCTGCTCTAGACGTAAAGAGTGCCCCCTATTCCTTTTAGGGGGGGGGGGGGGTTACTGGGTGTAAATTCTAGATTGTAAGCTCTAACGAGCAGGGCCCTCTGATCCCTCCTGTATTGAATTGTATTGTGACTGTACTGTCTTCCCTGATGTAAAGCGCTGCGCAAACTGTTGGCGCTATATAAATCCTGTATAATAATAATAATAATAATAATATCTTATTACCTCGTCTGCTGCCAGTTCCAGTAATGTCTCCTCTCTACTTCCTCCCAACTCACCTCTCACTCGCAACTTCCTATTTATACTCCTACATCACTTCCTGTCTGTACCTGACATCACTTCCTGTCTTTGCGTTCCACTAACAATAATTGAGATTACCACCTTGTGTTGAATATAAATACTGCAGTCTATTAGCTAGATTCCTTGCAGAGTTACGCCGGTGACTTGTCCTGAATGTTCCCCTATGGGGGAAGTTCCTCCACTGACTGCGCAGGCGCAAACTTCCCGACGGAAATCCCCGAACCTCGCCCGGCATCCAGGCTCATTCTTTAACATCCCCGTGGATTGGAGGATGTTAAAAAAAGAGCCAGGAGGCCGAGCGAGCGAAGCGAGCCGTCCGAGCGCAGCGAGGACGTGAGGCCGACTGGCCACTTACCTCACTATCCACGTCGCCCTGGATGCCGGCCGCCGTTCGGGGATTTCCGTCAGCAAGTTTGCACCTGCGCAGTGCTTGAAGGAACTTTCCCGATGGCTGGAACCATCTCAGCGCATCAGTTCGCGCATGCGCTGGAACTTCCACGATAGCTGGAACCAGCATGTCAGATCACCGGCGTATCAGTAGATACGCCGTCGTAACTCTGAATCTACGCCGTCGTAAATTTTAGCGCATTCTGGAAACCAGATACGCTTAAATTAGGCTAAGATACGAGCGGCGTAAGTCTCCTATGCCGTCGTATCTTAGGGTGCAAATTTAGGCTGGCCGCTAGGTGGCGCTTCCGTTGTTTTCCGCGTCGAATATGCAAATGAGCAAGATACACCGATTCACGAACGCACGTACGCCCGTCGCAATTAGTTACGCCGTTTACGGAAGACGTACGCCGGCGTAAAGATAAAGTTGGTCTCTAGGTGGCGCAGCCCATGCAAAGTATGGACGTCGGAACGAGCGTATCTTTTTACGTCGTTTGCGCAAGTTGTACGCGAATAGGGCTGTGCATAAGTTACGTTCACGTAGTAGGCAGTGTTCGACGTATCTTAGGCATTCTATCCGACGCATGCGCACTGGGATACGTCCACGGACGGCGCATGCGTCGTTCGTTTAAAACGTCAATCACGTCGGGTCACTAGTCATTAACATAAAACACACCCCCCTGTTTCTCATTTGAATTAGGCGCGCTTACGCCGGCCCATTTACGCTACGCCGCCGTAACTTAAGAGGCAGCACTTGCCTCTCTTACTTACGGCGGCGTAGCATATATTTTGCCCTCTGCATTGTGGTCTATCCATTCTTCCATCAGGATATATCGATGATTACGTCCATTCTTCTACTAGGTTATATCGATGATTACACTCACAGATTATACATGAAAATCTTTATATAAATATATATATTTTTTTACAATGTTTTCATTTAATTACAAGATTACAGTGGACTAATTCATTTCATATACAGTGCCTTGAAAAAGTATTCATACCCCTCGAAATTTTCCACATTTTGCCATGTTACAACCAAAAGCGTCAATGTATTTTATTGGGATTTTATGTAATAGACCAGGGGTCTCCAAACTTTACAAACAAAGGGCCACTTTATTGCCCTTCAGACTTTAGGAGGGCCGGATTGGGGCCAGCAAGGGAAGAAAAAGTCACGGGGCCGGCATCAGTGAGAACATATATGGCCTCAGGGTTGGTGGTCAATAGGAAGAGGAGTATTCCCCCTATTAGTAGGAGAAATAGTATCCCATCATTGGTATCAGTGGATAATATAGTGCCCCATTGTTGGTGTCAATGGGAGGAATAGTGCCTCATGTCAGTGGGAGGAATTGTGCCCCAAGGGCCGGATAAAGGCTAGCAAAGAGCCACATCTGGCCCTCGGGCCGCAGTTTGGAAACCTCTGTAATAGACCAACACAAAGTGGCACATAATTGTGAAGTGGAAGGAAAACGATAAATGTTTTTCAACATTTTTTACAAATAAATACGGTGGAACCTTGGATTACGAGCATAATCCAATTCCAGGAGAATTCTCGTGATCCAAAGCGAGTTTCCCTATAGAAGTCAATGGAAACAAAAATAATTTGTTCCGCATTGACTTCAATGGCATGCAATACCGAATGTGGCCATAGGTGGGGGGCGCCGGAGAGCTCTCGGAAACACTCGGAAAGGTCCTGGGACAGCTCGGTTGACCTCGGAAAGGTTCGGAAACACCCGGGAACAGGAGGATTTCCAGACGGTTGCGGCGCCCCTACACCTCAGGCCAAATGTGGTACTGCACACCACATTAGCTTGAATTCTGCTCGTTTTGCGAGACAACGCACGTCTTTTAAAATGCTCGTTAACCGCGTTACTCGTAAACCGAGGTTCCACTGTATGTGAAAAGTGTGGGGGCATTTGTATTCAGCCCCCTTTACTCGGATACCCCTAACTAAATTCTAGGGGAACCAATTGCCTTCAGAAGTCACCTAATTAGTAAATAGAGTCCACCTGTGTGTAATGTGATCACAGAATACTGAGAAGACCTCTGAGGTTTGTTAGAGAACCTTAGTGAACAAACAGCATCACGAAGGCCAAGGAACACACCAGACAGGTCAGGAATAAAGTTGTGGAGAAGTTTAAAGCAGGGTTAGGTTATAAACAATTTAATCAACGTCCCGACGTCCACTTCTATACCAATCTGCCTGCCAATGTAATTGTTGGGAACTGCAGCCCATGGATTGCTCCGCCGGGACTATTTGATGATTTTCGTCAATTACATTGCCAGGCAGATTGGTATAGAAGTGGACGTCGGGACGATGATTAAATTGTCGAAACTGCTGAATATAGATAAAAATTTGTGCCTGATAACAATAACTAGTAACTTTCCTCCCCTGTCCACCAGCTGAGCAGATGGAGCCTGAGAGCCCAGTCTGGTCTGGATCACCACAAGAGGTAAGCACTTGAGCTGAGGGGTTACATAGTCCTGCTTCCCCCTGGCCCCCAGCTGAGCAGAAGTTTTTTTTTTAATTGCTGCAGACAGGGAGGGGGGGCTCTCTGGGTACCCCGATGTAAGAGGGAGGCTCTCTGGGGAACCTGATGTAAAGGGGAGGCTCTCTGTGGGCCCTGATGTAAGGAAGGGGCTATCTGGGGGGCCTGATGTAAGAGGGAGGCTCTCTGGGGACCCTGATGTAAGGAGAGGCTCTCTGGGGACTCTGATGTAAGGAGGAGGGCTCTCTGGGGACCCTGATGTAAGGAGGAGGGCTCTCTGGGGACCCTGATGTAAGGAGGAAGGCTCTCTGGGGACCCTGATGTAAGGGGAGGCTCTCTGGGGACCCTGATGTAAGGGGGAGGCTTTCTGGGGACCCTGATGTAAGGGGGAGGCTCTCTGGGGACCCTGACGTAAGGAAGGCCCTCTCTGGGGACCCTGATGTAAGGGGGAGGCTCTCTGGGGACCCTGATGTAAGGGGGAGGCTCTCTGGGGACCCTGACGTAAGGAAGGGGCTCTCTGGGGACCCTGATGTAGGGGGAGGCTCTCTGGGGACCCTGATGTAAGGGGGAGGCTCTCTGGGGACCCTGATGTAAGGAGGAGGCTCTCTGGGGACCCTGATGTAAGGGGGAGGCTCTTTGGGGACCCTGACATAAGGAAGGGGCTCTCTGGGGACCCTGATGTAGGGGAGGCTCTCTGGGGACCCTGATGTAAGATGGAGGCTCTCTGGGCACCCTGATGTAAGGAAGGGGCTCTCTGGGGAACCAGATGTAAGGAAGGGGCACTCTGGGGACCCTGATGTAAGGGGAGGCTCTCTGGGGACCCTGATGTAAGGAGGAGGGCTCTCTGGGGACCCTGATGTAAGAAGGGGAGGCTCTCTGGGGACCCTGATGTAAGGAGGAGGGCTCTCTGGGGACCTTGATGTAAGAGGGAGGCTCTCTGGGGACCCTGATGTAAGGAAGGGGCTCTCTGGGGAACCAGATGTAAGGAAGGGGCACTCTGGGGACCCTGATGTAAGGGGAGGCTCTCTGGGGACCCTGATGTAAGGAGGAGGGCTCTCTGGGGACCCTGATGTAAGAAGGGGAGGCTCTCTGGGGACCCTGATGTAAGGAATGGGCTCTCTGGGGACCCTGATGTAAGGAAGGGGTTCTCTGATGTAAGAGGGAGGCTCTCTGGGGACCCCAATGTAAGGAAGGGGCTCTTTGGGGCCCCTGATGTAAGTGGGGGATCCGCACTCAGATATGTAATGATATATTATATATACATACATACACACACACACGTATATTATATACATGTGTATGCCCACCCAAGCATATGACCTTCTTTACTTCACTCCTATGGGCTCTAACCCCAGATCTTTTGTAGACCTAGCAACGCAAAAGAAAAATAATAGGTCCCTTGCTCACTAAAGACCTGGCAACGCCCCTGCTGGGTAGGCTTATATCTTTGAGTTTCTGGGCCTGCATACTGGCATAGTCTATTATGAGGGGCTGATTTTCTCAGTGCTGTATTTTTTATTCTGTAATATGCAAAATAGGAGAAGAAGAATGAGGATGCCAAAAATTTAGGAGGGCAGAAACCCACCATCGGAGTGACCAAGAAGGTGAAGAAGCCAGCAGAAGACTTGGCCCATTAAAGAGGAAGTCACCCCCCCCCCCCCCCCGAAAAAACGTCACTTACCTGAATTCGAAGCCCCCAAAGTGCTCCTCATTCCCCTCCGCCACCATGTCCTCTTGGAGCTTCTTCCTGGTATTGCCGCTCCGGCGCTTTGATTGGCCGGAGCGCCGATGACGTCACTCCCGCATATGCGCGCGGGACCGGCATAATCCCATTCATTATGCCAGGACGCTAAGTGCGCTTGCACCGTTGTCTACGGCGCGCATTAGCCGTAGACATTGGTGCAGTGTTTTCTGCAAATATCTCCTTAACAGTGTAGGTCAGGGATCCTCAAACTACGGTCCTCCAGCTTTTGCGGAACTACACATCCCATGAGGCAGACCTCAAATTTTCCACTCGCCTACTAGCATTTTGCGAGTGGAAAATGAGGTCTGGGCTGCCTGGGAGAGGGGGGGGCGAGCACCGCCGTTGGCCATTGTTGATCGGGAGCTGTTCTCCCAGCGATCGCCTGTGGCAGAGAGCATTGAGGTAGAGGAGGACCGCGGTATCACCGAGTGGTATAGCCCGCTGTAATAGTATAACATTGAACTTTTCTCTGCTCGTTCTCACACACAGCCCCGCCTCCTCCTAACCCCGCACCTGTATGACGGAACACATCCCAGCATTCGACCCGCATTCAGTCTATTACAGGCGCAGGGTTAGGAGGAGGCGGGGCTGTGTGTGAAACTGGTGTCGAGTAACCCTTGAGGCCTGGCTAGTGGCTCAAGACTTGAAATTTTGAGCCCTGCCATGAGGCATTGTAAAACTCTGACATTCACAGACATGACTAGGCATGATGGGAATTGTAGTTCCTGAACAACTGGAGGGCCGTAGTTTGAAGACCCCTGGTGTAGGTTAAAGAGATATTTCTTGCACCTACAGGTAAGCCTTAATCTAGGCTTACCTGTAGGTGCAAGTTGTCAAAGTAGGTTTACAACCACTTAAGGACCGCCTAACGCCGATATACGTCGGCAGAATGGCACGGCCCAGCCGTGGGTCGCAGCGCGCGCCCGCGACCCGGTCCAAAGCTCCGTGACCGCGGGACTCGATCGCCGCTGGAGTCCCGCGATCGGTCCCCGGAGCTGAAGAACGGGAGAGTTGTGTGTAAACACAGCTTCCCCGTTCTTCACTGTGGCGCTGTCATCGATCGTGTGTTCCCTTATATAGGGAATCACAATCGATGACGTCACACCTACAGCCACACCCCCCTACAGTTAGAAACACAGATGAGGTCACACATAACCCCATCAGCGCCCCCTTGTGGTTAACTCCCAAACTGCAATTGTCATTTTCACAGTAAACAATGCATTTTTTGCTGTGAAAATGACAATGGTCCCAAAAATGTGTCAAAAGTGTCCGAAGTGTCCACCATAATGTCGCAGTCACGAAAAAAATCACTGATCGCCGCCATTAGTAGTAAAAAAATAAAATAAAAATGCAATAAAACAATCCCCTATTTTGTAAACGCTATAAATTTTGCGCAAACCAACCAATAAACGCTTATTGCGATTTTTTAAATCAAAAATAGGTAGAAGAATACGTATCGGCCTAAACTGAGGAAAAAAATGTTTTTTTATATATGTTTTTGGGGGATATTTATTATAGCAAAAAGTAAAAAATATTGAATTTTTTTCAAAATTGTCGCTCTATTTTTGTTTATAGCGCAAAAAATAAAAACCGCAGAGGTGATCGAATACCACCAAAAGAAAGCTCTATTTGTGGGGGGAAAAGGACGCCAATTTTGTTTGGGAGCCACGTCGCACGACTGCGCAATTGTCAGTTAAAGCGACGCAGTGCCGAATCGCAAAAAGGGGCCTGGTCCATTAGCTGCATTTTGGTCCGGGTCTTAAGTGGTTAAAGTCTCACTATAAATGACCAAAACAAACCACTTTTTCCAGAATGTATCGCTTTATCATTTATTATTATACAGGATTTGTATGGGGTGAACAGTTTCCCCAACACTTTACAATACAATTCAATACAAGAGGGTTAGGTGGACCCAAGAGCTTACAAATTGTTTTTTTTCATCCTCCAGTATTTCTACGGATTTAACAGTTCCACTTGTTAAAAGTCACTGTACATTTATTGAAAGAATTGTCCAGGGCCTTCTCTCCGATGTCTACTTAGTCTTCGTCTATCTGTAAAACATCTTCCGCAATCTGAAGGCACTGAGCAGGCTGTGCGGTGTGTACTTTCAGATGATTAATAAGCGAAGATCTATCAAAGAAGGATTTCCAGCACTCGGAGCACGAATACGGACGCTCGCCCTTGTGAATTCTCTGGTGTCTAAGAAAGTTTGCCCTGTCAGAAAAACTTTTTCCGCACTCTGAACAGGAAAAGGGACGCTCGCCCGTGTGAACTCTCTGATGTTTAACAAGGTCTACTTTCAGGGTGAAAAACTTCCCGCACTCTGAACACGAATGAGGACGCTCACCCGTGTGAGTTTTCTGATGCCCAACAAGGTATGCTTTGCTAGTGAAACATCTCCCGCACTCTGAACATGAATAGGGACGCTCGCCCGTGTGCGTTCTCTCGTGACTAACCAGGTAAATCTTCTTTGCGAAACTTTTCCCACACTCGGAACAGGAAAACGGAAAAACACCAGTGTGAATTTTCTGGTGTCTAACCAGGTAAGCCTTGGTAGCAAAACTTTTCCCGCACTCTGGACAGGAAAATGGAAGAAAACCAATATGAATTTTCTGGTGTCTAAGCAGGTAAGAATTCCTAGTAAAATGTTTCCCACACTCTGAACATGGATAAACTTCTTCATTGTGAGAACTTGGAAGGACATCTGATGTCATAGTAGGGGGTAGATGGACATCTGAAGTCATAGTATGGGATAGACGGACATCTGATGTCACAGTATGGGATAGATGGAAATCTGAGGTCATAGTATGGGATAGATGGAAATCTGAAGTCACAGTATGGGATCGATGGAAATCTGAGGTCATAGTATGGGATAGATGGTCGTCTGAGGTCATAGTATGGGATTTGTCCAAAGATTCCTCGGGATTAGAAGGACCCATTGATCTTAGATGGACATCTGATGTCATAGTATGGAATTTATCAGAAGGTTCCTCAGGATTAGAAGGATCTATTAATCTTAGATGGACATCTGAAGCCATATTACGTGATTTATTAGAAGATGCCTCAGAATTAAAAGGATTCATTGATCTTAGATGGACATCTGAGGTCATAGTATGGGGTTTATCAGAAGGTTCCTCAGGATTAGAAGGATCTATTGATCTTAGATGGACATATGAAGTCATAGTATGCGGTTTATCAGAAGATTCCTCGGGATTAGAAGGATTCATTGATTTTGCCAACTAGTAAAGTATTACTTTTGGAGAATATTGGGCAACGTCTCTGTCTTCTGCAGTCCAATCTGAAGATATAATAAGATAACTCTCTGACGTATTTAACTTCCAAGAGTCCATCTGTTGGAACACAAATTTTGAATATATGTTACGTTTGTCTTTTACGTCTTGAATTTCGTGTATATCAGTACAGCATTCGGGACTTTCTCCGAGCTCTGACACTGAATTGGATAAAATCAGAATATAATTAGGATATATCTAAGCACACATTACAAAAGAACTCTAATATACTTATATTTTGCACGTAGCCGTAAGTATTGTAAATAGAAGACGTCACAGTGACTATGGAGGAAGAAGACGGACATGACGGGGGGAGTCACTGGTTGTAAATATTAAATATTATCTTATTACCTGCTCTGCATAATCCAGATACGTGTTCTCCTCACTCTCTCACCCAGGTCTTCCTGTCGTTATAACTTCCTGTCTTTGTGTGACATCACTTCCTGTTCTTACTCTACATCACTTCCTGTCTGAGCGGGCCACATGGTAAGTGATATCCCCATCTTGTGGTGATTTTATTAACTGTACCCTGCGTTATGTTTTAATACTTTCCCTTCTGCCTTGTAGCTCATTCTTCTATCACACACAGGCCTTCAGTTAAAATTGAATCAATGGGAGACATATAATAAAAAAGCAATCATTTGATCTTTTTGTCTCACAAAGAGTTTATTACGTTTTCCCAGCCAAGTACAGCGAACTGACATACATTGTACAAAAAATGACATAGAGAAAGAGAAGTACGGAGCAGAGCTCCCAATGACCATATCAAAGAATGATAGAGAGGTGCGGGTTTAAAGCGGAGTTCCAGTCCCCCAAATCAAATGTGTGTATGTGACGCAGACTTTTTTTTTTTTTTTTCGGCTGGATTGTGTGGCTTACCAGTGCTTATCAATGCTGACCACTAAACTCACCTGCCTGACACTGACCATTATACTGACCTACATACACTGACCTACATACACTGACATGACCTACATACACTGACGGTAGTGATCTACATACACTGACCTACATACACTCCGACAGCTCTCCCCCACCATCCACACTACATTCTCCGACAGCTCTCCTCCACCATCCACACTACATTCTCCAACGGCTCTCCTCCACCATCCACACTACAATCTCCGACAGATCTCCTCCACCATCCACACTACATTCTCCGACAGCTCTCCTCCACCATCCACACTACATTCTCCGACAGATCTCCCCCACCATCCACACTACATTCTCCGACAGATCTCCTCCCACCATCCACACTACATTCTCCGACAGCTCTCCTCCACCATCCACACTACATTCTCCTACAGATCTCCTCCACCATCCACACTACATTCTCCGACAGCTTTCCTCCACCATCCACACTACATTCTCCGACAGCTCTCCCCCACCATCCACACTACATTCTCCGACAGCTCTCCTCCCACCATCCACACTACATTCTCCGACAGATCTCCTCCACCATCCACACTACATTCTCCGACATCTCTCCTCCACCATCCACACTACATTCTCCGACAGCTCTACTCCACCGTCCACACTACATTCTCCGACAGATCTCCTCCATCCACACTACATTCTCCGACAGCTCTCCTCCACCATCCACACTACATTCTCCGACAGCTCTCCTCCACCATCCACACTACATATTCCGACAGATCTCCACCATCCACACTACATTCTCCGACAGCTCTTCTCCACCATCCACACTACATTCTCCGACAGCTCTCCTCCACCATCCACACTACACTCTCCGACATCTCTCCTCCCACCATCCACACTACATTCTCCGACAGCTCTCCTCCACCATCCACACTACATTCTCCGATAGGTCTCCTCCACCATCCACACTACATTCTCCGACAGCTCTCCTCCCACCATCCACACTACATTCTCCGACAGCTCTCCTCCACCATCCACACTACATTCTCCGATAGGTCTCCTCCACCATCCACACTACATTCTCCGACAGCTCTCCTCCCACCATCCACTCTACATTCTCCGACAGCTCTCCTCCACCATCCACACTACATTCTCCGATAGGTCTCCTCCACCATCCACACTACATTCTCCGACAGCTCTCCTCCCACCATCCACTCTACATTCTCCGACAGGTCTCCTCCACCATCCACACTACATTCTCCGACAGCTCTCCTCCCACCATCCACACTACATTCTCCGACAGATCTCCTCCACCATCCACACTACATTCTCCGATAGGTCTCCTCCACCATCCACACTACATTCTCCGACAGCTCTCCTCCCACCATCCACTCTACATTCTCCGACAGGTCTCCTCCACCATCCACACTACATTCTCCGACAGCTCTCCTCCCACCATCCACACTACATTCTCCGACAGATCTCCTCCACCATCCACACTACATTCTCCGACAGCTCTCCTCCACCATCCACACTACATTCTCCGACAGCTCTCCTCCCACCATCCACACTACATTCTCCGACATCTCTCCTCCCACCATCCACACTACATTCTCCGACAGCTCTCCTCCACCATCCACACTACATTCTCCAACAGCTCTCCTCCCACCATCCACACTACATTCCTGACAGCTCTCCTCCACCATCCACACTACATTCTCTGACAGATCTCCACCATCCACACTACATTCTCCGACAGCTCTCCTCCCACCATCCACACTACATTCTCCCACAGCTCTCCTCCACCATCCACACTACATTCTCCGACAACTCTCCTCTACCATCCACACTACATTCTCCAACAGATCTCCTCCACCATCCACACTACATTCTCTGACAGCTCTCCTCCACCATCCACACTACATTCTCCGACAGCTCTCCTCCCACCATCCACACTACATTCTCCGACAGATCTCCCCCACCATCCACACTACATTCTCCGACAGCTCTCCTCCACCATCCACACTACATTCTCCAACAGCTCTCCTCCTACCTTCCACACTACATTCTCCGACAGATCTCCTCCACCATCCACACTACATTCTCCGACAGCTCTCCTCCACTATCCACACTACATTCTCCGACAGCTCTCCTCCCACCATCCACACTACATTCTCCGACAGCTCTCCTCCACCATCCACACTACATTCTCCGACAGATCTCCTCCCACCATCCACACTACATTCTCTGACAGCTCTCCCCCCACCATCCACACTACATTCTCCGACAGCTCTCCTCCCACCATCCACACTACATTCTCTGACAGATCTCCTCCATCCACACTACATTCTCCAAAAGATCTCCTCCACCATCCACACTACATTCTCCGACAGCTCTCCCCCACCATCCACACTACATTCTCCAACAGCTCTCCTCCACCATCCACACTACATTCTCCGACAGATCTCCTCCCACCATCCACACTACATTCTCCGACAGCTCTCCTCCACCATCCACACTACATTCTCCGACAGCTCTCCACCATCCACACTACATTCTCCGACAGCTCTCCTCCACCATCCACACTACATTCTCCGACAGATCTCCTCCCACCCTCCACACTACATTCTCCGACAGCTCTCCTCCCACCATCCACACTACATTCTCCGACAGCTCTCCTCCACCATCCACACTACATTCTCCGACAGATCTCCTCCACCATCCACACTACATTCAACGACATCTCTCCTCCACCATCCACACTACATTCTCCGACAGCTCTCCTCCACCATCCACACTACATTCTCCGAGAGATCTCCTCCATCATCCACACTACATTCTCCGACAGATCTCCTCCACCATCCACACTACATTCTCCGACAGCTCTCCTCCACCATCCACACTACATTCTCCGACAGATCTCCTCCACCATCCACACTACATTCTCCGACAGCTCTCCTCCTCCATCCACACTACATTCTCCGACAGCTCTCCTACACCATGCACACTACATTCTCCGACAGCTCTCCTACACCTTCCCAGCTCTGCCCTATTGCTATGTACAGAAAACTCACCTGCAGTCCCTGTGTTTACATGTAAATAACCTTTATTGATATGTAAATAGCAGCAGCAATAACATGTACATAGTCGCGGACTGCTGCATTGATATATAAATAGAGGAGGCATTCATATGTATATCATGTCCCCCTGAGGTGATAGCTATCATCACTTCTGCTGAATGCTGCCCACTGGGGAGGTAAAGGGACATGGCTTGAAAGTCCTGGCCACAACTATAGTCATAAATCCGAACATCAGCCCATTCTGCAAAGGTGTGTACGAGGCTTTAGTGGCAGCAGACCGGAGAGTGGCTGCAGCAAACCTGAATGCGACTCTCCTTGTTTAAAAAATGACCCTCCAGCGGTAATCATCGAATATATGTCATCCCAGACAAAACGAGATAAACCTCATTACGCGGTACATCAAAACAGTATTTATTCAGATAAAAACGATTGAAATTGCACTCACATTGCTGACAAACAAAAGCAAGCTCTGTTTACATGTATACAGCCTCTCCCCACCAGAAAGATGGCCGCCGTGTCCAAGCATGCAGTAGCGTCACGTTGCCGACTCCTCCCTACGTCGACCCACCCATATTATGTATCTATATACAAAAATACACTTTAATTAATTAAACTGTTTCTTTATTTTTTGTATTAAAGCGGAGTTCCAGTCCCCCAAATCAAATTTTTTTTCTAAAGCCGCGTACACACGATCGGAATTTCCGATGGAAAAAGTCAGACGGACTTTTTCCATCGGATATTCCTATCGTGTGTAGCCCCATCGGAGTTTTTTCATCGGAAATTCCGATGAATTCCATCAGAGTTTAGATATAAAACATGTTCTATTTTTCTCCGATGGAATTCCGATGTGATTTGGCCGGGCAAAAGCCAGATCGTGTGTACGTGGCATAAGACTACATTTTAACTTGCTCCACTTAATATGCGCTCTTCAAAAAAAGAGTATTTTTTTGTTTAAATTTAATAACATTACCTGAATCTCGGAAGTAGGCAGGGTCCATCTCCACTGTGGGCATCTAAAGCCCTCCTGTATCTATTTCCGGGAATTGGTGCAGCTGGCTACCCAGCATGCACCTTTCCGATCTCGCGCCTTTGCACGGCCCTCGTTACTGCTGGACACGTTGGCCACAGCCATGGTGGCGTCGGCAGAAGTTCCAACCTATCCTTCCATCATAATCTCCTTTCTGCCGGGAGCTAGATGTTCAGTGCCCGCATCACCTATTCTGTGCCCGCATCACCTATTCTGTGCCCGCATCACCTATTCTGTGCCCGCATCACTATTTGATAGACGTGCAATTTGTTTAAATTTCCAAATTTTCTGAGTTTTCAAATTTCCAAAATTCTGAATTTTCGAAATTTAGAAAATTCTGAATTTTCGAAATTTAGAAAATTCAGTATTTTCGAAATTTAGAAAATTCGGGAATTTAATAAAATTACTTGGATCTCGGAGGTAGGCAGGGTCCATCTCCATTATGGGCATCAGAAGCCCTCCTCTATCTATTTCCAGGAACTGGTGCAGCTGGTTACCCAGCATGCACCTCCAGATCTCGTGCCTGCGCAGCGGCGCTAGTTTCTGCCGACACGAAAACTCTGAAATTTGAAAATTTTGAAATTCTAAATTTTGGACATTTCGGAAATCGGAAATTCGAAAATTCTGAATTTGAACATTTAGGGGTAGATCCACATACCGACGCTACGCCGCTGTAACTTACTTTGCTATTCTTTGAATCGTGAAAGAACTTGCGCCGTAAGTTACGGCGGCGTAGCGTATCTCTCGCGGCGTAAGGGCGCGGAATTCAAATGCGGCGAGTAGGGGGCGTGTTTCATTTAAATGAAGCGCGTCCCCGCGCCGAACGAACTGCGCATGCCCCGTCCTTCAAAACTCCCATGGTGCATTGCTCCAAATGACGTCGCAAGGACGTCATTGCTTTCGATGTGAACGTAAATGGCGTCCAGCCCCATTCACGGACGACTTGCGCAAACGACGCAAAATTTTCAAAATTATACGCAGGAACGACGGCCATACTTCACATTGAGTACGCCACCAGATAGCAGCTTTAACTATACGCCGGAAAAGGCCGAATGGAAACGACGTAAAAAAAATGCGACGGCCGCGCGTACGTTCGTGGATCGTCGGAAATAGCTAATTTGCATACTCGACGCGGAAACGCCACCTAGCGGCCGCCGGAAAATTGCATTTAAGATCCGACGGCGTACGCCTGTCGGATCTAACACAAATGCCTTTGTATCTTGTTTTGTGGATAACAAAACAAAGATACGACGCGCAAAATTTGAAATTACGCCGCGGATCAAGAGATACGCCGGCGTAATTTCTTTGAGGATCTGCCCCTCAGAGATTTCGGAATTTCCGAAAAAAGCTTAAAAAACGAATGAAACTAAAGCAAATTTTTCGGCAATGCGCGTCTACTATTTGATGAAAATGATAGCTGTTCTTCGGAAGTGAGCGGCCCCATTTCCTACGTGTAGATGCTCCTCCTTGAAAAATGGCGCCTAACTCCTCCCATTCGCTTCATTTCCTGACGGGAAGATTTTGGTATTATAGGCGACTTCCCAAGGATTCCTGGGATACATGACGCCGGACATCCCAGGTGTCTATGGCAAGAGACCAAAGGACATAATCGCCTAGGCGGAGGGAGCAGAAAATTATAAATTATAGGTATTTAGATTAAAAAAAAAAGAAAAAAGTTACCATTTTAAAGAGAATGGAGGATGGGGATTGGGTAAGGAGCAAGTAAAAAAAAAATTGTGGAACTCCCCTTTAACTTTATTGCTATCATAAAGGATGAACAACATCCCCTATGACAGTATGGGCCGTGACAGGTCCTCTTTATGAAGAGATCTGGAGGCGGAGTCTGGCTCTGAACATGAAAAAGGACTCTCCCCTGTGTGTGTTCTCTGGTGTTTAAGAAGTTTTCCTTCATCAGTGAAACACTTCCCGCACTCTGTACATGAAAAAGGACTCTCCCTTGTGTGTATTTTCTGGTGTCTGAGAAGTTTCCCTTTATCAGTGAAACTCTTCCCGCACTCTGTACACGAAAAAGGACGCTCTCCCGTGTGTGTTCTCTGGTGTCTAAGAAGGCTCCCTTTCACCGTGTAACATTTCCCGCACTCTGTACATGAAAAAGAACCCTCCCCTGTGTGAATTCTCTGGTGTATAAGAAGTTTTTCTTTTTCAATAAAACATTTACCGCACTCTGTGCATGAATGAGGACTCTCGTCCGTGTGACTTCTTTGGTGTATACGAAGCCCTCTATTGTCAATAAAGCATTTCCCGCACACTGAACATGAAAAAGGACGCTCCCCTGTGTGTGTTCTCTGGTGCAGAAGAAGGTAATCAACCCTAGGAAAGCATTTCCCGCACTCTGAACAAGAAAAAGGACGCTCAGCGGTGTGATTTTTCTGGTGTTTACCAAGGTCCTCTTTCAGAGCGAAACATTTTCCGCACTCTGAACATGAATAAGGACGCGCACCGGTATGAACGGACTGGTGCCTACGAAGGTTCTTTTTCGAAGTGAAACATTTCCCGCACTCAGAACAAGAAAAGGGACGCTCACCCGTGTGACTTTTCTGGTGTCCAAGAAGATGCGCTTTACCAATAAAACATTTCCCGCACTCTGAACATGAAAAAGGACGCTCACCAGTGTGAGTTCTCTGGTGTGTACGAAGACTTCCCATCTTAGTGTAACATTTTCCGCACTCTGAACATGAAAAGGGACGCTCTCCCGTGTGAACCCTTTGGTGTGCAACAAGTGATACTTTGACAGAGAAGCATTTTCCGCACACCGAACATGAAAAAGGACGCTCACCTGTGTGAATCCTTTGGTGATTAATGAGCGTTATTTTGACAGCGAAGCATTTCCCGCACTCTGAACATGAAAAAGGGCGCTCCCCCGTGGGACCCCTATCACATAAAGAAGACACATTGGGATTGGGTGGATGTGTTGATTGATTGGCACTGTGAGAACTTAGATGGACATCTGAGGTCATAGTATGGGATTGATCAGGAGATTCCTCAGGATTAGAAGGATCCATTGATCTATTTTTTTTTTTAATCAGGTAATTTTTTAGAAACAATTTTTTTGAACTTAGATGGACATCTGATGTCATAGTATGGGATTTATTGACCTCTGATGTCATAGTATGGGATAGATGGACATCTGATGTCATAGTATGGGATTTATGGACATCTGATGTCATAGTATGGGATTTATGGACATCTGATGTCATAGTATGGGATTTATTAGAAGGATCCATTGATCCCTCCAGATGGGAAGGTCTGTGATGTGCGGTTGGAATAATGGGATCTTCTCCTGGAGAACATTGTGTGATGTCATCATCTTCTGCCTTGAATTCTTGAGGTAAACTCGGATCTCCCTCCGAGGTTTTCCGAACAAAGCGTCCATCTGTAAGAAAACAATGTTAAAATTGAATTTACATTTTTTTTAAATAAAGTAATTGTCAAAAACTGCCTCTGAGCTTTTATTTCTGTTGACACTTTTGTTTGTGAATGGGTAGGGGCACCACGTACCCCATACTCATTCACATGGGGGGGGGGGGGGGACGGATCTGGGGGCTTCAAGTTTCCGATAAGCCCTCCACCCACAGACCCTCACAACCACAGTCCAGGGTTGTCGGGAAGAGGCCCTTGTCCCCATCAACATGGTGAGAAGGCTTTCAGATTCTGACAAGCCCCCTGCTCGTAGACCACCACAACCACCGCTCAGGGTTGTCGGGAAGAGGCCCTTGTCCCCATTACATGGTGACAAAGCTTTCAGATTCCAACAAGCCCCCTGCTCGTAGCCCACCACAACCACCGCCCAGGGTTGTGGGGGAAGAGGCCCTTGTCCCCATCAACATGGTGACAAGGCTTTCAGATTCCAACAAGCCCCCCTGCTCGTAGACCACCACAACCACCACCCAGGGTTGTGGGGTAGAAGCCCTTATCCCCATCACATCAACATGGTGACAAAGCTTTCAGATTCCGACAAGCCCCCCCTGCTCGTAGAACACCACAACCACCGCTCAGGGTTGTCGGGAAGAGGCCCTTGTCCCCATTACATGGGGACAAGGCTTTCAGATTCTGACAAGTCCCCTTCTCGTAGACCACCACAACCACAGACCACCGACCCATAGTCCAGGGTTGTCGAGAAGCCCCCCACCCACAGTCCAGGGTTGTCGAGAAGAGGCCCTTGTCCCCATCAACATGGTGACAAGGCTTTCAGATTCCGACAAGCCCCCTGCTCGTAAACCACCACAACCACCGCCGCCCAGGGTTGTCAGGAAGAGGCCCTGGTCCCCATCAACATGGTGACAAGGCTTTCAGATTCCGACAAGCCCCCCTGCTCGTAGACCACCACAACCACCACCCAGGGTTGTCAGGAAGAGGCCCTGGTCCCCATCAACATGGTGACAAGGCTTTCAGATTCCGACAAGCCCCCCTGCTCGTAGACCACCACAACCACCGCCCAGGGTTGTCGGGAAGAGGCCCTTGTCCCCATCAACATGGGGACAAAGTTCTTTGGCAATCCCCCCATATTGAGGGAATGTGGTCTGGTATGGCGCTCATTCGCCCCCCTTTAACTGGCCAGCCAGGGTATAAGGGTCTGGCATGGATTTTTTTTGGAGGGGGCACAGCATAGTTTTCCTTAATTCTGGCCCTCAAAATCCATACCAGACCCTTAACCTGGTATGGATTTGGGGGGGGGGGGGGTTCCCCTTAAAATCCATAGGAGACCCAAAGGGCCTCCTATGGATTTGGAGGGGACCTCCAGGCTATTTAAAAAAAAAATGTAATTCAATTGCTGGCAAATGCTTCAATGTTTTGTTTTTCATTCAGCTGTCAGAGAGGAAGTCCACTGACAGCTGAGGATTCATCCGTTGTTTCCCGGCCCGCTCCTTAACAACTTATTTATTGTGCACTCAGCAGGAAAACATTCCACCGAGCGAACCGAAAATTTGCAGGCGATGTTTGGTGCTGAACTCTTGTTTGGCCAGAAAACCTATCCCTACTGGAGATGAGGAAGTTGGGAAACTTCTCTCAACCTAACAACGTACATATTCTATACTCAAATGTGAACTGTTTCTCAGTTTTTTACTTACCTGGATCTATATATAGAGAAGATTCCTCCATAGACGGCTGATCTCCACTCACCAACCTCTCTTCTTCTTCCTCTTTTACCTCAACTTTGATGACCTTCAGTTCTTCACCCTAAACCCCAAAGATGATAGAATGAATTTAGAAAAGGGAACAAGAAATTACATCGAAGAATGTCTACTCAGAAGTTCTTTTCCGCAGTCCCATCTACCTGAACATTCACTTTATAGTTGTGATGTTCTTGTGTGGAATCCCGGGAATACAGAGGACCTCCCTCCTCCATAGACTGCTGATCTCCACTCACCAACATCTCTTCTTTTTCTTCCTTAACCTCGACTTTGATGTCTTTCCGTTGTTGACCCTAAACCCCAAAGATGATAGAATATACTTATTAAAAGGAACAAGAGATTACATAGAACAATGTACTCTCATAGAACTATTTGAAGGTTTTTTCCCATCCCATCTACCTGATTATTCTCTGCATAGTTCTGATGTTCCTGGGTGGAATCCCGGAAATACAGAGGTCCTCTCTCCTCCATAGACTGCTGAGCTCCACTCACCAACCTCTCTTCTTCTTCTTCTTTAACCTCAACTTTGATGTCTTTCCGTTCTTCACCCTAAACCCCAAAGATGACAGAATATACTTATTAAAAGGAAAAATAAATTACGTAGACAAATGTCCTGTCAGAGCAAGGAATGATTTTTAAGGTCTACATGCTCAGCTTCACCTACCTGATGATGGTGAGGGATGGTGTGACCTTCCTGTGTAGAATACAGAGGACGGGGACATCTCTCTGGTGGGTTTCTGTAGATGGATGTCTCCACCATGGTGTCCTGGAATTGCTTCTTGGGTCCTTTTCGAAACTCTGTCTCCTCCATTACACCATGCTCATCATCCTCCTCTTTTATCTCTTCTTTAATATTGACCTGTGTGGTATCCCGGGAATACAGAGGACAGGGACATCTCTCTGGTGGGTTCCCATTACTGGATCCATCTGTGGGAAACACACACACTGACTGAATACATTGTTTCTATGTGTTTATCAGATGATGGGGGATCTAGGTGGAGCCTCCGTACTGCTCTCTCCTTTACAATAAAGTCTCCTCTTACCCGGTGATGTGAGGGGCGGCTGATTGTCCATCATGACGTCCTTGTAGAGTTCCTTGTGTCCTTCTAAATACTCCCACTCCTCACGTTGGATAAAGGACTTGAAAAAATATTGAAAAGACTGGTCTGACCAATTGAAAAATAAATGAATAGAACATCTCCATATACAGAATCCTATACCCGCAGTTGACTTAGAGTGGCCCTCTTTAAATGGCGCACATGGACTAAGGGATGCTCCTCTCCGGCCTGTCAGCTCACCAGTTCAACGTGCCAGATCCCCGTCGCTCACCAGTTATTGGTTGCTGGGACCGCGGGTGTCCCAACAACCAATGACATTGTGTGTGTGCCCCGCCTCCCACCTTGCTATATCTCCCAGTGCTCACTCCAAACCTGCCCGTGTGATGCCACATGTGCGCTCCGCTCCCTTCAGTTGGTTCTTGGCACAGCTCCCGCCCCCTGCAGTTCACAACCTCTACCGGCTCCCGCTCCCTTCCTGTCCGTAAGGTATGGTGTGTGTACTTCACAGAGATTTACATGGACAAGCTAATGGCCACATTTTATGTTAAGGGGGCACTCTGATGGGCACACCAGATGTAAAGGGGGAGCTCTGATGGGGACACCAGATTTAAAGGGGAGCTCTGATGGGGACACCAGATTTAAAGGGGAGCTCTTATGGGGACACCTGATGTAAAGGGGGAGCTCTTATGGGGTCACCTAAAGTAAACGGGGAGCTCTTATGGGGTCACCTAAAGTAAAAGGGGAGCTCTGATGGGGACACCTGATGTAAAGGGGGAGCTCCGATGGGGACACCTGATTTAAAGGGGAGCTCCGATGGGGACACCAGATTTAAAGGGAAGCTCCGATGGGGACACCAGATTTAAAGGGGAGCTCCAATGGGGACACCTGATGTAAAGGGGGAGCTCTTATGGGGTCACCTAAAGTAAACGGGGAGCTCTTATGGGGTCACCTAAAGTAAAAGGGGAGCTCTGATGGGGACACCTGATGTAAAGGGGGAGCTCCGATGGGGACACCTGATGTAAAGGGAGTGCTCCGATGGGGACACCTGATGTAAAGGGGGAGCTCTGATGGGGGCACCTGATGTAAAGAGGGAGCTCGGATGGGGACACCTGATGTAAAGAGGGAGCTCTGATGGGGACACCTGATGTAAAGGGGGAGCTCTTATGGGGTCACCTAAAGTAAACGGGGAGCTCTTATGGGGTCACCTAAAGTAAAAGGGGAGCTCTGATGGGGACACCTGATGTAAAGGGGGAGCTCCGATGGGGACACCTGATGTAAAGGGGGTGCTCCGATGGGGATACCTGATGTAAAGGGGGAGCTCTGATGGGGGCACCTGATGTAAAGAGGGAGCTCGGATGGGGACACCTGATGTAAAGGGGGAGCTCTGATGGGGACACCTGATGTAAAGGAGCACTCTGATGACGACACCTAATGTAAGGGGGCTCTATGATAGAACAAATTATTTAAAGGGGTACTGTGATGGGAACACATTTCTTATGAGGGCACTCTGATGGGGACACCTGATATAAGGGGGTACTCTGATGGTGGCAACTGATTTATGGGGGTAATCTGAAGGGGGCACCCAATGTAATAAATTACTCTGGTAGGGTAATTACCAGAGTGTGTGGAGGAAACTAGAGGTCGACCGATATGGGTTTTTCTCTGGCCGATACCGATGCCGATATTTCAAAATCGGGGCGGCCGATGGCCGATATTTTAGGCCGATTTTTGCGGCCGATATTTTAGGCCGATTTTTTTTTTCTTTCCCATTATTTTAGAAAACCTAGGTTGGGGAGGAGGTTATTGTTTAGGGTGGAAAGGTGGAGTGCAGCCTATCAGTGTCCATCAGTGCCCACCAATGCAGCTCACCAGTGTAGCCTATCAGTGTCCATCAGTGCCACCTCATTAGTGTCCACCAGTTCAGCCTGTCAGTGCAACCTCATCAGTGCCTACCAGTTCAGCCCATTAGTGTCCATCAGTACCACCTCATTAGTGCCCACCAGTGCAGCCCATCAGTGCCACCTCATAATTATTAAAAAAGAAAAAAAATACAATCTTAGTCATTTTAAGGAGGGGGGTACAGAGAGGTGGTTGTGGAGGAGGGAGGTACAGAGAGGTGGTTGTGGAGGAGGGAGGTACAGAGAGGTGGTTGTGGCGGAGGGAGGTACAGAGGTGGCTGTAAAGCTACCTCTCTGTACCCCCTCCTCTACAGCCACCTCTCTGTACCCGCCTCCTCCACAGCCACCTCTCTCTGTACCCGCCTCCTCCACAGCCATGTGTTGTGGAGAGGGATGGGTGGGGATGCATTGTGCCCCTTAACTTAAAATAAGGGTCACGCTGATGGGCACATTTTATGTTAAGGGGCACTCTGATGGGCACAACAAAACGTGCTCCTTAACATAAAATTTGCCCATCAGAGTGCCCCTTAACATGCAATATGCCCATCAGCGAACACATTAAAAATATACCCATCAGCGTGCCCCTTAACATAAAAGTTTTGTTGTGCCCATCAGAGTGCCCCTTGACATAAAATTTGCCCATCACAGTGTCCCTTAATAACATAAAATGTGCCCATGAGCACATTTATTGTTATTAAGGGACACTCTGATGGGCAAATTTTATGTTAAGGGGCACTCTGATGGGTATATTTTTAATGTGTATGCTGATGGGCATATTTTATGTTAAGGGGCAATCTGATGGGCACAACAAAATGTGTCCATCAGTGTGCCTCTTAAAACAATATGCTCATCAGTGCGCACATTAAAAATATACCCATCAGAGTGCCCCTTAACATAAAAAAGTGCCCATCAGCGTGACCTTGCCCAGCAGTGTTAGTGTTGACAAAAAATAAATGCCCATAGTGATCTACATCAATGAACGAATATGCCACATACCTAGCTCGAATGCAGGGGATGCTGCAAAATAAGAAGCCGGGAAGGAGTAGCAGGGGGCGGGGCGCGCACTGGGCGTCACGCCTCTACTCGCAACGGAGAGCCAGTAGAAGACCCGGGAACCAGGAGCAGCAGGGGGTGGGACACGCAAGGGTGACGTGAGAGACAGGCGTGGCCCCCTACTCGCAATGTGAGCACGGAGTGGACCGCGAGCTGCAGGGGAAGGACCGTGACGTCACGCCCCTACTCGCCGCCGTACGTAGACTTCCAGGACCTGCGGTGAGTAGCAGAGGCCAATGCGGATGGAGGATTCATGGCGGGGGCGGGGGCACTGGTGACTGGTCAGTACATGACTGGAAGGCAAGGGACCTCAAGGCCTGGATATTGTAGCGGCGAATCGGACGATTTTTTCACGATAATCGGCCGATGCCGATTTCACAAAAACGGCCAAATATCGGCCGATATATCGGCCGACCGATATATCGGTCGACCTCTAGAGGAAACAGTAACAAAAGCAGCAGAAAGTGCAGCTTGCGCCAAAAAAAGGAAAGAAGACGCGTACAATCTTTTCATGGCATAGACTTGAGATTCGGACCTCAACCGGTTGGTTTTCTAGTGACTGGACATCCCCTGACTAATAGGAAAGCGAAAATTCCTTTCTTATCTTCCTAAATCTTTTGGATATTCCCTGGATCATTAATCTCCGATGTTGTTACCTACGGAAACAATTGAGTACTTCCCGCTATAGTTTTCTTTATTTGCACTAACATACAATTTTTCAGGACAAGCTTTTGGGGTGTGTCCCCTTCTTCAAGGTCCATAATACGACTACTACCATCACCTCAAACATGTTATCACCTATAAACCTAAAATCTTAATATCCTGTAAATGTAATATATAAATATAAAACCTATAAATGTTACTAGCCAGTTATATTTTTTGCATTTAGGAAGAAATCCAACAATTTTTTTAAAACACTCTACGGAGCTGCCCAGTACTAGTTCCCGAGGGAGTCCATTCCGTATTTCAACAGCTCTTGTTGTGAAGAAATCTTTCCTTATTTGGAGGGTAAATCTCTTTTCCTCCAGAGGTAAATCGTGCCGCTATTCCTTTTATGGGGGGTTACTGGGTGTAAATATAAAATACAATCTTATTACCTCCTATGTCTCCTCTCTACGTCCTCCCAACTCACCTCTCACCCGGAACTTCCTATTTATATTCCCACATCACTTCCTGTCTGTACCTGACATCACTTCCTGTCTGTTCCTAACATCACTTCCTGTCTTTGCGTTCCACTAACAATACGTGAGATCACCACATTGTGTTGAATATAAATACCGCAGTCTACATTACGTTCCATCATTTTGCCCTCTGCCTTGTGGTCCGTCCATTCTTCTATTAGGTTATATCGATGATTACACTCACAGATTATACATGAAAATCTTTATATTTTTCTTTTGACTTTATGAAGCAAGATGGAGGCGACGGCATCGAATGTGACGAGCGCATGCTCATCGTACGCGATGACATCACTGCGTTCTTGCCTTTCAAAAGAACCACGTTTTTTTTGGAAGGAGTGTGTGTACACTCGGGCGGCAAGAGATTTTTGCCAAGAATCTCGTCAGGAAAAACTACGGTTTTTTTTTCCTGACGAGATTCTGGCCCGTGTGTACGAGGCTTTAGTCCGTAGGGTACGGCTTATTGTCCCCCTATGTACAGATACTCCAGTCTCTGCTGTGGAACTCTGCAGCTTCTCCAGGGTTACCTTAGGTCTCTGTGCTCCTCTGATTAATGCCCTCCTTGCCCGGTCCGTGAGTTTTGGTGTGCGGCCGTCTCTTGGCAGGTTTGCTGTTGTGCCATGTTCTTTCCATTTGGTTATGATAGATTTGATGGGGCTCCTAGGGGTCATCAAAGATTTGGATATTTTTTATAACCTAACCCTGACTTGTACTTCTCAACATCATTGTCCCTTCCTTGTTTGGAGAGTGCCTTGGTCTTCATGGCCGTGTTTGGTTAGTGGTGCCTCTTGCTTAGGTGTTGCAGCCTCTGGGGCCTTTCAAAAAGGTGTGTCTATGTAATGACAGGTCATGTGACACTTAGATTGCACACAGGTGGACGTCATTTCACTAATTATGTGACTTATTATGTGAAGGTAACTGGTGGCACCAGAGCTTTTTATGGACTTCATAACAAAGGGGGGTGAATACTTACGCACATGACAATTATCAGTTTTTTGCTTTCTGAAAAATAGTTTTATGTATATATTTTTCTAATTTTACTTCACCAATTTAGACTATTGTGTTCTGATCCATCACATAGAATTCAGATTAAGAAGACATTGAACTTAAGGCTGTAATGTAACGAAATAGGTAAAAAGCCAAGGGGGTAAATACTTTTGCAAGGCACTATAATATATATTTTAGCAGAGGCCCTATAGAATAAAATGATGGGTTTGTGATTTTTTTTTATATCATACAGTATTTTTTGCGCTTTTTCAAACACAATGGCCCAGATTCTCAAAGGGCTTACGACGGCGCAGCGCCATGTACGCCGTCGTAAGTCCTAATCTGGGCCGTCGTATCTATGCGACTGATTCTTAGAATCAGTTACGCATAGATATCCATTAGATCCGACAGGCGTAAGTCTCTTACGCCGTCGGATCTTAACGGCAATTTTTTTTTGCCCACTAGGTGGCGCTTCCGTCGAGTATGCAAATTAGCTAGATACGCGAATTCCCGAACGTACGCGCGGCCGACGCAGTAAAGTTACGACGTTTACAATAGGCTTTTCCCGGCGTATAGGTGCCCCTGCTATATGAGGCGCAACCAATATTAAGTATGGCCGTCGTTCCCGCGTCGAAATTTATAAATATACGTGGTTTGCGTAAGTCGTGAATTGTGCTGGAATTAATTTACGTCCACGTCAAAACCAATGACGTCCTTGCGACGTCATTTAGGGCAATGCACGCCGGGATATTTTAGGGACGGCGCATGCGCAGTTCGTTCGGCGTGGTGACGCGCTTCATTTAAATGAAACACGCCCCCTATCCGCCGAATTTGAATTCCACCGGGTGATTTACGTTATGCCGTAACGGGTGATTCACCCACCGGGTGATTTACGTTACGGCGTAACGTAAATCAGATACGTTACGCCCGCCCATTTTTAGGCCAATCTACGAGAATATGGGCCAATGTTTTTTGGGCCAAAATACAGTTTAATTTTATTGCACACTAACACAATATAATACCCAATTATTTTTGTAAAAATTTAAAAGATTAGGTTATGCCGAGTAAATAAAGACCAAACTTTTTTGCTTAAACATTACGTATGTCGGTAGAATGGCACCAAACGACTTAAAAATCTCCATAGGCGACACTTTAAACATTATTACAGGTTACCAGTTTTGAGTGGTCTGGTGCTAGAATTATTGCTCTCGCTCTAACGATCGCGGAGATACCTCACATGTGTGGTGCGATCGCCGTTTACATATGAACGCAGAGCTTAAGTATGCATTCGCATTTGTGCATAAGCACGAAAGGGTGGGGCATTTTTTTTTTCATTATTTATTTTATCTAAAATGATATATTTTTTTACACTGTTTCTTTATTTTCTTGTATTAACTTTATTGCTATCATTATTATTATACAGAAATAATATAGCGCCACCAGTTTGCACAACGCTTTACAACATGAGAGCAGACAGTACAGTTACAATACAATTCAGGAGGAATCAGAGGGGCCTGTTCCTTAGAGCTTACAATCTAGGAGGGAGGGACAAGTGGAACAAAAGGTAATAACTGTCGGGGGTGAGCTGATGGAGGAAATTAAAATACAGTTGTTAGGTGTGGGTAGGATAGGCTTTATTGAAAAGGAGGGTTTTCAGGGATTGTATAAAAGCTAATTGAGTAGGAGATAATCGTACAGATTGGGGTAAGGAGTTTCATAGGATTGGAGAGGCTCTGAAAAAGTCCTGGAGGTGAGGCGGAAGCTAGAGAGCATGAGGTCTTGGGAGCAATGAAGAGAACGCTAATGCCTTGTACACACGACCGTTTTTTCCGACAGGATATACTCCGACGGATTTCCGCTCAAGTTGTCTTGCATACACACGGACACACCAAATTCCGACCGTCCAAAACGCGGTGACGTACAACACTACGACGAGCCGAGAAAAATTAAGTTCAATGCTTCCGAGCATGCGTCGAATTGTTTCCGAGCATGCATGTTTTTTTCTCCGTCGGAGTTCCATACAAATGGAAATTTCCGATAGTTAGAGAAAACATGTTCTCTTTCTAAATCCGTCAGAATTTCCGAAGGAAAAAGTCGGATGGGGAACACACACGTTCGGGATATCCGATGAAAAAATTCCGTCTGACCTTTTCCATCGGACATTCCAAACGTGTGTACGCAGCATTAGGTTGGTATTTAGAGACTAGGTTAGTGATGTAGCCGGGGCAGAGTTGTGGATGGCTTTGTAAGTAGTTGTTAGTATTTTTAAATTAATTTGTTGGGTGAGTGGAAGCCAGTGGAGGGATTGACAGAGAGGGGTGGAGGACACGGAATGGAGGGGAGTGTAGGGATTGGCAGATAGTGGTGGATGACACTGGATGGAAGCCAATGGAGGGATTGGCAGAGAGGGGTGGAAGACACCGACTGGAAGCCAATGGAGGAATTGGCAGAGAGGGGTGAAGGACACCGACTTGAAAGCCAGTGGAGGGATTGGCAGAGAGAGGTGGAGGACACCGACTGGAAGCCAATGGAGGGATTGGCAGAGAGGGGTGGAGGACACCGACTGGAAGCCAATGGAGGGATTGGCAGAGAGGGATGGAGGACACTGAATGGTTGGTGAGGTGGATGAGTTTGGCAGCAGCATTCATGATGGATTGAAGGGGGGATAGACTATGGGAAGGTAAGCCAATGAGAAGGGAGTTGCCGTAGCCGAGGTGAGAGATGACCAGGGAGTGAATTAAGAGCTTTGTGGTGTCATTGGTTAGAAAGGGTTGTATTTTCGAGATGTTGCGGAGGTTGAGGCAGCAAGATTTGGACAGTGATTGGAACGTAGGGCTTAAAGGAGGGTTCAGAGTCCAGGACAACACCTAGAACCTTGGCATTCGGGGATAGGCTGATAGTTGTGCCATCGATTTCGAGAGAGAGATCAGTGGAAGAGGCAAAATTATAAGTTTGGTTTTGGATAGATTGAGTTTGAGGAAGTGGTGTGGTGTGACATCCAGACTGATATATCCGATAGTAAATTAGTGGTATGTGAGGAGAGACTGAAGGAGTGAGCTGAGGGGTTGAGAAATAGAATTGAGCATCGTCAACGTATTGGAAGACATTGGAGGAGGTGTAGACCATCAGCTGACTCAGGGAGGAGGTGTAGATTGAAAATAGGAGAGATTTAAGAACAGAGCCTTGGGGGACCCCAACGGAGAAAGGAAGAGGAGAGGAGGAAGTAGAATCGTAAGTAACGCTAAAGGTGCGGTTGGATAAGTAGGAAGAGAACCAGCGAAGAGTACAGTCCTGAAGACCAAAGGTGTGGAGTTTTTTGAGAAGAAGTGGGTGGTCAACCTTATCGAAGGCAGCAGAAAGGTCCATTGGTTTTGGCCCTTAGTAGATCGTTTGTTAGTTTTAGGAGAGCAGTTTCAGTTGAGTGTTGAGGAGGAAATCCAAACTGAAGGGGATCAAGAAGGCCATTCTCGGCAAGGTGGACACTCTGTCGGTTGTAGACCAGATGTTCAAGGAGTTTGGATAAAAAGGGGAGTAAGGAGATGGGGCGTAGGTTGTTAAGATTGGTTGTGTCCAGTGAAGGCTTTTTAAGTATGGGGCTGATATGGAGAACCTCCCTTATTACAACATCGGCCGTGACCTGTCCTCTTTATGGAGAGATCTGGGGGCGGAGTCTGGATCTGAACGTGAAAAAGGACTCTCCCCTGTGTGTGTTTTCTGGTGTCTAAGAAGGCTCCCTTTCACAGTGAAACATTTCCCGCACTCTGAACATGAAAAAGGACGCTCATCCGTGTGACTTCTCTGGTGGCTACGTAGTCCTCCTTTGTTGCTAAAACATTTTCCGCACTCTGTACATGAATGAGGACGCTCATCCGTGTGGCGTCTCCGGTGTGTACGTAGTCCTCCTTTGTCGGTAAAACATTTCCCGCACACTGAGCATGAAAAAGGACGCTCCCCTGTGTGTATTCTCTGGTGTAAAAGAAGGTGATCAACCCTAGGAAAGCATTTCCCGCACACTGAACATGAAAAAGGACGCTCACCGGTATGAATTGCCTGGTGTCTAAGGAGGCTCCTTTTGACAGTGAAATATTTTCCGCACTCTGAACAAGAAAAGGGACGCTCACCCGTGTGACTTTTCTGGTGTGCAAGAAGTTTTCCTTTCTCAATGAAACACTTTCCGCACTCTGCACATGAAAAAGGACGCTCACCTGTGTGAATCCTCTGGTGTCTAAGAAGTCTTGCTTTATCAGTGAAACACTTCCCGCACTCTGTACATGAATGAGGACGCTCATCCGTGTGACTTTTTTGGTGTATGCGAAGTCTTCCTTTGTCAGTAAAACATTTCCCGCACTCTGTACATGAATGAGGACGCTCGTCCGTGTGACTTTTTTGGTGTATGCGAAGTCCTCTTTTGTCAGTAAAACATTTCCCGCATGCTGAACATGAAAAAGGACGCTCCCCCGTGTGTATTCTCTGGTGTATAAGAAGTCCGCTGTTCTCAGTGAAACATTTCCCGCACTCTGAACAAGAAAAGGGACGCTCACCCGTGTGACGTCTCTGGTGTAGAAGAAGGTGATCAACCCTAAGAAAGCCTTTCCCGCACTCTGAACAAGAAAAAGGACGCTCACCGGTGTGACTTCTCTGGTGTTTAACAAGGTCTTCTTTCAGAGCGAAACATTTCCCACACTCCGAACATGAATAAGGACGCTCACCCGTATGAACTGCCTGGTGTCTAAAAAGGTTTTTTTTCGTAGTGAAACATTTTCCGCACTGGGAACATGAAAAGGGACGCTCCCCCGTGTGACTTTTCTGGTGTCCAAGAAGTTTTCCCTTATCGATGAAACATTTCCCGCACTCTGAACATGAAAAAGGACGCTCGCCCGTGTGAATCCTCTGGTGTGTACGAAGAATTCCCATCCTAGTGAAAGATTTCCCGCACTCGGAACATGAAAAAGGACGCTCTCCCGTGTGAATCCTTTGGTGTCTAACAAGTGTTATTTTCGCAGCAAAGCATTTCCCGCACTCTGAACATGGATAAGAACGCTTACCCGTGGGACCCCTCTCACATAAAGAAGACTTCTTGGGTTTGGATGGTTGGGTTGATTGATCGGCACTGTGAGAACTTAGATGGACATCTGATGTCATAGTATGGGATAGATGGACATCTGATGTCATAGTATGGGATAGATGGACATCTGATGTCATAGTATGGGATAGATGGTCATCTGATGTCATAGTATGGGATAGATGGTCATCTGAGGTCATAGTATGGGATAGATGGTCATCTGAGGTCATAGTATGGGATAGATGGTCATCTGATGTCATAGTATGGGATAGATGGTCATCTGATGTCATAGTATGGGATAGATGGTCATCTGATGTCATAGTATGGGATTTATTAGAAGGTTCCTCAGGATTAGAAGGATCCATTGATCCCTCCAGATGGGAAGGTCTGTGATGTGCGGTTGGAATAATGGGATCTTCTCCTGGAGAACATTGTGTGATGTCATCATCTTCTGCCTTGAATTCTTGAGGTAAATTCGGATCTCCCTCCGAGGTTTTCCAAACAAAGCGTCTACCTGTAAGAAAAACAAATCATGAACTACTTGAAGACCCGCCCCTTTTTTGGCACTTCTCGTTTAAATCTGATTTTCTTTTTGCTAGAAAATTACTTATAACCCCCCAAACATTATATATATTTTTTAGCAGAGACCCTGGAGAATAAAATAGCGATTGTTGCACCTTATTATGTCATGCGGTATTATTTTTTGCGCTATAAACAAAAAAAAAATCAATATTTTTTTACTTTTTGCTATAATAAATATCCCCCAAGAATATATAAAAAAACGTTTTTTTTCCTCACTTTAGGCCGAACTGCATTCTTCTACCTATTTCTGGTAAAAAAAAATAAACGCAATGGGCTAGATTCAGATAGGTTAGCGGATCTAAAGATCCGCTAACCTATCTGATTTACGTTGCGCCGCCGCAATTTTTTGAGGTAAGTGCTTTATTCAGAAAGCACTTTCCTCTAAAGTTGCGGCGGCGTATCGTAAATCCCCCGGCGGAATTCAAATTTCCGCGGCTAGGGGGCGTGTACAATTGAAATCAGGCGCGTCCCCGCGCCGATCGAACTGCGCATGCGCCGTCCGCACATTTTCCCAGCGTGCATTGCTCCAAATGACGTCTCAAGGACGTCATTGGTATCGATGTTAACGTAAATCACGTCCGGCCGTATTCGCGAATGACTTACGCAAACTACGTAAAAAATTCAAAACTCGGCGTGGGAACGACGGCCATACTTAACATAGGATACGCCGCACTTACCCCTCCTATAGCAGGGGTAACTTTCCGCCGGAAAAAGCCAAACGCAAACGACGTAAAAAAAAAAAAGCGCCGGGCGGTCATTCGTTTCTGAATCGGCGTAAATGCTCGTTTGCATATCCGACGTGTAAAAGATATGGAAGCACCACCTAGCGGCCGGCCTGGAATTGCAGCCTAAGATCCGACGGTGTAAGTCACTTACACCTGTCGAATCTTAGGCATATCTATGCGGAACCTGATTCTATGAATCAGGCGCATAGATACGTCGGCCGGACTCAGAGATACGACGGCGTATCAGGAGATACGCCGTTGTATCTTCTTTCTGAATCCGGCCCAATAAGTGTATATTGATTGGTTTGCGCAAAAGTTATAGCGTCTACAAAATAGTTTTATGGCATTTTTATAACATTTTTTTTTTTGCTAGTAATGGCGGCGATCAGCGATTTGTATTGTGACTGCGACCTTATGGCGGACACATCGGACACTTTTGACACCATTTTGGGACCATTGTCATTTTTACAGTAATCAGTGCTATAAAAAAATGCACTGATAACTGTATAAATGTGACTGGCAGTGAAGGGGTTAACCTGTAGGGGGTGCTGAAGGGGTTAAGTGTGTCCTAGGGAGTGCTTCTAACTGTTAGGGGGCGTGGCTTGCCGTGACACATCACTGATTGCTGCTCCCGATGACAGGGAGCAGACGATCAGTGACCTGTCACTAGGCAGAACGGGGAGAGCTTGTGTTTACACACAAGCTCTCCCCGTTCTTCTGCCCCGTGACACGATCGCGGGACACTGACGGACATCGAGTCCACGGGTCCTGTGGGCACGGTCATGGAGCTCGCGACTGCACGGCTGGCAAATTAAAGGGGATGTATATATACACGTCCATTTGCCCAAGCGTGCCATTCTGTCGACGTAAAAGTGCATGTGGTGGTCTTTAAGTGGTTGAAATCCATACCAGACTTAAGGGACTGATATTGATTTGGGGGGGGGGGGGGGGCGCCATTTTTTTATTTTTTCCAACTTAAAATCCATACCAGACCCAAAGGGCCTGGTATGGATTGGGAGGAGACCTCCACGCCGCTTCTTTGTAAAAAAAAAAATAATTCTTTTGCCGTCAAATTCGGCAATGACTTGTTTTCCATTCAGCTGTCAGAGAAGCCCGCTGACAGCTGATGACTCATCCGTTGTTAAGGACACGGCAGCCAGCTTCCCAGCCCGCTCCATAACAACCTATTCACTGTGCGCTCGGCAGGAAAAACACCCCGAGGAGCGCACCAAAAATTGAGGTGTTTGGCAAACACGGGCAACGTTCTCATCTTTGGCCCGACCCGCTCGCCTATTCCCATTGGAGATGAAGAAATTGGGAAATTTGTCTCAACCTAACAATGAAAATACAGATTTTATACTCATATAATTATATAATAATGTGACGTGTTTCGGCATTTAGTGTTTATGACTTACTTGTGTCCTTATGTAGAGAAGATTCTTCCTGTTTACTTTTCATAATCATCTCCCCCTCCTCCATAGACTGCTGATCTCCACTCACCAACCTCTCTTCTTCTTCCTCTTTATACTCAACTTTGATGTCTTTCCGTTCTTCATTCTAAATTCCAGAGATGATAGAAAAGAAACAAGAGATTACATAGAAGAATGTTCTCTCATAGAACTATTTTCGAGTTCTTTGCCCCCAGTCCCATCTACCTGATCATTCTCTTTATAGGTGTGATCTTCCTGGGTGGAATCTCGGGAACACAGAGGACCTCTCTCCTCCATAGACTGCTGATCTCCACTCACCAACCTTTCTTCTTCTACCTCAACTTTGATGTCTTTCCGTTCTTCACCCTAAACCCCGAAGATGATCGAAAAGGAACAAGAGATTACATAGAAGAATGTTCTCTCTTAGAACTATTTTCGAATTCTTTGTCCCCAGTCCCATCTACCTGATCGTTCTCTTTATAGGTGTGATCTTCCTGGGTGGAATCTCGGGAACACAGAGGACCTCTCTCCTCCATAGACTGCTGATCTCCACTCACCAACCTCTCTTCTTCTTCTTCCTCTTTAACCTCAACTTTGATGTCTTTCCGTTCTTCACCCTAAACCCCCAAAGATGATAGAAAAGAAACAAGAGGTTACATAGAAGAATGTTCTCTCATAGAACTTTTTTCGAGTTCTTTTTCCTCCAGTCCCATCTACCTGATCGTTCTCTTTATAATTATCTTTCTGGGTGGAATCCCGGGAATACAGAGGACAACCCTCCTCCATAGACTGCTGATCTACACTCACCAACCTCTCTTCTTTAACCTCAACTTTGATGTCTCTCACTTCTTCACCCTAAAAGATGACAGAATATACTTATTATGTCCCCTCAGAGCAAGGAATGATTTTTAAGGCCTACATGCTCAGCTTCATCTACCTGATGATGGTGGGGGATGGTGTGACCTTCCTGTGTGGAATCCCGGGGATACAGAGGACGGGGACATCTCTCTGGTGGGTTTCTGTAGCTGGATGACTCCACCATGGTGTCCTGGTGCTGCTTCTCGTGTCCTTTCCGGAACTCTGTCTCCTCCATTATACCATGCTCATCATCCTCCTCTTTTATCTCATCTTTAATATTGACCTGTGTGGAATCCCGGGAATACAGAGGACGGGGACATCTCTCTGGTGGGTTCCCATTACTGGATCCATCTGTAGGAAACACACACACTGACTGAATACATTGTTTCTATGTGTTTATCAGATGATGGGGGATCTAGGTGGAGCCTCCGTACTGCTCTCTCCTTTACAATAAAGTCTCCTCTTACCCGGTGATGTGAGGGGCGGCTGATTCTCCATCATGACGTCCTTGTAGAGATCCTTGTGTCCTTCTAAATACTCCCACTCCTCAAGTTGGATAAATGACCTGAAAAAAGATTGAAAAGACTGGTTTGACCAATTGAAAAATAAATGAATAGAAAACCTCCAGAATCCTATACCCGCAGTTGACTTAGAGTGGCCGTCCTTAAATGGCGCACCGCTGTCTGAACATGGACTGAGTGGCGCTGCTCTCCGGATTATCAGCCCGCCAGTCTAATAAGAAAGATCGCCGCTGCTCAGCAGTCATTGGTTGCTGGGACCACAGGAGTTCCCCACCTCGCTATCTCTCCCGGCTCTCACCGCTCCCCTGCCCGCAATGCATGGTGTGACGCCACATGTGTGCCACGCCCTCTTAAGCTTGGTTCTTTGGACAGCTCCCGCCCCCTGCAGCTCACTACCTCTGCCGGCTCCCACTCCCTGCCTGTCCTAAAGGTATGGTGTGTGCACTTCACAGAGATTTACAGGGGCATATCAATGTTGCGGGGGCACTCTGATGGGGACACCTGATGTGATGATGGGCACACAATATGTAAGAGGGCACTGTAATGGGGACAACTGATGTAAAGGGCACTCTGATGGGAACACCTGATGTAAGGGGCACTCTGATGGGAACACCTGATGTAAGGGGCACTCTGATGGGGACAACTGATGTAAAGGAGCACTCTGATGGGAACACCTGATGTAAGAAGCACTCTGATGGGGACAACTGATGTAAAGGAGCACTCTGATGGGAACACCTGATGTAAGGGGAACTCTGATGGGGACAACTGATGTAAAGGGGCACTCTGATGGGAACACCTGATGTAAGTGGCCCTCTGATGGGGACACTCAATGTAAAGGGGCACTCTGATGAGCACACCTAATGTGATGGGAACACCCTAAGTAAGAGGTTACTGAGATGGGGGAACCTTAAAGGGGCACTGTGTTGGTGACAAATGATGTAAGAGGGCACACTGATGGGAGACACCAGATTTAAGGGGGCACTCTGATGGGCACACCAAATGTAAGCGGGCACTGTAATGGGGATACCTGATGTAAAGAGGCACTCTGATGGAAACACCTGATGTAAAGGGGCACTGTAATGAGAACACCTGATGTAAAGGGGCACTCTAATGGGCACACCTAATGTAAAGGGGCACTCTGATGGGGACACCTGATTTAACGGGGCACTCTGATGGGTACAGCTGATGTAAGGAAGCACTTTGACGGGAATACCTGTTGTAATGGGGACATCTGATGTAAAGGAGCACTCTGATGGGCACACCAGATGTGATGGGAACACCCTATGTAAGAGGTTACTGTGATGGGGAACCTTATATAAAGGGGCATATAAAGTGATGGTGACAAATGATGTAAGGGGGCACACTGACGGGAGACACCAGATGTAAGGGGACCTTCTGATGCAGAAACCTGATGTAAATGGGAATAACTGATGTAAGGGCACACTCTGATGGGAACACATTACTTAAAGGGGGCACTCTGATCGGGGACAGCTGATATAAGGGGGCAACTGATTTATGGGGGTAGTCTGATGGGGCACCCAATGTAATGAATTACTCTGGTCGGGGCACTTGATGTAAGGGGGGACACTAATGGGGACATTTACATTTACAGCACGTGTGGAGGAAACAGTAACAAAAGCACTAGAGAGCGTGGCTGCACCAAAAAAAGGTAGACGGGCACAATATTTCATGGCACAGGCTTGAGATTTGGAACTCGGGTAGAAGAAAGTTTTAGTGACCGGAGCTCCTTGAATTTTAATTCAATACCCCTAAATTATAGGAAAGCCAAAAAACCCTATAATCTACGGTCCAACTGAGAAAAAAAAAATCCTTTCTTATCTTCCAAAAGCATTTATATATTCCCTGGATCATCAATCTCTGATATTATTACCTACAGAAACAATGGAGTTCTGCCCGCCATACTTGTCTTTATTTGCACTAACATACAATTTTTCAGGACAATCTTTCGGGGTGTGTCCCCTTCTTCAAGGTCCATAATACGACTACTACCATCACCTCAAACATGTTATCACCTATAAACCAAAAAATGTTAATATCCTGTAAAGGTTATATATATAAAACCTATAAACGTTATTATCCAGTTATATTTTTGCTTTTAAAAAGAAATCCAACAGCTTTTTAAAACAATCTACGGAGCTACCCAGTACTCGTTCATGAGGGAGTCCATTCCGTGTTTCAACAGCTCTTATTGTGAAGAAACCTTTCCGTATGTGGAAGTTAAAACTCTTTTCCTTCAGATGTAAAAAGAGTGCCCCCTATTCCTTTTATGGGGGGGGTTACATATTACCTCCTCTGCTGCCACTTCCAGCAACGTCTCTTCTCTACTTCCTCCCGACTCACCTTTCACCCGGAACTTCCTGTCTGTACCTGACATCACTTCCTGCCTGTACCTGATATTACTTCCTGTCTTTGCGTTCCACTGACAATAAGACAATGGGCCAGATTCAGAGAGAGATACGACGGTGTATCTCCTGATACACCGTCGTATCTCAGAGTTAGGCTGGTCGTATCTATGCGCCTGATTCATAGAATCAGTTACGCATAGATATGCCTAAGATCCGACAGGTGTAACTGTGTTACACAGTCGGATCTTACCTGCAATTTAAAAATGGCGCGGGGGGCGTTCTTGCTGATTTACGCTGAGAAATATGTAAATCAGCGAGATAAGCAAATTCACGAACGTACGCGGACCCGACGCAGTGTTGTTACGACGTTTCCGTAGCGGTTTTCCCGGCGTATACTTACCCCTGCTTCTATGAGGCGCAGCCAATGTTAAGTATAGCCGTCGTTCCCGCGTCGATTTTGAATTTTTTTACGTCGTTTGCGTACGCCGATTCAGAAACACTCGCGCCGCAAGTTACGCTCGCGGCGAAACCACTGACGTCCTAGCAACGTCAGTGGGAGCAATGCACGCCGGGAAATTTCGCGGACGGCGCATGCTCATTTAAATCAGCGCGGGGACGCGCCTGATTTAAATAGTACACTCCCCCTAGCCGCGGAATTTGAATTCCGCCGGGGGTTTTACGATTCGCCGCCGCAAGTTTGGAGTTAAGTGGTTTGTGAATTACCCACTTGCCTCTCAAACTTGCGGCAGCGGATCTTAAATCACATAGATCACGCGGATCTAAAGATCCGCTGATCTATGTGAATCTAGCCCAATGAGTGAGATCACCACCTTGTATTGAATATAAATACTGCAGCTCTGCCTTGAAGTCCGTCCATTCTTCTATTAGATTATATCGATGATTACATACACAGGGCCAGATTCACAAAGAGATACGACGGTGTATTATCTACAGATACACCATCGTATCTCTGACGTAAACTGGTCCTATCTATGCGCCTGATTCATAGAATCAGATACACATAGATAGGGCTAGATCTGACAGTGTTACACTGTGTTACACTGTCGGATCTTTTTTTAAATTTAAAAATGGCGCCGGGGGCGTTCCCGCTGATTTACGGACCCGTCGCATTGTTTTTACGTCGTTTCCGTAGCGGTTTTCCGTCGTATACTTACCCTTTCTTTTATCAGGCGCAGCCAATGTTAAGTATAGCCGGCGTTCCCGCGTCGAATTTGAAATTTCCTACGTCGTTTGCGTACGCCGATTCACGAACACGCGCGTCGCAAGTCCCGCTCACGTCGCAACCACTGACGTCCTATTGACGTCAGTGGGAGCAATGCGCGCCGGGAAATTCCCCGGACGACGCATGCGTATTTAAATCGGCGCGGGAACGCGCCTGATTTAAATATGACACTCCCCTAGCTGCGGAATTTGAATTCCGCTGGGGGATTTAGGATCCGCCGTCGCAAGTTTGGAGGTAAGTGGTTTGTGAATTAGCCACTTGCCTCCTAAACTTGCGGGAGCGGATCTTAATTCACGTAGATCGAGCGGATCTATAGATCCGCTGAGCTACGTGAATCTGGCCCACAGACTATACATACCTCCCAACTTTCTGAGATGGGAATGAGGGACACCTATCACCAAAAGTATGCAGGCATAGGACACACCCCTTGTCACGCCCTCTTAAAGGAGAATTGTACAAAAAAACAAGGTTGGTTTAACCCACAAGTGCTTTTTTTTTACCACTACTATTCCATTATATTGGCTTTTGGAATTTACAAATGCAGCAATTTAGAAATCAGATGAAAGGTTTAGCGCTGAGAAACACTTTTTGATAGAAAAAAAGTGCATTTTATATACATCTGTATAGATCAGACCAAAATGAGGGACAAATGAGGAGAATGAGGGACAGAGGGACATTGCTCCAAATCAGGGACAGTTGGGAGGTATGGATTATACATGAAATTCTTTATATAAATATATGATTTATTTTACTGTTTTATATTTACAACATTTAAATGTTATTACTAATATATAGAGGACTCATTTATTTCATATCATGCACTTTCTGAGTAAATGTACACGTGACATCGCTGTAAATGATTCTTGTATTCTCTATTCCATCCTCATATTATTATGAAGAGAGATGAAACACCTCTCCTCCACCATCCACACTACATTCTCCGACAGCTCTCCTCCACCATCCACACTACATTCTCCGACAGCTCTCCTCCACCATCCACACTACATTCTCCGACAGCTCTCCTCCACCATCCACACTACATTCTCCGACAGATCTCCTCCCACCATCCACACTACATTCTCCGACAACTCTCCTCCACCATCCACACTACATTCTCCGACAGCTCTCCTCCACCATCCACACTACATTCTCCGACAGCTCTCCTCCACCATCCACACTACATTCTCCGACAGCTCTCCTCCACCATCCACACTACATTCTCTGACAGCTCTCCTCCACCATCCACACTACATTCTCCGACAGCTCTCCTCCACCATCCACACTACATTCTCCGACAGATCTCCTCCCACCATCCACACTACATTCTCCGACAACTCTCCTCCACCATCCACACTACATTCTCCGACAGCTCTCCTCCACCATCCACACTACATTCTCCGACAGCTCTCCTCCACCATCCACACTACATTCTCCGACAGCTCTCCTCCACCATCCACACTACATTCTCCGACAGCTCTCCTCCACCATCCACACTACATTCTCCGACATCTCTCCTCCCACCATCCACACTACATTCTCCGACAGCTCTCCTCCACCATCCACACTACATTCTCCGACAGATCTCCTCCACCATCCACACTACATTCTCCGACAGATCTCCTCCATCATCCACACTACATTCTCCGACAGTTCTCCTCCACCATCCACACTACATTCTCCGACAGCTCTCCTCCACCATCCACACTACATTCTCCGACAGCTCTCCTCCACCATCCACACTACATTCTCCGACAGATCTCCTCCACCATCCACACTACATTCTCCGACAGATCTCCTCCATCATCCACACTACATTCTCCGACAGCTCTCCTCCACCATCCACACTACATTCTCCGACAGCTCTCCTCCCACCATCCACACTACATTCTCCGACAGCTCTCCTCCACCATCCACACTACATTCTCCGACAGATCTCCTCCCACCATCCACACTACATTCTCCGACAACTCTCCTCCACCATCCACACTACATTCTCCGACAGATCTCCCCCACCATCCACACTATATTCTCCGACAGCTCTCCTCCACCATCCACACTACATTCTCCGACAGATCTCCTCCCACCATCCACACTACATTCTCCGACAGCTCTCCTCCACCATCCACACTACATTCTCCGACAGATCTCCTCCACCATCCACACTACATTCTCCGACAGATCTCCTCCATCATCCACACTACATTCTCCGACAGTTCTCCTCCACCATCCACACTACATTCTCCGACAGCTCTCCTCCACCATCCACACTACATTCTCCGACAGCTCTCCTCCACCATCCACACTACATTCTCCGACAGATCTCCTCCACCATCCACACTACATTCTCCGACAGATCTCCTCCATCATCCACACTACATTCTCCGACAGCTCTCCTCCACCATCCACACTACATTCTCCGACAGATCTCCTCCACCATCCAAACTACATTTTCCGACAGCTCTCCTCCACCATCCACACTACATTCTCCGACAGATCTCCTCCCACCATCCACACTACATTCTCCGACAGATCTCCTCCTCCATCCACACTACATTCTCCGACAGCTCTCCTCCACCATCCACACTACATTCTCCGACAGCTCTCCTCCACCATCCACACTACATTCTCCGACAGCTCTCCTCCACCATCCACACTACATTCTCCGACAGCTCTCCTCCACCATCCACACTACATTCTCCGACAGCTCTCCTCCACCATCCACACTACATTCTCCGACATCTCTCCTCCCACCATCCACACTACATTCTCCGACAGCTCTCCTCCACCATCCACACTACATTCTCCGACAGATCTCCTCCACCATCCACACTACATTCTCCGACAGATCTCCTCCATCATCCACACTACATTCTCCGACAGTTCTCCTCCACCATCCACACTACATTCTCCGACAGCTCTCCTCCACCATCCACACTACATTCTCCGACAGCTCTCCTCCACCATCCACACTACATTCTCCGACAGATCTCCTCCACCATCCACACTACATTCTCCGACAGATCTCCTCCATCATCCACACTACATTCTCCGACAGCTCTCCTCCACCATCCACACTACATTCTCCGACAGCTCTCCTCCACCATCCACACTACATTCTCCGACAGCTCTCCTCCACCATCCACACTACATTCTCTGACAGCTCTCCTCCACCATCCACACACTACATTCTCTGACAGCTCTCCTCCACCATCCACACTACATTCTCCGACAGCTCTCCTCCACCATCCACACTACATTCTCCGACAGCTCTCCTCCACCATCCACACTACATTCTCCAACAGATCTCCTCCATCATCCACACTACATTCTCCGACAGCTCTCCTCCCACAATCCACACTACATTCTCCGACAACTCTCCTCCCACCATCCACACTACATTCTCCGACAGCTCTCCTCCACCATCCACACTACATTCTCCGACAGATCTCCTCCCACCCTCCACACTACATTCTCCGACAGATCTCCTCCACCATCCACACTACATTCTCCGACAGCTCTCCTCCACCATCCACACTGCATTCTCCGACAGCTCTCCTCCACCATCCACACTAAATTCTCCGACAGCTCTCCTCCCACCATCCACACTACATTCTCCGACATCTCTCCTCCACCATCCACACTACATTCTCCGACAGCTCTCCTCCACCATCCACACTACACTCTCCAACAGCTCTCCTCCCACCCTCCACACTACATTCTCCGACAGCTCTCCTCCACCATCCACACTACATTCTCCGACAGCTCTCCTCCCACCATCCACACTACATTCTCCGACAGCTCTCCTCCACCATCCACACTACATTCTCCGACAGCTCTCCTCCACTATCCACACTACATTCTCCGACAGCTCTCCCCCACCATCCACACTACATTCTCCGACAGCTCTCCTCCACCATCCACACTACATTCTCCGACAGATCTCCACTATCCACACTACATTCTCTGACAGCTCTCCTCCACCATCCACACTACATTCTCCGACACCTCTCCTCCACCATCCACACTACATTCTCCGACAGCTCTCCTTCCACCATCCACACTACATTCTCCGACAGCTCTCCTCCACCATCCACACTACATTCTCCGACAGCTCTCCTCCCACCATCCACACTACATTCTCCGACAGATCTCCTCCACCATCCACACTACATTCTCCGACAGATCTCCTTCACCATCCACACTACATTCTCCGACAGCTCTCCTCCCACCATCCACACTACATTCTCCGACAGATCTCCTCCACCATCCACATTACATTCTCCGACAGCTCTCCTCCACCATCCACACTACATTCTCCGACAGATCTCCTCCACCATCCACACTACATTCTCCGACAGCTCTCCTCCACCATCCACACTACATTCTCCGACACCTCTCCTCCACCATCCACACTACATTCTCCGACAGCTCTCCTCCACCATCCACACTACATTCTCCGACAGCTCTCCTACACCATCCACACTACATTCTCCGACATCTCTCCTCCCACCATCCACACTACATTCTCCGACAGATCTCCTCCACCATCCACATTACATTCTCCGACAGCTCTCCTCCACCATCCACACTACATTCTCCGACAGATCTCCTCCACCATCCACACTACATTCTCCGACAGCTCTCCTCCACCATCCACACTACATTCTCCGACACCTCTCCTCCACCATCCACACTACATTCTCCGACAGCTCTCCTCCACCATCCACACTACATTCTCCGACAGCTCTCCTACACCATCCACACTACATTCTCCGACATCTCTCCTCCCACCATCCACACTACATTCTCCGACAGATCTCCTCCCACCATCCACACTACATTCTCCAACCACTCTGCCTCAACGATCACCTCAGAAATATAATTTGTTAAAAAAAGGAGACAAAATATTATAAAGTTCTTGTTTATTTAATAAAATTAGAATAAGTGATGAACACATAATGATAGATATGCATGGACCATACCACCTTCTGTAGTAATGTGAAAATATTGTAATAATGCGAAAGAGCCAAAAGCCATCTATAAAAGGGATCGATGGTGAAGGACCAATCCTGATTGCATAGTGTAGGGTAATACATTTTTACAGTTATCCTCTTTGTAGAATATAAACATATTAGGCAGACCGTGTGTGAATTCTCTGGTGTATAACAAGCTTTCCTTTATCAGTGAAACACTTCCCGCACTCTGTCTATTATTGAGGTCGCTCATCCGTGTGACTTCTTTGGTGTATACGTAGTTCTCCTTTGTCGGTAAAACATTTCCCGCACTCTGTACATGAAAAAGGACACTCACCGGTATGATTTGCCTGGTGTCTAAGAAGGCTCCTTTTCACAGTGAAACATTTCCCGCACTCTCAACAAGAAAAGGGACGGGCGCCCATGTGACTTTTCTGGTGTCTAAGAAGGTTTCCTTTCTCAATGAAACATTTCCCGCACTCTGCACATGAAAAAGGACGCTCCCCGGTGTGTAGTCTCTGGTGTATAAGAAGTCTTCTGTTCTCTGTGAAACATTTTCCGCACTCTGTACAAGAAAAAGGACGCTCACCTGTGTGACTTCTCTGGTGTAGATGAAGGTGATCAGTCCTAAGAAAGCATTTCCCGCACTCCAAACAAGAAAAAGGACGATCTCCGGTGTGTATTCTCTGGTGTATAAGAAGTCCGCTATTATCAATGAAACATTTCCCGCACTCTGTACACGAAAAAGGGCGCTCACCCGTGTGACGTCTCTGGTGTAAAAGAAGGTTATAAGCTCTAAGAAAGCATTTTCCGCACTCCGAACAAGAAAAAGGACGATCTCCGGTGTGGCTTTTCTGGTGTTTAACAAGGTCTTCTTTCAGAGCGAAACATTTTCCGCACTCTGAACATGAATGAGGACGCTCACCTGTATGAAGTGCCTGGTGTCTAAAAAGGGTTTCCCTTTTAGAGAAACATTTCCCGCACTCAGAACATGAAAATGGAAGCTCACCTGTGTGACTTTTCTGGTGTCCAAGAAGTTTTGCTTTATTAATGAAACATTTCCCACACTCTGAACATGAAAAAGGACGCTCACCAGTGTGAATTCTCTGGTGTGTGCAAAGAATTCCCTTCCTAGTGAAACATTTCCCACACTCTGAACATGAAAAAGGACGCTCACCAGTGTGAATTCTCTGGTGTGTACGAAGAATTCCCATCCTAGTGAAACATTTCCCGCACTCTGAACATGAATAAGAACGCTTACCCGTGGGACTCCTGTCACATAAAGAAAACACCTTGGGATTGGATGGATGTGTTAAAGTCATAGTGTGGGATTTATCAGAAGGTTCCTCAGGATTAGAAGGACCCACTGATCTTAGATGGACATCTGATGTCGTAGTGTGGGATAGATGGACATCTGATGTCATAGTGTGGGATAGATGGTCATCTGAGGTCATAGTGTGGGATAGATGGTCATCTGAGGTCATAGTATGGGATAGATGGACATCTGAGGTCATAGTATGGGATAGATGGACATCTGATGTCATAGTGTGGGATTTATCAGAAGGTTCCTCAGGATTAGAAGGACCCATTGATCCCTCCAGATGGGAAGGTCTGTGATGTGCGGTTGGAATAATGGGATCTTCTCCTGGAGAACATTGTGTGATGTCATCATCTTCTGCTTTCATATCGGGAGATAAAATTGGATCTCCTTCCGAGGTTTTCAGAACAAAAAGTCCATCTGTAAGAAAACCAATTTTTTTATAAAACTTAAAATAAGTCAAGTCTTATGCCGCGTACACAGGACCGTTTGTCGGGTTCTAAAAAATGATGTTTTTAAGGCTCTAGAAATTTTTTCAACCCGATCATTAAAACGGCCTTGCCTACGCACGATCGTGAAAAAAAATGCTCTAGCAAAGCGCGGTGACGTACAACACGTACGACGCCACTATAAAGGGGAAGTTCCATGCGGATGGCGCCACCCTTTGGGCTGCTTTAGCTGATTCCATGTTAGTAAAAGACGATTTGCGCTTTTCTGTCTGTTACAGCGTGATGAATGTGCTTACTCCATTACCAGAATGAGCGCTCCCGTCTCATAACTTGCTTCTGAGCATGCGCGTTTTTTTCACGTCGTTAAAGCCCACACACGACCATTTTTTACAACCTTAAAAACGACAACGTTTAAAACGTTGTGAAAAAAAAAATAGAGCATGTTCGAAATTTTTAATGCCCATTTTTTTAGATCGTGAAAAATGCTCTGGAGCCCACACACGGTCGTTTTTAATAATGTCCAGAGAGGTCAATTTTACCTGAGCTTTGTGAAATCTGGGGTTAAATTCAGTGATTAGGGCTGCATAGTAGGTGGAGACAAGTTTAGTGGGGTCCGGCTGTCTGATCAGTTTTTCCAACGGGGGCAGGTCAGTGGGATCATCCAGGGAGCCAAACTGGGCACGGATTGTGTGCCTGAGCTGGTAGTAATATAATAGGTACGATCTTGGTAAATCGAAATCTAAACGTAGCTGAGAAAAAAAGATTTAAAGCCCTGAGCATTGTACAGGTGGCATTAATTTTTAATCCCCTTGGAGTACCAGCGACTGGGATCAGGAAGGGAGTATAGGGCCAGATCCTCAAAAGGGATACGCCGTCGTATCCCTGTTTCTATCTATGGAACTGATCCACAGAATCAGTTTCCAAAAGATAGGCAGAAGATCCGACATGTGTAAGGGACTTACACTGCCGGATCTTAGGATGCAGTACTGCAGCCGCCGCTGGGGGCATTTTGTGTCGAAATGCCGCTTCGCGTATGCAAATTAGCACTTACGGAGATCCACAAAGCTTTTACGCTTCGTTTTTTCTCCGTAAGTATTAAGTTGCATGTAAAATTAGGGCTGCTTTTACAAAGTGTAAACTGTTTACACCTTGTAAAAGTAGACCCTTCTTACCCGCGACGCTGTTATTTTTTTTTTTTATTTTTTTTTTTCCCGCCGTATCTTTTTTTTTTTCCGACGCAACTTTTTTTACCTGGCGCGATTTACAAAACTCGGCGTAACGTAAAACCGCGCTATGCACGTCGGGAAAATGACGTCGTGAGCATGCGCAGTACGTCCGGCGCGGGAGCGCGCCTAATTTAAATGGAACTCGCCCCATGAAAATAGGAACGCCTTGCGCCGGACGGATTTAAGTTACACAGCCGAAAATTTCTAGGTAAGTGCTTTGTGGATCAGGCACTTAGGTATAAATTTTACGGCAGTGTAACTTAAATCAGAATATTTAAGTTACGGCGGCTCTTTGTGGAACTGGCCCATAGTTCCTGCAGACTGGGGTTAAACCACAGGCGGATTTCGCGAGTTCTGGTGCGAATCGGGGGGGGGTTTCAGTCCATCACTATTACAGAGCAAGGTGGGACACCGTCGTATCTTAGGGTGCATATTTACGCTGCCCGCTAGGTGGCGCTTCCGGCGATTTCAGAGAGGAATATGCAAATTAGGTAGATACGCCGATTCACAAACGTACGTCCGCCGCATTTTTTTACGTCGTTTACGTTAGGCTTTTTCCGGCGTATAGTTACCCCTGGGTCTATGAGGCGCAGCCAATGTTAAGTATGGCCGTCGTTCCCGCGACAAAATTTGAATTTTTTACGTTGTTTGCGTAAGTCGTTCCCGAATAGGGCTGGACGTAATTTACGTTCACGTCGAAAACCAATGACGTCCTTGCAACGTCATTTGGAGCAATGCACACTGGGATATTTTACGCGCCGTTAAACAAAAATGTAAAAAAAGCGGGGGTCAAGTAAAATTTAAATAAAACACGCCCCCAACATCCCCATTTGAATTACGCCGCCACACATACGTTACGCCACCGTAACTATGGGCGCAAGTTCTTTCTGAATACAGAACTTGCACCCAAAGTTACAGCGGCGTAGCGTATCGGAGATACGTTACGCCAGCAGAAAGATCCGCTGATCTTTCTAAATCTGCCCCATATTTTATACTCATATAAAAATGTGACATGTTTCGGAATGACTTACCTGTGTTGATATGTAGAGAAGATTCCTCCTGTTTACTTTCCATGATCATCTCCCCCTCCTCCATAGACTGCTGATCTCCACTCACCAACCTCTCTTCTTCTTTAACCTCAACTTTGATGTCTCTCAGTCCTTCACCCTAAACCCCGAAGATGATGGAATGCATTTAGAAAAAGGAACAATAAATTACATAGAAGAATGTCCACTCAGAGAATTATTTTCAAGTTCTTTTTTGTTTACAAACTTTTATTGCAAAAGATAGAGAGCGGTACATATTTGGAAAAATATAAAGATACAGCATAATTATAAAAGATGTGGTAAGTTCATATCAGAAACAGAAATATAATATGACACAGCAAAGCAATTGGGGTTAACAGGCTTTACTTAGAGATGGGAAAGAACCATGGAGGATCTTGAAAGAATATTGAGGGAAGCCATGTTAAAGGGAATGTGGTATAATAAAGAAATTAGTTTGTATTAAAAAAGAGAGGTGAATATTCAGACCAGGGGGACCATTTATTGTTGAAAATGTGCATGGTGTTTTGTAGCGTATGGGAGATTTTTTCCATCAAATTTATCTCGTTAATCCTGTGTTTGAGTGGATTTAGGAGTATTATTGGGGATTTCCATTGAGATGCAATCAGCCAGTGTATGGCTACACATAATGTATGGATGAGTCTCATATGGCATGTGGAAAGGTCCGTGATGGGGGAGAAAAGTAAACAGTTATGTATTGTGAGGGTGATTGGTTTGTCTGAAATTTTAGAGGCAAAACTTTCGAGCTGTGACCAAACATTCTTGACCTTATCGCAAGACCAAAAAATGTGGGGGAAAGAACCCGAAACATCGCAGCCTCTAAAGCATGAGGAGGGGATTGAGGGAAAAATGGCGTGGAGTTTGGTCGGGGTATAATACCATCTGATAAACACTTTTAGGGCTGTTTCCTTGATTGCAATAGATCTGGTGCATTTGTGTAGATTGGTTATACAGTTGTCCCAGTTTACTGGGGAGTACGTAAAGTTAAGGTCTTGTTCCCATTTTAGCATATATGATAATTTATTGGGCTCTGTGTTGTTAGACATGATGAAATAAAGTTCTGAGATGAAACCTTTCATCCTGGGGGAATCGCGACAGAGTTTTTCAAAATGAGAGGGGGATTGGGTGTTTGTGGTTTTGAAGTGAGTTTCGAAAAATTGTTTGATAAGGATGAAATTATCGAATTCCGAATCCGGAATCTGATATTTAGCTTTCAGGGTGGAGAAGGGGATGAAGTTTGTACCTATAATAAATTTGTTAAGTGTAGTGAGGTTTTTAGTCTTCCACCATGAAAGGTCTATTGGGGAGTTTTGTATGAATTTTGGGTCTCCTATGAATGTAGCAAACGGTGGGGATTTAGAAACGAGGTTATATTTTCCATTATGGAGCTTCCATAAGTGATAAGAATGTGCTACAATTTGGTTAAGGGAATTTAGGGATGGAATTGAGATTTTATTTCCCCAGAGAATCCCTGAGATGGTGAAAGGGGATATTGAGGATTTCTCGAAAGCTATCCATGGGATCTTGGAATGCGGGATGTGCCATTGTGCTGTTTGGGTCCATCTTGCTGAGAGGTAGTATAGCCAAAGGTCTGGGAGGCCGAGGCCGCCAGATCTCTGAGATTTGTGCAAGACTTGTCTAGGAGAACGGGGGTGGGAGTCAGACCAAATAAATTTGTTAATATCAGATTGGAATTTGGTGATAAGGGATTTATTAATTCTAATGGGGAGTGCTCTAAATAGATAAAGTAATTTTGGGAGGAGTGTCATTTTAATCGCTGCCACAGTCCCATCTACCTGATCATTCTCTTTATAGTTGTGATGTTCTTGTGGGGAATCCCGGGAATACAGAGGACCTCTCTCCTCCATAGACTGCTGATCTCCACTCACCAACCTCTCGTCTTCTTCCTCCTTAACTTCAACTTTGATGTCTTTCCGTTCTTCACCCTAAACCCCAAAGATGACGGAACGCATTTGGAAAAAGGAAGAAATTACATAGAAGAATGCCTACTTAAAATTATTTTTGACCAATCCAATCTACCTGATTATTCTCCTTATAAATGTGATCTTTCTGGGTGGAATCCCGGGAACTAACAGGACTAGGGATGAGCCGAACATACCCGGGTTCGGTTCGCATCAGAACGTTCGAACAGACCGCGGGTTCGCGCGAACATTTAGAACCCCATTGAAGTCTATGGGACTCGAACGTTCGAATTCAAAAACGATCATTTTAAAGACCAATATTGAATTTAATGTTGGTAAACGTCTTTCAGAACCCGGGTCTTGCCCCAGGGAACATGTATCAATCGAAAAAAATATTTTAAAAACGGACGTTTTTGCGGAGCAGCGATTTTAATGATGTTTAAAGTGAAAAAAAAAAATGAAAAATTCCTTCAAATATCACACCTGCTGTGTGTCTCTAGTAGTGGCACATGTTTAGAAATGTCCCTGCACAACATTAAATTATTATAAGAACAAAGTAATTTAATACTGGTTGCGCACGTGCTGTCTGGGAACAATATCTCGATTATTTTAGGGGTGGTGGGGGGGTGGCATTATCTTTTTGGGAAAGCAAAATTGTAGAAAAAAGGGCACCCCTCAAACATACTGTAATTGTAGCGCAACAAAGAGCCACGTGCAAAGTATTGCATCAAAAATTGTTATTAGGCGCCCTTGTTACAAAGGGGCATAAAAATGTGTCCGTAGGCGCAACATAACACTGCAACCCCTCCCAATATCTGTAATTGGAGCGCAACAAGGAGCCACGTGCAAAGTATTGCATCAAAAATTGTTATTAGGCGCCCTTGTTACACAGGGGCATAAAAATGTGTCCGTAGGCGCAACATAACACTGCAACCCCTCCCAATATCTGTAATTGGAGCGCAACAAGGAGCCACGTGCAAAGTATTGCATCAAAAATAGTTATTAGGTGCCCCTGTTACACAGGGGCATAAAAATGTGTCCGTAGGCGCAACATAACACTGCAACCCCTCCCAATATCTGTAATTGGAGCGCAACAAGGAGCCACGTGCAAAGTATTGCATCAAAAATTGTTATTAGGCGCCCTTGTTACACAGGGGCATAAAAATGTGTCCGTAGGCGCAACATAACACTGCAACCCCTCCCAATATCTGTAATTGGAGCGCAACAAGGAGCCACGTGCAAAGTATTGCATCAAAAATTGTTATTAGGCGCCCTTGTTACACAGGGGCATAAAAATGTGTCCGTAGGCGCAACATAACACTGCAACCCCTCCCAATATCTGTAATTGGAGCGCAACAAGGAGCCACGTGCAAAGTATTGCATCAAAAATTGTTATTAGGCGCCCCTGTTACACAGGGGCACAAAAATTGTGCCTTAGGCCACATGCAAAGTATTGCATCAAAAATTGTTATTAGACACCCCTGTTACACAGGGGCAGAAAAATTAGGCCTTAGGCCTTAGGCCACGTGCAAAGTATTGCATCCAAAATTGATATTAGGCGCAACATAACACTGCAACCCCTCCCAATATCTGTAATTGGAGCGCAACAAGGAGCCACGTGCAAAGTATTGCATCAAAAATTGTTATTAGACACCCCTGTTACACAGGGGCAGAAAAATTAGGCCTTAGGCCTTAGGCCACGTGCAAAGTATTGCATCCAAAATTGTTATTAGGCGCAACATAACACTGCAACCCCTCCCAATATCTGTAATTGGAGCGCAACAAGGAGCCACGTGCAAAGTATTGCATCAAAAATTGTTATTAGACGCCCCTGTTACACAGGGGCACAAAAATTGTGCCTTAGGCCACATGCAAAGTATTGCATCAAAAATTGTTATTAGGCGCCCCTGTTAAACAGGGGCAGAAAAATTAGGCCTTAGGCACTGGTGGCGGAGCACAGAAAAACAAAATTTCTTACTAGCTAACAGCATGAAAAGTGAGGAGGAGAAGGATATTCCATCAGCATCATAACAGGACAGTCACTCAGCATCAGCAGTCTCAAAGGGATCTGATATTTCAACACAAAATTCTTATTCAGTAACATCAGCATCAGGTGCTTGGTAGCCGGTGTTGATCCAAGCCTGATTCATTTTGATGAAGGTCAGTCGATCAACAGTCGGTGGAGAGGCGTACCCTGTGATCGGTCACAAAGCCTCCAGCAGCACTGAATGTACGTTCTGAAAGAACACTGGATGCAGGGCAAGCCAGTAGCTCAATTGCGTACTGTGCAAGCTCTGGCCAGTGATCCATCCTCAAGACCCAGTAAGCCAGAGGATTTTTCGTGGGGAAGGTGTCCAAGTCGGATCTTGCCGCTAGGTATTCCCGGACCATGTAAACCAGACGCTGGCGATGGTTGCTGGAACCGGTCAGACCTTGGGGCTGCGGACTAAAAAATTGTCTGAACGCATCGCTCAGACGGCCACCTTCTCCACCGCTCCTTCTCTGACTCACCGAAGCCTCAGCAAGACGTTGTCCAGGGCCAGGTTTTGGGAACGCATTGCACAGACCCTTCTGCAAGGCCTCCCGCAGTAGTTTCATTTTCTGCTCCCTCTGCGATGGCAACATAAGATCCGTTACCTTACTCTTGTAGCGTGGATCAAGGAGAGTTGCCAGCCAGTAATGATCCCTCTCCTTGATAGCACGTACACGAGGATCCTTACGCAGGCTTTGCAGAATCAGGGAGGCCATGCAGCGTAGGTTTGCAGAGGCATTCGGGGCACAGTCCTCTGGGTCACTGAGGACGACAGGATCCTCAGCCACCTCATCCCAGCCACGTAAAAGTCCACGTGTTCCTTGGGACTGTAAATGATCCCTTGAAGACTGCTGCTGTTGATGCTGAGTGCTAGGCTCCACCTCCATGCTGCTGATACAATCCTCCTCCTCCTCTTCCTCATCCTCCTCCTCCTCTTCCTGTGTTCCAGGTGGGCAAGCAGGAACAGTGTCTGGATAAAGGGGGCCTTGAGAGGTAAGGAAGTCCTCCTCTTCCTCCCTCTGTTCTGCCTCAAGGGCCCTGTCCATTATTCCACGTAGGGTGTGCTCCAACATGTGAATAAGCGGGACAGTCTCACTGATGCATGCACTGTCACTGCTCACCATCCTCGTGGCCTCCTCAAATGGTGACAGGACAGTGCATGCATCCCTGATCAAGGCCCACTGGCGTGGTGAAAAAAACCCAAGCTCCCCTGAGCCAGTTCTGCTGCCATATTGGCACAGGTACTCATTGATGGCCCTCTGCTGCGTGTGCAGCCGCTGCAGCATGGCCAACGTAGAGTTCCATCTGGTGGGCATGTCACAGATTAGGCGGTTCTTGGGCAGGTTGTATTCCCTCTGGAGGTCTGTCAGCCGAGCAGTGGCATTATATGACCTCCGGAAATGCACACAGACTTTCCTGGCCTGCCTCAGGACATCCTGTAAGCCAGGGTACCTGCCCAAGAACCGCTGCACCACCAAATTGAGAACATGCGCAAAACAGGGCACATGGGTGAGTTTTCCACGTCGCAGGGCAGAGAGGAGGTTGGTGCCATTATCGCTGACCACCATTCCAGGCTTCAGCTGGCGTGGCGTCAACCACCTCTGAGCCTGCCCCTGCAGAGCTGAAAGAACCTCTTCCCCAGTGTGGCTCCTGTCTCCCAAGCACACCAGCTCTAGGACCGCATGGCATCTCTTGGCCTGCATTCCTGCGTAGCCCGTCGTACGCCTACGGAGCACGGCTGGTTCTGAGCCAACATCACCACAGGAAGAGGCCACAGAGGAAGAAGAAGAGGAGGGGGTGGAGGAGAGAGGTGTGTCACAAGCAGTTGTAGTGTTTTGGAGGCGTGGTGGTGGAACAACCTCCAAAACTACTGTGCCTTGACCTGCGTCCTTCCCAGCTGCCAGCAGAGTCACCCAATGGGCCGTAAAAGACAGGTAACGTCCCTGTCCATGCCTGCTGGACCATGAGTCAGCGGTAAGATGCACCTTACCACTGACCGCCCTGTCCAGCGAGGTATGGACATTGCCTTCCACATGCCGGTAGAGAGCCGGAATCGCCTTCCGTGAAAAAAAGTGGCGTTTGGGTACTTGCCACTGAGGTACTGCACATTCCACAAACTCACGGAAGGGGGCAGAATCTACCAACTGAAAAGGTAGCAGTTGAAGTGCTAGCAATTTTGCTAAGCTAGCATTCAACCGCTGGGCATGTGGATGGCTGGGAGCGTACTTCTTTCGGCGCTGCAGCAGCTGGGGCAGGGAAATTTGTCTGGTAATATCAGTAGATTGGCCGGATGTACTACCACTACTACGTTGTGACACACCTATTTCTACACCTTCGGTGCAGGCTGCAGAGAGGACTAGGGGTCTAGTGGGGTTTGAGGTCACAGAAGGGCAAGGGGAGGACCGCTTTGGTCTTTGGTGTGGGTCTTTCTGGTATGCCTGCCAACGAGCTGCATGGCAGGTCGACATATGTCTGGACAAGCATGTGGTGCCCAAGCGGGTGATGTTTTGGCCACGCGAGATACGCTTGAGACATATGTTGCAAACAGCAAAGGTAGCATCTGATGGACAGGTTTCAAAAAAGGCCCACACCAAAGAACTTTTGCTGTACCGTTGAGACACAGCAGCGCCACGTAATGCAGTTGGTGTACTGCCCTTAAGCTGACCCCTGGAGGGCTTCCTGCCTCTTTGAAGATGTGCCTGTGCCTCGTCCTCTTCCTCCTCCTCCTCTCTCCTACCAGGCACCCAGGTAGAGTCAATGACCTCATCATCCCCTCCCTCCTCATCATCACTGGCGACAACCTGGCAGTATGCTCCAGCTGGGGGAACATCACTCCCAGATTGTTGTCCCTCTCGGCCACCCCCTCTCCCTGGGCTCACATCAATGCCTTCCTCTATCAGTGTTCCGTCATCGGAGTCTTCAAAACGCTGTGCATCTTCAGCTAGCATGTACCCAACACTGTGTTGAAACAGTTCGGGGGACTCCTCAGGAGGACACGGTGGGACTAGGGAAGGATTGTGTGATCCCATTGTGCAGAGGGTAGAGGACGCCTTGGCAGCTGCTTTGCCAGACAAACTATAATCAGTCTGTGTGAGAGAGGATGAGGAGGATGAGGACGGCTTGGTCATCCACTCAACTAATTTCTCAGCATGTTGAGGCTCAACACGGCCAGCTCCCGAAAAGAAGGACGAGCGGCCACGGCCACGTGCTGAAGAGGATGCACCACATCCATCACCAGCGTTACCTCTAGATGCAGAGCCTGCTTGCCCTCGTGACTCTCTGCCTCTCTTTGTCCTTCCAGCCATAGTTATGCGTTCAGGTGTTATGTAACAAAATAGTCGCTGTCACACCAACTGCGTTCAGATGGTATTAAACAGCAACCACACAGTAAGAGCGACTTGGCTCAAGTGTAAAGTAACAAAATAGTCGCAGTCACACCAACTGCCTTTAGTTGCTATTAAGCAGCACGCACGCAGTAATAGCGACTTGGCTCAAGTGTAAAGTAACAAAATAGTCGCTGTCACACCAACTGCGTTCAGATGGTATTAAACAGCAACCACACAGTAAGAGCGACTTGGCTCAAGTGTAAAGTAACAAAATAGTCGCTGTCACACCAACTGCGTTCAGATGGTATTAAACAGCAACCACACAGTAAGAGCGACTTGGCTCAAGTGTAAAGTAACAAAATAGTCGCAGTCACACCAACTGCCTTTAGTTGCTATTAAGCAGCACGCACGCAGTAATAGCGACTTGGCTCAAGTGTAAAGTAACAAAATAGTCGCTGTCACACCAACTGCGTTCAGATGGTATTAAACAGCAACCACACAGTAAGAGCGACTTGGCTCAAGTGTAAAGTAACAAAATAGTCGCAGTCATACCAACTGCCTTTAGTTGCTATTAAGCAGCACGCACGCAGTAATAGCGACTTGGCTCAAGTGTAAAGTAACAAAATAGTCGCTGTCACACCAACTGCGTTCAGATGGTATTAAACAGCAACCACACAGTAAGAGCGACTTGGCTCAAGTGTAAAGTAACAAAATAGTCGCAGTCATACCAACTGCCTTTAGTTGCTATTAAGCAGCACGCACGCAGTAATAGCGACTTGGCTCAAGTGTAAAGTAACAAAATAGTCGCAGTCACACCAACTGCGTTCAGATGGTATTAAACAGCAACCACACAGTAAGAGCGACTTGGCTCAAGTGTAAAGTAACAAAATAGTCGCAGTCACACCAACTGCCTTTAGTTGCTATTAAGCAGCACGCACGCAGTAATAGCGACTGCGGTCAAATGCGATTTAACAGCACGCACGCAGTGACACCAACTGCCTTTAGTTGCTATTAAACAGCACGCACGCAGTAATAGCGACTGCGGTCAAATGCGATTTAACAGCACGCACGCAGTGACACCAACTGCCTTTAGTTGCTATTAAACAGCACGCACGCAGTAATAGCGACTGCGGTCAAATGCGATTTAACAGCACGCACGCAGTGACACCAACTGCCTTTAGTTGCTATTAAACAGCACGCACGCAGTAATAGCGACTGCGGTCAAATGCGATTTAACAGCATGCACTCAGTGACACCAACTGCCTTTAGTTGCTATTAAACAGCACGCACGCAGTAATAGCGACTGCGGTCAAATGCGATTTAACAGCACGCACGCAGTGACACCAACTGCCTTTAGTTGCTATTAAACAGCACGCACGCAGTAATAGCGACTGCGGTCAAATGCGATTTAACAGCACGCACGCAGTGACACCAACTGCCTTTAGTTGCTATTAAACAGCACGCACGCAGTAATAGCGACTGCGGTCAAATGCGATTTAACAGCACGCACTCAGTGACACCAACTGCCTTTAGTTGCTATTAAACAGCACGCACGCAGTAATAGCGACTGCGGTCAAATGCGATTTAACAGCACGCACGCAGTGACACCAACTGCCTTTAGTTGCTATTAAACAGCACGCACGCAGTAATAACGACTGCGGTCAAATGCGATTTAACAGCACGCACTCAGTGACACCAACTGCCTTTAGTTGCTATTAAACAGCACGCACGCAGTAATAGCGACTGCGGTCAAATGCGATTTAACAGCACGCACGCAGTGACACCAACTGCCTTTAGTTGCTATTAAACAGCACGCAAGCAGTAATAGCGACTGCGGTCAAATGCGATTTAACAGCACGCACGCAGTGACACCAACTGCCTTTAGTTGCTATTAAACAGCACGCACGCAGTAATAGCGACTGCGGTCAAATGCGATTTAACAGCACGCACTCAGTGACACCAACTGCCTTTAGTTGCTATTAAACAGCACGCACGCAGTAATAGCGACTGCGGTCAAATGCGATTTAACAGCACGCACGCAGTGACACCAACTGCCTTTAGTTGCTATTAAACAGCACGCACGCAGTAATAGCGACTGCGGTCAAATGCGATTTAACAGCACGCACGCAGTGACACCAACTGCCTTTAGTTGCTATTAAACAGCACGCACGCAGTAATAGCGACTGCGGTCAAATGCGATTTAACAGCACGCACTCAGTGACACCAACTGCCTTTAGTTGCTATTAAACAGCACGCACGCAGTAATAGCGACTGCGGTCAAATGCGATTTAACAGCACGCACTCAGTGACACCAACTGCCTTTAGTTGCTATTAAACAGCACGCACGCAGTAATAGCGACTGCGGTCAAATGCGATTTAACAGCACGCACGCAGTGACACCAACTGCCTTTAGTTGCTATTAAACAGCACGCACGCAGTAATAGCGACTGCGGTCAAATGCGATTTAACAGCACGCACGCAGTGACACCAACTGCCTTTAGTTGCTATTAAGCAGCACGCACGCAGTAATAGCGACTTGGCTCAAGTGTAAAGTAACAAAATAGTCGCTGTCACACCAACTGCGTTCAGATGGTATTAAACAGCAACCACACAGTAAGAGCGACTTGGCTCAAGTGTAAAGTAACAAAATAGTCGCTGTCACACCAACTGCGTTCAGATGGTATTAAACAGCAACCACACAGTAAGAGCGACTTGGCTCAAGTGTAAAGTAACAAAATAGTCGCAGTCACACCAACTGCCTTTAGTTGCTATTAAGCAGCACGCACGCAGTAATAGCGACTTGGCTCAAGTGTAAAGTAACAAAATAGTCGCTGTCACACCAACTGCGTTCAGATGGTATTAAACAGCAACCACACAGTAAGAGCGACTTGGCTCAAGTGTAAAGTAACAAAATAGTCGCAGTCACACCAACTGCCTTTAGTTGCTATTAAGCAGCACGCACGCAGTAATAGCGACTTGGCTCAAGTGTAAAGTAACAAAATAGTCGCAGTCACACCAACTGCGTTCAGATGGTATTAAACAGCAACCACACAGTAAGAGCGACTTGGCTCAAGTGTAAAGTAACAAAATAGTCGCAGTCACACCAACTGCCTTTAGTTGCTATTAAGCAGCACGCACGCAGTAATAGCGACTGCGGTCAAATGCGATTTAACAGCACGCACGCAGTGACACCAACTGCCTTTAGTTGCTATTAAACAGCACGCACGCAGTAATAGCGACTGCGGTCAAATGCGATTTAACAGCACGCACGCAGTGACACCAACTGCCTTTAGTTGCTATTAAACAGCACGCACGCAGTAATAGCGACTGCGGTCAAATGCGATTTAACAGCACGCACGCAGTGACACCAACTGCCTTTAGTTGCTATTAAACAGCACGCACGCAGTAATAGCGACTGCGGTCAAATGCGATTTAACAGCACGCACGCAGTGACACCAACTGCCTTTAGTTGCTATTAAACAGCACGCACGCAGTAATAGCGACTGCGGTCAAATGCGATTTAACAGCACGCACTCAGTGACACCAACTGCCTTTAGTTGCTATTAAACAGCACGCACGCAGTAATAGCGACTGCGGTCAAATGCGATTTAACAGCACGCACGCAGTGACACCAACTGCCTTTAGTTGCTATTAAACAGCACGCACGCAGTAATAGCGACTGCGGTCAAATGCGATTTAACAGCACGCACGCAGTGACACCAACTGCCTTTAGTTGCTATTAAACAGCACGCACGCAGTAATAGCGACTGCGGTCAAATGCGATTTAACAGCACGCACTCAGTGACACCAACTGCCTTTAGTTGCTATTAAACAGCACGCACGCAGTAATAGCGACTGCGGTCAAATGCGATTTAACAGCACGCACGCAGTGACACCAACTGCCTTTAGTTGCTATTAAACAGCACGCACGCAGTAATAGCGACTGCGGTCAAATGCGATTTAACAGCACGCACTCAGTGACACCAACTGCCTTTAGTTGCTATTAAACAGCACGCACGCAGTAATAGCGACTGCGGTCAAATGCGATTTAACAGCACGCACGCAGTGACACCAACTGCCTTTAGTTGCTATTAAACAGCACGCAAGCAGTAATAGCGACTGCGGTCAAATGCGATTTAACAGCACGCACGCAGTGACACCAACTGCCTTTAGTTGCTATTAAACAGCACGCACGCAGTAATAGCGACTGCGGTCAAATGCGATTTAACAGCACTCACTCAGTGACACCAACTGCCTTTAGTTGCTATTAAACAGCACGCACGCAGTAATAGCGACTGCGGTCAAATGCGATTTAACAGCACGCACGCAGTGACACCAACTGCCTTTAGTTGCTATTAAACAGCACGCACGCAGTAATAGCGACTGCGGTCAAATGCGATTTAACAGCACGCACGCAGTGACACCAACTGCCTTTAGTTGCTATTAAACAGCACGCAGTAATAGCGACTGCGATCAAATGCGATTTAACAGCACGCACTCAGTGACACCAACTGCCTTTAGTTGCTATTAAACAGCACGCACGCAGTAATAGCGACTGCGGTCAAATGCGATTTAACAGCACGCACTCAGTGACACCAACTGCCTTTAGTTGCTATTAAACAGCACGCACGCAGTAATAGCGACTGCGGTCAAATGCGATTTAACAGCACGCACGCAGTGACACCAACTGCCTTTAGTTGCTATTAAACAGCACGCACGCAGTAATAGCGACTGCGGTCAAATGCGATTTAACAGCACGCACTCAGTGACACCAACTGCCTTTAGTTGCTATTAAACAGCACGCACGCAGTAATAGCGACTGCGGTCAAATGCGATTTAACAGCACGCACGCAGTGACACCAACTGCCTTTAGTTGCTATTAAACAGCACGCACGCAGTAATAGCGACTGCGGTCAAATGCGATTTAACAGCACGCACGCAGTGACACCAACTGCCTTTAGTTGCTATTAAACAGCACGCACGCAGTAATAGCGACTGCGGTCAAATGCGATTTAACAGCACGCACTCAGTGACACCAACTGCCTTTAGTTGCTATTAAACAGCACGCACGCAGTAATAGCGACTGCGGTCAAATGCGATTTAACAGCACGCACGCAGTGACACCAACTGCCTTTAGTTGCTATTAAACAGCACGCACGCAGTAATAGCGACTGCGGTCAAATGCGATTTAACAGCACGCACTCAGTGACACCAACTGCCTTTAGTTGCTATTAAACAGCACGCACGCAGTAATAGCGACTGCGGTCAAATGCGATTTAACAGCACGCACGCAGTGACACCAACTGCCTTTAGTTGCTATTAAACAGCACGCAAGCAGTAATAGCGACTGCGGTCAAATGCGATTTAACAGCACGCACGCAGTGACACCAACTGCCTTTAGTTGCTATTAAACAGCACGCACGCAGTAATAGCGACTGCGGTCAAATGCGATTTAACAGCACGCACTCAGTGACACCAACTGCCTTTAGTTGCTATTAAACAGCACGCACGCAGTAATAGCGACTGCGGTCAAATGCGATTTAACAGCACGCACGCAGTGACACCAACTGCCTTTAGTTGCTATTAAACAGCACGCACGCAGTAATAGCGACTGCGGTCAAATGCGATTTAACAGCACGCACGCAGTGACACCAACTGCCTTTAGTTGCTATTAAACAGCACGCAGTAATAGCGACTGCGATCAAATGCGATTTAACAGCACGCACTCAGTGACACCAACTGCCTTTAGTTGCTATTAAACAGCACGCACGCAGTAATAGCGACTGCGGTCAAATGCGATTTAACAGCACGCACTCAGTGACACCAACTGCCTTTAGTTGCTATTAAACAGCACGCACGCAGTAATAGCGACTGCGGTCAAATGCGATTTAACAGCACGCACGCAGTGACACCAACTGCCTTTAGTTGCTATTAAACAGCACGCACGCAGTAATAGCGACTGCGGTCAAATGCGATTTAACAGCACGCACGCAGTGACACCAACTGCCTTTAGTTGCTATTAAACAGCACGCACGCAGTAATAGCGACTGCGGTCAAATGCGATTTAACAGCACGCACGCAGTGACACCAACTGCCTTTAGTTGCTATTAAACAGCACGCACGCAGTAATAGCGACTGCGGTCAAATGCGATTTAACAGCACGCACGCAGTGACACCAACTGCCTTTAGTTGCTATTAAACAGCACGCACGCAGTAATAGCGACTGCGTTTCTGTGCAATTCAATAGCCCAGTTGCATTAACAGCGACTGCGCTTCTGTGCAAATAAATTGCACACGTGCAGTAACAGGTAATGCGTCTGTGTGTGCAATTAACTAGCACACGTTAAATAACACAGAATAATTATATTTAAAGTAAATCCCTAATGCAGGCAATACAACACGTTAGAGCGCTGCATGTAGAACAATCTCCTGCCTGATAGATAAACTAGCTGAGCTGTACAGTTTATAAATATATTGACAACACCTAAGGATGTGAATATATTCTCTACAAACTGTACTTTTAACTATACTGACTACACTTCCTACTCTATCTATCTTTCTATCTATCTATCTATCTATCTATCTATCTATCTATCTATCTAGTTAAGACACTGTGTCTCTATCTCTCTATCTCTCTCTGTCTGACTGACTGATCTTCTCTAGAACCGCCAACACACTACACTAGGCAGCCGTGCAGGCTGCCTTTTATAGTGGGGGGCGTGTACTAATCCCCCTGAGCCATAATTGGCCAAAGCCACCCTGGCTTTGGCCAATTATGGCTCTTCGTTTTTTGAGCGCTGTGATTGGCCAAGCATGCGGGACATACAGCATGCTTGGCCAATCATCAGCGCTCAACGCCCCAGTGAATTATGGGACGTTTTGTGTCATTCGAATTTGGCGCGAACGACCCGTTTTGTTCGATTTTCGACGAACGATCGAACGACCGATGTTCGATTCGAACATACGTTCGAATCGAACGCGGAGCTCATCCCTAAACAGGACCTCCCTCCTCAGTAGACTGCTGATCTCCACTCACCAACGTCTCTTCTTCTTCTTTAGCTGTTCTATCCTTCGATTCTTCACCCTACATCCCAAAGATAAAGAACATTTTAGTTTCAAGAGATTACATAGTAGAATGTCCTCTCATAGAACTAATTTTGAGTTATTTTTGCCCAGTCCCATCTACCTGATCATTATCTGTAGAGTTCTGATGTTCCTGGGGGGAATCCCGGGAATAAAGAGGACAACCCTCCTCCATAGACTGCTGATCTCCACTCACCAACATCTCTTCTTCTTCCTCTTTAACTTCAACTTTTATGTCTTTCTGTTCTTCACCCTAAACCCCAAAGATGAGAGAATACATTTATACAAAAGACATTTTTTTTTTATAGAAGAAGGTCTTGTCAGAGCTTGGAATGATTTTTTAGAGCTTCACCTACCTGATGATGGTGGGGGATGGTGTGACCTTCCTGTGTGGAATCCCAGGAATACAGAGGATGGGGACATCTCTCTGGTGGGTTCCCATTACTGGATCCATCTGTAGGAAACACACACACTGACTGAATACATTGTTTCTATGTGTTTATCAGATGATGGGGGATCTAGGTGGAGCCTCCATACTGCTCTCTCCTTTACAATAAAGTCTCCTCTTACCCGGTGATGTGAGGGGCGGCTGATTCTCCATCATGACGTCCTTGTAGAGATCCTTGTGTCCCAAAGACTCTCACGTTGGATAAATGACTTGGGAAAAAAAAATAAACAAATAGAAAACCTTCATAAACAGAATTCAATACCCACAGTTGACTTAGGGCGCTACACACCAATACATCTACAATCACCTCAAGCTATCACGGACAGTGCTCAATTTTACCTATAAACCTAAAACGGTAATATCCTCTAAATGTTATATAAATATAAAACCTATGGCCCGGATTCACAAAGACTTACGCCGACGTATCTAATAATACACCGCGTAAGTCCACGGATGCGCCGTCTTATCTATGCGCCTAATTCACAAGATACGCCTGAATTTTGGCTTCCTACGACCGACGTAAGTCTCCTACGCCGTTGTATCTTGGGTGCATATTTACGCTGGTCGCTAGGGGCGCTTCCATTTATTTACGCGTTGAATATGTAAATGAGCGAAATACGCCGATTCACGAACGTACTTGCGCCCGTCGCAGTAAGCTACGCCGTTTACGTAAGGCGTAAAGATAAACCACCAAATAGTTAGTCTAAGTCATGTTAGGTATGGACGTCGGAACTGCCGTCGGATTTTACGTCGTTTGCGTAAGTGGTACGTGAATGGTGCTGGGCGTAGGTTACGTTCACGTCTTATGAATTGAGCCGGCGTATCTAAGGGAGTAAATTCAACGTGATTCTGAGCATGCGCCGTTCGTTCGGCGCTTCATTTACATGGGGTCACAATTCATTTTAATACAACACGCCCACTACCCGCCTACTTTGAATTAGGCGGGCTTACGCCGGCCCATTTACGCTACGCCGCCGTAACTTAGGGAGCAAGTGCTTTGTGAATACTGGTCTTGCCTCTCTATGTTACGTCGGCGTAGCGCATATGAGCTGCACTACGCCCGCTCAAATATACGCCGCTCTACCTGAATCCGGGCCTATGAATGTTCATATCCAGTTACATTTTTGCATTTAGAAATGCACCCAACTACTTTTTACAACAATCTACGGAGCTGCTCAGTATTAGTTCCTGAGGGAATCCATTCCGTATTTCAACAGCTGTTATTGTGAAGAAGCCTTTCTATATGTGAAAGTGAATTCTCTTTATCTCCTGACATAAAGAGTTCCCCCTATTCCTTTTACGAGGGGGTTACTGGGTGTAAATATATAATAATAATAAAATATAAAATAATATTACCTCCTCTGCTGCTACTTCTAGCAATGTTTCCTTTCTACTTCATCCCGACCCTCCTCTCACCCGGAACTTCCTATATGTACACTTCCTGTCTGTACCTGACATCACTTCCTATCTGTACCTGACATCACTTCCTGTCTTTGCGTTCCACTGACAATAAGTGAGATCATCACCTTGTGTTGAATATAAATACGGCCGACAATGTTGTGATCCATCATGTTGCCCTCTGCCTTGTGGTCCGTCCATTTTTCTATTATGATATATCGATGATTACACTTACAAATTTTACATGAAAATCTTTATAAAAATATATGATTATCTTTTACAATGTTTTAATTTGATTTCCAATCTACATGGGACTAATTTATTTCATACAGTGTATATATATATATATATCTATAATCTCGCGTACACACGGTCGGAATTTCCGACAAGAAAAGTTTGATGAGAGCTTTTGGTCAGAAATTCCGACCGTGTGTAGCCTCCATCTGACTTTTTCTGTCGGAATTTCCGACAGCAAAAATATAAGAGCTGGTTCTCAATTTTTCAGACGGGAAACGTTCTTGTCGGAACTTCCGATCGTCTGTATGCAATTCCGACGCGCAAAAAAAGAACGCATGCTCGGAATCAATTCGACGTATGCTCGGAATCAATTCGACGCATGCTCGGAATTATTGAACTTAATTTTTCTCGGTTGTACATCACCACGTTCTTGACGATCGTCATTTTGCGTGACCGTGTATATGCAACACAAGTTTGAGCCGACATTCCGTCAGGAAAAAAAAAATGCACGGTTTTCTTGTCGGAATTTACGATCGTGTGTACGCGGCATAAGCCTCCTGGTCTGGACAAAGCTTGGTTACGTAAGGCCCTGTACACACGAGCAGACATGTCTGATGAGACCGTTTTCAGAGGACATGTCTGCTGGGAGCATTTGGTCTGATGTGTGTACACACCATCAGACCAAAATCCCAGCGGACAGAGAACGCAGTGACGTAGAAGACACCGACATTCTCTAACACGCGAGTTCAATGCTTCCACGCATGCGACGAATCAATTCGACGCATGCGCATGCTAAGAAACTTTTGTCCACTGGAAACCTGTCCGCTAGGCCGGAAAACTGTCCGCTAGGCCCTACACACGGTCGGACACGTCCGCGGAAACTGGTCCGCGGACCAGTTTCAGCGGACATGTTCGGTCGTGTGTACAAGGCCTAAGAGCTGTCTGTGTAACTTATCCATATTACCTTATTTCTCTTTTCTTTTCTCGAACTTTTTCTGTCCTAGGATTTGCCTTGCGCATGTGTATGTCCATTGTAACCATACAGTGGAAACCTCGGATTGCGAGTAACACAGTTAAAAAATCCTAACTCGGTTTTCCTGCAAAACTAGTAGGATTTAGGCCAAAGCGGTGTGCAGTACCGCGTTTGGCCTGAGGTGAGGGGGGGGGCGCCGGAGCTGAACGGCGCCGTTCGGAAATGCTCAGAAATACTCCGTTCTCAAGCCTTTCCGAGGTCAGCCAAGCTGTCCCCGGGCCTTTCCGGCCGTTTCAGAGGCTCTCTGGCGCCCCTCCGCCACCTCTGGTCGCATGCGGTATTGCATGCCATTGAAGTCAATGTGGAACAAATAATTTTAGTTTCCATTGACTTCAATGGGGAAACTCGCTATCGGCATTCCTCTATTCATGCTGACAGCGCGTGAGTAGAGGAGAGTCGATAAGCGGCTCCCCTGACAGGGGGGTCTGCACATATATTCAGTGCATTGATTATCAGTGCAGCTCCATCAGCAATCCAGGCCAGTCCCCACCAGTGTTGCCAATCAGTGCCCATCGATGCTGCTAATCAGTGCCACCTATCAATGTCCATCAGTGCTGCATATTAGTGTCTCATCAGTGCAGCTTCATCAGTGCAGCTTCATCAGTGAAGGAGAAAAACTTGTAATTTGCTAAATTTTATAACAAAAACTTAGAAAAACTTTTTTTTTTCAAAAAATGTTGGTCTTTTTAATTTGTTTAGCAAAAAAATAAAACCCCAGTGCTGATTAAATACCACCAAAAGAAAGCTTCTATTTTTAAAAAAAAACATCATATGTGTACAGTGTTGCATGAATTGTCATTTAAGTATGACAGCGCTGAAAGCTGAAACTTGTCCTGGGCAGGAAGAGGGGAAAGTGCCCGGTATTGAAGGGGTTAATTTTTTAATATTTTTTTTTTACATTTTTTTTGTTTTAACTTTATTGCTATCATAAGGAATGAACAACATCCCATGGGCCATGACATGTCCTCTTTATGGAGAGATCTGGAGTCTATTAGACCCTCCAGTGACCTCCAATGCAGCCAATCAGGTAAGCAGAAAGGAGGACCTGGAAATCAGGACCCCTCGTCACTTTTGGTTCCCAGGGGGGGGACATCATTGGTTCCCCCGCCGGTTGCAGCGGTCCCGGGCTCTGTGGTCAGACGGGTGAACCCGGGAAAGGCGGCGGTGCTAGGGCTCTTTTGTCAGTCTGGAGTCTAGACTGACTCCATTGCAGCCAATCAGGTTAGCAGAGAGGAGGACCCGGAAATCAGGACCCCTCGTCGCTTTCGGTTTCCAGAGGGGGCGGAACGCCGGTTGCAGCGGCCCCGGGCTCCGTGGTCAGACGGGTGAACCCGGGAAAGGCGGCGGTGCCAGGGTTCCTTTGTCAGCCTGGAGTCTATTAGACCCTCCAGTGACCTCCAACACGGCCAATCAGGTAAGCAGAGAGGAGGACCCGGAAGTGAGGAATCCTCTTCCTTTATCAGTGAAACACTTCCCGCATCCAAACGTGAATGAGGCCGCTCGTCCGTGTGACTTCTTCGGTGTATACAAAGCCCTCTATTGTCAGTAAACCATTTCTCGCACACTCAACATGAGAAAGGACGCTCCCCTGTGTGTATTTTCTGGTGTAAAAGGAGGTGATCAACCCTAGGAAAGCATTTCCCGCACACTGAACAGGAAAAAGGACGCTCGCCGGTATGAATTCTCTGGTGCCTAAGAAGGCTTTCTTTCAAAGTGAAGCATTTCCCGCACTCTGGACATGAAAATGGACGCTCACCCGTGTGAACTCTCTGGTGTCTAAGAAGTTTTCCTTTATCAATGAAACATTTCCCGCACTCTGTGCATGAAAAAGGACGGTCACCCGTGTGAATTCTCTGGTGTATAAGAAGTTTTCCTTTATCACTGAAACTTTTCCCACACTCTGCACATGAATGAGGAAGCTGATCCGTGTGACTTCTTTGGTGTCTAAGAAGTCCTCTTTTGCTAGTAAAACATTTCCCGCACACTGAACATGAAAAAGGACGCTCCCCTGTGTGTACTCTCTGGTGTATAAGAAGTCTGCTGTTCTCGGCGAAACATTTCCCGCACACTGAACATGAAAAAGGACGCTCCCCCGTATGTGTTTTCTGGTGTAGAAGAAGGCCGCTGTTCTCAGCGAAACATTTCCCGCACTCTGAACAAGAAAAAGGACGCTCACCCGTGTGACGTCTCTGGTGCTTAAGAAGGTGATGAACCCTAAGAAAGCACTTCCCGCACTCTAAACAAGTAAAAGGACGCTCACTGATGTGACTTCTCTGGTGTTTACCAAGGTCCTCTTTCAGAGCAAAACATTTCCCGCACTCTGAACATGAATGAGGACGCTCACCGGTATGAACTGACTGGTGTCTGCGAAGGTTCTTTTTCGTAGTGAAACATTTTCCGCACTCGGAACACGAAAAGGGACGCTCCCCCGTGTGACTTTTCTGGTGTCCAATAAGTTTTGCTTTATCGATGAAACATTTCTCGCATTCTGAACATGAAAAAGGACGCTCACCAGTGTGAATTCTCTGATGTGTACGAAGAATTCCCATCCTAGTGAAACATTTTCCGCACTCCGAACATGAAAAAGGACGCTCCCCTGTGTGGCTCCTTAGGTGTCGAACAAGTGTTATTTTGGCAGCAAAGTATTTCCTGCACTCTGAACATGAATAAGTACGCTTACCCGTGGGATCCCTATCAAATAAAGAAGACACCTTGGGATTGGATGGATGGCTTGCTTGAATCGCACTGTTAGATCTCAGATGGACATCTGAGGTCATAGTATGGGATTTATCAGAAGGTTCCTCAGGATTAGAAGGATCCATTGATCTTAGATGGAAATCTGATGTCATAGTATGGGATTTATGGGCATCTGAGGTCATAGTATGGGATAGATGGTCATCTGATGTCATAGTATGGGATAGATGGACATCTAAAGTCATAGTATGGGATAGATGGACATCTGATGTCATAGTATGGGATTTATCAGAAGGTTCTTCAGGATTGGAGGGATCCATTGATCTAAGATGGTTATCTGAGGTCATAGTATGGGATAGATGGACATCTGATGTCATAGTATGGGGTTTATCAGAAGATTCCTCAGGATTAGAAGGATCCATTGATCCCTCCAGATGGGAAGGTCTTTGATGTGCGGTTGGAATAATGGGATCTTCTCCTGGAGAACATTGTGTGATGTCATCATCTTCTGCCTTGAAATCTGGAGATAAAATTGTATCTCCCTTCGAGGTTTTCAGAACAAAGCGTCCATCTGTAAGACAACCAATTTTTGAATAAAAAATAAAATTAAAATGAAAGTCTTAAATTCCTATTGCGAATCGCGTTCGTCTGTATGCAATTATGACGTGCAAAAAAAACGCGCATGCAGAAGAGCCGAACTGCCTATTGAACTTCATTGATCTCGGCATACGTGTTGTACGTCACCGTGTTCTTGACGTTCTGAATTTAAGCGTGACCATGTGTATGCAAGACAATTTTGAGCCGTTTTCCTGCTGGAAAAAAAATACGGTTTTCCTGTCGGAAAAAACTGATCGTGTGTACAGGGCATAAGGTCCTGGTATGGATTGGGGGGCGAACGCCACGCCATTTTTTATTTTTATATTGCCGGCAATGGTATTGTATTGCCGCAATTTATATATAATTTTTCTTTCTTTATAAATGTCAGTTTTGCTGCAGCAGGTTCTATACATGCTACAGATGCACCACTTTACAGGCAGACTAAGGGCACTCCCAGGCACTATATTTAAAATAATTTTTAATTTTTATTGTTTAAAAAACATTGTGCATTGATGCATGTCCCCCAGGGCAGTACCCAAACCCCATACCCCTTTTTATGGCCAATAACTTACATTTAAGCCTTCAAAATGGAGACTAATGATTTTTCAAGTTCGGATCCCATAGACTTTAATAGAATTTGTAGCTCGGGTCAGAACTTTTTACATATTCTGGAGTTCTGGTGCGAACCGGGGGGGCATTTTGGCCCATCTCTGTTACAGAGCAAGGTGGGATGACAGCTTTACACACAGCCTATTTCCTATTTTCTTTATAAATGTCAGTTTTTTGCTGCAGCAGGTTCTATACATGGTAAAGATGCGCCACTTTACAGGCAGACTAAGGGGATCCCCCAGGCACTATATTTAAAGGAATTTTTCATTTTTATTGTTTATAAAACATTGTGCATTGATGCATGTCCCCCAGGGCAGTACCTGAACCCCATACCCCTTTTTATGGCCAATAACTTACATATAAGCCTTCAAGTTGGGGACTTATCATTTTTCAAGTTCGGGCCCCATTGACTTTAATAGAATTTGTGGCTCGGGTCAGAACTTTTAACATATTCTGGAGTTCTGGTGCGAACCAGGGGGGGGGGGGGGTGGGCGTTTCGGCCCATCTCTGTTACAGAGCAAGGTGGGGTGCCAGCTTTACAAACAGCCTATTTCCGGCACACAGTTGCCTGGCTTTGGTCAGCCGAGATGTGGTATCCTTAGTAATGGAGGAGGTCCACTAGTAGAGGGGCTCCCATCTAAATGATTAGTCAGTATTATAACTATTATCATAAAATGTATTGATATCATGATCAGGAGGGTACCATTGTGTTGGGGGACACAAATGTAACACAAGGTATGTACTGTATCTGTATCAGTGCATTCAATTTGTAGGAATGGATGAAGATGGGTCATAAAGCTGGAGGAGATGAAAAAGTTGGGAAATTTGTCTCAACCCAACAATGTAAACACATATTTTATACTCATATAATGAAATAAAAAAGTGAAGTGTTTCGACAATTAGTGTTTATGACTTACTTGTGTCCTTATGTAGAGAAGATTCCTCCTGTTTACTTTCCATAATCATCTCCCCCTCCTCCATAGACTGCTGATCTCCACTCACCAACCTCTCTTCTTCTTCTTTAACCTCAACTTTGATGTCTTTCCTTTCTTCACTCTAAACCCCAAAGATGATAGAAAAGGAACAATAGATTATATAGAAGAATGTTCTCTCATAGAACTATATTCGAGTTCTTTGTCCCCAGTCCCATCTACCTGATCATTCTCTTTATAGGTGTGATCTTCCTGGGTGGAATCCTGGGAATACAGAGGACCTCCCTCCTCCATAGACTGCTGATCTCCACTCACCAACCGCTCTTCTTCTTCTTCTTCTTCTTCTTCTTCTTCTTCTTCTTTAACCTCAAATTTGATGTCTTTCCGTTCTTCACCCTAAACCCCAAAGATAATGGAATGCATTTAGAACAAGAAATTACATAGAAGAATGTCTACTTAAAATTCGTTTTGCGTTCTATTTGGCCAGTCCCATCTACCTGCTTATTCTCCTTGTAACTGTGATCTTTCTGGGTGGAATTCCAGGAACTAATAGGACCTCTTTCCTCCGTAGACTGCTGATCTCCACCTTCCAACATCTCTTCCTCTTCTTTAGCTGTTATATCCTTTGGTTCTTCACCCTACATCCCAAAGATAAAGAACATTTTAGTATCAAGAGATTACATAGTAGAATGTCCTCTCGTAGAACACATTTTGAGTTCTTTTTGCCCAGTCCCATCTACCTGATCATCCTCTGTAGAGTTCTGATGTTCCTGGGGGGAATCCCGGAAACACAGCAGACCTCTCTCCTTCATAGACTGCTGATCTCCACTCACCAACATCTCTTCTTCTTCCTCTTTAACCTCAACTGTGATGTCATTCAGTTCCTCATCCTAAACCCCAAAGATGATAGAATACATTTATTCAAAGGAAAAAGATTACATAGAATGTCTTGTCAGAGCTTGGAATGATTTTTTTAGGTCTACATACTCAGATTCACCTACCTGGTGATGGTGGGGGATGGTGTGACCTTCCTGTGTGGAATCCCGGGAATACAGAGGACGAGGACATCTCTCTGGTGGGTTCCCATTACTGGATCCATCTGTAGGAAACACACACACTGACTGAATACATTGTTTCTATGTGTTTATCAGATGATGGGGGATCTAGGTGGAGCCTCCGTACTGCTCTCTCCTTTACAATAAAGTCTCCTCTTACCCGGTGATGTGAGGGGCAGCTGATTGTCCATGTGTCCTTCTAAATACTCCCCTTCCTCACGTTGGATTAATGGCTTCAAAAAATATTGAAAAGACTTGTTTAACCAATAGAAAAAATAAATGAATAGGAAACCTCCATATATACGTAGATTCCTATACCCACAGTTGACTTAGAGCAGCCGTCATTAAATGGCGGATCGCGGTCCAAACACGGACTGAGCGAGGTTCCTGTCCGGACCGTCAGTCCACGAGTCTTATGTACCATATCCCCGCTTGCTCAGCAGTCATTGGTTGCTGGAACCGTAGACATCCCACAAAACAATGATCTATTTCAACTCTTCAAGGTCCATAATACGGCTACCATCACCTCAAGCATGTTATCACCTAAAAACCTAAAATATTAATATCCTGTAAATGTTTAATAAATATAAAACCCAAAAAATTAAATATCTAGTTATATTTTTTGCGTTTAGAAAGAAATTTAACTACTTTTTAAAACAATCTACGGAGCCGCCCAGTACTTGTTCCTGAGTCCATTCCGTATTTTAACAGCTCTTATTGTGAAGAAGCCTTTCTGTATGTGGAGGGTAAATCTCTTTTCCTATAGATGAAAAGAGTGCCCCCTATTCCTTTTATGGGGGGAGGGTTACTGGGTGTAAATATAAAATACGATCTTATTACCTCTATTGCTGCCAGTTCCAGGAAGTTCTCTACTTCCCCTCTGATTCACCTCTCACCCGGAACTTCCTTTTTATACTCTTGCATCACTTCCTGTCTGCAACTGACATCACTTCCTGTCTTTGCGTTCCACTGACAATACGTTAGATCGCCACTTTGTGTTGAATATACATATCGCAACCTATGTTACATTCCATCATTTTGCCCTCTGCCTTGTGGTCCGTCCATTCTTCTTTCAGGTTATATCGATGATTACACTCACAGATTATACATGAAAATATTTATATAAATATATGGTTTATTTTACTGTTTTATAATACTGTTTTAATTTCATTAGCAATATACAGAGGACTTTATTTCATATATATATATATATATATATATATATATGTGGATGGACATCTCATCGCTGGATCCTGGACCTGGATGAAGAGAAGATCTTCTCATCGCTGGACCCCGGAGAGGAGATCACCCTTCGCAGGATACCGACAGCGTTGGAGTGGAGACCGAGAGTGTGGGGTCTTCCAGATTCTGATAAGCCCCCCCGCCCGCAGACCCCCACAACCACCAGGCAGGGGTTGTGAGGATGAGGCCCTTGTCCCCATCAACATGGGGACATTGTGCTTTGAGGGGGCCACAGACCCCCAAAGCATCCTCCCAATGTTAAGGGCATGTGGCCTGGTACGGTTCAGGAGGGGGCAGGGCGCTCTCTCGTACCCCATCTTTTCCTGCGGCCTGCCAGGTTGCGTGCTCAGATAAAGGGTCTGGTGTGGATTTTGGGGGGGAATTTTTTTTTTAAATTTGGGGTGGAGTTCCCCTTAAAATCCATACCAGACCTAAAGGGTCTGGAATAAATATTTGGGGGGAACCCCCACATAATTTTTTTTTTATTTGACGCAGGGTTCCCCTTAATATCCATACCAGATCTGAAGGCCCTGGTAATTGAATTTGGGGGGACCCCCAAGCATTATTTTTTTATGAATGACTTTTCTCTGTATTGTCGGGAGCTGACAATTCATTATAGCCACGAGTAGTTTTAAATTACTTATTTTCCTTCAGAAATGACATTTTGTGCAGACAGTTCTAAACACGGGAAACGAGCACTACTTTACAGGCATACTATACACCCCCCCAGGTACGAAATTTAAAGGAACATATTTCAATTTTATTGTTTCACTGTAAACATTATTAAAATCACTGCTCCCGAAAAAACTGAAGTTTTTAAAACTTTTTTTGCATTGATACATATCCCCTGGGGCAGGACCCGGGTCCCCAAACACTTTTTATGACAATAACCTGCATATTAGCCTTTAAAATTAGCACTTTAGGTTTATAAACGTTCGAGTCCCATATGCCGCGTACACACGACAGTTTTTTCGGGTTGTAAAAAATGAAGTTTTTTTTAAATGATCGTGTGTAGGTTCCAGAGCATTTTTCACGACATGAAAAATGGGCATTAACAATTTAGAACATGCTCTAATTTTTCACATCATCGTTGGTTTTAAACGTCGTAAAAAATGGTCGTGTGTAGGCTTTAACGACGTGAAAAAAACGTGCATGCTCAGAAGCAAGTTATGAGACGGGAGCGATCGTTCTGGTAAAACTAGCGTTCGTAATGGAGTAAGCACATTCATCACGCTGTAACAGACTTAAAAGCGCAAATCGTCTTTTACTAACACAAAATCAGCATAATCAGCCCAAAGGGTGGCGCCATCCGAATGGAACTTCCCCTTTATAGTGCCGTTGTACGTGTTGTACGTCACCGCGCTTTGCTAGAGCATTTTCTTTTTCACGATCGTGTGTAGGCAAGACCGGCTTAACAATAATCGGGTTGAAAAAGATGTAGTTTTTTCTAGACCATTAAAAACGTCATTTTTTACAACCTGAAAAATGGTTGCGTGTACGCGGCAATAGACTTCAACGGGGTTCTAAAGTTCACACAAACTTTTGGTCTGTTCGCAGGTTCTGGTGAGAACCGAACTGGGGGGTGTTTGGCTCATCCCTACCGCCTAGTAGTGTGTCCTCATTAGTGCCCATCAGTGCCACCTATTATGCCGCATAGACACAACCGTTTTTCGGGTTGTAAAAAATTAAGTTTTTAATGGTCTAGAAAAAACAATGTTTTTTTCAACCCGATCAGTAAAAAAACGGCCTTGCCTACACACGATCGTGAAAAAAAAATGCTCTAGCAAAGCGCGGTGACCAGTGGCGGCTGGTGCTCAAATTGTTTGGGGGGGCGCAATCGAAAAAAATAAAACAATTGCAGCCTCACTGGGCCCATCAATTATCACCACTGTGCCATGCCATCAAAACGCAACCACTGTGCCATGCCATCAAACACAGCCACTATGCCATCAATTGTCACCACTTTGCCATGCCATCAATTGTCACCACTTTGCCATGCCATCAATTGTCACCACTTTGCCATGCCATCAATTGTCACCACCGTGCCATCAATTGTCACCACTGTGCCATGCCATCAATTGTTACCACTGTGCCATCAATTGTCACCACTGTGCCATCAATTGTCACCACTGTGCCATGCCATCAATTGTTACCACTGTGCCATCAATTGTCACCACTGTGCCACCAATTGTCACCACTGTGCCACCAATTGTCACCACTGTGCCCATCAATTGTCACCACTGTGCCATGCCATCAATTGTTACCACTGTGCCATCAATTGTCACCACTGTGCCATGCCATCAATTGTCACCACTTTGCCATGCCATCAATTGTCACCACTGTGCCATGCCATCAATTGTCACCACTGTGCCATGCCATCAATTGTTACCACTGTGCCACCAATTGTCACCACTGTGCCATGCCATCAATTGTCACCACTGTGCCACCAATTGTCACCACTGTGCCACCAATTGTCACCACTGTGCCATGCCATCAATTGTTACCACTGTGCCATCAATTGTCACCACTGTGCCATGCCATCAATTGTTACCACTGTGCCACTAATTGTCACCACTGTGCCACCAATTGTCACCACTGTGCCATGCCATCAATTGTTACCACTGTGCCATCAATTGTCACCACTGTGCCATCAATTGTCACCACTGTGCCACCAATTGTCACCACTGTGCCATGCCACCAATTGTCACCACTGTGCCCACCAATTGTCACCACTGTGCCATGCCATCAATTGTTACCACTGTGCCACCAATTGTCACCACTGTGCCATGCCATCAATTGTCACCACTGTGCCACCAATTGTCACCACTGTGCCATGCCATCAATTGTTACCACTGTGCCATCAATTGTCACCACTGTGCCATGCCATCAATTGTTACCACTGTGCCATCAATTGTCACCACTGTGCCATCAATTGTCACCACTGTGCCATGCCATCAATTGTTACCACTGTGCCATCAATTGTCACCACTGTGCCACCAATTGCTCAAATTGTTTGGGGGGGCGCAATCGAAAAAAATAAAACAATTGCAGCCTCACTGGGCCCATCAATTATCACCACTGTGCCATGCCATCAAAACGCAACCACTGTGCCATGCCATCAAACACAGCCACTATGCCATCAATTGTCACCACTTTGCCATGCCATCAATTGTCACCACTTTGCCATGCCATCAATTGTCACCACTTTGCCATGCCATCAATTGTCACCACCGTGCCATCAATTGTCACCACTGTGCCATGCCATCAATTGTTACCACTGTGCCATCAATTGTCACCACTGTGCCATCAATTGTCACCACTGTGCCATGCCATCAATTGTTACCACTGTGCCATCAATTGTCACCACTGTGCCACCAATTGTCACCACTGTGCCACCAATTGTCACCACTGTGCCCATCAATTGTCACCACTGTGCCATGCCATCAATTGTTACCACTGTGCCATCAATTGTCACCACTGTGCCATGCCATCAATTGTCACCAATTTGCCATGCCATCAATTGTCACCACTGTGCCATGCCATCAATTGTCACCACTGTGCCATGCCATCAATTGTTACCACTGTGCCACCAATTGTCACCACTGTGCCATGCCATCAATTGTCACCACTGTGCCACCAATTGTCACCACTGTGCCACCAATTGTCACCACTGTGCCATGCCATCAATTGTTACCACTGTGCCATCAATTGTCACCACTGTGCCATGCCATCAATTGTTACCACTGTGCCACTAATTGTCACCACTGTGCCACCAATTGTCACCACTGTGCCATGCCATCAATTGTTACCACTGTGCCATCAATTGTCACCACTGTGCCATCAATTGTCACCACTGTGCCACCAATTGTCACCACTGTGCCATGCCACCAATTGTCACCACTGTGCCCACCAATTGTCACCACTGTGCCATGCCATCAATTGTTACCACTGTGCCATGCCACCAATTGTCACCACTGTGCCATGCCATCAATTGTCACCACTGTGCCACCAATTGTCACCACTGTGCCATGCCATCAATTGTTACCACTGTGCCATCAATTGTCACCACTGTGCCATGCCATCAATTGTTACCACTGTGCCATCAATTGTCACCACTGTGCCATCAATTGTCACCACTGTGCCATGCCATCAATTGTCACCACTGTGCCATGCCATCAATTGTCACCACTGTGCCATGCCATCAATTGTTACCACTGTGCCACTAATTGTCACCACTGTGCCACCAATTGTCACCACTGTGCCATGCCATCAATTGTTACCACTGTGCCACTAATTGTCACCACTGTGCCATGCCACCAATTGTCACCACTGTGCCCACCAATTGTCACCACTGTGCCCACCAATTGTCACCACTGTGCCCACCAATTGTCACCACTGTGCCCACCAATTGTCACCACTGTGCCCACCAATTGTCACCACTGTGCCCATCAATTGTCACCACTGTGCCCATCAATTGTCACCACTGTGCCCATCAATTGTCACCACTGTGCCCATCAATTGTCACTGTCCAGACATCCATCCACCTCGGAGCTTTATATTATAACCTGCTGGGACTTGTAGTTCTCCATCATCTCCTGGGGCTCAGGTGCATGCAATCCACCATATTTGTTCAGTTTTTCTCACTGCTGGGACTTGTAGTCCCATAGAGGGTGGATTGCATGCACCTGAGCCCCAGGAGATGATGGAGAACTACAAGTCCCAGCAGTCTAAATACAATAACAGGCTCCAAGGTGAATGGGTGGGGATCAGGCAGTGCACCGCTGTCCGCTGATGACCTAATGGGGCAATAAATCAAATCAAATCCATTTTGAACTGAATTCTGTGGCTTGGCTGGCTTACCTTAGCAGCGCCAGCTCCGCTCGGGCAGTGTGAACTTCAGAGAAAGTGGGGGGGAGGAGAGGAGACTTACACAATGACAGGACTCGGAGTGAACTAGGGGGGGAGGGGAGGGGGCCCCTTCCCCTCCCCCCCTAGTTCACTCCGAGTCCTGTCAGTGTGTAAGTTCAGTGAGAAGCAGAAGCAGTAGCCCCCCTCCCCCCCCCAGTTCACTCCGAGCTCTGTCATCTAAGTTCAGTGACAACTGACAAGCAGCAGCGGCAGCCCCTCTCCCCCCCCCCCCCCCCCCCCAGTTCACTCCGAGTCCTGCCGCCCAGACCCACTCCGCTCCGGATCAGCAGTGTGCACTCGCAACAGCTTCAGGTCCCCCCCCCCCCACACTTCAATGTGCCGATCAGACGTCTGATCGGCACACTGAAGTGGGGGGGGGGGGGACCCGAAGCTGTTGCGAGTGCACACTGCTGATCCGGAGCGGAGTGTGGCGGCGGGACTCGGAGTGAACTCCGGGTGGGGGGGGGGCCGCCGCTGCTGCTTGTCACTGGCAGTACTAGCGCAGAGAGAAGTATTCAGCTGCGGTGGGGCTCGGTGGTGGTGGCGGGGCTGGCAGGCAATGGATGCGGGGGTGCTGCTGGTGCTGGAGTGGGGGAAGGAGCCGGTCTGTTCCTTACCTTCAATGGTTGGCGCCGCTCCTCTATGATGCCCCCACACGCGCTCCAGATAACACCAGAATACCGGAAGTGATATAATATTAATGGCACTGCCCACTGACCTCTCCTTCGGTCCCCGCCGAGCCAATCCCATGAGAACACCATGCATTCTAGCAAATCAAATGACAGTGGGAGTGTGTGCGGGCGCACAGCTTGCGCCCTGCACACGCCCTAAACACGGGCAAATCAGCTTCCAAGCCTGCGATCAGCTGATTGCAGGCTGGGAAGCTTCCCATAGACCGCCGCATGTCCGGCGCCTGGTCACTCTTAAAGTGACATTTTTTTAAAAAAAAAAAATTTTTTTTTTTTTTTTTTACACAGCTTGGGGGGGCGGCGCCCGAGCGCCCCCTATGGACGGGCCGCCACTGGCGGTGACGTACAACACGTACGACGGCACTATAAAGGGGAAGTTCCATGCGGATGACGCCACCCTTTCGGCTGCTTTAGCTGATTCCGTGTTAGTAAAAGACGATTCGCGCTTTTCTGTCTGTTACAGCGTGATGAATGTGCTTACTCCATTACGAACGGTAGTTTTACCAGAACGAGCGCTCCCATCTCGTAACTTGCTTCTGAGCATGCGTGTTTTTTTCACGTCGTTAAAGCCCACACACGACCGTTTTTTACGATGTTAAAAACGTCGTGAAAAATTAGAGCATGTTCGAAATTTTTAATGCCCATTTTTTACGTCGTGAAAAATGCTCTGGAGCCCACACACGGTAGTTTTTAACGACATTAAAAAAAAAAAAAAACTTTTTTAAAACCCAGAAAACGGTCGTGTGTACGCGGCATTAGGCCTCGTACACACGATAGGTTAACCAGAGGACAATGGTCTGAGGGACCGTTTTCATCAGTCAAAACCGATGGTGTGTGGGCCCCATAGGTTATTTAACCATAGGCACAACCATCGGTTAAAAATCCACGCATGCTCAGAATCAAGTCGACGCATGCTTGGAAGCATTGAACTTCGTTTTTTTCAGCACGTCGTTGTGTTTTACGTCACCGCGTTCTGACACGATCGTTTTTTTAACCGATGGTGTGTAGGCGTGACGGACCATCAGTCAGCTTCATCGGTTAACCTAAGACAACAGTCCTTCAGACCGTTCTCATCGGATGGACTGATCGTGTGTACGAGGCTTTAGAGTCTCCTCATAGGTGTCCATCAGTGCAGCCTTAACAGTGCCCATCAGTGTCTCCTCATTACTGCCAATCAATGTAGCCTCATTAGTGCCACCTATTATTGTCTCCTCATCAGTGCCCATAAGTACAGCCTCATCAATGCCCATCAGCGCCCGCCTGTTAGTGTCTCCTCATTAGTGTCCATCAGTTCAGCCTCAACAGTGCCCATCAGTGCCGTCTATCAATGCCCATCAGTGCAGCCTCATTAGCGCCACCTATTAGTGCCCATCAGTGCTGCATATAGTGTCTCCTCATCAGTGAAGGAGAAAAAAATTGTTATTTACAACATTTTGTAACAGAAACTAAGAAAAAAAAATATTTTATTTTTTGAATTTTCGATTGTTCAACAAAAAAATGAAAAAATAACAGAGGTGATCAAATACCACCAAATAAAAGTTCTTCTGTCTCAGAAAAACGATAGAAATGTCACATGACTGCGTAATTGTCATTCAAAGTGTGAGAGCGCTGAGAATTGTCCTGGGCAGGAAGGGGTGAAAGTGTCCGGCGTTGAAGGGGTTCATTTTTTTAAATCTTTATTTCATCTAAAAAAAAAATTTTACACAATTTTTTTTTATTTTAACTTTATTGCTATCATAAGAAATGAACAACATCCCATGGGCCGTCACAGGTCCTCTTTATGGAGAGATCTGGAGTCTATTAGACCCTCCGGTGACCTCCAATGCGGCCAATCAGGTAAGCAGAGAGAAGGACCCGGAAATCAGGACCCATCGTCGCTTTCGGTTCCCAGATGGGGAGGAACGTCATTGGTTCCCCCGCCTGTTACAGCGGTCTCGGGCTCCGTGGTCAGATGGGTGAACCCGGAAAACATTTCCCGCACTATAAACATGAAAGAGGACACTAACTGGTATGAAGTCTCTGATGTCTAAGAAGGTTCTTTCTTATAGTAAAACATTTCCCGCACTCCGAACATGAAAAAGGACGCTCGCCCGTATGAATTCTCCAATGTCTCAGAAGTGTTCCTTTATCAAGGAAACACTTCCCGCACTCCGTACACGAATGAGGACGCTCACCCGTGTGACTTTTCTGGTGTTCACGCAGTTTTCCTTTGACGGTAAAACATTTCCCGCACTCGGAACATGAAAAAGGACGCTCCCCTGTGTGTGTTCTCTGGTGTGAAAGAAGGTGATCAGCCCTAGGGAAGCATTTCCCGCACACTGAGCATGAGAAAGGACGCTCGCCCGTGTGACTTCTCTGGTGTAGAAGAAGGCTCCCTTTCTGAGTGAAACATTTCCCACACTCTGAACATGAAAAAGGACGCTCGCCCGTGTGAGTTATTTGGTGTCTAAGAAGTGTTCCTTTATCAATGAAACATTTCCCGCACTCTGTACATGAAAAAGGACGCTCACTTGTGTGAATTCTCTGATGTCTAAGAAGTTTTCCATTATCAGTGAAACACTTCCCGCACTCTGAACATGAATGGGGACACTCATCCGTGTGAATTTTTTGGTGTCTACGTAGTCCTCCATCATCAGTGAAAGATTTCCCGCACTCCGTACATGAATGAGGATGCTGATCAGCGTGACATCTTTGATGTGTTTGAAGTACTCTTTTGTCAATGAAACTTTTCCCGCACGCTGAACATGAAAAAGGACGCTCCCCTGTGTGTATTCTCTGGTGTATAAGAAGTCTGTTCTTTTCAGCGAAACATTTTCCGCACTCTGAACAAGAAAAAGGAAGCTCACCCGTGTGACGTCTCTGGTGCTTAAGAAGGTGATCAACCCTAAGAAAGCATTTCCCGCACTCTGAACAAGTAAAGGGACGCTCACCCGTGTGACTTCTCTGGTGTTTAACAAGGTCTTCTTTCAAAGCGAAACATTTCCCGCACTCTGAACATGAATAAGGACGCTCACCAGTATGAACTGACTGGTGTCTATGAAGGCCCTCTTTTGTAGTAAAACATTTCCCACACTCAGGACATGAAAAGGGACGCTCCCCCGTGTGACTTTTCTGGTGTCCAATAAGTTTTGCTTTTTCGATGAAACATTTCCCGCACTCTGAACATGAAAAAGGACGCACACCAGTGTGAATTCTCTGGTGTGTACGAAGACTTCCCATCCTAATGAAAGATTTCCCGCACTCTGAACATGAAAAAGGACGTTCTCCCGTGTGCATGCTTAGGTGTCTAACAAGTGTTCCTTTGTCAGAAAAACATTTCCCGCACTCTGAACATGAAAAAGGACGCTCACCCGTGTGAATCCTCAGGTGTGCACGAAGAACTCCCATCCTAATAAAACACTTCCCACACTCTGGGCATGGAAAAGGACGCTCTCCCGTGTGAATGCTTAGGTGTCGAACAAGTGTTCCTTTGGTAGCAAAAAACTTTCCGCACTCGGAACATGAAAAGGGACGCTCCCCTGTGTGACTCCTGTTATATAAAGAAGACTCCTTGGATTTGGGTGGATGTGTTGATTGATCGGCACTGTGAGAACTTAGATGGACATCTGAGGTCATAGTATGGGATAGATGGACATCTGAGGTCATAGTATGGGATAGATGGTCATCTGATGTCATAGTGTGGGATAGATGGACATCTGATGTCATAGTGTGGGATAGATGGTCATCTGATGTCATAGTATGGGATAGATGGACATCTGACGTCATAGTATGGGATTTATTAGAAGGATCCTCAGGATTAGAAGGATCCATTGATCCCTCCAGATGGGAAAGTCTGTGATGTGTGGTTGGAATAATGGGATCTTCTCCTGGAGAACATTGTGTGATGTCATCATCTTCTGCCTTGAAATCTTGAGGTAAATTCGGATCTCCCTCCGAGGTTTTCAGAACAAAGCGTCCATCTGTAAGAAAAACATCTCTTGTAATAGAAATAAGGATGACAGGTCCTCTTTATTGAGACATCAGGGGTCCCAAAATCCCCAAATCTCTCCTTTACCTTTAATTTTGAATTTTTACACTGTCCCCCACACCCCCCCCCCTTTTTTTAAATAACTTTTATTCCTATTACAAAGAGTGTAAACATCCCTTGTAATATAAATAAAGGATGACAGGTCCTCTTCAAAAAGACCCCAAATCTCCCAATAACCTTTAACCCCTTCCAAACGGCCCCATGGTTTTGTAGGCATTGATGAAGATGGATCATAAAGCTGGAGATGAAGAAGTTGGGAAATTTGACTCAACCCAACAATCCGGCACCTAAATTCATATTTTATACTCGTATAATTATATAAAAATGTCGAAGTTTTTTGGGATTTAGTGTTTATAACTTACTTGTGTCCTTATGTAGAGAAGATTCCTCCTGTTTACTTTCCATCATCTCCTCCCCCTCCTCCATAGACTGCTGATCTTCACTCACCAACCTCTCTTCTTCTTCTTCCTCTTTATGCTCAACTTTGATGTCTTTCCGTTCTTCATTCTAAACCCCAAAGATTTATAAATAGGAACAAGAGATTACATAGAAGAATGTCCTCTCATAGAACTATTTTCAAGTTCTTTACCCCCAGTCCCATCTACCTGATCATTCTCTTTATAGGTGTGATCTTCCTGGGTGGAATCCCGGGAATACAGAGGACAACCATCCTCCATAGGCTGCTGATCTCCACTCACCAACCTCTCTTCTTCTTCCTCTTTAACCTCAACTTTGATGTCTTTCCGTTCTTCACCCTAAACCCCAAAGATAACAGAATATACTTATTCAAAGGAAAAACTTTACATAGACATGTGTTCTGTCAAAGTATGGAATGATTTTTTGTAGGTCTACATGCTCAGCTTCACCTACCTGATGATGGTGAGGGATGGTCTCATCTTCCTGTGTGGAATCCCGGAAATCCAGAGGACGGGGACATCTCTCTACTGGATCCATCTGTAGGAAACACACACACTGACTGAATACATTGTTTCTATGTGTTTATCAGATGATGGGGGATCTAGGTGGAGCCTCCGTACTGCTCTCTCCTTTACAATAATGTGCACCACCCTACAGTTTGGGCCCCACTGTTAGCTGGGAATACAGAGGACAGGCACATCTCTCTGGTGGGTTCCCACAGTTTGGGCCCCACTGTTAGCCGGGAATACAGAGGACGAGGACATCTCTCTGGTGGGTTCCCATTACTGGATCCATCTGTAGGAAACACACACACTGACTGAATACATTGTTTCTATGTGTTTATCAGATGATGGGGGATCTAGGTGGAGCCTCCGTACTGCTCTCTCCTTTACAATAAAGTCTCCTCTTACCCGGCCGACTCTTCAACAGTCTACCCGACTTCTCTTAAGATCTCCCAGGGCAAGGTTAAGAAAGATTTAAGCTCACCTCTATGTTCCAGGGCGATGATGTCAGCAAGAGTCATTTGGACACACCCACTGTTCCCAGCAGCGTACCCTATTACTATTCATTACTATTCAACTTGGGGCACCCAAAGATGTCCCAGGTCTTTTATAATCCTATAGCGTATACTAGAGAAAAAAAGTGTGCCCTGTGCCACTAAAGTGTTCAGGTTTGGCTTGAAGAAAAGGTGGCAACCCTAATTTCCGTATGTGGAGGTCAATTCTCTTTTCCTCCTGACGTAAAGAGTGCCCCCTATTCCTTTTATGGAGGGTCACTGGGTGTTAACGTAAAATAAGATCCTCTTACCTCCTTCCAGCAATGTCTCCTCACTACTTCCTCCCAACTCACCTCTCACCCGGAACTTCCTATCTATACTCTTGCATCACTTCCTGTCTCTACCTGACATCACTTCCTGTCTTTGCATTACACTGTCAATAAGTGAGATCGCCACCTTGTGTTGAATACAAATACTGCAGTCTATGTTACATTCCAATCGTTTACATGAAAACAGCATACCCACCAATCATAATGAGACTACACATTTGTATGAAACCCGTTATTAGCATCTTACTGCAATGTGGTCCTCCATATGTCACTCCTACGCGTTTCGACCCTTCTAATTATGGTCTTCTTCAAAGGGGATTTTTTATTCTATGCCGGGAAAGAAAAATATTTTTTCATGTTTCAGTCATCATTTTATATTTAAACATTACATCTAGCCACACACAATAGTGTATATTTACCAATTATGATGATGGAGAGAGGAATAAACATGTCCGGTAGTCAGAGATCTAGTTTCGGTGATCCTGGAACCATTCATGTGTCGTTTTCGCTCTCCTTGAGACAGACCCCCACCTCCAAAGAACTTACAAGACACCACTTTTTTGGAATTCCAAGGGGACAAGGAGAATAGCAAGCAAGCACCTGTCCGTATGCTACCCCAGCTTGTCCATATACTACCCTAGCCTATACATTTACTAGCCTAGCCTGTCTATATACTACCCTGGCCTGCCCCTATACTACCCTAGCCTGTCCATATACTACCTTATCCTGTCCATTTACTACCCTAGCCAGTCCATATCCTACCCTAGCCTGTCTATATCCTACCCTAGCCTGTCCATATACTGCCCTAGCCTGTTTATATACTACCCCAGCCTGTCTATATACTACCCTGGCCTGTCCATATATTACCATAGCCTGCCCCTATACTGCCCTAGCCTGTCAATTTACTACCATAGCCTCTCCATATCCTACCCTATCCTGTCCATATACCACCCTAGCCAGTCTATATACTACCCTAGCCTTCCCCTATACTGCCCTAGCCTGTCTATATACTACTTTTTTGGAATTCCAAGGGGACAAGGAGAAGAGCAAGCAAGAACCTGTCCGTATGCTACCCCAGCATGTCCATATTCTACCCTATCCTGTTCATTTACTACCCTATCCTGTCTATATACTACCCTAGCCTGCCATTATACTACCCTAGCCAGTTTATATATTACCCTAGCCTGTCCATTTACTAACCTAGCCTGTCTATATCCTACCCTAGCCTGCCCCTATACTGCCCTAGCCTGTTTATATACTACCCTAGCCTGTCTATATACTACCCTGGTCTGTCCATATATTACCCTAGCCTGTCCATATATTACCCTAGCCTGTTTATATACTACCGTAGCCTGCCCCTATACTGCCCTAGCTTATTTATTTACTACCCCAGCCTGCCCCTATGCTGCCCTAGCCTGTCCATTTACTAACCTAGCCTAGCCCTATACTACCCTATCCTGTCCATATACCATCCCTAGCCTGTCTATATACTACCCTAGCCAGTTTTTATACTACCCTAGCCTGCCACTATACTACCCTAGCCTGTCTATATACTACCCTAGCCTTCCCCTATATTACCCCAGCCTGCCATATACGACACTAGTTTGTCTATATACTACCATTTCCTGTCCAAATACTGCTTTAGCCTGTTTATTTACTACCCTAGCCTGCCCCTGTACTACCCTAGCCTGTTTATATACTACCCTAGCCTGTCCATGTACTTTCCTAGCCTTCCCCTATACTACCCTAGCCTGCCCCTATACTACCCTAGCCAGTATATATACACTACCCTAGCCTTCCCCTATACTATTCTAGCCTGTCTATAGGTAATTATTTAAGAATGCATACTGCATTGCAGGGCATACTAGCTCATTATGCCTTTGCCTTCGTTTTTTTTTATCTTGGGCATACAACCGCTTTAACGTATCATACCCTTATCCCCACATATAACATTGTTCAGTCGTTTAGTGGTATCCGACTCTTCGTGACCTCATGGTCCATAGCGCGTCAGGCTTTTCTGTCCTCCACTGCCTCCCGGAGCTTGTTTAACTTCATATTCGTTGTTTTTCCATGATGCTATCCATCCATCTTGTTTTCTGTCGTCCTGTTCTCTTTTTTCCTTCCATGTTTCCCAGCATCAACGTCTTTTCCAACGAGTCCTCTTAGGTGGCCGAAGCATTTGAGCTTTCAGCTTCAGGATCTGTCCTTCCAGTGAATATTTAGGGTTGATTTCCTTCAAGATCGACTGGTATGATCTTCTTGCCGTCCAAGGGAGTTGATATATAACATACACACAACCAATATTCGCCCATTGGACTTTAAATGAGGCATAATACAAAAGTCATAAAACATCAATTTATTGTACAAGGATTGGACACATAAAGAATGTTTGGCATATCAAGACAACGGGTTCCACCTAACAATGTCTAATGTACATCAAGCTGGTATATTTTCAAGTACAGGCTGTACATCACCAACATGATTGAAATATGGGAGAGGAATGCCCCTTGTACCTCGACGCGTTTCGTAAATACTTTCACTTCGTCAGGAGTAGATGCCTCTTTTCCTTTGAGATCACGATCTGTTTGCAAAGGTGAGTGATGATTCTCTTACCAAACACTAGCTTGATTTTTGGTACTTTGAAATTGTTTTTTTTACCACATCCATGAACTCTCTTGTGCCACCTCATTGGTTTTCCCATTGGGTGTCTTGGCCCTCTTCCACTACTTCCATGTCAGACACTGCGCAGTGGTCACTGTTGTAATATGTTGGCCGATTTATGTGGGATGATATATATATATATATATATATATATATATATATATGTGTTGTAAGTCCAAAATTGACCAGGCCAGATTTCAGTCCAGGATGGGTCTATTTTACACATCAAACCTGTAATTACATGTTACACATCAAAAGACGCGTGTCGATTGTCAATAGGCAAAGAGACAGGATGGGTCTATTTTACACATCAAACCACTCAAACTATTACTCGGGCCACATGTAATCTAATTACTTATTAGAGGGAGCTTATTAGTATGCAAGGATGCATACTAATTAGTGACCCCGGCTGGGGTCATTACCTGTCACTCTGAAAGACAGGATGTAGATCAAAGACGGCCAATCAAATTGCTCAGCTATTCAGTGAATAGGGAATATAATCCTGGAGTTCAGTCTTGCCTCTGAGAATATATTCCCTGGGCCGGATTCATGTAGCTCAGCGGATCTTTAGATCCGCTAGATCTACCTGGTTTACGATCTGCCGGTGCAATTTAGCGAGGCTAGTGCATGATTCATAAAGCACTTACCTCGCAAATTGCACCGTTGGATCGTAACTCCCCCCGGCGGAATGCAAATTCCGCGGCTAGGGGGAGTGTACAATTTAAATCAGGCGCGTTCCCGCGCCGATTTAACTGCGCATGCGCCGCCGGCGAAAAAGCCCAGTGCGCATGCTCCAAATGACGTCGCTAGGACGTCATTGTTAGCGGCGGGTACGTCAATTGCGGCCATCGGGATTCCCGATCGACTTACGCAAACGACGTAAAAATTTTGAATCTCGGCGCGGGAACAGCGGCCATACTTAACATTAGCTACCCCTCATATAGCAGGAGTAGCTCTCCGCCGGAAAAAGCCGAACGCAAACGACGTTGAAAAAGAGCGACGGGCGGGCGTACGGACGTGAATCGGCGGTTCTCCTCATTTGCATATGCGACGTGTAAAACAAAGCGACGACACCTAGCGGCCGGCGGGAGATTACAGCCTAAGATTCGGCTGGTGTAAGTCACTTACACCAGTCGGATCTAAGGGAGATCTATGCGGAACTGATTTTTATGAATCAGTCGCATAGATCCGACCGTGGGATCTCACAGATCCGACCGTCGGGTCTCACAGATACGACGGCGGATCAGGAGATCCGCCGGCGTATCTATTGATGAATCTGGCCCCCTATGTGCGAGAGCACTGAAAGCTGAGAATTGTCCTGGGCAGGATGTGGGGGAAAGTGTCCGATATTGAAGGAGTTCAATTTTTTAAATCTTTATTTTATCTAACATTATTTTTTTTACACAATTTTTTTTAATTTTAACTTTATTGCTATCATAAGGAATGAACAACATCCCATGGGCCGTGACAGGTCCTCTTTGTGGAGAGATCTGGAGTCTATTAGATCCTCCGCTGACCTTCAATGCGGCCAATCAGGTAAGCAGAGAGGAGGACCCAGAAATCAGGACCCCTCGTCGCTTTCGGTTCCCAGAGGGGGAGGAACGTCATTGGTTCCCCCGCCGGTTGCAGCGGTCCCGGGCTCCGTGGTCAGATGGGTGAACCCTGAAAACATTTCCCGCACTATAAACATGAAAAAGGACGCTCACTTGTGTGAATTCTCTGATGTCTAAGAAGTTTTCCTTTATCAGTGAAACACTTCCCACACTCTGTACATGAATGGGGACACTCATCCGTGTGAATTCTTTGGTGTCTACGTAGTCCTCCATCATCAGTGAAACATTTCCCGCACTCTGCACATGAATGAGGATGCTGATTCGCGTGACTTCTTTGGTGTATATGAAGTACTCTTTTGTCAATGAAACTTTTCCCGCACTCTGAACATGAAAAAGGACGCTCCCCTGTGTGTATTCTCTTGTGTATAAGAAGTCTGTTGTTTTCAGCGAAAGATTTTCCGCACTATGAACAAGAAAAAGGACGCTCACCCGTGTGACGTCTCTGGTGCTTAAGAAGGTGATCAACCCTGAGAAAGCATTTCCCGCACTCTGAACAAGCAAAAGGACGCTCACCCGTGTGACTTCTCTGGTGTTTAACAAGGTCCTCTTTCAAAGCGAAACATTTCCCGCACTCTGAACATGAATGAGGACGCTCACCAGTATGAACTGACTGGTGTCTATGAAGGCCCGCTTTTGTAGTAAAACATTTCCCGCACTCAGGACATGAAAAGGGACGCTCACCAGTATGACTTCTCTGGTGTTTAACAAGGTCTTCTTTCAAAGCGAAACATTTCCCGCACTCAGGACATGAAAAGGGACGCTCACCAGTATGAACTGACTGGTGTCTCTGAAGGCCTGCTTTCGTACTAAAACATTTCCCGCACTCAGGACATGAAAAGGGATGCTCACCCGTGTGACAGTTCTGGTGTCCAAGAAGTCTTTCTTTCGTACTGAAACATTTCCCGCACTCTGAACATGAAAAAGGACGCACACCAGTGTGAATTCTCTGGTGTGTATGAAGACTTCCCATCCTAATGAAAGATTTCCCGCACTCTGAACATGAAAAAGGACGTTCTCCCGTGTGAATGCTTAGGTGTCTAACAAGTGTTCCTTTGTCAGAAAAACATTTCCCGCACTCCGAACATGAAAAAGGACGCTCACCCGTGTGAATTCTCTGGTGTGCACGAAGAACTCCCATCCTAATGAAACACTTCCCGCACTGTGGACATGGAAAAGGACGCTCTCCCGTGTGAGTGCTTAGGTGTCTAACAAGTGTTCCTTTGGTAGCAAAACACTTCCCGCACTCGGAACATGAAAAAGGACGCTCCCCTGTGTGACCCCTGTTATATAAAGAAGACTCCTTGGATTTGGTTGGATGTGTTGATTGATCGGCACTGTGAGATCTTAGATGGTCATCTGAAATCATAGTATGGGATCGATTAGAAGATCCCTCAGGATTAGAAGGATCCATTGATCTTAGATGGACATCTGATGTCATAGTATGGGATAGATGGACATCTGATGTCATAGTGTGGGATAGATGGACATCTGATGTCATAGTGTGGGATAGATGGTCATCTGATGACATAGTGTGGGATAGATGGTCATCTGAGGTCATAGTATGGGATAGATGGTCATCTGATGTCATAGTGTGGGATTTATCAGAAGGTTCCTCAGGATTAGAAGGATCCATTGATCCCTCCAGATGGCAAGGTCTGTGATGTGCGGTTGGAATAATGGGATCTTCTCCTGGAGAACGTTGTGTGATCTCATCATCTTCTGCCTTGAATTCTTGTGGTGAATTCGGATCTCCCTCCGAGGTTTTCAGAACAAAGCGTCCATCTGTAAGAAAAACATCTCTTGTAATAGAAACAAGGATGACAGGTCCTCTTTATTGAGACATCAGGGGTCAGAAAATCCCCAAATCTCTCCTTTACCTTTAAATTTTGAGTATTTACATTCCCCCCCCTTTTTTTTTTAATTACTTTTATTCGTTTTACAAGGAATGTAAACATATTGTAATATAACTAAGGGGTGACAGGTCCTCTTCATGGAGAGATCTGGGGTCAAAAAACAAATCTCTCCTCTACCTTTAAAAGCAAAATATATATATTTTTTTAACACTCCCCCCCCCTTTTTTTATATCACTTTTATTCCTATTACAAAGAGTGAAAGGGTGTAAACATTCCTTGTAATAGAAATAAAGGATGACAGGTCCTCCTCATGGAGAGATCTGGGGTCAAAAAACAAATCTCTCCTTTACCTTTAAAAGCAAAATATATTTTTTTATCACCCCCCCCCCCACCCCTTTTTTTTATATCACTTTTATTTCTATTTCAAAGAGTGTAAACATCCCTTGTAATAGGAATAAAGGATGACAGGTCCTCTTGATGGAGAGATCTGGGGGTCAGAAAAAAAATGTACTTTTTAGTTTATTTCTACACTGTCGTCGTCCCCCCCCCTTTTTTTTGCATCACTTTTATCCCTTTTACAAGGAATGCAAACATATTGTAATATAAATAAGGGATAACAGATCTTCATGGAGAGATCTGGGGTCAAAAAAACAAAAAAAACAAATCTCTCCTTTACCTTTAAAAGCATTTTTTTTTATCTTACACTCCCCCCCCTTTTTTTATCACTTTTATTACTATTACAAAGTGTGTAAACATTCCTTGTAATAGAAATAAGGGATGACAGGTCCTCTTCCTGGAGAAATCCCCCCCCCCTTTGTTTGTATCACTTTTATTTCTATTACAAGGAATGTAAACATATTGTAATATAAATAAAGGATGACAGGTCCTCTTTATAGAGAGATCTGGGGGGTCAAAAAAGTACCTTTTAGTTCATATCTACACTGTCGTCACCCTATCCCCTTTTTTGTATGACTTTTATCCCCCCCCCCCCCTTTTTTATCAGTTTTATTCCTTTTACAAGGAATGTAAACATCTTGTAATAGAAATAAAGGATGACAGGTCCTCTTCATGGAGAGATCTGAAGTACAAAAACAAATCTCTCCTTTACCCTTAAAAGAAAAATTGTTTTTGAATCTTTTGTTTTATAAAAAAAATAAAACTTTATTTTTTTACACTGTCCCCTTCCCCCCTTTTTTATCACTTTTATTTCTATTACAAAGAGTGAAAGAGTGTAAACATTCCTTATAATAGAAATAAAGGATGACAGGTCCTCTTTATAGAGAGATCTGGGGGGTCAAAAAAGTACCTTTTAGTTCATTTCTACACTGTCGTCACCCTATCCCCTTTTTTGTATGACTTTTATCCCCCCCCCTTTTTTTATCAGTTTTATTCCTTTTACAAGGAATGTAAACATCTTGTAATAGAAATAGAAATAAGGGATGATAGGTCCTCTTCTTGGAGAGATCTGGGGTCAAAAAACAAAAAAAAACAAATCTCTCCATTACCTTTAAAGGCAAAATCTTTTTTTTTTAATCTTTTGCTTTAGAAAAAAAATCTTCTTTTTTTTTACACTGTCCCCCCCCCCCCCTTTTTTTTAAATCACTTTTATTCCTATTACAAAGAGTGTGAACATCTCTTGTAATAGAAATAAAGGATGACAGGTCCTCTTCAAAAATACCCCAAATCTCCCATTAACCTTTAACCCCTTTCGGACCGCCCCGTGGTTTTGTAGGCATGGATGAAGATGGATCATAAACCTGGAGATGAAGAAGTTGGGAAATTTGTCTCAACCCAACAATCCGGCACCTAAATTCATATTTTATACTCGTATAATTATATAAAAATGTCGAAGTTATTCGGCATTTAGTGTTTATGACTTACTTGTGTCCAGATGTAGAGAAGATTCCTCCTGTTTACTTTCCATCATCTCCTCCATAGACTGCTGATCTCCACTCACCAACCTCTCTTCTTCTTCCTCTTTAACCTCAACTTTGATGTCTTTCCGTTCTTCACTCTAAACCCCAAAGATGATAGAAAAGAAATAAGAGATTTCATAGAAGAATGTTCTCTTATAGAACTATTTTCGAGTTCTTTTTCTCCAGTCCCATCTACCTGATCGTTCTCTGTATAGGTGTGATCTTCCTGGGTGGAATCCCGGGAACACAGAGGACAACCCTCCTCCATAGACTGCTGATCTCCACTCACCAACCTCTCTTCTTCTTCCTCTTTTACCTCACTTTTGATGTCTTTCCGTTCTTCATTCTAAACCCCGAAGATGATAGAAAAGGAACAAAAGATGACGTAGAAGAATGTTCTCTCATAGAACTATTTTCGAGTTCTTTTTCTCCAGTCCCATCTACCTGATCGTTCTCCGTATAGTTCTGATATTCCTGGGTGGAATCCCGGGAATACAGAGGACAACCCTCCTCCATAGACTGCTGATCTCCACTCACCAACATCTCTTCTTCTTCTCTCTCTTTTACCTCAACTTTGATGACTTTCAGATCTTCATCCTAAAAGATGACAGAATAAAATTATAAAAAGGAACAAAAAAATATGTAAAAAAAAAGAATGTCTACTCATAGAATTCTTTTTGAGTTCTTTTTGGCCAGTCCCATCTACCTCATCGTTTTCTTTATAATTGTGATCTTCCTGCGGGTAATTCCGGGAATACAGAGGACCTCCCTCCTCCATATACTGCTGATCTCCACTCACCAACCTCTCATCTTCTTCCTCTTTTACCTCAACTTTGATGTCTTTCCGTTCTTCACCCTAAACCCCAAAGATAACAGAATATACTTATTAAAAGGAAAAACTTTACATAGACATATGTTCTGTCAAAGTATGGAATGATTTTTTTTTTTAGGTCTACATGCTCAGCTTCACCTACCTGATAATGGTGAGGGATGGTGTGATCTTCCTGTGTGGAATCCCGGGAATACAGAGGAAGGGGACATCTCTCTGGTGGGTTTCTATTACTGGATCCATCTGTAGGAAACACACACACTGACTGAATACATTTTTTCTATGTGTTTATCAGGTGATGGGGGATCTAGGTGGAGCCTCCGTACTGCTTTCTCCTTTACAATAATGTGCACCACCATACAGTTTGGGCCCCACTGTTAGCTGGGAATACAGAGAATGGGGAGATCTCTCTGGTGGGTTCCCATTACTGGATCCAGCTTTAGGAAACACACACACTGACTGAATACATTGTTTCTATGTGTTTATCAGATGATGGGGGATCTAGGTGGAGCCTCCGTACTGCTCTCTCCTTTACAATAAAGTCTCCTCTTACCCGGTGATGTGAGGGGCGGCTGATTCTCCATCATGACGTCCTTGTAGAGATCCTTGTGTCCTGAATACTCCCACTTCTCACGTTGGATAAATGACTTGAAAAAAAGATTGAAAAGACCAATAGAAAAAAAAATGAATAGAAAATCTCCATATGCATAATCCTATACCAACAGTTGACTTATGCCCCGTACACACGATCAGATTTTTCGACAAGAAAAATCCGATGTGAGCTTTTGGTCAGAAATTGCGACCATGTGTAGGCTCCATCAGACTTTTCCTGTTGGAATTTCCGCCAACAAAAGGTTGAGAGCAGGTTCTAAATCTTTCCAACGGAAACTCCGACGCGCAAAATTCCGACGGAAGCATCGACCTTCACTTTCTCGGCCCGCCGTAGTGTTGTACGTCACCGCGTTCTTGACGGATGAAAGTTCAGAGAACTTTTGCGTGACCGTGTGTACGCAAGACAAACTTGAGCAGGATTCCGTCGAAAAACCATCCAAGGTTTTTCCGAAGGGAAATCCGATCGTGTGTACGGGGCATTAGAGGAAAGCAAAAACCTCTGTAAATTACCCGGCCGACACTTCAAGTCTTACCCGGCCGACTCTTCAACAGTCTTACCCGGCCGACTCTTCAACAGTCTTACCCGGCCGGCTCTTCAACAGTCTTACCCTGCCGACTCTTCAACAGTCTTACCCTGCCGACTCTTCAACAGTCTTACCCGGCCGACTCTTCAACAGTCTTACCCGACTTCTCTTAAGATCTCCCAGGGCAAGGTTAAGAAAGATTTAAGCACACCTCTATCTATCTTCCAGGGCACTGATGTCAGCAAGAGAAATTTGGACACACCCACTGTTCCTAGCAACGTAACCCATTACTACTCTCCTTGGGGTGCCAAACGCCCCCCCCCCCAATAAAATGCAGCCACACCAGTGCCCGTGAAATGCAGCCTGATCACACAGCTGCTGGGACTAGGCTGCTGGTCCTGGGGTCTGGGTGCTAGGGCCTGGCTGCCGGAGCCAGGCTTGCCTGTCCTGGGGTCTGGCCCTTGAGGCCTGGCTGCTGGTGCTGGTGGTCTGGCTCTTGGGGGCCTGGATAACAATGGATACTGGAAAGAACACCGAACAGTACTAGAGAATATATAACACTGTAGTGCTGAGTATATAGAACAATAGACAATGGGTATAACAATATGGTTGGCTGCGACACTTCTAGGTATATCTTTGTATGGATGGGGATGACACCGGAGTATAATAAAGATGTATGGATGGGGATGACACCTCTGGATATAGAATCACAGTATGGAGAGGACACCTCTGGGTATAACACTGTATGCAAGAATGGAGATGACACCTACAGTATAGGTATAACTATGGATGAAGATTAAACCTATAGATATAAATTCAGTATGGATGAAGATGACATCTCTGGACCCTGCTCCAGGTATACCACAAAGGATGGAAATGGCACCTACAGCATAGGTATAGTAACTCTGTATGGATGGGGATGACTGTTCTGGATCCTAATCTAGGCATATTGATGGATATAACACTTCTGGGTATAACTGTATGTAAGGATGGAGATGACTCCTGTGTATAATTACACTGGACGGGGATGACGCCCCCGGATCCTACTCTGGGTGTCAGCCTGGTCTGAGAGGGCAGGGATGGGGATGACTCCTTTGCTTGGGGGGACAGGGATAAGGATGACTCCTTTGGTCGGGGGGCAGGGATCACTTCTTTGCTGGGGGGCAGGGATGGTGTGACTCTTCTGCTGGGGGGCAGGGTTGGGGATGACTCTTCTGCAGGGGGGGCAGGGATGGGGATGACTCCTTTGCTGGGGGGAGGGATGGGGATGACTCCTTTGATCTGGGCTGCAGGGATGGGGATGACTCCTTTTCTTGCTGGGACAGGTATGGGGATGACTCCTCTGCTCGGGGGGGGGGGGGGGGCAGGGATTACTCATTTGCTGGGGGGCAGGGTTGGGGATGACTCCTTTGCTTGGGGGGGGGGGGTGCAGGGATGGGGATGATTCCTTTGCTGGGAGGCAGGGATGAGGGTTACTTGTTTGCTGGGGGGGCAGGGATGGGGGTGACTGCTTTGCTGGGGGGGCAGGGATGGGGGTGATTCCTTTCAGTATAATAACACTGGGCAGGGATGGGAATGACTGGTCTCGGTGCGGATGAAGCCTGGGGATAGCACAGCACACATACCCCGGCTGAGCAGCGCACTCATACCCGGCACAGTGCGGCCTCCTCCTCCGGCCTCAGCTCCCCTTGCCCTCCTCAAACCACCTCCGCTCCCTCTCCGTGCGCAGCTCTCAGTGGCGGCTCCCGCGCATTCACTTTGGAGGCTGCACAGCATCCCCAGTGGAAAATAACAAAGAAGACTAGACAGCCCCGACTGACGGCGGCCAGCATCCAATCGCCAGCCGTCCCTGCTGAACGAAGGACCGGCCCTAGAAATTTGCCCCAGCCAGGAGTTCGCCCGACGCTCGCGGGTGTCCGCAGCCAAATACGGGAGACTTGAGATGTCTGCTTACCTCCTCTGCTGCCAGTTCCAGCAATGTCTCCTCTCTACTTCCTCCCGACTCACCTCTCACCCAGAACTTCCTATATATACTCTTGCATCACTTCCTGTCTGTACCTGACATCACTTCCTGTCTGTACCTGACATCATTTCCTGTCTCTTCCTGACATCACTTCCTTTCTTTGCATTCAACTGACAATACGTGAGATCACCACCTTGAATACAAATACCGCAGTCTGCGTTACGTTCCATTGTTTTTCCCTCTGCCTCGTGGTCCGTTCATTCTTCTATTAGGATATATCGATGATTACATACACAGATTATACATGTAACACTTCATATGAATATATGGTTTATTTTACTGTTTTATAATTTGATAAAATGGAGAATTCCCTCACTGGGTTTTTTTTAGCAGCCAAAAAGAAAACTCAAATTTGTTGATTAAAATTATTTTATTTTATCAAAAATAAATTAACAATTTCATAAAAGTTGTAAAAAGTGAGCTCTGACATTTACATGAAAATAGCAAACCCATCAATCATAATGAGACTACACATTTGTATGAAACCCTGTTATTAGCATTTTACTGCAACGTGGTCCTCCACATGATGCCCTACGCGTTTCGACCCTTCTAATTATGGTCTTCTTTAAGGGAGGTTTTTATTCAGTGCTGTCATGGATATGCAATAATGTCTGGCAGCTTACCTTCTCCTCCATGCGTTCATTAGAGGCCTGACCCTCTTATCTGGCTGCCTTTTATCATCTCTCCTCCCTGTATGGCTCCACCCCAGGAACTCTATATTAACTAGTGCACTGCAGGCCTGCTTGCCGTGTGCTACATTAATATCTCTGTGTACCGACTTTGGCTTGTCTATGACTACTCCTGTTTGCCTGTGACCTTGACCTGTCCCTTGGTTAATTCACGTCTGCTTGTTGCCCCGACCTCGGCTTACCCTCCACTATTACTTGTGTCCTGTGTGCTGCTTCCCCTCTCTCCCTACGGAGCGTGACCTAGGGGACTCCAGGGGCCGCGACCTGGATCCAGCTGCAGCGAAGGCCATCCTCACCACTAGAGGCTCTGGTGAACACCAAGCTGGGTCTTCGACTCCGCGTCCAGGGGAATCTTGGGCTCAAGCTGCCTGTAGGATCCCTGTTTGTGCCCCACCAGCGAACCTCTCCTCCATATCCGCTCTGTGGTCCGTTCGCAGCAGTCGGCTATAAGGTTCACTACCCTGTGGTGCACCCCTGACCCCAACGGGGTGCACTTGTCATCTGGCTACAGGTGACATGACAAGTGCCAATGTGGCCAATCAGGTAAGCAGAGAGGAGGACCCGGAAATCAGGACCCCTCGTCGCTTTCGGTTCCCAGAGGGGGAGGAACGTCTTTGGCTCCCCTCCCTCTGTGCAATGTTGCAGCGGTCTCGGGCTCCGTGGTCGGACAGGTGAGCCCAGGAAAGGCGGCGGGTATTGCCAGGGCTCCTTAGTCAGTAAAACATTTCCTGCACTATAAACATGAAAAAGGACGCTCACTGGTATGAATTGTCTGGTGTCTAAGAAGGCTCCTTTTCGTGGCGAAACATTTCCCGCACTCCGAACATGAAAAACGACGCTCACCTGTGTGAATTCTCTGGTGTCTAAGAAGGTTCTTTTTTAAAGTGAAACTTTTCCCACACTCTGAACATAAAAAAGGACTCTCACCCGTGTGAATCTTTTGGTGTCTCAGAAGTGTTCCTTTATCAATGAAACATTTTCCGCACTCTGAACATGAAAAAGGACGCTCCCCTGTGTGTTTTCTCTGGTGTAAAAGAAGGCGGTCAACCCTAGGAAAGCATTTCCCGCATACTGAGCATGAAAAAGGAAGCTCACCTGTGTGACTTCTATGGTGTAAAAGAAGGCTCCCTTTCTGAGTGAAACCTTTCCCGCACTCTGAACATGAAAAAGGACGCTCGCCCGTGTGAGTTCTCTGGTGTCTAAGAAGTGTTGCTTTAACAATGAAACATTTCCCGCACTCTGTACATGAATGAGGACGCTCATCCGTGTGACTTCTTTGATGTGTTTGAAGTACTCTTTTGTCAATAAAACATTTCCCGCACTCTGAACATGAAAAAGGACGCTCCCCAGTGTGTATTCTCTGGTGTATAAGAAGTCTGTTGTTCTCAGCGAAACATTTTCCGCACTCTGAACAAGAAAAACGACATTCACCCGTGTGACGTCTCTGGTGTAAAAGAAGATGATCAACCCTAAAAAAGCATTTCCCGCACTCTGAACAAGCAAAAGGACGCTCACCGGTGTGACTTCTCTGGTGTTTAACAAGTTCTTCTTTCCGAGTAAAAGATTTCCCGCACTCTGAACATGGATAAGGACGCTCACCGGTATGAACTGACTGGTGTCTATGAAGGCCCGTTTTCGTAGTGAAACATTTCCCGCACTCAGGACATGAAAAGGGACGCTCACCCGTGTGACTTTTCTGGTGTACAAGAAGATTTTCTTTCTTACTGAAACATTTCCCGCACTCTGAACATGAAAAAGGACGCTCTCCCGTGTGAATGTTTAGGTGTCTAACAAGCGCTCCTTTGTCCGAAAAACATTTCCTGCACTCTGAACATGGAAAAGGGCGCTCTCCCGTGTGAATGCTTAGGTGTCGAACAAGTGTTCTTTTGGTGGCAAAACACTTCCCACACTCTGAACATGAAAAAGGACGCTCTCCCGTGTGACTCCTGTTATATAGAGAAGACTCCTTGGATTTGGGTGGATGTGTTGATTGGTCAGCACTGTGAGAACTTAGATGGACATCTGATGTCATAGTATGGGTTTTATCAGAAGGTTCCTCAAGATTAGAAGGATGCATTGATCTTAGATGGACATCTGAGGTCATAGTATGGGATAGATGGTCATCTGATGTCATAGTATGGGATAGATGGACGTCTGATGTCATAGTATGAGATAGATGGTCATCTGAGGTCATAGTATGGTCATCTGAGGTCATAGTATGGGATAGATGGTCATCTGAGGTCATAGTATGGGATAGATGGTCATCTGAGGTCATAGTATGGGATAGATGGTCATCTGAGGTCATAGTATGGGATAGATGGTCATCTGATGTCATAGTATGGGATAGATGGTCATCTGATGTCATAGTATGGGATAGATGGTCATCTGATGTCATAGTATGGGATAGATGGACATCTGATGTCATAGTGTGGGATAGATGGACATCTGAGGTCATAGTGTGGGATAGATGGTCATCTGATGTCATAGTATGGGATAGATGGACATCTGATGTCATAGTATGGGATTTATCAGAAGGTTCCTCAGGATTAGAAGGATCCATTGATCCCTCCAGATGGGAAGGTCTGTAATGTGCGGTTGGAATAATGGGATCTTCTCCTGGAGAACATTGTGTGATGTCATCATCTTCTGCCTTGAATTCTTGAGGTAAATTCGGATCTCCCTCCGAGGTTTTCAGAACAAAGCGTCCATCTGTAAGACAACCAATCATGAACCACTTGAAGAACCGCCCCCTTTTCTGGCACTTTTTATTTTGCTATAAATTTACTCAGAAACCCCAAACATTATATATACATATTTATATATATTTTAGCAGAGACCCTAGAGAATAAAATGGCGGTCGTTGCATTTTTTTTTTTGTCACACGGTATTTGCGCAGCAGCCTGTCAAACGTGTTTTTTTTAATGGAAAAGTTCTACTTTAACCGCTTGCCGACTGCCTCACGCACTTATACGTCGGTAGAATGGCACGGTCAGGCAAAGCAATGTCTCAACCCAACAATCCGGCACCTAAATACCGTATTTATCGGTGTAAAACGCGCACTTTTTCCCCCTTAAAATCAGGGGAAAATCGTGGGTGCGCGTTATACGCCGCTCCCCGCTTTCTGAGCGCCACCGCCGACATATACCGAGTGCAGTACACTCGGCTGGGCTCGGCCACGCTTGGCTCCGCTCGCGGTCACGCCTCCTAGCCTTTATGCGAGAGGAGCCGAGCGTGGCCGAGCCCAGCCGAGTGTACTGCACTCGGTATATGTCGGCGGTGGCGTTCAAAAACAGAGCGGGAGAAGCGGGGAGGACACCACGAATGCCGCAGACGGATGCCGGACCGGACAAGGCCGCCGATGGACGCCGGGCAACTGTAAGTAACCGTAACTGTAAACTGTCAGTATTTCTTTTTTTTTCCTTAGGATTCCCTTCTGGGTTCGGGATGTGCGCTATACACTGGTGCGCGCTATACGGCGATAAATACGGTACATATTTTATACTCATATAAAAATGTGACATGTTTCGGCATTTAGTGTTTATGACTTACTTGTGTCCAGATGTAGAGAAGATTCCTCCTGTTTACTTTCCATAATCATCTCCCCCTCCTCCATAGACTGCTGATCTCCACTCACCAACCTCTCTTCTTCTTCCTCTTTAACCTCAACTTTGATGTCTTTCCGTTCTTCACCCTAAACCCCAAAGATAATAGAAAAAGAACAAGAGATTACATAGAAGAATGTTCTTTCATAGAACTATTTTTGAGTTCTTTTTCTCCAGTCCCATCTACCTGCTCGATCTCTTTATAGGTGTGATCTTCCTGGGTGGAATCCCGGGAATACAGAGGACAACCCTCCTCCATAGACTGCTGATCTCCACTCACCAACCTCTCTTCTTTTTCCTCTTTAACCTCAACTTTGATGTCTTTCCGTTCTTCACCCTAAACCCCAAAGATGATAGAAAATACTTATTAAAAGGAAAAAATGAATGTTCTGTCAAAGGTCTACATGCTCAGTTTCATCTACCTGATGATGGTGGGGGATGGTGCGATCTTCCTGTGTGGAATCTCGGGAATACAGAGGACGAGGACATCTCTCTGGTGGGTTTTTGGAGCTGGATGACTCCACCATGGTGTCCTGGTACTGCTTCTTGGGTCCTTTTCGAAACTCTGCCTCCTCCATAATACCATTCCCATTATTCTCCTCTTTTTTTTCTTCTTTAATATTGACCTGTGTGGAATCCCGGGAATACAGAGAACGGGGACATCTCTCTGTTGGGTTCCCATTACTGGATCCATCTATAGGAAACACACACACTGACTGAATACATTGTTTCTATGTGTTTATCAGATGATGGGGGATCTAGGTTGAGCCTCTGTACTGCTCTCTCCTTTACAATAAAGTCTCCTCTTACCCGGTGATGTGAGGGGCGGCTGATTCTCCATCATGACGTCCTTGTAGAGATCCTTGCGTCCTTCTAAATACTGCTCACGTTGGATAAATGACTTGAAAAGACCAATAGAAAAATAAATGAATCGAAATTCTCCATATGCATAATCCTATACCAACAGTTGACTTATGCCCTGTACACAGGATCGGATTTTCCGACTAGAAAAGTCAGATGTGAATTCAATTCCGACCGTGTGTCCACTCCATCTGACTTTTCCTGTCTGAATTCCCACCAACAAAAGATTGAAAGCAGGTTCTCAATTTTTGCAATGGTAAAAAATTCCTAACGGAAAATCCGATCTTTTGTAGCAATTCTGACGTGCAAAATTCCGACGCATGCCTGGAAACAATTGGACGCATGCTCGGAAGCAATGAACTTAAATTTCTCGGCATGTCGTAGTGTTGTACGTCAACGCGTTCTTGACGGACAAAAGTTCAGAGAACTTTTGTGTGACCGTGTGTATGCAAGACAAGCTTGTGCGGAATTCCGTCGGAAAACCCATCCAAGGTTTTTCCGACAGTAAATCCAATCGTGTGTACGGGCATTAGAGGAAAGCAAAAACCTCTGTAAATCATGGTCCAAATTGAGCCAATTGGGATTTTTTTTTTTTTTTATCTACCAAAAGCATCGACCAACTCTTCAACAGTCTACCCGGCCAACTCTTCACTAGTCTACCAGACTTCTCTTGAGATCTCCCAGGGCAAGGTTAAGAAGGATTTAAGCACACCTCTCTCTTCCAGAAAAACCTGCTACATGCGGCCATCTCTCCCCTTGTAAGGCCCTGACCGTGCTGTAGTACTCACCCTGTCCTCCTTGCTCCTGCTGTCTCTCAGGGAAGATCCCCTCCAAACTACTTCTGTTGTCAGGATCCTCCCAAGCCAGCCCGAGCATCAACCCGAGGCAGAGCACCACTGCCCCCAGACCAGGGGGGTTCACCCCAAGGGCCACCAACAGTCCCCTCAGCACTCCATCTCCTACCCGATTTCCCTGACCAGCATGACTCATCCATACTTAAGTGCTGGCTCAACCATTCTGCCATGCCCACCACCCATTGATTGGCCAAGCTCCCCAGAGTACGCAAAATGACCCTACAAGCCTTCGCCCTCCATTTTCCAGAACGTTCTCCAACTTTCCAAAACCATCAGGAGGCACCAGAGACTTGACTGCATGAGTCATCCTTCCTTAAACTAAAATAAACCTATGACCCAATTAAGACTCAAAGGCTGAGTCAAAACATACATTTTACTGCACTCACACTAGCAGCACACTAGAGGGTGCTACACAACTACTTTTTAAAACAATCTACTGAGCTGCTCATTACTGGTTCTTGAGGGAGTCCATTACGTATTTCAACAGCTCTTATTGTGAAGAAGCCTTTCCATTAGGGTTGCCAGCTGCCCAGGATTCATCCAGACAGTCCAGGTTTTGAATCATGTGTCCGGGTTTCAGGCAGACTGAAACGATGATGATGTCAGCAAGAGTAATTTGGACACACCCACTTTTCCCAGCAACGTACCCCATTACTACTCTCCTTGGGGCACCCAAAGATGTCCCAGGTCTTTTCTAATCCTATAGAGTATACTACAGAAAAAAAATGTTCCCTGTGCCGCTAAAGTGTTCAGGTTTGGCTTAAAGAAAAGGTGGCAACCCTAATTTCCGAATGTGGAGGTCAATTCTCTTTTCCTCCAGACGTAAAGAGTGCCCCCTATTCCTTTTATGGGGGGATTACTGGGTGTTACTGTAAAATAAGATCCTCTTACCTCCTCTACTGCCACTTCCAGCAACGTCTCCTCTCTACTTCCTGACTTACTTCTCACTCGGAACTTCCTATATATGCTCTTGCATCACTTCCTGTCTGTACCTGACATAATTTCCTGTCTCTACCTGACATCACTTCCTGTCTTTGCATTCCACTGACAATACGTGAGGTCGCCACCTTGTGTTAAATACAAATACCGTAGTCTTTGTTACGTTCCATCGTTTTCCTCTCTGCCTCGTGGTCCGTCCATTCTTCTATTAGGATATATCGATGATTACACACACAGATTATACATGAAATGAATCGAAAATACCTCATGGAGTGGGATTGTATAGGCAACATAAATTAAATTTTCAAAAATATATATGAAAAAATATATAAATTTATTACAAAAATACATACAGAATATACAAAAAATTGTTAAATATCTCGAGAGTTACATGAATATACATAATACAAAACAGAACATAAATGATGCAAATACTGTCCGGCATACGGTACCATCACCATTTGGGAGGTAAGTTGTAGCTGAAAAGCCTTTTCAGCTACAACTTACCTCCCAAATGGTGATGGTACCGTATGCCGGACAGTATTTGCATCATTTATGTTCTGTTTTGTATTATGTATATTCATGTAACTCTCGAGATATTTAACAATTTTTTGTATATGCTGTATGTATTTTTGTAATAAATTTATATATTTTTTCATATATATTTTTGAAAATTTAATTTATGTTGCCTATACAATCCCACTCCATGAGGTATTTTCGATTCATTTCTAGTACTACGGGATGATGGCAACTACATGCTATCATATGTGAGTTGGTCTTTTTTCCAGATTATACATGAAAATCTTCATATGAATATATGGTATATTTTATTGTTTTATAATACTGTTTTAATTTGATAAAATGGAGAATTCCCTCACTGGGTTTTTTTTAGCAGCCAAGAAGAATATTAAAATTTGTTGATTAAAATTATTTTATTTTATCAAAAAGCAATTACCAATTTCATGAAAGTTGTAAAAAGTGAGCTCTGACATTTACATGAAAATAACATACCCATCAATCATAATGAGACTACACATTTATATGAAACCCGTTATTAGCATTTTACTGCAATGTGGTCCTCCACATGATACGCGTTTCGACCCTTCTAATTATGGTCTTCTTCAAGGGGGAATATTTATTCAGTGCCCATCAGTGCCTATAAATGCTCCTCATCAGTACCAACTATCAGTGCCTATAAAGGCTTCCCATTAGTGCCAACTATCAGTGCTGCTTATCATTGTCACCTGTCAGTGCCCATAAGTGTAACCTATCAGTGCCCAGTACCCGTCACGTCACTGGGGAAGCATGGGCTCTCCCTTGCGTCAGAGGGGGACGGGGTCACGTGTGGCCCCACCCTCACTACATAAGAGCTGTCACTGGCTGAAGCCGCGTCATTCGCCGGGCTGTCTCCGGTGGAGACAGGCGGCGATGCGTGCGATGGATCTCGGTCCTGGATGAAGAGATCTTCTCATCGCTTTACCCCGGTGGAGAGGAGATCACCCGTCGCAGGATACCAACAGCGTTTTTCATCCGTTGTCATCCGTTCTTCATCCGTTGACGTCCGTTTTCCATCCGTATAGGTCCGTTTTTTTTTTAGAACTTTATTTAATCCGTTTTTCATGAATTTTCCCATGATTCTTTGTTTTCCCCAGCGTGCATTGTGCTTTTTCATGCTGCTTTGTGGTTTCAGCTCACTTTGGGCTCCCTGATACCTTGCTGTAGTGTTCGTCAGCAATGGATTTGGGCAGATTTTTGGAGCATGTGACATTATTTGTCATGTTATCCTATTTGAGGAGACAAAAAAGCACGACCAGGAAGATTTCTGCGAGAAGACGCAGGTACTGGACACATCCCATGCTGCTCAAGAGGCCAACCGACGGGTTTTTTGCTCTACACTACGCAGATCTGTGACGTTTCCCACAAAAAAAAATGTTTCAATTTTACTCGAATATCTGTACGAACGTTTCAATTTTTGTTTGAAACGTTGCATCCCCGTTTGGAAAGGATGAACACGGATATGAGACGTTCTGTGCCTCCTGAGGTAAGTCAGCCAGCCTTTCTGCTTGATTATGTCCAGCGTAATGTAGGATTCCTTTCATCATTTCTTCTACTCTTCCTAGGTTTCTGGCATCTGGACTATCCTATACGTCCCTAAACCACAATTTTTTGTTGGGAACCTCTACAATTTTCAGAATTGTGCATGACACCTGTCAAGCAATATGGGAGGAGCTTCGGTGCACTGCAATGCCTGTTCCAGATACTTGCATGTGGCAGGAAATCGCAAATGGTTTTTGGAAGAAAACCCAATTCCCTAATTGTGTTGGAGCCCTGGATGGGAAACACATCCGAATTCAGATGCCACCTGGATCTGGCTCACAATATTTTAACTACAAGAAATACGTCTCCCTTGTGCTTATGGCAATCTGTGACAGTGGCCCAGATTCAAGAAGCAATTGCGTCTGCGTAACCATAGTTACGCAGCGCAATTGCTTACTTGCACCGGCGTTACGAATGCTCCTGATTCAGGAACCTCGTTACGCCGACGGCAGCCTAAGATATGACTAGCATAAGGCTCTTATGCCAATCATATCGTAGGCTGCATTCTTACGATGGCCGCTAGGGGGGCGTTCCCGTAGTGGTCAGCGTATAGTATGCAAATTGCATACTAACGCCGATTCACTACCCTACGCGAACCCTGCATACGCAGTTTTGCGTACGTCGGTTTTTGCGTAAGGCTGCCCCTGCTATTAGCTACGTATACCCGTCGTTCCCGCGTTGTGAATTTAAAATTTAACGTTGTTTGCGTAAGAGAATCGTGAATGGCGCTGGACGCCATTCACGTTCACTTTGAAGCAAATGACGTCCTTGCGACGTCATTTGCCTCAATGCACGTCGGGAAAGTTTCCCGACGGAGCATGCGCACTACGTTCGGCGCGGGAACGCGCCTAATTTAAATGATCCACGCCCCCTACGGGATCATTTAAATTACGCGCCCTTACGCCGGGCATTTTTGAGGAGCGCCCACGCAAATTACGTGGCTACTGTTTCGTGAATGAAGCGTAGCGCAAATAATTTGCGGGGGCGCAGGTCAAAAACGGGACGCTGCGCCTCCGTAAGAAGTGCGCAGCGGTACCTGAATCTGACCCAGTGATTATAAGTTTGTAGCTGTAGATATTGGGGCGTATGGATGTACTGCAGACTCAATAGTGTTTACAGCATCGCAAATGGAGAGAAGACTACTTGAGGGCCACTTTCAATTGCCATCAGACAAACCTCTTCCAGGAACTGTAGGGCCACATGTGTTTGTAGCTGATGAGGCATTTGCACTTTCTCGGCATCTCCTAATGCCTTATGCCAGGCACAATCTAACTCCCCCCCCCAAAAATGTTTTAATTATCGGTTGAGTCGTGCAAGGCGCCTTATTGAATGCACCTTTGGCATTTTGACCAGCAAGTGGCGCATATTCCATACAATTCAACTGAGCCTGGAGAATGCCCAACTAGTTATACAAGCATGCTGTGTCCTCCATAATATTATACGTGAGAAAGAAGGAATTACTGTTGAGGAAGAGGACGAGATCAATTTACCTTCTGTACGGTTTACCGGACTGCGACCCAACAATTCAGTCGTTACCATGCGTGATACGTTTGCAAACTATTTTATGTCCCCAGAGGGAGAGGTTCCGTGGCAGTATCAACATGTGTAAAAACACTCACCAGGCACTTTATTATGTGCACCTTGCTAGTACCATGTTTGACTCCCTTTTGCTACCCTGCATTATATTTGTTTTCCCACAGAAAATGGAAATGCAATATGTAACGGAATGACCTGTGACACCCAGAGACTTTTGAAAGACAGGGGGTACTCCTGTGCCAGCGTCACTAATGACTCTTGGGTCTAGGGTCACCCTGTGTCCCTTTTGGGCATAGGGTGACTGATAATTCATATTGCAGGATATCTTGAGATATTACAAGTGGTTATTCTGACCCCACCAGGTCAGTGAAGTGTTTTCATTCAATGTGAGGACACATGCTTTTGAGATGTTAATTGGGGCTGCTCCTAGACATTCCATTGTGAGATGCTGACTAAGCCAGAAAGGTCAGATGTCTCCTTTCAGGGGTATGGAATTAGCATGTCAATTATGTTTAGTAAAGGAATGCGTTTTGTGTAACAGGTGAGGGGAACTTGTCAAGCTGTAGTAATTAACCCCTCTAAATGCGGAGACGGGACGTCTGGGGGATGACTAATGATTAGCTCAACTGGATGTCATTATCTAAAAGAATGTGATTGAAGCCCCATTGTGTGATGTGTGGGTGGAGAGTTCCTTTGATTAACTTTAACATGCCTGTACTGTATATAAGAAAGCTAAGATACCATTAAAAGTGTTCATACATTTTGAAACCAGTGAACAGAGCTGTGCGTGTCTCATTCATTCTGGGAAATGGGATGGATCGTGTCTGCTAGATTGTGGAGTGTCAGATAAGCTGTCGTGGTTGATGGAATGGGAAATCGTAAACGGTGGTGACCGTTACACAATAGTTTAAACAAATACTACTTTTTCTCGTTAGCAGTATAGCAGTCTTGTGACTTCTATCAGTGTATGATTAAAAAGCTTGTAGTTTTCATTCTCCTAGTGTCATCATCACTGACCCTACGACCATCACATTCTTTTGTATCAGTTGCTTTTGGTTTATATAGAGTACAATAATAAAATTAACTTTTCCATGCAGTCAATTATCTTTATTAATGTCATAGGCAATAAGTGGCCGCAACATATATCACAAAATATATTAAACTGCACAAACAAATATAACATAAAATACACAAAACATGGTCAGAGGATACAGATCAAGAGCCAGAGTAGAGATGGGAATTGTAGAACATGAGCAGGATTCCAGGCTTGTGTAACCCAGCTTACCTTAGAGAGCACTGAAAACCCTTTTTTCCAGCTACCACGGCCCCTCTTCATGTGCAAGTTACCCTTTGTGTCTATTAGGGGCACAGGGTGACCAAGAACCACAGAGGACTCCTACGGGGGTTCTCTGTTACCCTGCGCCCCTAGGACACAGGTTGCCTTGCACATACAAGAGGCAGAGGAAGCTGGAAAAAGGGTTTCCAGAGCTCTAAGCTGGGTTACACAAGCAACGTCCCCCCGCCTTAACCTAGTCCCTTCATACATGGAGGTGACTAAATCACTCTTGAGATGTGTGCAAACTTGGTGGCCAACTCAAACGGGGCAACTTAAAATGGGGATTCCTTAAAAGGTCCTGATAATAAGGACTGGGGGAAGTGGAATAGGGATTGGATGACTGGGAGGAATTGCCATATGAAGTGGCCTGGGAACTGGAGGACTCATAGGTGGGTGCCACATGGGGTGGGGGTACAACATTTTGGGCAGTGGTGGCTGGTGCACGGTGGTGATGGGGGATAATGCCCAGGGTGGTATGGATGATGAAAAGTAGGTGGTGGAGCTTGCTCACTATGGTATGGGCGTTGGAGAGGGTTAATGACTGTTGGCATGGGATCACCGGACATTGCAGCTCTTATACACACAGCAGTGAAATTGAAGATTGCCAGTTGGACATCCATTTTCCGAGGAGTGGGGACTTTTTGAAGATGGTGGTACAAACTTCTCAAAAAAGTAGCATCCTCGTTATTGGGGTCAGAAAATGGGTCGTTGGTATCAGCCCTTCGCATTCCCCTCATCTCCTCCATGAACGTCAACATGGTTCCATCCATGTCATGTTTTTTTTTTTCCACGTCGTTTACTGCCTTTCGATGCGGTAGCTCCAACAGAACGAATCTGAGGGGTGGAACATTTATTAGCACCTTTTGTTTTGTCAACATTTCAACATGAGGCATTTTATATAGGATACTTACAGGCACACGTTGTCTTTGAAGCGTGGCTGTTGCTGCCGATTGGGAAGACAGGTTTTCTTCTGGACCTGGCTGGTGGGAAGACGGGTTTTCTTCTGGACCTGGCTGGTTATCTCCAAATCCCATCTCTTCCTCTGGTGCTTGCTGGGTATCCTCTGCATTCCCCTCCTCTTCTGTTTCCGAAATTTTGCTGGTGGTACTGTAAATATTCGTTGATAGATGGATTACAGGTCAGTACAGAAGAGTTATTACAATAAATAGATCCATGTGTGTGATTACTGTTGTGGTAAACCCTACAGACCACTTTTACCTACAATTAAGCCTAGATTAAGGCTTACCTGTAGGTGCAAGAAATATCTCCTACACGGTTCAGGAGATATTTGCAGAAAACACGTAGACAACGGTGCCTGACTAGGCGTGCCATTTCTGAAGGCGATCGTGCCGTGACTGGTGGCTCCCACGCGCATGACGTCATCGCGGCTACGGCCAATCACAACCCCGGAGCCGCAATACCCAGAAGTCACTCCAGGAGTGATGGCGGCGACGAAGGAGGGGAAAGAAGATCACTGTGGGGGCTTCGATCTCAAGTAAGTAATTCATAATGAGCTATTATGCCTTTGTCTTGTAGGGTTCTTTTTTTTTTTTTTGGATAGGGTTTACTTCCTATTTGGAGTTTACTAGGCCAACAAATTTAATATAGGGGATAAATAATTTATTTATTTACCTTCTTAAGTCCATTACACTTCTCAAAAAATCCAGCATCTCAAAAAAGGGGCTTTTTTTTTTTTGGGACGATCCAGCTCTGCTCCGACTCTCTTTAGCCTCCTCTTTGAGCTCCCGCCTATACCGGTCTCTGAGGGATCGCCATCTTGTTATGATTTTATCACCTGCATAGGAACAGTAGACACAATGAACTCATAGAACTCCAACATGTACGTATACTATTTGAAACCCATATTTGGAATACAGTGGTTTTTAAAAACTGTTTTTGTCAGTTTTACCTATATACAACTTGTGGCAGGTGACGTGGCAAGTGGACAATCCACAACTTGTGGCAGGTGACGTACGTGGCAAGTGGACAATCCACAACTTGTGGCAGGTGACGTACGTGGCAAGTGGACAATCCACAACTTGTGGCAGGTGACGTGGCAAGTGGACAATCCACAACTTGTGGCAGGTGACGTGGCAAGTGGACAATCCACAACTTGTGGCAGGCATATGGATGCTGACATATAGGTGGACTACAAGTTTAACCATGCCAACCCACCCCCCATCCCACAAACTGCTTACCACGTATGCGTCGCTGTTTACTGCTGAGCGACAACCAGTTCGGTGTGACCTCCTTAAAAATTTCTTCCCACTTTACACTAATGGTGTTTCGGTCACTGTATTCTGCGCTTCTTTTGTCCCATAAAGCAGGCCTGACATGGACAAGTTGGATGAGCCGTTCATGGGACACATCTCTGGCCATTTTCACTGTCTCTTCTCTCCAGGCACTGTCTCTTCTCTCCAGGCACTGTCTCTTCTCTCCAGGCAAGGGTCCGCATGTGTGAAAGGGCCCTAATAGAAATAAAGATGACAGGTCCTCTTCATAGAGAGATCTGGGGCCACGAAAAGAAACAACGAAATATAACACAAGGTATGTACTGTATATGTATCAGTGCATTCAATTTGTAGGCATGGATGAAGATGGGTCATAAAGCTGGAGATGAAGAAGTTGGGAAATTTGTCTCAACCCAACAATCCGGCACCTAAATACAGATTTTATACTCGTATAATTATATAATAATGTGAAGTGTTTCGGCATTTAGTGTTTATGACTTACTTGTGTCCAGATGTAGAGAAGATTCTTCCTGTTTACTTTCCATAATCATCTCCCCCTCCTCCATAGACTGCTGATCTCCACTCACCAACCTCTCTTCTTCTTCTTTATCCTCAACTTTGATGACTTTCAGTTCTTCACCCTAAACCCCGAAGATGATAAAAAAGAAACAAGAGATTACATAGAAGAATGTTCTCTCATAGAACTATTTTCGAGTTCTTTTTCTCCTGTCCCATCTACCTGATCGTTCTCTTTATAGGTGTGATCTTTTCGAAACTCTGCCTCCTCCATTACATCATCCTCCTCCTCTTTTATGTCTTCTTTAATATTGACTTGTGTGGAATCCCGGGGATACAGAGGAAGGGGACCTCTCTCTGGTGGGTTCCCATTGCTGAATCCATCTGTAGGAAACACACACACACTGACTGAATACATTGTTTCTATGTGTTTATCAGATGATGGGGGATCTAGGTGGACCCTCCGTACTGCTCTCTCCTTTACAATAATGTGCACCACCCTACAGTTTGGGCCCCACTGTTAGCTGGGAATACAGAGGATGGGGACATCTCTCTGGTGGGTTCCCATTACTAGATCCATCTGTAGGAAACACACACACACTGACTGAATACATTGTTTCTATGTGTTTATCAGATGATGGGGGATCTAGGTGGAGCCTCCATACTGCTCTCTCCTTTACAATAAAGTCTCCTCTTACCCGGTGATGTGAGGGGCGGCTGATTCTCCATCATGACGTCCTTGCGTCCTTCTAAATATTCCCACTCCTCAAGTTGGATAAATGACTTGGGGAAAAAAAAAAAGATTGAAAAGACTTCTTTGACCAATAGAAAAATAAATAGAAAATCTCCATATGCATAATCCTATACAAACAGTCGACTTAGAGGAAAGCAAAAACCTCTGTAAGTTACGGTCCAAATTGAGCCAAATTGTTTCTAATCTTCCAAAAGCATTTGAATATTCCCTGGATCAACAATCTCTGATGTTATTACCTACAGAAACAATTGAGAACTTCCCACCATTATTTTCATTATTTGCACTAACATACAATTTTTCAGGACATGCTTTCGGGGGGTGTGTCCCCTTCTTCAAGGTCCATAATACGGCTACAATCACCTCAAAAATGTTATCACTAAGGATGAGCCGAACATCTGACTCCCCCCCACGGTTCGGTTCGCACCATAACTTGCCAACAGGCAAAAAATGTGTTCACCGGAACACGCGAAGACCGTTAAAGTCTATGGGACGCGAACGTGAAAAAAAAAGATTTCCGGGAAATTTATTGCCATAAAAAGCGTTTGGTGACCCGGGTCCTGCCCCAGGGGACATGTATTAATTTTTTTTTTTTTTTTTTAACAGCAGTTTTTTCGAGATCAGTGATTTTAATAATGCTTAAAGTGAAACAATGAGAGTGAAATATTCAGTTTAAGTTTTGTACCTGGGGGGTGTCTATAGTATTCCTGTAAAGTGGCGCATTTTTCCCATGTTTAGAACAGTCCCTGCACAAAATGAAAGGAAAAAAGGGAAAAAAAATTTAAAATCACTTGCGGTTATAATGAATTGTCGGGTCAAGGCAATACAGATAAAAGTAATTGAAAAAACAGCATGGGTTCCCCCTCAGTCCATTATAAGGCCCTTCAGGTCTGGTATGGATATTACGGGGAATCCTGCACCAAAAATCCATACCAGACCCTTACCTGAGCACGCAGCCTGGCAGGCTGCAGGAAAAGAGGGGGGGACGAGAGAGTGGCCCCCCTCCTGAACCGTAAAAGGCCACATGCCCTTAACATGGGGGGGGTGCTTTGGGGCAGGGGAAGCTCTGCGGTGAAACCCAGTGGCATCAGAGGGGGGGGGTCATCCGGTTTTGTCACCGGGTGGCCCCGCCCTCAGCAATATAACAGCTGTCACAGTGGGAGACGCGTCAGTCGGCGGGAGCCGCCTATGGAGGCAGAGTGAGTTGAATGGACATCGCTGGACTTTTTTAATTAAGGACTTGTCCTAAAGTGTCTCCTGTCTTTTTTACAATTTTTGACACTTTTTTGGGTGAAATTGTAGGGGTACACCCTTTACTAATTCACATAGGGGGGCTGGATCTGGGGGTCTCCTTGTTAAAGGGGGCTTGCAGATTCCGATAGGGCCCCCCATGCTCGCAGACCCCCACAACCACTGGGCAAGGGTTGTGGAGATGAGGCCCTTGTCCCCATCAACATGGGAACATGGTGCTTTGGGGTGGGAGGCGCAGAGCCCCCCCTGGCCCAAAGCACCCATCCCCCCCATGTTAATATGTTGAGCGCATGTGGCCTGGTACGGTTCAGGCTCTCTCGCCCCCCTCTTTTCCTGCAGCCTGCCAGGTTGCGTGCTCGAATAAGGGTCTGGTATGGATTTTTTTGGGGTAACCCCACAACGTTTTTTTATTTTAGCGCAGGGTTCCCCTAAAAATTCATACTAGACCTGAAGGGCCTGGTATGGAATTTGGGAGGACCCCCACACAATTTTATTTTACATTTTGGTTCGGGGGTTCCTCTTAATATTCATACCAGACCCAAAGAGCCTGGTAATTGACTGGGGGGGAGACCCATGCCGTTTTTTTCAATGAGTTTTATCTGTATTGCCAGGACCCAACAATTCATTACTTTTTTTCCTTTAGAAATGTCAAATAGAGCTTTCTTTTGGTGGTATTTGAGCATCTCTGCGATTTTAATTTTTTGCGCTATAAACAAAAAAAGACACAAAAAAAAAAAAAACACAATGGGCCAGATTCAGAAAGGAGTTACAACGGCGTATCTCCAGATACTACGTCGTAACTCTGAGTGTGAGGCGTCGTATCTCTGCGCCTGATTCACAGAATCAGATACGCCTCACTGTTGCCTAGATAAGAGCGGCGTAAGTCTCCTACGCCGTCGTATCTTGGGGTGCATATTTACGCTGGCCGCTAGGGGCGCTTCCATAGATTTACGCGTAGAATATGCAAATGAGCTAGATACGCCGATTCAGAAACGTACATGCGCCCGGCGCATCGATTTACGTCATTTACGTAAGGCTTTTTTCGGCGTAAAATTACCCCTGCTATATGAGGCGTAGCCAATGTTAAGTATGGACGTCGGGACAGCGTAGAATTTTGCGTCGTTTGTGTAAGTCGTACGCGAATAGGGCTGTGAGTAAGTTACGTTCACGTCTAAAGCATTGACTATTTGCGGCGTAATTTGGAGCATGCGCACTGGGATACTTTCACGGACGGCGCATGTGCCGTTCGTTAGGAGCGTCAATTACGTGGGGTCACGAGTCATTAACATACAACACGCCCACTACATGCCTACTTTGAATTAGGCTGGCTTACGCCGGCCCATTTACACTACGCCGCCGTAACTTAGGACGCAAGTTCTTTCTGAATACGGGACCTGCCTCACTAAGTCACGGCGCCGTAGTGTATCTGAGATACGATACGCCCGCCTAAAGATAGGCGATTCTATCTGAATCTGGCCCAATATTTTTTACTTTTTGTTATAATAATATCCCAATTAAAAAAAAAAAATTCCTCCGTTTGGCCGATACGTATTCTTCTACATATTTTTGTTAAAAAAAAGAAGAAAAAAAAAAATCGCAATAAGCGTATATAGATTGGTTTGCGCAAAAGTTATAGCGCCTACAAAATAGGGGATAGATTTATGATTTATTTTTACTAGTAATGGCGACGATCTGCGATTTTTTTATTTTTTTTTGTCAGGCCTGCGATATTGCGGAGGGCATATCGGACACTTTTGACACAATTTTGGGACCATTCACATTTATACAGCGATTAGTGCTATAGAAATGCACTGATTACTGTATAAATGTGACTGGCAGGGAAGGGGTTAACACTAGGGGGTGAGGAAGGGGTTAAATGTGTACCCTGGGCGTGTTCTAACTGTGTGTGGAGGGACTGACTGGGGGAGGTGACCGATGCTGTGTCCCTATGTACAAGGGACACAGCATTGGTCTCCTCTCTCCCTGACAGGACGTGGAAGCTCTGTGTTTACACCTCATCATTACACACAGAGCTCCACGTCCCTGCTGTCACCGCCGATCACGGGTAACTCCTACACAGCCAGGAAAGTAGACTGCATCATGAAGTACTTCTAACTCCCTTGTAAATACTCTTCACCAGTCTACCCAGCCGGCTCTTCACCAGTCACCAGTTTATCCTCTTACCTCGAGTCCTCTGCCGCCACTTCCAGAATGTCTCCTCCCTACTCCCCGACTCACCTCTCACCCGGAACTTCTTATATATACTCTTGCATCACTTCCTGTCTGTACCTGACATCACTTCCTGTCTGTACCTGACATCACTTCCTGTCTTTGCATTCCACTGACAATACGTGAGATCGCCACCTTGTGTTGAATACAAATACCGCAGTCTATGTTACGTTCCATAATTTTTCCCTCTGCCTCGTGGTCCGTCCATTCTCCTATTAGGATATATCGATGATTACATACACAGGTTAAACATGAAAATCTTCATATGAATATATGGTATATTTTACTGTTTTATAATGATGTTTTAATTTGATAAAATGGAGAATTCCCTCACTGGGTTTTTTTAGCAGCCAAGAAGAATATTCAAATTTGTTGATTAAAATTATTTTATTTCATCAAAAAGAAATTAACAATTTCATGAAAGTTGTAAAACGTGAGCTCTGACATTTACATGAAAATAGCATACCCACCAATCATAATGAGACTACACATTTGAATGAAACCCGTTATTAGCATTATAACTGCAACGTGGTCCTCCACATGATACTCCTACACGTTTTGACACTTCTATTTATGGTCTTCTTCAAGGAAGATTTTTTATTCTATGCAGGGAAAGAATTATTTTTTTCATGTTTCAGTCATCATTTTATATTTAACCAGTTCCCTACCAAGCCATAGTAATATGACGTTGGCAGGAACTGCCTCTCCCTCCGGGGTGGACGTCATATGACGTCCTTTGCTTCACTTCCACTAGGGGGCGCACGCGTGCCCGCGGCATCGCTCGAGACCTGGTGCGCGTGCCCGTTGGCCGCAATGTCCGCTGGGCACCTACCGCAATCACGGCAGGAGTGTGGTTCTGTGTGTGTAATTGCATGACCATGCAATTGTCATTCAAAGTGCGACAGCGCTGAAACCGAAAAATTGCTCTGGGCAGGAAGGGAGTGAAAATGTCCTGTATTGAAGTGGTTAAACATTATATCTAGCAACAAACAATAGTGTATATTTACCAATTATGATGATGGAGAAGGGAAAGACATCCTGTAGTCAAAAATCTTGTTTCGGTGATCCTGGAACCCTTCATGTGTCGTCTTTGCTCTCCTTGAGACAGATCCCCACCTCCAAAGAACTTAGCCCTGACTATATGTACCTGCTGGTCTGAGGAAGTACAAGTGACAGATTAGCGGCAACAGCAATTGGCACACGTGTGGAAACGGGCTTTCTAAACTCTACGACTCCCTAACAAAAGACCAATTGTAGTAAAGAACCGTGACCGGGTGCTTAAAGCGGTTGTATTGTCCCCTTGGTCATTTTTACCTACAGGTAAGCCTATAATAACCTGTACGGCTTAGGAGATATTCAGCTTGCATGCAGGCGCTGACGTCAGTGGCGCATGCACAGAAAAGGTCCAGCGACAGTCCAGCGTATCGTGCTCCCTTGCACATGCGCGCAAGTGACGTCATTGTGGCTCTGGCTCTGGCCACTCACAGCGCCGTAGCCGTGAACCTGGAAGAAACGCAGAGGGAACATGTCAGCTGACCGGGCGGCCCTGTGGGAGCTTCGTTTTAAGGTAAGTATTGCATTGCAGTGCATACTAGCTCATTATGCCTTTACCTTACAGGTTTTTTTGGGCATACAACCGCTTTAATCTATCATGCCTCCATCCCCACATATAACATTGTTCAGTCGTTTAGTGGTATCCGACTCTTCGTGACCTCATGGACCATAGTGTGCACTGTCCTCCACTGCCTCCCGGAGCTTGCTTAACTTCATATTCGTTGTTTTTCGATGATGCTATCCATCCATCTTGTTTTCTGTCATCCTCTTCTCTTTTTTTCTTCCATGTACAAAGATTGGACACATAAATGTATAAAGTACATATAAAGGATGTTTGAAATATCAAGACAATGGGTTAGACGTAACAATATATACTGTACATCAAGCTGGTATATTTTTCAAGTACACGCTTTACATCACCAACAAGACTGTAATATGGGAGATGAATGCGTCTTTTTTACTCGACGCGTTTCGTAAATACTTTCACTTCTTCAAATTGTGAAAAAAAGGGATGTGGAGTGGAAGAAGGGAAAAACATATCCGAGCATGCATATTTACACATACCCGCACATGGTTACCCCTCTTTATGTGTATACCTTTATCCCATTTCTTTACCCGTGTTTATTTATCTCTAAGGGGAAAGAAGGGAGATATTATACCTGTCCCCATTACTGTCCTCCATCAAATTGTGAAAAAAAAAAACCTCTGTCTGTAACGGAATGACCCGGAACACCCAGAGACTTTGTGAGGATGGGGGATACTCCTGTGTCAGCGTCACTGATAACTCTTGGGTCTGAGTCCACCCTGTGCCTTTTGGGCATGGGGTGGCAAGTGAATCATAATTCATGTATTACATGAGATAGGACATCACTGATAGTTCGTATTGCAGGATTTTGAGATACTGCAAGATGTTGGCCCAACCAGTCAATAGTGACTCATTCTATGATTAGCCCTGACTAGTGACATGCTAATTGAGTCAGGGCCTGGAAGACATTCCATTGTCCTTGTGTAAAGGTGTTAACCCAGGTCTGCTCCCAGAACTCTAATTATGCATGCTAAATACTGTTTATGTGTGATAACACTGTCTAAAGCCTATTGATGCTCAGAGGTGTGAATAGGTGTCAAGCTGTATGCGGAGACGGAACGTCTGCCTAGGGAACTCAGTGTGTGAAGGTGTTTTGTTTGTTATGCTGTTAATTAAGGAATGTTTAGTTATTAGCCTTAGTGTGTGATTAGGGGGGTGGAGATCTCATTGTTGCTTTAATGCCTTGTTCTGTATAAAAAGCTGAGAAGAAACCATTAAAGTATCTTTACATTTGAAACCAGAAGCACAGAGCTGTGTGTCTCGTGTCTGGGGGGAATTCTTATGGATCGGGTCCTGTTGGTTGGAGTGTCGATAAGCTGTCGTGACTGGGATGGAAGGTCGTAAACGGTGGTGACCGCTACACCGCCGATGAACCAAAATCTTTATGTGCATCTCTTTCCCCTATAAAAACCTGTCCAAATATTTTCTGTGTCCGTCCTTATTTTCGAGAGGCGGAGCTCTCTATCCTCTGTGAGGGAAAAAAATAAAAATGGGGAGGTAGGCCTCCCCACCCCCATCACTTCCACAGAGTAGGGGTAGTGCATAGGAAGGTTACCGGTGAACCAGCCCCTATGTGCTTCCCCCACAATTCCCAAATAGACCGGAGACTGCTTAAATTCCATTTCCCCCATGTGCCCTGAAATCTTATTTCTACATCCTTTTGGAGACATATTAATTCTTCCATTATCCTCGTTCTGTCTACTTCCCTAAACCATTCCCTAATCCTTGGCACTTCCTTTAGTTTCCAATTGTAACGGCTCTGGCGAACAGGAGTGAACCACAACTGCGGTTTAAAGGAAAGAATTCGATGCACCTCCCCATGTTATGTGAGAATTCAGTATTGGACCCCAGGCGTCACTCCACACAAACAGGAGTTTGGGGGTTCTCTACATCATCTCTCACATATATGAATGCGTTGAGTTACTAAGGCTGGACGTATTACAACATGCGACCAAACCGTAGCGTTTAAAAGTATACGATACACGTGAAGATTCCAATGCACTTCTCTTATGCAAGTGATTATCAGGACGGGACCCCAGGCGTCACTCCACACAAACAGGAGTTTGGGGGTTCTCTACATTATATCTTTTTAACGTAAAGAATGCATTAGTTCGCTAAGGGAGCAGGTATGAAATACCTCAACCCTTAGTATAGAAAAGATAAGGCGCACATGTGCAGTAACTTAGGGCATGGCCCCATAAACAAGTAACACTTATGTCAAGCACGTAGCAATTGAGAATACTGTAGGCAACGGATAGTTGCATAAGAGAGGGAATTAATTATAGCTCAGGTAACTTGAGAGTGTATGTCCCTTTAAGATAGTCCACAGTAGGGGTGCAACGGATCAAAAAACTCACAGTTCGGATCGTTCCTCGGATCAGGAGTCACGGATCAGATAATTTTTCGGATCGGCAAAAAAAAAAAAATTCTCCCCCACTGTAATATCCACATCTCCCCCCCACTGGAATATCTACATCTCTCCCCCCCACCAACTATAGTACCTACCCCCTCGGTGCAGACACCCCCCCTCCTCTCAGTACAGAGACCCCCCCTCCTCTCAGTACAGAGACCCACCCCTTCAGGTAGTACCGACAGAAACCCCCCCCTTAGGAAAGACACCCCCCCTCAGGTAGTACAGACACTCCCCGAGTGGTGTGTCCCACGAGTGCGGGCTCCTCCTCTGTGGGTGTAAACGGAGGAGGGCTGCCGCTGGGTGTACCAAGATGGCCGCGGCTCCGGAGCTAGGCTGAAGCCGCGGCCTTTCCTAATGTTATTCCTGCGGCTCCGGAGCTAGGCCGAAGCCGCGGCCTTTCCTAGCGTTATGGTCGCGGCCCCGGGGGTAGGCCGAAGCCGCGGCCATAACGTTAGGAAAGGCCGCGGCTTCGGCCTAGCTCCGGAGCCGTGGCAATCCGCGGATCACAGTGTGTTCCGATCCGAAGGGGGTGACCCGTTCGGATCACAGATCAACTGTGATCCGTTGCACCTCTACTCCACAGTAAGCAGCCAAGAACACAATAGACAATCTCAAGCTGTATGGTAGCACTTAGCAAGCCAGAGTTCAACACAGCAATTGATTAAAGCAGTATGTGTAGTAGATGAATTCTAAAGGCACTACAAGTGAAACAATGGCTGCTTATCCGTTTGCAGAGGAAGTCTTGTTGTAGTTCAGCAGCAATGGGATTATTCTATGGAGGGTCTCCTGGTGGGGGGTAGCTTGGGGTGTCCGCAGCAACTCTAGCGAGGCTAGCAGCGGAGCTCCAGGAGTGGGATTGCCTCCAGTTCAGGGATGGATGGTTTCCAGGTTAGGAAGGGTAGTGTCTGTAGGTGGCCTGTAGGCAAGCCGGCTACCGCCGACAATAACAGAACACTGTGCAGTCCGCACACTGTTCTGTTTATAGGTCCCCCGGCAGGTGTAGTGCATAGCACTAATTTGCGACTCACTTCCGCGTTCCAAGCTGGAACGCACACGGTGCCCAGCGATGACGTCATCGCGCGGGCACCGTATGCGTTCCAGCGCGGAACGCACTACGGCGCCAGCAGAAGCGCCTGTTATACCAATGCTTCGGGATTCGTGCTTTCGCTGTGTTCAACAGAAATGGGGTAAGTGCTGCTCTGTACTTCTTCCTTGATCCCCCCCATCGCATGAAATAGACATTTCCAGGGATCTGAAGCCTCGTACACACGCTCGGTCTACTCGGCAAGAACCAGCAAGTATCACGAAATATACCTGATATTAGTTTGCACTGTATTTTTAGTTAATAAATATATATTTTGAGCATATCATTTGTGTGACTTGTCTTCAAAATAGCACGGATAAACGAACTTGAATTTCTTGTTTGTAGTGTTGGGAAAATTAAAAATCTGCCAAAACAAGATTTGCATACTTTCATAAATACAATACTATTTTATTATTTCAGTATAAACATTCTGACAGGACGCTCACCAGTATGAACTGACTGGTGTCTATGAAGGCCCGTTTTCGTAGTGAAACATTTCCGGCACTCAGAACATGAAAAGGGAGGCTCACCCGTGTGACTTTTCTGGTGTCCAAGAAGTTTTTCTTTTTTACTGAAAGATTTCCCGCACTCTGAACATGAAAAAGGACGCTCTCCCGTGTGAATGTTTAGGTGTCTAACAAGCGTTTCTTTGTCAAAAAAGCATTTCTCGCACTCTGAACATGAAAAAGGAAGCTCTCCTGTGTGAATGTTTAGGTGTCGAACAAGTGTTCCTTTGGTAGCAAAACATTTCCCACACTCGGAACATGAAAAAGGACGCTCTCCCATGTGACTCCTGTTATATAAAGAAGACTCCTTGGATTTGGGTGGATGTGTTGATTGATCGGCACTGTGAGAACTTAGATGGACATCTGAAGTCATAGTATGGGATTGTTTAGAAGGTTCCTCAGGATTAGAAGGATCCATTGATCTTAGATGGACATCTGATGTCATAGTATGGGATAGATGGTCATCTGATGTCATAGTATGGAACAGATGGACATCTGATGTCATAGTATGGGACTTATCAGAAGGTTCCTCAGGATTAGAAGGATCCATTGATCCCTCCAGATGGGAAGGTCTGTTATGTGCGGTTGGAATAATGGGATCTTCTCCTGGAGAACATTGTGTGATATCATCATCTTCTGTCTTGAATTTTTGAGGTAAACTTGGATCTCCCTCTGAGGTATTCAGAATAAAGCGTCCATCTGTAAGAAAACCAATCATGAACCACTTGAAGACCCGGCCTTTTCTGACACTTTGTGATAACAAGTTTAAATCAGTTTTCTTTTGTTAAAAATGTACTTAGAACCCCCAAACATTATATTATACACACACACACACAGGGATGACAGGTCCTCTTCGTGAAAAGATATTGGGTAAAAAAAGAAAATAATAAAATCTCTCCTTTACCTATAAAAAGCAAACATTTTTTTTTTTAATCTTTTGCTTTAGAAAAAAAAAGAACTTTTTAGTTTTCTTGTTTCCATACTGTCACACCCCCCCCCCTTTTTTATCACTTTTACAAGAAATGTAAACATCTCTTCTAATGTAAAGAAGGATGACAGGTCCTCTTTATTGAGACATCGGGGGTCACAAAATCCCCAAATCTCTCCATTTCCCTCCAATTTTGACTTTCTACACTGCCCCCCCCACTTTATTTATCACCTTTATTCCTATTACATGGAATGTAAACATCCCTTGTAATAGAAATAAGGATGACAGGTCCTCTTTAATGAGACATCGGGGGTCACAAAAAAAAAAACGAAACACAAGCTATCTACTGTATCTGTATCAGTGCATTCAATTTGTAGGCATGGATGAAGATGGATCATAAAGCTGGAGATGAAGAAGTTGGGAAATTTGTCTCAACCCAACAATGTAAATACATATTTTATACACATTTCGTGTTTGACTTACTTGTGTCCTTATGTAGAGAAGATTCCCTTTGTTTACTATTCATAATCATCTCCCCCTCCTCCATAGACTGCTGATCTCCACTCACCAACCTTTCTTCTTCTTCCTCTTTACCCTCAACTTTGAGGTCTTTCCGTTCCTCACCCTAAACCCCAAAGATGATAGAAAAGAAACAAGAGATGACGTAGAAGAATGTTCTCTCATAGAACTATTTTCAAGTTCTTTTTCGCCAGTCCCATCTACCTGATCATTCTCTTTAAAATTGTGATCTTCTTGGGTGAAATCCCAGGAATACAGAGGACAACCCTCCTCCATAGACTGCTGATCTCCACTCACCATCTCTTCTTCTTCCTCTTTTACTGTGATATACTTTGGTTCTTTACCCTAAACCCCAAAGATAACAGAATATACTTATTAAAAGGAAAAAGTTCACATAGACATATGTTCTGTCAAAGTATGGAATTATACATGCTAAGTTTCATCTACCTGATGATGGTGGGGGATGGTGTGACCTTCCTGTGTGGAATCCCGGGAATACAGAGGACGGGAACATCTCTCTGGTTGGTTTCTGTAGCTGGATGACTCCTCCATGGTGTCCTGGTACCGCTTCTTTGGTCCTTTTCGAAACTCTGCCTCCTCATTATCCTCCTCTTTTATCTCTTCTTTAATATTGACTTGTGTGGAATCACGGGGATACAGAGGAAGGGGACCTCTCTTTGGTGGGTTCCCATTGCTGGATCCATCTGTAGGAAACACACACACTGACTGAATACATTGTTTCTATGTGATTATCAGATGATAGGGGATCTAGGTGGAGCCTCTGTACTGCTCTCTCTTTACAATAATGTGAACCACCCTACAGTTTGGGCCCCACTGTTAGCTGGGAATACAGAGGACAGGGACATCTCTCTGGTGGGTTCCCATTACTGGATTCATCTGTAGGAAACACACACACTGACTGAATACATTGTTTCTATGTGTTTATCAGATGATGGGGGGATCTAGGTGGAGCCTCTGTACTGCTCTCTTCTTTACAATAAAGTCTCCTCTTACCCGGTGATATGAGGGGCAGCTGATTCTCCATCATAACGTCCTTGTAGAGATGGGTCTACAGATCCTCAAACATCAATCCAAATACCTGAACAGTGTTTGCATTTAGTGGTCATCACTCACCTGTGCTGATGTCTTGAGAAGATTCCTCCTCTTTAACTTTGTCCATCATCCCAACCTCCTCCTTAAGCTGCTGATCACCAATCACATACATCTCTTCTTCCTCTTTAACCTCATCTATTATACCAATAAGATTTTCATTCTGAACAAAGAAAAAAGAAATAGCAGGCAATCATTTCTTTAAAATGTGAGCACAAATAACCTTATACCTAAAAGTGGAATATATTTTCATACAGTCAGGTCACTTTTACGTTTTTTAATATCCATCTTCACCTACCTGATGATGGTGAGGGATGATGTGACCTTCCTGTGTGGAATACCAGGAATACAGAGGACGGGGACATCTCTCTGGTGGGTTCCCATTACTGGATCCATCTGTAGGAAACACACACACTGACTGAATACATTGTTTCTATGTGTTTATCAGATGACGGGGGATCTAGGTGGAGCCTCCGTACTGCTCTCTCCTTTACAATAAACTCTCCTCTTACCCGGTAATGTGAGGGGCGGCTGATTCTCCATTATGACGTCCTTGTAGAGATCCTTGTGTCCTTTTAAATTCTCCCTCTCCTCACGGTGGATAAATGACTTGGAAAAAAAGATTGAAAATACTTTTTTGACCAATAGAAAAAGAAATGAATAGAAAATCTTCATATGCACTATCCTATACCTACAGTTGACTTAGAGGAAAGCAAAAACCTCTGTAAATCATGGTGCAAATTGAGCCAACTGTGAAAAACATTTCTTTCTTCTCTTCCAAAAGCATTTGAATATTCCCTGGATCAACAATCTCTGATGTTATTACCTACAGAAACAATTGAGTACTGTCCATGATACTTTTTTATTTGCACTAACATACAATCTTTCAGGACAAGCTTTTGGAGTGTGTCCCCTTCTTTAAAGGTCCATAATATGAAAACTACCATCACCTGAACCATGTTATCACCTATGAGAACATCACGTGTGACGAAACATGTCAGGGTGGTGCTACACACTGACATCACCACACCTTCACGTGACCCCGGAAGCACGGGTGTTCGCCTAGGAAGTTTTTATGCCAGCTTTTTAATATATTTTTTTCTTGTACATTTTACCCTTTTTGGAAAAAACAATATAGTGTTTGAAGTAATACTCAAGTTTTTCTTGATTCCCCCACACTCACTATCACCGATCTGGGGCAGTGGTTGGTGTCATTAGGGCAATGGTTGGTGTCAGTAGACAGTGTCAGTGGGGTAAAAGGTAAAGGAGAGATGTCCATAGTTTTCAGAAGACATTAACATCTCCTCACCTACTGCACCATTAAAAATGGTTGATGACCGGAGAAATACATTGCTGTAAATGTTGACAATTTGTTTTACGACGGGCTTCAATTTTTTTTTTTTTTATTCCTTGGATACTCTAGCCAAACATTCCCCAGGTTTCTTCCCCCACTTATATCTTTCTTTTACTACATTCTTAAATATTTTTCTAGTTTCCTGTTCCATCAGATCTCTAAGTTGGGCCCTCTTAATCACTATTCTTTAATGCGTCTCTTTTTCTCCTTGTACCTTATGTTTTTGCTCAAGTTCATGTAACTCCTTTGTAATATTTTTCATATTTAGTTCTCTTGCCTTCTTTTCCCCCGCCCCTATAGAAATTAATTCACCCCTAATGTACGCCTTATGGGCTTCCCAAAACGAATTCCAGGATGTCGATCTGTCCCTAATACTTTCAAATTTTCTTTCTCCATCTCTCAAACAAAATCAATACCAGGAAAAATAAACTTATTTAAATATTTGTGGAAGGTAGTTTAAAAAAAAAAAAAAAAGTATATTTACCAGGTCGAGCATTTCTTTAGCTTTTGTAAAAGAAAAACCACTGCAGACTATGGACGACGACGACGGCAGTACATTTCCAGAAGCAAAATTGGCTATATTCGGTTGACTTTGCCAAATGATTTGGTGATGGTGGTCTGGGCATGTTCCATAGACTTTTAAAAGGCTTCCAACAATCACTTTGTCTAAACTTCGAATAATATAAAAACAGTCTTCGGTGGGGCAAATCAATTTCGTAAGAAGTTTGTCTAATTCCGATTCAAAAACAATAAATTTTCGATCGTTAATAATGCTACTTTGTTGGTCTTGTGTATTCTCAATACATTTTTCCATTACGTAATTTCGAGCCTGTGACACGTCACTTTCTGTAACTGCAGAATGATCAGGAATGTCGTTTTCATCCAAGGTACTATTTCCATCTACCGTTTTTTCCAATGTTACTTTCAAATCCATAGTGCTTTCATTCTCAAAATTTTCTAATTCCCGTTCAAAAAAAACTTCACCAATAGACTCCGACTCCAATGCCGCGTACACACGGCCGGACTTTTGACCGGGAAAAACTCTGTTGGAATTTCCGATGGAAAAATAGAGAACCTGCTCTCTATCTAAGTCCGTCGGAAATTCCGACGGGAAAAGTCCGACCGCGTGTACGCGGCATAACTCAGTGGGCACAATGGAGTCAGATTGTGGAGATGGGTTTTCGAACGTTACTTGTTCTGTAGATTCGAATTGCGTTGATCTACAGATGCCTTCCGTGGTAGAAATCTCAGAATTGGTTTCTGTAATATTACACTTTATTGGAGTAAAATTTATTTGGCGTCGGTCCTGAGCCAGACTGATTTTTTCTGGTGCTGAAACGAGTGTTTGGGGAACCACGAGCTGTGAATGCACAGTGTAGTCATGGTCCTTAGAAACGTCATGATAACTTGCACCAAACGCGTAAGGTTTTTCCGACCGAGAAAACCTGAAGTCTTCTTCACACGTTTGAGTAGCAGAGTCAATTTTGTTCGGAATTATGTCAGAAGGGGAATCATGACACGAACAACAGCACAAAGATTCTTCTATAGGGCATGTAGGTGTGTTTGGTGTTGGTGTTACGTTTTCGGAAAAAACGACATTAGAAGCTTCTGTGTCAGGATTTCCAGTCAATTTATTTTTTGGTAATGACATTGACCTATCCTGTGGGAAGACAGTCGGTAATGCATTTGGTTTTAATACCAATTTAGTTTTTTTCATGTAAAAACTTTCATCAGAAAAATGCACTGAGCACATCCGAAACCGGTCACCCTTTTTATCAAGAAAAATGGATTGGGCAGATTCCTTCAAGACTTCCTCTGTCCAATCTCCAACAGAAAGCCACGCCTTAATGTTCTCAAGATCTTTCGGAAACGGATGCAGCTTAATATTGGGAAATATGTTTTTTTTCCCTGTTTTGTGAGTGCATTTTTTAAAAATACACTTTGGCATTTTTCTGTAAAATATAAAAAGAAAAAAAAAATGTAATTTTATAAACACATTGAAATTGGTTTGTAAATTAATAACAATAGTAAAATCAACCTGCGATACGAAGAAGTCCACATTAATTTGTGATATTTTGGTACAGTGGATTAAAGATGTTGTAAAGCTAAATAGAACTTGTAAAAATAAAGTAAGATAAGCTTGGATGCATCGCATACAAATGCTTACTATAGAACGATGATCAGAATTGGCAAAGACAGACATATTGTTTTCGCAATTGTCTTTCTTTATGTTACTTCCGTTTTCGTATGCTCCACCGCTGTGATTGGACAGAGCTTCGATGGCATTACTCACAAAAAGGTATAAAAGCGTTCCAAGCGTCACATTGATTACGTAAGCATGCACCGATGACGTCTCTGTCAACGTACATAGAAAATCGAAACAATTTATTTAATTTTTTTTTAAATATATCGAAAAAGTGTGAAAGATCATTATATAGATTATACCTTTGGCATTATTACCTGTTATAACATGTTATTTAAAGTATAACACTTCTTTATAAAAAATTACCAGTGAGATTCGAACTCATGACCCCTGGTCAAGAAGACCAGCGCTCTTCAAGCTGCGCTATGGAGCTTTATTGAATATGTTACAACATAACACAAATTATTTTTAAAATAATTTGGGCTAGATTCAGCAAAGATTTACGCCGGCGTAACCATAAATACGCTGCGTAAATTCAAAGCTGCGCCGGCGTATCTTCTTTCTGTATTCAGAAAGCTAGATACGCCGACATTAGCCTAAGATCCGACTGGCGTAAGTCTCTTATGCCGTCGTATCTTAGGGTGCATATTAACGCTGGCCGCTAGGTGGCGCTTCCGTCGTTTTCGGCGTAGAGTATGCAAATTACCTAGATACGCCGATTCACAAACGTACGTGCGTTTTGGTAAGGCTTTTTCGGCGTAACGTTGCTCCTGCTTCTATGAGGCGCACGCAATGTTAAGTATGGAGGTCGTTCCCGCTTCGATTTTTGAATTTTTTACGTAAGTCGTTCGCGAATAGGGCTGGACGTAATTTACGTTCACGTCAAAACCAAAACGTTGTTGCGGCGTACTTGGGAGCAATGCACACTGGTATATGTACACGGACGGCGCATGCGTCGTTCGTAAAAAACGTCAATCACGTCAGGTCATCATACATTAACATAAAACACGCCCCCCTTCCACATTTGAATTAGGCGGGCTTACGCCGGCCCATTTACGCTACACCGCCGCAACTTACGGAGCAAGTGCTTTGTGCATAATGCACTTGCCCGTCTAAGTTGCGGAGGCGTAGCGTAAATAACATACGCTACGCCCGCACTAAATTACGATTCCGTACCTGAATCTAGCGCTTTGTGTATAGAGAAAAATAAAATAGACATAGACAGAGAGAGACACACAGAGACGTGGTGGTTGGCGAAAGAGAGAGAGAGAGAGAGAGAGGGTGCGGGAATTGTAGAGGGAGAAAGAGAAAGAATGAGAGAAAAGAGAGAGAGAGAGGGCGGGAGAGAGAGGGGGGTGGAGAAAGAGAGAGAGCAGTGGAGAGAGAGAGAGAGCGGTGGAGAGAGAGAGAGCGAGAGCGGTGGAGAGAGAGAGAGCGAGAGCGGTGGAGAGAGAGAGAGCGAGAGCGGTGGAGAGAGAGAGCGAGAGCGGTGGAGAGAGAGCGAGAGCGGTGGAACGAGAGAGCGAGAGCGGTGGAACGAGAGAGCGAGAGCGGTGGAACGAGAGAGCGAGAGCGGTGGAGAGAGAGAGCGAGAGCGGTGGAGAGAGAGAGCGAGAGCGGTGGAGAGAGAGAGCGGTGGAGAGAGAGAGCGAGAGCGGTGGAACGAGAGAGAGCGGTGGAACGAGAGAGAGCGAGAGCGGCGGAGAGAGAGCGTGAGAGACAGGTGGAGAGAGAGTCGGTGTCACGGAGTAGTCGCCGAGGCGGTCCCTGGGCGGAAGTAGGAAGTGGGACAGGAAGTCCCACTCCTACCAAAGCCCCCACTACCCCCCAAATAAATTACATGCCAAATGTGGCATTTAAGGGGGTGAGGAGTGCTTAAAGCGGAAGTTCCATTTTTGGAACTCCACTTTAAGCACGGTTCAAAACATACATTTTCCTGCACTCACACTAGTAGCACACTAGAGGGTGCTTCACAACTACTTTTAAAACAATCTACAGAGCTGCCCAGTACTGGTTCTTGAGGGAGTCCATTCCATATTTCAACAGCTCTTATTGTAAAGAAGCCTTTTTCCGTATGTGGAGGTTAATTCTCTTTTCCTCCAGACGTAAAGAGTGCCCCTTATTTTTTTTATGGAGGATTACTGCGTGTCAATGTAAAATAAGATCCTCTTACCTCCTCTGCTGCCAGTGACAGCAATGTCTCCTCTCTACTTCCTGACTCACCTCTCACCCGGAACTTCCTATATATACTCTTGCGTCACTTCCTGTCTGTACTTGACATCACTTCCTGTCTTTGCATTCCACTGACAATAAGTGCGATCTCCACCTTGTGTTGAATATAAATACTGTAGTCTAAGTTACATTTCATAATTTCGCCTTCGATGGATCTCCAAACAACAGCCTTCCAGCTGATACACGTCCCATGAGGCATTGTAAAACTCCAACATCCACAGACATGACCAGGCATGATGGGAATTGTAGTTTCTGAGCAACTGAGGGGGGAAAAAGGGACAGAGGGACCTTCTTCTGAATGAGGGACTGTCCCTCAAAATCAGGGACAGTTGGGAGCTATGCAACTTGACTTGAAGAACAACAGATGAGGACAATTCCCTTCCTATGTACAGAGAAAAGATCCTGGACTTCTTTCCTTGCTAGAAACACCAAGTCTCTTGGATCAGTGGCAAAGTCCCTTACGGACTAGGAGCTCTCAGGCAAGAATCCTATTCAAACCGTGATGCTGAATGGATCTTCATAATCTAGCCAGAGCCAAGAAAAGGCCTCCTCTAGACCTAGGTGGCCCCTACTAGGCCACAACAGTCTCCTCAACAATCCATCTTCCACCCAACCCTCCCCCCCCCTGCTGGCATGGCTCCACCATATTTAAGGGTTGACTCAGCCACCCTGCCAAAGCATTCTGCCCGGGGATTGGCCAAGTTTCCTCAAGTTTTTAGATCAGTCCTCCTGGCCCCCACCCACTAACTTCTAGAAGTTTCTCCAAATTTCCAGACCCAGGGGGCGGTACCTGGTGAGTCATACAGTCTGACCTGCAGTAAATCCTGACCCAATTTCAGACTCACAGTCTAACACATGGGTCTTCAAACTACGGCCCTCCAGTTGTTCAGGAACTACAATTCCCATCATGCCCAGTCATGTCTGTGAATGTCAGAGTTTTACAATGCCTCATGGGATGTGTAGTTCCGCAACAGCTGGAGGGCTGTAGTTTGAGGATCCCTGGTCTAACATAAGTCTAATGCCGTGTACACAAAAGTTTTTTCTGATGAAAAAGTTAATCGTGTGTGGGCCCCATCGGACCTTTTTTCCCCATCGGTGTTAAAAAATAGAACATGTTTTAAATTTTTCCGATGGGAAAAAAAACGATAGGAAATTCCAATTGTCTGTGTGGAACTCCATCGGAGAAAAATCCACGCATGCTCAGAATCAAGTCAACGCATGCTCGGAAGCATTGAACTTCATTTTTCCTCGCCTCGTAGTAGTGTTTTACGTCACTGCGTTTTGGATGGTCGCAATTTAGTCTGATAGTGTGTAGGCAAGACTGATGAAAGTCAGCTTCATCGGAATTTCGACGAAAAATTCCATCGGAAATCCGATCGTGTGTACGCGGCATAAGAGTCTAACATAAATTTGCCTGCACTAATCTAGTAGCACACTAGAGGGTGCTACACTAATAAAAGACAGAGGGATGACTCTCTATGAACTGACCGCATTCCAATCACCAATCATCGTAGAATTCTGATCATTAGTAAAAAACGAGACTCAGGGCACATCATAAAGTGTAGAGCTTTCTTGTTTATTTTACAAATCAGAATGTAGGATTAACATACAATAAAACAAATCTTAAAGATATCGGGGGCAAAATAAATGTATTGATAGTTATGCATCGGCTGGACCGGCCTCTTCAGTAAATAACAAAGAGTAATGAAACCCGCCAAAAAAGGCTCATTGGTGGAAGACAAATCCTAATGGTATACTGTAGGTCACAGGTGTCAAACACGAGTTGCCAAGAAACCTTAAGGATTTAGAGAAGATCTGTAAAGAAGAGTGGACCAAAATCCCTCCTGAGATGTGTGCAAACCTGGTATTGTAAAATCTTGGAGGAGAACCCACAGCCAGAAAACTGAAGATGGCCTAGCCAGTCTCCAGACCTTAATCCTATAGAAAATTTATGTAGGGAGCTGAAACTTCGAGTTGTCAAGAAAGCTTAAGGAATTAGAGAAGATCTGTAAAGAAGAGTGGCCCAAAATCCCTTCGGAGATGTGTGCAAACCTGGTATTGTAAAACCTTAGAGGAGAACCCTCAGCCAGAAAACTGAAAATGGCCTAGCCAGTCTCCAGCCCTTAATCCTATAGAAAATGTATGTAGGGAGCTGAAACTTCGAGTTGCCAAGAAACCTTAAGGATTTAGAGAAGATCTGTAAAGAAGAGTGGACCAAAATCCCTCCTGAGACGTGTGCAAACCTGGTATTGTAAAATATTGGAGGAGAACCCTCAGCCAGAACATTGTAGATGGCCAAGCCAGTCTCCAGACCTTAATCCTATAGAAAATGTATGTAGGGAGCTGAAACTTCGAGTTGCCAAGAAACCTTAAGGATTTAGAGAAGATCTATAAAGAAGAGTGGACCAAAATCCCTTCTGAGATGTGTGCAAACCTGGTATTGTAAAATCTTGGAGGAGAACCCTCAGCCAGAACATTGAAGATGGCCTAGCCAGTCTCCAGAACTTAATCCTATAGAAAATTTATGTAGGGAGCTGAAACTTCGAGTTGCCAAGAAACCTTAAGGATTTAGAGAAGATCTGTAAAGAAGAGTGGCCCAAAATCCCTTCTGAGATGTGTGCAAACCTGGTATTGTAAAATCTTGGAGGAGAACCCTCAGCCAGAACATTGTAGATGGCCTAGCCAGTCTCCAGACCTTAATCCTATAGAAAATTTATGTAGGGAGCTGAAACTTCGAGTTGCCAAGAAACCTTAAGGATTTCGAGAAGATCTGTAAAGAAGAGTGGACCAAAATTCCTCCTGAGATGTGTGCAAACCTGGTATTGTAAAATCTTGGAGGAGAACCCTCAGCCAGAACATTGTAGATGGCCTAGCCAGTCTCCAGACCTTAATCCTATAGAAAATGTATGGAAGGAGCTGAAACTTCGAGTTGATAAGCGACAGCCAAGAAACCTTAAGGATTTAGAGAAGATCTGTAAAGAAGAGAGGACCAAAATCCCTCCTGAGGTGTGTGGAGACCTGATCACCAACTCCAAGACACGTCTGACCTCTTACAAAATTTGCAGGGGATTAAATCATTATTTATTTTCCCCACTGTGTCTGCTGGGCCCATTATGAGGGACTCTCACTCTTCTTACTGGAATTTGTACTTGAACTACTCCATCCATTAAATGCCATCATACCGTAGTTGCCAGCAGAATCACTTGTTGTGGATTCTCTGATGCCTAAGGAGATTTCCTCGGATTGTAAAGCATTTCTCGCACTCCGAACATGAGAAGGGACGCTCGCCCATGTGAACTCTCTTGTGTCCAACAAGGTCTTCATTGTGGATGAAACATTTGCCGCACTCTGTACATGAGAAAGGCCGCTCCCCCGTGTGAATTCTCTGGTGGTGTTTAAGAAGGTTTTGTTTCGTGGTTAAACATTTCCCGCACTCACTACATAAATAGGGACGCTCACCCGTGTGAGTTCTCTGGTGTTTAACAAGGCTTACTTTTTGAGTGAAAGATTTCCCGCACTCTGAACATGGATAAGGGTGCTCCCCTGTGTGAGTTCTCTGGTGTTTACGAAGGTTTTGTTTCGTAGTGAAAAATTTCCCACACTCTGAACATGAAATAGGACGCTCACCCGTGTGAGTTCTCTGGTGTTTAACAAGGCCTACTTTTTGAGTGAAACATTTTCCACACTCTGAACAAGAAATAGGACGCTCCCCCTTGTGAATTATCTGGTGTCTAAGAAGTCTTCTTTTCAGAGGGAAAAGTTTCCCACATTCTAAACATGAAAAAGCACACTTATCTGTGTGACGTTTCTGGTGTATACGAAGTCCCCCTATCTGATTGAAACATTTCCCGCACTCAGAACATGAAAAAGGATGCTCCCCAGTGTGAGTTCTCTGGTGTATGAGAAGTCTTTCTTTGACAACAAAACATTTCCCACACTCTAAACAGGGAAAAGGACGCTCTCCTGTGTGACTTCTCTCGTGTACAAGACGGGAATATTTTCGAGTGAAACATTTCCCGCACTCTGGGCATGAAAAGGGACTTCTCTGCTGTTTGGGTAGTGCTCCGTTTTTGATGTTAGATTTCTTGCAATCCATAGATGACAATGAACTCTTTCCTATGTAACCTCCACCACATGAAGAAGACTCCTTGGGATTGGATGGATGTGTCGATCTATCTGCATTGTGAGATCTCAGTTGGACATCTGATGTCATAGTATGGGATTTATCAGAAGGTTCCTCAGGATTAGAAGGATCCATTGATCTTAGATGGACATCTGATGTCATAGTATGGGATTTATCAGAAGGTTCCTCAGGATTAGAAGGATCCATTGATCTTAGATGGACATCTGAGGTCATAATATGGGATAGATGGTCATCTGAAGTTATAGTATGGGATAGATGGTCATCTGAGGTCATAGTATGGGATTTATCAGAAGGTTCCTCATGATTAGAAGGATCCATTGATCTTAGTTGGACATCTGATGTCATAGTATGGGATTTATCAGAAGGTTCCTCAGGATTAGAAGGATCCATGGATCTTAGATGGACATCTGATGTCATAGTATGGGATTTATCAGAAGGTTCCTCAGGATTAGAAGGATCCATTGATCTTAGATGGACATCTGAGGTCATAATATGGGATAGATGGTCATCTGAGGTCATAGTATGGGATAGATGGTCATCTGAGGTCATAGTATGGGATTTATCAGAAGGTTCCTCAGGATTAGAAGGTTTCATTGATCTTAGATGAACATCTGAGGTCATAGTATGGGATAGATGGACATCTAATGCCATAGTATGGGAAAGATGGTCATCTGATGTCATAGTAGGGGATATATGGACATCTGATGTCATAGTAGGGGATAGATGGACATCTGATGTCATAGTAGGGGATAGATGGACATCTGATGTCATAGTAGGGGATAGATGGACATCTGATGTCATAGTGTGGGATAGATGGACATCTGAGGTCATAGTGTGGGATAGATGGACATCTGAGGTCATAGTGTGGGATAGATGGTCATCTGAGGTCATAGTATGGGATAGGTGGACATCTGAAGTCATAGTATGGGATTTATCAGAAGGTTCCTCAGGATTAGAAGGATCCATTGATCCCTTCAGATGGGAAGGTCTGTGATGTGCTGTGGGAATAATGGGATCATCTCCTGGAGAACATTGTGTGATGTCATCATCTTCTGCCTTGAAATCTCGAGATGAAATTGGATCTCCTTCCGAGGTTTTCAGAACAAAGAGTCCATCTATAAGAAAAAATTTTTTAAATAAAAATTAAAAAGAAAATCTAGACCAACATTCAGGAGACTTACAGTATATGTTGGTCCACCATTAAAAAGTCTATCGAAGCTCCAGCATGGAATCGGGTGCAATGATTACACCAAACCAGATAAAGGATACAACACACCCAAACCTTACTAGGTAAGTGAATAACATGTGTGATACTGTAACTGTGTAAACAGAGATGGACCTTCCACCACCTCATTTATTGGAAACATGACAACATACTGAAGAATGGAGATGTCCATTACTCACTTGTGTCCGTATGTAGAGAAGATTCCTCCTGTTTACTTTCCGTAATCATCTCCCCCTCCTCCATAGACTGCTGATCTCCACTCACCAACCTCTCTTCTTTTTCCTCTTTATGCTCAACTTCGACGTCTTTCAGATCTTCACCCTAAACCCCCAAAGATTACAGAATACATTTATAAAAAAAATAAAAAAAAATTACAAAGACGAACATATACTCGTAGAATTATTTTTGAGTTATCTATGGCCAGTCCCATCTACCTGATCATTCTCTTTATAGGTGTGATCTTCCTGGGTGGAATCCCGAGAATACAGAAGACAGCCTTCCTCCATAGACTGCTGATCTCCACTCACCAACCTCTCTTCCTCTTCTTCTTTAACCTCAACTTTGATGTATTTCCGTTCTTCACCCTAAACCCCAAAGATGACAGAATATACTTATTAAAGGAAAACGTTTACATAGACATATGTTCTGTCAAAGTATAATTTGTATTTATTTTTTTAGGTCTACATGCTCAGTATCATCTACCTGATGATGGTGAGGGATGGTGTGACCTTCCTGTGTGGAATTCTCTTTTATCTCTTCTTTAATATTGACTTGTGTGGAATCCCGGGGATACAGAGGAAGGGGACCTCTCTCTGGTGGGTTCCCATTGCTGGATCCATCTGTAGGAAACACACACACTGACTAAATACATTGTTTCTATGTGTTTATCAGATGATGGGGGATCTAGGTGGACCCTCCGTACTGCTCTCTCCTTTACAATAATGTGCACCACCCTACAGTTTGGGCCCCATTGTTAGCCCGGAATACAGAGGATGGGGACATTTCTCTGGTGGGTTCCCATTACTGGATCCATCTGTAGGAAACACACACACTGACTGAATACATTGTTTCTATGTGTTTATCAGATGATGGGGGATCTAGGTGGAGCCTCCGTACTGCTCTCTCCTTTACAATAAAGTCTCCTCTTACCCGGTGATGTGAGGGGCGGCTGATTGTCCATCATGAAGTCCTTGTCGAGTTCCTTGTGTCCTTCTAAATACTCCCAGTCCTCAAGTTGGATAAATGACTTGAAAAAAAGATTGGAAAGACTTGTTTGACCAATAGAAAAATAAATGAATAGAAAATCTCCATATGCATAATCCTATACCAACAGTTGACTTAGAGGAAAGCAAAAACCTCTGTAAATTTTGGTTCAAATTGAGGCAACTGGGTAAAAAAAATCCTTTCTTATCTTCCAAAAGCATTTGAATATTCTCTGGATCAACAATCTCTGATGTTATTACCTACAGAAACAATTGAGTACTGTCCATGATACTTTTTTATTTGCACTAACACAATTTTTCAGGACAAGCTTTCGGGGTGTGTCCCCTTCTTCAAGGTCCATAATATGAAAAAAGGGTCCTGTGCGTGTTTGGTACGAATGTGATGCGATTTCAGCCATACAGTTTGTATGGCTGAAATCGCATTGCACAGACATTGCATGTGATCTGAACAGCAATGCGGTGCGAATCACAGGAAAGTACAGTGGTCGGTAGTACGTGCAGGATGGTCCAAAATGTTTTTTTGGACCAGTGTTTTTTTTTTTTTTTTTTAATTTTTACAATTTAATTTTTTTTAATTATTTTTTGACAATTTATTTTTGGACTATTTTAACAATGATGGGAGGGTGGGGTTTTATTTTTTAAATATATTTTTTCCAGTGCTTTTGGGAAAGGGGGTGGGGGGGATGGGGCAATGGTTGGTGTCAGTGGACGGTGTCAGTAGGGCAGTGGATGGTGTCAGTAGGGTAGTGGTCTGTGTCGGTGGGGTAGTGGTCGGTGTCAGTGGGGCAGTGGACAGCATCAGTGGGGCAGTGGACAGCGTCAGCAGTCTGTGTCAGTGGGGCAGTGGTCAACATCAGTGGGGCAGCAGAGGGTGTCAGTGGGGCAGCGGACAGCGTCAGTGGGGCAGCGGACAGCGTCAGTGGGGCAGCGTCAGTGGACGGTGTCAGTGGGGCAGCGGACAGCGTCAGTGGGGCAGCGGTCAGTGGGGCAGCAGACGGGGTCAGTGGGGCAGCGGACGGGGTCAGTAGTTGGCGTCAGTGGGGCAAAGGAAGGCGTCAGTGGGGCAGAGTACGGCGTCAGTGGGGCAGCCTGTTTCAATGGGGCAGTGGTCAGTGGGGCAGCGGACGGCATCAGTGGGGCAGCGGACAGTGTCAGTGGGGCAGCGGCAGTGTCAGTGTGGCAGCGGACGGCGTCAGTGGATGGTGTCAGTGGTGCAGTGGACGGTGTCAGTTGTCGGCGTCAGTGGGGCAGTGGACGGCGTCAGTGGGGCAGCGGACGACGTCAGTGGTCGGTGCCAGTGGGGCAGTGGACGGCGTCAGTGGATGGCGTCAGTGGGGCAACGGACGGCGTCAGTGGGGCAGCGGATGGCGTCAGTGGACCGTGTCAGTGGGGCAGCGGACGGCGTCAGTGGTCGGTGCCAGTGGGGTAAATGGTAAAGGAGAGATGTCCATAGTTTCCAGAAGACAAACATCTCCTCGACATATCCTACTGCACCAGTAAAAATGGTTGATGACCAGAGAAATCCATTGTTGTAAATTTTGACAATTTGTTTTACGACTGGCTTCAATAAAATTTTTTATTTTTTTTAAAGGATTTGCTATAATGCCACAAATTAAATTGATGATCGATGTGATCATATTCTTCCCTTATCAGTTTTACAATTCCAGGATGTTGATCTGTCCCTAATACTTTCACTTCATTATTATTTTCTAAAATTCGATCCAGACAATTTTGAAAAGCTAAATTTCTCCATTGCCACTGAAGATGTTGTCTGCGATAATTGCACGACCTCAAAATCAATGATGTTTTCTGATGTTAGGATGCAAATGGGCACAGCGAGGCTGCACATGGGCACAGCGAGGCTGCACAGGGGCACAGCGAGGCTGCACAGGGGCACAGCGAGGCTGCAAATAACCCTGTTGACCCTCTTTCCACTTAAAGTAGCTGCTGCATTTCCCACCCTAGGCTTATACTCGAGTCAATAAGCTTTCCCAGTTGTTTGTGGTAAAATGAGGTGCCTCGGCTTATATTCGAGTATATATATAGGTAGATTCAGGTACCTGGGTGCAAACTTGCGGCAGCGTAGCTTAGCCTGTTTAGGCTACGCCGCCGTAAGTTAGCTAGGCAAGTACATGATTCTCAATGTACTTGCCTGCTAATATACGGCGGCGTAGCCTAAAGCGGGCAGGGCGTAAGGGCGCCAAATACAAATGTCTTGGAGGGGGGCGTGTTTTATGGTAATGAAGCTTGACCTCACGTTTTTGAAGTATTTTTTTTACTGCGCATGGGCCGGGCGACTACATTTCCCAGTGTGCATTGCGGCTAAGTACGCCGCACGGGCCTATTGATTTTGACGTGGACGTAAACTACGTAAATCCAGATTCGCGGACAACTTACGCAAAAAATTCGAATCTCGCGGTGGGAACGGCGGCCATACTTTAACATTGTTATTCCACCTAATAGATGGAATAACTTTAGGCCTGCTAATCCCTTACGGAAACGGCGTAAATTGACTGCGGCGGCCGGGCGTACGTTCGTGAATTGGCGTATCAACTCATTTAAATATTCTACGCCGACCGCAATGGAAGCGCCACCTAGCGGCCAGCCTTAATATTGCAACCTAAGATAGGACGGCGCAAGCCGTCCTATCTTAGATATGTTTAAGCGTATCTCTGTTTGAGCATACGCTTAAACATAAGTCGGCCTAGATTCTGAGTTAGGTCGACTTATCTACTGATAAGTCGGCCTAACTCTACCTGAATCTACCTAATACAGTATTTAAATATTTGTGGAAGGTAGTTTTAGAGGAAAAAAAAAATGTATATTTACCAGGTCGAACATTTCTTTAACTTTTGTAAAAGAAGAACCACTGCAGACTATGGACGACGACAGCAGGACATTTCCAGAAGCACAATTGGCTATATCCGGTTGACTTTGCCAAATGATTTGGCGATGGTGGTCTGGGCATGTTCCATAGACTTTTAAAAGGCTTCCAATAATCACTTTGTCTAAACTTTGAATAGTTTCAAAACAGTCTTCGGTGGGGCAAATAAGAAGTTTGTCTAATTCCGATTCAAAAACAATAACATTTCGATCATTAATAATGCTACTTTGTTGGTCTTGTGTATTCTCAATAGATTTTTCCATGACGTAATTTCGAGCCTGTGACATGTCACTTTCTGTAACTGCAGAACGATCAGGAATGTCGTTTCCATCGACCGTTTTTTCCAACGTTACGTTCAAATCCATAGCGATTTCATTTTCAAAATTTTCGAATTCCCGTTCCAAAGAAACGTCACCGATAGACTCCGACTCTAACTTAATGGGCACAATTGAGTCCGATTGTGGAGATGGGTTTTCGAACGTTACTTGTTCTGTAGATTCTGATTGCGTTGATCCACAGATGCCTTCCGTGGTAGAAATCTCTGTAATATTACACTTTATTGGTGTAAAATGTATTTGGCGTCGGTCCTGAGCCAGACTGATTTTTTCTGGTGCTGAAATGGGAGTTTGGGGAACCACGAGGTTTGAATGCACAGCGTAGTCATGGTCCTTAGAAATGTCGTGATAACTTGCACCAAACACGTACGATTTTTCCGATCGAGAGAACCTGAAGTCTTCTTCACACGTTTGAGTAGCAAAGTCCCGAGGCTTGTGACCTCCAGCCCTTCCAAATTTTGTTTGAGTAGCAGAGTCAACTTTGTTCGGGATTATGGCCGACCTGGAATCATGACACGAACAACAACACGAAGATTGTTCTATAGGGGTGTCAGGACTTCCAGTCAATTTTTTTTTTGGTAACGAAATCGACCTACCCTGTGGGAAGACAGTCGGTAATGCATTTGGTTTTAAAAACAATTGAGTTTTTTTCATGTGAAAACTTTCATCAGAAAAATGCACTGAGCACATACGAAACCGGTCACCGTTTTTATCGAGAAAAATAGATTGGGCAGATTCCCTCAGGGCTTCCTCGGTCAAATCTCCGACAGAAAGCCACGCTTTAATGTTCTCAAGATTTTTCGGAAACAGGTGCAGTTTAATATTGGCAATTTTTTTCCCTGTTCTGTGAGGGCATTTTTTAAAAATACACTTTGGCATTTTTCTGTAAAATATAAAAAAATTAAAAATTTAAATTTTATAAACACACTGAAATTGGTTTGTATATTAATACCAATAGTAAAATCAACCTGTGATACGAAGAAGTCCACATTAATTAGTGATATTTAGGTACAGTGGATTAAAGATGTTGTAAAGCTCTAAATCAGGGGTTTCCATACTTTTAAAACAAAGGGCCAGTTTACGGTCTTTACGACTCCAAGGGGGCCGGATTCTGACCAGTTGGGGGTAGAAAATGCCCCAGGGCCGAGCATCAGTGAGAAAAAACATGGCCCAGTGTTGGTGGGCAGTAGGAGGAGGAATAGTGCTCCATCATTGCTATTAGTCTAAGAAATTGTGCCCCATTGTTGGTGCCATTGGAAGGAATAGTGCCTCATATCATTGGGAGCAATACTGCCCCAAGGGCCGGATGAAGGCTAGCTAAGGGCCACATCCGGCCCTTGGGTCACAGTTTGGAGACCCCTGCTCTAAATAACAAAAAAAAAACTCTATGGGCTAGATTCACGTAGATCAGCGGATCTATAGATCCGCTCGATCTACGTGATTTAAGATCCGCTCCCGCAAGTTTGAGAGGAAAGTGGCTAATTCACAAACCACTTACCTCCAAACTTGCGACGGCGGATCCTAAATCCCCCGGCGGAATTCAAATTCCGCGGCTAGGGGGAGTGTACTATTTAAATCAGGCGCGTTCCCGCGCCGATTTAAGTGCGCATGCGCCGTCCGCGAAATTTCCCGGCGTGCATTGCTCCCACTGACGTCGCTAGTCAGATCTTAGACCTATGAATCAGGCGCATAGATAGGACCAGTGTAAGTCAGAGATACGACGGTGTATCTGTAGATACACCGTCGTATCTCTTTGTGAATCTGGCCCTATATCTTCATTAACCACTTAAGCCCCGGACCATTTGGCTGGCCAAAGACCAGAGCACTTTTTGCGATTCGGCACTGCGTCGCTTTAACTGACAATTGCGCGGTCGTGCGACGTGGCTCCCAAACAAAATTGACATCCTTTTTCCCCCCACAAATAGAGATTTTATTTGGTGGCATTTGATCACCTCTGCGGTTTTTATTTTTTGCGCTATAAAGAAAACCAGAGCGACAATTTTGGAAAAAAATGCAATATTTTTTACTTTTTGATATAATAAATATCCCCCAAAAATATATATAATTTTTTTTTTTTCCTCAGTTTAGGCCGATACGTATTCTTCTACATATTTTTGGTTAAAAAAATAAATAAATATATATCGCAAAAGGCGTTTGAATGGTTTGCGCAAAAGTTGTAGCGTCTACAAAATAGGGGATAGTTTTATGTAATTTTATTATTATTATTTTTTTTACTAGTAATGTCGGCAATCAGCGATTTTTATCGTGACTCTCTTCCTAGTGACAGTGTCCTGTCACTAGGAAGAATGGGGAAATGTTTGTTTACATCAGCATTTCTCCGTTCTTCCTCTCCGTGAGACGATCGCGGGTATGCCCACGGACATCGAGTCGGTGGGACCCGCGGTCCGACTCACAGAGCTCGCGCCCACAATGCCACTTCTTAAAGGGGATATATATATACACGCCAATCTGCCTGTCCATGCCATTCTGCCGACGTATATTGTCGCGCAATGGCCGGCAAGCAGTTAAAGATGTTGTAAAGCTCTAAATAAATAAAAAAATATAAAAAATAATATATCTTCATTAATAGAACTTGTAAAAGCTGAGCTATGGAGCTTTATTGAATATATTAGACACACAAATAATTTTTGAGAGAGAGAGAGAGACCACCACCCCTCTCTCTCTCTCTCTCTCTCTCTCCTTCCTTTGTCTCTCTCTAATTCTCTTTTCCTCCAGACATAAAGAGTGCCCCCATTCCTTTTATGGGGGGTTACTGGGTGTTAATGTAAAATAAGATCCTCTTACCTCCTCTGCTGCCAGTTCCAGCAATGTCTCCTTTCTACTTCCTCCCGACTCACCTCTCACCCGGAACTTCCTATATATACTCTTTCATCACTTCCTGTCTGTACCTGACATCACTTCCTATCTTTGCATTCCACTGACAATAAGCGAGATCACCTTGTGTTGAATATAAATACTGTAGTCTAAGTTACATTTCATAATTTTGCCCTCAACCTGGTGATCCAGGGATCTCCAAACTACGGCCCTCCAGCTGTTACGGAACTACACGTCCCATGAGGCATTGTAAAACTCCAACATTCACAGACATGACTAGGCATTAGGGGTGCAACGGATCAAAAAACTCACGGATCGGATCGATCCTCGGATCAGGAGTCACGGATCGGATCATTTTCGGATCAGTAAAAAAAAAAAAAACACAAGACAAACAAAAGTTTTGTCTTTTTACATTTTTATTAATATTTTTTTTTTTTTTTACTACTAATGGCGGCGATCAGCGACTTTTTTCGTGACCGCGACATTATGGCGGACACATCGGACAATTTTGGGACCATTACAGTGGGAAAAATGTCAATTACAGTGTTACTGTTTTACTAGTGTGGGGGCATTGTTGGCTATGGCTATTATTACAGTGGCAAAAATGGTAATTACAGTGTTACTGTTTTACTAGACCGAGTACATCAGTACAGTGAGTTGGCTAATGGTTATTAAGCCATTAGCCAACTCACTGTACTGATGTACTCGGTCCGTCTCCAGGTTACATGCAGAGTCAGCGGCGCAGCGCGCTCTTGCAAAATAGAAAAAATCCACGAGCAGAGGGAGGGGTGATGACATCAGCGCGCACCGCCGCCGAGTGTACCAAGATGGCCAACCGCTCCGGAGCTAGGCCGAAGCCGCGGTCTTTCCTAAGGCCGCGGCGGCGGTGCGTTCCGCGGATCGCATACTGTTCCGATCCGAACAGGTCGACCCGTTCGGATCGCGGATCGGGCACAATCCGTTGCACCCCTACTAGGCATGATGGGAATTGTAGTTCCTGAACAACTGGAGGACCATAGTTTGGAGACCCAATACAAACACAGATTATACAGCAAAATAATTATATAAATATATGATTTTTTTTTTTACAATGTTTACATTTGATAACGCATATACGTAGAACTCATTTATTTCATACACACTATATTACCAAACATATTGGGACGTCTGCCTTTACACGCACATGAACTTTAATGGCATCCCAGCTTTAGTCCGTAGGGTTTAATATTGAGTTGGCCCACCCTTTGCAGATATAACAGCTTCAACTCTTCTGTCCACAAGGTTTAGGAGTGTGTCTATGGGAATGTTTGACCATTCATCCATTCTTTGTGAGGTCAGGCACTGATATTGGACGAGAAGGCCTGGCTGGCTCGCAGTCTCCGCTCTAATTTATCCCAAAGGTAATCTATCAGGTTGAGGGCAGGACTCTGTGCAGGCCGGTCATGTTGCTCCACCTCAAACTCGCTCATCCATGTCTTTATGGACCTTGTTTCGTGCACTGGGGCGCAGACATGTTGGAACAGGAAGGGTCCATCCCCAAACTGTTCCCACATAGTTGGGAGCATGAAATTGTCCAAAAAGTCTTGGTATGCTGACGCTTAATGCACAGGGGAAGAGGCTAGTCCTCAAAACGCATTAGCCTATTGGATTTTCACCTTCTGCCACATGTTAGGATGTACTGTGGACTGAGAGGGGTGGAGGACATTGAGTAGAGGCCAGTGGAGGGATTTCCAGAGAGGGGTGGAGGACATTGAGCAGAGGCCAGTGGTGGGATTGGCAGAGAGTGGTGGAGGACACTGAATAGAGGCCAGTGGGGGAATTGGCAGAGAGGGGTGGAGGACACTGAATGGAAGCCAGTGTAGGTTTTGGCAGAGAGGGCGGGTGGACTTTGAATGGAAGCCAGTGTAGGGGTTGGCAGAAAGGGGTGGAGGACACTGAATGGAAGCCAGTGGAATGATTGGCAGAGAGGGGTGGAGGACACTGAATGGAAGCCAGTGGAAAGATTGGCAGAGAGGGGTGGAGGACACTGAATGGAAGCCAGTGGAAGGATTGGCAGAGAGGGGTGGAGGACATTGAATGGAAACCAGTGTAGGGGTTGGCAGAGAGGGCTGGAGGACACTGAATGGAAGCCAGTGAAGGGATTGGAAGAGAGGGGGTGGAGGACACTGAATGGAAGCCAGTGGAAGGATTGGCAGAGAGGGGTGGAGGACACTAATTGGAAGCCAGTGGGGGGATTGGCAGAGAGGGGTGGAGGACACTAATTGGAAGCCAGTGAAGGGATTGGAAGAGAGGGGTGGAGGACTTTGAATGGAAGCCAGTGTAGGGGTTGGCAGAGAGGGGTGGAGGACTTTGAATGGAAGCCAGTGTAGGGGTTGGCAGAGAGGGGTGGAGGACACTGAATGGAAGCCAGTGGAAGGATTGGCAGAGAGGGGTGGAGGACTTTGAATGGAAGCCAGTGTAGGGGTTGGCAGAGAGAGGTGGAGGACACTGAATGGAAGCCAGTGCAGGCCCGGAGCTAGGAATGAAATGGATAAGTGCAGGGAATACATGACATGGTGGAAGGGGAACCTTAATCGTGTAATAAGTGGTCAAGTTATGGTTCTTACCTGAATGGCCAAAGAGACGGGGTTATGGGGAGGAGTTTAGGAGCATAGCTTGCAGGCAGGGGTGTGACAGAATCAGTTTGAGAATTGGAGCCAGCACATGAACACCCTCCCCCTTTTTTGTTTGATACTTTGGGTTGGTGGTAGTTTGTAACGGATATTTGGGGTCCTTGAAAGGGTGTGAAATCTGGTGTTTTGGGAAAAAGGTGGGGAACCATCGTTGGTATGGTGCCCTCTAGTTGGTGGTCCAATAAAAGTGGTAGGTCATGGTAGACCAGTAATGTGTCTGAGGTCATCTGGGATTGCCCCCAAGGTGGGGTCTTGCGGCTGGGGGCACATCTTAGCTAGTGGGTGCCACAGACATAATGTTTCAGTAATATGGTACCTGCAAGGACTTCAAACCCAAGTTGATCTGTAATGTTATGGTTTGTTATTTATTTGTATGTTTATAATAAAAGGCCATTTAATCCCACTTTGAGTCAAGTGTTGTTATTGGGTAGTGGGAGGTACAGCTTGAGAGGCAGGCCAGAGGTTATTGGTAATTGGTGACCTCTGATCTACCCTAGTCAAGGGTTAAGCACAGTACTGTCCTCTAAAAGTTTGCTACATGTGGTAGTCTATCCCCCTGTGAATCCCCGGGTGTGCTGGTACTCACTTTGTCCTGCTTGCACCCATTGCTCTCAGGCAAGAATCCTATTCAAACCGTGATGCTGAATGGATCTTCATAAGCTAGCCTGAGCCAAGCAAAGGCCTCCTCTAGACCTAGGTGGCCCCTACTAGGCCACGACAGTCTCCTTAGCACTCCATCTTCCACCCAACCCCCCCTGCTGGCATGGCTCCACCATATTTAAGGGATGACTCAGCCACCCTGCCAAAGCATTCTGCCCGGGGATTAGCCAAGTTTCCTCAAGTTTTTAGATCAGTCCTCCTGGCCTCCACCCACTAACTTCTAGAAGTTTCTCCAAACTTCCAGACCCAGGGGGCGGTACCAGGGACCTGGTGAATCATCCAGCCTGACCTGCAGTAAATCTTGACCCAATTTCAGACTTACAAGCTAACCATGAGTCTAACATAAATTTGCCTGCACTAATCTAGTAGCACACTAGAGGGTACTACACAAATAAAAGACCAAGGGATGACTCTCACCTAGACTTGTGCACAACGGAAAAATTTGTTTAGTTTCGTTTCTTTTCCGTCCTGTTGATTCGAAATCATTCGTCATTTTTCTAAACTGAATTTTTCATGTTCGGACTAATTCGTATTTTGCAAGCGTAATTTTTCATTGAATCTGAATGATTCGTATTATTGTAAGCCTTATTTTTAGTTGATTTATAATTCATACTTTCGGTAGAGTACATTGTTTTTCGTTGAATCGTAACTTTTTTTGGTTTGTTGATTCAAAATTTTCCATGTCTCTCTCACAATAGCGCTGCCTAACGTGCTTCTAATGGATTTGTACTTTTCTAAATACATTGCGGTTATTTGTAGCGATTCAAAATCTCGTATTTTACTTTCGTTTTTGACATGCGGCTATAGCCTCCGCCCCTGTACACCATTTTGAGAGGAAGTTCAGCACGGTGAGGGAGGAGCAGAGAGCAGAGCAGAGAGTGTTATTGTTGGATGTGTGGTTGGGATCACAACAAGTCGACTTGCTGTTGAATTAGGCCACATTAACGCCACATGGAATTATCCCGAAGGCATTCGGGCATTCGCTATTTGCGATATAATTTATTTCGGATTCGGTTTTATTCGTAATTGCTTTGTTCGGAAATTCGAATACTTCCGAACCTCCGAAAATTGCTAAATTCGTTCGACTTTCGATTTGTTACGAAACGAATTGCACAAGCCTACTCTCACAGAACATCATAGAATTCTGGTCATTAGTAAAAACCAAGACTCAGGAAGTGTAGAGTTTTCTTGTTTATTTTACAAATCAGAATATCGGCTTAACATGCAATAAAGCAATTTACATTTAAAACTGCTCAATGTACACAAGGCCGGGTTTTCCGACGGGGAAAAGGCCGTCGGGAATCCCGGCGGGAAAAAAAGAGAGCAGGTTCTCATTTTTTGTCTGGCGGGAGCTGAAACTTCGAGTTGCCAAATAACCTTAAGGATTTGGAGAAGATCTGTAAAGAAGAGAGGACCAAAATCCCTTCCTGAGATGTGTGCAAACCTGATCACCAACTACAAGAAATATCTAACCTCTTACAAAATCTGCAGGGGATCAAATCATTATTTTCCCAACTGTGTCTGCTGAGCCCATTATGAGGGACTCTCACTCTTCTTACTGGAATTTTTACTTGAACTACTCCATCCATTAAATGCCATCATACCGTAGTTGCCAGCAGCATCATTTGTTGTGGATTCTCTGATGTCTGATGAGATTTCCTTGGATTGTAAAGCATTTCCCGCACTCCGAACATGAGAAGGGACGCTCGCCCGTGTGAACTCTTTTGTGCCTAACAAGGTCTTCTTTGTGAATGAAACATTTCCCGCACTCCGTGCATGAGAAAGGGCGTTCCCCCGTGTGAAGTCTCTGGTGTATAAGAAGTGCATATTTCTGTTTAAAGCTTTTCCCACATTGCGAACATGGGTAAGGCCGCTCCCCCGTGTGATATCTCTGATGTTTAAGAAGGTCTCCTTTCCAGGTGAAACATTTCCCGCACTCTGTACATGAGAAAGGCCGCTCACCCGTGTGGACTCTCTGATGCAAAATAAGTTTGGCTTTTTTCATGAAGCATTTGCCGCACTCTGAACACGAAAAAGGACGCTCCCCTATGTGAATCTTCTGGTGTTCGCGGAGGTTTTCTTTTTGGGTGAAACATTTCCCGCACTCTATACATAAGAAAGGACGTTCACCTGTGTGGGTTCTCTGGTGTGTAACAAGTGCATTTTTCTGATTGAAACTTTTCCCGCATTGTAAACATGGGTAAGGTCGCTCACCTGTGTGATTTCTCTGATGTCTAATTAGACCTGATTTCTCCAGGAAACATTTCCCGCACTCACTACATAAATAGGGACGCTCACCCGTGTGAGTTCTCTGGTGTTTAACAAGGCCTACTTTCTGAGAGAAAGATTTCCCGCACTCTGAACATGGATAAGGGTGCTCCCCCGTGTGAATTCTCTGGTGTTTAAGAAGGTTTTGTTTCGTAGTGAAACATTTCCCGCACTCTGAACATGAAAAAGGACGCTCACCTGTGTGAATTATCTGGTGTCTAAGAAGTCTTCCTTTCAGAGGGAAACGTTTCCCACATTCTGAACATGGAAAAGCACACTTATCTGTGTGACTTTTCTGGTGTATACGAAGTTCCCCTTTCTGAACGAAACATTTTCCGCACTCAGAACATGAAAAAGGACGCTCCCCAGTGTGAGTTCTCTGGTGGTTAAGAAGGCTTTCTTTGATAATGAAACCTTTCCCGCACTCCGAACACGAAAACGGTCGCTCACCTGTGTGAGTTCTCTGGTGTATGAGAAGTCTTTCTTTGACAACAAAACATTTTCCGCACTCTAAACAGGGAAAAGGACGCTCTCCCGTGTGACTTCTCTCGTGTACAAGACGGGAATATTTCCGAGTGAAACATTTCCCGCACTCTGGGCATGAAAAGGGACTTCTCTGCTGTTTGGGTAGTGCTCTGCTTTTGATGTTAGATTTCTTGCAATCCATAGATGACAATGAACTCTCTCCTATGTAACCTCCACCACATAAAGAAGACTCCTTGGGATTGGATGAATGTGTTGATCTATCCGCATAGTGAGATCTCAGTTTGACATCTGATGTATGGGATTTCTCAGAAGGTTCCTCAGGGTTAGAAGGATCCATTGGTCTTAGATGGACATCTGATGTCATAGTATGGGATAGATGGTCATCTGATGTCATAGTATGGGATAGATGGTAATCTGAGGTCATAGTATGGGATAGATGGTCATCTGAGGTCATAGTATGGGATAGATGGTCATCTGATGTCATAGTATGGGATATATGGACATCTGAGGTCATAGTATGGGATAGATGGACATCTGATGTCATAGTATGGGATTGATGGTCACCTGAGGTCATAGTATGGGACAGATGGACATCTGATGTCATAGTATGGGATTTATAAGAAGGTTCCTCAGGATTAGAAGGATCCATTGATCCCTCCAGATGGGAAGGTCTGTGATGTGCGGTTGGAATAATGGGATCTTCTCCTGGAGAACATTGTGTGATGTCATCATCTTCTGCCTTGAAGTATGGAGATAAAATTGGATCTCCCTCTGAGGTTTTCAGAACAAAGCGTCCATCTGTAAGAAAACAATCTTTAAATAAAAATGTAAAAGAAAATCTAGACCTACATTCAGGAGTCGTATATGTTGGTCCACCACTAAGAACACAAAATAAGGTCCATTGGCATGGCCCATAGGGTGAGTACATGGATTGAAAACTGGCTACAAGGGCGGGTTCAGGGGGTGGTGATAAATGTGGAGTATTCGGAATGGTCATGGGTGGGTAGTGGGGTCCCCCAGGGTTCTGTGCTGGAACCAATCCTATTTAATTTATTCATAGATGACCTGGAAAATGGGGTAAGCAGCACAATCTCTGTATTTGCGGACGATACTAAGCTAAGCAAGGCAATAACTTCTCCGCAGGATGTGGAAACCTTGCAAGAACATCTGAACAAATTAATGGGGTGGAAACTACATGGATAATGAGGTTCAATGTAGAAAAATTTTAAATAATGAATTTGGGTCGCAAAAATACAAATGTAATCTATACACTGGGGGAGAACCTCTGGGGGAATCTAGGATGGAAAATGACCTGGGGGTCCTAGTATATGTTAGGCTCAGCAATGCCAAGCTGCTGCTAACAAAGCAAACTGAATATTGGCATTAAAAAGGGGATTAATTCCAGAGATAAAGCGATAATTCTCCCGCTCTACAAGACTCTGGTCCGGCCGCACCTGGAGTATGCCGTCCAGTTCTGGGCACCAGTCCTCAGGAAGGATGTACTAAAAATGGAGCGAGTACAAAGAAGGGCAACAAAGCAAATAAGGGGTCTGGAGGATATTAGTTATGAGGAAAGGTTGAGAGCACTGAACTTATTCTCTCTGGAGAAGAGACGCTTGAGAGGGGATATGATTTCAATGTACAAATACCGTACTGGTGACCCCACAATAGGGAGAAAACTTTTTAGTGGAAGGAAGTTTAATAAGAGACGTGGCCTCTCATTAATATTAGAAGAAAAGTGTTTTAACCTTAAACTACGTAGAGGGTTCTTTACTGTAAGAGCGACAAGGATGTGGAATTCCCTTCCACAGGCGGTGGTCTCAGCGAGGAGCGTCAATGGAAAAAACTATTAGATAAGCACCTGAACGACCACAACATACAGGGATCTACAATGTAATGCCGATATATAATCACACACATAGGTTGGACTTGATGGACTTATGTATTTTTTCAACCTCACCTACTATGTAACTATGTGTTATGCTGCGTACACACAATCAGTCAAACCGATGAGAACGGTCAGATGGACCGTTTTCATCAGATTAAACCGATCGTGTGTAGGTCCCATCGGTTATTTATCCATCGGTTAAAAAAATTCAATCTTGCTTTAAATTTAACCGATGGATACCTAATCAATAGAAAAAAACGATCGTTTGTAGGCACGTCCATCGGTTAAAAACCTGCGCATGCTCAGAATCAAGTTGACGCATGCTTGGAAGCATCAAGCTTTGTTTTTTCAGCACGTCGTGTGTTTTACGTCACTGCGTTCTGACACGATAGTTTTTTTTAACTGATGGTGTGTAGGCACGACTGACCATCAGTCAGCTTCATCGGTTAACCGATGAAAAATCCATCAGACCGGTTTCATCGGATGGACCAATCGTGTGTACGCGGAATAAGTCTCTCGGAGCTCTGGGACGCAATTGGATGTAATGATTACGCCAAAGTATGAATACAAACCAGATAAAGGATTCAACACACCCAAACCTCACTACGTAACTGGATAACATTTGTGACACTGTAACTGTGTCTACAGAGATGGACCTTCCACCACCTCATTTATTGGAAACATGACAACATACTGAAGAATGGAGATGTCCATTACTCACTTGTATCCTTATGTAGAGAAGATTCCTCCTGTTTACTTTCCATCATCATCTCCCCCTCCTCCATAGACTGCTGATCTCCATTCACCAACCTCTCTTCTTCTTCTTCCTCTTTACCCTCAACTTTGATGTCTTTCCGTTCTTCACCCTAAACCCCAAAGATTACAGAATGCATTTATAAAAAAAGAGCAAAAAATTACAAAGAAGAACATCTACTCGTAGAATTATTTTTGAGTTATTTTTGGCCAGTCCCATCTACCTGATCATTCCCTTTATAGGTGTGATCTTCCTGGGTGGAATCCCGGGAATACAGAGGCGCTCCCTCCTCCATAAACTGCTGATCTCCACTCACCAACCTCTCTTCTTCTTCCTCTTTAACTGTCATATCATTCGGTTCTTCACCCTACATCCCAAAGACAGAGAACATTTTAGTATCAAGAGATTACATAGAAGAATGTCCTCTCATATACTAAATGTTGAGTTCTTTTTGGCCAGTCCCATCTACCTGATTATTATCTGTATAGTTCTGATTTTCCTGGGTGGAATCCCGGGAATACAGAGGACCTCTCTCCTCCATAGACTGCTGATCTCCACTCACCAACCTCTCTTCTTCTTCTTCTTCTTCCTCAACTTTGACGTCTTTTAGTTCTTCGCCCTAAACGACAAAGATGATAAAAATACATTTTAAAAAAATTAACAAGAGATTAGAGGAATGTCCTCTTATGGCTCAGAATACATTGTTAGGTCCACGTGCTCAGTACCACCTACCTGATGATGGTGAGAGATGGTGTGACCTTCCTGTGTTGAATCACGGGAATACAGAGGACGGGGACATCTCTCTGGTGGGTTCCCATTACTGGATCCATCTGTAGGAAACACACACTCTGACTGAATACATTGTTTCTATGTGTTTATCAGATGATGGGGGATCTAGGTGGAGCCTCCGTACTGCTCTCTCCTTTACAATAAAGTCTCCTCTTACCCGGTGAGGTGAGGGACGGCTGATTCTCCATCATGACGTCCTTGTAGAGATTCTTGTGTCCTTCTAAAGATGGATCAGAGGATTGATAGCTGAATTTTACCTGTTCAGATGTCCTCTTCACTAGTTCATTTATCTGTGCACAATCAAATTTTCACTAAGTACAGTCCCAGAATCCTCCTCACCTCTCCGGTCAGGTCTGTATTTTATTAATAGAGATAAGAGTGATGTCATGTGACCTCCCAGAATCCTCCTCACCTCCCCGGTCAGGTCTGTGTGTTATTAATAGAGATAAGAGTGATGTCATGTGATTAGGCTAAGTGATTCTATATTTAGAATGTATCTGGACACATATTATATAATAACTCCAATACACAGGATGTGATATGTCTGTAGTAGTGGATGTTGGAGATAAAAGACATCACAGAGACTATGGAGGAAGAGGACGGACATGACTTGGGGGTTACTGGATGTAAATATAAGATAATATCTTATTACCTCCTGTTCTGCCAGTTCCAGCAATGTCTACTCTCTACTCCCTCCCGACTCACCTCTCACCCGAAACTTCCTGTCTGTACCTGACATCACTTCCACCTCTCAACCGGAACTTCCTGTTTGTACCTGATATCACTTCCTGTCTGTACCTGACATCACTTCCTGTCGTTGCGTTCCACTGACTATACATGAGATCACCACCTTGTGTTAAATATAAAAGCTGCAGTCTACATTACGTTCCATCATTCTGTCCTCTGCCTCATGGTCCATTCTTCTATCAGGTTACATCGATGATTACACCTCAGATTATACAGAAAAATTATTATATAAATGTATGATTTTTTTTTTCTTCTTTTTACAATGTTTTAATTTGATTACCAATATTGACATGGGGGCTCATTTATTTCATATATATCATGTTCTTTCCCATTGTATGTACACACGTGACATCACTTTAAATAATTCTAGTACGGTCCGTCAATTTTATGGATGATCCATCTTCCTATCATTATCAAGAAGAGACAAAAAAAATCGTTTTACTGGGGATTCAGTACTTGTGTCCGGTAAGTGCTCAGTGTATAGAGTAGAGCCCAGATCTGAGTCCTCAGCCCTGACCAGCTGATCACAGCTTGGAACTTTCACTTTCGCTTTCATTGCCAGAGGATTCTACCACCAGGAATGAACTTATGACCCCATTACATTATATCAGAGCCTAGGGACCATGGACTGTGCACTATGTATTATGAATAGTGTACTAAACACTATGTACTAGAGACTGTGTACTATGGACTTGGAGTTATGTACCATATATACTAGAAATTTTTGTTTTATTTGACCATGCCCCTTTAAGGCCCTGCCATTGATACTGCAATTTGCCCACACCCCCGTTTGCCATAGCGCACGTAGCATTACTACTCTCCTCGGGGGGGGGGCACCCGAAGGTGTCCCGAGCTTTTACAATCATATCGCGTACAGTGCATGGGGAAAGCATTCACAGCACTTCACTTTTTCCACATTTTGATTTGTTACAGCCTTATTCCAAAATGGAATCCAGTCTGGTCGGCCGTCCATTGTAAGACAACCCTGCCTCCTCCTCGTCTGTGATAGGCGGAACACTGATACAGTTTCCCAGCATCGTATCAGTGTTCCTCTATCACGGACGGACAAGGAGGAGGCGGGGCTTTCTTACAATGGACAGCGGAACAGACTGAATTACACAGCAGCAGATACACGCTGTTTTACTAATGAAAGGTATGGCTGCAACTGGGCAAAAAGAGACTGTAACTGGGCACAATAAGGGCCAGATCCACAGACGAAGTACGCCGGCGTATCTACTGATACGCCGGCGTACTTTCAAATTTCCCACGTCGTATCGTTGTTTTGAATCCTCAAAACAAGATACGACGGCTTCTGGGTTAGATCCGACAGGTGTACTACTTCGTACGCCTTCGGATCTAAGATGCAATACTTCGGCGTCCGCTGGGTGGCGTTTTCCGCATCGGGTATGCAAATTAGCGATTTACGACGATCCACGAACGTACGCGCGGCCGTCGCATTTTCTAACGTTGTCTGTAGTCGGCTTTTTCCGGCGTATAGTTAAAGCTGGTATTTTGCGGTGTATAGATAGAATTGCCATGTTAAGTATGGCCGTCGTTCCCGCGTCGAAATTTGAATTTTTTTTTGCGTAAGTCGTCCGTGAATAGGGATGGACGTAACTCACGTCTAAGTTAAAAAAATGATGTTGTTGCGACGTATGTGGATCTGGCCCTAAGACTGCAACTGGACACAATTAGACTGCAAGTGGGCACAATAAGACTGCAACTGGGCACAATAAAAGACTGCAACTGGGCACAATTAGACTGCAACTGGGCACAATTAGACTGCATCTGTGCACAATTAGACTGCAACTGGGCACAAAGAGTCTGCAACTGGGCACAAAGAGACTGCAACTGGGCACAATTAGAATGCAACTGGGCATTGTTTACCCAGTAGCTGCTGCATTTTCCCACCCTAGGCTTATACTCGAGTCAATAGGTTTTCTCAATTTTTTGTGGTAAAATTAGGTGCCTCAGCTTATATTCGAGTATACTATACAGTAAATTCATTATTTTCCTCAAAATTCTACAAACAATCCCCCATAATGACAACGTGAAAGACGTTTGTTTGAAATCTTTGCAAATTTATAAAGAGTAGAATTTGCTCAATACTTTGGTAAAGTACCTTTGGCACCAATTACAGCCTCAAGTCTTTTTGAGTATGATGCTACAAGCTTGGCACACTTATTTTTGGGCAGTTTCTCCCATTCTTCTTTGCAGGACCTCTCAAGCTCCATCAGGTTAGATGGGGAGCGTCGGTAAACAGCCATTTTCGGATCTCTCCAGAGATGTTCAATCGGGTTCAAGTCTGGGCTCTGGCTGGGCCACTTAAGGACATTCACAGAGTTTTCCCCCGTAGCCCTTGGGAGACTAGTCAGGATCTAGGAAAAGATGAATGCAGCAATGTACAGAGACATCCTTGATGAAAACCTTCTCCAGAGCGCTCTGGACCTCTGGGGTGAAGGTTCATCTTCCAACAGGACAACGACCCTAAGCACACAGCCAAGATAACAAAGGAGTGGCTACGGGACAACTCTGTGAATGTCCTTGGGTGGCCCAGCCAGAGTATCATAAAAGTAAAGAGCTTTCTTTTATAATTCCCAAAAATAAAAAAAATAGACAACAAACTGACCCCCCTTCCCCTCAAAAAAAGGGACTTGGTACAATATCGTAACGTGAAAAGCTTTCTTTTTTATTTTGAAAAATCAAAAACAAATTAATAAACTTACAAACTGAATATATTCAAAATCACATTAGTGTAAATTGGGAAAAATGTATTACATTTATTTATAATTGTGTATTGGTGGGACCACCTTTTTCATCTATACCAGACCCTTATCTTAGATGAGGGTCTAATAGAGATCTTAATGAGGGATATCCCATAATATATCAGGCACTTCAAGAACAATCCATGTGAAGGGGCAAGAACAGTGGTCGCAGTGGTGACATCATTGCCCTGTAGCCATATTTAGCCACCAATTATCCGTAACTCTTTACTTACGTAGCCTGGGAATCCCCACCCACGTCATTGAATAAGTCAAGTGACATCAGTGGTTGCTATAGACATGGCGGGTGCAAGCACCCGCTGCTTCCTCAGAAACCATTGTTCCACACGGAAAGCTGCGGCGGTGGCGTAACATATCCGATTTACGCTACGCCGCCGCAACTTACGGAGCAAGTGCTTTGAGAATACAGCACTTGCCCGTCTAAGTTGCAGAGGCGTAACGTAAATCGGATATGTTACGCCGCCACAAAGATACGCCGCTGGACGAGAATCTGGCCGTGTCTCTATGCCAACAAGGACGGGCATTGTCTCCAGAGATATATACTTGTGTCTGTTCATCAATAAAAGTCTAATGATTTTATCCACCCTACACAAAGTAACGGCTAGTGACTGGGTGGGCTAAGGGAACTTGGATCGTGCTGGTACCGAGCAAGGGAAGCAGCTTATACAGCGGACATACCCTTCAGGAGTACGGGGGTTCGGCGCAAGCTTGATTTAGCCAAGGATGTCACCACCTATCCCAACCCCTTTGGCTCGAGAATCCCCAGCCATGTCGATGAATCAAGTCAGGTGACATCAGTGGTTGCTAAGGACGTGGCGGGTGCAAGCACCTGCTGCTTCCTCAGAAACCATTGAGCCACACTGAAAAAACTCTAAACTTGTTAATAGGGGATCCCCACAATAAAAATCAGCATGGGGTTCCCCCATAATCCATATTTACTTATAAGTAAAAGAGCAAGTACTGTGGTGACATCATTGCCCTGTGGCATGTGACGGGAGTCACTTTGGGTGGGGGACTTGTAGAACCCAGCTTACCTTAGGGGAGCCAAGAAACTCTTTTTGTTAAAATGAAGTCAGGTGACATCAGTGGTTGCTAAGGACGTGGCGGGTGCAAGCACCTGCTGCTTCCTCAGAAACCATTGCGCCACATTGAAAACTCTAAACTTGTTAGTAGGGGATCCCCCCATAATTCAGCCATGATCCATATTAGGCCCTTGAGGAACAATATAAGTGAAGGAGCAAGAACAAAGGTCACATAATTTTCCTGAAGCATGTGACGGGAGTCACTTTGGGTGGGGGACTTTTAGAACCCATTTTACCTTAGGTGAGCCAATAAACAATTTTCAGCTCCCCAGGCCCCTCTTAAGTGTAAGTCGCCCAGTGTCTGTTAGGAGCACTGGGTGACCTGAGAAGCCCAGTCCGGTCTGATCTAACCAGACTCAGTACAACCACACTGGACTCAGAATTTCATTTCATTTCGGGGCTTCGTTGCAAGCCATATTTAGCCAATGATGTCATCACCTATCCCAACCCCTTTGCTAACGTGGATTAAGAATTCCCAGCCATGTCAATGAATCAAGTCAGGTGACATCAGTGGTTGCTAAGGACGCGGCGGGTGCAAGCACCTGCTGCTTCCTCAGAAACCATTGCTCCACACTGAAAAAACTCTAAACTTGTTAATAGGGGATCCCCACAATAAAAATCAGCATGTGGTTCTCCCATAATCCATATTAGGCCATTGAGGGACAATATAAGTGAAAGAGCAAGTACTGTGGTGACATCATTGCCCTGTGGCATATTTAGCCAATGATGTCATCACCTATCCCAACCCCTTGGCTAACGTGGCTTAAGAATCCCCAGCCATGTCAATTAATCAAGTCAGGTGACATCAGTGGTTGCTAAGGACGTGGCGGGTGCAAGCACCTGCTGTTGCTAAGGTCGCTTGAGAATCCCCAGGCATGTCATTGAATCATGTCAGGTGACATCAGTGGTTGCTAAGGACGTGGCGGGTGCAAGCACCTGCTGTTGCTAAGGTCGCTTGAGAATCCCCAGGCATGTCATTGAATCATGTCAGGTGACATCAGTGGTTGCTAAGGACGTGGCGGGTGAAAGCACCTGATGTTGCCAAGGTCGCTTGAGAATCCCCAGGCATGTCATTGAATCAAGTCAGGTGACATCAGTGGTTGCTAAGGACGTGGCGGGTGCTTCCTTCATCGAAAGCTCTAAACTTGAGTTTGGACTGACCACGAAGCTCATCTCCTTTCTCCGGGGGGAAGGAGGAGGATCGGAGGTTGGTGGGTGATAAAAAAAAAATAAAAATCTCATGGTAGGCCTTCGTCTCTTGAGGTCGGGGTCTGTATATATGATGGACCTTTATGGGGGACTCCCACTCATCTTACTGGATTTGGTTATTGGGGGAGAATGGAAAAAGAGGAATGGGACAACCCAACTTGGCCAGAAAGAGAGCCGGGACTTTCAGAAGATGAAGTCTCCAAGAAAAGGAAGAAACCAGTAGGCGACTCAACTTGGCAGACTCCACCTCTAAATAAGATATACCTTTTCCCGGGATGTTCCCCTTTAAATAACAATTTTATGAATCATTGTGTGAAATCTTTGACGCCCAATTCGATTTCCTTGGACTGTAAAGCATTTCCCACACTCTGAACCTGAGAAAGATGCTCACCGAGGTGACTTCTCTGGTGTTTAAGAAGTCTTGCTTTCAGATTGAAACATTTCCCGCACTCCGAACATGAAAAAGGAAGCTCATCCGTGTGAAGTTTCTGGTGCCGAACAAGGTATGCTTTTGTAGCAAAACATTTCCCGCACTCCGAACATGAAAAAGGACGCTCCCTCGTGTGAAGTTTCTGGTGCCCAACAAGGTATATTTTTGTAGCAAAACATTTCCCGCACTCCGAACATGAAAAAGGACGCTCAGCTGTGTGAATCCTCTGGTGTACATGAAGCTTTTGTTTCATAGTGAAACTTTTCCCACACTCCGGACATGAAAAAGGACGCTCCCCCTTGTGAATTCTCTGGTGATCAAGAAAGTATATTTTCCGAGCAAAACATTTCCCGCACTCTGAACAAGAATAAGGACGTTCGCCAGTGTGAACTCTCTGGTGCAAACAAAGTTTTTGCTTCAGAGCGAAACTTTTCCCGCACTCCGAACATGAAAAAGGAAGCTCACCCGTGTGAAGTTTCTGGTGCCGAACAAGGTATGATTTTGTAGCAAAACATTTCCCGCACTCCGAACAAGAAAAAGGACGCTCAGCTGTGTGAATCCTCTGGTGTACATGAAGCTTTTGTTTCATAGTGAAAGTTTTCCCGCACTCCGGACATGAAAAAGGACGCTCCCCCGCGTGAATTCTCTGGTGATCAAGAAAGTATATTTTCTGAGCGAAACATTTCCCGCACTCTGAACAAGAATAAGGACGTTCGCCCGTGTGAACTCTCTGGTGCACATGAAGTTTTTGCTTCAGAGTGAAACTTTTCCCGCACTCTAAACATGAGAAAGGACGCTCACCGGTGTGAACTCTCTGGTGTATACGAAGGTAATGTTTTGAAGTGAAAGATTTCCTGCACTCCGAACACGAAAAAGGACGCTCACCCATGTGAATTTTCTGGTGGTCAAGAAGGTATTTTTTCATAGTGAAACATTTCTCGCACTCTGAACAGGAAAAAGGACGCTCACCTGTGTGAACTTTCTGGTGATTAAGAAGATTTTGTTGCTGAGTAAAACATTTCCCGCACTCTGAACATGAGAAAAAATGCTTGACCGTGTGAACTATCTGGTGTTTAAGAAGGCTTTGTTTCGTAGTAAAACATTTGCCGCACTCGGTACAAGGAAAAAGAAGCCTATCTGTGTGGGTTTTCTGGTGTAGCTCAAGGCTTCTTCGATAGGGGAAACATTTTCCGCACTCCGAACACAAAAAAGGACGCTCACCTGTGTGCATTCTCTGGTGATTAGAAAGGTCTCCTCTTTGAGTGAAACATTTTCCGCACTCTGAACATGAATAGGGACGCTCACCCGTGTGAAATCTCTGGTGCCCAACAAGGTCTCCTTTCCGAGGGAAACATTTCCCGCACTCTAAACATGGAAAAGGACGCTCTCTCGAGGGACTTTGTTGCTGTTTAGGTGGTGCTCTATTATAAGCGAGAGACTCCTCACAATCTGGAGATAGCGAGGAACTCCCTCCTGTATGATCTTCATCATATAAAGAAGACTTCATGGGATTGGGTGGATGTGTCGAGTGATCGGCACTGTGAGATCTCATATTGACCTCTGAAGTCATAGTGTGGGATTCATCAGAAGGTTCCTCAGGATTAGAAGGATCTATTGATCTTAGATGGACATCTGATGTCATAGTATGGGATAGATGGACATCTGATGTCATAGTATGGGATAGATGGACATCTGAGGTTATAGTATGGGATAGATGGACATCTGATGTCATAGTATGGGATAGATGGACATCTGATGTCATAGTATGGGATTTATCAGAAGGTTCCTCAGGATTAGAAGGATCCATTGATCCCTCCAGATGGGAAGGTCTGTGATGTGCTGTGGGAATAATGGGATCTTCTCCTGGAGAACATTGTGTGAGGTCATCATCTTCTGCCTTCAAATCTGGAGATAAAATTGGATCTCCTTCCGAGGTTTTCAGAAGAAAGCGTCCATCTGTAAGACAACAATTTTTAAATAATAAAAAAAAAAAAAATTTCAAGCCTCGTGAGTGCGATTGCGGTCGGCAAAGGCAGAACAGTGGGATGCCTTTGTAAACGAGGCATTCCCCTCTTCTGCCTAGTGACACCTCACTGGTCTCCTGTTCCCTGTGATCGGGAACAGTGATCAGTGATGTGTCACTGGTAGCTCCTCCCCCTTGTTTGCCTTGGTACATGTTCCCCAGGACAGTGCCCACCCCACAAAGTCATTTTTGGCACAACCTTGCCGATTAGCCCAGAAAATGGGCATCATTAATCTGACAGATTCGGCTCCCGTTGATTATACTTTGGCACCCGAACTTCTTTGAAGTTTGGTGAGCCCCTTCTGAGTTGAACCCAGGGCAGTTCAGGCTCATCACTATTGATGACACTGGAACTGTAAGAATGGAGATGGACCTTCCTCATTTCTTGGAAACATGACAACATACTGAAGAACGGAGATGAACTGTTCATATGATCTACATAAGGCACTAGATATAGGATTCTCTGACATCACTAGGAGGACTACACAGAATATTCGGTGTATGATGAAATAAAAAAGAAGATTCACCTCCGTTTACTGAAAAGGGTTCTCCTCTGTAAGAGCTGTAGAAATATTTAATACTCTTCCCGGGAACTTGGCCTACACCTGACTCGGTATATTATTTTTTAAATATGGCTCGATGGTTCTAAACATTTAAAGTGGTTGTAAACCCACTATTTGGACTTTTACCTACAGGTAAGCCTACAACAAGGCTTACCTGTAGGTAAGGAGAATATCTCCTAAACCTGCACGGTTTAGGAGATATTACCCCCGCAATGCGGGCGGCGCATGCGCAGGGGGGACTCCACGGCTGAAGGACCGGCATCGCCGGACCCTGGCGATTTTAAATCTCCCGCGCGCACGCGCGGGAGTGACGTCATCGCCGCTCCAGCCAATCACAGCGCTGGAGCGGCGATACCCGGAAGACACGCCGGAGCAAGATGACATCCTGCTCGGCGTGGACCAGGTAAGTGGTACACACCTCGTTCCGAGGTAAGTATTTCATAATAGGCTAGTATGCGATGCATACTAGCCTATTATGCCTTTTGCATTGCAGGTTTGGGGGAAAAAAAAAAAAGTTTATGCGGTTTACAACCGCTTTAAATACACATGACCACTGATATTTGTAGGAAGAACTATGTAGAATGTTTGGTTATACGATCGCCATAAAAAATCCACAAATCGTAGAAGTAAAAAAAAAAAAAAATGTGAAATGTTTCGACATTTAGTGTTTATGACTTACTTGTGTCTATATATAGAGAAGATTCCTCCTGTTTACTTTCCATAATCATCTCCCCCTCCTCCATAGACTGCTGATCTCCACTCACCAACCTCTCTTCTTCTTCCTCTTTATCCTCAACTTTGATGACTTTCAGTTCTTCACCCTAAACCCCGAAAGATGACAGAATAAAATTATAAAAAGGAACAAAAAAAATGATAAAAAAATAATGTCTACTCATAGAATTATTTTTGAGTTCTTTTTGGCCAGTCCCATCTACCTCATCGTTCTCTTTATAGGTGTGATCTTCCTGGGTGGAATCCCGAGAATACAGAGGACCTCCCTCCTCCATAGACTGCTGATCTCCACTCACCAACATCTCTTCTTCTTCCTCTTTAACTGTTATATGCTTCGGTTCTTCACCCTACATCCCAAGGATAAAGAACATTTTAGTATCAAGAGATTACATAGAAGAATTTCCTCTCATAGAATTAATTCTGAGGTTTTTTTTGGCCAGTCCCACCTACCTGATCATCCTCTGTATAGTTCTGATGTTCCTGGGTGGAATTCCGATAATACAGAGGACCTCTCTCCTTCATAGACTGCTGATCTCCACTCACCAACCTCTCTTCTTCTTCCTCTTTTACCTCAACTTTAACGTCTCTTAGCTTTTCACCCTAAACCCCAAAGATGATAGAAAACATTTTAAAAACAGAAACAAGAGATCACATAGAAGAATGTCTGATGGCTTAGAATACATTGTTAGGTCTACATGCTCAGTCCCACCTACCTGATGATGGTGGGGGATGGTGTGACCCTCCTGTGTGGAATCCCGGGAATACAGAGGACGGTGACATCTCTCTGGTGGGTTCCCATTACTGGATCCATCTGTAGGAAACACACACACTGACTGAATACATTGTTTCTATGTGTTTATCAGATGATGGGGGATCTAGGTGGACCCTCCGTACTGCTCTCTCCTTTACAATAAAGTCTCCTCTTACCCGGTGATGTGAGGGGCGGCTGATTCTCCATCATGACGTCCTTGTAGAGATCCTTGTGTCCTTCTAAAGATGGTTCTTGGGATTGGCAGCTGTTTTTCAAATACTCAGATGTCCTCTTCACTACTTCATTTATCCTGTGCACAATTAAATGATCACTAAGTACATTCCCAGAATCCCCCTCACCTCTTTGGTCAGGTCTGTGTTTTGTTAACCACTTACCCCCCGGAACATATTGCTGCCTAAAGACCAGAGTACTTTTTGCGATTCGGGACTGCGTCGCTTTAACAGACAATTGCGCGGTCGTGCGACGTGGCTCCCAAACAAAATTGGCGTCCTTTTTTTCCCACAAATAGAGCTTTCTTTTGGTGGTATTTGATCACCTCTGCGTTTTTTATTTTTTGCGCTATAAACAAAAATAGAGCGACAATTTTGAAAAAAATGAATATTTTTTACTTTTTGCTATAATAAATATCCCCCAAAAATATATAAAAAAACATTTTTTTTCCTCAGTTTAGGCCGATACGTATTCTTCTACATATTTTTCGTAAAAAAAAATCGCAATAAGCGTTTATTGATTGGTTTGCGCAAAAGTTATAGCGTTTACAAAATAGGGGGTATTTTTATGGCATTTTTATTAATATTTTTTTTACTAGTAATGGCGGCGATCAGCGTTTTTTTTTTTCGGTATTGCGACATTATGGCGGACACTTCGGACATTTTTGGGACCATTGGCATTTTTATAGCGATCAGTGCTATAAAAATGCATTAGATTACTATAAAAATGCCACTGGCAGTGAAGGGGTTAACACTAGGGGGCGGGGAAGGGGTTAAGTATGCCTGGGTGTGTTCTTACTGTGGGGGGGGGGGTGGCCTCACTAGGGGAAATCACTGATTTTCTGTTCATACATTGTATGAACAGAAAATCAGCATTTCCCCTGCTGACAGGAACGAGAGCTGTGTGTTTACACACACAGCTCCCGTTCCCCGCTCTGTACCGAGCGATCGCGTGTGCCCGGCGGCGATCGCGCCCGCCGGGCACACGCACGGGAGTCGGGGGCGAGCTAGCTAGCCCCTAGTGGCGGCTATACGATAGGACGTATAGCTACGGGCTCTCGCCCAGGAGAGCCGACCTGCCGCCGTATAATGACGGTGCGCGGTCGGCTACTAGTTAATAGAGATAAGAGTGAAGTCATGTGATTTGTATAAATGGCTCTATATTTAGGATGTATCCGGTCTATAAACCAGAGGCTCCGGATGGACAGTTGGATAAATGGCTCTATATTTAGGATGTATCCGGTCTATAAACCAGAGGCTCCGGATGGACAGTTGGATAAATGGCTCTATATTTAGGATGTATCCGGTCTATAAACCAGAGGCTCTGGATGGACAGTTGGATAAATGGCTCTATATTTAGGATGTATCTGGTCTATAAACCAATTAGGATGTATCTGGACTATGAAAACAAAGTTTATAAAGTTAGATAATATATAAATATTTTATGTAGCACTACCCCCGAAGGAGCTGCTGGTTTGTTTTGGGTGGCACGTTACCTCATGTTTCTCCGCCATCTAGGGTACTTGATGAGAGTGTATTAAATGGAATGTCCATACAACCCGTGTCTTTTCTGTGCTTTTATTACCCAGCCGGGTAAAAACAGTAGAACTCGGTAAAGGGTAAAGAGATAGTAGAAATTAAGAATAGCAGATCCAGGTGTATGTAAATGGGAAACAGTCCTGCTTCCAACGACAATTTCTGTCTCACCACTCCAGCCGGAGTGGGTATAGCGCACCTGGACAGGCCTCTCTCACAAGCCTGGCAGCCAAAATGTCACTCGAACTTGGGGTTAAGTCTCTGCCACAGACCCTCCCAATGGTTGAACACAATGGAGACAATAGTGGTCCCGAATCCTCCTTAACAGATTTTGACACCCGGATCTCCTTCAGGTAGTTTTGGTTCGGTTACCGGCTGATAGGCGATCAACGTCCAGCCTCTCAGCACCCGGTTTCCCTGGTCCCCGGTGGATGATCAGGCCCCTCTTGGAACACCAGTCTCTCTTGGTACTCCTCAGGCAGACTCTCCACTGAACAGCTTTCTCACACAGGAACGAATAGCTCAGGACCTCATCAGATTAGGGACCCAGTCGCATCACTGGGCCACAACCGCAGCTCAGTTGCTCTGGGCCAACGTGGTCCCGGAACCAGGAACACTGCGTAGCACGCACACCCCGGAACGCCATTTTGCCAAGGTGCCGTGGTATGGCTACCCCGAAGGTAGGCGCCACACGGGAATAAGACCCAAGAAAATGGCGGCTGCCTCATAAATACCCCTCCCAGCATGCACAGCGAGGAAAACCCCTCCTGATAGGCTGCTGGGAAAAGTATCCAAATCATTGACTCCACTGCTGCCACCTGTCTGCCTTGGGTGTCATCAGCACCCCAGAAACGACAGCATGAACCCACAGCACAGCCAAAGCTGAGACAAAGACCGCAAATTTGTACAGATTAACCTGGTCAGAGTCACTTAACTCTCTGACCCCCTCCAAATTTACACTATCACCGGTTCTGAAAAGTAACCAAGCGCTACATTTATGTATCATCATCTGCTGGAGATAAAAGACGTTACAGTGACTATGAAAGAAGAGGAGGGTTACGGGGTGTAAATATAAAATAATACCTCATTACCAGTTGCTGCCAGTTCCAGCAATGTCTTCTCTCTACTTCCTCCCGACTCACCTTTCACCTGGAACTTCCTGTTTATACTCTGACATCACTTCCTGTCTGTACCTGACATCACTTCCTGTTGTTGCGCGCCACTGACAACACATGAGATCACCACCTTGTGTTAAATATAAATACTGCAGTCTACGTTACGTTCCATCGTTTCGCCCTCTGCCCTGTGGTCCATTCTTCTATTAGATTATAATATTATTATTATACAGGATGTATATAGTGATAACAGTTTGCGCAGCGCTTTACAATATAATGGAGGACAGTCCAATTACAACACCGTTCAAAACAGAAGGAATAGGAGGGCCCTGCTCATGGAGTTTATATCGATGATTACACACACAGGTTGTATCTCACACCAAATCCAGACAATACAAAAATTCAACAAAAACACAACAATTTGATGAAGTTGTAATATTTATAAATGTGAAACTAAACACATTTCCAATAATTAGATATAAATATATAGATAATTTTTTGACAATCCTGTAATTTTATTACCAATATACATAGGGCTCATTTAATTCATGTCGCTCATGTCACTTTGTACAGTTCCTCTAGTTCCGGTGACTTGTCCTCTATGTTCCCCTAAGGGGGAAGTTCCTTCAAGGACTGCACAGGCGCAAACTTCCCGACGGAAATCTCCGAACCTCGCCTGGCATCCAGGCTCATTCTTTAACATCCCCGTGGATTGGAGGATGTTAAAAAAAGAGCCAGGAGGCCGAGCGAGCGGAGCAAGCCGTCCAAACGAAGCAAGGACGTGAGGCCGACTGGCCACTTACCTCGAAATCCACGTCGCCCTGGATGCTGGCCGAGGTTCAGAGATTTCCGTCAGCAAGTTTGCGCCTGCGCAGACTTCCAAGGAACTTCCCCGTTAGCTGGAACCGTCTCAGCACATCAGATTGCGCATGCGCTGGAACTTCCAAGATAGCTGGAACCAGCACGGCAGATCACCAGGATCCCCAAACTACGGCCCTCCAGCTGTTGTGGAACTACACGTCCCATGAGGCATTGTAATACTGTGACATTCACAGACATGACTAGGCATGATGGGAATTGTAGTCCCTGAACAACTGGAGGGCCATAGTTTGGAGACCCCTGCGTCTAGTTCATGGAGGATCCATCTTCCTCTGATGTAATAGGAGGACCTTTAAAGTGATAGGAGGACCACTGATGTGATGGGAGGACCTCGGGTTTGTGATAAGAGGACCTCTGATATAATGGGGCCGTATTAACGGAATTAACGTAGGAGCTGAAGCTGAAGCTCCAGGCCCCTACCTCAATATAGGCCCAGCCCCCAGAAAACTTCCCCCCTGGCCACCACTGCCCAGTATCCACTGCTATGAAAAATATTGGTTGCTAGGACTGCCTAGCAACCAATCAAGTGCAAGCACAGAACCCATGTCACGCCCATGGTCCTGAAGCCGAAATGCTGAGAGGGCTCTCCTTGTGGCTGAGTGCTCGGTGTCCCTGAAGGTGGTAACAGAAAACACGAAAGCCCAAAGTAGCAGAGATTGCCATCTGTGCCCCAGATGAGGGTTGGAGGTTTGGAGATCTCTCTGCAGGTGGACACCAGAGGAGGTGAGCAGTAGGACCCAAGAACGCTGATGATGGTGCAGACTGCACACGGCTGGAAGCAGGTTGTAATGCGTGCAGGAACAACAGGTGAGTACTGAAGGTAGGTAGCAGTCGGGGACGGTAGCAGAGGTCAGTAAGCAGATTGGGTAGCAGAGTCGTGGTTAGGCAAGCCTGGGTCATACAAAGGGCAGAAGACAAGAGAAGATCCGAGAACAATCCGGGGTCAGAGCTGGGAGCGAGACAGGAGGTATCCAAGAGCAATCTGGTGATAACAGGTGATCAGAAGCAGAAGCAAACACAGGAACAGGAGGCTGAAGACCAATCAGCAATATACATGTGCCACAGCCATCCTTTTAAAGGCCTGAAGGTGCTGGGATCTGACGGCCATGACGTTCGCAATACATGTGCGCTTATATTCGTGCGGGAGTGGCCATGTTGAGAATTGCCTAATGTGCCAGGTCTGTGGGTGACTATTCTTTGGCTAGTTCCCTGACAACCCCTCAGAGGAGCAGGATGTAACTTCCTCCAAGCGCCCCGTTTCCTGGCTTCTCCCCTGCAGACAACACAACCAACTAAGATGAAGGAGACCTGCCATTTATAGGTAATGCAGACATGTCATTGTCTGGTAAGGAGAGAGTGGGAAAGGAAGGGCCCAGACTCTGGCAGTAGTAGTGTGTGTGTGGCACAGCAGCAGCCAGGGAGAGAGGGTGTCCTCTCCTGCAGTGGCGTCACTATGGGGGTGCAGACCATGTTTTACCACACAAAGTAAAACCAACCCTAGTGACACCACTTCTGATAACTGGCCTGTTATTGTTCAGCATGAAATTACCATTCTGTAGAGAGTAAAAACGATACACCTCAGATGTTCCGTTGTGTTCCGGGAGGGGTCACTGTCTGGCTGTGTTAGAAGCCTGCTCTGTGTTTATGAGTCAATTGCTCAGTAGGACACTTTGATGGTTGACTATGAACTTTGATTATGACCCCCCCCCTCCCTTGCGAAAAAATTCTGATGGGGAAAACTCTGCTGGGGACACTGATGGGGAAAACTCTGCTGGGGAAACTGATGAGGAAAACTCTGCTGGGGAAACTGATGAGGAAAACTCTGCTGGGGACACTGATGAGGAAAACTCTGCTGGGGACACTGATGAATGGCGGGGTGATGTCACCTGGTGAACCCGCTCCCTTGTGACGTCACAAGGGGTGGTGTCACCGATATGCACTGGTTGTTAGGGACGCTGGCGGCCCCTCTCCTGAGTCAGGGCTATTAATGCTGCCTGAGCACAGCAGCGGCAACGTTAAGGTCCCCTGCCCCTCAAAACTGGGGTAATGCATTGGGTAAGTTAGGCGGCCGTGAGGCTCCTGTGAGTGCGAGGCCTTAGGCGACTGCCTAATTTGCCTAATTAAAGAGCCGCCTCTGAGACCCCTGTTCTAGAGGAGGGTCTAATAGAGATGTTAATGGGGGGGCTTCCACAAAAAAGAAAAATCAGAGTTACTCTTAAGCCTCGTACATACGATCGGACTTTCTGCGGACAAAGCGTAGGACTTTTGTCCGAAGGGCGTTGGCCGTGAACTTGTATTGCATACAAAACGGAAAAGAATTGTTGGGCTTTTTAAGCACTGTATTTATTATTAAGTAATTTTTAACGAAGATATTTTTAAGATACAAAACCATCTATAATATAAAATGTATTCACGGAGACATGTAATCATACGAAATATTTACATCTATTGGTTGACAAAAAACAAATATTTACATGAAATTAAAACACAAAAATAGCGTTACATGAACATCTTGATTGTGCAGATTTTGAAAAAAATCGACGGGGCAGCTAAACTGTACGACGCCGCAATCGTACATTTCCGGTTGAAAGATCCGCCTACAAGCTATAGTAGAATTCTAATGTTGTAAGACACTAGTAATAATTATATTTATAAATTATTATTACTAGTCAACCAACATTCAAATTCTTCTATAGCCTGTGGGCCGAGCATTTGACCGGAAATGTACGATTGCGGCGCCGTACAGTTTAGCTGCTTGTCGGATCTTCTTAGAACTTTCGACAGACGCCATAAGCCTCCAATGACAGATTCGACGTTTGTATGTTTTTCGCTGCTTCGTCGAATCTTCGTCGTTCATGTCGAATGGTCTACCCCAACACTGTCTCTATAATGTCGAATCTTTCCTCTCTATGTAGAATAATCTTGAACTAATAGAGTTAGGTTAGGCACATTCGACCGCAGATTCGATAGACACAGATCGCTATTGTCAGCGTCATGTCGAATCTCCTATCTATATCGAACTGTTGTGGCAACGAAAACGAAAACAAAGCATTTTTTTATGTCGGATCTTTCGGATTCTGCGCGTTCGTTTTCGTTTGTTAAAACGATAATGAAAATACCCGAAATTCGGACGATAATGCATTCGGACGAAAACGAATGCACATGTCTATTTATTTTTTACAATGTGTATTAGTTTGTATAATGGTGAGAAGAATATAGGGCCAGATTCACAGAAGAGATACGACGGCGTTTCTCTGAAACGCCGTCGTATCTCTCAGAGTATCTATGCGACTGATTCATAGAATCAGTTACGCATAGATAGCCCTTAGATCCGACAGGTGTAATTGTCTTACACCGTCGGATCTTAGGATGCAGTACCTCGGCCGCCGCTGGGTGGAGTTTGCGTCGTTTTCCAGCGTCGGGTATGCAAATTAGCAGTTACAGCGATCCACGACGGTTTTCGCGTTCCTTACGTCGGCGCAAGTCTTAGTTTCCCGTCGCAAAGTTAAGCAATCTTTTTCATTGCTTAACTTTACACCAGCCATGTTAAAGTATGGCCGTCGTTCCCGCGTCGATTTAGAATTATTTTTTTTTTCCGGCGTAAGTACGTTACGCGCGTCGCGATTCACAAACACGTCCCGCCGCCGTAATTTCGCGCAAAGCACGTCGGAAAAAATTGCGAACGGAGCATGCGCAGAACGTCCGGCGCGGGAGCGCGCCTAAATTAAATGGTACACGCCCCATTTGAATTGGGCGGGCTTGCGCCGGACGTGTTTACGATACACCGCCGCAAGTTTACAGGTAAGTGCTTTGTGGATCGGGCACTAACACTGAAAACTTGTGGCGGTGTAACGTAAACGGGTTACGTTGCGCCGCCGCAATTGTACCTGAATCTGGCCCATACAGTATATCTTTAAGTATTCTGGCAACCGGTCAAATAAAAAATACGCTCAGTATAATTTTGATTCATTTACATAAAATGGTTCTATATTTATGTATATGTAAATATCTTTTTAAAACTGGTTTGTCTAGGAATGGCACAGGTTATATATATCAATTAATATCACACAAAATGATTATCTATACGGATAAATGAATAATTCTGATATATCCGATGAGTATGTGTTAATCTAAACATAGGTTAATGCTTATACATTTATAATCACGATTTGGTGTCTTTCATAATGCTAATTAGCTCTTTAACCACTTTAGGACCGCCGCCTGTATATTTACGTCGGCAGAATGGCACAGACAGGCATAGGTAAGTACAGGTACGTCCCCTTTAAGATGCCGCCGCACGGTCGCGCGAACGGCCGGCGGCACGCTCGCGACCCTGCCGCCTTCTCCGCGAGTCCCGTGGACTCGATCGCCGCGGGGATACCCGCGATCGTCTCACAGAGAGATAGAGCGGGGAGATGCTTATGTAAACAAGCATCTCCCCGCTCTGCCTAGTGACAACAGTGATCACCGCTTCCGGTGATCACTGTCTCGTCACACACAGCCCATCCCCTCTACAGTTAGAAGCACTCATCAGGGCACACTTAACCCCTACAGCGCCACCTAGTGGTCAACCCCTTCATTTTTATGCCACTGTTCGCTGTAAAAATGACAATGGTCCCAAAAATGTGTCAAAAGTGTCCGATGTGTTCGCCATAATGTCGCAGTCACGATAAAAAATAAAAAAAAAAAAAAAAAAAAAAACGCTGATCGCCGCCATTACTAGTAAAAAAAAAAAATTATTAATAAAAATGCCATAAAACTATCCCCTATTTTGTAGACGCGATAACTTTTGCACAAACCGATCAATATACGCTTATTGTGATTTTTTTTACCAAAAATATGTGAAAGAATACGTATCAGCATATACTGAGGAATTTTTTATATATATAAACATTTTGTTTTTATGTCATTTTTTCAAATGCAATTTTTTTAATTTTATTTTTTATTGCATTTAAGTCCAAATATGAGATCTGAGGACTTTTTGACCCCAGATCAAATATTTAAGAGGACCTGTCATGCTTTTTTTCTATTACAAGGGATGTTTACATTCCTTTAATAGGGATAAAAGTGACCCTTTTTTTTTTAAAACTGTTTTAAAATCAATAAAATAAAGTCCTGACGAGCTCACGTGCAGAAGCGAACACATACGTGAGCAGCGCCCGCATATGAAAATGGTGTTCAAACCACACATGTGAGGTATCACCGCCATCATTAGAGCGAGAGCAATAATTCTAGCCCTAGAACTCCTCTGTAACGCAAAACATGCAACCTGTAGAATTTTTTTTTAACGTCGCCTATGGAGATTTTTAAGGTTAAAATTTGTTGCCCATTCCACGAGTGTGCGCAATTTTAAAGCGTGACATGTTGGGTATCAATTTACTCGGCGTAACATTATCTTTCACAATATAAAAAAATTGGGCTAACTTTACTGTTGTCTTATTTTTTAATTAAAAAAAGGGATTTTTTTTCCCAAAAAAAGTGCGCTTGTAAGACCGCGGCGCAAATACGGTGCGACAAAAAGTATTGCAACAACCGCCATTTTATTCTCTAGTGTGTTAGGAAAAAATTGTATAATGTTTGGGGGTTCTAAGTAATTTTCTAGCAAAAGTTTTTAACTTGTAAACACAGAGTCTGAAAAAGAGGCTCGGTCCTTAAGTGGTTAAATATCTCATGGTAGGCCTTCATCTTTTTTCTCCTGGTGAAGGCGGAGAATCGGAGTTTGGTGGGCAATTAAAATCTCATGGTAGGCCTTCTTCTCTTTTCTCCGGGTGAAGGAGGAGGATCGGAGTTTGGTGGGTAATTAAATCTCATGGTAGGCCTTCGTCTCTTGAGATCGGTGATGAAGGCGGAGGATCTCATGGTAGGCCTTCATCTTTTTTCTCCTGGTGAAGGCAGAGAATCAGAGTTTGGTGGGTAATTAAAATCTCATGGAAGGCCTTCGTCTCTTGAGGTCGGGTGAAGGCGGAGAATCGGAGGTTGGTGGGTAATTATAATCTCATGGTAGGCCTTCGTCTCTTGAGGTCGGGTGAAGGCGGGGAATCGGAGGTTGCTGGGTAATTAAAATCTCATGGTAGGCCTTCGTCTCTTGAGGTCGGGTGAAGGCGGAGGATCGGAGTTTGGTGGGTAATTAAAATCTCATTGTAGGCCTTCATCTCTTTTCTTCGGGTGAAGGCGGAGAATAAGAGTTTGGTGGGTAATTAAAATCTCATTGTAGGCCTTTGTCACTTTTCTCCGGATGAAGGAGGAGAATCAGAGTTTGGTGGATAATTAAAATCTCATGGTATGCCTTTGTCTCTTTTCTCCGGGTGAAGGCAGAGGATCGGAGTTTGGTGGGTAATTAAAATCTTATGTTAGGCCTTCGTCTCTTGAGATCGGGGATGAAGGCGGAGGATCTCATGGTAGGCCTTCATCTCTTTTCTCCGGGTGAAGGCGGAGAATCAGAGATTGGTGGGTAATAAAATCTCATGGTAGGCCTTTGTCTCTTTTCTCTGGGTGAAGGTGGAGGATCGGAGTTTGGTGGGTAATTAAATCTCATGGTAAGCCTTTGTTTCTTTTCTCCGGGTGAAGGCAAAGAATTGGAGTTTTGGTCTGTAATTAAAATCTCATGGTAGGCCTTCATCTCTTTTCTCCGGGTGAAGGCGGAGAATCGGTATTTGGTGGGTAATTAAAATCTCATGGTAGGCCTTCGTCTCTTTTCTCTGGGTGAAGTCGACGAATCAGAGTTTGGTGGGTAATTTAATCTCATGGTAGGCCTTCATCTCTTTTCTCCTGGTGAAGGTGGAGGATCGGAGATTGGTGGGTACTTAAATCTCATGGTAGGCCTTTATCTCTTTTCTCTGGGTGAAGGCGGAGGATCGGAGTTTGGTGGGTAATTAAAATCTCATGGTAGGCCTTCATCTCTTGAGGTCCGGGTGAAGGCGAAGAATCGGAGTTTGGTGGGTAATTAAAATCTCATAGAAGGCCTTCATCTCTTTTCTCCGGGTGAAGGCGGAGAATCGGAGATTGGTGGGTAATTAAAATCTCATGGTAGGCCTTCATCTCTTTTCTCCGGGTGAAGGCGAAGAATCGGAGTTTGGTGGGTAATTAAAATCTCATAGAAGGCCTTTATCTCTTTTCTCCGGGTGAAGGCGGAGAATCGGAGTTTGGTGGGTAATTAAAATCTCATAGAAGGCCTTCATGTCTTTTCTCCGGGTGAAGGCGGAGAATCGGAGATTGGTGGGTAATTAAAATCTCATGGTAGGCTTTCATCTCTTTTCTCCGGGTGAAGGAGGAGGATCGGAGTTTGGTGGGTAATTAAATCTCATGGTAGGCCTTTGTCTCTTGAGATCAGGGATGAAGGCGGAGGATCTCATGGTAGGCCTTTGTCTCTTTTCTCCGGGTGAAGGCGGAGGATCGGAGTTTGGTGGGTAATTAAAATCTCATGGTAGGCCTTCATCTCTTTTCTCCGGCTGAAGAAGAAGGATCGGAGTTTGGTGGGTAATTAAAATCTCATGGTAGGCCTTCATCTCTTTTCTCCGGGTGAAGGCGGAGAATCGGAGATTGGTGGGTAATTAAAATCTCATGGTAGGCCTTCATCTCTTTTCTCTGGGTGAAGGCGGAGAATCGGAGATTGGTGGGTAATTAAAATCTCATGGTAGGCCTTCATCTCTTTTCTCCGGGTGAAGGCGAAGAATCGGAGTTTGGTGGGTAATTAAAATCTCATAGAAGGCCTTCATCTCTTTTCTCCTGGTGAAGGTGGAGGATCGGAGATTGGTGGGTACTTAAATCTCATGGTAGGCCTTTATCTCTTTTCTCTGGGTGAAGGCGGAGGATCGGAGTTTGGTGGGTAATTAAAATCTCATGGTAGGCTTTCATCTCTTTTCTCCGGGTGAAGGAGGAGGATCGGAGTTTGGTGGGTAATTAAATCTCATGGTAGGCCTTCGTCTCTTGAGATCGGGGATGAAGGCGGAGGATCTCATGGTAGGCCTTTGTCTCTTTTCTCCGGGTGAAGGCGGAGGATCGGAGTTTGGTGGGTAATTAAAATCTCATGGTAGGCCTTCATCTCTTTTCTCCGGCTGAAGAAGAAGGATCGGAGTTTGGTGGGTAATTAAAATCTCATGGTAGGCCTTCATCTCTTTTCTCCGGGTGAAGGCGGAGAATCGGAGATTGGTGGGTAATTAAAATCTCATGGTAGGCCTTCATCTCTTTTCTCTGGGTGAAGGCGGAGAATCGGAGATTGGTGGGTAATTAAAATCTCATGGTAGGCCTTCATCTCTTTTCTCCGGGTGAAGGCGAAGAATCGGAGTTTGGTGGGTAATTAAAATCTCATAGAAGGCCTTCATCTCTTTTCTCCGGGTGAAGGCGGAGAATCGGAGATTGGTGGGTAATTAAAATCTCATGGTAGGCCTTCATCTCTTTTCTCCGGGTGAAGGCAGAGGATCGGAGTTTGGTGGGTAATTAAATCTCATGGTAGGCCTTTGTCACTTTTCTCCGGGTGAAGGCAAAGAATTGGAGTTTGGTCTGTAATTAAAATCTCATGTTAGGCCTTTGTCTCTTAAGATCGGGGATGAAGGCGGAGGATCTCGTGGTAGGCCTTCATCTCTTTTCTCCGGGTGAAGGCGAAGAATCAGAGATTGGTGGGTAATTAAAATCTCATGGTAGGCCTTCGTCTCTTTTCTCTGGGTGAAGGTGGAGAATCGGAGTTTGGTGGGTAATTAAATCTCATGGTAGGCCTTTGTCACTTTTCTCCGGGTGAAGGCGGAGAATCGGAGTTTGGTGGGTAATTAAAATCTCATGGTAGGCCTTCATCTCTTTTCTCCGGGTGAAGGCGGAGGATCTCATGGTAGGCCTTCATCTCTTTTCTCCGGGTGAAGGCGGAGGATCGGAGTTTGGTGGGTAATTAAAATCTCATGGTAGGCCTTCGTCTCTTGAGGTCGGGTGAAGGCGGAGGATCGGAGTTTGGTGGGTAATTAAATCTCATGGAAGGCCTTCGTCTCTTGAGATCGGGGATGAAGGCGGAGGATCTCATGGTAGGCCTTCGTCTCTTTTCTCCGGGTGAAGGCGGAGGATCGGAGTTTGGTGGGTAATTAAAATCTCATGGTAGGCCTTCGTCTCTTGAGGTCGGGGTCTGTATATACGATGGACCTTTATGGGGGACTCCCACTCCTCTTACTGGATTTGGTTATTGGGAAAGAATGGAAAAAGAGGAATGGGGACAACCGAACTTGGCCAGAAAGAGAGCCGGGACTTTCAGAAGATGAAGTCTCCAAGAAAAAGGAAGAAGCCAGTAGAAGACTCAACTTGGAAGACTTCACCTGAAAACAGATTATTTACTACTCAGCTACATTTCCTTTGGGTGTAAAGCATTTCCCGCACTCTGAACATTAGAAAGATGATCACCGAGGTGACTTCTCTGGTGTCTAAGGAGGCTTGTTTTCGCAGTGAAACATTTCCCGCAGTCCGAACACGAAAAAGGCCGCTCACCCTTGTGAAGTCTCTGGTGTTGAACAAGGAGTCTTTTTTCGGTGAAACATTTCCCGCACTCTGAACATGAAAAAGGACGCTCAACCGTGTGACGTTTCTGGTGCTGAACAAGGTATCTTTTTGCAGCAAAACATTTCTCGCACTCCGAACATGAAAAGGGACGCTCAGTTGTGTGAATCCTCTGGTGTATATGAAGCTTTTCTTTCATAGTGAAACTTTTCCCGCACTCTGAACACGAAAAAGGACATTCACCTGTGTGAATTCTCTGGTGGCGAACAAAGCCTCTTTTCGACGTGAAACAGTTCCCGCACTCTGAACAAGAATAAGGACATTCACCCGTGTGAATTCGCTGGTGTACAAAAAGTTGTTGTTTCAGAGTGAAACTTTTCCCGCACTCTGAACAAAAATAAGGACGTTCACCTGTGTGAATTTTCTGGTGTACAAAAAGATGTTGTTTCATAGTGAAACTTTTCCCGCACTCTGAACATGAAAAGGGACGCTCACCGGTGTGAGATCTCTGGTGTATTAGAAGGTAGTGATTCGTAGTGAAACATTTCCCGCACTCTGAACATAAAAAAGGGCGTTCGCCCGTGTGAAATCTCTGGTGGTAAACAAATTCTCTTTTTGAAGCGAAACAGTTGCCGCACTCCGAACATGAAAAAGGACGCTCCCTCGGGTGACGTTTCTGGTGCCCAACAAGGTATCTTTTTGTAGCAAAACTTTTACCGCACTCTGAACATGAAAAAAGACGCTCAGCTGTGTGAATCCTCTGGTGTAAATTAAGCATTTTTTTCAAAGTGAAACCTTTCCCGCACTCTGAACATGAAAAAGGGCGTTCACCCGTGTGCATTCTCTGGTGGTGAACAAAGTCACCTTTCGACGTGTAACTGTTCCCGCACTCTGAACAAGAATAAGGACGTTCACCTGTGTGAATTCTCTGGTGACCGAAAAGGTGTTGTTTCATAGTAAAACTTTTCCCGCACTCTGAACAAGAATAAGGACGTTCCCCCGTGTGAGTTCTCTGGTGTACGGAAAGATGTTGTTTCGTAGTGAAACTTTTCCCGCACTCTGAACATGAGAAGGGACGCTCACCCTTGTGAATTTCTTTCTGGTGTGTAAGGAGGTATTGTTTCATGGTGAAACACTTCCCACACACTGAACAAGAAAAAGGACGCTCCCCGGTGTGGATTCTCTGGTGTATTACAAGATGTGGTTTCTGAGTGAATCCTTTCCCGCACTCTGAACATGAAAAAGGACGCTCCCCCGTGTGAATTCTCTGGTGTTTAGAAAGAGCTCCTTTTTGAGTGAAACATTTCCCGCACTCTGAACATGAAAAGGGATGCTCACCCGAGGGACTTTGTTGCTGTATAGGTGGTGCTCTATTATAAGTGAGAGGTTTCTCACAATCTGGAGATGGCGAGGAACTCCCTCCTGTAGGATCTCCATCAGATAAAGAAGACTTCATGGGATTGGATGGATGTGTTGATTGATCGGCACTGTGAGATCTCAGATGGACAACTGAAGTCATAGTGTGGGATTCATCAGAAGGTTCCTCAGGATTAGAAGGATCCATTGATCTTAGATGGTCATCTGATGTCATAGTGTGGGATAGATGGTCATCTGATGTCATAGTGTGGGATAGATGGACATCTGAGGTCATAGTATGGGATAGATGGACATCTGATGTCACAGTATGGGATAGATGGTCATCTGATGTCATAGTGTGGGATTTATCAGAAGGATCCATTGATCCCTCCAGATGGGAAGGTCTGTGATGTGCGGTTGGAATAATGGGATCTTCTCCTGGAGAACATTGTGTGATGTCATCATCTTCTGCCTTGAGATCGGGAGATAAAATTGGATCTCCTTCCAAGGTTTTCAGAACAAAGCGTCCATCTGTAAGAAAACAATTTTTAAATAAAAATGAAAAAGAAAATCTAGACCTACATTCAGGAGTCAAATATTGTATGTTGGTCCGCCACTAAAAAGTTTCCCAGGGCTCTGGCATGGCATTGGGTGTAATAAGGGCAGAAAAAAATACAGAAACTATAGTGTAGGATTCAGGAGTGCGTTACGCACACAGTGCAGGGTTCCGGAGTGTGTTACGCACAGAGTGGAGGGTTCAGAAGTGTGTTACGCACAGAGTGCAGGAATCAGGAGTGTGTGAAGGGTTCAGGAGTGTGTAATGCCCAGAGTACAGGGTTCAGGAGTGTGTTACGTACAAAGTGTAGGGTTCAGGAGTGTATTACGTACAGAGTGTAAGGTTCAGGAGTGTGTTACGTACAGAGTACAGGGTTCAGGAGTGTGTTACGTACAGAGTACAGGGTTTAGGAGTATGTTACATACAGAGTACAGGGTTCCAGAGTGTGTTACGCACAGAGTGCAGGGTTCCGGAGTGTGTTACGTACAGAGTGCCGGGTTCAAGAGTGTGTAATGCACAGAGTGCCGGGTTCAGGAGTGTGTAGAGCACAGAGTGTAGGCTTTAGGAGTGTGTTACGTACAGAGTGACTATATGTACGGGAAAGGAGTGTGGTGTGTATGGCGGTGTGGCGCCACATGGTCATATTTGGGCAATGAAGTCACCACTAGGATTCCCTGACATCACTAGAGGACTACATATAATATTCAGTGTACGATGAGCTAAAAAAGAAGATTCACCTCGGTTTACGGAAAGGGTTCTCTTCTGTAAGAGCTGTAGAAATATTTAATACTCTTCCACAGGAACTTGGCCTACACCTGACTCGGTATATTATTTTTTAAATATGACTCGATGTTTCTAAATACTCAAATACACACGACCACTGATATTTGTAGGAAAAACTACGTAGAATGTTTGGTTATACGATTGCCATAATAAATCCACAAATCGTAGAAGTAAAATAAAAAAGTTAAATGTTTCGGCATTTAGTGTTTATGACTTACTTGTGTCCTTATGTAGAGAAGATTCCTCCTGTTTACTTTCCATAATCTTCTCCCCCTCCTCCATAGACTGCTGATCTCCACTCACCAACCTCTCTTCTTCTTCCTCTTTATCCTCAACTTTGATGTCTTTCCGTTCTTCACGCTAAACCCCCAAAGATGATAGAAAAGGAACAAGAGATTACATAGAAGAATGTTCTCTCATAGAACTATTTTCGAGTTCTTTTTCTCCAGTCCCATCTACCTGATCATTCTCTTTATAGGTGTGATCTTCCTGGGTGGAATCCCGGGAATACAGAGGACAACCCTCCTCCATAGACTGCTGATCTCCACTCACCAACCTCTCTTCTTCTTTAGCTGTTCGCTCTTTCGGTTCTTCACCCTACATCCCAAGGATAAATAACATTTTAGTATCAAGAGTAGAATGTCCTCTCATAGAATTAAGAGTTTCCCCCTCCTCCATAGACTGCTGATCTCCACTCACCAACGTCTCTTCTTCTTCCTCTTTAATCTCAACTTTGACATTTTTCAGTTCTTCACCCTAAACCCCAAAGATGATAGAAAAGAAACAAGAGATTACATAGTAGAATGTCCTCTCATAGGACTATTTTCGAGTTTGTTTTGGCCAGTCCCATCTACCTGATCATTCTCTGTAGAGTTCGGATCTTCCTGGGTGGAATCCCGAGAATAGAGAGGACCTCCCTCCTCCATAGACTGCTGATCTCCACTCACCAACCTCTCTTCTTCTTCCTCTTTTACCTCAAATTTGATGTCTTTCAGCTTTTCACCCTAAACCCAAAAGATGATAGAAAACATTTTTAAAAAAAGGAACAAGAGATCACATAGAAGAATGTCTGATGGCTTAGAATACATTGTTAGGTCTACATGCTCAGTCCCACCTACCTGATGATGGTGGGGGATGGTGTGACCTTCCTGTGTGGAATCCTGGGGATACAGAGGAAGGGGACCTCTCACTGGTGGGTTCCCATTACTGGATCCATCTGTAGGAAACACACACACTGACTGAATACATTGTTTCTATGTGTTTATCAGATGATAGGGGATCTAGGTGGAGCCTCCGTACTGCTCTCTCCTTTACAATAAAGTCTCCTCTTACCCGGTGATGTGAGGGGCGGCTGATTGTCCATCATGACGTCCTTGTAGAAATCCTTGTGTCCTTCTAAAGATGGTTCATGGGATTGACAACTATTTTTCAATTGCTCAGATGTCCTCTTCACTACTTCATTTATCCTGTGCACAATTAAATTATCACTTAGTACATTCTCAGAATCCTCCTCACCTCTCCGGTCAGGTCTGTGTTTTATTAATAGCGATAAGAGTGATGTCATGTGATTTGAATAAATGGCGCTATATTTAAGATGTATCTAGTCTGGATGGACAGTTGGATAAATAGTTCTATATTTAGGATGTATCTGGTCTATAAACCAGAGGCTCTGGATGGACAGTTGGATAAATGGTTCTATATTTAGAATGTATCTGGTCTATAAACCAGAGGCTCTGGATGGACAGTTGGATAAATTTTTCTATATTTAGGATGTATCCGGTCTATAAACCAGAGGCTCTGGATGGACAGTTGGATAAATGACTCTATATTTAGGATGTATCTGGATTATGAAAACAACCTTCATAAACATCGATAAAATATACATATTTTGTGTATCATCATCTGCTGGAGATAAAAGACGTCACAGTGACTATGGAGGAAGAGGACGGACATGACGGGGGTTACTGGGTGTAAATAGAAAATAATATCTTATTACCTCATCTGTTGCCCGTTCCAGCAATGTCTCCTCTCTACTACCTCCCGACTCACCTCTCACCTGAAACTTCCTGTTTATACTCTGACATCACTTCCTGTCTGTACCTGACATTACTTCCTGTTGTTGCTTTCCACTGACAATACAATAAATCACCACCTTTTGTTAAATATAAATACTGCCGTCTACATTACGTTTCATCGTTTTTCCCTCTGCCCTGTGGTCTATTCTTCTATTACGTTACATATTATTATTATACAGGATGTGTATAGCTAAAACAGTTTGCGCAGTGTTTTACAATATAAAGGAGGACAGTCCAATTACGACACAGTTCAAAGCAGAAGGAATAGGAGGGCCCTGCTCATGGAGTTTACATCGATGATTACACACTCATGTTGTACCTCACATTGAATCCAGACAATACAAAAGTTAAACAAAAAAACAACAATTTGATAGAGTTGTAATATTTATAAATGTTACATAGTTAGTCAGGTTGAAAAAAAGACACAAGTCCATCAAGTTCAACCATAAGAAATAAAATAATAATAATAATAATATCGTACAATCACAAATACGCAATTCTACCCACAGTTGATCCAGAGGAAGGCAAAAAACCCCAGCAAAGAATGATCCAATTTGCTACAGCAGGGGAAAAAATTCCTTCCTGATCCCCCGAGAGGCAATCGGATTTTCCCCGGATCAACTTTACCTACAAATCTTAGTACTCAGTTATTTTCTGTACATTTAGGAAAGAATCCAGGCCTTTCTTAAAGCTGCTTGTACTTCATGCTCTGAGGACTGTGACTACCAGCTCTACCCACCTATAGAGTGGACATCACCAACCAGCTACTCGGCACTCGTGCCTTTACACTTCCAGTCCCCACCTTCAGGAGTGTAGGCGGGAGGAGAAAGGGAGGCTTCCATCACATTCCAGTCTCCACCAGGTACGTGAAAGCAAACAACGACTCCTGCTTTACTATAAAGGGGGCTATATGCCCAAGCAATAAAAGAGAAGTTTCATTTAGCTGGGCAAAGGTGTCAGTGTGTTTCTTTTACGTCAGGCATGTCCAAAGTCCGGGGCAATCGCAGCCCTCGGATCAGTTTCGGACAGCCCGCCTGGTAATCTTGACATATATATCTTTTGTCACCCCCAACAAATCACTGAGCACCGGGGGCCACAAAAGATAGGTATGCTGGTTGCCTAGGAGGGGACGGGACGAGTGCTGTGCATACAGGAGAGTATTTTCTGTTTACACAGAGTCCTGTGTAAAAGGAAGTCCCTTCTCCTGCGCTGGCCATTGGACAACTGTTCTGTCCATCACAGGAGGCAGGACTTTCAATTAAAGAGGCCCGTAGAGAAAACAGGAGTTTCTCCTGTATGTCGGCGCTCGTCCCGCCCCCTCCCTGTCTCCTCTGCAGGCTGCACTGACGGCAATGGTGAGTCTGCATTCATGGCAATGGAGTGTGTGCTGCATTCATGGCAATGGAGTGTGTGCTGCATTCATGGCAATATGGTGGGTGCTTCACCACACACAGTCACAAAGGCAGGGGAATTCTTCTCGGTCTGTTATTGTTCAGCATGAAATTACCATTCTGTCGAGAGTAAAAACGATACACCTCAGATGTTCCGTTGAGTTCCGGGAGGGGTCACTGTCTGGCTGTGTGTCATGGATATGCAATAAAGTCTGGCAGCTTACCTGTCTCCATCTGTTCATTAGAGGCCTGACTCTGTTCTGGTTGCCTTTTTATCACCTCTCCTTCTTGTATGGCCCCACCCAGGCCATCCCAGGAAGTCTACATTAACTGTTGCACTAGAGGTCTGCAGTGCTGTTCAACCCGTGTTGTTAGCTTAAGTTCCCTTTCTGCAGTGTGCTACGATTACCTTCCTGTGTACCGTTTTTGGCTCGTCCCTGACTTCTCCTGTTTGCCTGTGACCCTGACCTTTTGCCTGTCCCTCGGTTACCCTTGTCTGCCTGTTGCCCTGACCTCGGCTTTTCCATCACTATCGCTTGTCCTGCTTGCTGCTTCCCCTCTCTCCCTGCGGAGCTTGACCTAGGGGATCCCAGGGGTCGCGACCTGGATCCAGCTGCGGCGAAGGCCATCCTCACCACTAGAGGCTCTGGTGAACACAAAGCTGGGTCTTAGACTGCGCGCCCTGGGGAATCTTGGGTTCACGCTTCCTCTCTGATAGCAGCATAGGGTTCACTACCCTGTGGTGCATCCCTGACCCCAACAGGGTGCACTTTTCACCTGGCCACAGATGACCTGACACTGTGTTAATAGAAGCCTGCTCTGTGTTTATGAGTTAATTTCTCAGTAGGACACTTTGATGGTTGACTATGAATTTTGATTATAACCCCCCCCCCCCTCCTTTCCCAAAAAAGGGACTCAGTACAGAATATGGTAAAGTGAAGAGCTTTCTTTTTTATGAAATTTTTTATGAGATCAAAAAACGGATTTACAAACTGAATCCAACCAAAATCATATTTAGTATAAATTGGAGTAAAACTTTATTACGTTTATTCAGAATTATGAATTGGTGGCACCATCGATGGAATGATGATGAAGTGCAACAGCCTAAGCTCCTTTATTTGCATGGCCAGGGATTCTCTTCATCTAGACCAGACCCTTATTCTAGAGGAGGGTCTAATAGGGATGTTAATGGGGGGGCTCCCACAAAAAAAAAATCAGAGTAATGCCCCGAACACACGATCGGAATTTCGACTGATTTTTTTGACGGAATTCCATTCAAGCTGTCTTGCATACACACTGTCACGTAGGGTGACCACATTTCCAAACTATGGAATGGGAAATGGGGACAACCCAACTTGACCAGAATGAGACCCGGGACTTTCAGAAGATGGAGTCTCCAAGAAAAGGAAGAAGCTAGTAGAAGACTCAACTTGGCAGACTCCACCTGTAAAGAAAATAGAACTTTTCCCGGGATGTTCCCCTTTAAATAATCATTCTGCGAATCCTTGTGCAAATTCTTTGATACCCAATTACATTTCCTTTGACTGTAAAGCATTTCCCACACTCTGAACATGAGAAAGATAATCACCAAGGTGACTTCTCTGGTGTCTAAGAAGGCTTATTTTCACAGTGAAACATTTCCCGCACTCCGAACACGAAAAAGGGCGCTCCCCCGTGTGAACTCTTTGGTGTTGAACAAGGTATCTTTTTGTAGTGAAACATTTCCCGCACTCCGAACACGAAAAAGCCCGCTCAACTGTGTGAATTCTCTGGTGTACGAGAAGTTTTTGCTTTAAAGTGAAGCTTTTCCCGCACTCTGAACATGAAAAAGGGCGTTCACCCGTGTGAATTCTCTGGTGGTGAACCAAGTCTCTTTTTGAAGCGAAACAGTTGCCGCACTCTGAACAAGGATAAGGACGTTCGCCCGTGTGAATTCTCTGGTGTACAAGAAGCTTTTGTTTCAGAGTGAAACTTTTCCCACACTCTGAACACGAGAAGGGACGATCACCGGTGTGAGTTCTCTGGTGTATAAGAAGGTATTGATTTGTAGTGAAACATTTCCCGCACTCCGAACAAGAAAAAGGACGCTCGCCCGTGTGGATTTTTTTCTGGTGTTCAAGGAGGTATTGTTTCATGGTGAAACACTTCCTGCACTCTGAACAAGAAAAAGGACGCTCCCCGGTGTGGATTCTCTGGTGTTTAACAAGGTTTGCTTTCTGAGTGAAACCTTTCCCGCACTCTGAACATGAAAAAGGACGCTCACCCGTGTGAATTCTCTGGTGTCTGTGAAGCGTTCCTATGTCGATGAAACATTTGCCGCACTCTGAGCATGGAAAGGGACGCTCACCCGTGTGACTTCTCCCCTGTGTAGGTGGGGCTTTGTTATTAGTAGAAGATTTCTCACAGTCTAGAGAGGACAATAAACTCTCTCTTGTTTGACTTCCACCACATAAAGAAGACTCATCGGGATTAGATGGATGTGTTGATGGATCCGTATTGTGTGATCTCAGTTGGATATGTGATGACATAGTATGGGATAGATAAGAAGGTTCCTCAGGATTGGAAGGGCTTGTTAAACTTAGATGGACATCTAATGTCATAGTATGGGATTTATCGGAAGGTTCCTCAGGATTAGAAGGACCCATTGATCTTAGATGGACATCTGATGTCATAGTATAGAATTCATCAGAAGATTCCTCAGGATTAGAAGGACCTATTGATCTTAGATGGACATCTGATGTCATTGAATTGGATTTATAAGAAGGTTCCTCAGGATTAGAAGGACCCATTGATCTTAGATGGACATCTGAGGTCATAGTATGGAATTTATCAGAAGACCCCTCAGGATTAGATCGCTCCTGATTGGAAGGTCTTTGATGTGTGGTTGGAATAATGGGATCTTCTCCTGGAAAACATTGATCTTCTGACTTGAAACCTGGAGATAAAATTGGATCTCCCTCTGAGGTTTTTGGAACAAAGCGTCCATCTGTAAGAAAACAAAAAAAAAAATGTTTCTAGTCTTACATTCCGAAGTCATATATGTTGGTCCGGTACTAAGAAAGTTCTCGGAGCTCCGACATTGGAATTGGGTGCGATCATTACACCAAACTACGAATACGAACCAGATAAAGGATACAACACACCCAAACCTCACCGGCACTAGATACAAGAGTCTTCAAGAGAGGCCACTGGCATCACTCTACTCCATGATTGGTTAAATCAGCCTTTCTCAACCTTTTCAACACAAAGAAACCCTTAAAATAACTTTCTCAAGGAACCCCTGCTAAGAATGACTATATCTACAACTCAAGAGACATTAGTGAGAAGGTTAGTGGGAAGAATTCTCCTTACACTTGTGGTCATTGGGAAGAATGACCTCCTTACAGATAGCTACAAAGATCAATGGTGTCAGTAGGAATTTTATTGGAGAGGCAGAAATTGCTCATTGCTCAAGGAAGCTCTAGCAACCTCTGGAGGAACCCTACGATTCCATGGAACCCTGGTTGAGAAAACCTACTCTAGAGGAACCCTAGGATCCCATGGAACCCTGGTTGAGAAACCCTACTCTAGAGGAACCCTAGGATTCAATGGAACCCTGGTTGAGAACCCCTACTCTTGAGGAACCCCAGGATTCCATGGAACCCTGGTTGAGAAACCCTACTCTAGAGGAACCCTAGGATTCCACGAAACCCTGGTTGAGAAAAACTGTTCCTTACACTTGTGGTCATTGGGAAGAATTACCCCCTTACAGAAAGCTCAAAAGATCAATGGTGTCAGTGGGAACTTATCTGAGATTTAGAAATTGCTCATGGAACCCCTAGCAACCTCTGGAGGAACCCTAGGTTTCAATGGCACCCTGGTTCAGAAACCCTACTCTGGAGGAAGCTTAGGTTCCATGGAGCCTTGTTGAGGAAGAATTTTCCTTACACTTGTCATCATTGGGAAGCATTACCCCCTTACAGATAGCTAAAAAGATCAATGGTGTCAGTGGGACATATCTCAGAGGCAGAAATTGCTCATTGCTCAAGGAGCCTCTAGCAACCTCTGGGAGGAACCCTAGGATTCCATGAAACCCTGGTTGAGGAAAAATGTTCCTTACACTTGTGGTCATTGGGAAGCATTCCCCCTTTACAGAAAGCTAAAAAGATCAATGGTGTCAGTGGGAACTAATTGCTCAAGGAACCCCTAGCAACCTCTGCAGGAACCCTAATGTTCTACGGAACCCTGGTTGAGGAAGAATTCTCCTAACACTTGTGGTCACTGAAAAGAATGACCTCCTTACAGATAGCTAAAAAGATCAATGGTGTCAGTGGGAACTTATCTGAGAGGCAGAAATTGCTCAAGGAAAATCTAGCAACCTCTGGAGGAACCCTAGCTGAGAAACCCTACTGTGGAAGAAGCTTAGGTTCCATGGAACCCTGGTTGAGGAAGAATGTTCCTTACACTTGTTGTCACCGAAAAGTATGACCTCCTTACAGATAGCTAAAAAGATCAATGGTGTCAGTGGGAACTTATCTGAGAGGCAGAAATTGCGAATTGCTCATGGAGCCTCTAGCAACCTCTGAAGGAACCCTGGAATTCCATGGAACCCTGATTGAGAAACCCTGAGTTGAAAAAAGCTTTACCTCAGTTTACGGAAAGGGTTTTCTTCTATAAGAGCTGTTAAATAATGTAATACTCTTCAGAAGGAACTTGGCCTACACCTGACTTCACCTGATCATAGAAGAAAAACAAAAAAATGTGAAGTGTTTCGGCATTTAGTGTTTATGACTTACTTGTGTCCAGATGTAGAGAAGATTCCTCCTGTTTACTTTCCATAATCATCTCCCCCTCCTCCATAGACTGCTGATCTCCACTCACCAACCTCTCTTCTTCTTCTTCTTTAACCTCAACTTTGATGTCTTTCCGTTCTTCACTCTAAACCCCAAAGATGATAGAAAAGGAACAAGATATTACATAGAAGAATGTTCTCTCATAGAACTATTTTCGAGTTCTTTGCCCCCAGTCCCACCTACCTGATCATTCTCTTTATAGGTGTGATCTTCCTGGGTGGAATCCCGGGAATACAGAGGACAACCCTCCTTCATAGACTTCTGATCTCCACTCACCAACCTCTCTTCTTCTTCCTCTTTATCCTCAACTTTGATGTCTTTCCGTTCTTCACCCTAAACCCCAAAGATTTATAAATAGGAACAAGAGATTTCATAGAAGAATGTTCTCTCATAGAACTTTTTTCGAGTTCTTTGTCCCCAGTCCCATCTACCTGATCATTCTCTTTATAGGTGTGATCTTCCTGGGTGGAATCCCCGTAATACAGAGGACCTCCCTCCTCCATAGACTGCTGATCTCCACTCACCAACCTCTCTTCTTCTTCCTCTTTAACCTCAACTTTGATGTCTTTCCGTTCTTCATTCTAAATTTCAGAGATGATAAAATATAAAATCTGGAAACACTGCTGCCAATAATAAATGATTACATAGAGTAATGTCCTCTCATAGAATTATTTTTACATTTTTTTCCCCAGTCCCATCTACCTGATTATTCTCTTTATAGGTGTGATCTTCCTGGGTGGAATCCCGGAAATACAGAGGACCTCTCTCCTCCATAGACTGCTGATCTCCACTCACCAACATCTCTTCTTCTTTAACTTCAACTTTGATGTCTTTCAAATATTCATCCTAAACCCCAAAGATGACAGAATGCATTTAGAAAAAGGAACAAGAGATTACAAAGAGGAATGCCTTCTTGTTTTTGAGTTCTTTTTGGCCAGTCCCATCTACCTGATCGTTCTCTTTATAGGTGTGATCTTCCTGGGTGGAATCCCGGGAATACAGAGGACAACCCTCCTCCATAGACTGCTGATCTCCACTCACCAACCTCTTTTCTTCTTTCACCTCATTTTTTATGTCTTTCAATTCTTCACCCTAAACTCCAAAGATGACAGAACACATTTATAAGTAGAAATAGATTACATAGTTTACACTATAATTTAGGTCTACATTCTCACTCCTACCTACTTGAGAATAGTGAGGGATGGTGTGACCTTCCTGTGTGGAATCCCGGGAATACAGAGGACGGGGACATCTCTCTGGTGGGTTCCCATTACTGGATCCATCTGTAGGAAACACACACACTGACTGAATACATTGTTTCTATGTGTTTATCAGGTGATGGGGGATCTAGGTGGAGCCTCCGTACTGCTCTCTCCTTTACAATAATGTGCACCACCCTACAGTTTGGGCCCCACTGTTAGCTGGGAATACAGAGGACGGGGACATCTCTCTGGTGGGTTCCCATTACTGGATCCATCTGTAGGAAACACACACACTGACTGAATACATTGTTTCTATGTGTTTATCAGATGATGGGGGATCTAGGTGGACCCTCCGTACTGCTCTCTCCTTTACAATAAGGTCTCCTCTTACCCGGTGATGTGAGGGGCGGCCGATTCTCCATCATGACGTCCTTGTAGAGATCCTTGTGTCCTTCTAAAGATGGATCATGAGATTGCCAGCCGTTTTTCAACTGCTCAAGTGTCCTCTTCACTACTTCATTAATCCTGTGCACAAATAAATTATCACTAGTTATATTCCCAGAATCCTCCTCACCTCTCCGGTCAGGTCTGTGTTCCTCACCTACCTAGTCAGGTTTAAAACCTTTCAACTGTTTCTGCCCTATACTGGCACTATATGTCCATTAGAGTATGCTGTAAGCCGATATCTATTTGCATTTTGAGTAGAGTCGTGATTGACCAGTGAAGGATTACTCTGATGCAGTTGGACAGTTAGGACGCATATTGCAAGAATTACAAAATTCTCGAAACGTGTAAGAGTGTATAGTAGTGTGCAGAGCATTCATCTAGAATTTTCGTAATATCCTTTCATTCACTTGACCGTGGTCTTAATCTATCCTTATATATGTGGTTGTGTGATAACCAGAGGCTCTGGATGAACAGTTGGATAAATGGCTCTATATTTAGGATGTATCCGGTCTATAAACCAGAGGCTCTGGATGGACTGTTGGATAAATGGTTCTATATTTAGGATATATCCGGTCTATAAACCAGAGGCTCTGGATGGACAGTTGGATACATTATTCTATATTTAGGATGTATCTGGTCTATAAATCAGAGGCTCTGGATGGACAGTTGGATAAATGGTTCTATATTTAGGATGTATCTGATCTATACACCAGAGACTCTGGATGGACAGTTGGATAAATGGTTCTATATTTAGGATGTATCCGGTCTATAAACCAGAGGCTCTGGATGGACAGTTGGATACATTATTCTATATTTAGGATGCATCTGGTCTATAAACCAGAGGCTCTGGATGGACAGTTGGATAGATTGTTCTAAATTGAGGATGTCTCTTTATTTGAAACCCCAGTAGACATCACAGTGACTATGGAGGAAGAGGACTGACATGACTGGGTGTTACTGGGTGTAAGTATAAAATATTATCTTATTACCTCTCCGGTGTAATCCATCGATGTCTCTTCACTACTCGTATTTCTATCTCTCCCAAAACTTCCTGTCTTTACCTTATAAAACGCCATTTCTTTGTCATACATCATTTCCTGTTCCTACTTTCCATCACTTCCTGTGCTTTCTTACATCACTTCCTGTCTGAGCGATCCTCGCGCAGTAAGTGATATCGCCATCTTGTGGTGATTTTATTAACTGCATCCCATGTTATGTGTTAATATTTTGCCCTCTGTCCTGTAGCTCATTTTTTGGTTATATTTCATACATTATGACACACACATTATACTTCAATCAAAACTGAATCAATAATAAATATTTTATCTCTATTTTTACACCCTCTGCAGTCACCTGATTTTGGCTGGGCAGCATTTTTTTTATTTTGCTCACGCATTTTAAAATCTGCATCTTTGACTAGAAATACATTATATTTAATTCCCCCAGATTATTACGTTTTCTGAAAGCAGAGCTCCTCTAGAAAACAATGGTGGTAGTTGCAATGTTTTATGACTGCTTATAAATCTATATTTTCAGGAAAAAATACACAAAAATGAATTTTAATGCACACACACAATATAATCTCTGGTCTTTCTTTTTTTTTTGTACAAAATAAAACGATGAGTTTGTGTTGAGTAAATAGATATCAAATCTTTTAGGCATAAAAACTGCAGGTGCCCACGAAATAGTGAAAAATGTTGGTACACAAAATGATGTTACCCAATCTCTTCCCATTCACCATTAGTTGATTGTCTCTGACTCCAGGGAGCTAGGGAAGCACCATGAAGCACCATGACTGAACGCGATATCTCCTCCTCATTTGTCAGGAACATGACGGGATATTGAGGGTTGGAGATGGACCTTTCATATGGTGTACAGTATCTCCTCCTCATTTGTTGGGAACATGACGTTATATTGAGGAATGGAGATGGACCTTTCATATGGTGTACAGTATCTCCCCCTCATTTGTTGGGAACATGACGTTATATAGAGGAATGGAGATGGACCTTTCATATGGTGTACAGTATCTCCTTCTCATTTGTTTAGTAAGGGAGGACCTAAATACCCTACCATCAGCCAGCATCAAGTGGAAACGGATTATTAGTTCTGCTGGTAAAGTATTTAGATCCTCCCTGACTAGTGCCTCTCGCTCCAGTGTTTTGCTCTGCTTCCAGAGACTGCATGCCATTTAATCTGATCCCTGATCTTGCTCCTACCCTGCATCCTATGCCCTATGGAAACCGGAACCTCAACCTACTGCCAGCGGTGTATTTTGGCTTTGTGCTGCCCTAGGCAAGACTAAAATAGGGCACCCCCCCCCCATCTAAATTTGTCCCACCCCTTCATTCTCAAGTAGGCGGTGAGAGAAATGGGAGGGGGGTGAGAAAGAGAGAGAGGAGGGTGAGAGAGTGGGGAAGGGGGTTGAGAGAGAAAGGGGAGGTGATAAACAGGGGAAGGGGGTTGAGAGAGAGAGAGGATGAGAAAGAGGGGAAGGGGGTTGAGAGAGAGAGAGAGAGAGAGAGAGAGCGGAGGGTGAGAGAGAGGGGAAGGGGGTTGAGAGGGGGGAGAGAGAGAGGGGAAGGGATTTGAGAGAGGGGGCTCCCTTATCCCCCCATACTACCAAGAGACTCCCCCCCCCCAAAAAAAACTACAGTGTACTCTCACCTTCCTGCAGCCCATCGGCTCCTTTTTACCAGCTGTGTATAGCAAGACTGTCAAGGCACGGCCACAGCCCAGAACTCCAACCTGCTCTGCCAATTGAGCTACTTCCCTGATTGCAGGTTGCAGCCACCCTTCTGTCACCAAACAGCAGTCTGCTGCCACCCCTCTGGCGGGTGTCACAGTCCACAACTTCCGCACCCCAGTAGTGACACCACTGCTTCCCTGCAGTCCTGGTAGTGTCCCTTTTTGCCTGGGGGCGCCCCCCCTGAAAATCCCACCCAATACAAATGCCTTGTTTGCCTTGTGGTAGATAAACCCCTGCCTACAGCTCTAGGAAGCACAGTGCCACCAGCAAGTGATCCAGGTCCTGACACCGGGCCTCATGGTCCATTCTTCTATTAGGGTACATCGATGATTATACACACACACAGATTATACCTCACATCACATTCACACAATACAAAGATAATAAAAATAAAACAAAAAACAGCATTTTGATAGAGTTTTATTTTTTATAAATGTGAAACTAAAGCATGAAAAAAACAATGATCATTGAAATACAACATATTAGTCTCCATTCATAAAGCTACATGTAGAAGGATCGTTATTTTAGCCATGTGACTATAATCAACAAATGTCTTTAGACTGTTTCATTTTTTTTTCTCATAATTACTAGCAAATTATCAAATACCTGACAAGCACACTCACTGCTGATGAATAACAGTGCCTACCGAGCATGCGTGGTACCCATATTAATCTTTCATGATCTTCCTTTCTTTGTAGCCCTTTATATTTACCGTTGTCATTGTGACGGAAAAAGTCACACACGTCCGTATATTTTGTTCAGATGTTTCTTTTTATTATGAAGATTCTCAGCTGAGTGAATTCTCCGGTGTCTAACAAGGGCTTCTTTCTGGGAAAAAAAACATCTTTCACACTCCGACCATAAATATGGACAGTCATCTGTGTGATCTTTTTTCATGCCTGCGAAGGTTTCCTTGTTCAGAAAAACATTTCCCACACTCCATACAGGTATAGGGTCGCTCGCCCGTGTGAATTCTCTGATGCTTAAAAAGGTTTCCCCGATCAGAAAACGTTTTCCCGCACTCTAAACAGGCAAAGGGACGCTCGCCCGTATGAATTCTCTGGTGCACAAGAAGGGATCCTTTCTTCGAAAAACATTTCCCGCAATCCAAACACGGGTAGGGACGCTCTCCGGTGTGACGTCTCTGGTGTTTGTGAAGGCTTCCCTTTTCAGAAAAGGTTTTTCCGCACTCCGAACAGCAAAAGGGGCGCTCGCCCGTGTGAATTCTCTGGTGTATAAGAAGGTTTTGTTTCTCAGAAAAACTTCTTCCGCATTCCGAACAGGAAAAGGGACGTTCCCCCGTGTGCGTTCTCTGGTGTACGAGAAGCTTTTGCTTCTTAGGAAAACATCTTCCGCAATCTGAACAGGTATAAGGAAGCTTAGGCTTGTGAGATAGCTGGTGAGCTTTAAGTGCGTTTTGCTTCGAGAACGTTTTCCCGCACACCAAACATAACAATGTGCGCAGTTCTGTGACCTGTGACGTGGGAAGGGAGTCCATTCCTGTAAAAGCCGCCTCCTGGCTCGAAGAGGGTTCCAGGGATTTGGCTGGAGCTATTTTTCTGGGAGGTTTTTGAGAACGTCGACGGGCAGCGGAAGTCTTAGTACGGGATTTACCAGCCGATGAACCAGGATTAGAAGGATCCGTTGGTTTTACATACCAGTAAAGTGTTACTTTTGGAGGAGCTTGTGCAACGTCACCACCTTCTGTGGTGCAACCTGGAGATGTAGCAAGATTTTCCTCCAATGTATTGTTCTCCGTACAATAATGTCCATCTGTTAGAAAGAATGTTTAAATATGTCATATATATCAGTTCCGCATTCAAAACTTTGGTAACATGACATTATATTGAGGAATGAAGATGGACCTTTCATATGGTGTACAGTATCTCCGACAGAAAAAGTCAGATGGAGCCTACACACGGTTGGAATTTCCGTCCAAAAGACTTTTCGTGTCGGAAATTCCGACCCTGTGTACTCAGCATTTGGGTTTGGCTTAAAGAAAAAGTGGCAACCCTATCTGGTAGTTAGAGGTCCAGATGCATGTTAGATTAGAAACTACTAGGAAGGTACTAGAGAACAGAGTATATAGGCTGATCCTGTGTTCCAGTGCCACACCACAGTTTCTGCGTGTGAGAAACTGCGTTCCAGGCTGGTTGGACAACCGTTGGAATTACCACTGATCTTTTCTTCAGGTCTCCAAAACACAAGCACGGAGGCCATATCGTACTCAGTCTCAGGGGCCCCTGGAACTAAACCTCAACATTCATCTGGCGCAGGGGTCTCCAAACTGCAAACCGAGGACCGGATGTGGCCCTTTGCTAGCCTTCATCCGGCCCTTGGGACACTATTCCTCCAATGATATGAGGCACTATTCCTACCACTATCACCAACAATGGGGCACCATTTCTCCCACTACTGCCAATGATGGGCCACTACTCCTCCTACTGACCACCAACACTAAGGCCATGTTTACTCTCACTGATACTGGGATCAGGACATTTTCTTCCTCCCCACCCCCTACTGACCACATTCCGGCCCCACTAAAGTCTGAAGGACAGTAAACAGGAAAGTTTGGAGACCCCTGATCTGGAAGTATCTATATTAATAACTATATATACCCAGGTATACGGTATGTGAACAATTTCACCAGGACTCCTATTGGGCCCTTTGCTGATATCTGTTCATTGAAGGTATGTACTGTTATTAATGACTTCATATATAAAGTTTGTATTATTTCTATACTGTCCATCTATATACTTATGGTTAATGGTACATGCTGGGTGTAGTGGTTCTTCTCCCAACTTTGATTAGTTTATGGATTAATTTGCCAGGAAGGGAATCCTGTTAAGTCAGCACTTGGGTAGTAACGGGTCCTCGAGAAGCATGGCCTTTATCTCCGACAGTGACCTTAAACTGTCTGCTCATTACTTACACGGGTTGATATACAGAGAAGATTCCTCCTCTTTAATGGGATCCATAACCTCGTCCTCCTTCATACATTGCTGATCACCCATCACATACGTCTCTTCTTCCTCCTTCTTCACCTCAACTTTTATATCAATCGGTTCTTCACCCTAAAACCACAAAATGATAACAAGGAACATCCTCAAGACATGAGCACTAAAACCCAGACACGGTTATCTCGTACAGTTTGGAATCATTTTTAAGTCGCAGATGTTCCAACTCCACCTACCTGATGATGGTGGGGGATGGTGTGACCTTCCTGTGCGGAATACAGAGGACGAGGACATCTCTCTGGTGGGTTCCTGGTATTAGGTGGCTCCATCTTATCCTTGTGTTCTTCTGAAAACTCTTCCTTCACTCCATACTCTTCGTCTTCCTCTTTATACTCTTTGACATCAGTGTTGTCTCCAAGGTCTCCACTCTGAATAATAAAACATTCATTGTAACAAACATACTCATGTATAAAGTGGAACCTTGGATTCTCCTGGAACGGATTATGCTCGAAATCCGAGGTTCCGCTGTAAATAATAACTACCAATAATTGTAAATCATCTACCTGATGATGGTGAGGGATGGTGTGACCTTCCTGTGTAGAATCCCGGGAATACAGAGGACGGGGACATCTCTCTGGTGGGTTTCTGTAGCTGGATGACTCCACCACGGTGTCCTGGTACAGATCTTTGTGTCCTTTTGGAAACTCCTCCATCACCTCATCCTCATCATCCTCCTCTTTTATCTCTACTTTAATCTCAACTTTACAATCTCTCAGGTTTTCATTCTGAATCTATAATAAAAATGACATCAATGGTAACAATGCAGATAATGTACAGATCCTAATGATACTATCAGTGATTGTTCCTCATCTACCTGATGATGGTGAGGGATGGTGTGACCCTCCTGTGTGGAATCCCGGGAATACAGAGGACGGGGACATCTCTCTGGTGGGTTCCCATTACTGGATCCATCTGTAGGAAACACACACACTGACTGAATCCATTGTTTCTATGTGTTTATCAGATGATGGGGGATCTAGGTGGACCCTCCGTACTCCTCTCTCCTTTACAATAAAGTCTCCTCTTACCCGGTGATGTGAGGGGCGGCTGATTCTCCATCATGACGTCCTTGTAGAGATCCTTGTGTCCTTCTAAAGATGGATCATGGGGCTGGCAGCTGTTTTTCGAATGTCCAGATTTCCTCTTCACTACTTCAATAATCAATACAATACACAATTAAATTATCACTAAGTACGTTCCCAGAATCCCCCTCACCTCTCCGGTCAGGTCTGTGTTTTATAAATAGAGATAAGAGTGATGTCATGTGACCTCCCAGAATCCTCCTCACCTCTCCGGTCAGGTCTGTGTTTTATTAATAGAGATAAGAGTGATGTCATGTGACCTCCCAGAATCCTCCTCACCTCTCCGGTCAGGTTTACTACCCTCCAGCCGTATCCCTCATATTGGCACTATATGGCCATTAAATATACTGTAAGCAGATATGTATTTGCATTTTGAGTAGAGTCGGGACTGGCCAGAGAGGGATTACTTTGATGCAGTTGGCCAGTTTGAACATGTATTGCAAGAATTCCAAAATTCCCGAAATATAAAAATATGTAAGAGCGTAGAGCAGTGTGCAGAGCATTCATCTAGAATTTCCGCAATATCCTTTCATTCACCCGACGGTGCTCCTTATCTATGTGGTCATGTGATTGGATAAATGGTTCTATATTTAGGATGTATCCAGTCTATAAACCAGAGGCTCTGGATGGACAGTTGGATAAATGGCTCTATATTTAGGATGTATCTGGTCTATAAACCAGAGGCTCTGGATGGACAGTTGGATACGGGGGGGGGGGGGGTACTGGGTGTATATATAAAATAACTTCCATTCTGCCTAGCAGCACTCGGGCCGTCAGTTTGAATCCCAACCACATCGCTATCTGCCTGGAGCGTGCATGTTCTCCCTGCGTGGGGTTTTCTCCAGTTACTCTGGTTTCCTCCCACACCCCAAAGACATACTGGTACTAGGGTTGCCAACTCATCCCTTTAAACCCTGAACACATATTAATTACACAGGTTCTGTGGCCGATTGAGGTGGTAATTAAAGCGGAGGTCCACCCGAATACTGCAGCTGCTGACTTTTAAAAAATGGACACTTAACTGTTCAGCGCGCCTGCGATGTCGGCAGCCGAGGCCAAGCAATCGCTCGTCTCTCAGCTGCCCCCGCCGCCATCCTCGGTGAGAGAAAATCAGGAAGTGAAGCTTTGCTGCTTCACTTCCCCGTCCCTACTGTACATGCGCGAATGGCGCGGCCTATCCTCACTGGTTCCTGCTATCTTTGTGGGACCAATGTGTTTCCCTGCAGACAGCTGCAGGGGGGGGGGGGCGTATGGCTTGGCAGTGGCATGACTCATACGACAGTCTATGCCCGGAAGCGGGTGCAAATACATGTACATACCTCCGAACCGTCCCGGAATTTGCGGAAATGTCCCACGATTCGCGGTAAATCTCGCACTCCCGCAAGCAGTGCTATTGTCCCGCTGTACCCCCCCCCCCGCGATTACCGCGACAATTCCACCCCCCCCGCTCAACAACTTTGATCCGCGGACCCCCCCCGCTCAACAACTTCGTTTGGGGGGTATGCTCATTCGTCCCTGATTCTGAAGTTGAAAAGTTGGGAGATATGCATGTATTATACAGGTATCTGCACCCCCCCCCCCCCCCCGAAAGGTGCCAAATGTGACACCGGAGGGGTTCCGAAAAGTAGAAGTTCCATTTTTGCGTGGAATTCCGCTTTAAACTCACTTGGTGCCTTATCTGCAATAAATTAGTCTCAGAACCTGTGTAATTCACATGTGTCCGGGTTTAGAGGGATGAGGTGACAACCCTAGCTGGTACGTTAATTGGCCCTTGTATGTGTATGTATGAATGAATGTACGTTCGGGACCTTCGATTGTAAGCTCCCTGAGGGCGGGGACCTACGTGAATGTACAACGTATATGTAGAGCGCTGTGTAAATTGACGGCACTCTGTAAATACCTATAAAAAAAAAAATACATTACCTCCTTCGTGTAATCCAAGCAATGTCTCCTCTCTATTTCCTCCCCACTCACCCCTGACCTGGAATTTCCTGTTTATACTCTGACATCACTTCCTGTCTGTACCAGAAATCACTTCCTGTCTTTGCGTTCCACGGACTATATGCGAGATCACCACCTTGTGTTGAATACAAGTATTGCAGTCTACGTTACGTTCCATCGTTTTGTCCTCTACCTCGTGGTCCATTCTTCTATGAGATTATGGTCACACACAGAGCTTATATAGCAAAATAATTATACAAATAAATATATTTTTTCACAATCCCTTAATTTGATTCCCAATATACCAAGCCTTAGCTTTGATTAAACATATATAAGAGATCTGTAATTACGGGGGGTAAAGAAAAACAAACATGATTAATGGTGGACTGAAACCCGGACACATGATTCAAAACCCGGACTGTCCTGGTGAATCCCCGGACAGGTGGCAACCCTACCATATACACAGGCGTACTAAACCATACACATGTGCCCAGGGCTGTCTTCACCCCCGCAGGGGATGCACAGGTGTTCCATGCAGACCTGGCAGGCTGTAAACATCTGCATAGATCACCATGCGCATCCCGGACTGTACATCTGTGCGGATCCGATTCATGGATTAGGACAGAATGAGACAGATTGGGGGGGGGGGTGAATGACTTGGGGCTCCCTTGGGTACCCATGAAGAAAAAGTATCCAGCTCACTTTGGCACGTGTCTGCACTGCCCAGCATACATATGCCTCCAATGACCCTCCCTCAAAACAACTCTACCTCCAATGCCTCAGAGCACACCACTGACTCCAATGCTCTCCAGCACACCATTGCATCCTATACCCCCAGCACACAACTGCCTTCAATGCCCCCAGCACACTATTGCCTTTATTCCCCCTCAAGAACACCTCTGCCTCCATTATCTCCCCCCAGCACACCATTGCCTCCAATGCCCCCTCAAGCACACCATTGCATCCTATACCCCCAGCACACAACTGCCTCCAATGCCCCATCAACACATACCTGCCTCCAATGCCAACAGCACACTATTGCCTCCATGCCCCCTCAAGAACACCTCTGCCTCCATTATCTTCCCCCAGCACACCATTGCCTCCAATGCCCCCCCAGCACATACCTGCCTCCAATGCCTTTCAGCACACCATTTCCTCCAATGCCCCCTCAAGCACACCTCTACCTCCATTATCTCCTCCCAGCAAACCACTGCCTCCAATGCCCCCCAGCACACCACTGCTTCCAATGCCCTCCAGCACACCACTGCCTCCAATGCCACCCAGCACACCACTGCCTCCAATGCCCCCCAGCACACCACTGCTTCCAATGCCCTCCAGCACACCACTGCCTCCAATGCCACCCAGCACACCACTGCCTCCAATGCCCGCCAGCACATTTCTGCCTCCAATTCCCCCCAGCACTCCACTGCCTCCAATGCCCCCCAGCACTCCACTGCCTCCAATGCCCCCCAGCACATACCTGCCTCCAATGCCCCCCAGCACATTCCTGCCTCCAATGCCCCCCAGCACATCACTGCCTCCAATGGTACAGCCAGCATACATCTGCCTCCAATGGTACAGCCAGCATACCTCTGCCTCCAATGGTACAGCCAGCATACATCTGCCTCCAATGCCACCCAAGCACAATACTGCCTCCATTATCCCCTCCAGCACACTGCTGCCTCCAATGCCCCCAGCAAACTACTTCCTCCAGTGCCTCCCCCCCAGAAAACCACTGCCTCCAATGCCCCAACACAGCTCTGCCACCAATACCACCCCAGCAAACCTCTGCTTCCAATACCCCCCAGAACACCTCCTTCTCAAAAAGCCCCCAGCACACTGCTGTCTCCAATGCTCCCCCAGCACACCACTGTCCCAAATGCCCCCCAGCACATCTCTGCCTCTTATACCCCCCTCCCTTCTCCAGAACACCTCTGCCCCCAATGGCCCTCCTCCAGCACACGTCTGCCACCAATGCCCTTTAAGCATACCTCTTCCTCCAATGACCTCTTGAACACATCTGCTTCCAATACCACCCCATCACACTGTTGCCTCCAATGGCCCTCCCCATGCAAACTCTGCCTCCAATGCCCCTCCCCCTCCTAGCACACCACTACCTCCAAACACACCACTGCCTCCCATGACCATCGATAAACCACTGCTTTTAATGCAGCCCCCCACACACCTCCATTGCCCCCTAGTACACCTCTGGTCCCAATGCCCCCCAGCTGTATTCCAGGGTCTCCGTTTTAAACAATGCAAAGCCAAAACTTTTAGCCAAAAAAAAGGGGGGGACTGTCCCGGCAAATCCAAAGCTGTTGGCAGGTGTCATGTCTCCTCTTAGTGAATGTGGCATCAGTGTAAATGATTCTTTAATGGTTCCTCTACATTCTTCGACAGCTCTCCTCCACCATCCACACTACATTCTCTGACAGCTCTCCTCCACCATCCACACTACATTCTCCAACAGATCTCTTCCACCATCCACACTACATTCTCCGACAGCTCTCCTCCTACCATCCACACTACATTCTCCGACAGCTCTCCTCCACCATCCACACTACATTCTCCGACAGTTCTCCTCCACCATCCACACTACATTCTCCGACAGATCTCCTCCACCATCCACACTACATTCTCCGACAGCTCTCCTCCACCATCCACACTACATTCTCCGACAGATCTCCTCCCACTATCCACACTACATTCTCCGACAGATCTCTTCCACCATCCACACTACATTCTGCGATAGCTCTCCTCCACCATCCACACTACATTCTCCGACAGCTCTCCTCCACCATCCACACTACATTCTCCAACAGCTCTCCCCCACCGTCCACACTACATTCTCCGACAGATCTCCTCCCACCATCCACACTACATTCTCCGACAGCTCTCCACCATCCACACTACATTCTCCGACAGCTCTCCTCCCACCATCCACACTACATTCTCCGACAGATCTCCTCCCACCATCCACACTACATTCTCCGACAGATCTCCTCCCACCATCCACACTACATTCTCCGACAGATCTCCTCCCACTATCCACACTACATTCTCCGACAGCTCTCCTCCACCATCCACACTACATTCTCCAACAGCTCTCCCCCACCATCCACACTACATTCTCCGACAGATCTCCTCCCACTATCCACACTACATTCTCCGACAGCTCTCCTCCCACTATCCACACTACATTCTCCAACAGATCTCCTCCACCATCCACACTACATTCTCCGACAGTTCTCCTCCACCATCCACACTACATTCTCCGACAGATCTCCTCCACCATCCACACTACATTCTCTGACAGATCTCCTCCACCATCCACATTACATTCTCCGACAGCTCTCCTCCACCATCCACACTACATTCTCCCACAGCTCTCCTCCATCATCCATACTACATTCTCTGACAGCTCTCCTCCACCATCCACACTACATTCTCCGACAGCTCTCCTCCACCATCCACACTACATTCTCCGACAGCTCTCCTCCCACCATCCACACTACATTCTCCGACAGCTCTCCTCCATCATCCATACTACATTCTCTGACAGCTCTCCTCCACCATCCACACTACATTCTCCGACAGCTCTCCTCCACCATCCACACTACATTCTCCGACAGCTCTCCTCCATCATCCATACTACATTCTCCGACAGCTCTCCTCCACCATCCACACTACATTCTCCGACAGATCTCCTCCACCATCCACACTACATTCTCCGACAGCTCTCCTCCACCATCCACACTACATTCTCCAACAGCTCTCCTCCCACCATCCACACTACATTCTCCGACAAATCCCTCCACCATCCACACTACATTCTCCGACAGATCTCCTCCACCATCCACACTACATTCTCCAACAGCTCTCCTCCACCATCCACACTACATTCTCCGACAGCTCTCCCCCACCATCCACACTACATTCTCCGACAGCTCTCCTCCACCATCCACACTACATTCTCCGACAGCTCTTCTCCACCATCCACACTACATTCTCCGACAGATCTCCTCCACCATCCACACTACATTCTCCGACAGCTCTCCTTCCCCCATCCACACTACATTCTCCGACAGATCTCCTCCACCATCCACACTACATTCTCCGACAGCTCTCCTCCACTATCCACACTACATTCTCCGACAGCTCTCCTTCCCCCATCCACACTACATTCTCCGACAGATCTCCTCCACCATCCACACTACATTCTCCGACAGATCTCCTCCCACCATCCCCACTACATTCTCCGACAGCTCTCCTCCACCATCCACACTACATTCTCCGACAGATCTCCTCCACCATCCACATTACATTCCCCGACATCTCTCCTCCACCATCCCCACTACATTCTCCGACAGATCTCCTCTACCATCCACACTACATTCTCCGACAGCTCTCCTCCACCATCCACACTACATTCTCCGACAGCTCTCGCGAGTTTTCCCATTGAAGTCAATGGAAACTAAAATAATTTGTTCCGCATTGACTTTGGCTCGTTTCCTGCGCCCCCGTACCTCAGGCCAAAGTTCGGCTCTGCTCGGCTTCTGCGCCCCCGTACCTCATGCCAAATGAGGTATTGCAGGCCAATGTTCGGCTTTTATCGGCTCCTGCGCCCCCCGTACATCAGGCCAAATGAGGTATTGCAGGCCAATGTTCGGCTTTTATCGGCTCCTGTGCCCCCGTACCTCAGGCCACACGAGGTACTGCAGCCATATTTTCGGCTCTGCTCGACTTCTGCGCCCCCCATATATCAGGCCAAATGAGGTACTGCAGGCCTATTTAGCTTGAATTCTGCTCATCTTGCAAGTCAACACTCGCAAACCGAGTCAGAATTAAAAAAAAAAAAAGTTGCTCGCAAATCAAAACGCTCTCAAACCAAGTTACTCTTAAACCAAGGTTGCACTGTATAAGAATTATGATCCGAGTAACAAAGAGAAAGGACTCAGAACAGAATATCGTAAAGTGAAGAGCTTTCTTGTTTATTTTCCAAAAAAAAGATCACATTTTGTATAAATTGGGATTTTTTTTAATTATTATTGATGATTATGTATTGGTAGGACCACCTTCTTCTGTAAAGCAAAAACAACGAGTAATGACCTACAACAACCTAGGTTCCTTCATTTGCATGGCCGGGGATTTTCTTCATCTATTCCAAACCCTTATTATGGGATGAATTAGAATAGAGACTGCGAGCCAGGACTCCTCATCCAACGTCAGTGCCTGACCTCACAAATAAGCTTCTGGAAGAATGGTCAAACATTCCCATAGACACCCTCCTAACCCTTGTGGACGGCCTTCCCAGAAGTGTTGAAGCTGTAATAGGTGCAAAGGGTGGGCCAACGCAATATTGAACCCTACGGACTAAGACTGGGATGCCATTAAAGTTCACGTGTGTGTAAAGGCAGGCGTCCCGATACTTTTGGTAACAGAATGTATGTGGTTTCCCAATACTTTTGGTAATATAGTTTATGTTGGTCCTCCTATGAAGGACTCAAACTCATCTTACTAGCTTTTTAGGTTCCTGTGGAGAATGGATGAAGAGGAATGGGGACATCCCAACTCGGGCAAAAAGAGAGTGAGGAATTTCAGATCTACTCCTGGAGTCTTCAAGAAGCAGCAGAAGTCCGTAAGAGAAGCAACATGTCAGGCTCCACCCGTAACTGAAATGTAACTCGTGCCAGAATGTACCCCTTTAAATAATCATTTGTGCCGTACACTACAGTTTTCTATGTCTTCAACTTCTCCACCTGTTAAATACCACCTTACAATTTGTCCATAGCATCAGTTAGTCTCTGAGGCCTGATTGCATTTCCTAGGACTGTAGAGCATTTCCCGCACTCTGGACATGGGAAAGATGCTCACCGAGGTGACACCTCTGGTGCCTAAGAAGGCTTATCTTCTGGGTGAAACTTTTCCCGCACTCTGAACACGAAAAAGGACGCTCGCCCCTGTGAATTCTCTGGTGTTGAACAAGGTATCTTTTCGTAGTGAAACATTTCCCGCACTCCGAACATGAAAAAGAACGCTCGGCGGTGTGAATTGTCCTGTGTACGAGAACCTTTTGCTTCGAAATAAAACATTTCCCGCACTCCGAACACGAAAAAGGACGCTCGCCCGTGTGAGTCCTCTGGTGCTGAAGGAGGTATCTTTTCGTAGTGAAACATTTCCCACACTCTGAACAAGGAAAAGGACGCTCGCCCGTGTGACTTTTCTGGTGTTTAAGAAGGTCTTGTTTCTTAATGAAACATTTCCCGCACTCTGAACACGAGAAAGGACGCTCACCCGTGTGAATTCTCTGGTGTATAATCAGATATTCTTTCGTAAGGAAACTTTTCCCGCACTCTAAACAAGGAAAAGGGCGCTCGCCTGTGTGGATTCTCTGGTGCTTAATAAGGTTTTGTTTCATAGTGAAACATTTCCCGCACTCGGAGCATGAGAAAGAGTGCTCGCCTGTGTGGATTCCCTGGTGTATACGAAGGTATTGTTTGGTAATGAAATATTTCCCGCACTCCGTACAAGAAAAAGGAAGCCTACCGGTGTGAGTTTTCTGGTGTAGCAGAAGGCTTCTTTGGTAGGGGAAACATTTCCCGCACTCTGAACATGAAAAAGGACGCTCCCCTGTGTGAATTCTCTGGTGTCCCTGAAGCGTTCCTTTGTTGGTAAAACATTTCCCGCACTCTGAACATGAGAAAGGGCGCTCTCCTGTGTGACTCCTCTGGTGTCTACAAAGTGTGGCTTTGTCAGCAAAACATTTCCCGCACTCCGAGCATGGAAAAGGGCGCTCACCCGTGTGACCTCTCCGCGGTTTAGGTGGCGCTGTGTTGTTAGTGTGAGATTTCTCACATTCTAAAGATGACAAAGAACTCTCTCCAGTGTGGACTCCATCACCTAAAGACGACGCCTGGGGATTGGATGGATCGGTTGAGTGATCGGCACTGTGAGATCTCAGGTGGATATCTGAAGTTGTAGCATGGAAGTGTTTAGAAGGTTCCTCAGGATTAGAAGGATCCATTGATCTTAGATGGACATCTGATGTCATAGTATGGAATATATCAGAAGGTTCCTCAGGATTAGAAGGACCCATTGATCTTAGATGGACATCTGATGACATAGTATGGAATAGATGGACATCTGATGTCATAGTATGGGATTTATGGTCATCTGATGTCATAGTATGGGATTTATGGTCATCTGATGTCATAGTATGGGATTTATGGTCATCTGAGGTCATAGTATGGGATAGATGGTCATCTGATGTCATAGTATGGGATAGATGGTCATCTGAGGTCATAGTATGGGATAGATGGTCATCTGAGCTCATAGTATGGGATAGATGGTCATCTGAGGTCATAGTATGGGATAGATGGTCATCTGAGGTCATAGTAGGGGATTTATCAGAAGGTTCCTCAGGATTAGAAGGATCCATTGATCCCTCCAGATGGGAAGGTCTGTGATGTGCGGTTGGAATAATGGGATCTTCTCCTGGAGAACATTGTGTGATGTCATCATCTTCTGCCTTCATATCAGGAGATAAAATTGGATCTCCTTCCGAGGTATTCAGAAAAAATCGTCCATCTGTAAGAAAATGTAAAATATTTTACATATACATTCAGGAGATGCTCATAGTTGTAAATTAAAAATGTGAAATGTTTAGGCATTTAGTGTTTATGACTTACTTGTGTCCTTATGTAGAGAAGATTCCTGTTTACTTTCCATAATCATCTCCCCCTCCTCCATAGACTGCTGATCTCCACTCACCAACCTCTCTTCTTCTTCCTCTTTATCCTCAACTTTGATGTCTTTCCGTTCTTCACCCTAAAGCCCCGAAGATAATAGAATACATTTATAAAAAGGAACAAAGGTTTTAAAGAAGATCGTCATCTCAGGGAGTTCTTTGTCCCCAGTCCCATCTACCTGATCATTCTCTTTATAGATGTGATCTTCCTGGGTGGAATCCCGAGAATACAGAGGACAACCCTCCTCCATAGACTGCTGATCTCCACTCACCAACCTCTCTTCTTCTTCTTTAACCTCAACTTTGATGTCTTTCCGTTCTACACTCTAAAAGATTTTTTAGAAAACATTAAAAAAAAGAAAACAAGATTACATCACTTTAGACTATATTTTAGATCAAAAGGAAAAGAGAAAAAACACCGCCACAGGAAATAATTGGTAAATGGGACACAATTTGCTTTCCTATATTTTAGGTCTACATGCTCAGTCCCACCTACCTGATGATGGTGGGGGATAGTGTGACCTTCCTGTGTGGAATCCCGGGAATACAGAGGACGGGGACATCTCTCTGGCAGGTTTCTGTAGCTGGATGACTCCTCCATGGTGTCCTGGTGCTGCTTCTCCTGTCCTTTTCGGAACTCTGTCTCCTCCATTACACCATCCTCATCATCCTCCTCTTTTATCTCTTCTTTAATATTGACCTGTGTGGAATCCCGGGAATACAGACGACAGGGATATCTCTCTGGTGGGTTCCCATTACTGGATCCATCTGTAGGAAACACACACACTGACTGAATACATTGTTTCTATGTGTTTATCAGATGATGGGGGATCTAGGTGGAGCCTCCGTACTGCTCTCTCCTTTACAATAAAGTCTCCTCTTACCCGGTGATGTGAGGGGCGGCTGATTCTCCATCATGACGTCCTTGTAGAGATCCTTCTAAATTCCTCAGAATCCTCCTCACCTCGTCCTGATTTATATTGGACACTCCTCTCTGTAGACGTACAAAAAACTGACAATTACCTGGAGTGTACTGGGATGAATATTGTCTCTATAGTTCCTCCAAAGTTCCTGCTTAGTTCTTGCATAGTCCCTACTTAGTTCCTCCATTGTCCCTACTTCGTTCCTCCATAGTTCCTACTTCGTTCCTCCATAGTTCCCACTTCGTTCCTCCATAGTTCCCACTTCGTTCCTCCATAGTTCCTACTTAGTTCCTCCATAATCCCTACTTAGTTCCTCCATAATTCCTACTTCGTTCCTCCATAGTTCCTACTTAGTTCCTCCATAGTTCCTACTTAGTTCCTCCATAGTTCCTACTTAGTTCCTCCATAATTCCTACTTAGTTCCTCCATAATTCCTACTTAGTTCCTCCATAATTCCTACTTAGTTCCTCCATAGTTACTAATTAGTCTCTCCATAGTTACTAATTAGTCTCTCCATAGTTCCTACTTAGTTCCTCCATAGTCCCTATTAAGTTCCTCCATAGTTCCTACTTAGTTCCTCCATGATCCCTGCTTAGTCCCTACTTAGTTCCTCCATAGTCCCTACTTATAGAAGCGTCATGGTCCGTGACGGTATCTTCCACCTCGCTCACACGCCGTTCAGCCGCCGACACCCGCGAGCGGATCTTGTCGAATGCCCTGTCCGATAAGGCTCACGTCCAGCTGCCGCCAACACCTCAGGTATTCCAGGGGGAGCCGTAGCAGGGTTCGCCTCGTGGTCAGTCTGCGACGCCATATTGCAAAGGCATGCAGGAGATGGCAGGGAGCCAGAAATCGGAGCGATGTCCTCCGGAATATACTGGGGGAACTTCAACTTCTTGGCCTTCCTCTAACTCCCATAGATTTTAGACAGCATTCAGGGATCCGGGGGCCCCACAGACAGGCCCAGTCAGGAGATACGGGAGAAATAGCGCATCACACTCCAGGAGAGCTCAGGGAACATGTCCACTCAGTCCGCCATCCCGACCATGCCCCATGGTTCCTACTTAGTTCCTCCATGATCCCTGCTTAGTCCCTACTTAGTTCCTCCATAGTTCTTACTTAGTTCCTCCCTAGTTCTTCTTACTTAGTTCCTCCATAGTTCTTACTTAGTTCCTCCATAGTTCTTACTTAGTTCCTCCATAGTTCTTCTTACTTAGTTCCTCCATAGTTCTTCTTACTTAGTTCCTCCATAGTTCCTACTCAGTTCCACCATAGTTCCTACTTTGTTCCTTCATAGTACCTGCATATTTCCTCCATAGTTCCTGCTTAGTTCCCCCCATAGTTCCTGCTAAGTTCTCCCCATAGTTTCTGCTTAGTTCTCCCCATAGTTCCTGCTTAGTTCCTCCATAGTTCCTGCTTAGTTCCTCCATAGTTCCTGCTTAGTTCCCCCATAGTTCTCCCCATAGTTCCTGCTTAGTTCCTGCATAGCTCCTGCTTAGTTCTCCCCATAGTTCCTGCTTAGTTCCTCCATAGTTACTGCTTAGTTCCTCCATAGTTCCTGCTTAGTTCCCCCATAGTTTCTGCTTACTTCCCCTATAGTTTTTTTTTATGCTTACTTCCCCTATAGTTTTTTTTTAATGAGAAAGATGTTATTGAAGCAACAATAAACATACAGTCCAACAAATGAGGTTCCATACCAATTATTGGAATATACAGTTTAGCATCAACATTCCCCTATAGTTCTTACTTAGTCCTCCCATAGTTCCTGCATAATTCCTCCACAGTTCCTGCTTAGTCCCCTCCCCCACAGTTCCTGCTCAGTTCCCCTATAGTTCCTGCTTAGTTCCCCCATAGTTGCTCCATAGTTCCTGCTTTGTTCCTCCATAGTTCTGACACCTCTGAACAGGGCTGTGGAGTCGGTAGATAAATGTTCCGACCCCGACTCCGACTCCTCAGTTTTATGTACTTCCGACTCCGACTCCCCGACTCCGACTCCTCTGTATTAATATGCAAATGTATTTTATACATTCCTTGAGTGAAAGAAACGCAACCTACCACAGGACTACTGGCTGGGAAGCCAACAGTCTACTGTGTTGCACAGTTTAAGCAAAAGACAAACACAATGAAAACAATCAAGTGACTGGATAGTAGCAGCAGGCATAAACATCAGGAACAGGATCTTTACCAGTTAAAAAATACAAACCACATTATTTGGTTGTTTTAGAACAAAAACAAAGCTTATCTATAATGAACCAAAAACAAAATCTGCAAAACCTAGAAATGGTTTATATTAATCTTGAAATGTAGTTCTAGGCTTAGCAAATGCAAATCAATTCAATGTAGAGTTCTAAGGAAGAGAATTGCCTCTGCCAGATCCTCTTTCATAGAGGCTCTTAAGTCAGACTTTATTATTTTTAGGGCTGAAAATAATCTTTCGACACTGACTTGGGTGGGTGGCATTGCAGTAACTATTCTGGCCACATCACTAACGATCTCTGGATAAACAAGGATGGCTTCTTCAACAGTAAGTTTTGATGAGCGATCATACTTTTCAACTTCTTTTAGTGCTTTATAAAACTCCTGTTGGAATTTTTTTATTTGGACACTTACTGGTTCTCTAACATGCGTTCCCTGTAAAATCAGAACACAACACTATGGAAAGTATAAGTATTGCAGCTCCTAATTGTGCGTTGCGTGCCATATAGTGAAGCACATGAAAAGCATGCTTCTTCACGGTCACTTAACGTGTTCGTTTTGCGGTTACGTGAGGCACTGCATGCATTGGTCTTTATTCTTACAGTAGAGAAGTCATTAATTATAACTTTTTGTGAATTGGGACATTTAAACTTGCTTTTTTTTTTTTTTAATTCCAATCTAAATTTAGTAGGAGTCGGAGTCGGAGTCGGTGCATTGTTTGCCGACTCCGACTCCAGGTACCCAAAATTTCCCCCGACTCCGACTCCTCGACTCCGACTCCACAGCCCTGCCTCTGAAGCCTTCCTCTACTATATTCATAAACGTATACATAAAAATCAGGATCTTTATCCCTTATTCTATGTACTGTAGGGATGTTCATTTCTTTTGCAGTCTTCATTAGAACTTGTACTGTCATCTTGCTCCCGTATCCTGATCCAGAGAAGACATGGTGTCCATTATCTCCCAGTGATAAGAGCCAACAACCCCCAACCATTTTTTTGGAGGATGGATAAATAGTTCTATATTTAGGATGTATCCGATCTATAAACCAGAGGCTCTGGGTGAACAGTTGGATAAATGGTTCTATATTTAGGATTTATCCGATCTATAAACCAGAGGCTCTGGATGGACAGTTGGATAAATGGTTCTATATTTAGGATGTATCCGATCTATAAACCAGAGGCTCTGGATGGACAGTTGGATAAATGGTTCTATATTTAGGATGTATCCGATCTATAAACCAGAGGCTCTGCATGGACAGTTGGATGAATGGCTCTATATTTAGATGATCTCTGTCCTATAACAATATAAACATTAATAACATATGAACATATGTAGCGCCTGGTTACTTCGAAGTACCGGTGCTATTTAAATTTAGAGGGGGATCAGAGTGTAGTTAAATTATGATCTGGTTAAAATGTTCAAATTGGGTCTCTGTCTCAGCTTGCCTGTGCTGTGGGCTCATTCTGTTGTGCTGGGGTGTTCTTCCCACCCCAGTGCAGTAGATGGCAGCAGTGGAGTCAAGGTTTGGGTTCTCTTCCCCAGCAGCCAATCAGGAGGGTTGAGCCTCGCTGTGCATGCTGGGGAAGGTTATTTATGGGGCAGACGCCATTGGTTCTGGGTCTTCTTCATCCAGTGTGGCACCCACCTTTAGGGTGTTATGGCCTACCAGGCCGGGGCGTGCGTGCCACGCGGCGCTCCTGGTTCCGGGACCATGTTGGTCCGGAACATTTGAGCAGCGACGGGGACCCAGTGATCGATTGGGTTCCCACCTCTGAGGATCCCAAGCGGTATAGCTGTTCGGTGGGGAGTCCGTCTGAAGAGCGCCAATGAGAGGCTGGCAGTCCAAAAGGATTTTGACAAACCACCGGGGATCAAGGTAGCCGGACACTGAAGGATTGATCGCCTGTCAGTCGGTACCTGGGCGACGTTAGGAAGGAGAGGAGGAGGATTGTCTCCATAACTGCAATCAGAGAGGGCCTGTGGCAGAGGTGTCTCCCTGACGTTCAATCTAAGGGGGGTCTGTGGCAGAGAATTTTCCTCAAAGGTTTGAGTGATACTCCGGCTGCCAGGTCAGTGATAAAGGCCTGTCCGGGTACGCTATACCCACTCAAGCAGGAGTGGTGCAGAGAAGTGTTATGCCGCGTACACACGATCATTTTTTGGCATGAAAAAAAAACAACGTTTTTAAAAACGTCATTTAAAATGATGGTGTGTGGGCTTCATATCATTTTTCGGCTTCTGAAAAACGACAAAAAAAAAATACGAACATGCTGCATTTTTTAACGCCGTTCTTTAAAATGTCGTTTTTCGGGTTGTAAAAAATGATCGTGTGTGGGCTAAAATGACGTTTAAAACCCGCGCATGTCCAGAAGCGAGTTATGAGACGGGAGCGCTCGTTCTGGTAAAACTACCGTTCATAAAGGAGTAAGCACATTCATCACGCTGTAACAGACAAAAGAGCGCGAATCGCCTTTTACTAACAAGGAATCGGCTAAAAGCAGGCCCCAAGGCGAAAAGAACTTCCCCTTCAGAGTGACGTTTTACGTGTTGTACGTCACCGCACTTTGTTCATCATTTTTCAAAAACGATGGTGTGTGTGGGCAACGTCGTTTTTAATGATGAAGTTGGAAAAACTTTGTTTTTTGGACATGCTGAAAAACAACGTTTTTTTCCATGTCGAAAAACGACCGTGTGTACGCGGCATTACACTTGGGAGAAGGACCGTTTCCCTGTTGCTACGCCTGAATTTGCTATTCTCCTTTCTTCCTTCAACTCTACTTTCCTCACCACAAGTTTTATTGTTTTTACCCGGCTGGGTAATAAAGAGCACATAAAAATACACGTGTTGTTTACTACTGCTATATGCACCATTCACCCCTAGGAATTCGGAAAGAGCCACCAGGTAAATGTGCCACCCAAAAACAAACCAGCAGCTCCTCCGGGGGGGTAGTGCTACACATATAATATGTATCATCATCTGCTGGAGATAAAAGACGTCACAGTGACTATGGAGGAAGAGGACAGACATGACGGGGTTACTGGATGTAAATATAAAATAATATCTTATTACCTCCTCTGCTGCCAGCTCCAGCAATGTCTCCTCTCTACTTCCTCCCGACTCACCTCTCACCCGCAACTTCCTGTCTGTATCTGACATCACTTCCTGTCTGTACCTGACATCACTTCCTGTTGTTGCGTTCCACTGACCATACATGAAATCACCGCCTTGTGTTGAGTATAAATACTGCAGTCTACGTTACGTCTCATCGTTTTGCTCTCTGCCTCATGGTCCGTTCTTCTATTAGGTATATTGATGATTACACACACAAATAATATAGCAAAGTAATGGTATAAATGTATTTTTTTATATTTTTACAATGTCTTAATTTGATTACCAATATAAACAGGATTCATTAATTTATCATCAGTGGTGCCATTTCTTACATATGTAGCACTACCCCCCACAGGGGCTGCTGGTATCCGGCTACCTTACTTACTCCTGCACAGCCAGGCTACACGCATTTTCCACTTGCACCCGGACACAAGAAATCAGTCCCCGGGCTTGTTTTGGTTGCTTTTATTTGGGAAAAACAACTTGGACGGGGTACAGGGGTTATTGGGACACTATCACCGTTAACATATGCGTGCGGAAGTAACGTATGCCCATCAGTACAGCCTATCAGTGCCCATCAGTACAGCCTATCCGTGCCCATCAGTGCAGTCTCACCAGTGCCCATCAGTGTACATCAGTAAAGGAGAAAAAAAATTCCAAAAATGTTTTGGTCTTTTTTTTATTTAACAAAAAATAAAACCCCCATCTGTGATTAAATATCACCAAAAGAAAGTTCTTATCCATCTCTAAAAACTGATAAAAATGTCACGTGCGTACAGTGTCACATGACCGCGTAATTGTCATTCAAAGTGTGAGAGCGCTGAAAGCTGAAAATAGTCCTGGGCAGGAAGGGGGTGGAAGTGTATTTTTTCCCCAAACCGTGTGACATAAAAAAAAAAATGGCAACAACCGCCATTTTATTCTCTGGGGTCTCTGATAAAATAAGAAATAGATAACGTTTGGGGGGTTAGAAGTAGTTTTCTGGCAAAAAAAATACGGATTTCGACCCGGTCAGCAAGTCCTAAGCAGACTCACTTGGTGTGAATACTCTGATGTCTGAGTACACTTCTTTGGCTTGCAAAGCTTTTCCCGCACTCTGAACACGAATAAGGGCGTTCGCCGGAGTGAGTTTTCTGGTGCTTTTGAAGGGTTCCCTTCTCGGTGAAACATTTCCCGCACTCCGCGCACGAGAAAGGACGCTCGCCCTTGTGAGTCCTCTGGTGCGCGTAAAGGTGCTGCAGCTGAATGAAACGTTTCCCACACTCCGAACACGGGTAACGGCGCTCACCCGTGTGACTTCTCTGGTGTATAAGAAGGTATTGTCTCTGGGTGAAACACTTCCCGCACTCCGAACACGGAAAAGGGCGCTCGTCCGTGTGCGTCCTCTGGTGCCTGAGAAGGTTTCCTTTCGCGGCGAAGCATCTCCCGCACTCCGCGCATGAAAAAGGGCGCTCGTCCCTGTGTATCATCTGGTGTCTAAGAAGGTTTCCTTTCTCGGTGAAAGATTTCCCGCACTCGGAACATAAAAAAGGAGACTGGTTTTTGTGACTTCTCTGGTGTTTAAGAAGGTGGTCTATCCTGGAGAAACATTTCCCGCACTCGGAACATGAAAAAGGACGCTCGCCCGTGTGAATTTTTTTGTGTCGGAGAAGTTTTCCTTTATCGGCGAAACGTTTCCCGCACTCTTTACATGAAAAAGGAAGATCATCCAAGTGGTTTCTCTGGTGTTTGAGAAGTTTTTCTTTATCAGTGAAACTTTTCCCGCACTCTGAACATGAAAAAGGACACTCCCCCGTGTGAATTTTCTGGTGTGCAAGAAGCTTTGCTTTATCAAGGAAACGTTTCCCGCACTCGAAACATGAAAAAGGACGCTCATCCGTGTGAATTCTCTGGTGTATGATAAGTTTTCCTATATCAATGAAGCGTTTCCCGCACTCTGTGCATGAAAAAGGACGCTCATCCAAGTGACCTCTCTGGTGTACACGATGTGCAGCTTTGTCAGCAAAACATTTCCCGCACTCTGAACAACAAAAAGGACGCTCCCCCGTGTGTGTTCTCTGATGTATAACAAGGTGTTGCATCCTAATAAAACATTTCCCGCACTCTGAACATGAATAAGGACGCTCACCTGTGTGAATTCTCTGGTGTTTATCAAGCTCTCCTTTGTGAGCGCAACATTTCCCGCACTCTGAACATGAATAAGGATAAACACCGGTATGAAGTCTCTGGTGTCTAAGAAGGGAGTTTCGCGAAATGAAAGATTTCCCGCACTCTGAACATACAAAAGGACTCTCACACGTGTGAACTCTCTGGTGTATAACAAGGTCCCTTTTCTGAATAAAACGTTTCCCGCACTCTGAACATGAAAAAGGACGCTCCCCTGTGTGTATTCTCTGGTGTCTGTTAAGTGTTCCTTTGTCAGTGAAACATTTTCCGCACTCTGAACATGAAAAAGGACGGTCCCTTGTGTGAAGTTTCTGGTGTTTATGAAGTTGTTCTATCTTCCTGAAATCTTTCCCGCACTCTAAACATGAAAAGAGACTACCGCCTGAGGGACCGCTCTGCTGTTCAGGTAGTGGTCTGCTTTCATTGTGAGATTTCTCGCAATCGGAAGGTGACATGGAAGGCTCTACTGTGTGGTGTCCATCACCTACAGAAGATTCCTCAAGTTTAGGAGGATTCATTGATCTTAGATGGACATCTGGAGTCATAGTATGGGATAGATGGACATCTGATGTCATAGTATGGGATAGATGGACATCTGAGGTCATAGTAAGGGGTAGATGGACATCTGAGGTCATAGTATAGGATAGATGGTCATCTGATGTCATAGTATGGGATAGATGGACATCTGAATTCATAGTATAGGATTTATCAGAAGGTTCCTCAAGTTTCGAAGAACCCATTGATCTTAGATAAACATCTGAAGTCATAGTGTGGGATTTATTAGAAGGTTCCTCAAGTTTCGAAGGACCCATTGATCTTATATGGACATCTGAAGTCATAGTATGGGATTCACCAGAAGGTTCCTCAAGTTTAGGAGGATTCATCGACTTTAGATGGACATCTGAAGTCATAGTATATGATTTATCAGAAGGTTCCTCAAGTTTCGAAGGACCCATTGATCTTAGATGGACATCTGGAGTCATAGTATGGGATAGATCAGGGATCTTCAAACTACGGCCCTCCAGCTGTGGTGGAACTACACTTCCCATGAGGCATTGTAAAAATCTGACATTCACAGACATGACTAGGCATGATGGGAATTGTAGTTCCTGAACAACTGGAGGGCCATAGTTTGAAGACCCCTGGGATAGATGGTCATCTGATGTCATAGTATGGGATAGATGGTCATCTGATGTCATAGTATGGGATAGATGGTCATCTGAGGTCATAGTATGGGATAGATGGACATCTGATGTCATAGTATGGGATTCTTCAGAAGGTTCCTCAAGTTTAGAAGGATCCATTGATCTTAGATGGACATCTGAAGTCATAGTATGGGATTCACCAGAAGGTTCCTCAAGTTTAGGAGGATTCATTGACCTTAGATGGACATCTGATGTCATAGTATGGGATAAATGGACATCTGAAGTCATAGTATGGGGTTTATCAGAAGGTTCCTCAAGCTTCAAAGGACCCATTGATCTTAGGTGGACATCTGGAGTCATAGTATGGGATAGATGGACATCTGGATTCATAGTATGGGATAGATGGTCATCTGATGTCAAAGTATGGGATAGATGGACATCTGATGTCATAGTATGGGATTCTTCAGAAGGTTCCTCAAGTTTAGAAGGATCCATTGATCTTAGATGGACATCTGAGGTCATAGTATGGGATCGATTAGAAGTTTCCTCAGGATTAGAAGGATCCATCGATTGGGAAGGTCTGTGATGTGCGGTTGGAATAAAGGGACCTTCTCCTGGAGAACATTGTGTGATGTCATCATCTTCTGCCTTCATATCGGGAGATAAAATTGGATCTCCCTCCGAGGTTTTCGGAACAAAATGTCCATCTGTAAGAAAAACAATTTTAAATAAAAAATATTTGAATAGTCTTGCGATTAGGAGTCATATACTGAATGTTGGTCCAGCAAATTGGGTCAAACTTTATACGAGATCATTGGGAGTCACTGTGGGTTAAGGATTGTGTCTACTGTTTTCCCTTTGGGCTGACTGCCTGATACAGTGGAATCTCGGATTACGAGTATAATCCGTTCCAGGAGAATGCTCGTAATCCAAAGTACTCGGTCGCATATCAAAGCGAGTTTCCCCACTGAAGTCAATGGAAAGGAAAATAATTTGTTCCGCATTGACTTCAATGGCATGCAATACCGCATGTGGCCAGAGGTGGGGCGCATCGGAGAGCCTCGGAAACAGCCGGAAAGGCTGACCTTGGTTGACCTCCGAAAGGCTCGGGAATGTAGTATTTCCGAACACGCTGTTCGGCTCCGGCGCCCCCCCCACCTCAGGCCAAACGCGGTACTGCACACGGCTTTGGCCTGAATCCTGCTCTTGTTGCGATCCGAGTTAGAATTTTTCAAAATACAGCGCTTGTATTGCGAAAACGCTCGTTAACCGCGTTACTCGCAATCCGAGGTTCCACTGTACATGTCTTCAACCTTTCTACCAAATGTATACTTTATATTCATAGAAATAAAAAAAATTTGAACTGTTTTTTTAAATCTTTTTTTTATGACTTACTTGTGTCCAGATGTAGAGAAGATTCTTCCTGTTTACTTTTCATAATCATCTCCCCCTCCTCCATAGACTGCTGATCTCCACTCACCAACCTCTCTTCTTCTTCTTCCTCTTTAACCTCAACTTTGACGTCTTTCCGTTCTTCACCCTAAACCCCAAAGGTGATAGAAAAGGAACAAGAGATTACATAGAAGAATGTCCTCTCGTAGTTTAGGGTCTACAGTGACCTACCTGATGATGGTGGGGGATGGTGTGATCTTCCTGTGTGGAATCCTGGGAATATAGAGGACAGGGACATCTCTCTGGTGGGTTCCCATTACTGGATCCATCTGTAGGAAACACACACACTGACTGAATACATTGTTTCTATGTGTTTATCAGATGATGGGGGATCTAGGTGGAGCCTCCGTACTGCTCTCTCCTTTACAATAAAGTCTCCTCTTACCCGGTGATGTGAGGGGCGGCTGATTCTCCATCATGACGTCCTTGTAGAGATCCTTGTGCCCTTCTAAATACTCCCACTCCTCCATGGAGAAATAGACAGTGACATCCTGACACCTTATAGGAACCTGACACACACAATGATACAGTCACCATCCAGACACACCCCTTGTCTGTTACTGGATAATGTCCCAGAATCCTCACCTCTCCTGTCAGCAGCTCCATCATCTTCTTGGTGACTTCTAGAATCTTCTCCATGTTGTGTCTCTCAGGATTTAGGGAGTCACATGGAGGCACTGTGATGGTCATATGATCACCTGACTTCACAAGAGGAAATCTCTGTATTGGAGAACCAATAGGAATATCATGTTAGACTCCCAGAATCCTCCTCACCTCTCCGGTCAGGTCTGTGTTTTATTAATAGAGATAAGAGTGATGTCATGTGACCTCCCAGAATCCTCCTCTCCTCTCGTCAGGTCTGTGTTTTATTAATAGAGATAAGAGTGGTGTCATGTGACCTCCCAGAATCCTCCTCACCTCTCCGGTCAGGTCTGTGTTTTATTAATAGAGATAAGAGTGATGTCATGTGACCTCCCAGAATCCTCCTCACCTCTCCCGTCAGGTCTGTGTTTTATTAATAGAGATAAGAGTGATGTCATGTGACCTCCCAGAATCCTCCTCACCTCTCGGGTCAGGTCTGTGTTTTATTATTAGAGATAAGAGTGATGTCATGTGACCTCCCAGAATCCTCCTCACCTCTCCGGTCAGGTCTGTGTTTTATTATTAGAGATAAGAGTGATGTCATGTGACCTCCCAGAATCCTCCTCACCTCTCCGGTCAGGTCTGTGTTTTATTAATAGAGATAAGAGTGATGTCATGTGACCTCCCAGAATCCCCCTTACCTCTCCGGTCAGCAGGTAGATGATCTGCAGGGTGAGGTTTAGTATCTTCTCAGTCATGTGACTCAGGTCCTCCTCCATCTTCACTGGTGTAATGATGTCATCGATACAAGATCTCTGTAGATGGATAATATATAGCCGCCTCGCTGATCATTACAACTCACAGACTAGTTGAGATTAATTTTAAACCCTCTGTGTAAAAGGTAAGGAAGTTGACCTGTTAATAAATACCAAATATATTCAGCATCAAAACAACGAGTGTTTGCAAAATTTCTAAATAAAAAAAACGAAGATACCCAAAATTGTAATTGTGTTTAAAATTGACCGGCGGTCAATGATTGGTGAAAGTCACATTTACTGTTAAAAATAAATACTACTATTTATTCTCATATCTGGGGTCTTGTGGAAGGTCTTTCAAAATTTTTTGAAAAATTATTGTATATACTGAAAAATATATTTTATTATTATATATTATTAAGGTAGTCCGAATTTTTAGGTTTGTAGATATCGTACGTCCATCTAGTGGAGTTTATGGTTCCATATTTAGGTGTATCTTTCATAAAACCAATTATTATGTAACGTTATCTGCTGGAGTCAAAAGACGTCACAGTGACTATGGAGGAAGAGGACGGACATGACGGGGGGTTACTGGGTGTAAATATAAAATAATATCTTATTACCTCCTCTGCTACCACTTCCAGCAATGTCTCCTCTCTACTTCCTCCCAACTCACCTCTCACCTGGAACTTCCTGTCTGAATGTTACATCACTTCCTGTCCGCACCTGACATCACTTCCTGTTGTTGCGTTCCAGTGACAATACAGGAGATCACCACCTTGTGTTGCCTATAAATACTGCAGTCTACATTACGTTCCATCACTCTGCCGGCTCCCGCGAGGTCCATTCTTCTTTCAAGTTATATCGATGATTAACCACATTTCTGTTGTGAGAAATACATCTAACTTGACCACTGCTGGTGCCATTTTGGAAATTTTCATATTCCAATAAACTTTACTTGGAGCCCACGTGAGGTGCAACCGTTTCTTATTTTGACAATAAACACAGATTATACCTTGCGTCAAATCCAGACAATAACACCCACAGCCCCCCTCTCTCCAGTCTTTAGTGCAGGTACCCTCGAGGGCACTCTGATGGTTGCTCTGATGTAAGGGAAGGCATGATTGGAAATCTGAGTTAACAACTTGCCCTCCGGAAGGTCCCCCTCCTACTTCATGACCAGGCCATTTTTTGAGATATGGCACTGCGTTACTTTAACTGACAATCGCGCGGTCGTGCGGCACTACACTCAAATATAATGTAAGTTTTTTTTCCCCCACAAATAGAGAATTCTTTTGGTGGTATTTGATCAATATCTTTTACTTTTTGCTATGATAAATATCCCCCAAAAATATATATAAAAAAATGTTTTTCCTCAGTTTAGGCCGATACGTATTCTTCTACATATTATTGGTAAAACAAATTGCAATAAGCGCTTATTGTTTGGTTTGCGCAAAAGTTATAGTGTCTACAAAATAGGGGATAGTTTTATGGCATTTTTATTAATATTTTTTTTTACTAGAAATAGTGGCGATTTGCGATTTTTATCGGGACTGCGACATTATGGCGGACACATCGGACACTTTTTACACCATTTTGGGACCATTGTCATTGATACAGCGATCAGTGCTATAAAAATGCACTGCTTACTGTTAAAAATTACACTGGCAGTGAAGGGGTTAACCGCTAGGGGGCTAGGAAGGGGTTAAGTGTGTCCTAGGGAGTGCTTCTAACTGTAGGGGGGTGTGAATAAGAGTGACACGTCACTGATCGCTGCTCCATATAAGAGGGAACATTCGATCAGTGACATGTCACTAGGAAGAACGGGGAGATGTTGTGTTTACACTGACATCTCCCCGTTCTTCAGCTCCGTGACGCGATCGCGGGACACCGGCGGACATCGAGTCCGTGGGTCCCGTGGACACGGTTACGGTGCTTGCGGCAGGGTTGTGCGCACGCCGATGCGACCACACCGCGGCAAATTTAAAGGGATGTACTTGTACGCCCATCTGCCTGTCCGTGCTATTTTGTCGATGTATATGTGTGTGCGCTGGTCCTTAAGTGGTTAAAGGTGCTTCAAAGTGTCTTCAAAGCCTCCATAGAAGTCTAAGGCAAAACTTGCTTGAAGCCCCACCAAAGGCTCATCTGAGACCCATCGAAGCACCAAGAAAAAGCAAGGTGTCTGAAGCCATGTTTTGAATGCAAGTGTAAACTAGCCCTTACAGTGGTCAGTGCTCAACATATGCACTGTCACTGTACTAATGACACTGGCTGGGAAGGGGTTAACATCAGGGGCACTCAAAGGGTAAAATGTGTGCCTATGGAGTGCTTGCTAACTGTGTGGGGGGTGCTTGTACTAGGAAGGCAGAGATCCGTGTTCCTGCTTTGTAGGGACACAGCATCACAACCTTCCCTTCTCACAGACCACTGTTCTGCCTGTGTCCCCTGAATGATCGGTGGGTCCTGGTGGATATCGCGTCCACTAAACACATTTATTGGCTCCCACTGCGTCCAATCACAGCGGGAGTGGGCCACCGGCCCCACCCCAGAAGTTCAGGATCATGTACAGGTACGTGATCCTGCCCAGGGGAGCCGCCTTGCCACTGTATATTTACAGTATACGGTCGGCAACCGGTTAAAGCAGTAGACGACAGCAAAAAATAAACAAAAAAATCTTCTCCCTGCAAGTTAAGTCATAATGTGCTAGTACACATTGCATACTAGCACATCATGAAAGACTTACCTGAAAACTAAGCCTTCACCGGTGACAGGGCTTCCATCTTTACCCAGCCTTCCTTCCAGGATCGTGGGCTTTTAATATCCTTCCAGGAAGGGGAATGACTTAATTTCCTTCCTGGCAGGATCATATATAAGCTTGGGATAGAACTTCGCACAGGGCAGAACTGTCTGGCTAGTGGGAGGAGAGGTGCCAAGAGAAACAGATTGTTGAGGAGTGAAACCCTTTTCTTTATTGCCGCAGGGGTGGGCCTCCCTGCTATCGGGCACAGAAGATATGTTTCCACAAAGAGAGAGAGAGAGAGAGAGACTGTGATTTACTAAATGAAGAGAAAATCATTTAATTGGACTGTTATGTGACCAAGGAGGAACAATTCCAGGCTGGGGCACACCTGACCCTTGGTAGAGACCTCCTGTCTCCTGATTCGAGGCTGGGGCACACCTGACCCCTGGTGGAGACCTCCTGTCTCCTGATTCCAGGCTGGGGCACACCTGACCCCTGGTGGAGACCTCCTGTCTCCTGATTCCAGGCTGGGGCACACCTGACCCCTGGTGGAGACCTCCTGTCTCCTGATTCCAGGCTGGGGCACACCTGACTCCTGATGGAGACCTCCTGTCTCCTGATTCCAGGCTGGGGCACACCTGACTCCTGGTGGAGACCTCCTGTCTCCTGATTCCAGGCTGGGGCACACCTGACTCATGGTGGAGACCTCCTGTCTCCAGGCTGGGGCACACCTGACACCTGGTAGAGACCTCCTATCTCCCGATTCCAGGCTGGGGCACACCTGACTCATGGTGGAGACCTCCTGTCTCCTGATTCGAGGCTGGGGGACACCTGACTCATGGTGGAGACCTCCTGTCTCCTGATTCCAGGCTGGGGCACACCTGACTCCTGGTAGAGACCTCCTGTCTCCTGATTCCAGGCTGGGGCACACCTGACTCATGGTAGAGACCTCCTGTCTCCCGATTCCAGGCTGGGGCACACCTGACCCCTGGTGGAGACCTCCTGTCTCCCGACTGGGCCTCACCCGACTCTTAATGGAGACCTCCTGTCTCTTGATTCCAGCCTGGGGCACACCTGACCCCTGGCTGGGGCTCATCTGACCTCCTGTTTCCCAATTCCAGGCTGGGGCATACCCGACTCCTGGTGGAGACCTCCTGTCTCCTGGCTGGAGCTCATTTGACTCCTGATGGAGACCTCTTGTCTCCCGATTCCAGGCTGGGGCACACCTAACTCCTTGTGGAGACCTCCTGTCTCCCGATTCCACTCTGGGGCACAACTGACCCCTGGTGGAGACCTCCTGTCTCCCGATTCCAGGCTGGGGCTTATTTGACGGCTGGTGGAGACCTCCTGTCTCCCGAATTCCAGGCTGTGGCTCATTTGACGGCTGGTAGAGACCTCCTGTCTCACTATAGCGTGGGTATAAAAGAAGAATAATATAAACACTGGGAGGTGGACATCCATACAGATACCCCCGGAATGATAATATGGAGCAATAAAACCCAAGATTTTTTGGTCGAGACCACCTTAAAACTGGAAATAGACCCACAAGATAGGAAAGCCTCTATCCAGTGGATATAGCTTGATGTCCCCATGTTCTAAGTGAGTTTCCTTGCAAGGGTGGTTCAGCCCCGGTTGCTTTAGGTGTTATTATGAACTGATTGAACACATTCTAATCACCGATCATCTCAGAATTATCATTTGGGAAAAAAAAGCGAGACTCAACAGAATGCATAGAACTTTCTTGTTTTATGTTACAAAATCAGAATAAAAGGAAACAAATCTTGAATCAAAATAATTTCTTGAATTGTAAAATATATGCAATTTATTGATAATTTTCTATTGGCTTCTTCAATAAAGAGGTGAGAAGAAATTGGAGTAATGAGTAGAACGTGAAGAATACGGAGAAAAACAAACTGACGAGAATTACAAGTATAACAATCCGCGGGATAGTGGGTGGTGGGGATAGTATTGTTGTTTGGGCGTTTTTTGTTCTTTATGACCGGGCCATTTTTTGCGATTCGGCACTGCGTTATTTTAACTGACAATTGCGCGGTCGTTTGACGTGGCTCCCAAATAAAATTGACGTCCTTTTTTTCTCACAAATAGAGCTTTCTTTTGGTGGTATTTGATCACCTCTGCGGATTTTATTTTTTGCGCAATAAACAAAAATAGAGCGATATATATTTTTTTTACTTTCCGCTATAAAACAGCCAATAAAAAAAAAAAAATCGAATTTCTTCATCAGTTTAGGGCAATATGTATTCTGCTACATATTTTTGGTAAAGAAAAATCCCAATATCGGCTTCTGTTAGCGGGACTCCATACCACACGTGTCCTATATAATGAACGTCTTCTCCTGTTAAATGCCACCATACAGCTGTCAAGAGCAGTGGTCTCAAATCTGTGGCCCTTTGCTTGCCTTTATCTGGCCCTTGGGGCACTATTCCACCCAATGACACCATAAATAGGGCACTATGCATCCCATGAAAACCAATGATGAAGGACAGGAAACTGGCCCCTTGGATCCCCATGACTAAGCTCTGAGGAGGCGGAGTGAAACATGTTGGGGGCGTGGCTTGGTTGTAGCATTTTCTACTCATTATTGGTCACAGTTCACAAAGCCTCAAGGACAGAAAACTGTCCCATTGGATCCCCATGACTAAGCCCTGAGGAGGCGGGGTGAAACATGTTGGGGGTGTGGCCTGATTGTAGCATTTTCTACTCTCACTGGTCACAATCCGGCCCCCCCAAAGCCTGAAGGACAGGAAACTGGCCCCTTGGATCCCCATGACTAGGCTCTGAGGAGGTGGAGTGAAACACGTTGGGGGTGTGGTCTGGTTGTAGCATTTTCTAGTCTCACTGGTCACAATCAGGCCCCCCCAAAGCCTGAAAGACAGGAAACTGGCCCCTTGGATCCCCATGACTAGGCTCTGAGGAGGTGGAGTGAAACACGTTGGGGGTGTGGTCTGGTTGTAGCATTTTCTAGTCTCACTGGTCACAATCAGGCCCCCCCAAAGCCTGAAAGACAGGAAACTGGCCCCTTGGATCCCCATGACTAAGCTCTGAGGAGGAGGAGTGAAATACGTTGGGGGGTGTGGCCTGGTTGGAGCATTTTCTACTCTCATTGGTCACAGTTCCTACAGCCTGAAGGACAGGAAACTGGCCCCTTGGATCCCCATGACTAAACTCTGAGGAGGCGGAGTGAAACACGTCGGGGGCGTGGCCTGGTGGGAACCCGTGCTGAGGTTGTCTCTTTCATAATACAATAGGACCCCGTGGATGTGCACCACCAGGGATCTTTTCTCTCTTCCTCCTTTGCTTAGAAGGTTTGGAAACCCCTGGTAAAGAGCAATCATTTGGTGTGACTTTTCTGATGTCTGATTAGATTCATTTGGTTTGCAAAGCTTTTCCCGCACTCTAAACATGAGAAAGGACGCTCACCTGTGTGAACTCTCTGGTGTTTAAGAAGGACCTCTTTCAAGCCGAAACATTTCCCGCACTCGGAACATGAGAAAGGGCGCTCGCTTGAGTGTATTTTCTGGTGTTTAACAAGGGATCCTTTCCTGGCGAAACATTTCCCGCACTCTGTACATGAGAAAGGACGCTCGCCCTTGTGGTGTTTCAGATGCGAAACAAGGTGCTGTTTCTGAGTAAAACTATTTCCGCACTCCGAACACGAATAAGGACGCTCGCCCGTGTGAATTCTGTGGTGTCTGTGAAGTTTTCCTTTCTCCGTGAAACATTTCCCACACTCCGTACACAAAAAAGGACGCTCGCCCGTGTGACTTCTCTGGTGTATACGAAGCAATATTCTGTCAGCAAAACTTTTCCCGCACTCTGAACATGGAAAAGGACGCTCGCCCGTGTGACCTCTCTGGTGCGTATGAAGGTGCTGTATCCTAAGAAAACTTTTCCCGCACTCGGAGCACGAAAAAGGACGCTCGCCTGTGTGTCTTCTCTGGTGTTCATCGAGCTCTCCTTTCTGAGTGAAACATTTCCCGCACTCTGAACACGAATAGGGGCGCTCACGGGTATGAACTCTGCGGTGTCTAACAAGGACTTTTTGCGACGTGAAAGATTTCCCGCACTCCGAACATAAAAAAGGATACTCGCTCGTGTGATTTCTCTGGTGTATGACAAGTTCCCAATTCTGAATAAAACATTTCCCGCACTCAGAACATGAAAAAGGACGCTCCCCTGTGTGGATCCTCTGGTGTCTGTTAAGTGTTCCTTTGCCAGTGAAACATTTCCCGCACTGCGAACATGAAAAAGGACGCTCGCCCGTGTGAGTTTTCTGATGTAGATGAAGGTGTCCTATCCTAGTGAAACATTTTCCGCACTCTGAACATGAAAAAGGACGCTCCCCCGTGGGATTTGTCCACCGTGCTCTGTTTTTAGGGTGAGATTTTTTGCAATCTGAAGTTGACAATGAAGGTTCTCCTGTGTGGCCTCCATCACCCAACGAAGACTCCTCGGGATTGGGTGGATGGGTTGAGTGATCAGCACTGTGAGAACTTAGATGGACATCTGATGTCATAGTGTGGGATAGATGGTCAGCTGATGTCATAGTGTGGGATAGATGGACATCTGATGTCATAGTGTGGGATAGATGGACATCTGATGTCATAGTGTGGGATAGATGGACATCTGATGTCATAGTATGGGATTTATCAGAAGGTTCCTCAGGATTAGAAGGATCCATTGATCCCTCCAGATGGGAAGGTCTGTGATGTGCGGTTGGAATAATGGGATCTTCTCCTGGAGAACATTGTGTGATGTCATCATCTTCTGCCTTCATATCGGGAGATAAAATTGGATCTCCCTCCGAAGAATTCAGAACAAAACGCCCATCTGTAAGAAAACACAAATTTAATAATAATAATAATAATAAAAAAAGCCCCCCGTTACATTAGTGTCCTCAGCCCCCCTTCACATCATAGCTCCCCCTTTACATCAGTGTCCTCAGCCCCCCTTCACATCATAGCCCCCTCTTTACATCAGTGTCCTCAGCCCCCCTTCACATCATAGCTCCCCTCTTTACATCAGTGTCCTCAGCCCCCCTTCACATTATAGCTCCCCCCATTACATTAGCGTCCTCAGCCCCCCTTCACATCATAGCTCCCCCGTTACATCAGCAGAGGTACTTATCGACCTGGATGTCCTCTCCTGGGTCTTCCATCCCATTGTCCTCCTTGCAGCAGGGCAGTGTGCGGGAGACAGGGCAGGTCTGGACGGAGGGCGGGAGTTGCTCAACTTATTATATTAACAAGCGGGTGATTACCTGTACCTGCCTGTTAATATGAAAAGACTCCCACTCTCTGTGCAGATCTGCCCCACCTCTCGCCCCCTGTCCGGCTGCAAGGAGGACAATGGCAGCCGGACGGGAGAGGACACCCAACTGCTAAATGGTACAACCGCTGTCCAGAAAGGACTGTGACTTGGTCCAGGTCTGGACCGCGGTCCACCATTTGTCGATCCATGCCAACCACACTGGGTAACAGTTTTTTTGGGGGCATTGATGGCATTGGAACTGTGAGAATGGAGATGACTGGTTGTGTTTCTGAACACAAAAAAAAATTATATTTGTAGGAAACACTATTCAAAATCAGGGCAGGGAGCGGGAGATGGGGCAGGTCTGGATGGAGGGCGGGCGGTGCCCAATTTATTATATTAACAAGGGCTAGACTCCGACTCTCTGTGCAGATCTCCTTCTTTCCCCCATGCCCTACTGCAAGGAGGACATCGGCGGCCGCATGGGAGAGGACACCTAGCTACTAAAATGGTACAACCATGGTCCAGAAAGGACTGTCACTTGGTCCAGGTCCGGACCGCGGTCCACCATTTAGCGATCCTTGCCAACCATAATGGGTAACAGGGGTTTTGGGGCGTTAATGGCATTGGAACTGTGAGAATGGAGATGACTGGATGTGTTTCTCAACACAAAAAAATATATATTTGTAGGAAAAACGATTCAGAACATTGTGTTTATAAATTCTCGTTTCCTTGTTGGAGGAAATCGGACCAAGCTCTATGTGAAATCCTCGGGATCTGCTGTAAGTTTCGGACTGGGCTTCCTTTTTCCCCTTCGGAGTGAAAAATATGAATTGTTTCTGCATTTGTTACTTACTTGTGTCTATATGTAGAGAAGGTTCCTCTTGTTTAATCATCTCCCCCTCCTCCATAGACTGCGGATCTTCACTCACCAACCTCTCTTCATCTTCTTCTTTTACCTCAACTTTGATGACTTTCAGTTCTTCACCCTAAACCCCAAAGATGATAGAATGAATTTAGAAAAAGGAACAAGAAATTACATAGAAGAATGTCTACTCAGAATTATTTTCGAGTCCAGTCCCATCTACCTGATCGTTCTCTGTACAGTTATAATCTTCTTGGGTGGAATCCCAGGAATACAGAGGACCTCCCTCCTCCATAGACTGCTGATCTCCACTCACCAACCTCTCTTCTTCTTCTTCCTCTTTAACCTCAACTTTGATGTCTTTCCGTTCTTCACCCTAAACCCCAAAGATAACAGAGTACATTATACTTGTTAAAAGGAAATAGAGATTACATAAAAGAACGTCCTGTCAGAGCTTGGAATCGTTATTTAAGTCTTCGTGCTCCGTCCCACCTACCTGATGATGGTGGGGGATGGTGTGATCTTCCTGTGTGGAATCCCGGGAATACAGAGGACAGGGACATCTCTCTGGTGGGTTCCCATTACTGGATCCATCTGTAGGAAACACACACACTGACTGAATACATTGTTTCTATGTGTTTATCAGATGATGGGGGATCTAGGTGGAGCCTCCGTACTGCTCTCTCCTTTACAATAAAGTCTCCCGAGAGCCTCATGTGCTTCAGACTGTGGGGTACAGACCTGCTGCTCTAGCCTGTCTGTTCCTGCACCAGAGAGGTAAGCCACAAAGGATCAGGACCCTAAAGACTGCAGACCACCAAGTGCCCAGGACAAGATTTGCGGTATACCAGGACTAGTGAGCGTATTCAGCTTTGTTTTTGTTCCACTGCTAGTAATCCAATACAACCAGAGACTACCTTTGCATAACAGCCCTAAAAGTAGTTAATTGCATGTCTCATAAAGAGACGGTAACATGTGCACCACCCTACAGTTTGGGCCCCAATGTTAGCTGGAAATACAGAGGATGGGGACATCTCTCTGGTGGGTTCCCATTACTGGATCCATCTGTAGGAAACACACACACTGACTGAATACATTTAGCTGGATTCAGATAGCTTTACGTTGGCGTATCAGTAGATACGCCGATGTAACTCTGAATCTACGCCGTCCTAAATTTAAGCGTATTCTGGAAACCAGATACGATTAAATTAGGCTAAGATACGAGCGGCCGAAGTCTCCTACGCCGTCGTATCTTAGGGTGCAATATTTAGGCTGGCCGCCAGGTGGCGCTTCCGTTGAGTTTGGCGTAGAATATGCAAATGACTAGATACGCCGATTCAGAAACGTACGTGCGCCCGGCGCATTTTTTTTACGTTGTTTGCGTACTGCTTTTTCGGCCGTAAAGTTAGTCGAACAAATAGCTGGCCTAGTCAATGTTAAGTATGGCCGTCGTTCCCGTGTCGAAATTTGAAATTTTTACGTCGTTTGCGTAAGTCGTCCGTGAATGGGGCTGGACGTAATTTACCTTCACGTCAAAACCAATACGTCCTTGCGGCGTACTTTGGAGCAATGCACACTGGGATATGTACACGGATGGCGCATGCGCCCTTCCTAAAAAAGTAAATCTCGTCGGGTCACCAATCATTTACATAAAACACGCCCCCTCATCCTCATTAGAATTAGGCGAGCTTACACTGGCCCCATTTACGCTACGCCGCCGTAGCTTAGGAGGCAAGTGCTTTGTGAATACAGCACTTGCCTCTCTGACTTACGGCGGCGTAGCGTAAATACGATACGCTACGCCGCCTCAAAGATGCGCCCAGCTACCTGAATCTAGCTAATTGTTTCTATGTGTTTATCAGATGATGGGGGATCTAGGTGGAGCCTCTGTACTGCTCTCTCCTTTACAATAAAGTCTCCTCTTACCCGGTGATGTGGGGGGAGGCCGCTTCTTCATCGTGACGTCCTTGTAGAGATCTTTCTGACATCACTGTGCCTATGGAGGAAGAAGAAGATGGACATGACGGGGGGTTACTGGGTGTAAATCTCATGGAGGAAGAGGACAAAACATAATGGGGAGGAGGGGTCTGGATTAGGGTTGTCACCTTTTCATCAAGCCAAACCCGAACAATTTTTTTTTGTAGTACATTAAATTCATTACCTCTGTACAATGCAATGCACAGCAATTTTTTTAATGTAGAAATACACTATACATATATTTTTGTGATTAAGAGTTCCCCTTTACATCTGAATCTGCAGGAGAGGAGTGTGGACAGTATAACAGAGGGCAGTATGTACAGGAGAGGAGTGTGGAGGGTATGACAGTGGGCAGTATGTACAGGAGAGGAGTGTGGAGGGTATGACAGTGGGCAGTATGTACAGGAGAGGAGTGTGGAGGGTATGACAGTGGGCAGTATGTACAGGAGAGGAGTGTGGAGGGTATGACAATGGGCAGCATGTACAGGAGAGGAGTGTGGAGGGAATGACAGTGGGCAGTGGGATTTGACATGTACACGAGAGGAGTGTGGAGGGTATGACAGTGGGCAGTATGTACAGGAGAGGAGTGTGGAGGGTATGACAGTGGACAGTATGTACAGGAGAGGAGTGTGGAGGGTATGACAGTGGGCGGTATGCACAGGAGAGGAGGGTATGACAGTGGGCGGTATGTACAGGAGGAGTGTGGAGGGTATGACAGTGGACAGAATGTACAGGAGAGGAGTGTGGAGGGTATGACAGTGGACAGTATGTACAGGAGAGGAGTGTGGAGGATATGACAGTGGACAGCATGTACAGGAGAGGAGTGTGGAGGGTATGACAGTGAGCACTATGTACAGGAGAGGAGTGTGGAGGGTATGACAGTGGGCACTATGTACAGGAGAGGGGTGTGAAGGTGTACAGGAGGTGTACAGGAGAGGAGTGTGGAGGGTATGACAGTGGGCAGTATGTACAGGAGAGGAGTGTGGAGGGTATGACAGTGGACAGTATGTACAGGAGAGGAGTGTGGAGGGTATGACAGTGGGCAGTATGTACAGGAGAGGAGTGTGGAGGGTATGACAGTGGGCAGTATGTACAGGAGAGGAGTGTGGAGGGTATGACAATGGACAGTATGTATATGAGAGGAGTGTGGAGGATATGACAGTGGACAGTATGTACAGGAGAGGAGTGTGGAGGGTATGACAGTGGACAGCATGTACAGGAGAGGAGGGTATGACAGTGAGCACTATGTACAGGAGAGGAGTGTGGAGGGTATGACAGTGGGCACTATGTACAGGAGAGGGGTGTGAAGGTGTGACAGTGGGCAGTATGTACAGGAGAGGAGTGTGGAGTGTATGACAGTGGGCAGTATGTACAGAAGAGGAGGGCGGAGGGTATGACAGTGGGCAGTATGTACAGGAGAGGAGTGTGGAGGGTATGACAGTGGGCAGTATGTACAGAAGAGGAGGGCGGAGGGTATGACAGTGGGCATTATGTACAGTAGAGAAGTGTGTAGGGTATGACAGTGGGCAGTATGTACAGGAGAGGAGTGTGGAGGGTATGACAGTGGGCAGTATGTACAGGAGAGGAGTGTGGAGGGTATGACAGTGGGCAGTATGTACAGAAGAGGAGGGCGGAGGGTATGACAGTGAGCAGTATGTACAGGAGAGGAGTGTGGAGGGTATGACAGTGGGCAGTATGTACAGAAGAGGAGGGCATGACAGTGGGCATTATGCAGGAGAGAAGTGTGTAGGGTATGACAGTGGGCGGTATGTACAGGAGTGTCGGCTATGATTGGGCAGCATACTCCCCTGTAGCCTCGGATTCCCAACACAACGCAGGCAAGGACACTGCTGCTGTCTCCACAGTGGCAAGTATACTAATCTGGGCTTAGCAATGAGCCAGGGTTTCAAGCCGTACAAAACCCAGGCACATGATTTAAGATACAGACAGGTGGAAACCCTGGTCTGGATGTAAATAGAAAATAATATTTAATTACCTGTGCTACTAGCTTCAGCAATGTCTCCTCTCTTCTTCCTCCTGACTCACCTTTCACCTGGAACTTCCTGTTTATACTCTTACATCACTTCCTGTCAGTACCTGACATCACTTCCTGTTTTTGCGTTCCACCGACAATACCTAAGATCACCACCTTGTGTCAAACATAAATACTACAGTCTACGTTCTGTTCCTTCATTTCTGCCCTCAGCCTCGTGGTCCGTTCTTCCAACAGGTTACTTCGATAATTCCACACACAGATTACACCTCACGTCAAATCCAGACAATAAAAAATCAAATGATGGGGCACTATTCCTCCCACGTACAACAAGAATGGGACACTATTTCTCCCACCGACACCAAAGATGGGGCACAATTCCTTCCACCAACACCAAGGATGGGGCACAATTCCTCCACGTAACACAACACATCTATCCCACATCCACTAATACCAGGACATTTTCTACTCACGCTGGCCACTGTTCGACCCCCTCAAAGTTTAAAGAACAGTAAATTGGCCTTTTGGTTAGAAAGTTTGGAGACCCTTGCTCTAGAAGCTTCTTCTAGAGGCAGGGGGAACCAATCAAACTCTCAGCCTTTGAAATCCTGAGCAGACCAAATCAAACAATCAAAAACGAAATTTACAGAGCAACCTAACTAGGAGCATACTTGCCAACTGTCCTGAATTTCCTGGGACATTCCTGGGATTTAGACAATTTTCCAGATTTTATTGTGTCCTGTGAAATGTCACGGGAAATCCGGTCTTTCTAGGGTGACCACATTCCCAAACTACCATTCAGGGACACCCTCCCTTCCCAAAAATCAGCTTGTGCTGTAACGAATCACAGCTCAGTGATTGGACACAAGAGGTGGGATTTATGATTGCTCCAATCACAAGCAGGGGGCGGGGACTGTGCTCCTCTAGGCATTCCTGGCTAGGACAAGTACTGTCAGTGAGTAAAGCTGTGATAAGGCGGCCCTTTTTGTGGGCATCAGATTGGCACGGGGGGTGGCTGTGTCAGTTTCATTCAGGGAAACTGTATTGTCCTGGAATGAAGGTGCCCGGGACACACCTGCAAAATGCGGGACTGTCCCGGGCAATCCGGAACACGTGATCAACCTAGGTCTTTCGTGATTTTTCACCGTCGCCGCTAGAGGTCTGTGGCTGGCGGAGACAATGTCTCAGCTGGCCGCCATTGTTAAGAAGACCAGAAGAACACGGGTGGCTACAATAGAAATTAAGCAGCTGCACCGCCCGCCCACCCCCCGCCCCGCGGCCGGTCCGTCTGTGACCTGTTATTGAAAATGACAGTGTGGGCGGCGCCGCAGCTTAATTTCCATTGTAGCCACGTGGCCGCCTCCATTTTGTTCCCCCCTCGGGAACGGGGAAATCGTAATGGCGTCAGAGACACCGCTATACCCGATGCAAGGGGGCTCCAATGGGAGGACTGATGTAAGGGGGGCTCCAATGGGGGGATGCCTGATTTACCACTTCAGTACCGGCCCATAGTCATATGACGTCCACAGAGGGGATCTCCCATCCCGGGTGGACGTCATATGACGTCCTGGGCTTTGTGAGGGGATATCTGAATGATGCCTGCAGCTAGAGGCATCATTCAGATATCATTAGTGGCCAGCTGCGGTTCCGCCACTTGATGTCCCCTCCCGCCACCATCTGGTGCTTCTCCGGGCTCTCCCGTGCCATCAGGGGCCTGGAGAAAGAATCATCCAGCACCGGATGTGAAGCATGGAGATGACTGTCGGAGGCCGGGGCGCGATGTGATGACGTCACGCCCGGGTAAGTAAACAAAGCCGGCTAGTAAGCATGAGATCGGTGAATTTTTTTTTCACGATCTCATGCTTTTCAGCCTGGAGGAGAGATGTGAGGTCTTATTGTCCCCCCGCATCTCTCCACAAAGAGGACCTGTCACTAACAATTCATATTACAAGGGATGTTTACACTCCTTGTAATAGGGATAAAAGTGATCAAAACAATTAAAACGTAAAAAATAAGTAAAATAAAAAATATATATATGTCCCCGTGAAGCTCGTGCTCAGAAGCGAACGCACGCGTAAGTCCCGACCCATGTATGTAAACGCAGTTCAAACCACATATGTGAGGTATTGCCGCGTGCGTTAGAGTGTGTGCGACAATTCTAGCACTAGACCGCCTCTGTAACTCTAAACTGGTAACCTGTAAATGTTTTCAAACCATCGCCTATGGAGATTTTTAAGTAACAAAGTTTGGCGCCATTCCATGAGTGTGCGCAATTTTAAAAGCGTGACATGTTAGGTATCTATTTACTCGGCGTAACATAATCTTTCATATTTTACAAAAAAATTTGGGCTAACTTTACTGTTATTTTTTTAATTCCCAAAACCATTTTTTTTTTTTTTTAAAAAGGCGTTTGAAAAATGATTGCGCAAATACCGTGCAAGATAAAAAGTTGCAAGGACCGTCATTTTATTCCCTAGGGTTTCTGCTAAAAAAATTGTATAATGTTTGGGGTTTCTGAGTAATTTTCTAGCAAAAGAATGATGATTTGTACATGTAGGAGAGAAGTGCCAGAATAGGCCCGGTATTGAGGTGGGTATAAAAGCCTGGTATTGAAGTGGTTAAGGGGGCTACAATGGGGGGGGGGGGGCGACACCTGATGTAAGGGGGGCTCCAATGGGGAAGACGCCTGATGTAAAGGGGGCTCCACCAATGGGGGCATTTCCTGCTCCCACTGGCCACAGCCTGGCCCCCCTAAAGTTTGAAGAACAGTAAACTGGCCCTTTGGATAGAAAGTTTAGCGATCCCTGCTTTAGAAATTTCTTCTAGGCGGCAGGGGGAACCAATCAAACTCCCAGCCTGGGAAATCCTGAACAGACCAAATCAAACAATCTCTGCTCCGTTGATTACAGGAGCCAAAAACGAGATTTACAAAGCAACCTAACTAGTAGGGTGCTATGACTTGACTTCTAAGTAGGGGTGCAACGGATCGTCACCGATCCGTGATCCGAACGGGCCACCCCGTTCGGATAGGCACACCCCGCGATCCGCGGAGCGCTCCGGAGCCTAGGCCTAGGAAAGTCCCCGGCTTCGGCCTAGCTCCGGAGCGGCGGCCATCTTGCTCCACCCAGTCTGCTTGCCAGAGCCCAGCGTGACACGCCTCCCCGGGGAGGCGTGTCACGTTGTGCACTGGGCTCTGGCAAGCAGACTTGGAGAGGGAATGTTAGCAGTGAAGCACTGGTGTGAGAGGAGGGGGGGGGGGGAAGCACAATTCAGGGGTGGATTAAAGAGGAAGCAGGTGAGGCTGTTTGGGACTTGTTAAAAGTACAATCTTGATGTTTTTACAGCAAAAAAAAATATATATATATATATATATATATATATATATATATATATATATATATATATATATATATATATATATATATTTATTTATTAATATATATATTTTTTTTGGACCAATGAAAACGGACCCTTTTTTTTTTGCCGATCCGAAAATGATCCGATCCGTGACTCCTGATCCGAGGATCGATCCGATCCGTGAGTTTTTTGATCCGTTGCACCCCTACTTCTAAGAAAGAAATGGACTCAGAAAAGAATATCGAAGAGTGTAGAACTTTCTTGTTTATTTTACAAAAACTGGAATATTTGATAATTATACAATTTAACAAATCTTGAATCAAAACAAAACACAACTTGTGAACAGGACTGTAAGGAAACCATTTTATTTAGCAACAGGGACTTTGGTTGGCCTTCAGAGTGCTTTAAAAAGCATGTCCGATGCCACATTCTGAAGGCCTGGGCCTGCAGGGTTCCGGAGCTTTGCTTTTCTTGAGGTCCTCCATGGTTCTCGGCGCTGTAATCTCCCAGCAGGAGTAAGATAAGATGGGCGAGGGTTCTGAACCGTTGTTCGGAGTCTCCTGGCCGAGCGCAACTGAGGCTTCAGGCGGCCATCCCGCTCCGCTGCCAAGCCTCACCTCCTCTTCCTACTAGACCTTATTTTCACTAGACATGGTACAGAATGGAGTAATAGACACAGAGACACCCCAATGTGGGCGGGAACAGGAATTTCAGCACTTGGAGCTCATCACCGAGGTCTCCAAGAAGCCAGTAAGAGACTCAGCTCCATTTTTTTATCCATATCACAGTTGTTCTATGTATTGAACGTCTTCTCCTGTTAAATTCCACCATACAGCTGTCAAGAGCAGTGGTCTCCAAACTGCGGCCCAGGGGGCGGAGGTGGCCCTTTGCTTTCCTTTATCTGGCCCTTCTTTCTACTAGACATTGTACAGATTGACAGAATGGAAGAATAGACACGGGGACACCCCAACGTGGGCGGGAACAGGAATTTCAGCACTAGAAGCTTATCACCGAGATCTCCAAGAAGCCAGTAAGAGACTCAACCCAATTTTTTTTTCTCCTGTTAAATGCCACCATACAGCTGTCAAGAGTAGTGGTCACCAAACGGTGGTCCTTTGCTTGCCTACTAGATCCTCACATGACTAAGCTCTGAGGAGGTGGAGTGAAACACGTTGGGGGTGTGGCCTGGTTGGAGCATTTTCTATTCTCACTGGTCACAATCCGGCCCCCCCAAAGCCTGAACAGGAAACTGGCCCCTTAGATCCCCATGACTAAGCTCTGAGGAGATGGAGTGAAACACGTTGGGGGGTGTGGCCTGGTTGGAGCATTTTCTACTCTCACTGGTCACAGTTCCCAAAGCCTGAAGGACAGGAAACTGGCCCCTTGGATCCCCATGGCTAAGCTCTGAGGAGGTGGAGTGAAACACGTTGGGGGTGTGGCCTGGTTGGAGCATTTTCTACTCTCACTGGTCACAGTTCCCAAAGCCTGAAGGACAGCAAACTGGCCCCTTGGATCCCCATGAGTAAGCTCTGAGGAGGCTAAGTGAAACACGTTGGGGGTGTGGCCTGGTTGGAGCATTTTTTTACTTTCACTTGTCATAATATGGCCCCCCCAAAGCCTGAAGGACAGGAAACTGGCCCCTTGGATCCCCATGACTAAGCTCTGAGGAGGCGGAGTGAAACATGTTGGGGGTGTGGCCTGGTTGGAGCATTTTTTACTCTCACTGGTCACAGTTCCCAAAGCCTGAAGGACAGGAAACTGGCCCCTTGGATCTACAGGACTAAGCTCTGAAAAGGCGAAATGAAACAGGTTGGGGGTGTGGCCTGGTTGGAGCATTTTTTACTCTCACTGGTCACAGTTCCCAAAGCCTAAAGGACAGAAAACTGGCCCCTTGGATCCCCATGACTAAGCTCTGAGGAGGCGGAGTGAAACAGGTTGGGGGCGTGGCATGGTTGTAGCATTTTCTACTCTCACTGGTCACAGTTCCCAAAGCCTGAAGGACGGGAAACTGACCCCTTTGATCCCCATGACTAAGCTCTGAGGAGGCGGAGTGAAACACATTGGGGGTGTGGCCTGGTGGGAGCATTTTCTACTCTCACTGGTCAAAATCCGCTGCCCCCCCCAAAGCCTGAAGGACAGGAAACTGGCCCCATGCTTAGTTTGGAGACCCCTGGCCAAGAGCATCATTTGGTGTGAATTTTCTGATGTCCAACTAGATTCTTTCGGTTTGCAAAGCTCTTCCCGCACACTGAACATGAGAAAGGGCGCTCACCTGTGTGAACTCTCTGGTGATTAAGAAGGGATCCTTTCCTGGCAAAACATTTCCCGCACTCTGCACATGAGAAAGGACGCTCGCCCCTGTGGGATTTCAGATGCGAAACAAGGTGGTGTTTCTGAGTAAAACGTTTCCCGCACTCTGAACATGAATAAGGACGCTCGCCTGAGTGAATTCTGCAGTGTCTGAGAAGTTTTTTTTTCTCAATAAAACGTTTCCCGCACACTGTACACGGAAAAGGACGCTCACCCGTGTGAGTTCTCTGGTGTATACGAAGCCCCATTTTGTCAGTAAAACTTTTCCCGCACTCTGAACATGGAAAAGGACGCTCACCCGTGTGACTTCTCTGGTGTGTTTGTAGGTACTGTTTACTAAGAAAACTTTTCCCGCACTCTGAACAAGGAAAAGGACGCTCACCCGTGTGAATCCTCTGGTGTTCATCGAGCTTTCCTTTCTGAGCGAAACATTTCCCGCAGTCTGAACATGAATGGGGGCGCTCACCGGTATGAACTCTGCGGTGTCCAACAAGGACTTTATGCAAAGCAAAACTTTTCCCGCACTCTTTACATGAGAAAGGACGCTCGCCCGTGTGGGATTTCAGATGCGAAACAAGGTGGGATTTCTGAGTGAAACATTTCCCACACTCTAAACAGGAATAAGGACGCTCGCCCGTGTGAATTCTGTGGTGTCTGAGAAGCTTTCCTTTCTCAGTGAAACATTTCCCGCACTCTGTACACGAAAAAGGACGCTCGCCCGTGTGACTTCTCTGGTGTATACGAAGCGCTATTCTGTCAGCAAAACTTTTCCCGCACTCCGAACATGGAAAAGGACGCTCGCCCGTGTGAATTTTCTGGTGCGTACGAAGGTGCTGTATCCTAATAAAACTTTTCCCGCACTCTGAACAGGGAAAAGGACGCTCGCCCGTGTGGATTTTCTCGTGCGAATGAAGGTGACCTATCCTTAAAAAACTTCTCCCGCACTCAGAACATGAAAAAGGACGTTCATCGGAGGGATTTGTCCACTGTGCTCCCTTTTTAGGGTGAGATTTTTTGCAATCCAAGGATGAACTCTCTCCTGTGTGGCCTCCATCACCCAACGAAGACTCCTCGGGATTGGGTGGATGATCGGCACTGTGAGATCTCAGGTGGACATCTGAGGTCATAGTGTGGGATAGATGGTCATCTGAGGTCATAGTGTGGGATTTATCAGAAGGTTCCTCAGGATTAGAAGGATCCATTGATCCCTCCAGATGGGAAGGTCTGTGATGTGCGGTTGGAATAATGGGATCTTCTACTGGAGAACATTGTGTGATATCATCTGCCTTGAAATCTTGAGGTAAATTCCGATCTCCCTCCGAGGTTTTCAGAACAAAGCGTCCATCTGTAAGAAAACACAAATTTAATAAGAATAAAAATAAAAAAAAGCCCCCCCCTTACATCAGTGTCCTCAGCCCCCCTTTTCATCATAACTCCCCCCCTTACATCAGTGTCCTCAGCCCCCCTTTACATCATAGCTCCCCCCATTACATCAGTGTCCTCAGCCCCCCTTCACATCCTAGCTCCCCCCGTTACATCAGTGTCCTCAGCCCCCCTTTACATCATAGCTCCCCCCATTACATCAGTGTCCTCAGCCCCCCTTTACATCATAGCTCCCCCCATTACATAAGTGTCCTCAGCCCCCCTTTACATCATAGCTCCCCCCCATTACATCAGTGTCCTCAGCCCCCCTTTACATCATAGCTCCCCCCATTACATAAGTGTCCTCAGCCCTCCCTCACATCATAGCTCCCCCCCATTACATCAGTGTCCTCAGCCCCCCTTCACATCATAGCTCCCCCCGTTACATCAGTGTCCACAGCCCCCCCAGAGGGCCGGTTCACACCTGAATCAGCATGGTGTGATTTTTATCCCATTCATTTAAACAGACTGAAATCAGACTGGAATGCACATCCCCAAATCGAACGTTCCTGCGGTACCATGAAATCCGGTGCAGGCAAACACGCTGCATTTGTGATCTGCATGTGGGGCCTCGTTAGGAATATATTGACACCCGCAGCAGATTATACACAACGTGCGTTTTGAATGCGGAGGAAGAAATGCGCACGTAACCTCGTTCTGGTGTGAATGAGCCCTTACATTACAGTCCCACCCCACCCCCCCTTCATATAACAGTCCCACCCCTTCACATCACAGTCCAACCCCCCTTTACATCACAGTCCTCCCTTTAACAGAAGTCCCAGTGTCCTCAGTTACCCGTTACATCACAGCCGCCCCCCCCCCCCTCTTTACATTTTCGTCCCCTTCACATCACAGCCCCCCTTTTACATTTCAGCCCCCTTGCAATCATGAACCCCCTTAAATCACAGCCTCCCCCCATCACAATTCCCCCTGCAGTCACAGCCCCCTCTTTCCTCCCTTATATCACAGTCCCGCTTTACATTACAGCTCCCCTTCTGCAATCTCAGCCCCCCCCATCACAATCCTCCTTGCAGTTAATCCCTCTTTTATCACACACAGCCCCCCCTTCCAAATCGGAAATTCCCCTGCACAGTCCTACCTTAACACAGCAGAGGTGCTCATCAACCTGGATGTCCTCTACCGGATCTCCCGTCCTGTTGTCCTCCTTGCAGCAGAGAGCGGGAGATGGGGCAGGTCTGGACGGAGGGGGGGCATTGCCCAACTTATTATACTAACAAGCGGGTGACTCCCACTTTCTGTGCAGATCTGCCTCACCTCTCGCCCCCTGTCCTACTGCGAGAAGGACAATGGCAGCCGGGCGGGAGAGGACACCCAACTGCTAAATGATACAACCGAGGTCCAGACAGGACTGTCACTTGGTCGCGGTCCACCATTAAGCGATCCATGGAAACCACACTGGGTAACAGGGGATTTTGGGGCATTGATGGCATTGGAACTGTGAGATTTGAGATGACTGGATGTGTTTCTGAAAACAAGAAAAATTATATTTGTAGGAAAAAGTATTTAAAAGCAGGGCAGGGAGCGGGAGACGTGGGCAGGTCTGGACGGAGGGCGGGAGGTGCCCAACTTATTATATTAACAAGCGGGTGACTCCCACTCTCTGTGCAGATCTGCCCCATATCTCGCCCCCTGTCCTACTGCAAGGAGGACAAGGGCAGCCAGACGGGAGAGGACACCCAACTGCTAAATGATACAAATGAGGTCCAGACAGGACTATGACCTTGTCCAGGTCCGGACAGCGGTCCACCATTTATTGACCCCTGCAAACCACACTGGGTAACAGTGTTGGGGCGTTGATGGCATTGGAACTGTGAGATTGGAGAGGACTGGATGTGTTTCTAAACACAAAATACAAATAATTGTAGGGAAAAAAAAAAATATATGAAATGTTGCTTTTTAAAATTAACTTTATCTGTTATCAAGAGTTTCCTCTTTGAAAGAAATTGGGCCAAACGCTACATAGTAGGCGAGGTTGAAAAAAGTCCATCAAGTCCAACCTATGTGTGTGATTATAGGTCAGTATTACATTGTATATCCCTGTATGTTGCGGTCGCTCAGGTGCTTATCTAATAGTTTTTTGAAACAATCGATGCTCCCAGCTGAGACCACCGCCTGTGGAAGGGAATTTCACATCCTTACAGTAAAGAACCCTCTACGTATTTTAAGGTTAAACCTCTTTTCTTCTCATTTTAATGAGTGGCCATGTGTCTTATTAAACTCCCTTCCCTGAAAAAGTTTTCTCCCTATTGTAGGGTCACCAGTACGGTATTTGTAAATTGAAATCATATCCCCTCTCAGGCGTCTCTTCTCCAGAGAGAATAAGTTCAGAGCTCACAACCTTTCCTCATAACTGATATCCTCCAGACCCTTTATTAGCTTTGTTGCCCTTCTTTGGACTCGCTCCATTTCCAGTACATCCTTCCTGAGGACTGGTTCCCAGAACTGGACGGCATACTCCAGGTGCGGCCGGACCAGAGTCTTGTAGAGCGGGAGAATTATCGTTTTATCTCTGGAGTTGATCCCCTTTTTAATGCCAATATTCAGTTTTCTTTGTTAGCAGCAGCTTGGCATTGCTGAGCCTCCAGGACCTTTTCCATCCTAGATTCCCCCAGAGGTTCTCCCCCCAGTGTATAGATTGTATTCATATTTTTGCCACCCAAATGCATTATTTAAAATTTTTCCACATTGAACCTCATTTGCCATGTAGTTGCCCCGCCCCATTAATTTGTTCAGATCTTCTTGCAAGGTTTCCACATCCTGCGGAGAAGTTATTGCTTTGCTTAGCTTAGTATCGTCCACAAATATAGAGATTGAGCCATTTACCCCATCCTCCATGCCGTTTATGAACAAATAAAATAGGATTGATCCCAGCCCAGAACCCTGGGGGACTCCACTACCCACCCCTGACCATTCCAAGTACTCCCCATTTATTACCACCCTCTGAACTCGCCCCTGTAGCCAGTTTTCAGTCCATGAACTCACCCTATGGTCCATCTACTCACCCTATGGTCCATGTACTCACCCTATGGTCCATGTACTCACCCTATGGTCCATGTACTCACCCTATGGTCCATGTACTCACCCTATGGTCCATGTACTCACCCTTTGGTCCATCTACTCACCCTTTGGTCCATCTACTCACCCTATGGTCCATGCCAACGGACCTTATTGGTCCCAGCACAGAACCCTGGGGATCCTTGGGATCTGGTGTAAGTTTAGGACCGTGCTTCTTTTTTCTCTTTGGAGCGAAACACCTGATATAGGTCTATTTTCAACTCATAAAACCATCTACCAATGGGAATACAATAAAAATATGAATTATTTCGGTCTGTATTTGTTACTTACTTGTGTCCGAATGTAGAGAAGGTTCCTCTTGTTTAATCACCTCCTCCCCCTCCTCCATAGACTGCTGATCTCCACTCACCAACGTCTCTTCATCTTCCTCTTTAATCTCAATTTTGATGTCTTTCCATTCTTCAGCCTAAACCCAAAGATGATGGAACGCATTTAGAAAAAGGAACAAGAAATGACATAGAAGAATGTCTACTTAGAGAATTATTTTCGAGTCCAGTCCCATCTACCTGATCGTTTTCTGGATAGGTGTGATCTTCCTGTGTGGAATCACGGGAATACAGAGGACAACCCTCCTCCATAGACTGTTGATCTCCACTCACCAACATCTCTTCTTCTTCCTCTTTAACCTCAACTTTGAGGTCTTCCACTTCTTCGGCCTAAACCCCGAAGATGACAGAGTACATTATACAGTGGAACCTCGGATTACGAGCATAATCCGTTCCAGGAGAATGCTCGTAATCCAAAGTACTCGCATATCAAAGCGAGTTTCCCCATTGAAGTCAATGGAAACGAAAATAATTTTTTTTCCGCATTTACTTCAATGGGATGCAATACCGCATGCAGCCAGAGGCAGGGGGGGCGCCGGAGAGCCTTGGAAACGGCCGAAAAGGCCAAAGGCCTTTCCAAATGGCGCCGATCGGCTCTGCTTGGCTCCGGCACCCCCACCTCACAAAAGCGCTACTGCACACCGCTTTGGCCTGAATCGTGCTAGTTTCACGAGACAACACTCGCAAACCAAGTCACGATTTTTTTAAAATACAGTGCTCGTTTTGCGAAATGCTCGTTAACCACGTTACTCGCAATCCGAGGTTCCACTGTACTTGTTAAAAGGAAAAAAAGAGATTACATAAAAGAACGTCCTGTCAGAGCTTGGAATACTTATTTTGGTTTACAAAATCCGTCCCACCTACCTGATGATGGTGAGGGATGGTGTGATCTTCCTGTGTGGAGTCCCGGGAATACAGAGGACGGGGACATCTCTCTGGTGGGTTCTCATTACTGGATCCATCTGTAGGAAACACACACACTGACTGAATACATTGTTTCTATGTGTTTATCAGATGATGGGGGATCTAGGTGGACCCTTCGTACTGCTCTCTCCTTTACAATAATGTGCACCACCCTACAGTTTGGGCCCCACTGTTAGCTGGGAATACAAAGGACGAGGACATCTCTCTGGTGGGTTCCCATTACTGGATCCATCTGTAGGAAACACACACACTGACTGAATACATTGTTTCTATGTGTTTGTCAGATGATGGGGGATCTAGGTGGACCCTCCGTACTGCTCTCTCCTTTACAATAAAGTCTCCTCTTACCCGGTGATGTGAGGGGCGGCTGATTCTCCATCATGACGTCCTTGTAGAGTTCTTTCTAAATACTCCAACTGTATTATCATCTACTGAAGGTAAAAGACGTCACAGTGACTATGGAGAAAGAAGACGGACATGACGGGGGGTTACTGGGTGTAAATGTCATGGAGGAAGAGGACGTAACATAATGGGGAGGAGGGGGTCTGGATGTAAATCGAAAATAATATTTTATTACCTCTGCTGCCAGGCCCAGTAATGTGTTCTCTTTTATTCCTCACGACTCACCTTTCACCTGGAACTTCCTGTCTTTATACTCTTACATCACTTCCTGTCTGTACCTGACATCACTTCCTGTCTTCACCTAACATGACTTCCTGTTGTTGCGTTCCACTGATAATACTAGGAGATCACCACCTTGTGTTGAATATAAATACTACAGTCTACATTCTGTTCCTTCTTTTTTGCCCTCGGCCTCCTGGTCCATTCTTCTATCAGGTTGTTACATCGATAATTACACACAGAGGGCCAGATTCAGTAAGGAGATACGACGGCGTATCTCTGAGTTGAGGGGTCGTATCTATGCGCCTGATTCACCGTCGTATCTTAGGCTGCATATTTACGCTGGCCGCTAGGTGGCGCTTCCGTATATTTACGCGAGGAATATGCTAATTAGGTATATACGCCGATTCTGGCCCGCGCATTTTTTTTTTATGTCGTTTGCGTTAGGCTTTTTTCGGCGTATAGTTACCCCTGCTATATGAGGCATATCCTATGTTAAGTATGGCCGTCGTTCCCGCGTGGAGTTTTGAAAATTTTACGTCGTTTGCGTAAGTCGTTCGCGAATAGGGCTGGACGTAATTTCCGTTCACGTCTAAAGCAATGACGATTTGCGGTGGAATTTCGAGCATGCGCACTGGGATTTTTTCACGAACGGCGCATGCGCCATTCGTAAAAAACGTCAAATACGCGGGGTCACAGTTAATATACATAAAACACGCCCACATCATCCACATTTGAATTAGGCGGGCTTACGCCGACACAGATACGTTACGCCGCCGTAACTAAGGGCGCAAGTTGTTTCTGAATACAGAACTTGTGCCCTAAATTACGGCGGCGTAACGTACCTGAGATACGTTACGCCGGGCGGATAGATACACCATTGTATCTGAATCCAGCCCACAGATTATACCTCACATTTAATCCAGACAATAAGAAATAAAAACGAAAAACAACAAATTGATAGAGTTGTACTATTTATAAATGAGAAACTATAGAATGAAAAAATGCACAATTGAAATACAACATCATAGGCTTAATTCACAAAGCCTTAATACAAGTGTTAGAAAGGTGGTCTTTACTTTGAGTTTCATTATCTAGGAACTGGAGGTAGTTACACTATGCTACCAAAAGTATTGGGACGCCTGCCTTTACACACACATGAACTTTAATGACATCCCAGTCTTAGTCCGTAGGGTTCAATATTGAGTTGGCTCCGCCCTTTGCAGCTATAACAACTTCAACTCTTCTTGGAAGGCCGTCCACAAGGTTTAGGAGGGTGTCTATGGGAAGGTTTGACCATTCTTCTAGAAGTGTATTTGTGAGGTCAGGCACTGATGTTGGATGAGAAGGCCTGGCTTGCAGTCTCCGCTCTAATTCATCCCAAAAATGTGTTCTATCGGGTTGAGGTCAGGACTCTGTGCAAGCCAGTCAAGTTCCTCCACCCCACACTTGCCCATCCATGTCTTTATGGACCTCACAAGTCCCAGGACAGCTGTCAACCTCAAACTTCCACCAGGACATCACTCAGTGAGGAAGTTGATCCTTCTCCAGGCCAGCTCCCTTTGTAGAAACCTTGAAATTAAATCCAGGCTACTTCTAGGTCCCAACACTGAAGCTTCTGAGACCTGGCAGGACAGCAACACAGTCCTTAGACTGCGGCATAGGCAACAGCCCCACTGAGGCTTGGAGTTCTCCTTCCTGAGGAAAGACCGTCTCTGCAGGGCTCAAAACTATTTATCAGCTCCCCAGCCACCATCTGGGTACACCTCTCCAGGGATTGGCTAGGCCCTGGTCATTATTTAGGCTGGTTATTTGAATTCCCCCTACCTAAGCCCTAGAACAGAGGTCTCCAAACTGTGGCCCAGGGCAGGATGTGGCCCTTGTTTGCCTTTATCTGGCCCTTGGCAATATAACTCCAATGACAGCAACAAAGGGGCATAATTCCTGCCACTGAAACCAATAAAGGGACACTATTCCTCCTACTAACACCAATGGTGGGGCACCATTCCTCCCACTGACACCAATGATGGGACACTATTCCTCACATTGATACCAATGATGGGGCACTATTCTTCCCCCTAACACCAATGATAGGCAACTATTCCTCCCACTGACACCAATGATAGGCAACTATTCCTCCCACTGACACCAATGATGGGGAAATATTCCTCCCACTGACACCAATATTGGGACACTATTCCTCCCACTGATACCAAGAATGGGGCACTATTACTCCCACTGACACCAATGATGGGACACTATTACTCCCACTGACACCAATGATAGGCAACTATTACTCCCACTGACACCAATGATAGGCAACTATTACTCCCACTGACACCAATAATGGGTCACTATTCCTGCCACCAATACCAATGATGGAGCACTAGTCCATCCAATTTCACTAACAATGGGGCACTATTCCTCCCAGTGACACCAATGATAGGCAACTATTTCTCCCACTGACACCAATGACGGGGCACTATTCCTCCCACGGACATCAATGATAGGCAACTATTCCTCACATTGATACCAATTATGGGGCACTATTCTTCCCCCTAACACCAATGACGGGACACTATTCCTCCCACTGACACCAATGATGGGGGAATATTTCTCCCACTGACACCAATAATGGGACACTATTCCTCCCACTGACAGGCAACTATTACTCCCACTGACACCAATGACAGGCAACTATTACTCCCACTGACACCAATGATGGGTCACTATTCCTGCCACCAATACCAATAATGGAGCACTATTCCATCCAATTACACTAACATTGGGGCACTATTCTTCTCCCTAACACCAACGATGGAACACTATATTTCCCACTGACACCAATGATGGGGCTCGATTCCTCCCACTGACACCAATCACTGATCACTATTTCTCCCACTAACACCAACGATGGAGCGATATTCCTTCTACCAACACCAATGATGGGGCACCATTCCTCCCCGTAACACCAAGGTTAGAACATCTATACCACATATTCCCACTAATACCAGTACGTTTTTTACTCCCACTGGCCACTGTTCATCCCCCTTAGGCCGCCTACACACGGTCGTTCCAAACCGATGAGAATGGTCAGACGGGCCATTTCCATCGGTTCACCGCTGAAGTGGCCTGATGGTCTGATGTGCGTACACACCCTCGTTCCAAAAACCGATCGGGTCAGAACGCGGTGACGTCAAACACACGACGTGCTGAATAAAACGAAGTTCAATGCTTCCAAGCATGCGTCGACTTGATTCTGAGCATGCACGGGTTTTGAACCGATGCTTTCTGTACTAACCATCGGTTTGGACCGATCGGGCAGCGGTCTCCTGTTTCACGCTAACCGGAAAAATCACCCCGCGTCAACATGGACTCCCCCACGCATTCTGGGTAAAACTATCACCCCTAGCACCAAAGTCAAAAGTCTCGGAGTCATTTTTGATACCTACATGACAATGGACGCACAAATAGGGTCAGTAGTCAGCGGATCCCACCATCTGCTGCGCCTACTACGCAGACTCACGCCCTTTATCCCGAAAGAGGACATTGCAGTCGTGGTGGGAACAATCATCAATTCCAGACTCGACTACGCAAATGCCCTCTATCTAGGACTCCCCAAATACCAAATCACTCGTCTGCAAGTCGTAAAAATACGGCCGCTCGACTAGTGACTGGGAAAAAAACATGGGAATCAATCTCACCTTCACTGAGATCCCTTCATTGGTTGCCAGTAAAAGACAGAATCACTTTCAAGGCACTCTGCCTAATACATAAGTGTATTCAAGGCAACGCCCCCCAATATCTATGCGAAAAAATAAAAGCCCATAACCCCAATCGCGATCCACCAATCAAAACCTCCTCCAGATACCCAAGGCCAGATACAAGTCCAAAGGAGATCGAAGATTTGCAGTCCAGGGACCTCGCCTGTGGAATGCACTACCAACCACCATCCGACTGGAGTAGGACCACTTGGCCTTCAGGAGAAAGATTAAAACCCATCTCTTCTGAGGTCAAGGGGTTCCTTACCCATGAAATGGATACAGCGCCCAGAGGCGATTCAGTTCGCATGTGTTGCGCTTTACAAGTCTCTCTCTCTCTCTCCATCGGTTCGATTTTAAAGCATGTTTTAAAATTTTGGACGGAAGGACAACGGACCGATGGGCCGTACACACGGTCGGATTTGACCGATGAAACTGGACTTAAGGCCGTTTACATCGGTTTGGACCGACCGTGTGTACGCGGCCTTAGAGTTTGAAGAACAGTCAATTGGCCCTTTGGTTAGAAAGTCTGGAGACCCCTGCTCTAGAAGCTTCTTCTAGAGGCAGGGAGAACCAATCAAACTCCCAGCCTGAGAAACCCAGAACAGACCAATCCAAACAATCTCTGCCCCTTGATTACAGAAGGAGCCAAAAACGAGATTTACCGAGCAACCTAACTAGGAGGGTGCTACAACTTCAAGAAATGGACGCAGGGCAGAATATCGTAGAGTTTATTTTACAAAACCGGAATATCTGATTGACGTACAATAAAAAAAATGGATCAAAATCACATCTTGTATAATCGGTTTCAAAATCTATACAACGTATTGATAATTATAAATTGGCTGGACCACCTTCTGCAGGAAAGAAAATGAAGAGTGATGACGTTCAACAGCCAAGAGCTTCATTGGTGGAGTCCTGATTGCTGACCGGGGGTTGATGTACCCTCGCGGAGATCACTTCTTCATCTAGAAGAATACAAAGATAGTAGACCGAGCTCCAGTGATTGTTCCTTCATGTTCTTGCCTAGGTATTGCCACCATTGGGTGTTTATTGCCCGTGTATTGGTATGGCTGTCTTTGTATAGTCATCATTGCCCAATTTGTTCCCCCATGTGTTGCCATATCTGGCCATGTATTACCGCTGGTTAGTTCTATGGTGCCGTCTATGTGGGAGTGGGGCCAATTCAGCACTTCTTGTTTAGAGGCGTGCTTGTCCCGGGGGTCCAATCAACATTAAAGACGGCCCTGCAGCTTCAGTTGCTGTGAGTTACCTGATGTCTGATTAGATTTCCTTGGAGTGAAAAGCATTTCCCGCACTCTGAACACGAGAAAGGGCGTTCGCCCGTGTGGACTCTTTGGTGTTTGAGAAGGTTCCCCCTCTCGTTGAAACATTTCCCGCATTCAGTACAGGAGAAAGGCCGCTCACCCGTGTGTCTCCTCTGGTGTTTAAGAAGGTCGGAATTGAAAATGAAACATTTCCCGCACTCCGAACACGAAAAGGGACGTTCGCCCGTGTGAATTCTCTGATGCCTAAGAAGGTGCTGCTGCTGAACGAAACGTTTCCCGCACACTGAACAGGAAAAAGGACGCTCCCCCGTGTGACTCCTCTCGTGTGCAAGAAGGTAATGCTTCTGAATGAAACTTTTCCCGCACTCCGAACATGAAAAAGGACGTTCGCCTGTGTGAATCCTCTGGTGTACGAGAAGGTGTTCTTTCTTAGTGAAGCACTTCCCGCACTCGGAACATGAAAAAGGACGCTCGCCCACATGACTTTTCTGGTGCGTATGAAGGTGCTGTTGCTGAATGAAACATTTACCGCACTCCGGACACGAAAAAGGACGCTCGCCCGTGTGGCTCCTCTGGTGTATGAGAAGGTGTTCTTTCTTAGTGAAACATTTCCCGCACTCGGAACATAAAAAAGGGCGCTCCCCCGTGTGAATTTTCTGGTGTCTGAGAAGTTCTCCTTTCCTACTGAAACATTTCCCGCACTCGGAACATGAAAAAGGACGCTCGCCCGTGTGAATTCTCTGGTGTATGAGAAGGTTTTGTTTTGTGGTGAAGCATTTCCCGCACTCTGAGCATGAAAAAAGACGCCCAGCTGAGGGACCTCTCTGCTGTTTCGGCAGTTCTCTGTTTTTACTGTAAGATTCATAACAAACTAAAGATGACAATGGAGGCTCTATGGTCTTACTTCCATCATATAAAGAAGACTCAATGGGATTGGCTGGATGTGTTGATCTAACCGCATTGTGAGATCTTAGATCACAATGTGATGTCATAGTGTGGGATTTATCAGAAGGTTCCTCAGGATTAGAAGGATCCATTGATCTTAGATGGACATCTGAAGTCATAGTGTGGGATAGATGGTCAGCTGAGGTCATAGTATGGGATAGATGGTCAGCTGAGGTCATAGTATGTGATAGATGGTCATCTGATGTCATAGTGTGGGATAGATGGACATCTGATGTCATAGTATGGGATTGATCAGAAGGTTTCTCAGGATTAGAAAAACCCATTGATCCCTCCAGATGGGAAGGTCTGTGATGTGCGGTTGGAATAATGGAATCTTCTCCTGGAGAACATTGCGTGATGTCATCATCTTCTGCCTTGAAATTTGGAGATAACATTGGATCTCCCTCCGAGGTTCTCAGAACTAAGCGTCCATCTGTAAGAAAACCATTTTTAAATAAAGATTCAAAATATTATACTAGTCTTACAATCAGGAGTCATATACAGTATGTTGATCCAGCACTAACAAGTCTCTCAGAGATCCGGCATGGAATCGGGTGCAACCATTACACCAAACTATGAATACAAATCAGATAAAGGATACGACACACCCAAACCTCACCGATAAAGCCCCGTACACACGGACTGAATTCCTGACAGAAAAGGTCTGATTGAGCATATTTTGAGTTACAGAGAAGGTCTAGGGCTAGAATTATTGCTCTTGCTCTACCAATCGCGGCGACACCTCACATGTGTGGTTTGAACACCGCTTTCATATGCGGGTGCTACTCACATATGCTTTTGCTTCTGCACGCAAGCTCGTCGGGACGGGGCGCGTTCCTGGCTCCTAACTTTTTTAGCTGGCTCCTAGATTCCAAGAAAATTTGTCAAGCCCTGCGTTACACGAATTGACCCTGCAATTGTATGAAGGAGTTCTGTGTTGATATGTATGATAATGTATATTGTAGTTAGGGAGTCACATCGGCTGCTTTGAGGGATTAGTTAATTAGCTCATGTTAATTATGTTTCTGGTTACAGGTGTATTGTTAGAGTAATATGAGCAGGAGGGGGAAACCTCCTCTTCTACTGTATATAAGACTTGTTTTCTGGTTCTAATAAACACTCCATGTTCAGCAATCAAACGAGTATTGTCTTGTTTGTAGCCGTCAGCGGTTTGGAATACCTGATATCTATATTCAGACTGGGAAGGAGCGGTATATGACGAAAGCACTCAAGCAGAGTGTGGGACGTTTTGTTACAATGACATTATATTGAGGAATGGAGATGGACCTTTCATATGGTGTACAGTATGTCCTCCTCATTTGTTGGGAACATGACGTTATATTGAGGAATGGAGATGGACCTTTCATATGGTGTACAGTATGTCCTCCTCATTTGTTGGGAACATGACGTTATATTGAGGAATGGAGATGGACCTTTCATATGGTGTACAGTATCTCCTCCTCATTTGTTGGGAACATGAAGTTATATTGAGGAATGGAGATGGACCTTTCATATGGTGTACAGTATCTCCTCTTTTTATTTATCATAACAATGCCCAGGAGGGCACTGAGTCACATCGGCTGCTTTAAGGGATTAGTTAATTAGCTCATGTTAATTTATGTTTCTGGTTACAGGTGTATTGTTAGAGTAATATGAGCAGAAGGAGGGGGGAACCTCCTCTTTAACTGTATATAAGACTTGTATTCTGGTTCTAATACACAGTCCATGTTCAGCAATCAAACAAGTATTGTCTTTTTTTGTAGCTGTCAGCGGTTGGAATATCTGATATTAATATTCAGACTGGGAGAAAGCGGTATATGACGAAAGCACTCAAGCGGAGTGTGGGACGCTTCGTTACACAAGGTTTCTATATTTAATAACTACTTACTTGTATCTATGTGTAGAGAAGATTCCTCCTGTTTCCTTTCCATAATCATCTCCCCCTCCTCCATAGACTGCTGATCTCCACTCACCAACCTCTCTTCTACTTCCTCTTTATGCTCAACTTTGATGTCTTTCCGTTCTTCATTCTAAAACCCAAAAGATGATACTTTTAGAAATAGGAGTAAAAAATACAATAAAGAACGTCCTCACACTGATTTTTTTTTTTTGTCCAGTCCCATCTACCTGAATATTCTCTTTATAATTGGTGGAATCCTCGGAATACAGAGGACCTCCCTCCTCCATAGACTGCTGATCTCCTCTAACCAACATCTCTTCTTTTTCCTCCTTTACTTTAACTTTAATGTCTTCCAGTTTTTCAGCCTAAATCCCAATGATGACAGAATGTATTTGTGAAAGAGAACAAGAGATTACATAGAATAATTTTGTTTAAGGTCTATATTCTCAGTTTCTCCTACCTGATGATGGTGGGGGATGGTGTGACCTTCCTGTGTGGAATCCCGGGAATACAGAGGACGGGGACATCTCTCTGGTGGGTTCCCATTACTGGATCCATCTGTAGGAAACACACACACTGACTGAATACATTGTTTCTATGTGTTTATCAGATGATGGGGGATCTAGGTGGAGCCTCCGTACTGCTCTCTCCTTTACAATAAAGTCTCCTCTTACCCGGTGATGTGAGGGGCGGCTGATTGTCCATCATGACGTCCTTGTAGAGATCCTTGTGTCCTTCTAAATACTCCCACTCCTCCATGGAGAAATAGACAGTGACATCCTGACACCTTATAGGAACCTGACACACACAATGATACAGTCACCATCCAGACACATCCCTTGTCTGTTACTGGATAATGTCCCAGAATTCCCAGAATCCTCCTCACCTCTCCTGTCAGCAGCTCCATCATCTTCTTGGTGACTTCTAGAATCTTCTTCTCGCTTTTTCTCTTGGGTTTCATTAAATGAGGTGGAGGCACTTTAATGGTTAAATGGTCACTTGACTCCACTGGAGGGCATCTCTGTTTGTAAAGAGCAACACCAATGTTATTTTACTCTCCCAGAATCCTCCTCACCTCTCCGGTCAGGTCTGTGTTTTATTAATAGAGATAAGAGTGATGTCATGTGACCTCCCAGAATCCTCCTCACCTCTCCGGTCAGGTCTGTGTTTTATTAATAGAAATAAGAGTGATGTCATGTGACCTCCCAGAATCCTCCTCACCTCTCCGGTCAGGTCTGTGTTTTATTAATAGAGATAAGAGTGATGTCATGTGACCTCCCAGAATCCTCCTCACCTCTCCAGCCAGCAGGTAGATGATCTCCAGGGTGAGGTTTAGTATCCTCTCAGTCATTGGACTCCAGTCCTCCTCCATCCTCATTGATGGGATCATGTCATCCACACAAGTTCTCTGTAGAGAGATAATATGGTAGCTTTGCTGATCATTATAACTCATAGATAGTAGAGATTCTTTGTAAACCCTCCTTCTAAAAACAGAGGAACACCTGTGCATCCCCAAATGGCATCCCCTACATGGTTTTACTGTATTGTACGCACTACATACCTCCCAACTGTCCCAGATTCGCCGGCACAGTCCTAGGATTTGATGTAAGTCCTGGCGAATCAAGGCTGAGTCCCGGAGTGGAGCCAAGTGGCGGAACAAGTACTTTGTTCTAGGGACTTATCAGTCAGGCGCGGGCACTGGTTGCATCTGCCCAGCAGCTTGTGCACAGTGTATGGAGTACTACACACCACAATGCATTTTCTCTATTGCAGCCGACATCTCCCCACCGGCTGCCTGTCACAGTAAGTTACTGTGACAGGCAGCCGGCGAGGAGATGTTGGCTGAAATAGAGAGAATGTATTGCGGTGTGTGCTATCACCAGGGCTAGGACTAGGCAGGGCAGGAGTGTTGGTGATCGCTTAGTTCACCTGCTCTCATAGGGGTATCCCTTCGGGGGAGCCCCACCTAGTACTGGGAGGGTTCTGTTTCGGCAGTCCCTTCAAGAAAGTTGGGTCCGTGTCGGCTTTGGTTGCTCGGACCACAGTACCTCAATCCCCGTCTGGAGCCAATGCCCCGGGGATCAGGGTTTGGGTCCTTCTACACAGGAGGACCACTTGACGTTGCACCTGTCTGCACGTTTTAGTGACCACTCTTTATGTGTGTGCACATTTTTTCTGCACCGGGTGGAGTTTTTTGGGTGTGTTCACACGCCATAGGCTTTTAAAAAAAAATGAGTGTTAGTGTTCGCTAGCACCCAGCATTTGTCCACGTCTCCTGTCGGGGTGTCCCTGGGTCTCCAGCACAATGATCGCCGACACTACGGCTGCCAGTATCGTTCCCAGCCTGCTACATCTTTACAGCTGCAATAGTGTCAGAGCACCGAGGGACGTTTCCCATAGGTTCCTCCTCGGCTCTGACGTGTGTCCTGACAGGGCAGGTGGCAGGGCCTGGGAATTATGATGAACAGAAGGGGAACTGAGGGATTGAGGATTTTCGTGCTGTATGGCAAAATTTGGAGGGAGGTGAGTGCATTTGAATTGGGGAGGGGGGGGGGTTGTGCTGAAAGGGTAAAATAATTTATGCTGGGGGGGATTGGGATGGAAGACAAAATATATATCTCTCCCCAACTCTACCCCACATTCTAGCACAAGTCCTCTACCTTCCAAAGTGACCCCCCAGCACATACCCAAAGCTTGGGTGTTGTTTAGCCATGTCCCTTAAGCCCCTCATACTCTGGTTTCTCTTCAGAACAAAGGAAATCTTGGCCTTTTGGTCTGGATTTTGTGGCACCTGTCCCGGACAGCTGTTCGGTAGAGAACACCTGCTCCCCTTCCGGTCGGGGGGAGTGGTTAGTATTTCCCGAATGTGATTAGGAGGGAGCGATGGGAGTGGTGGGAGTAGCAGGGCACGGGCTCTCCCTAAACTTTCCGAGCTCCTTTCCTCCTGGCTGGGATGGGTGCTGCTGGCCCGGGCGCTCTGTTGAAAAGCCTATGATGATGTGCCCCTGGAGTGGCAGTCTAGGGGTGCCGTAATTGCACTTGTGTTTCTACCGGCACATTTGCTTTTTGGCACCTTGGTCACGTCACTATATCAGACTTTTTAACCACCTGCCTCTAGGGCCAGGCCTTTTGGTCAAGACCAGAGGAATTTTTGATTCCTGGCCGGAGGGCCGGCTATTGTTCTGCACAATGGTCACTTTTTCACTCTCTTCATCTTTCTTCTCCCACACTTTATTTTTTGTTTCCCCTTTGTTTGTCACTTTTATGTATATTTTTGTTTGGTGTTCACGTTTGTCATGTTTGATTAGTAGGGTGCGTGTCCTCGGGCCAGCCCTGAACGTCTTGGGAGTGGGTGGACATGGCCTTCTGGCTTAGTTTGCCTGCTCTCATGGGGTCTCCCGTTTGCACTTTTTTGTTGCACCTCTTTATGTGTGTGCACATTTTTTATGCACCAGCTGGAAGTATTTAGGGTGTGTTTTGCATACCATGAGCTTTTCAATAGAGCCTTAAGCCCCTCACACTGAAAAGTTTGACCACAACCATTTTTGCTGTGGCGCGCTGAGTGTGCCGCCGCCCCCCCCCCCCCTCAAGTGTCCCTCATTCACAAGTTTGAAAGTTGCGCACTGTGTCAATAAGGCCATACACAGCAACTCACAGCTTTTAAATTAACAGCCAAGAAATGCTGCGAGTGAGGATGAGGGGGGCAAAAGTATTGGACGTGCTACACCAGTCCTATCTACTTTTATACATTTTGTGGTAGTGTGTAGCACGTCCATTGCCCTTAAACATTATTAATAGCGGTTTTATTATGGTAGCTAAAAGTTTTTATTTATACCGATATCATACATCCATATAGGGGAATATATGGCTCTATTTTTAGGATATATCTTTACACATTATACAATAAGCTAAGTGTGTGTCATCATCTGCTGGAGATAAAAGACGTCACAGTGACTATGGAGGAAGAGGACGGACATGACGGGGATTACTGGGTGTAAATATAAAATAATATCTTATTACCTCTTCTGCTGCCAGTTCCAGCAATGTCTCCTCTCTACTTCCTCCCGACTTACCCCTCACCCGGAACTTCCTGTATGTATGTGTCATCACTTCCTGTCTGTATCTGACATCACTTCCTGTTGGTGCGTTCCACTGAATATACACAAGGGCCTGGATTCACAAAGCACTTACGCCGACATATCTCGAGATACGCTGCGTAAGTGTAACTATGTGCCGTCGTATCTGTGCCCACAGAACTAGATACGCCTGAAAATAGGCTTCATCCGACCAACGTAACTTTCCTACGCCGGCGTATCGTGGGTGCATATTTACGCTGGCCGCCTCATTGCAAATATGCAAATGAGGGAGATACGTCGATTCACGAACGTAGTTGCGCCCGGCGCATAATATACGCGGTTTGCGCAAGGCTTAGGTCCGGCGTACAGTTATTCCCCATTAAGGATGAGCTCCGGCGTGTTCGCATTGAACACGTGTGGAGCCCGCCAGGAAGTCGGCACCCGCGCTGCGCTAATCACAGCCAGGCAGACATTTCCCGATCTCTGAGCATCGGGAAATGTCTGCATGGCTGTGATTAGCGCAGCGCGGGTGCCGACCTCCTGGCGGGCTCCACGCGTGTTCAATGCGAACACGCCGGAGCTCATCCTTATTCCCCATCTATGAGGCGCAACTCATGCAAAGGTATGGATCAGGGAACAGCCGTCCTATTTTACGTCGTTTACGTAGTAGTATGTGAATAGGGCTGGGCGTAGGTTACGTTCACGCCGTAGGCAGTGATCCGTCGTATCTTAGGGAGTAGTTTCAACGTGATTCTGAGCATGCGCACTGGGTTGCGTCCCACGGGACGGCGCATGCGCCGTTCATTTTAAGTACTTGTCTGTCACTCGGCCCATCATTAGCATGGGGTCACGCCTCATTAGCATGGCTCACGCCCACTTCCACCTACGCTGGCTTACGCCGAGGAAACCCAGCGTATCTTTAACAGCGAGTGGAAGCGAGTGCTTTGTGAATACTGTTCTTGCCGCTCTGCGCTACGCCGGCGTAGCCTAAAAAAGATACGCTGCGCCGGCATAAATATGCGCCGATGTATGTGAATCCGGGCCAAGATCACCACCTTGCGTTGTCTACGTTACGTTCCATCTTTTTGCCCTCTGCCTCACGGTCTATTCTTCTATCAGGTTACATCGATGATTACACACAGATTATACTTTACGTCAAATCCAGACAATAAAGAATAAATTGGAAAAAAAAAAGGATTCTATGGCACTCTGAGTTACGTATTTTATAAATCACTCTTCCTTTACTGACATGCTGTTTCTAAACTGTCTTTCAACTGTCATATTTCAGACTCCATCATCACTGTCTCCTAGGGTTGCCACCTCATCCCTTTAAAACCTGAACACATATGAATTACACAGGTTCTGTGGCTGATTAAGGAGGTAATTAAACTCACTTGGTGCCTTATCTGCATTAAATTAGCCTCAGAACCTGTGTAATTCATATGTGTTGAGGTTTAAAGGATGAGGTGGCAACCCTACTGTCCCCTGTTGGTCAAACTTCAGACAATCCCCCAAGCATATATTTAATACCTCCCAACAATGTGGTATTTGTAATGGCTTCATGTATGCAGGAGGGGGCCACCATGCGGGTACCACCGCCTTGCCAGCAAAGGGGAGCCATTTCAAACGTGCCTTCACCCCCACTACAGTAGAGATAATTATTGTGCAACTTGTCTCCCTATGATGACCATGTATCGGTTACCCCACTGGGTCTCACACCAGAAGCACAGAGTCATCTTTTCAGCTGGTGACTTTGGTCTGTTCCTACCTGTACCAGCACTAGACTTCAGAGCAAAGGTGTAAATAGAATCTTCAGGGCAAGAAACCATGAAGGGCTCACTTCGCCACGTCCAAAAAGCCATTTCCATCAGTCCCAGGGCCCTTACCTTCGAGCCCGGGCCCTTCCCAACAGCAGGAACCTTTCAGAAGTTCTGCAGCCCCCTTCCTGCCATCTTGGGACACTCCACAGTGGCGGAATGTCAGGGCCTGGTTGCAATTGCGACACTGATGTTACTATTACTAGGGGGTTATTTTGGAAGATGTAAGGGGGGTCTCTGGAAGATGTAAGGGGGAACAATGAAAATAGTACTTCCAGAGTGCATCCTTCTGGAATTTGTGCTGTCAGTATGAGTAATGTAAGTGGCAAAAGTTCCAGCCACTCACCAGTCCACATTGTGGGCTTTGGCTTTCAGAAAGGCAAGTGGAGAGATTGTGTATGGTGGGCCATACGCAACTTGCAAGGGGCCAGGCTGGCAAGAAAACATTTAAAAAAATGTCCTTGTTGGTGACTCGGAACTGCACCTGTGCAGTTCCAAACTCAGTTGATTGGCTGCGCTCTGCCTTTACTCGTGCGGCTGGTGAGGGGGGGGGGGGGTATAATCCACACTCTGCTGTCCCATCCGAGGTTGAGCCTGGCAGTTCTCTAAATTGACTACTTCCGGAACCGTGCATGTGCAGTTCAAAGCTGCTGACAGACATTTTTAACACTGCCCCAGACACAAAGCAGTCTTGCCCCCCCCCCCCACTGTGGTGGAACGCCAGGGCCCGATCGCAAGTGTGAACTTTGCTACCCTGGTAGTTCCGCCACTGCTTCAGAGACCTTTTAAGGATAACAGTGTAGAACACTATGGTAGAGATTTACTAAAACTGGTCCACACGGAATCTGGTGCAGCTGTGCATAGTAACCAATCCGCTTCTATCTTCAGTTTGTTCAGCTAGGCTTTGACATTAAAACCTGGAAGCTGATTGGATACTATGCACAGCTGCACCAGATTCCGTGTGCTCCAGTGTTAGTAAATCCCCCCCCAACTATCCTCCACCAGTTCTCCAGCACAGCACACTTGTCTTGCGCCAACCTGTAGGCATGGAATGGGCAAGGCGATAAATTTCCCTTGTAAGGTCTTCTTTCTTCTGTAGTCCAGGCCCTGCTCCTTGGAAGGTTCTGCACGGCAGCGGCCCCAAGATAAAGACCCGTCGTTGAGAAGGGCAAATTTAGGCAGACACCACACTATTCATGGTCTAGTCTGCAGTTTTCGGTTTGTGAAATTCTTGCAGCAATGGTTCTTCTAGATCTGAGGTTCTGCTTTCACCTATGGGCATTGCCTGCTCTACTGTGGATTTATATCCATTTCCCTTCTATCACTTCCTGGCCCGCCTTCCAGTCTGCTTCCCTATATTATATATATATGACATGATTAGTACAACCATTTTTTTTTTGTATTGTTAGCAATTATTTTTTTTCCCACTTTATAAATGTCAGTTTTGCTGCAGTAGGTTCTATACATGTTCACCCTACCGAATGCCCCACAATGCCCAAAGGGCCTGGCATAGATTGGGAGGGGACCACCACACCGTTTTTTATTTTTGTATTGTTAGCAAATAATTGTTTCCCCCCCCCCCCCTTTATAAATGTCAGTTTTGCTGCAGCAGGTTCTATACATGGTAAAGATGCGCCACTTTACAAGCAGACTAAGGGGATCCTCCAGGCACTCTATTTAAAGGAATTTTTATTTATTTAAATTTCACTTTAAGCATCATTAAAATCACTGTTTCTTTAAAAGCAATTTTTTTTTTTAAATGTTGCATTGATACGTGTCCCCCAGGGCAGTACCCAGGCCCCCATGCTTTTTTTGGCCAGTATCTTGCATATAAGCCTTCAAAGTGGGGGATGTTTGATTTTTCAAGTTTGGGTCCCATAGACTTCAATAGGGTTTGTGGTTCAGGTCGGAATTGTTGCAAAAGTTTGAGAGTTCTGGCGCGAACAGAACCGGCGGGTGTTCGGCCCAACTCTATTCTCAGCAGCATCATTCGGAGTGAATCCTCGTATGTTAGATATCCTTGGTGTGTAAAGCATTTCCCGCACTCCGAGCATGAGAAAGGACGCTTGCCGAAGTGAACTTTATCCTGCTTAAGTTTTCCCTCCTCAATAAACATTTCCCGAACTCTGTACAAGAGAAAGGGCGCTCCCACCATGTGACATCTCTGGTGTCTTCGAAGGCAGAAAAACCTCCCGCACTCCGAACATAAAAAAGGACGCTCGCCGGCGTGAATTCTCTGTTGCGTAAAAAGGTGTTGTTGCTGAATGAACATGAAAAAGGACGCATCATTTGGTGTGAACCCTCTGATGTCTAATTACATTTCCTTGATTTGTATAGCATTTCCCGCACTCCGAACATGAGAAAGGACGCTCGCCTAAGTGAAGTTTCTGGTGTTTGAGAAGGTTTCCTCTCTCAGTAAAACATTTCCCGCACTCGGCACACGAGAAAGGGCGCTCCCCCGTGTGACTCCTCTGGTGTCTACGAAGGCTTATTTTCCAAGTGAAACATTTCCCGCACTCCGAACATGAAAAAGGACGCTCGCCGGTGTGAATTCTCTGGTGCGTATGAAGGTGCTGTTGCTGAATGAAACATTTGCCGCACTCCGAACAGGAGAAAGGACGCTCGCCCGTGTGACTCCTCTGATGTTTAAGAAGGTGTTCTTTCTTCGTGAAACATTTCCCGCACTCCGAACACGGAAAAGGACGCTCGCCCGTGTGAATCCTCAAATGGATGAGGAGGTTTTGTTTTGTAGCAAAACATTTACCGCACTCTGAACAGGAAAAAGAACGCTCGCCCGAGGGAGTTCTCCGCGGTTTGCGTCGGGCTTTGTTTTTCCTGCGGGTCTTTTTACGAAAAGAATGCTCTCCCGGGTGATCAGGAGGTTCCTCAGGATTAGAAGGATCCATTGATCCCTCCAGATGGGCATCTGATGTCATAGTGTGGGATTTATCAGAAGGTTCCTCAGGATTAGAAGGATCCATTGATCCCTCCAGATGGGAAGGTCTGTGATGTGCGGTTGGAATGATGGGATCTTCTCCTGGAGAACATTGTGTGATGTCATCATCTTCAGACTTAAAATCTGGATATAAAATTGGATCTCCTTCTGAGGAATTCAGAACAAAGCGTCCATCTGTAAGAAACAATTTTTAAATAAAAATGCAGCCCCACCGTTGCCAGGAATACAGCACCCACCATTGTCATGAATGCAGCACCCACCATTGTCATGAATGCAGCACCCACCATTGCCATGAATGCAGCACCCACCATTGCCATGAATGCAGCACCCACCATTGCCATGAATGCAGCCTGATCGATTCCCATCTGCAGCCTCAAAAGGGCCAGGGAGGGGGCGGGACGAGCGCCAACAGATTACATACAGGAGAATCTCCTGTTTACTCGGCGGTCTCTTTAATAAAAAGTCCTCCTATGATAGACAGTGCAGGCGTCCAATGGCAGCCCAGGAGACGGGCCTTCCCATTACAGAGACCGCCAAGTAAACAGGAAATTCTACTGTATGCAATCTGACGGCACTCATCCCGCCCCCACCCTGTCCCCTTCGTGGCTGCCCAAATGATAAATACGGTATATATTTTTTGTGGGCCCCCCAACGAATCAGTGGCCGGTGAGTGTATACGCTCACTAACGTCTGTTGGAAAAGCTATATTAAATGTTGATTTATAAAATTATCTTCCAGATCAAGAAGGAATTCTTTTATCCCTGTAGGAGCCAAGTGGGCAAAGCTCCGAGTTGTCTACCTTCTTCGGGATCTGCTGTAGGTTTAGGATTGGGCTTCAGTTTTTCTCTTCGTAGACATCTTTTTCAGTCCATGTAAATCCATACTTTATACTCATAGAAGTAAAACAAAAATGGCAACTGCTTTTGGATTTATTCATGACTTACTTGTGTCCGCGTGTAGAGAAGGTTCCTCTTGTTTAATCATCTCCTCCCCCTCCTCCATAGACTGCTGATCTCCACTCACCAACGTCTCTTCTTCTTCTTCCTCTTTAATCTCAACTTTGATCTCTTTCAGTTCTTCATCCTAAACCCCAAAGATGAAAAAAAACATAACATCTGGATGAGTCACAGCTAATAATAAGATATAGATAGAAGAATATCATGTCATAGAACTAGTTTTGAGTTATTTTTGCCAAGTTTCATCTACATGGTCATTCTCCGTTACGGTTGCCACCTGTCCAGGATTCACCCGGACAGTTTGGGTTTTAGATCAAGTGTTTGGGTTTTAGTCCACCTAAACCCCAGACACAGCAGTGGCAGCCCTGTAGCACCAGTCCTCCTATCGCCCTTTCATCAACTTCCAGTGATTTTAATTATATTGGTGGGGGGGGGGGCACTTTAACTGGGGTACAGACTTGGCTGCGGGATTGTACTTGGAGACAGATTGACCTGGAGGGATTATACTGGGGGGACAGACTGACCTGGGGAGAGCTGTACTGGGGGGGGGGGGGCAGACTGACCTGGGGGAGAGCTGTACTGGGGGGGGCAGACTGATCTGGGGGAGAGCTGTACTGGGGGGGGGGCAGACTGACCTGGGGGAGAGAGCTGTACTGGGGGACAGACTGACCTTGGGGGAGAGCTGTAATGGGGGAAAGACTGACCTTGGGGAGAGCTGTACTGGGGGGACACTGACCTGGGGGAGAGCTGTACTGGGGGACAGACTGACCTGGGGGAGAGCTGTACTGGGGGGACAGACTGACCTGGGGGAGAGCTGTACTGGGGGGACAGACTGACCTGGGGGGACAGACTGACCTGGGGGAGAGCTGTACTGGGGGACAGACTGACCTTGGGGGGAGAGCTGTACTGGGGGACAGACTGACCTTGGGGGGAGAGCTGTACTGGGGGACAGACTGACCTTGGGGGGAGAGCTGTACTGGGGGACAGACTGACCTTGGGGGGGGGGGGGGGGGAGAGAGCTGTACTGGGGGACAGACTGACCTTGGGGGGAGAGCTGTACTGGGGGACAGACTGACCTTGGGGGGAGAGCTGTACTGGGGGAAAGACTGACCTTGGGGGGAGAGCTGTACTGGGGGACAGACTGACCTTGTTTGATTTAACTATGCTCTTTAAGCTTTTCTCATTATTAACACAATTTTGTCACACCCAGGTCTTTTACAATCCTATAGTGTAAACTGCGGAAAAAATAATTGCTGTGCGCCGCTAAAGTGTTCAGGTTTGGCTTGATGAAAAGGTGGCAACCCTATTCTCCGTACAGTTGTGATCTTCCTGGGAATACAGAGGACCTCTCTCCTCCTCCATAGACTGCTGATCTCCACTCACCAACATCTCTTCTTCTTCCTCTTTAATGGTGATCTCCTTCAATTCTTCATCCTACACCCCAAAGAGAAAACGTTTTAGTATCAGGGGATTACATAGAAAAATGTTCTCTCATAGATATAATTTTGAGGGTTTTTCTTGCCCAGTCCCATCTACCTGATCATCCTCTGTAGAGTTCGGATGTTCCTGGGTGGAACCTGAAGAACACAGAGGACCTTCCTCCTCCATAGACTGCTGATCTCCACTCACCAACATCTCTTCTTCTTCTTCTTTTACCTCAACTTTGATGTCTTTCAGTTCGTAAGCCTAAACCCCAAAGATGATAGAAACATTTATAAAAAATAAACAAGAGAAGAACATCCTCTCATGGCTTAGAATACATTTTTAGGTCTATTCTACCTGATGATAGTGAGAGATGGTGTGACCTTCCTGTGTGGGATCCCGGGAATACAGAGGACGGGGACATCTCTCTGGTGGGTTCCCATTACTGGATCCATCTGTAGGAAACACACACACTGACTGAATACATTGTTTCTATGTGTTTATCAGATGATGGGGGATCTAGGTGGAGCCTCCATACTGCTCTCTCCTTTACAATAAAGTCTCCTCTTACCCGGTGATGTGAGGGGCGGCTGATTCTCCATCATGACGTCCTTGTAGAGATCCTTGTGTCCTTCTAAATACTCCCACTCCTCCATGGAGAAATAGACAGTGACATCCTGACACCTTATAGGAACCTGACACACACAATGATACAGTCACCATGTTGTCTCCAAATATCACCCAAACTGTCCTCTCCACTCCTCCCAAGACCTCCTGCACTCTAGCTCCCTTGGTTCCTATCCCCATGGTCATTCCCCAGGACTTCTCCAGAGCCTCTCCCATCCTCTGGAACTCACTACCCCAATCTGTCTGGTTATCTCTTACTCTGTCCACCTTAAGGCGATCCCTGAAAACTCATCTCTTCAGGGAGGCCTATCCTGCCTTTGGCTAACAACCGACTCTTCTAGGAACAAAAATCGTCTCTGGACAGCCGCATTCTGAACAAATTGTAGGCTTTATTAAAAGAAGGACAGCACTACAAGTCACAGCAAAATAAAATAAAACCCGACCGCTGACGCGTTTCGCACTGAAACTAGTGCTTAGTCATAGCTATGGGGCAAGCGACTCTTCTACTTCCCTCCACAGTTCATCCCTCTCAGTTACTACCTTTTATTTTACCAGCCCCTCCCTATTAGATTGTAAGCTCACAGGATCAGGGTCTTCCTAACCCTCTTGTATTGATGTGTATTGTCTCCCTTTATATAGAAAAGCACTGTGGAGACTGTTGGCCCTGTTTAATAATAGTAATAATAATAATACTGTCTTATTACCTCTTCTGCTGCCAGTTCCAGCAATGTCTCCTCTCTACTTCCTTCCCACTCACCTCTCGCCTGGATATTCCTGTTTATACTCTGACATCACTTCCTGTCTACCATAGAGACTGTCTGTTTGTACCCGACATCACTTCCTGCTCTTGCGTTCTATTGAAAATACATGAGATCATCACCTTGTGTTGATTAGAAGTAGTGCAGTCTATGTTACGTTCCATCATTTAGCCCATCATAATAGGTCACAGTTGATTACACCTCCAGATCAAATCCAGACAATAAAAGAATGAAACAAAAATCATCAGTTTGATAGAGTTTTATTATTTATAAATGAAAAACAAAAAGAACAACAACAACAAAAAAACCTGAACCGTGAAATACAACATATAAGGGGGGAATCACAAAGCTTTAAAGCGGAGTTCCGGCCACAATTTCACTTTTTATATATAAATACCCCTGTAATACACAAGCTTAATGTATTCTAGTAAAGTTAGTCTGTAAACTAAGGTCCGTTTTGTTAGGGTGTTACAGCATTTAGACACTTTATAAAATAGAAATTGACTGGGGCCATCTTAAGTGTGGGCATCATGAAGCCAGACTGTATGACTTCCTGGATTTCAGCCTTGCAGATCTTGCACATGCTCAGTGCTGCACAAGCAGTGTCAGATCAGGTTTCAGCACCTGTGCTGTCCAAGTCACATGATTCTTTGAGACTGGGGAATGCACAGACTCCTGGAAAGTTACACCCACTACATTCCCAGGAGTCTGTGCGGTGTAGGTTAGGAAGCATTAAGCACCTAGGTGCAGGAAGTGGGAAGATTAACTATTCTGCCTAGCAACAACACTTTGAAGGCATCTAAAAAAAAAAAAAAATTCGTAAAGGACTAAAGACATTTTTTTAAAACTACTGATGTAATGTTATATTTATGGGTGGAACTCCACTTTAATACAAGTTAGAAGGATCGGTATTTTAACCATTCGACTGTAACTTTTAATTCACAGTGAACATTTTATGGATATATTTTAACATTATTATTAACAAAGTAACAGTTAAAGGACCTGACAAGAATGTCCATTGCTTTAGAGCAGAGGTCTCCAAACTGTGGTCCACGGGCTGAATGTGGCCCTTTGCTTTCCTTTATCCTGCCCTCGGGGGCCCCATTCCTCCTAATGATATACTGGGGCACTATTCCTCTCAATGGCACCACCAATGGGATACTATTCCTTCCAATGGCACCACCGATGGGATACTATTCCTTCCAATGGCACCACCGATGGGGTACTATTCCTCTCAATGCCACCACCGATGGGGTACTATTCCTTCCAATAGCACCACCGATGGGGTACTATTCCTTCCAATGGCACCACCGATGGGGTACTATTCCTTCCAATGGCACCACCGATGGGGTACTATTCCTCTCAATGCCACCACCGATGGGGTACTATTCCTTCCAATGGCACCACCGATGGGATACTATTCCTTCCAATGCCACCACCGATGGGTTACTATGCCTTTCAACAGTACCACCGATGGGATACTATTCCTTCCAATGGCACCACTGATCGGGTACTATTCCTTCCAATGGCACCACCAATGGGATACTATTACTTCCAATGGCACAACCGATGGGGTACTATTGCTTCCAATGGCACCACCGATAGGGTACTATTTTTTCCAATGGCACCACCGATAGGGTACTATTTTTTCCAATGGCACCACTGATGGGGTACTATTCCTTGCAATGGCACCATCAATTGGATACTATTCCTTCCAATGGCACCACTGATGGGGTACTATTCCTTCCAATGGCACCACGTATGGGGCACTATTCCTCCCAATGACTCCACTAATGAGGCACTATTCCTCTAATACCAATGACGGGGCACTGTTCCCTATCCTACTGACCAAGTCTGAGGCATTGTTTACTCCCACTGACGTTAGGGCATAGTCTACTCCCGGGGGACCACAGTCCGGCCCCTTTAATGTATGAAGGACAATAAATTGGCCCTTTGTTTAGAAAGTTTGGAGACCCCTGGTTTCTAGATAATAGAGCCTACCGAGCCAGTGCACGTGCAGGGTCCTAATTCTGTTCCGAGTTCTATGGATCGTTCTGCATGCATGTGCATTCCTGTGAACACGGTTTTCCTGACAGCCTGTCTTTAAAGAGGAAGTAAACCTTGATGGGTTTTACTTCCTATTTTTCCCCTGCAAAGTAAAAGTATAAAGGGATAGTATGCATCGAACGAGATGGCCTGGCTTGCAGTCTCCGCTCTAATTCACCCCAAAGGTGTTCTATGGGGTTGAGGTCAGGACTCTGTGTGGGCCAGTCAAGTTCCTCCACCCCCAAACTCGCTCATCCATCTCTTTATGGACCTTGCTTTGTGCGCAGTCATATTGGAACGGGAAAGGACCATCCCCAAACTGTTCCAACAAAGTTGGGAGCGTGAAATTGTCAAAAATGTCTTGGTATGCCGACACCTGAAAAACAACCCCTGAAAAACAACCCCATACCATAATCCCCCTAATATTCACTAATGTCTTCCTGTTTCTCCTCCCAGTGGTGCCATTGGAAGGAATAGTTCCCCTAATCAGGAAGCGGGTACTAAGACCCGATTGGCCAGGAGTCCTAAGACCCGATTGGCCGCAAGTCCTAAAGCCTCGTACACACGATCAGTCCATCCGATGAGAACGGTCTGAAGGACCGTTGTCATAGGTTAACCGATGAAGCTGACTGATGGTCCGTCGCGCCTACACACCATTGGTTAAAAAAAACGATCGTGTCAGAACGCGGTGACGTAAAACACAACGACATGCTGAAAAAAATTAGGTTCAATGCTTCCAAGCATGCGCCGACTTGATTCTGAGCATACGTGGATGGATGTGCCTACTAACGATCGGTTTTGACCTATCGGTTAGGAATCCATCGGTTAAATTTAAAGCAAGTTTGCTTTTCTTTAACCTATGGATAAATAACTTATGGGGCCCACACACGATCGGTTTTGACCGATGAAAACGGTCCATCAGACCGGTGTCCTCTGGTTAACCTATTGTGTATACGAGGCCTAAGTTCTGATTGTAAAATGTGAACTATTGCGCTACTTAAGTTAACGTGAAAGTAGATGAAGTGAGTAAGTGGCGTGAAAGCAGCTAGGTCTAGCGTGTTCACTGTACACAAAGATGAAGGAATAAAAAATAATAATGACAAGCGCTAATCACTGAAAAAATCACTGCAAGAATTACAACATAAAAATAATATGGATTATCCATTTATGTTATGATATTTTACTATATTTTTATGTTGTAAATCTTGCAGTGATTTTTTCAGTGATTAGCGCTTGTCATTATTATTTTTTAATCCTAAGTTCTGATTGGCCGGGAGGAGAAGCGACCGCTGGGACTTGGGAGGAGACGCAGGGGGGAAGCCGCCAAAGCCGCGACCTGGATGGGGTAAGTGTGTGGCTGGCAGGGGGCGATTGAGCAATGGGGGGGGGGGGGGCGGTGAGCAAGCAAGCATCAGGGGTGGTTGGTGGGATGGCTGGCTGGGGGGGCCACAGCTTCCCCTTTCAAAGAAAATTGAGCAGCAGCTGCCCCAGTTATTTTAGGAAAAGAGAAGAAAAAAATATGCATAGAGGAAAAAGCTATATATAGGCAGTGCAGGAGTATTTTATTTATTTTTTGCTTTTTGTTTTTAGGTATTGCATTGTGAATAATGACAGCAAAATGCATTTTTTTCCCCCAAATATTTTAGTATTTATTCCTAATTAAAAAAAAAAGGAAATACAAGTATTAAAATGTATCTTTGTTGATAAAATGTATAAAATATAATTATATAAAATGTATCTGTAGATAAAATGTATCAAATATAATTACATAAAATGTATACAAATTACTGGCCTATCTGTCGCCCCCCCTCCCGCCCAAAAAATATGTTATAGTAGACTACAAACTCTTAAAGGTATACCAAGACACCACCAAAATGAGAGGGAAAAAAACACTCTGGGAGTCGAGGGAATTTAAAAAGGCGCAGGCACTCAGAGGGTTAAAAAAAAAAAAAAGCTTGCCTGCAGTTTGTAGTTTGGCCATCGGGTGGCGATGTGAGATTACACAGGAAGCTGACAAAAAAAAAAACCTAGGGAAATGGTTGGGGTCGGCGGAGTGGAGAGGAGACGGTGCTGGAAGTGGCAGTAGAGGAGGTAATAAGATCTTATTTTCTATTCATATCCCTCTCCCTGTATATAATCTGCGATTAGACGCACGCACGTACGTACATATCGCAGTGATAAGTGAACGGTGTAGATGTGAGGAACACAATTCCAGGTTCCTGGCTTCGACCAAACATGGAGGTTGCAATGGTGACCGTGAGGGCCATGACTGGCTTATAGTTATATGAGGAGGAGTGGGGGAAGGGAGTTGGATATTCCGGGGACTGGTTGGGGGACACACTTTGGACGCTAAAGGACCTTCACATGAACCACCAACGATGGAGGACGTCTGTGAGGGGCTCAGGTCTGCTCCTCTCTTCTGTCATGTGGGGGGGCTCCTCTCTTCTGTCCTCTGTCAGGGGGGTTCTCTCTTTTGTCCTCTGTCCTCTGTGGGGGGGCTCTGCTCCTCTGTGGGGGGGGGGGGGGGCGGCGGCGGCGGCTCAGATCTGCTGTCCTCTATGGGGGGGCTTTCTTCTGTCCTTTGTGGGGGGGCTCTCCTCTGTGAGGGGCTCCTCTTTTCTGTCCTCTGTGGGGGGGCTCCGCTCCTCTGTCCTCTGTGGGGGGGCTCCGCTCCTCTGTGGGGGGGCTCAGCTCCTCTTTTCTGTCCTCCTGGGGGGGGCTCCTCTTTTCTGTCCTCTATGGGGGGCTCTGCTCCTCTGTGAGGGGGGCTCCGCTCCTCTGTCCTCTGTGGGGGGCTCTGCTCATCTGTCCTCTGTGGGGGGCTCTGCTCCTCTGTGGGGGGATCCTCTTTTCTGTCCTCTGGGGGAGGCTCCTCTTTTCTGTCCTCTATGGGGGGCTCTCCTCTGTGGGGGGCTCAGCTCTGCTCCTCTGTGGGGGGGGCTCAGCTCCTCTTTTTTCTGTCCTCTGGGGGGGGCTCCTCTTTTCTGTCCTCTATGGGGGGCTCTGCTCCTCTGTGGGGGGCTCTGCTCCTCTGTGAGGGGGGCTCTCCTCTGTGGTGTGCTTCCCTATGCTTCTCTGCCCTCTGTGGGGGGCTCTGCTCCTCTGTGGGGGGCTCTGCTCCTTCGTGGGGGGCTCAGCTCTGCCCTCTGTGGGGGGGGCTCAGCTCCTCTTTTTTCTGTCCTCTATGGGGGGCTCTGCTCCTCTGTGAGGGGGGCTCTCCTCTGTCCTCTGTGGTATCCATTATCCTATGCTCCTCTGTGGGGGGCTCAGCTCTGCTCCTCTGTGGGGGCTCAGCTCTGCTCTTCTGCCCTTTGTGGAGGGCTCTGCCCTTTGTGGGGGGCTCAGCTCTGCCCTTTGTGGAGAGCTCAGCTCTGCTCCTCTGCCCTTTGTGGGGGGCTCAGCTCTGCTTCTCTGCCCTGAAGAGTTGTGTCCCTCCCGGACTTTCTCAAAGGTCTTTCACTTATTATAATGTGGTGGCATCCAGCCTTGAATTAGAGACGTATTCAGATTTTGTATTTTTTTTTGTGTGGTTATTTGTACTGATTTGCTAATTTACTTCCGTCTACAGGTCCACTTCAGTGAAAATGTAAATTGTCATGATCTACTTTTATGTAGTGTTATGAAGGAGTGAAGAAGGCAGAAAGCAGAAATCCCCCCATGTGCCATTCCCACCTCACTCCCTGATACCTGAGAGGAACACCAACAAGAACCTTCCCAAGGTCACCAACAAGATCGCTGAGCTGCTAACAGGAGAGGTGAGCGGTGCCGGGAATTCTGGGACATTATCCAGTAACAGACAAGGGGTGTGTCTGGATGGTGACTGTATCATTGTGTGTGTCAGGTTCCTATAAGGTGTCAGGATGTCACTGTCTATTTCTCCATGGAGGAGTGGAAGTATTTAGAAGGACACAAGGATCTCTACAAGGACATCATGATGGAGAATCAGCCGCCCCTCACATCACCGGGTAAGAGGAGACTTTATTGTAAAGGAGAGAGCAGTACGGAGGCTCCACCTAGATCCCCCATCATCTGATAAACACATAGAAACAATGTATTCAGTCAGTGTGTGTGTTTCCTACAGATGGATCCAGTAATGGGAACCCACCAGAGAGATGCCCCCATCCTCTGGATTCCACACAGGAAGGTAACACCATCCCTCACCATCATCAGGTAGGTGGTTAACAATCCATTAATGGTCATGTTACGCTCTTAATAGGAGTTGCACTGTTTCATTTAGGATTATTTCCATTATATATTCAGAGTGGAAGCCTGAGCAATTTGAATGTTGCTGTCAAAGAAGAGATCAAAGAGGAGGAGGAGGAGGTTGGTGTGATGGACAAGTTTTTAGAAGGACACACGGATATCAACATGACAGAACCATCCGTTGACCAAAATCCTTCAGAGAGTTGTCCCAGTCTTTCTCGTTCTTTGGATGGTACACAAGAAGGTCACAACTACACGCATAATTATCAGGTAAATTGGACTGAGCGTTTTAGGGCGTGAAAGTGCCTCAAAACTCTGAGTTGATCCTTCAAGCCAATGTTCTTCTATGCAGTGTCACAATTCTTATACAAGTATTTTGTATCATTTTATGGTCTCAGAATGAAGACCACATGGATATAAAGGCTGAGGTGAAGGAGGAAGAAGGAAATCAAAATGTGAAGGATGATCAACATTCTACGAAGGAGGATGGGATTTTGGTGGAGATTAAGGAGGAGGAATCCTCTCTGGATACAAGTTCAGGTAAACAAATTCTAAATGCAGAAAAAAACATTTACAGTACAGTATATGCTTAATTTTTAACGTCATGTTCCCAACAAATGAGGAGGAGATACTGTACACCATATGAAAGGTCCATCTCCATTCCTCAATATAACGTCATGTTCCCAACAAATGAGGTGGAGATACTGTACACCATATGAAAGGTCCATCTCCATTCCCCAATATAATGTCATGTTCCCAACAAATGTGTTCAGTAAGGAAACAAATTGAGGAGACTTAGAGGATGACCATAACATCGTCGATGTATCTATTCCATAGCTAAATGTTTCATATAAAGGGTCCATCTCCATTCCTCAATATAACGTCATGTTCCCAACAAATGAGAAGGAGTTATTGTACACCATATGAAAGGTCCATCTCCATTCCTCAATATAACGTCATGTTCCCAACAAATGAGGAGGAGATACTGTACACCATATGAAAGATCCATCTCCATTCCTCAATATAACGTCATGTTCCCAATAAATGAGGAGGAGATACTGTACACCATATGAAAGGTCCATCTCCATTCCTCAATATAATGTCATGTTCCCAAAAAATGCGTTCAGTAAGGAAAAAAATTGAGGAGACTTAGAGGATGACCATAACAACATCATCGATGTATCTACTCCACAGCTAAATGTTCCATATAAAGGGTCCATCTCCATTCCTCAATATAACGTCATGTTCCCAACAAACCCGAAGAGATCTGTAAAAACAATTCTGTAATAGGTCAATATACTTGAATGTATTTCACTAATAAATTCCTTTTTACCAGCAGATGGACATGGTGCCAATGAGAAGACACACCCAGAGGAACCTCCATTTTTATGTTCAGAATGCGGGAAATTTTTCACATCAGAGGCCGATTTTACCAGACATCAAAAACGTCACGTTGAAGTGTGGCACTATACATGTAAAGAGTGTGGCAAATCTTTCCAAAAGAGGTCGCAGTTTACCAGACATATGAGGAATCACACCAACGAGAGGCCCCACTCATGCTCGGAGTGCTCTCGAAGTTTTAAATTGAAGAGTCATCTGATGGCACATCTCAGACTTCACAGAGGCGACACCCCTTTCTCGTGCGTGAATTGCGGAAAATCTTTTACATCCAGATCGCGGCTTTTTAGGCATCGGATGTATCACATTGGCGTGCGGCCCTATTCGTGTTCGGAGTGCGGGAAGTCTTTCACTGAAAAGTTCATGCTTGTTCATCACATGAGAGTTCACACCGGCGAGAGGCCTTATCCTTGCCCGGAGTGCGGTCAACGTTTTAAGGATAAAAGCGTTCTGAAGGGACATCTGAGGGTTCACACCGGAGAGACCCCCTTCCAGTGCCCTACGTGCGGGAAATGTTTTACGCGGAAAGATATCCTCACCATCCACCAAAGGAGCCACTTGGACAAATTGCCGTACACGTGCGAAGAGTGCGGGAAAGGTTTTACGTGGAAGAGTACCTTCATCAGTCACCAGAAGACCCACACTGGCGAGCAGCCTTTTTGCTGCACAGAATGCGGCAAACGGTTCAGCCAAAGATCTTCTCTTTCGCAGCATCTGAAGCTTCACTCAGAGGAAGGTTCCTTGGCATGTGAAGAGTGCGGGAAATCATTTCAAACAAAATATGAACTTGGCGTTCATCAGAGAGGTCACACAGGCCAGGAGATCTTTTCATGTTCGGAGTGCGACAGATGTTTTTTGCAGAAGGGACACCTTCTTATCCACCAGAGGAGTCACACGGGCGAGCGACCCTATACCTGTCCGGAGTGCGGCAAATGTTTCTCACGGAAAGGAAACCTCCTTACGCACCAGAGGATCCACACAGGCGAGCGTCCTTTTTCCTGCTCGGAGTGTGGGAAGAGTTTCCCTCAAAAAGGATATCTGATTCAACACCAGAAAAGCCATGAGGGCGATCGCCCTTACTCCTGCCTGGAGTGCGTGAAGAACTTCAAAACCAAATCTGAACTCCTCCTGCACCAGAGAGGTCACAGCGGCGGGCAGGTCTTCACCTGCCAAGAGTGCGAGAGGTCCTTCCTGAAGAAGTGGCAACTTATCGAACACCAACGGGTTCACACCGGCGAAAAACCTTTTTCCTGTTCGGAGTGCGGGAGACATTTCTCGCACAAGGCGAGCCTCAAAACTCATCAGAAGCTTCACACTGGCGAGAAGCCATTTTCCTGTTCGGAGTGCGGGAAAAGTTTCTTGCAGAAAGGACATTTAACGAAACATTATAAAACCCACGCCCGTTCGTGCCAGCCGAAAAATGTTTCTTAGCCTTTTTACAGGATGGGTTATTATTTTCATGGCTTATGTGAGAAGGATCTAAGGCTTGTTCTTCAAAAACTGATCTTCGGAGTTTTCAAGAGTTGATCATCTCCAAGGAATCCAATGAGAGCTGTAATGTCTCTGCTGGGCAAATTTGGTCCTCAAATATTTATAATTAGATTTCTTGATTTTCAGATTTAAGACTTGAGGAATATGTGTAGTAATTCCACTGTATGAGTCAAAGGTCTGACCAGGTTCCAAGCTAGGTCTTCTGTTCTTTGTTTATCTCTCAGAAATTTGCATGAAATAATAAAGAATTACAATTGGCACAACTCAAACCCAGCGTGTAGAATGACGGGAGAAAAGACCACCATTTAAAAATAATCTTCCAATTTCTAAGAGATTGGGGGGGGGGGGGTGGAAGGACATACGGAAGGTTGATGGGGTTCAGAGGCATCAGTTATAATTGCCGAAGGCATAGACCGTCCTGTAGGACAAAACTTACCTTTGACGATCCTTTTCAGTCCTTTGGTTACCAAGACCTTCATTTGACAATCGTGTTCAGTCCTTTGGCTACCAAGCCCTGGTGGAACATCTTGGCAAGACATTCTTTTTAATGGTCCAGTTCAGTCATTTGTCTACTAGGTGCAGCTGTTAAATCTTGGAAAGACCTACCTTTGATGGTCCTGTTCAGCCCTTTAGCTACAAATCTTTTGACAAATGAAGGTCTTAAAGTTAACCAGTACTAAGCCATAGTAGAAAACCTTGACAAGACCTCTGACAGATCAGTTTAGTCCTTTGACTAGCACGCCCTGGTGGAACATCTTGGCAAGACATTATATGTAATGGTACTGTTCAGTCCTTTGTCTACTAAGCCCTGCTGGGAAATCTTGGAAAGACCTACCTTTGGTCCTGTTCAAGCCTTTGGCTACAAATCTTTTTCTGACAAGTCAACCAGTCCAAGCCTGGCCATTTCAAACTGAGCATATAATGGGGTTCAGTAGGGGCAATCTTATTAGAGGGGTGGAGAGTTTATTTAGTCCTCTGGCTACTAAACCCCATTGGAAAATCTTGGCAAGGCCCACCTTTGATAGTCCTGTTCAGCCCTTTGCCTACTAATTTTTTGACAAATGGCGGTCTTCAAGTCAATCTGTCCAAGGCCTCGTACACATGATCGGAATTTCCAATGGAAAAAGTCAGACGGACTTTTTCCATTGGAAATTCCGACCATGTGTATGCCCCCTCGGAGAAATTCCGATTAATTCCATTGGAGATTACATAGAGAACATGTTCTCTTTTCCTCCGATGGAATTCCAATGTAAATTTGGTCAGACAAAGGTCCGATCGTGTGTACAGATCACAAGTGACCATCACAAACTGAGAATGTGCTAGGGTTCAATGGGGGCTATCTTATTAGAGGGGTGGAGAGTTTCTATGATTCTTCTAGAAAGAAGGGCAGCTCAGCAGAGATCCGATTTATGTTTTGGAGATATCAGGGGTCGGTATAAAGAACCACCAAGTGAGCAAACATCTACAGAGCCTTGGGGCAAAGATGAGCACCCTGATTAGGACCTACATTCTAGATCTTTCGGCAGTCCTGTTCAGCCCATTAGCTGTTAATTTTTGATGGTCAAGTAAAGTAAAACGGTTTCAAACGAAATATATATGGAAGTAGAGGTCTCCTCTTCATGTCAAAACGCTGTGTAGATCTACAGATTTGGCAAGCTGGTGTAATTAGCAAATCTCTGTTTTTCCTATAAGAGCCAACTCTGGTCCTGTGCCCTCTTACCTCCCTAATGTCCCCTATTGGTCTATTAATCTGATAAGCAGTCTGACCAATAACGAGGCTCAAAAAGAGACTTGGGTCCAGATTCACAAAGCACTTACGCCGACGTAGTACAAGTTACGCCGACGTAAGTGCAAATGTGCGCAGTCAAATCTGTGCTCCAGACCCACGAACAGATATGCGCCTAAAAACAGGCTACACCCTGCCGACACAACTTGCTTACGGCGGCGTAGGGTGTATGCACATTTAGGCTGGGCGCATAGTGCCGCTCCCATTGATTAGCCATTCAAACATGCAAATGAGGGAAATACGGCGATTCACGAACCTGCGTTTGCCCGGCCCATGCTACACGAGGTGCGCGTAAGTTGTATGTCCGGCGAAAAGTTATTCCCCATAAAGGAGGTGCAACCCAGCAGCAGACATGCTCAGGTCTACACCAGGGAACACAAGCCGGCGTATTTTACGTTGGACGTGTGTCTGGCTGGGCGTAGGTTACGTTCAGTGATCCGGCGTAGCTTAGGCAGTTGTGCCGGCGTGGTTGTGAGCAGGCGCAGTTCGTGATACGTACATGTCTGGCGCTCGGCCCATCATTTGCATGGGGTCACGCCACATTTGCATGGGTCACGCCCACTTCCACCTACGCCGGCGTACGCCTTCGAAACCCACGCCACGCTGTCGCAGCGTTGGGAGCACTGGCTTGCTGAATTCAATGCTTGCCTCTGCGCTGCGTTGGTGTAGCGTACATTGGTTACACGTAATGTGCGTCTTGCTCTGTCAATCTGGGCCTTGATGTTCAGTTAAAAATTCGTAATAAGCAATTCCCTACTCTTAGAAAGGTCCATCATGATCCCACCTCCTAATTAATTGCTGCTGGCCATCATTGCAATAGGGAGAAGGGCTGAGGGACCAGGTCTGACTTTTACAGGAAACCTTGAGACCTTTTAGATAACTTCCGCTTGGTCCATCTCTGGATCTATAGCTATTTTGATGCTGAGGTCTTTTTCTAATTATATGTTGACTTTGAAATGCCCAGATTGGTGATAGGCTTGTTTTTGAGCCTCATTAGTTCCATAGAGGTGCAACCCAACCAAACAGATTACAAGAAATATTAGATTTGTAGAAAGGCATAGTTGAGTGGGGGCACCCGAAAAACACCCCCTGAACTGTAGAAAATTACCTGTTTAGGTTTTGCCTGTAGTGTTTAATACATCCAGAATTTGGTTCCGGTTTGATGGCCATGTCCTGTCCCTTAAGCCCCGTACACACGATTGGGATTCCTGACAGAAATAGTCAGATGGGAGATTTTGGTTGGGAATTCTGACTGTGTGTACGCTCCATCTGACTTTTTCTGTCGGAAAAACTGACAGAAATAGATTGAGAGCTGGTTCTCCATTTTCCCATCGGAATTTCCGACTGACTTTTCCTATTGGAAATCCTGATCATGTGTACGGGGCTTTAGACTGGAAAACAAGCTGAATACAGTCAATGTTCTCCCACTGGTTTACCATATTCCTACACCCTTTACTTGGAGGCCTGTACTGTCAGTCGTCAACCTACAGCTGGTTAATATGGAACATCACCATTAGCACTATCATGACCTCCAGAGGTCAAACCTGGAATATTGCTTCCACCATCACTTTCCATTTGGTCTTGTCTTTTGCCAAGTTGATATTCTGCCATTACCTGGATCCACCACGTTCGTCTCCTCCCTGACCCTTTCTTTACCTTGCTCCCCTCCACAATCTTGCATAGCTCCTCCTACAGCTGAGTTTATTGGGATATGGCCCAAAATAATTTTATTTTCTCATGAATATTGCTTTCAAGACACTTGGTTTTTCTTCATTTTACGTTAATGACTCTGGAGCCACGATCCAAAGAGTCGTGATCCTTCCTTCTCTTTTGTAGATCCATCAAGAGGGAAAACCTTTTTGCCCTACCGGACAACAGTCCAGGCTTGTATTTGTAGAAGTCTTTTTTTCTTTGTGCTTAGAGGAAGATTGTTCCTCATAAGCTCTTTGTATCTCCAGAAACGTTTGGTCTTGGTGATGCCAGCTTAGATGTTAACCTCTGCTGGAGTCAAAGATCAACTGAAAAAAACACCCCATGGTCTACCCCTTCTGTGGTCAGTCCTACACTAGCTAAAGATGAAGTCAGTCAACTGACCAACCACCCCATGGGCATCCCTTTCTGTGGTCAGTCCTACACTAGCTAAAGATGAAGTCAAAGTCAACCGACCAACCACCCCATGGCAGTCCCCTTTTGTGGTCAGGCCTACATTAGCTAAAGATGAAATCAAAATCAACCGACCAACCACCCCATGGGCATCCCCTTCTGTGGTCAGTCCTACACTAGCTAACGATGAAATCAAAGAACAACTGACCAACCACCCCATGGTTGTCCCCTTCTGTGGTGACTCCTACACTAGCTTAAGATGAAGATTTTGGAAATGTGAGATCTGGTGCTCAGATTTTGACCCATAATTGGCCTGTAGTGAATTGCTTTCAATACACTTGTTTTTTCTTCATTTTACTTTAATGACTTTTTGGAGCCGTGATCCAAAGAGTCATGATCCTTCTTTTTGTAGAGCCAATGAGAGGGAAAACCTTGTTGCTGTACCGGAGAACAGACCAGGCTTGTATTTGTAGAAGTCTTTTCTCTGTGCTTAGAGGAAGATTGTTCCTCATAAGCCCTTTGTATCTCCAGAAACTTTGGTCTTGGTGATTCCAACAGTAATGTCAACCTTGGCATTGATGGCAACCCCATTATGTGGTCAGTCCTACACTAGCTAAAGATGAAGTAACCGTCAACTGACCAACCACCCCATGGTTGTCCCTTTCTGTGGTCAGTCCTACACTAGCTAAAGATGAAATCAAAATAAACTGACCAACCAATCCATGGTTGTCCTCTTCCTATGGCCAGTTCTACACTAGCTAAAGATGGTCAAAGATCAATTGACCAACCACCCCCATGGTCTACCTCTTCTGTGGTCAGTCCTACACTAGCTAAAGATGAAGTCAAAATCAACTCGCCAACCAACCCATGGGCGTCCCTTTCTGTGGTCAGTCCTACACTAGCTAAAGTTGAAGTCAAAGTCAACTGACCAACCACCCCATGACAGTCCCCTTTTGTGGTCAGTCCTACACTAGCTAAAGATGAAGTCAACTGACCAACCACCCCATGGCAATCCCCTTCTGTGGTCAGTCCTACACTAGCTAAAGATGAAGTCAAAGTCAACTGACCAACCACCCCATTGCAGTCACCTTTTGTGGTCAGTCCTACACTAGCTAAAGATGAAGTCAACTGACCAACCACCCCATGGCAGTCCCCTTCTGTGGTCAGTCCTACACTAGCTAAAGATGAAGTCAAAATCAACAGGCCAACCAACCCATGGTTGTCCCCTTTTGGGGTCAGTCCTACACTAGCTAAAGATGAAGTCAACTGACCAACCACCCCATGGTTGTCCTCTTCTGTGGTCAGTCCTACACTAGCTAAAGATGAAGTCAAAATCAACTGGCCAACCAACCCATGGTTGTCCTGTTCCTGTGGCCAGTGCTACACTAGCTAAAGATGAAGAGGACAACCATGGATTGGTTGGTCAGTTGATTTTGATTTCATCTTTAGCTAATGTAGGACTGACCACAAAAGGGGACTGCCATGGGGTGGTTGGTCAGTTGACTTTGACTTCATCTTTAGCTAGTGTAGAACTGGCCACAGGAAGTCAAAGATCAAATGACCAACCACCCTAGGGGTGTCCATTTATGTGGTCAGTCCTACACTAGCTAAAGATGAAGATTTTGGCAATGTGAGATCTGGTGCTTAGGTTTTGACCCATACTTGGCCTGTAGTGAATTAAGCCCAGTCTCTTGAGATACAGTGGAAGCTACGTCTGTAGTGTTTTGTCACCAGCTGACTAAACGGATGTTATCTATACCGGAAAAATTGGACTATAAGTTCTAATGATTTATTGGGATAATATATTTTTTTCCCTATCGGCAAGCTTGTGATTTTGAAAAAGAAGGTTGATTGCACTGTCGACTTTATAATCCTTATTGGTGGATATAAATCAAGGGGTTTCTAGAGTGGCATAGGGCTATTTGTAACACGTTGTAGTTACAGACAGCGGGCTTCTAGAATGTAAATGTTTATGTTGTATGGAAATGCTTAGTTTGACGAGCCAACCAATAAAGAGAATTCTATGTTGCGTGTGACTCTCTTTTGTGTATATGTATATATATTTTTTTCAAAGCCCATGGCGTGTGAAACACACCCAAAAACTCCACCCGGTGCCAAAAAAAGTAGACGCACAAAGAGTGAAACACAAAACGTGCAACGGGTGTTACACTTGTCCTCCACATGAAGGACCTTACCCTGATCCCCCAGGGCGTTAGGCTTCAGACAGGGACTGAGGTACTTCACAGGATCCATCTGGCCGAAACCAGATGAACCCCGTTCCCTGGAAGGTCTGCCGAAACAGACCCACCCAAGTGCTAGGTGAGGCTCCCCCGAAGGGAGACCCCATGAGAGCAGGCAAACTAAGCCAGAAGGCCATGTCCACCCACTCCCAAGACGTTCAGGGCTGGCCCGAGGACCCACACCCTACTTATCACACTTTTTCTATTGAAAAGCCTGTGGCGTGCAAAACACAACCCAAAAACTCCACCCGGTGCAGAAAAAATGTGCACACACATAGAGGGTATCACAAAAACGTGCAACGGGTGCTGCGTCAAGTGGTCCTCCTGTGAAAAAGGACCTGACCCTGATCCCCCAGGGCGTTAGGCTCCAGACGGGGACTGAGGTACTCAAGTGGTCCAAGCAGCCAAAGCTGACACAGACCCAATTCCTTGGAGGGTCTGCTGAAACAGAACCCTCCCAGTACTAGGTGGGGCTCCCCCAAAGGGAGACCCCATGAGAGCAGGCGAACTAAGCCAGAAGGCCATGTCCACCCACTCCCAAGACGTTCAGGGCTGGCCCGAGGACCGGCACCCTACTAATCACACAGTGAACATAGCGTGCACCAAACAAAAAAAGACATAAAGTGACAAACGGGTAAAATAAAAAAGAAAGTGGGGGAGAAGGAAGGTGGGAGAGTGAGTAGAAAGTGACCATCGTGCAATACGATGGCCGGCCCTTCGGCCAGGAAACAAAAATTCCTCTGGTCCTAGCCAAAAGACTCGGTCCTAGAGGCGGGTGTGAAAAGGGTGTTTGTGGAGACGTGACCAAAGTGCCACACTTGTAAGTGCCCTCTCAAACACTTGTGCAAGGTATGGCACCCTTGAACTGCCACTCCAGGGGCACAATCTCTACAGGATTTTCAACGGACCCTGACCCACCCTACTTATCACACTGTGACAAAAACGTGTAACAAACCTACAAAAAAGTGACAAACACGGGGGTAAATAATAAGAAAGTGGGGAGAAGGAAGATGAGGGAGAGTTAAAATGACCATCGTGCAATCTCTTTTGTTTGTATATATACTATATGAGATAGTTGAAGAGGCACCAGCACGAAAAAGTCTATGGAGGACGTAGATGTGGTGCAGCGGGCAGAAGATCGAGATCAGTGATAGTGAACCTTGGCACCCCAGATGTTTTGGAACTACATTTCCCATGATGCTCATGCACTCTGCAGTGTAGTTGAGCATCATGTGAAGTGTAGTTCCAAAACATCTGGGGTGTCAAGGTTCTCCATCACTGATCTAGGTTCTCAGGAGGAATTGCTGTACCCATCCGACACAAGAAAATCACGCTCTTTTGTTTCTATTGGTTGACATATCTATGGAACTGAACATGAGGTACCATCCCATTGCTGATAGGAAGTGCAAACCCAACAGTTAGGTGATGGTATCGTCTTTGAGCTTAAACAGGAACTGAACTCTACTGTCCCCATTACGAGAGGTTCCCACCATCCCTGCTGTCCCCATTATGAGAGGTTCCAACTATCTCTGCTGTCCTCATTATGAGGGGTTCCCACCATCCCTGCTGTCCCCATTATGAGGGGTTCCCACCATCCCTGCTGTCCCCATTATGAGAGGTTCCAACCATCCCTGCTGTCCCCATTATGAGGGGTTCCCACCATCCCTGCTGTCCCCATTATGAGGGGTTCCCACCATCCCTGCTGTCCCCATTATGAGGGGTTCCAACCATCCCTGCAGTCCTCATTATGATGGGTTCCCACCATCCCTGCTGTCCCCATTATGAGGGGTTCCCATCATCCCTGCTGTCCCCATTATGAGGGGTTCCCACCATTCCTGCTGTCCCCATTATGAGGGGCTCCCACCATCCCTGCTGTCCCCATTATGAGGGGTTCCCACCATCCCTGCTGTCCCAGTTATGAGGGGCTCTCACCATCCCTAATGTCCTCATTATGAGGGGTTCTCACCATCCCTGCTATCCTCATTATGAGAGGTTCCAACCATCCCTGCTGTCCCCATTATGAGGGGTTCTCACCATCCCTGCTGTCCCCATTATGAGGGGATCCCACCATCCCTGCTGTCCCCATTATGAGGGGTTCTCACCATCCCTGCTGTCCCCATTATGAGGGGTTCCCGCCATCCCTGCTGTCCCCATTATGAGGAGTTCCCATCATCCCTGCTGCCACCATCCCTGCTGTCCCCATTATGAGGGGTTCCCACCATCCCTGCTGTCCTCATTATGAGGGGTTCCCACCATCCCTGCTGTCCCCATTATGAGGGGTTCTCACCATCCCTGCTGTCCCCATTATGAGGGGTTCCCACCATCCTTGCTGTCCTTATTATGAGGGGTTCCCATCATCCCTGATAAATAATTTGGGGTGAAAAGCTGCTCGTGTGTATATACAGTATATATAATATATATATATATAATATACATAAAATATCCCCCACATGTGTGTCCTGAGTATGAACAGGTAAGTATTCTCTAGTCTTCAGTGCTTCTTCTGGTGTTCGGTCAGATGTACTTTCCTCTTATATGTTTTCCCACACACGGAACATGAAAACGGACGCTCTTCCGTGTGAATAGTCTGGTGTTCCCTGAGGTGAGCCTTCTGCGAGAAACATTTCCCGCACCTCGAACACGAGAACGGCTTCTCCTCCGTGTGCGCCCTCTGATGAGCGATTAAAACCTCTTTCCGCACAAAGCTTTTCCCGCACTCTGAGCAAGCATGCGGTCGCACCCCGGTGTGAAGGATCTTGTGCCTGGCGAGGCTCGTCTTCCATATGAAACTTTTCCCACACTCTGAACACATATAAGGACGCTCGCCCGTGTGATGCCTCTGGTGCGCTAGGAGATACTGCTTCTCACTGAAACCTTTCCCACACTCCGTACATTGGAACCGCTTATTCCCGACGTGAAGTCTCATGTGGAGGGTGAGGCCTCGGTTTTGTGAAAAACATTTCCCGCACTCGGAACAGGAATAAGGCTTTTCATCGGTGTGGGTTACTTTATGTCTATAGAGCTTCTTCTTTTTCTGGAACAGTTTCCCACACACCGGGCAGGAAAACGGACCCTTGTCTATGTGATATACATTGAGAGGAGGTACGGATATCAAACATTCAGAAAAATTCATATCACCCATATTGACCACAGAAAACTCCCCGGGATCTTTGGATTGATGTTCACTGTGGAATATTGGGGGGAGATCTTCAGAAATTGAATTCGATTTATGAAAACCTTCTGCAGGATCGGAGGAACCCTTTCTGTGGTGCCATCTGCAACGTGAGGGTTCAAGTATAGGGTTCTGTCCTTGAGAATACGGCACGGCGCCGTGATCTTCTGCCTTGCCGTCCGACGATGACACACGATGTCCCTCCAGTGTGATCACGAGAGGGTTGTCATCTGGTGGGAAGTCAATTTTTAATGATTATTTTATCAATCGTAGTTAAAAAAATTATATGTTTAGGTCTAGTAATCAGTTTTATCTCCTTCCTCAAATGTTCCCAACAAATGAGGAGGAGATACTGTACATCATATGAAAGGTCCATCTCCATTCCTCAATATAACGTCATGTTCCCAACAAATGAGGAGGAGATACTGTACACCATATGAAAGGTCCATCTCCATTCCTCAATATAACGTCATGTTCCCAACAAATGCGTTCAGTAAGAAAAGAAAAAAGGGAAGACTTTAGAGGATGACCATAACAACATCGTCAATGTATCTACTCCACAGCTAAATGTTCCATATGAAAGGTCCATCTCCATCCCTCAATGTATGTTTGTGTTCCCAGCAATTGACAGGCAGGGGGATACGGTACACCATATGAAAGGTCCATCTCCATTCCTCAATATAACGTCATGTTCCCAACAAATGAGGAGGAAATACTGTACACCATATGAAAGGTCCATCTCCATTCCTCAATATAACGTCATGTTCCCAACAAATGAGGAGGAGATACTGTACACCATATGAAAGGTCCATCTCCATTCCTCAATATAATGTCATGTTCCCAACAAATGAGGAGGAAATACTGTACACCATATGAAAGGTCCATCTCCATTCCTCAATATAACGTCATGTTCCCAACAAATGAGAAGGAGATACTGTACACCATATGAAAGGCCCATCTCCATCCCTCAATGTATGTTTGTGTTCCCAGCAATTGACAGGCAGGGGGACCTTTCATATGGTGTACAGTATCTCCTCCTCATTTGTTGGGAACATGACATTATATTGAGGAATGGAGATGGACCTTTCATATGGTGTACAGTATCTCCTCCTCATTTGTTGGGAACATGACGTTATATTGAGGAATGGAGATGGACCTTTCATATGGTGTACAGTATCTCCTCCTCATTTGTTGGGAACATGACGTTATATTGAGGAATGGAGATGGACCTTTCATATGGTGTACAGTATCTCCTCCTCATTTGTTGGGAACATGACATTATATTGAGGAATGGAGATGGACCTTTCATATGGTATACAGTATCTCCTCCTCATTTGTTGGGAACATGACATCACAGTAGGGAGAGCTATACAACTGATCACTAGACCCTTTTCTGCATTTATTACTCACCTGAGCTTAAATCTAGAGAAGATTCCTCCTCTTTTATTGTGACCAACATCCCAACCTTCTCCATAGACTGCTGATCACCGCTCACAGGTTCCTCCTCCTCTTTCTCTTCATCCTCAACTTTTATATCTACATCGTCTTCCCACTAAAGCAACACAAATGATTTGATGAAAATAGGGAGTACTAATAAATTAATACTACATACAATGAAACAAGGTCATACCTTGAGAATCGTGAGTCCTAGATCCTCATCTACCTGATGACGGTGAGGGATGGTGTGACCATCCTGTGTGGAATCCCGGGAATACAGAGGACGGGGACATCTCTCTGGTGGGTTCCCATTACTGGATCCATCTGTAGGAAACACACACACTGACTGAATACATTGTTTCTATGTGTTTATCAGATGATGGGGGATCTAGGTGGAGCCTCCGTACTGCTCTCTCCTTTACAATAAAGTCTCCTCTTACCCGGTGATGTGAGGGGCGGCTGATTCTCCATCATGACGTCCTTGTAGAGATCCTTGTGTCCTTCTAAATACTCCCACTCCTCCATGGAGAAATAGACAGTGACATCCTGACACCTTATAGGAACCTGACACACACAATGATACAGTCACCATCCAGACACACCCCTTGTCTGTTACTGGATAATGTCCCAGAATTCCCGGCACCGCTCACCTCTCCTGTCAGCAGCTCCACCATCTTCTCGGTGACTTCTAGAATCTTCTCCATGTTGTGTCTCTCGGGTTTTAGGGAGTCACATGGAGGCACTGTGATGGTCATATGATCACCTGACTTCACAAGAGGAAATCTCTGTATTGAGAAACAAACAGGAATATCATGTTAGAATCCCAGAATCCTCCTCACCTCTCCGGTCAGGTCTGTGTTATTAATAGAGATAAGAGTGATGTCATGTGACCTCCCAGAATCCTCCTCACCTCTCCAGTCAGCAGGTAGATGATCTCCAGGGTGAAGTTTAAGATCTTCTCAGCCATGTGACTCCCATCGTTGTCCGTCATTGAGTTGATCATGTCATTTATCTTCTCTGCAGATGGAAAATAAAATGAGATTTCTCTAAACTGTAGTAGGACACATGATTTTGATGATAGAAAGTCAATCACAATAGTCCTAAAAAAAAAATTTTTAAATCTCTTTTTGAAAAGAAAACGCTTCCACTCCATGTTGATGTCACCAGTAAAGGTCCCATCTGTCGTTCAGAAGCTGCAACCGAATATACAAAACATGTATTGATCTATAGAAGGAAGTGAAGCCAGCGGTCAATGGTACACCAGTGCGCCTTATGCTCCCCTGTCTCTCCAATGTGTCCCTGTGCATCCCCTTGTCTCCAAGTGTGCCCCTGTGTTTACAAGTGTTCCATGTAAACCCCCATGTCTCCAAGTGTGCCTTATGCGCCGTTGTGTCTCCAGTGTGTCCCTGTGCACCCCCTTGTTTAAAAGTGTGTCCTGTAGACCATCATGTCTCCAATTGTGCCCTGTAGACCCCAATGTCTCCAAGTGTGCCCTATGTGTCTTTTTTCTCCCCAGTGTACCCTATACGTCCATGTGTCCCCAGTGCATCCTTGTGCACATCCTTGTCTCCAAGTGCGCCCTATACTCCCCTGCGTCTCCAGTGTGTCCCCAGGCACCCCGTGTCTCCAAATGTGCCCTGTAGACCCCAATGTCTCCTAGTGTGCCCTATGCGCCCTTGTCTCTCCAGTGTGTCCCCATGCACCCCCTTGTCTCCAAGTAAGTCCTGCAGACCCCCATGTCTCCAAGTGTGCTCTATGCTTCCCTGCGTCTCCTGTGCACCCCCTTGTCTCCAAATGTACCCCTGTCTCTCCAAGTGTTCCGTGTAGACCCCCATGTCTCCAAGTGTGCTTTATGCGCCCTTGTGTCTCCAGTGTGTCCCTGTGCACCCCCTTGTTTCCAAGTGTGTCCTGTAGACCATCATGTGTCCAATTGTGCCCCTGTCTCTCAGTGCACCCCCTTGTCTCCAAGTGTGCCCTATGCTCCCCTGTCTCTCCAGTGTATCCCCATGCACCCCCATCTCTCCAAGTGTGCCCTATGTGCTCCTGTGTCCCCCATGCACCCCCTTGTGTCTCCAGTGTGCCCTTGTGCACCCCCTTGTTTCCAAGTGTGTCCTGTAGACCATCATGTCTCCAATTTCGCCCCTGTGTCTCTCTGTGCACCCCCTTGTCTCCCAATGTGCCCTGTAGACCCCCATGTCTCCATGTGCACCCCTATGTCTCAAAGTGTGCCCTATGAGCCCTTGTGTCTCCAGTGTGTCCTTGTGCACCCCCTTGTCTCCAAGTGTGTCCTATAGACCCCCATGTCTCCAAGTGTGCCCCTGTGTCTCCAAGTGTGCCTTATGCTCCCCTGTGTGTCCAGTGAATCCCTATGTACCCCCTGTCTACAAGTGTGCCCCTGTGTTTCCAAGCATGCCATATAAACCCCTGCATCTTCAGTGTCTCCCTGTGCACCCCCTTGTCTCCAAAATGTGACTCTGTGTACCCCAGTGTTTCCTGTTCACCTCCATGTTAACAAGCGTGTCTTTTTGTCTCTAAGCATGCCCTGTGCACCCCTATGTTTTCAAATGTGCCCCCCCCCCACTGTATCCAAGGGTGCCCCTGTGTCTTTAAGTGTGGTCTGTGCACCCCTATATTTCCAGAGCCTCCAGTGCACCGACATGTCTCCAAGTGTACCCTATGCACTCCCCTGTCTTTTAAGTGTAACCCAGTGCTACCAATGTCATGCCTTGTGGACCCCGTGTCCCTACTGCACCGCAGTGTGCAGCCCACCCCCGTATCTCCAAATGTGCCCTGTGGTCCCCTGTGTCTCCAGCGCACCCCTGTGCACCTCCGGGACACCTGTGTCCTCGCACAGCCTCCGGTACACTCATGTAAACAGTCGGACTGTCCATCTGTCAGTGGATACGGCCCTCAGTCCGCAACTCTGAATATCTGAAATTCACGATACGTTGCAATTCGCGACCCGGAGAAGACGCTTCTCCTATCAATGTTTTGGATGAAACTCTGGCAGCAATTTCCATTTGTGGGATCAGCAAAAAAAAAAAAAAAAAAGGCCAATCCTAGGAAATTATTATAAAAAGCGCAGTAATATATTAATGTATGACTGCTCCAAATTATTACCTTCTCTCCTGCCAGTTCCAGCAATGTCTCCTCTCTACTTCCTCCCGACTCTCCTCTCACCCAGAACTTCCTGTCTGTATGTAAAGTCACTTCCTGTCTGTGTGTCTTACGTCCAATACAACATACGAACCAACCGCAGCTTTGTTATTTTTTAATTATTGGCTAATTTCTGTCTTTTCAAGTTTTTTTTTTTTTTTACCATCCTTCTTAGCATGTTTTTACATGCAGATTATATCTTATTAAAAATCATAACAGCTGACAAGCAATTTTAACTACAAATATTTTTTTTAATTCTGAAAAATGTAAAACTAAAATAGGAGCATATGAGCGAGATTGCCGCTCGGTGTGTGGGGCCGCATTAATATTGTTAAAATTATATTACTTCCTAAGATATTGTATATACTCTGGCACACACCCGTATACTTACCCTTGAAATTTTTAAAGTTAACGTGGATGTCCGCTGAAAAAAAATATTAAAGGGGTGGTTCACCCTAAAAATGACTTTTTTTTATCACCCGCCCCCCCCCCCCCCCCACATTACAATACGATTAAGGGTATTAATTTATTTTTTATGCTGTACATACCTTTGTACAGCATATTCACCCGTGGCATCCGGCTTGCGAGTCCCGCGGGAGTGGGCGTTCCTAACATGTCTGTGATTGATGTTTGACCAAAAACGAGCTCCCCCCGTCGCGTAAGCCGCGTCACTTTTGGCGAAAGGAGCCGAACGGCGAGTCGGCGCTATACTGCGCATGCACATCGCCGTTCGGCTCTTTTCGCCAATCGTGACGCGGCTTACGCGACGGGGGGGAGCTCGTTTTTGGTCAAACGTCAATCACAGACATGTTAGGAACGCCCACTCCCGCGGGACTCGCAAGCCGGATGCCTCGGGTGAATATGCTGTACAAAGGTATGTACAGCATAAAAAAAAAAATAATACCCTTAATCGTATTGTAATGTGGGGGGGCAGTGTAATAAAAAAAAGTCGTTTTTAGGGTGAACCACCCCTTTAAGAGTCAGCAGCTCCAAATTCTGCAGCTGCTGACTTTTAATATTGGCACACTTACCTGTCCTGGAGTCCAGCGCCATCCGCAGCAGAGGACGAGCGATCGCTCGTCACTCTGCTGCCCCCCCGCCATCCTCGGGGGGTGACGTCCTGCCCGCAGTCTGTGGCCAGAAGTGGGTGAAAATACCTGTCTTTAGACAGGTATCTGCACCCCCCTCCCCCCTGAAAGGTGTCAAATGTGACACCGGAGGGGGGAGGGTTCCGATCAGCGGGAGTTCCACTTTAGGGTGGAGCTCCGCTTTAATGGAGGCCATACTCAAGACATTTATTTGGGGTACCAACAGACACAAGCTGGCCTGGAGAGTCCCTAAGAACCCTACGGACCTAGGTGGAACAGCCCTCCCTGACTTAAATCTTTATTACCTCGCATCCAAACTGTCTCAACTATACTACATAGATAAAACCGACAGACTCAGATTTCTCACGCTTCTCTGTCCACGGTGGGCGCAACTAACCGCTGATCTGCTTACTGCAATCGCGGTGGGACATAGTGGGAATAACTCCAATAGAGATCGCGGGTCCCTATTATACCAATATAGGCGCGTATGGGACATTGCCACTAAAACGTTGACGATCCCTAAACACAATGGTGCAGATTTGCACCGGCGTGGTGCATCATTTTTAGACTACACCGGTCCAGCGCGGAGAGGCAGTTAGGTGATTCAAGAAACTTTTTTTGTCTACGATGCCCCAGCGGGGCGGATTTTAGACGGCGTAAGGCGGGGTAAGGCCAACTGGGAGTCACCCTATGCTAATGAAGTGCCGACCGTGGCGCAGGGGTCACGCCGGGGCGCATTGTAGACCGCACATGCTCAGTGACATCCAGGGGTAAATGCCCCAATCTGCACATGCTCAGAACTGTGCCCCGGCGTGATCCCTGAGCTACGCCGACCCACTACCAAAGCCCAGTCCATGAATCAGCCCAGACTTCCGCCCTGCAGGTGCAAATGTACTGAAGCTTTTTTTTTCTAAGCTAGGTCGTTTGCATTGTGGTGGGGCAGTTATGGCTGATGAGGAATCCTCAGGTGGGCGGATGACCAATTTCAGCCCAGAGGAGAGGGCTGTAATTATTGAGGGCCTCTCCCAACATGGGGACCGCCTCTATGTGTTGTCCAGCAAGTGTTGTTGCTCAATTAGTTTGTAATGCTGCTGCTTTAGCTGCTCTCCAGCTGACCTCTGCAAGTTTGGTGCAAAGTTACCCCTGCTTTTATGAGGGGTAACTTTGCACCGGAAATTTCAGCTCCGCTCACCGGGAGTAGCCTGCGCCGGACAAGCTTAAGTTGATGAATCGGCCCAAAAACCTAATTTGCATATTTAAAACAAAAAAACCATGGCCACGCCAGATCGGACCAGCGTAAATCTGCACCAACGCCGCGCCGGCGTGGAAAGGTTACACCGAGGCGATGAAGTCTATTTGGAGGCGTAATCTGGTTCTCTGGGTAAGGCGCAGCGATCCGCTGGCGCAAATCTGCACTTACGCCGTGCATCTACCAAAAAAACGGTGTAAGTGCTTTATGAATCTGGCCCAATGACTATACCCCTTTATGGCACAATAGACTACTCTCAGAGTTTCTCTTGATCCCTGACACAGAGATATGGTGCGAACATGGAATATATTATTTACACCACATAATTTCCGATGGCACACTTAAAAACTTTGAGGACCTCCAAAATGAGTTCCTGCTGCCCAATTATATGCTTTTTAGATTCTTCCAAGTGCGTCACGCAGCCCGAGCTCAGTTTCCCCAGCCTTTGCCACAATCTACACCCAATATCATCATGGCAGTGGTTAAGGGTGTGGAACCACAAAAACTAATCTCTGATTTTTATGTCATGCTCCTCACTCCATCATCTACCACACTAGCTTACAGCCTTAAACCAAGATATGAAAGAGAGGTGGGCCCGATGGAGGATGAGGAGTGGAGTGAATAGGGTGCCCACGTGTCCCGGATTGCCCGGGATTGTTCCGCAATTCGCATTTGTGTCCTGTGTCCCGGGCACCTTCATTCCGGGACAATACAGTGTCCCAGAATGAAATGAGGACACATATCCACCCTAATAGACGCTTGCCAAACTGGTTGCTAGGGCTGCCCCACCTGGCATCTAGCAACCAGTGATGTTACATTCGTCAGAGTGTCAGAGTGAGGCCGAGAGGAGCAAGTATTTACCCAGTGCTGCCCTGCGCTCCGAGTCCACCCACCTCCTCTCCTTCTCTGGCCGCTGCAGTAGCACCCAGAGAAAGCAGCCAGAGCGTCTTCACTGTGTCCCCTCCTGACTCCTCCAGTCTTCAGTGACCTCCCAGCGGGCGGCGAGATTTCTGCAGTGCTGGCTGGCTTAGATCCATGGGTAGGTCCCGAATTCCTCAACACATTGCCCGACTTCTCCTCCTCCCACCCGCGGCCCGAGCTGCCTGACTGCCTGAGGGGGGCACCCCACCCTGGACCAGGGAACAAAAACCGCGCTCAACTGCTCACCACACCACAAGTCCAGATTAGGTGAGCAAATGGAACCTGATTGGAGCAGGTCAGTTGACAAGTCGGGGCACTGGGGCTGGGGACAGTACAGTAATAAATGGGGCAATAAAAAATGAGGCTGACACGTGGGGGGCAATAGAAAAAGTCATATTTTTTGGGGCTGGTGTGAGGGCGTGCCTGGGGGGGTCCCTGAATGGCAGTTTGGAAATGTGGTCACCCTAGGAGTGAAGCACTTGACGCATGCAAGACTGTATCCCCCAAGCTCTCCGACAGGCTGACCCAGTTATACGTGGAGCACTGGGCATATCTCACCCCCCTAAGAATCGCCTGCTTTCGACAACAGTCTTCTACCTCGTGCACAATGTTCAATCAAGCGACAGGCATATTCTTCCATCTACTTTGGGTGTGCCCGGTCCTTCAGGGTCTGTGGAAGCAGAATAAACTAAAATAGGATCACAAGAAAAACAAGCAAAAAATATATATGTGAAAAAAAGCTCCAAGGTTACTATGTACTCCTTACTCATTCACATGACGGTCAATATCTGGGTGTCCCCTTATTTTAAAAAAAAAAAAGGGTTACACATTCTGACAAGACTCCCCACAACCACTGGGCCAGGGTTGTGGGGAAGAGGCCCTTGTCCTCATCAACATTGGCATAAGGTGTTTTGAGGGTATGTGGCCTGGTATGGTTTACTATGTACTCTTTACTCATTCACATGAGGGTCAATATCTGGGTGCTCCCTTATTGTAAAATGGATTCCACATTCTGATATGCCCCCACTACCTGTAGGTCCCCACGACTACCTGGCCATAGTTGTGGGGAAAAGGCCCTTGTCCTACATCAGCTTTGGTATAAAGTGCTTTGAAGGCATAAGGCCCAGTATGGCTTACTATGTATCCTTTACTCATTCACATGGGAATCAATATCTGGGTGCCCCCTTATTGTAAAAAGGGGTCCCACATTCTGATAAGCCCCCACTACCTGTAGACCCCCACACCCACCGGGCCAGGATTGTGGGAAAGAGGCCCTTGTCCTCATCAACATTGGCATAAGGTTCTTCAAAGGCATGTGCACTATGTACCTGTAGCGCCCTGCTCCTGTTGATCAGGCACTGCTTTAAATTTAGTGGGAGTCTGAGCTGTTATTTGACTCAGACCAGACTGATTAAGGGCAATTTAGCCTCTGTTCTAGCCGTGACTGTGCTGGGAGAATCCACCATTGTTCGCCTGGGGTGTCATTACCACCCCAGGCCAAGGGTGGCAGCAGCAAGGTCAAGGTGTATTGGGTATCCCCCTCGGCAGCGAATCAGTGGGAGTGGTTGCTCGCTATGCATGCTGGGGAGGGGTACTTAAGGGGCAGACGCCATTAGGGCGAGGTCGTTTGGTCGTCCCATGCGCCGCATGGCCTGCCTGGCTGGAGGTGCGTGTCCTGAATCCTGGTTATGGGACCACGTTGGCCCGGGGCTGTGACTTTGTATGTGGGCCCAGTAGTCTGGCTGGGTCCTGCCTTGCAGAGGTGATCCTGTGCTGCCCGTCCTGCGGGAAGAAGCCACTTGATGAAGGAAGCCAGGGGAGGACCTATCCTGGAGAGAGCCATGCAAGAGGCTGGTGCCTTAGGAGAAGGCCTGGAAACTTCATCGAAGGATGCACCGCACACCGAGAGGCTTGATAGTGTCATCTGTCAGGACTAAAAGTTCTACCAAAGCTAAGCTAAAGAGATCCGGGTGCTGAAACCTGTGGCAGAGGATTCCGGACCAAAGTGTCTCCTCATAAAGGAAGGTCTGTGGCAGAGACTGTACTTTACTTTGTGCGCCATCCCGGCTGCTAGGCCAGTGAGAGGGACCTATCCGGGTGAGCAATACCCACTCTGGCTACGAGAACTGTTTGCTGGAAGCAGGTGTGTTTCCCTATTGGTGACTATGCACCTGAACCTATCTACCTTTTCCACACCTTATTCTTTTTTTCTATTGAAGTTCTGCAAAATAAACCAAAGAAAAAGAAGTGTATTGTGTGGACATTGAAGTTCTTCAGACTCTCCTTTCACCCTGGACAGTGAGAATATAGAGGTAACGTGCCACCCCAAAATAACCAGCAGCTCCTCCGGGGGTAGTGCTACATACCCCTTACTTACTCACATGGGGGTCAATATCTGGACGCCCCCTTATTGTAAAAAGGGATTCCACATTCTGATAAGCCCCCACTACCTGTAGACCCCCAAAACCACTTGACCAGGGTCGTGGGGAAGAGGTCCTTGATCTCATCAACATTGGCATAAGGTGCTTTGAGGGAATGTGGCTTGGTTTTGGCTTACTATGTAACCTTCACTCATTCACATTGGGGTCAATATCTGGATGACCTCATATTGTAAAAAAAAAAAGGGTCCCACATTCCAATAAGACCCCCACAACTGCCAAGCCAGGGTTGTGGGGAAGAGGCCCTTGCTCTCATCAACATTGGTACAAGGTGCTTTAAGGGCATGTGACCTGGTATGGTTCTGGGGGGGGGGGGGGGGGTTTGGACATAGATGAAGGGTTACGTGTTATGGGATGGGGAGGTGCACAGGTGAAGGGTTAGGTGTTATGGGATTGGGAGTTGCATGGATGAAGGGGTACATGTTATGGCATGGAGAGGTGTATGGATGAAGGGTTACGTGTTATGGGATGGGGAGGAACACGGATGAAGGGGTACATGTTATGGGACAGGAAGTTGCATAGATGAAGGGTTACGTGTTATGGGATGGGGAGAAATATGGATGAAGGGTTACGTGTTAAGGGATTGGGAGTTGCATAGATGAAGGGTTACGTGTTATGGGATGGGTAGGTGCATGGATGAAGGGTTACGTGTTATAGGACGGAGAGGTGTATGGCTGAAGGGGTACATGTTATGGCATGGGAAGTTGCATGGATGAAGGGTTACGTGTTATGGGATTGGGAGTTACATGGATGAAGGGGTATGTGTTATGGGATGGAGAGGTGTATGGGTGAAGGAGTACGTGTTATGGGATGGGGAGGTGCACAGGTGAAGGGTTAGGTGTTATGGGATTGGGAGTTGCATGGATGAAGAGGTACATGTTATGGGATGGAGAGGTGCATGGATGAAGGGTTACATGTTATGGGATGGAGAGGTGCATGGATGAAGGGGTACGTGTTATGGGATGGAGAGGTGCATGGATGAAGGGTTACGTGTTATGGGATGGAGAGGAACACGGATGAAGGGTTACGTGTTATGGGATGGGGAGGAATATGGATGAAAGGGTACATGTTATGGGACAGGGAGTTGCATGGATGAAGGGTTACGTGTTATGGGATGGGGAGGAATATGGATGAAGGGTTACGTGTTATGGGATTGGGAGTTGCATAGATGAAGGGGTATGTGTTATGGGATGGAGACTTGCACAGGTGAAGGGTTACGTGTTATGGGATTGGGAGTTACATGGATGAAGGGGTATGTGTTATGGGATGGAGAGGTGTATGGGTGAAGGGGTACGTGTTATGGGATGGGGAGGTGCACAGGTGAAGGGTTAGATGTTATGGGATTGGGAGAGGTACATGTTATGGAATGGGGAGGTGCATGGATGAAGGGTTACTTGTTATGGGATGGAGAGGTGCATGGATGAAGGGTTACGTGTTATGGGATGGAGAGGTGCATGGATGAAGGGTTACGTGTTATGGGATTGGGAGTTGCATAGATGAAGGGGTATGTGTTATGGGATGGAGACTTGCACAGGTGAAGGGTTACGTGTTATGGGACAGGGAGTTGCATGGATGAAGGGGTACGTGTTATAGGATGGAGACTTGCACAGGTGAAGGGTTACGTGTTATGGGATGGGGAGGAATATGATATGGATGAAGGGGTACGTGTTAAGGGATTGGGAGTTGCATGGATGAAGAGTTACGTGTTATGGGATTGGGAGTTGCATAGATGAAGGGGTATGTGTTATGGGATGGAGACTTGCACAGGTGAAGGGTTACGTGTTATGGGATCAGGAGTTGCACAGGTGTAGGGTACATATGTTATTTTGTTCTAAAATTAGTCATTAAAAAACTGTTAAAAAAAAAAACAAGGTTCAAACCTCCACAACTGAGAACTGGATTTATTGCAGCAGCTATGCCAACAGAACAAGCTTTTACTCAAACGTTTTTTATACAGGATTACATAAATTTCACTGATAAAAGTCAAACAGAGCGGCATTCGTAATTATCCTTGATGAAAATGTCTGGTCAATATATCCACCATGTGCCTTTATCAGCGTGACATCAGCGGGTTTCATGAATATAAAATGTCCAACATTACCGGAACCCGTCTAGGACTGGGTGGGTAGAGGTGTGCTGGTTACATAACATCCATGTGGCTCCCCCAATCTCATAGCAACGTTATCAGCAATCCTTGATAAGAATAAATGTCAATAGGGAGAAAAATCCAGTGACGGACCTGCCAGGTCATAGGTCACATGACAGGAACACACTGGGCCACGGTCAGCCAATCACTAAAAGCTGTAGCTAGTTCAAAAGGCTAATGTAATGTCCAATAAAACGTCACAGACACTGAAGATGTGCCAGCATAAGAAGCCAGAGGAGGAGACTTTTAGCTGAGTATAAAAAATGGAAGAGAACATAAAGGACCATCACCACAGGCTGATGGTCCCACATAGTACAATGACCAGTCTTGTAGGAGGAAAGGATAAAGGCTGTGGGCTCTTAATAATGGTGTCACCCATCTATGAAGTGTTGTAGGGTTGAATGAAGAGGTATATTTAATTGTGTAGTTGTGGTTCTGACCTAAGATACATTATGGACAGTCACTAGAAACGTAGCCTCTGAACTCCAGATATATCCACTACGTTCTCCTACATCTCCTCCACCTTGTAGATTGTAAGATTGTTCAAGAAAGGTCCTCTTCTACTCTTGTGTTCAAGAAGGGTTCTCTTCTCCTCTTGTGTTTCAGAGGGCTCTGCTTTTTCTCTTGCGTTTGGAAGGGACTTTTATTCTTGGATTTGTAAATTGTCCTCTTCTCGTCTTTCGAATGACAAAGCTCCTTTTCTTTTCTTGGGAATCTGGAGGGGTCCTGTTTGCCTCATAAGGTAAGGAAGGAACATCTTCTCCTCTCAAGTTCGGAAAGGGTCCTCTTCTTCTTATTGGTTCAGGAAGGGTTCTCTTCTCCTTTCAAGTTCGTGAAGGGCCCTCTTTTCCTTTTAAGTTTGGGAAGGGCCCTCTTCTCCTTTCAAGTTTGGGAAGGGCCTACTTCTCCTTTCAAGTTTGGGAAGGGCCCTCTTCTCCTTTCAAGTTTGGGAAGGGCCCTCTTCTCCTTTCAAGTTTGGGAAGGGCCCTCGTCTCCTTTCAAGTTTGGGAAGGACCCTTTTCTTCTTTCAAGTTCGAAAAGGATCCTCTTCTTCTCTCAAATTTGAATAGGATCCTTTTCTCCTCTCAAGTTCGAAAATAATCCTCTTCTCCTCTCAAGTTCAGGAAGGGTCATCTTCTCCTCTCAAGTTTGGGAATAGCCCTCTTCTCCTCTCAAGTTCGGGAAAGATCTTCTCCTCTCAATTTCGGTAATAGTCCTCTTCTCCTCTTACGTTTGGGAAGGGTCCACTTCTACTTAAAGTGGAGTTCCACCCATAAATATAACATTACATCAGTAGTTTTAAAAAAATGTCATTAATCCTTTACGAATTTTTTTTTTTTTTTTTAGATGCCTTCAAAGTGTTGTTGCTAGGCAGAATAGTTAATCTTCCCACTTCCTGCACCTAGGTGCTTAATGCTTCCTAACCTACACCGCACAGACTCCTGGGAATGTAGTGGGTGTAACTTTCCAGGAGTCTGTGCACTCCCCAGTCTCAAAGAATCATGTGACTTGGTGCTGAAACCTGATCTGACACTGCTTGTGCAGCACTAAGCATGTGCGAGATCTGGAAGGCTGAAATCCAGGAAGTCATACAGTCTGGCTTCATGATGCCCACACTTAGGATGGCCCCAGTCAATTTCTATTTTATAAAGTGTCTAAATGCTGTAACAACCTAACAAAACGAACCTTAGTTTACAGGCCAACTTTACTAGAATACATTAAGCTTGTGTATTACAGGGGTATTTATATTTAAAAAGTGAAATTGTGGGCGGAACTCCGCTTTAAGTTATAAAGTGCTATCTTCTCTTAAGAAGATGGCACTTTAAAAGGTCCTCTTCTCTTCTCAGGACCACTTTAAAAGGTCATCTTCTCCTCTTAAGTTGGAGAAGGGTCTTCTCCCCTCCCAAGTTTGGGAAGGGTCCTCTCAAGTTCGAGAAGGGTCCTCTACTCCAGTCAAGTATGGAAAGAGTCCTCTTCTCCTCTAAAATTTGAGAAGGGTTAATTTCTCCTGTTGTATTCGGGAAGGGTCTTTTTCCCTTCTCATGTTTATTTGGGCTTTTCTTTTCCACTTGTATTTAGAAAGGGTCCTCTTCTCCCATTGTTGTCTCCTCGAGGGAACATCTTCTTCTGCGTTTTGGAAGGGTTCTCTTCTTGTGTCTGGGAAGGCTTTTCTCCTCCTCTTTTGTCTTGTTTCTTTCCATGCTATGGTTGGCGTGCATAATTTGTCCACTATAATTTGATGTACAGTACTGTGTAGTATATATATATATATAATATAAATAGACAGAGGCCTGACCCTGTGCAGACTACTGTGAGTTTGTGTCTGAAAAAAGTACCCCTACGACTTCTCTATGTACCTGTTCCACAGTGGAGCAAAAAACGCCAACGATAAAGTCTCTGACAGGACCCCCCCTGGGTCTACACACATGCTGTGACTATATAGGGGATCCTCTGCTACCGTTTCATGTTTATTTTATTTTTCAATATGGAAAATGGAACCAGTAGGGTTGGCACTCCATGCCATTCCCCAGTGAAAGGGGCAGGAGCTATGCCAAGCATGTCTCATTGATGTCTCCAGGAGATAAGGAGCAAGTATGTGACTTAGTTCGTCACGGCTACTCCATGTAAAGGGTTTCCCTCACTTGAGGCAGCAATGTGCTTCCCGCAAGCACGGCGTTTTAAATGCTTGTTAAGGCTTTCCTTTTGGGTAAAAAATCTGCCACAGGCAGGGCACGAGAACGGCTTTTCGCCCGTGTGAACCCTCAAGTGCCTGAGGAGATGCGTTTTTGTGGTGAACGATTTCTCACACTCGAAGCAGGCGAACGGCTTCTCCCCGGTGTGAGCCTTCTGGTGTCTCTGGAGCTTCTTCCTTGTTATAAACAGTTTTCCGCACTCTAAGCATGGGAAGGTCTTCTCGCCGGAATGGCTTCTCAGGTGTATGTCAAACTGTGACTGTGTTGGGAAAGACAGCTCGCACTCGGTGCACGAAAAGATCTCCTCGGCAGCATGGATTTTGCGATGAAGGGCCAGGGCGGACTTCAGACGAAAGTCTTTCCCGCACTGCGGACAAGGAAACGGACGCTCACCAGTATGGATTAGGCGGTGATGGATCAGGTTACCTTTCTGCTTGAAGCTTCTCCCGCACTCCATGCACATATATGGCATTTCACCCGTGTGCGTTCGCCGGTGCATGTTGAGCGTACTTTTCGCCGTAAATCCTTTTCCACAATCCTGACAAGAAAATGGAGTCTCTCCGGTGTGTCCCCTCAGATGCGTCATTAGATATGTCTTTCGTGTGAAGCACTGGCCGCACTCCGTGCATAAATAAGGCTTTTCGCCCGTGTGGCTCCTCAGATGTTGGACCAGGTCTGACTTCTCTTTGAAAGATTTGTCGCACTCTGGGCATGAATAGGGTCGCTGCCCGGTGTGATATCGTTGGTGCCTAGCCAGATGCGATTTGGATGTGAAACATTTCCCGCACTGTGCACATAGAAAAGGACGCTCGCCCGTGTGCATTCTCTGATGGACAATAAGATCGGACTTATTTCTAAAGCTTTTATCGCATTCAGAACACCCGTGTTTAAGTAATACATCAACATGACTGAGTCGGCCCATTTGGGCAACAGGGTTTCCTTCTGGAGAGACCTCATCGTCTTCTTCATTATAATCGTCAGCTGAGTTGTCCTGGACATAACGTCCATCTGTAGAGGAAGAAAGTTTTCACATTAAAACATTTTCATCTTTTGTGAGAGCCATGTATGTTCATCTTGTACATTTGTCAATTATTTCACACAACTATATTGAGGAATGAAGATGGACCCTTTATATGGAACATTTAGCTGTGGAGTAGATACATCGATGATGTTGTTATGGTCATCCTCTAAGTCTCCTCAATTTTTTTCCTTACTGAACGCATTTGTTGGGAACATGACGTTATATTGAGGAATGGAGATGGGCCTTTCATATGGTGTACAGTATCTCCTCCTCATTTGTTGGGAATATGACGTTATATTGAGGAATGGAGATGGACCTTTCATATGGTGTACAGTATCTCCTCCTCATTTGTTGGGAACATGACATTATATTGAGGAATGGAGATGGACCTTTCATATGGTGTACAGTATCTCCTCCTCATTTGTCGGGAACATGACGTTATATTGAGGAATGGAGATGGACCTTTCATATGGTGTACAGTATCTCCTCCTCCTTTGTTGGGAACATGACATTATATTGAGGAATGGAGATGGATCTTTCATATGGTGTACAGTATCTCCTCCTCATTTGTTGGGAACATGAAAACATTTAGGACACATAAAAGAAAAGATGGCAACTGTTTGGAAAGCCCAGATTGGCTGAAAAGTTACCTGAGCTGATGTTTAGAAACGGTTCCTCCACTTTGACGGTCACCATCATCCCATCCTCCTCTGAAGACTGCTGATCAATCACATAGACGTCTTCTTCTTCCTCTTTGACCTTAACTTTCAGATCCATTGGTTTGTCATCCTAAACTCACGGAATGATAAAAAAAAAAGCATTAAGACTCATAAACGAGCCTCATGCACAGTAATAGGAGATAATATGGTCTTGGTTTCTTTAGGTCTGAACAAACCTCATGATGTTCCTGTGAACCGTCCTGGAAATTAAAAGGACTTCTGCTTCTGGGTGACTCTATCAAGGCTTCCATGGGTCCTTCTGAAAGTTTTTCCATCACACCAACCTCCTCATACTCCTCTTTTATCTCTTGTTTTACAATAATATTAAAAATACCATTCTGTAACAAAATATGAACGTTAATTGTCAAGCTAAGGTGGAGAACAGAATGTCTTTGTTGGTCATGTTCATCATACATCTACCTGATGATGGTGGGGGATGGTGTGATCCTCCTGTGTGGAATCCCGGGAATACAGAGGACGGGGACATCTCTCTGGTGGGTTCCCATTACTGGATCCATCTGTAGGAAACACACACACTGACTGAATACATTGTTTCTATGTGTTTATCAGATGATGGGGGATCTAGGTGGCGCCTCCGTACTGCTCTTTCCTTTACAATTATGTGCACCACCCTACAGTTTGGGCCCCACTGTTAGCTGGGAATACAGAGGACGGGGACATCTCTCTGGTGGGTTCCCATTACTGGATCCATCTGTAGGAAACACACACACTGACTGAATACATTGTTTCTATGTGTTTATCAGATGATGGGGGATCTAGGTGGAGCCTCCGTACTGCTCTCTCCTTTACAATAAAGTCTCCTCTTACCCGGTGATGTGAGGGGCGGCTGATTCTCCATCATGACGTCCTTGTAGAGATCCTTGTGTCCTTCTAAATACTCCCACTCCTCCATGGAGAAATAGACAGTGACATCCTGACACCTTATAGGAACCTGACACACACAATGATACAGTCACAATCCCAGAATCCTCCTCACCTCTCCGGTCAGGTCTGTGTTTTATTAGTAGAGATAAGAGTGATATCATGTTAGACTCCCAGAATCCTCCTCACCTCTCCGGTCAGGTCTGTGTTTTATTAATAGAGATAAGAGTGATGTCATGTGACCTCCCAGAATCCTCCTCACCTCTCCGGTCAGGTCTGTATTTTATTAAAGCGGAGGTCCACCCGCACATAACACTTTTTCCCCTTAGATGGATGCTCGTTTTGTCTAGGGGAATCGGCTAGTTCTTTTAAAATATGTGCAGTACTTACCCGTTTACGAGATGCATCTTCTCCGCCGCTTCCGGGTATGGGCTGCGGGACTGGGCGTTCCTATTTTGATTGACAGTCTTCCGAGAGGCTTCCGACAGTCGCATCCATCGCGTCACGATTTTCCGAAAGAAGCCGAACGTCGGTGCGCAGGCGCAGTATAGAGCCGCACCGACGTTCGGCTTCTTTCGGCTACTAGTGACGCGATGGATGCGACCATCGGAAGCCTCTCGGAAGAATGTCAATCAAGAAGGAACGCCCGCTCCCGAAGACCCATACCCGGAAGCGACGGAGAAGATGCATCTCGAAAACGGTAAGTACGGCTCATATTTTAAAACAACTAGCCGATTCCCCTAGACAAAACGAGCATCCATCTAAGGGGAAAAGATAAAAAAAAAACATCATTGGGTGAACTCCCGCTTTAATAGAGATAAGAGTGATGTCATGTGACCTCCCAGAATCCTCCTCACCTCTCCGGTCAGGTCTGTGTTTTATTAAAGGGTCACTAAAGGAATTTTTTTTTTTAGCTAAATAGCTTCCTTTACCTTGCTGCAGTCCTGGTTTCATGTCCTCATTGTTCGTTTTTGCTCTGATGTTGCTGTAAATCCTCTCTGTTTTGGACACTTCCTGGTTGCCTGTTTCCTGATAACCACAGTACTGGGAGATTTCTCACGGTGGTCACTAATCAAGGAGGTGTGATTACTGTGTGTAAAACGAAACTGGATTGGTGCTGAGGAGTTTTAGACAAAGTATCACTGCTCTCTATTGGCTGACTGCCCTCTAGTGGCTCTCTGTACATCAGAGAACCAGCAAACAACAGCAAAAACGAAACTACACTGCAGGCACATTATATGATTGTTTTTTTATCAATTTTTAATCATTTTTAAAAGGAATCAGTTAACTATTATGTCTCTATGCCCTGTAAACAGTCATTTCAGCTAAAAAAAAAAATTCCTTTAGTGACCCTTTAATAGAGATAAGAGTGATGTCATGTAACCTCTCAGAATCCTCCTCACCTCTCTGGTCAGTGTTCTCTGTACAGCACTGCGGTATATGTCAGAGCTATATAAATGTATAATAATAGTGTGTGACTGTGGGGGAGGGGACATTAGAGTGTAAGCTCCTCTGGTACAGAGACTGATGTGATTGGCTCTGTGTTCTCTGTACAGCCCTGTGACATATGGAAGAGCTATTAAAACAAATACAATTATTATATGATACTGGGGGTGTTTATGTGCATCTGCTGGAGATAAAAGACGTCACAGTGACTATGGAGGAAGAGAACGGACATGACGGGGGTTACTGGGTGTAAATAGAAAATAAGATCTTATTACCTCCTCTGCTGCCAGTTCCAGCAATGTCTGCTCTCTACTTCCTCCCAACTCACCTCTCACCCGGAACTTCCTGTCTGTAGGTGACATCACTTCCTGAGATCAGCACCCAGTGGAAACTATAGGAACTGCTTCTACACTAAAGCCCCGTACACACGGTACGATTGTTGGCAGGAGATTGTCTGTTGGCAGACTGTTGTCCTAAAATCTGACCATTAGTATGCTTCTTTTGACAATAGACAAATGTTGGCTGACAGGCTAGTAAATTTTTGTCGGACAACGGCTCGACGTAGGATTGCCACCTCTTTTTCAAGTCAAACCTGAATACTTTAGCGGTGCACAGCAATTTATTTTTTTATAGTATGTAGTGCCTGGTTACTTCCAATGTAACTGGTGCTATTGAAATTTAAGGGAAAATCAGGTGATGCAAATTGCAACCATTTTATTAGGGTCTCTGTTTCAGCTTGGCTGTGCTGTGGGCTCATTCTGTTGTGTTGGGGTGTTTTCCCACCCCGGTGCGGTAGGTGGCAGCAGTGGAGCTGAGGTTTGGGTGTTCTCTCCCAGTGACCAATCAGGAGGTTTTGGGCCTCGCTGGGCATGCTGGGAGGGGGTACTTATGAAGCAGACGCCATTTTGTGTGGTCTTCTTCCGGTGTGGCACCCACCTTTAGGGTGGCCACATCACGGCGCTCCGGCGTTATGGCCTACCTGGCCGGAGTGTGTGTACTGTGCAGTGTTCCTGGTTTCGGGCCTAAGTTGGTCCGGAGCATTTGAGCAGGACTGGGACCCAGTGGTTGACTGGGTTCCTACTTCGAGGATCCCAGGCGAGTATAGCTGTTCGGTGGGGAGTTCATCTGAGGAGCGCCAATGAGAGGCTAGCAGTCCAACAGGATTCTGACGAACCACCGTTGATCGAGGTGACCGGACACTGAAGGATTGACTCTTCTTTCAGTCGGTACCTGTGGCGACGTTAAAAAAAAAAGAGGATCCAGGCGTAACTTTACCTAGGAGGGTTGTCTCCGTATTCTGACATTCATCTAAAAGGGCCTGTGGCAGAGGTTCCATTCTGACATTCATTTAAAAGAGTCTGTGGCAGAGACCTTGGGCTAGATTCAGATAGATTAGCGGATCTTTAGATCCGCGTAATCTATCTGATTTACGATCCGCCGGAGCAAATTTGAGAGGCTAGTGCAGTATTCAGAAAGCACTTACCTCGACACTTGCGCCGGCGGATCGTAACTCCCCCGGCGGAATTCAAATTCCGCGGCTAGGGGGAGTGTAGTATTTAAATCAGGCGCGTCCCCGCGCCGATTTAAATGCGCATGCGCCATCCGTGAATTTTCCCGGCGTGCATTGCTCCCAATGACGTTGCTAGGACGTCATTGGTTTCGGCGTGAACGTAAATTACGTCCATCCGTATTCGTGACCGACTTACACAAACGACGTAAAAATTCAAAACTTGGCGCGGGAACGATGGCCATACTTAACATTGGATACGCCGCATATAGCAGGGGTAAGTATACGCCGGAAAAAGCCGAACGCAAACGACTTAAAAAAAAAACTACGGGCGGGCGTTCGTTTCTGAATCGGCGGAAATCGGAATTTGCATATTCGTCGCGTAAAAAAATGAAGCGCCACCTAGTGGTCGGCGGGAGATTGCAGCCTAAGATCCGACGGTGTAAGTCACTTACACCTGTCGGATCTAAGGGAGATCTATGCGTAACTGATTCTTATGAATCAGTCGCATAGATCCGACCGTCGGATCTCGGAGATACGACGGCGTATCAGGAGATACGCCGTCGTATCTCTTTCTGAATCTCCCCCTTGTTCTGAAGAGATTCGAGCGGTGTTCCAGCTGCTAGGTCAGTGAGAGAGGCCTATCCGGGCACGCTAAGCCCACGCAGGCAGGAGTGGTGTAAGAAAAGTTGCTACGCATGGGAACAGGATTGTTCCGAGTAATACGCCTGAATCTGCGGTTCTCCTTTTTCACCTCTATCCCTTTCATCACCTGTTAACCGTTTTTACCCGGCTGCATAATAAAGAGCACATAAAAATACATTTATTCATGGACATTCCTTTACTGCTGCTGTGTGCATCATTCATTCCTAGACATTCGGAAAGAGCCATGAGGTAGATCTGCCATCCCATTCAATAACCAGCGGCTCCTTCGGGGGTGAGCGCTACAAGTATAAACTATATATATATATTTTTCTATTAAATAACATTTCTGAGGGGATAGAGGGATTTTGACGCACAGGAAAAGAGGACAAAATAGCTTTATACGCAGATGACGCTCTCATCTTCCTGAGAGACACTACAAAATCTTGATGCCCTGTACACACGATCGGTTTGTCTGATGAAAACAGACCGATGGACCGTTTTAATTGGACGAACCGATCGTGTGTGGGCCCCATCGGTTTTTTCCCCCATCGGTGAAAAAAAATAGAACCTGTTTTAAAATTTTGGTATGGTTAAAAAAACGATAGAAAAAAAATGATCGTCTGTGGGGAAATCCATCGGTCAAAAATCCATGCATGCTCAGAATCAAGTCGACGCATGCTCGGAAGCATTGAACTTCATTTTTCTCTGCACGTCGTTGTGTTTTATGTCACCGCGTTGGACACGGTCAGATTTTTAACCGATGGTGTATAGGCAAGACTGATGAAAGTCAGCTTCATCGGATATCTGTTGAAACAATCCATCGGTTCGTTTTCATCAGACGAACCGATCGTGTGTACAGGGCATTAGGGGAACTTATGACCCTTGTATCTACATTTGGACAGATCTCAGGGTTCTGCATCAATTGGGAGAAGACGGTTTTAAATGCCCATACATAATGACAACATTTCCCTTCCAGACTGCGCAAAACAAATCAGAATGAATCACAAAATCAAGTATTTAGGAACTGAGGTAACACGAAATGCGGGGGATTATGTAGACTTGAACCTCAGACCATTATTATCTAGGTTTAAAGACAAAGGCCCAGATTCAGAAAGACTTACGACGGGCGTATCAGTAGATACGCCGTCGTATGTCCAAATCCGCGCCGTCGCAACTTTAAGCGTATGCTCAAACTGAGATACGCTTAAATGTTGCTAAGATACGACCGGCAAAAGTATCATATGCCGTTGTATCTTAACTGCATATTTACGCTGGCCGCTAGGGGCGTGTATGCTGATTTACGCCTAGAATGTGTAAATCAGCTAGATATGCCTATTCACGAACGTACGCCCGGCCGTCGCAGTACAGATACGCCGTTTACGTAAGGCTTTTTCCGGCGTAAAGTTACCCCTGCTATATGAGGCGCGGCCAATGTTAAGTATGGACGTCAGGCCAGCGTCGAATTTTCCATCGATTACGTCGTTTGCGTAAGTCGTTCGCAAATAGAGCTGTGCGTAATTTACATTCACGTCAAAAGCATTGGCTTTTTGCGGGTTAATTTGGAGCATGCGCACTGGGTTACTTTCACGGACGGCGCATGCGCCGTTCGTAAAAAGCGTAATTTACGTGGGGTCACGATGATTTTACGTAAAACACGCCCACATCTTACACATTTGAATTAGGCGGGCTTACGCCGGCCTATTTACGCTACGCAACTTATGGAGCAAGTGCTTTGTGAATAATGCACTTGCCTGTCAAAGTTGCGGAGGCGTATAGTAAATAGGATACGCTACGCCCGCACAGAGTTACGCGCTCCCTACCTGAATCTGGCCCAAAAGCCGGAGCTGGTGCAAACTTCCATTAACTGTTATTGGAAGAACTAACCTTATAAAAAATTATTTGGATCCCACAGTTATTGTATATTTTTCATAATTCCACGATGTGGATAGCAATGCTCTGGTTACGCAGGATAGAATCTCTCTTTCGCGAACTTATTTGGAGGAAAAAACACTCTCGGATAAAATTAACAACTTAAATGCTATCTAAAGATGAGGGGGGACTTGCTATTCCGCAGCCAAATAATTATTTTTTGGAAGTGCAAATACAGCAGTTTTGTGGCTGAACAGGTGTTGTGGAAGAGGATCCCATACAGAGATTACTCCTGCCAATGGGTAATGGATATACATTGCTGTCCACATTAAGGGCAAAAATAATGCAAAGAGTAGGGATGAGCCAAACACCCCCTCGTTCGGTTCGCACCAGAACCTTCGAACGGACAGACCGTTCGTGCGAACATTTAGAACCCCATTGACGTCTATGGGACTCGAACGTTCGAATTCAAAAGTGCTCATTTTAAAGCCTAGTATGCAAGTTATTGTCGTAAAACGTCTTTGAGAACTCGGGTCTTGCCCCAGGGAGCATGTATCAATGGAAAAAAAGTTTTAAAAACAGTCGTTTTTTCTGGAGCAGTGATTTTAATGATGCTTAAAGTAAAAAAAAAAAAAAGAAAAATCCCTTTAAATATCGTACCTGCTGGGTGTTTATAGTATGCCTCTGAAGTGGCACATATTTAGAACTGTCCCTGCGCAAAATGAGATTACTATAAGAAAAAAGTCATTTAAAACTGCTTGCGGCTTTAATGTAATGTCTGGTCCCTGCAATATGGATGAAAATCATTGAGAAAAATAGCACAGACACAGACAGTACACACACCACGTACATTTAGGTGCACACTGCAGAGGACACAGACAGTACACACACCACGTAGGTTTAGGTGCACACTGCAGAGGACACAGTCAGTACACACATCACGTAGCTTTAGGTGCACACTGCAGAGGACACAGACAGTACACCACGTGAAAGTACTTGCAGCAATATCCTCTGCCTGTAGTATTAATATGAGCAGATCCCTGACTCTAGGAATAAATATGAGAAACACCAGCTTTACGTTAGGTGCACAATGTGCAGAGGACAGGGAAAGTACACACCACGTAGCTTTAGGTGCACAATGTGCAGAGGACACGGAAAGTACACACCACGTAGCTTTAGGTGCACACTGCAGAGGACACGGGCAGTACACACCACGTAGCTTTAGGTGCACACTGCAGATGACAGACAGTCCACACACCACGTAGCTTTAGGTGCACACTGCAGAGGACACAGACAGTACACCACGTGAAAGTACTTGCAGCAATATCCTCTGCCTGTAGTATTATTATGAGCAGATCCCTGACTCTAGGAATAAATATGAGAAACACCAGCTTTACGTTAGGTGCACAATGTGCAGAGGACACGGAAAGTACACACACCACGTAGCTTTAGGTGCACACTGTAGAGGACACAGGCAGTACACACCACATAGCTTTAAGTGCACACTGCAGATGACACAGGCAGTACACACACAGCGTAGCTTTAGGTGCACACTGCAGAGGCAACAGGCAGTACACCACGTGAGAATACTGCAGCTAGCACAATCACCTGCCTGCCTGTCAGTAAATTAGGAAGAGCGGATCTAGCTAAACTATACAGTGTATAAATATATATACAACACCTGGGATGCATATATATCCTCTACACACTGTAACTTTAACTGACTTACCTGCCTGCCTGCTCTATCTACCTACTAAAAATGACGCTCTCTCTCTTAACCACCGCAACACACTACACAAGGCAGACCTGCAGGCGGCCTTTTATAGTGTGGGGCGTGTACTAAACCCCCTGAGTCATAATTGGCCAAAGCCACCCTGGCTTTGGCCAATTATGGCTCTCCGTTTTTTGCAAGCTGTGATTGGCCAAGCATGTGGGTCATCAGCCAGCAATTCAATGCGATGCTGCAGTGAATTATGGGCCGTGAAACGCCACTCGAATTTGGCGCTGACGGCCCAAAACTTTCGTAATTCGACGAACGATGAACATACGATGTTCAAGTCAAACGTGAGTTTGACTCGAATATGAAGCTCATCCCTAGCAAAGAGATATAAGATTTGTGTCAGGTAAATTATTCGCTAATGTATGGCAGGAAATGAAAGATATTACAAATATTACAGGTTATACCTCTTACGCTCCAATTTGGAATAATGGAAATTACCGTATATACTCGAGTCTAAGCCGACCCGAATATAAGCCGAGGCACCTAATTTTACCACAAAAAATGGGAAAATGTATTGACTCGAGTATAAGCCTAGGGTGTCCATCTGCATGCCTCACTGTGTCCATGTGCAAGCCTCAATGTGCCCATGCCTCACTGTGTCCATGCCTCACTGTGCCCATGCCTCACTGTGCCCATGCCTCACTGTGTCCATGACTAGACTGACGTTTAATATGGGAGTCTATGGAAGGGGTGCCTGGCTTTCAAAAATCGGTGCTCCCCAGGTGTAGGTTCCCAAGACAACAAACTTTGCACACTTGTAGAGGATAAATGGGGCTACAAGTGTGCCAAGGTTCGGGTCCAGGGGACTTACGACCGGACAGTACCGGGTCTCCAAATTCCAGGAGATCAGGCACAAAATGGTGACTTGAGTATAATGCCGCATACACACCATCACTTTATGTGATGAAAAAAAACGACATTTTCTGTGAAGTAAAAAACAACGCTTTTGAAACTTCAATTTTCAAAGACGAAGTTGCCTACACACCATCGTTTTTTCACAATGCTCTAGCAAAGCGAGGTTACGTTCCAGCACGTTTTTCCATTGAAGCTCGCTTCATAACTAACTTGTTATTCTGGGCATGGGCGGGTGTAAAAACGTTGTTTTAAACGTTGTTTTTTGCTACACACGGTCAATTTCTGTGAAGTAAAAAACGATGTTTTAAAAAACGACACATAAAATTGAAGCATGCTTCAATTTTTTTTGTCGTTTTTCACAAGACATAAAACGACGTTTTCCCCCACACACGGTCATTTAAAGTGACGTTTTTAAAAACGTCGTTTTTTTTTCATCACATTAAGTGATGGTGTGTACGCGGCATAAGTCGAGGAGGGCATTTTCAGCACAAGAAAATGTGCTGAAAAACTTGGCTTATACTCAAGTATATACGGTATGTAGAAATTCATAAATTAAAGGGGTTTGAGCTCTGGCAAACTAAAGGTCTCAGATATGTTCAGCAATTATTTTGGTAGAGAAATCTAAAATCATTTTCACAGCTGTCTGAGAGTCAGGACGGCCACTAGCACACAGCTCCTGTCTCTCTTTGCAATGCAGAGAGCGTCCTGACTCTCCTGTAGTCCAAGGGAGGGGGCGAGCACGACACTCCACACCAGGGAGAAAGCCTTGCATTACTGTGTGGAGTTACAGACAGAAGAACAGGAAGTGAAGATTTCTCAGAAGAAATAAAGACATTTCAAAGCACTAAGGTAAAGGAAGCCATTTAGGGGGAAAAAAATGTACCTTTACAAACCCTTTAATATCAAAAGTCTATGAGATTTTGAATAGTAAGTTCAAAGCAAATGTAATGGTTCCAGCCAGGATACAATGGGCACGAGACTTTGGCTCACTGTCAGATGCACAATGGGCGGAGGCTCTTTCTGCGATCCTACAGGTCTCACTTTCCATGACCCAAAAATTGACACAATTGTTTATTTTACACAGGTCATACTATACACCGGAAAAATTATTTAAGTGGAAAACAAAGGGAATCCAACCCTATGCCCTAGATGTAAAGGTGCTCAGGCTAATATTATACATATGCTTTGGAGGTGTCCCAAACTCCAAAGATATTGGGAGGACATAATCCAAAATATAAATAATATACTTGGTATAAAACTAGTATTAGATCCAAGAATATGTTTGCTAAATATTGTGAATGAATCAAATCTATCAGTAAACACCTATAGTGTAATAGCGAGATGCCTGTTTCTGGCTCGAAAATTGATAGCGCAGAAGTGGATCTCCATATATCCTCCAACAACACAGGAGTGGAGAACACAAATAAGGGAAACTATAATAAAGGAGAAAATCTGGTGGACACTGAGCCAAGGCCAGTGGAGGGAATTGGCAAGGAGGGGTGGAGGACACTGAGCGGAGGCCAGTGGAGGGATTGGCAGAGAGGGGTGGAGGACACTAAACAGGTCTGGATCCAGGGGAAAACTGGTTAGGTGGCCAGCTATGAAAAGTTTGTAAATCTCTTCAGGTTCAAAAGAGGAAAGTGTTGAATGTACTGTTAGACAAGGATAGTGGAAGCGTCCTCGTGAATTGCATCAGTAATCTTGCTTTCACAAGGAAGCATTTTTTAACATGGTAGCTTAGGGCAAGTCTAAATAGAATAAACATCTTCTAGAACTTCTAGTGCTCTGATGCTCAGTGACCCGGGCCCCTGCTACTATCTAGCACTCCATTCTCCACGTCTCTCAGCCGATAACTTCCCTCCAATGGGCTGGACCTGAGATTATATGGGAGGCCTACCCCCTGCCAACTCCAATTCGGGATTGGTCAGGGCTCCTCACATGAGCTCCCGAACTGAAGCACAGGTGGTCACACCCACTGCTACACTAACCACTCCCTGCCCCCAGATCAAAACAAACAGGCCTAGCCTGAAGCATAGGCCTGCCTAAATTTACCTGCTCTGGCAGCTACCACACAAAAAAAAACACCTCACTATAGCACCTACCTATGGTAGTGGGTGCTACACAAGGCTTTACACTCATTATATTCAGTGCACAACTGCATGAATAGGTCCTGAAGGTAAAAGGTCTGCTATCATACAGTTAAACCCCAATAAAAGGCCATATTTTTCCACACTTTCCTGCTGTTTTTTTTTATTATCGTTGATCAGTTTGTTACTGCATTAGTGGTATGGCCGTGTTTTTTTGTAGGGTTGTACAATCCCAAGTCACAGGAGGTATAACATGGGAAACCTCATCTGACCAAGACATGGAAAGGACTGACAGATTCATAGCTCCTTCTCGATTCTGTGGGCGGTTGCGCATGGCCTTTCTTAGTTGGTGGAACAATTTGTCTAGTTAATTCCGATACAGAATTACATACAGTATGGCCCGGATTCACAAATCACTTATGCCGACGTATCTCGAGATACGCCGCGTAAGTGTAACTATGCGCCGTCGTATCTGTGCGCCGTGCCCACAACCTGAGATACGCCTGAAAATAGGCTTCCTACGACTGACATAACTTGCCTACGCCGTCGTATCGTGGGCGCATATTTACGCCGGGCGCATTTTCCCCCTTCCCATAGATTTTCTATGCACATATGCAAATGAGGGAGATACGCCAATTCACAAACGTAGTTGCGTCTGGCGCATCATATACGCGGTTTGCGTAAGTCGTACGTCCGGCGTAAAGTTATTCCCCATGTAGGAGGCGCAACTCATGCAAAGGTATGGACCAGGGAACACAAGCCGTCGTATCTTTTGTCGTTTACGTTCTACGTGAATATGACTAGGCGTAGGTTACGTTCACGTCGTAGGCAGTGATTTGACGTATCTTAGGCAGTTGTCTCGACGTGATTCTGAGCTTGCGCACTGGGATGCGGCCAAGGGACTGCGCATGCGCCGTTTATTTTAAGTACTTCTATGGCGCTTGGCCCATCATTTGCATGGGGTCACGCCTCATTAGCATGGCTCACGCCCACTTCCACCTACTCTGGCTTACGCCGAGGAAACCCAACGTATTTTTAACAGCGATTGGGAGCAAGTGCTTTGTGAATCCAGTGCTTGCCTCTGTGCGCTGCGCCGGCGTAGCGTAAAAGAGATACGCTACGGTGGCATAAATATGCGCCGATGTCTGTGAATCCGGGCCTATGTATGTAAGAAATCAAACCAATGAAAAACCACCCAGGCTGCCGTGTTCTTATTCTCCACATGAAAGAGTGTAAGCACAGACAGGAAGTGATGTCAGGCAAAGACAGGAAGTGATGTCAGGCACAGACAGGAAGTTCCGGGTGAGAGGTAAGTCGGGAGGAAGTAGAGAGGAGACATTGCTGGAACTGGCAGTAGAGGAGGTAAAATATTTTTTAATATATACATCGATGATGAATGATTGTGCTGGGGTTGAGACTATGTAATGGGGAAATCAGTCTATATGATGAGAAGATAAAAGTGTTTATACGGAAAATACATAAAATGGGATTACATTATGCAAATATTGGGAGAGGTGTGCTACTTCCAAGCACAGGAGGGTTTGGAATTCTGCACCAAATCCAATTACTCCTCTGGCATATCTTGTAATGAAGTCCACTCCGATCTTTTTTGATGTCAAGTGCCGTATGTGCGTAAAACCAAGAGCCTATGTTATAATCAAGGCTGTAATTAACTGGTAGAGATGTACATGAGGGAAAATTTGGTCTCCTTTCAGTTTCATTTGTTAAGTAAATCATTTTGGTTTGCTATAATCGTTATGTTAGAATAATTCATTTTCGGAATGATTCGTTATTTTCGGGAGAGTATGTATTTGCTGTTCCGAATCAATTTGTATTTTCGGGAAAGTTCTGTTATTCCTTTGTTATTTCAGAAGATTGGCGATTATTCGTTATGGTATTAGGCTGAATTCGTTTCCCCTGGTCGTTGTCTTTGAATTCGGATATTCTTCACTTTCCTGCTTGGAGTAAAAAAGGTTAAATACTTTTTTTTTTATATGGAAACTTTACTCAGCACATTAACTTTATATTTGTGCCTCTGCCATAATAATAGCCAATGTTTTTATGTATTTTTTTTTTTGGTCTGGTAATTTAGTTTTTTCCCAGCATTTTGAGATATCAGAACTATGGAGGAGATTTATGCAGACGTGATTCATCCCAGTCTACTGTTTATTATCTGTCTACAGAGAGGAAAGTCCTGTATAGATCATTAGCGACATCTACAAAGATGGATGAGGACCAAAGTCACATGACCAAGAGGATATTAGAGCTTACCCTGGAGATAATCCACCTGCTGACCGGAGAGGTGAGGAGGATTCTGGGAGGTCACATGACATCACACTTATCTCTATTAATAAAATACAGACCTGACCGGAGAGGGGAGGAGGATTCTGCGAGGTCACATGACATCACTCTTATCTCTATTAATAAAACACAGACCTGACCGGAGAGGTGAGGAGGATTCTGGGAGGTCACATGACATCACTCTTATCTCTATTAAAGTGGTTGTAAATTCAGTAAAATAAGGCTTACCTGTAGGTGCTGGAAATATCTCCTACACAGTTTACTTCTGCGCATGTGCTGATGTATTCGGCGCATGCACACTTTAGAAAGGGCACGGAGGGGTCATGCTGTGACTGGCGCCTCCCGCGCACATGCCTACGAGTGACGTCACGTGACTCCGGCCATTGCCAGAGTCAGCGGCCCCAGAAGGAAGAGGGGTGAAGAAGGGACTCTTCCTGCACAGGGGACAGCTGTGACATTGCAGGCTTTGGTTTCAAGTAAGTGACACATAATGGAGCTACTATCCGATGCATAGTAGCCCATTATGCTTTACCTTTGCAGGGAAATAAAGAGAAAGTAAAACCCATCAGGGTTTACTTCCTCTTTAATAAAACACAGACCTGACCGGAGAGGTCAGGAGGATTCTGGGAGGTCACATGACTTCACTCTTATCGCTATTAGAAAAACACAGACCTGACCGGAGAGGTGAGGAGGATTCTGGGAATATACATAGTGATGATATATTTATACTTTCATTTTGCACTCAGAACTATGAAGTAGTGAATAAAACCTCTGGAGAGCAGGCAACAACCAGCATTCATCCCCATGGGTTATGTCCCGTCACGGTGCCTCAACTCAACTCCTCAGAAAGACACAACATGCAGAAGATTCTAGAAGTCACCAAGAAGATGATGGAGCTGCTGACAGGAGAGGTGAGCGGTGCCGGGAATTCTGGGACATTATCTAGTAACAGACAAGGGATGTGTCTTGATGGTGACTGTATCATTGTGTGTGTCAGGTTCCTATAAGGTGTCAGGATGTCACTGTCTATTTCTCCATGGAGGAGTGGGAGTATTTAGAAGGACACAAGGATCTCTACAAGGACGTCATGATGGAGAATCTGCAGATTTTATGTTATCTGAAAAAGGAATTTCAATTGAATGAGAAAATATTGAAGTTGTCTTTGGAGGTCATCTACCTTCTGATCAGAGAGGTGAGGAGGATTCTGGGACTGTCAAATGACATTGCCCTTATCTCTTTTATAGATAGACTTGACCATAAAGGGGAGGAATTGTGGGTTTGTAATGTTTGTTGAATCACACAGGACTGTGCGGTAGTGATGAAGAAGTCTATTAAACACAAGGCAACAACTGGATCTCCAGATCTGTCCACACAGCTATGCAAAAGCCAGAGCCCCATTATCATTCTATCACAATGCCATTTGAAACCTGAAACCCTAAATATCCAAAAGCTTCTAGAAGTCACCAAGAAGATGATGGAGCTGCTGACAGGAGAGGTGAGCGGTGCCGGGAATTCTGGGACATTATCCAGTAACAGACAAGGGATGTGTCTGGATGGTGACTGTATCATTGTGTGTGTCAGGTTCCTATAAGGTGTCAGGATGTCACTGTCTATTTCTCCATGGAGGAGTGGGAGTATTTAGAAGGACACAAGGATCTCTACAAGGACGTCATGATGGAGAATCAGCCGCCCCTCACATCACCGGGTAAGAGGAGACTTTATTGTAAAGGAGAGAGCAGTACGGAGGCTCCACCTAGATCCCCCATCATCTGATAAACACATAGAAACAATGTATTCAGTCAGTGTGTGTGTTTCCTACAGATGGATCCAGTAATGGGAACCCACCAGAGAGATGTCCCCGTCCTCTGTATTCCCAAAATTCCACGCAGGAAGATAAGACCATCCCCCACCATCATCAGGTTGGTGGATTTGAGGGTCTGAAATGCAAAGTCTGAAAAGTGACTAGACTTTGAGGTGGTATGTTTTCAGTGGCTAGATTTTAAAGGTATTCTTTTTTTTTTTTCTTGGTTTAGCACGACAAACAAATGGATATAAAAGTTGAGGTTAAAGAGGAAGAAGAGACGTACGTGATGGATTATCAGCAGTCTATGACAGAAGTTGGGATGATGGGAACATCTAAACAGGAGGAACCTCCTCTACTTATCAACGAGGGTGAGTAATGAACAAGACAATCAGAAACTGTTCAGGTATAAAGATTGATGATCTGTAGACCATCCCATCCTCAGATAAAAAAAATCTAGAACTTATTGTAAAGGAGAGAGCAGTACGGAGGATCCACCTAGATCCCCCATCATCTGATAAACACATAGAAACTATGTATTCAGTCAGTGTGTGTGTTTCCTACAGATGGATCCAGTAATGGGAACCCACCAGAGAGATGTCCCCGTCCTCTGGATTCCCAGGATTCACCACAGGAAGGTCACACCATCCCCCACCATCATCAGGTAGGTGGGACTGAGAGTCTTGAACTCATGGATGACTCCAAACGTAACTAGATTGTATCCTTGTGCGTGTTCTTCGGTGATCGGCACTCATTTAGAATTGTTATCATCTTGTTGGCTTAGAGTGAAGAATTGATTTATATGAAGGTTGAGGTTAAAGATGACGAAGAGGAGACATCTGTGAGAGATGATCAGGTATCTACAGTGACCATTGGAGAGAGGCAATCTTCTCAGGATATCCGCACAGGTAGGTAACACAATAGCCTTTCACATTTTCGATATGCAATCCTGAAAGTATACAGGGTGACGAAAGATGATGGAGAATCCGAGATTGGATTATAAATAGAGGAGATATTGTACACCAGATTAAATGTCCATCTCCATTCCTCAATGTAATTTCATGTCCCCAACAAATGCGTTCGGTAAGGAAAAATATTGAAGAGACTTAGAGGATGACCATAACAACATCGTCAATGTATCTACTCCACAGCTAAATGTTCCATATAAAGGGTCCATCCCCATTCCTCAATATAACGTCATGTTCCCAACAAATGAGGAGGAGATACTGTACATCATATGAAAGGTCCATCTCCATTCCTCAATATAACGTCATGTTCCCAACAAATGAGGAGGAGATACTGTACACCATATGAAAGGTCCATCTCCATTCCTCAATATAATATGTCCCCAACAAATGAGGAGGAGATACTGTACACCATATGAAAGGTCCATCTCCATTCCTCAATATAACGTCATGTTCCCAACAAATGCGTTCGGTAAGGAAAAAAATTGAGGAGACTTAGAGGATGACCATAACAACATCGTCGATGTATCTACTCCACAGCTAAATGTTCCATATGAAAGGTCCATCTCCATTCCTCAATATAACGTCATGTTCCCAACAAACGACCTTCACATGTAACTCTTGACTGTGAAAGAGGAAAAAGTAATTTACATTTAATATAATTAATTTCTAACAGATGGATGCCATGTCTGGAACACCTCAGAGGGACATCTTACCTTGTCTACTGATAATGCAGGAGATCGAGGCGGAAAAAAAGGAAGCGGTTATCGTTCCAAACTCCTCAATGGGGAGAAGCCCTTTTGCTGCCCACAATGTGGAAAATGCTTCGTTTGGAGAGGAGACCTTCTTCGGCACCAGAGAAGTCACACAGGCGAGCGCCCTTTTTCGTGCTCAGAGTGCGGGAAATGCTTCACACAGAAAGCTAATCTCATAGTGCACGAACGCTTTCACACTGGAGTGAGGCCCTATTCTTGCTCAGAGTGCGGGAAATGTTTTACTCGGAAAGGAGACCTTCTTAGACACCAGAGAACTCACACAGGCGAGCGTCCTTTTTCCTGTCTGGATTGTGGGAAAAGTTTCACGCAGAAAGCCAGTCTCATTCTGCACGAGCGGCTTCACACCGGAGTGCGGCCGTATTCTTGTTCGGAGTGCGGGAAAAGTTTCACCCAGAAAGGAGACCTGCTTACACACCAGAGCAGCCACATGGTGGAGCGTCCCTTTTCGTGTGCAGAATGTGAGAAGACGTTCAAAAAGAAATCTGAACTTGTTCTGCACCAGAGAGTCCACACCGGGGAGACCTTTGCTTGCTCGGTGTGTGGAAAATCGTTCACAAAGAAATACAAGCTCGTTACGCATCAGAGAGTCCACACTGGAGAAAAACCCTTTCCTTGTTCCGAGTGCGGGAAATGTTTTTCAATTAAAGGGAACCTTAGTAAGCATATGAAATGCCACACCAGCGAGAAGCCGTTTTCCTGTTCCACGTGCGGGAAGTGTTTCACCTTTAAAAACAGTTTTATCAGGCATCAGAAAGTCCATTCTGGGGAGAATGCGGGCCCCCAAAGTGCGGGAAACGTTGTAGATCAAAAGTCAGCACTCCCATGAGAGTTCCAGAGAGGAACCTTTTTTTATGTTGGGTGTGTGGCTGTTGCTCTATGGTGGAGAGAAGATCTTGTCCATCGCCAAGGAATCCACGCTGGCGAAGTCACATTTTCCGTCTTGGAGTGCAGGAGAGTTGTTTGGCAAATGTTTTTGACTTTGTACCGAGGCGTAAGTAGAACCTTCAGGGCCCCGGGTGCAAGAAACCATAAGGGGCCCCTCTGACTGCCTCTGCAAAGGGCCCCCTTTCTGCCGTCTTGAGGTCCCCACCCGTGGTGGCGAAATACTGCGACTCTGGTAGTTACACCACTGACTTTGTAAGTCCTGGATACTTTTAGAGCAGGGATCTCCAAACCACGGCCCTCCACGTTCCATGAGGCATTGTAAAACTCTGACATTCACAGACATGACTAGGCGTGATGGGAATTGTAGTTCCTGAACAACTGGAGGACCATAGTTTGGAGACACCTTCTTTAGACCATCCTTTCTCAACCAGTGATTTGTGAAACCCTAGGTTTCCTACAGAGGTAAATTGACTTCCTATATGAGGGTCCATAATGATGGTAGACGGCAACGCGGGGGCTTCTTAGTATAAATTCATATTGGTTACATGAATGCTGATACAGAATCCCAGTTTTTTTGTTCTCAGGGAATAGGTGCAGAAACTCCTCCCTTCTGAGTCAGCACTTGACTCCACCCCCTACCCACCTCTGAGCACCGTTCCTTGGTTCCACCCCTCACCCACCTCCCATACCCACCTCCCGTTACCACCCCTTTTAGAAAATACAGAACCAAATATTTTGTATGCAATTTGTTAATAACAAGAAAAGCAGTAAAATAGATCTAGCAAATTGATACACCCCAGCAACAATGGACCCCCCGACAGCCAGCATCAGTAGACCAACAATTGACTCCCTGAAACATAAGACCCACCCCCAGGAAAAATAGACCCCCCCACCAGCAACAATAGACCCCCCTGCAAAAATAGATTCCGTTTAGCAACAATAGATTCCCCAGCAACAAAGACCCCTCCCTCCCAGCAGTGATTGGCCCCCCAGCAACTTAAAACCGACCCCCAGCAACAATAGATTCCCCATGAGCTATAATAGACTCCCTTCCTCCGCAAAAATAGATCCCAGCATCATCAGTCCCTCCAGCACACCCCAGGGATGGACTGGCCATTGGGACTACAGGGAGTTTCCCGGTGGGCCGATGGCTCAGTGGGCCGGCTTCAGTGACAGCGGACCGCCGCCCCCCTCCGCTCCTCTGTCTCTCCCTTCCCGCAGCGCTCACCTGGGGGGAACAAAGAAGCAGGGGGAGGAGCAGGGGGGACGACAGAGGGGCATGGGGGAGGGGACAGACAGCTGACAACAGCTATGGCCTGGGAGTTTCTCACTTCTGCCTAATCTTGTCCCATAAAGGGGGGGGGGGGCACAAAACTGATTCTTTGCCCCGGGTGAAATAATGTCTAGCTTGCCCACTGGTACTGCCTATAAGAGTACCAATACCAGCCGTTCTACTCTAACAAAGTAGAACAGCTAGTGGCTAGTGAAGGGGAAGCGGGGGCTTGGACGGCCAGGGGGGGGGGGTGCGGGAGTTGTGTGGCCGCCATGGGAGAGACCTGTCAAAGTGGGCCAGTCTGGATGAAGTCCAGGGCCAAATTTTTGTCCCAGTCCAGCCCTGGCACACCCCAGCTTCCGTTACAAATCAGTTCTAGAGGTGCCGGAACTGCGTTCCCTCCACGTTCCTTCTGAAAAAAAAGTTCTGCAGAATCCAAAGTGCAAATGCCTTTTGGCTTATGCTATGAGGAAGGCTTTGAAAGCCGAAACGCGTTCGCACTTTGGATTTTGTATCGGCATTCCTGTAACCAATAAAAAAGTTATACTACGAAGCCCAAATTTTTCGGCTATCATTATTATGGATTTACACTGTGAATCACATCTTAACCAGAGCACCGGTTTCCTGTCTCCACACTTCTAACACAGCGGTTGAGCTTGGGTAAGATTTGTTTTCCTCTTTGAGGGTGCCTAGATAGTCCAGCTGGTAGAGTCAATGGCATGACACCAATGGTGTTTTTAGTGATTTCTAGAGGAGAATTTTCGACCACCATTGTAAAAGATAATTTTGCTCTCCTGACCGCGAGGGGGACTTCCAGCTTCTCTTTATAGCTGGTGGTCTTCGTAATCTCATTAGAATTGGAAATATGAACAGATCACATGGGGAGAAGCCACACTCTTGCTCCGAGGCTATAAGGTATAAAAATCAGATCACCTTCTAGATATTAGAATGTTCAAAGACCTTAAGGATCTTTTTAGTCAAGGACTGATGGAGATGTGCTGGGAAGACTAGTGGTCCCACTCGAAGAATAAACTTCCTGTGACTGGAAACAGTATCATCTATGGATGAAGATGATTAGTTGACATTGAGGCCGTTCCTGCAGTGTACTTTCTCAGCTCTCCATCACCTTGGTGGTCCTCTTGGTTGAACTTTAGGCAGGCCCAAAAGAATTAAAAATACAGTGGAACCTCAGATTACGAGCATAATCCGGTCCATTCCAGTACTCGCATATCAAAGCGAGTTTCCTCATTGAAGTCAATGGAGACTAAAATAATTTGCTCTGCGTTGACTTCAATGTCATGCAATACCACATGCAGCCAGAGGCGGGGGGGGCGGAGAGCCTCGGAAAAGGCCAGAGGACACTTCAACTGACCTCGGAAAACCTCAGAAAGACTTCCTACCTGAGATTTGCCAAGGTCGGCCGCACTGTCCTTGGGCCTTTCCATGCATTTACGAACGGCGCTGATCGGCTGTGATCCGCGACAGTCGGCTCTGCTCGGCTCCGGCGCCCCCCCCCCCCCACCTCAGGCCAAAAGCAGTACTGGACACCGTTTTGGCCTGAATCGTGCTCGTTTTGCGAACCAAGTTAATTATTTATTTTTTAAATACAGTGCTGGTATTGCGAAATGCTCGTTAACCGCGTTACCCGCAATGCGAGGTTCCACTGTAACATGAAAGGACTAAACCATGTTTCCCTTGATGTTTTGTATATCCTTTTTTTTTTTTATTAACCGATTATTGTTTTATTTTTTTATATTTCGATTGAGATTTTTTGTTGCTTGGATACTAGACTGCAGGCTCCTACTATTTTAATAAACCGGGGCATAAAACCAGAGCAACCAATCAGAAATGGTCTTTCACTTTCAATAGTATGTGGTCATCTGACCATCACACCTACTATGTGGCCAGACGTATGTGGATGTCCCTCCAAATGATGGTGTTCCAGTGAAGGGTGCTGGTAATACGACGACATACATAGACAACTGTGGTCTTCCAACCCTGTGGTAACAGTTTGGTGAAGGCCCCTTTCTGTTCCAGTTTGATTGTACCCATTTGTACAAGGCCAGCTCCTTTAAGGCATGGTTTGACCAGTTGGGTGTAAAGAAAATCCGAGGAGTCTGGATGGAATCCTGAGGTCAAACCTTACAGAACAATTTTGAGGTGACTTGGAATGTTGATTGGAAACTTCTCATCCAACATCAACATCTAACAACATCCAGTATCTGACCTGCGACCTGGGTAAAGAGCTTAGAGCCCCACTCGAAGCTGAAGAGGAACCCTTTCCTTAGATCCAGAGAAAGGGGATGACGTCATGTCAGTACACCCATCCAGAAAGTAACAAACATAAATAGAAAGGACGCGGCTCACCCGACCAGCCTGTGCAAAGTAGAAGTGAGAAGCAGCCTCAACCTACATTTCTCTGCCAGACCATGCCCCTCTGACATTTTTCATCCCCACCCGCCAAGACCCCTATGACTAAGCCCCAGTGGTGAAACATGTCAGAGCATGGTCTTGCGAAAGAAATGTAGGCTCAGTAAGGCCGCTTCTTCTACCTTGCACGGGCTTGTCGGGAGAGTCACGTCTATTCTATTCATCAATACCTGACCTCACAAATGGGCACAAATGCCAACAGACACCACCCAAAACCTTAGGGAAAGACTTCCTAGAAGAGTGGAGGCTAAAATGGCCACAAATAAGGAGAAGGGAGGAGGTCCCATTCCTCACTAATGTCCAGAAAATGGAATGTCCAACAAGCTCTTACAGGTTTGATGGTTAGGACGTGTTCTATTGGCCATATACAGTGTATCTTTCATTTTGTTGCTGGGCTTATTACTTGACCCGTTGTAAATATTTGGTTCCAGTTAATGACTCGTTGAATGTGTGCGGTATTTGGATGTTGTATGTTTACTCAATAAATATGAGCCCTTGACCTCATAATCTGAGATGGTTTCATTTTTATCTGTTATAGAAATTCTTTTGGAAATTAGATGCTTCTAATTTAAGTGTAGAAATGGGCCAAACCAAATTTCTTGGTAGGAGGAGATGAGATGTTCTCAATAATGGAACCATTTTCCATCTTCATCGAAAATAATGGTGGAGGTTGGTGTTGATCCATTCCTTTTTATGTATATACAGAAGGAGCTGACCAATTTTCAGCTGTAATCTATCACTGTAATGGCACCCCAAATGGGAAAGGGGTTACCGCCGTTTAGGATATTCCATTCCCGAACACAAGGCAGCTACCAATACTCCACAGTCTGACCCATAAGAATTCCCCCCCATTAACGAGACACACTGCTCTGTTTGAGGTTCAAAACAGGGAATGCCTTAAAGAGAAATACAGGCTCTTATATATACTTTAGAATACCACAGGAGATATGGCCCGGATTCACCCACAACATCACATAATGGTACCTAACGAGCCCCCCCCCCCCCCAAATACACATAATCATTAATACATCTTTTAGCAGACATCCTGGCTCTGGCACCTGACCTAATTTACATGAGCTAATTAACTACAGCTGATGACTCAGACGCCTGACCTTTAAGTTGTCTGCTAACTTACAATACACATTATCACAGGACTCCTTCACACAATACAGGGTCAATTGGCACAAGCCACAATGAAAGGTCCTCAGAAGCCATCCTAGATTCATTTACATCACAACAGACAGACAGGTGGGCTGGAGTTGGTGGCATTAGCATCCAACAGTCTGTGTCCCCACATTATGAATGAGTCACTCTTTCAATTAACCAGTTGAGTTCAGAATCAGTGCAACTCTCTGCCATGTTGAAAAACCGTGTAATTTCTGCAAAAAATGTTGGTGTATTTGTCTTCTAAAATAAGGGTTTACTTCTAAAACATTTGTTGGATGAATGTCACAACCATTCGTCCAACCTGCATACATTTTCTCTCGTATTTTCTCTAATACAATTATCTCCTATAATGGTCGGCTCCATCTAGTGTCCAGAATGCCATATTATATGGTATTTAAAAAAAAAACATGCACAGATATGTAATGGCCACCCGGCGCCATTTTTGAAATAGCCAATCGAGTCAGGAGGGACACTTTGGCAGTGACATTTGCCATAGGCAGAGGCAGAGGACGGAGCCGTGACAGCCCAGTGGCCATCATTTTTACGGGCACCCAATGCCCATATCGCCAAAACAGCTGTTTTTGGCCGATATGTATCGGTGCCAATATATCGGTGCATCCCTACTTCTAAGATAAGAGAAGGCCATAGATGTGAAGGTGGCCATAGGTGTGAAGAAGTATGCTAGACCCCAAAACTTCTAAGATAAGAAAAGTCCATAGATGTCAAGGTGGCCATAGGTGTGAAGAAGTATGCTAGACCCAAAAACCTTGAAGGCAGGAGATGGCCATAGATGTGAAGGTGGACAATTTTGCAGGATAATCTGACCGCCTGGAGGCATGGCTCTTTGACAGCCTTCCCCTGTTCGAGTATGTCCTCTCCCTGAGTCTCTTGTCTTCCATATCCACACTCCCTGTAAGTCCAAGATGTTCATACTTACCATGAATTCATTCCTGGCCCCCAGGACACAGTTAATCCCTTCCACAGTCCACCTCAGGCCGTCCTAAATACAACAATGACCTTCTCCAATGATGTGTTGATAAACACATGAATGTGGCTTCACCCCCAAGTGAATTCTTTGGTGATTGGACAAGGAAGATCTGTTTGAAAAATATTTGCCGCTCTTCAAACACTGGTACGGTTTCTCATCCGTGTGAGATCTGTGATGGGCAGTAAATTGGGCCTTTTCTACAAAGCTTTTCAAGGAACAATTTATGCCCATGGGTTATTGAAAGTTTATGTCAAGGTACAATTTATGTCCATGGATTATCGAAAGTTTATGTCAAGGAACAACTTATGTCCATGGATTATCGAAAATTTATGTCAAGGTACAACTTATGTCCATGGATTATCGAAAATTTATGTCAAGGTACAATTTATGTCCATGGATTATCGAAAGTTTATGTCAAGGTACAATTTATGTCCATGGATTATCGAAAGTTTATGTCAAGTTACAATTTATGTCCATGGATTATCGAATGTTTATGTGAAGGTACAATTTATGTCCATGGATTATCGAAAGTTTATGTCAAGGTACAATTTATGTCCATGGATTATCGAAAGTTTATGTCAAGTTACAATTTATGTCCATGGATTATCGAATGTTTATGTGAAGGTACAATTTATGTCCATGGATTATCGAAAGTTTATGTCAAGTTACAATTTATGTCCATGGATTATCGAAAGTTTATGTCAAGTTACAATTTATGTCCATGGATTATCGAATGTTTATGTGAAGGTACAATTTATGTCCATGGATTATCGAAAGTTTATGTCAAGGTACAATTTATGTCCATGGATTATCGAAAATTTATGTCAAGGTACAACTTATGTCCATGAGCCATCAGAAGTTCGTATCAGGGTACAACTTTTGTCCATGGATAATTGAAAGCAGAGGCGGCTCTTTAATTAGGCAAATTAGGCGGTCGCCTAAGGCCTCACACTCACAGGGGCCTCACTTACCCAATGCATTACCCCAGTTTTGAGGGACAGGGGAGTTTAACGCTGATGTTCTCAGGCAGGGTTAAAAGCCCTGGCTCAGGAGCGGGGCCACCAGCATCCCTAACAACCAGTAAATATCGGTTACACCACCCCTTCTGATATCAATGGCCCAGCATGCCCTCAGTCAATGATGTCACAAGGGGGCGGGTTCACCAGGTGACATCACAGGTGGCCCCCGCCCATTAGTTATTAAAGAGCAGGATCTGGGGGCCACCTTGTTAAAGGGGGCTTCCAGATTTTTATAAGCCCCCTGCTCGCAGACCACCCCCCCAACCACCGGGCAGGTTTGTGGGGTAGAGGCTCTTTTCCTTGAATTATTTTTCCCATCATAGGTGTGAGTGGGGCCCCATATCAAGTTTTGCCTAAGGCCTCACAAAGCTTAGAGCCGCCTCTGATTGAAAGTTCATGTCAAGGTACAACTTATGACCATGGACTTTCAAAAGTCATGTTCAGATAGAACTTATGTCCATGGGTGAGTGAAAGTTCATGTCAAGGTACAACTTATTGCCATGGACCTTCAAGAGGCCATATCAAGGTACAACTTATGTCCACGGACCATCAGAAGTTCATGTCAAGATACAACTTATGTCCATGGATGTTCGAAAGTTTGTGTCAAGGTACAACTTATGTCCATGGATGTTCGAAAGTTTATGTCAAGATACAACTTATTTCCATGAGTCATCAGAAGTTAGTATCAGGGAATAACTTGTTTTCATGGATAATTGAAAGTTAATTTCAAGGTACAACTTATGACCATGGACCTTCAAAAGTCATGTTCAGATAGAACTTATATGCATGGATGTTCGAAAGTTCATGTCAAGGTACAACTTATGTCCATGAACCAACAGAAGTTAATGTCAATATACAACTTATGTCCATGGATGTTCGAAAGTTCGTGTCAAGGTACAACTTATGTCCATGGATGTTCGAAAGTTCGTGTCAAGGTACAACTTATGTCCATGGATGTTCGAAAGTTCGTGTCAAGGTACAACTTATGTCCATGGATGATCGAAAGTACATGTTAAGGTACAACCTACTGTATGTCCATGAATGATTGAAAGTTTATGCCACAACTTATGACCATAGATCTTTAAAAAGTTATGTCAAGATACAGCTACAGTCTATGAATTACTGAAAGTCTTTGTCAAGTTACAACTTATGACCGTGGACCTTCAAGAGGTCATATCAAAGTACAACTTATGTCCATTAACCGTCAGAAGTTCATGTCAAGGTACAACTGTCATTGAAAACAAGTCCTGATTTTACTGACTAGGAAGAGACCTGGAGTTTCTCTAGGCTTCTCATCTATAAGCCTGGTCAGCCCCTCTGTAGCACTTACGGGCCACCTTCACTACTAGAAAAAATCGGCATCTTATAGATCACATTCCTGTCATTCTCAGATCCAAATTTGGATGAAGAAAATAATATTCACCCAATGAATGATACAAACTCTATAGGGACTATGAAGGTGTGCAGGCTTATAAAGGGGACGTCTAGTAGTAGGGGGTGGGAAGGGCAATATGATGGAGTTCTACACACAGCAATGGAGAGTCCGAGGAACAAATATACTGACCATGAACTGGCCAGCCATTGCTCCGCCTCCAGAAACATTCTACCCACTTCTATCATGTGATCACTCAGTGTGGGCAGTGCCAGGGTCCAACATGGCCACCAAATGACTGGACAGAGAAAACACATTCTGTAGTTTCATCCATAGGGTGGCAGCCATATTCTTGTAGCCACATACAGACTACTTAATTCAAAGGAGTCTCCTCCCACCCACCGCACATTAACCCACGACTGCCTCCGCCTGATCATCGTACATTAACCCCTTACTGACCTAATTGCATTCACTGCCCCCTCCAATCCCTGGTCCATTCTCCCCCCCCCCCGCGCCACCATTAACTGTGCATTAATCCTTTACTCCCCACCACCATCATCCACGTGCATTAACCCTTTACTGCCCCTCCCCCCATTCCATTGTACTGCCCTCTCCCATCTACCGTACTCAAAACCCTTAACTGCATCCTCCTATCCACTGGACTGTACATTAACCCTTTACTGCCCCCTCCCATCCACCATGCATTAACCCATTACTGCCCCCTCCCACCCACTGTACACTAACCCATTACTGCCCCCTCCCAGCCACTGTACACTAACCCATTACTGCCCCTCCCAGCCACTGTACACTAACCCATTACTGCCCCTCCCACCCACTGTACACTAACCCATTACTGCCCCTCCCACCCACTGTACACTAACCCTTTACTGCCCCCTCCAACGCACATTTACACTTTATTGCCCCCTCCCATTCCATTGTACTGCCCTCTCCCATCTACCGTACACAAAACCCTTCACTGCATTCTCCTATCCACTGGACTGTACATTAACCCTTTACTGCCCCCTCCCATCCACCATGCATTAACCCATTACTGCCCCCTCCCACCCACTGTACACTAACCCATTACTGCCCCCTCCCACCCACTGTACACTAACCCATTACTGCCCCCTCCCACCCACTGTACACTAACACATTACTGCCCCCTCCCACCCACTGTACACTAACCCATTACTGCCCCTCCCACCCACTGTACACTAACCCATTACTGCCCCCTCCCACCCACTGTACACTAACCCATTACTGCCCCTCCCACCCACTGTACACTAACCCATTACTGCCCCTCCCACCCACTGTACACTAACCCATTACTGCCCCTCCCACCCACTGTACACTAACCCTTTACTGCCCCCTCCAACGCACATTAACACTTTATTGCCCCCTCCCATTCCATTGTACTGCCCTCTCCCATCTACCGTACACAAAACCCTTCACTGCATTCTCCTATCCAGTGGACTGTACATTAACCATTTACTGCCCCCTCCCATCCACTGTGCATTAACCCATTACTGCCCCCTCCCACCCACTGTACACTAACCCATTACTGCCCCCTCCCACCCACTGTACACTAACCCATTACTGCCCCCTCCCACCCACTGTACACTAACCCATTACTGCCCCCTCCCATCCACTGTGCATTAACCCATTACTGCCCCCTCCCACCCACTGTACACTAACCCATTACTGCCCCCTCCCACCCACTGTACACTAACCCATTACTGCCCCCTCCCACCCACTGTACACTAACCCATTACTGCCCCCTCCCACCCACTGTACACTAACCCATTACTGCCCCTCCCACCCACTGTACACTAACCCTTTACTGCCCCCTCCCACCCACTGTACACTAACCCATTACTGCCCCTCCCACCCACTGTACACTAACCCTTTACTGCCCCCTCCAACGCACATTTACACTTTATTGCCCCCTCCCATTTAATATACATGACCACTTTACTGCCTCCTCCTATCCACAGTACATTAACCCTTTACTGCTCCCTTCCATCCACCACCCTTCAGCGACATGGTAATCAGAATCGCCATACACTGCCTTGAAAAAGTATTCATACCCCTTGACATTTTCCACACTTTGTCATGTTACAAGCAAAAACGTATTTACTGTATTTATCGGGGTATTGCGCGCTCCGGCATATAGCGCGCACCCCTAATGTGGACCCGCAATTCCTGTAAAATGTTTTTTTTTAGTACTTATAGTTTCGGTGTCTTGCGCGGCATCCATCGTCGGCCTCGTCGGGGTCCGGCGTTTGTCTGCGGATTCTGTGGTGTCCTCCCAGCTTCTCCCGTGCTGTCTCCCTGTCGGATCGCCGCTTCCCGCGCTCAGTTTGAATGCCTGCGCCGACATATACCGAGTGCAATACACTCGTCTACATTCGGCCAGGCTCGTCTTCGCTCGTGCTCACGCTCTGTGACGTTTATGCGTGAGCACGAGCGAAGCCGAGCCTGGCCGAATGTAGACGAGTGTACTGCATTCAAACTGAGCGCGGGAAGCGGGTATCGGCGTATATCGCGCACCCACGATTTCCCCCTTATTTTAAGGGGAAAAAAGTGAGCGGTATACGCCGATAAATACGGTAATTGGGATTTTATGTGATAGAGCAACACAATGTGGCACATAATTGTGAAGTAGAAGGAAAATGATAAATGGTTTTCAATTTTTTTTACAAATAAATCTGTGAAAAGTGTGGGGGAGGGGCATTTGTATGGCGCCCCCTTTACTCTGATACACCAAACTAAAATCTTGTGGGACCAATTGCCTTCAGAAGTCCCCTAATTAGTGAATAGAGTCCACCTGTGTGTCATTTAATCTCAGTATAAATACAGCTGTTCTGTGAAGCCCTCAGAGGTTTGTTAGATAATCTTAGTGAACAAACAGTATCATGAAGGCCAAGGAACACACCAGACAGGTCAGGGATAAAGTTGTGGAGAAGTATAAAGCAGGGTTAGGCTATGAAAAATCTCCCAAGCTTTGAAGAACTCAAGGAGCTCTGTTCAATCCATCATCGGAAAATGGAAAGAGTATGGCACAACTGCAAACCTACCAAGACACGGCCGTCCACCTAAACTGACCGGGCCGGGCAAGGAGAGCATTCATCAGAGAAGCAGCCAAGAGGCCCATGGTAACTCTGGAGGAGCTGCAGAGATCCACAGCTCAGGAGGGAGAATCTGTCCACAGGACAACTATTAGTCATGCTCTACACACATCTGCCCTTTATGGAAGAGTGACAAGAAGAAAGACATAAGAAGTCCCTTTGTAGTTTGTGAGAAGCCATGTGGGGGAGGGGACACAGCAAACATGTGGAAGAAGGTGCTCTGGTCAGATGAGGCAAAAAATTGAACTTTTTGGCCTAAAAGCAAAACCCTATGTGTGGCAGAAAACTAACACTGCACATCACCCTGAACACACCATCCCCACCGTGAAACATGGTGGTGGCAGCATCATGTTGTGGGGATGCTTTTCTTCAGCAGGGACAGGGAAGCTGGTCAGAGTTGATGGGAATATGGATGGACTGAGACTGGGACGGAGGTTCACCTTCCAGCAGGACAACGACCCTGTGCTGTTGGGGGGGGGGGGGGGGTGGAGTAAAAAGAACCCCAGAGGCACCATTTTCCTTCTTTACTGGAGTCCTTATCTTTCTCGTCCTTCGTAACAAAACCTGCCAGGCCTTTTGGAGTTTTTTTTTTGCCTTGGGAGAAATTCTCTATGTAGTGTGGTGGGCTTTTATGGATTGTCTATACGTCATTGTGCTTTTTTTACGAAAAATAGGTGGAAGAATACGTATCGGCCTAAACTGAGGGAAAAAAAAAAAGTTTTTTTTTATATATTTTTGGGGGATGTTTATTATAGCAACAAGTAAAAAATATTGATTTTTTTTTCAAAATTGTCGCTCTATTTTTGTTTATAGCGCAAAAACTAAAAACCGCAGAGGTGATCAAATACCACCAAAATAAAGCTCTATTTGTGGGGGAAAAAAAGACGCCAATTTTGTTTTGGGAGCCACGTCGCACGACTGCGCAATTGTCAGTTAAAGCGGCGCAGTGCCGAATCGCAAAAAGTGCTCTGGTCTTTGACCAGCAATATGGTCCGGGGCTGAAGTGGTTAAAGAAGCGCATAGTCGTGAAACGCGTTGATTTCTAGTGCCATAATTGACTTCATGTGTTCTAAGTGATTATTATTATACAGGATGTATATACCGCCAACAGTTTGCACAGCGCTTTACAACATGAATATGGATTTTAAGGGGAACCCTGCGCCAATTAAAAAAAATGTCATGGGGTCCCCCCCAAAATTCATACCAAGGGCTACCCATTCACATGGGGGGGGCGGGATCTGGGAGCCCCCTTGTTAAAGGGGGTTTCCAGATTCCGATAAGCCCCCCGCAACCACCGGACAAGTGTTGTGGGGATGAGGCCCTTGCCCCGATCAACAGGTGGGACCCCAAAGCACCCTCCCCATGTTGAGGGCATGTGGCCTGATACGGTTCAGGAGGGGGGCCCTCGCTTGTCCCCCCCTATCCTGACCTGCCAGGTTGCTTGCTCGGATAAGGATCTGGTATGGATTTTGGGGGGACCCCACTGTATCTGTCCTTTTGTTGTAACTTGTCTCCTCGTACAAGTCAATAAAGAAAACTTCTCAACTTGATCCAGAGTGTGATCTCAGGTGACTTTCTCTCACACTCAGTGCCTCATCTTCCTTGGTGCATTACCCAGAGCCTCAGTCTGGGGCTCAACTGCTAGATGTGGATCACCCCTACCCACCACTCAGAGCCTGAGTCTGGGGCTCAACTGCTAGATGTGGTCCACCCCTACCCACCACTCAGAGCCTGAGTCTGGGGCTCAACTGCTAGATGTGGTCCACCCCTACCCACCACCCAGAGCCTGAGTCTGGGGCTCAACGGCTAGATGTGGTCCACCCCTACCCACCACTCAGAGCTGTCTATTGGTCTTTGAGGCTGCCCATCACCTTGATAGACCAATAGGGAGTTGCAGAAAACCGTGGGGGGGAGGCAGATGTTGTTTTAAGACTAGACCCGAAGATGTACATTGAGAGAGAGAAGCAGTAATACAAAACTGTTGAGCTGTAATTGTTAAGAATGAAGTAGACTACATGTAGGTAATGAGCAATACATACATATAAAATTATACAATATACAGAGAAAGAAGGTTTTATAAAGAAAATAACATATTATTGTCCAACTGGCCACTAATGTCTCCAACGGAAGTACCAACTGCTGTCCAACTGGCCACTAATGTCTCCAACGGAAGTACCAACTGCTGTCCAACTGGCCACTAATGTCCCCAACGGAAGTACCAACTGCTGTCCAACTGGCCACTAATGTCTCCAACGGAAGTACCAACTGCTGTCCAACTGGCCACTAATGTCCCCAACGGAAGTACCAACTGCTGTCCAACTGGCCACTAATGTCTCCAACTGAAGTACCAACAGCTGTCCAACTGGCCACTAAAGTCTCCAACGGAAGTACCAACTGCTGTCCAACTGGCCACTAATGTCTTCAACGGAAGTACCAACTGCTGTCCAACTGGCCACTAATGTCTCCAACGGAAGTACCAACTGCTGTCCAACTGGCCACTAAAATCTCCAACGGAAGTAACAACTGCTGTCCAACTGGCCACTAAAGTCTCCAAAGGAAGTGCGAACTGCTGTCCAACTGGCCACTAAAGTCTTCAACGGAAGTACCAACTGCAGTCCAACTGGCCACTAATGTCTCTAACGGAAGTACCAACTGCTGTCCAACTGGCCACTAATGTCTCCAACGGAAGTGCCAACTGCTGTCCAACTGGCCACTAAAGTCTTCAACGGAAGTGCCAACTGCTGTCCAACTGGCCACTAAAGTCTCCAGAACCCAACATTAGCGAGGTCCAATCCCATAATGTCTTTGAGCTTGAAGGCAACGTCATATCGCAAGGTAGACCCAACACTCTCAGACGCTGTGCTCAAACTGGTGTAGAACAAAGTCAGATTTCGTCTTGAACGATTTCCCACACTCCAAGCATGAAAAAAGAGGCTTGTTCGTGTGAGTCCTCTGGTGCCTTAGAAGGTGCACTTTCTGAAAGAAACATTTCCCGCACTCTGAACAGGAATAGGGTCTCACTCCCGTGTGAAGTCTACCATGCCTTACGAGACCCTCTTTCCTTGTAAAGCATTTCCCGCACTGCGAGCACGTAAAACGAAGCATGCCCGTGTGACTACTTTGGTGCCTCTGAAGGTGTCTCTTCTGACTGTAACATTTCCCGCACAAAGGACAGGCGAAGGGACGCTCTCCCATGTGGATCCTCTGATGCGAAAGGAGGTCCTGTTTTTGACTGAAACATTTCCCACACTCCGAACAGGAATGCGGACGATCTCCGCTGTGAATTTTCTCATGCCTAATCAAGCTATCTTTCCGGGTAAAACTTTTCCCGCACTCCGAACAGGCAAAGGGATGCTCGCCTGTGTGACTCTTCTGGTGTTTAATAAGGTATCTTTCCTGGCTAAAACACTTCCCGCACTCTGAACATGAAAAAGGACGCTCGCCCGTGTGACTCCTTTGGTGTTTAATAAACAGTCTTTCCTGAATAAATGATTTCCCGCACTCAGAGCAAGAAAACTTGCTTGTGTGACTCCTCTGATGTTTTTTAAGGCATTTTTCCAGTCTGAAGGATTTCCCGCACTCTGAACATGAATAGGGAAGCTGACCCGTGTGGGTTTTCTGATGTGTTAGAAGGTGTACTTTTTGATTAAAACATTTCCCGCACTCTGAGCATGAATATGGACGCACACCTGTATGAAGTCTCTCATGCCTAATCAGACCTTCTTTCCGTGTGAAACATTTCCCACACTGCAAACATGAAAACGGACGTTCGCCCGTGTGACTTGTCTGGTGTCTAAGAAGGTGCCTTTTCTGACTGTAACATTTCCCGCACAATAGACATGAGAAGGGACGCTCGCCCATGTGACTTCTCTGGTGTGCAAGAAGGTCTCCTTTCTGAGCGAAACATTTCCCGCACTCTGAACAGGAATACGGTCGCAATCCACTGTGAAGCTTCTTGTGCCTGAGAAGACTCTCTTTCCGCGTAAAACATTTTCCGCATTGTGAACATGAGAAAGCGCGCTCTCCGATGTGACTTCTCTGATGACTAACAAGATATCTTTTCTGACTGAAACACTTCCCGCACTCTGAACATGCAAAAGGAAGCTCACCCGTGTGAACTCTCTGGTGTGTAAGAAGGTGTGCTTTTTGAATGAAACATTTCCCGCACTCTGAACAGGTAAACGGCTTCTCCCCTGTGTGGACTTTGATATGCACGTCAAGGCTTCCTTTCTGTGTGAAGCATTTGCCGCACTCAGAACACGAAAAGGGCTTCTCACCGGAGTGAACTCTCTGATGTCTAACAAGGTCCGACTTCCTTATGAACAGTTTCTCGCACCCCAAACACGATAAGGTCTCCTCGCCCATGTGAGCGCTTTGATGTACTTGAAGTTCCGATTCGGTTTTGAAGGTTTCCCCGCGCTCCAAACAAAACGTTGAACTCTCTTTCACGTGAAGCTTACAGTGCCGCTGTAGAGACATTTTCTGTTTGAAGTGCTTTCCGCACTCCGCGCAAGAAAATGGGCGCTCACCCGTGTGGGTTTGCCGGTGCATGATAAGCATACCCCTGTGTGCAAAACCTTTCCCGCACTTCTTACACGTGTACACCCTCTTGCTCATGTGGGTTCGCTGGTGTTTAATGAGGGTGTCCTTCCGGTGGAAACATTTCCCGCACCCCGAACACGAAAAAGGGGTCTCGCCCGTGTGAAGTTTGGAGTGCCTGTTCAGATGGGCTTTCTCCACAAAGGACTGTCCGCACTCCGTGCACACGTACGGCCTTTCGCCCGTGTGATATCTCAGGTGTTTGACAAGGACACATTTGTCTATGAATGATTTCCCGCACTCTGAACAGGAATAGGGTCGCACTCCCGTGTGGTGACTGACGTGTCTGGTAAGATGCGATTTCGACGTGAAGCTTTTCCCGCACTCCAAACACACAAAGGGCCGCGCTCTGCTGTGGACTTTTATGTGGCGGACAAGATGCAGTTTTGAGTCGAAACATTTCCCGCACTCGGGACATGAGAAGGGCAGATCTTCTGTGTCGGTTCTCTGGTGCTCTTCAAGAGTTGATGTTCGGCGTTTCCCATCCGAAGACAACGGATATATCTCTTCAGATTTGTATATAAAAGTATCTGAGTGACTATGAGAAGGTTCCTCGGGTTTCGGGTCTGGTGTCCAATCTACAATGGAAGCTCCCGGAGACATACTCAGGGTAATAATACGTAACTTATCAGAAACGTCCTCAGGATTCGAGGAATCTCCCGATGTATCCATACAGTGAACTCCCGAGTAAACATTTGGGATATCAATACGTATCTCAGAAAGTTCCTCAGCTTTACATGGATCTTCTGAGGTAGACCTACTGTGAAGGTCTTCATAGATGTTTGCGATATCAATACGTATCTCAGAAAGTTCCTCAGCTTTACATGGATCTTCTGGGGTAGACCTACTGTGAAGGTCTTCATAGATATTTGGGGCATCAACAAAAAGTTCCTTGAGATTAAAGGGATATTCTGATCTACCCACACATAAAAGTCCGTGATCTATATGCTCAATAGTGGGCTTTACGTCTGGAGAATACTGTATGATCCTGTAATCATCTGTGGAGGACATAAGATGTTCCTCCGAGGTATTCCACACGTCGTGTCCATCTGCTGGAAAAAAAGACGTAAATGTAAAAAAAAAAACAGAAATAAGTCAAGTAAAAAATAACCAAATAAACGTCACCATACTGGGTTACAATGGAGATACGTTGACGACATTTCCATAGTGATCTTATAAACGTCATCATACTGGGTTACAATGGAGATACGTTGACGACATTTCTATAGTGATCTTATAAACGTCATCATACTGGGTTACAATGGAGATACGTTGACGACATTTCTATAGTGATCTTATAAACGTCATCATACTGGGTTACAATGGAGATACGTTGACGACATTTCTATAGTGATCTTATAAACGTCATAATACTGGGTTACAATGGAGATACGTTGACGACATTTCTATAGTGATCTTATAAACGTAATCATACTGGGTTACAATGGAGATACGTTGACGACATTTCTATAGTGATCTTATGGTTGTTTGTCTGACTTATGGCCCGTACACACGATCCGAATACCGTACGAAAAATGTGGTCCGAGGAAGAATCATACGATAATCGGATCGTTAGTACAGAGCTTTCGAGAGCCGATCAAGACAGTTCACCCCATAGTATTTTAATCGGACATGCACGAAAAGTTTTAGTCAGTACAGTTGACGTCCGAAAATACAATACAAATACATTACAACACGTGACATCACTTTCGATTTTTTTTTCGTCGTACGAGAATTTTCGTGACTATTTAATTTCTACTTGCGACTATTAACCACTTAACAACCGGGCCAATTCTGACATTTCTCTCCTACATGTAAAAGTCATAATTTTTTGGATAGAAAATTACATAGAACCCCCAAACATTATATATGTTTTTTTTAGAGACCCCTAGAGAATACAATGGCGGTCATTGCAACGTTTTATCTCGCACGGTATTTGTGCAGCAATTTTTCAAACGCGTTTTTTTGGGGAAAAAAACTGTAAAGTTAGCCCAATTTTTTTGCATAATGTGAAAGAGGAAGTTACGCCGGGTAAATAGATATCTAACATGTCACACTTCAAAATTGAACACGCTCATGGAATGGCGCCAAACTTCGGTACTTAAAAATCACCATAGGCGGCGCGTTAATTTTTTTTTTTATTGGTTACATGTCTTGATTTACAGAGGAGGTCTAGGGCTTGAATTATTGTTCTCGCTCTAACATTTGCGGCGACACATCACATGTGTGGTTTGAACACCGTTTTCATATGTGGGCGGGACTCACGTATGTGTTCGCTTCTGCGTGCGAGCACACGAGAACAGGGGCACCCCGGATGCCTGCATACTTAGATGTGCCCGTTTTAATCATCAACCATGTGAGTTTCTAAATGTTGTACCTTCATTAAATGTAACCATATTGCTACACTTAGAAGCTCCTCTCTTCTGTTTTATACCCAGTTTTCACATGACGCTACTCTTATATCAAGACATCGCTTGTATATCAAGTCAAAATGTATTAAAACATTTTTGCTTGTCTTGCAAAACGCTCTCAAACCAAGGTTTTACTGTACATCAGATAACACATATATTTGTATAGTTGCTCCTTTTGTCTATGGTTGACCTTTACATCCCCTGATGAAGCCTAGAGGCGAAACATGTCAGGATAACTTATGATTACTCAAACCCTCAGCAAACCTTTAATGCAACCACTACTTGGAATTACTCCGCATTAAATGACCTTTAGTGATTAATCACTCTTTTTTTTAACAAATTGTGTGTAATCTTTTTATATTTTTTTTTACTGTGCTTGAGTTTTCCATTGTTATGGCATTATATAATTAATCCCTGTGATAGTCCCATACTTCTCCTTTCTTTCTAGATTGTTTAGTGAAGAATGAAGATGGGCCTTTCATATGGTGTACAGTATCTCCTCCTCATTTGTTGGGAAAATGACGTTATATTGAGGAATGGAGATGGACCCTTTATAAGGAACATTTAGCTGTGGAGTAGATACATCGATGATGTTGTTATGGTCATCCTCTAAGTCTCCTAAAAAAATTTCCTTACTGGATGCATTTGTTGGGAACATGACGTTATATTGAGGAATGGAGATGGACCTTTCATATGGTGTACAGTATCTCCTCCACATTTGTTGGGAACATGACGGTATATTGAGGGATGGAGATGGACCTTTCATATGGTGTACAGTATCTCCTCCTTATTTGTTGGGAACATGACGGTATATTGAGGGATGGAGATGGACCTTTCATATGGTGTACAGTATCTCCTTCTCATTTGTTGGGAACATGACGTTATATGGAGGAATGGAGATGGACCTTTCATATGGTGTACAGTATGAAGTCACTAAAACATAATATTAATCTGCCTACCATTCACAGTACAGGTTTCTCTTACCTGTCGATATAAGCGTCTCCTCGTTCTCTATCTTGACGTCCTTGTAGAGATCCTTGTGTCCTTCTAAATACTCCCACTCCTCCATGGAGAAATAGACAGTGACATCCTGACACCTTATAGGAACCTGACACACACAATGATACAGTCACCATCCAGACACATCCCTTGTCTGTTACTGGATAATGTCCCAGAATTCCCAGAATCCTCCTCACCTCTCCTGTCAGCAGCTCCATCATCTTCTTGATGATGTCAAGAATCTGCATGTTGTTGTTTTTCTCAGATGTGAAGGATGGAGGTGGAGGAACTGTGATGGTCACCCGGTCACCAGACTTCACCGGCGGAAAACTCTGTAAAGACCAAAACAAATCAGATCATGTTCGCAGAATCCTCCTCACCTCTCCGGTCAGGTCTGTGTTTTATTAATAGAGATAAGAGTGATGTCATGTGACCTCCCAGAATCCTCCTCACCTCTCCGGTCAGGTCTGTGTTTTATTAATAGAGATAAGAGTGATGTCATGTGACCTCTCAGAATCCTCCTCACCTCTCCGGTCAGGTCTGTGTTTTATTAATAGAGATAAGAGTGATGTCATGTGACCTCCCAGAATCCTCCTCACCTCTCCAGCCTGGTCTGTGTTTTAATAATAGAGATAAGAGTGATGTCATGTGACCTCCCAGAATCCTCCTCACCTCTCCGGTCAGCAGGTAGATGATCTCCAGGGTGAGGTTCAGTATCCTCTCAGTCATGTCCCCCTCCATCATCCTTTAGGTGGTCATGTGATCTCTGTAGGACTCTTCTCTCTGTAGACAAAAAATAAATTGAGAATTATTTGAACTGTACTGGGATGAAGAATGTCTGCACAGAGTTCCTCCATCGTTCCGATACCTCCAATTGCTCTGTTATAAGAGGTATGCGCTCTATGGTGACACCACCAAATGGTAAAATGTAAAAAAAAATGTTTTTTTTTCAAATTAAGGTGGATCTCCTGCAGATGATCTCTGGATTTGATCCGATTTTTTGTGATTTGACCACAACAATAGGAAGTAACCCAATAGAATGTCTTTCATTGTTCATATTTATATTTTTATCGCGCTATAAATGAGTGTAAGCAGATCTTTTATTACCTCCTCTGCTGCCAGTTCCAGCAATGTCTCCTCTCGACTTCTTCCAGACTCACCTCTCACCCGGAACTTCCTATTTATACCTGACATCACTTCCTGGCTGTACCTTCCAAATGAAGTATTAGCGATGGCCACCTTGTGGCCGATTTCATTTTTGCACCGTACTCTTCAGTGTTTCCGTACTCTTTTTTTCGTTTTCTGTTCTGTTGACTGTGTTTGAACATGTCAAAAGTTTTAAAATGAGGGATACGTGATCCATGTAAATTAGAAATGCTTAAGAGGGCCATCCTCGACATCACTCCCAGCTACATCACCAATCTCATCTGCAGATATCGTCCAAATTGTCCTCTCCGCTCCTCCCAGGACCTTCTGCTCTCTAGCTCCCTTGTTACCTCCTCCCATGCTCGCCTCCAGGACTTCTCCTATCCTATGGAGGTCCCTACCCCAATCTAGGGTTGCCACCTCATCCCTTTAAAACTGAACACATATGAATTACACATGTAGTGGCCTGCTCCTGTTGGGCGGGCGCTGCTTTAAATTTAGAGTGAGGTCTGAGTGTTAGTTGACTCAGACACATGTAATTTTGGCCAAATTTAGCCTCTGTTCCAGGCATGGCTGTGCTGGGAGTGACCACCATTGTTCGCCTGGGGGTGTCGTTACCACCCCAGGCCAAGGGTGGCAGCAGCAGAGTCGGTGCATATTGGGTGTTCCCCTCGGCAGCCAATCAGTGGGGGTGATCGTCCCACTGTGCATGCTGGGGAGGGGTACTTAAGGGACAGATGCCATTGGACCGGGTTGTCGTCGGTCTGCCGTCCCACACAGGTTCTGAGGCAAATTTAATTCAGACAAGGCACCAAGGCAAGGCAGACAAGGAATAATGCCCTATTGTTGGTGTCAGTGGGAGGAATAGTGCCCTATTGTTGGTGTCAGTGGGAGGAATAGTGCCAGATCATTGGTGTCAGTGGGAGGAATAGTGCCAGATCATTGGTGTCAGTGGGAGGAATAGTGCCCTATTGTTGGTGTCAGTGGGAGGAATAGTGCCCTATTGTTGGTGTCAGTGGGAGGAATAGTGCCAGATCATTGGTGTCAGTGGGAGGAATAGTGCCAGATCATTGGTGTCAGTGGGAGGAATAGTGTGGTCATTGAACTTTTTCAACTCTCTTCTACTACCCTGGACGGCGAGAGATTAGAGGTAACATGCCGCCCGATATTACTCAGCAGCTCCTCCGGGGGTAGTGCTACACACAGATTCTGAGGCAAATTTAATTCAGACAAGGCACCAAGGCAAGGCAGACAAGGAATAATGCCCTATTGTTGGTGTCAGTGGGAGGAATAATGCCCTATTGTTGGTGTCAGTGGGAGGAATAGTGCCAGATCATTGGTGTCAGTGGGAGGAATAGTGCCCTATTGTTGGTGTCAGTGGGAGGAATAGTGCCCTATTGTTGGTGTCAGTGGGAGGAATAGTGCCAGATCATTGGTGTCAGTGGGAGGAATAGTGCCAGATCATTGGTGTCAGTGGGAGGAATAGTGCCAGATCATTGGTGTCAGTGGGAGGAATAGTGCCAGATCATTGGTGTCAGTGGAAGGAAGAGTGCCTCGTTGTCTTTATCAGTGGCAGGAACTAATGCCGCGTACACACGATAATTTTTCGGCATTAAAAAAATGTTGTTCTTAAAAAATTTCATTTAAAATGATCGTGTGTGGGCTTCACATAATTTTTCTGAAAAACGCCAATTTTTTTTTCGAACATGCTGCATTTTTTAACGACGTTTTTAAACTATGTCGTTTTTCGGGTTGTAAAAAATTATCGTGTGTGAGCTAAAACGACGTTAAAAACCAGCGCATGCTCAGAAGCAAGTTATGAGTCTGGAGCGCTCATTCTGGTAAAACTACCGTTCGTAATGGAGTAAGCACATTCATCACGCTGTAACAGACAGAAAAGCGCAAATCGTCTTTTACTAGCACGGAATCAGCTAAAGCAGCCCCAAGGGTGGCGCCATCTGCATGGAACTTCCCCTTTATAGTGCCGGCGTACGTGTTGTATGTCACCGCGCTTTGCTAGAGCATTTTTTAAAAACGATGGTGTGTGGACAATGTTGTTTTAATGATGAAGTTGGAAAAAAAATTTTTTTCTAAATGCCGAAAAACATGTTTTTTTTAATGCCGAAAAATGATCGTGTGTACGCGGCATTAGCCCCACTGTTGCTAACAGTGAGGGGAATAATGGCCCAAGGGCCAGATAAAAGCAGGCAAAGGACCACTGCCTTAGACAACCTTGCATTGTGTTTCTAGTGAACCTTGAACTCTTCTTTGCTCCTCCCATGAACTTCCTATTTCAGCCACGCCTTTGTACTTCCTGTTTGCCAGATTGTGCTCTCTCCAGCCAATATCTCGCTCTTGTCACTCCTGCTGCCGACCATATTTTCGATACCACTCGTTACCAACATTTGGCTTGTTCACCGATTAGGCTTTCTCTTGATCCTTACCTTCTATATCTGCTACTAGCCCCCGACTTGCCTTACCTCCTGGTGGGACGATCCTGAGGACCGTGACCCGGTACCAGCAAATCCCATCTTCACCATCAGGAGCTCTGGTGAACACCGGTTAGTTCTTAGACCCCGCACCTCAAGTGAGCCCACCTCATCTGCCGGGGTGACTTGATGGTGTACTTATCCTGCTGGTTGATGGGAGCTTCTCTACTGCTATAGTTACTGGTCTCCGATTGTTTGTGCCAATTAACTTGACTATAAAGCAGTCTGGGAACTAAGAAAGTACACAGGTGCGCATCCCTAGCATTCAGCTTAAGGGCTTAAAAAGTAGCGTTGCCGTCACAAAGCGGAAAATAAACTAGGTTTTCTTTTGGTGGTTTTATCTTCCAAAAATATTTTATTTTCTGAGGAGTTTACAGGTAAAAAGTAGGAAAAAAAACAGATAAAATATATATATATATATATATATTTTCAGTTATGAAACAGCTAAGATCTATAATACATACCTCTACCCCGCTCATCTCAGGAACCCCTGTATTTGGGTTATTATTTTCCCATCTCCACCATTCACCAATAAAATTAGATAAGGGTTGACATGCTTCATCCCCAGAGGATATAAATGTAAAAATGTAAAGCCCAGCTCCAGGCTCGGTAGGCCCCTCCCCCACCAACCTTTGAAACACCAATGAGAAAAAAAATTCTACATGTAACATTTTATTAAGGTTCCTATGGCCAGGTCCTTTGGCCACACAGGTCATCTTCACATTCTTCTTCCCCAGGCATTGGATGACTTCAAAAGCTGCGAGAGTGGTGCCAGGAAAAAACATTCTGGGCCAGATTCAGATAGATCAGCGGATCTTTAGATCCGCGTAATCTATCTGATTTAAGATCTGCCAGCGCAAGTTTTAGAGGCAAGTGGGTAATTCACAAAACACTTACCTCCAAATTGCGGCGGCGGATCGTAATTCCTCCGGCGGAATTCAAATTCCGCGGCTAGGGGGAGTGTACTATTCAAATCAGGCGCGTCCCCGCGCCGATCGAATAGCGCATGCGCCGTCTGGAAATTTTCCCAGCCTGCATTGCTCCAAATGACGTCGCAACGACGTTAGTGGTTTCGACGCTTACGTAAATGACGTCCATCCGTATTTGCAAACGACTTACGCAAACAACGTAAAAAATTCAAATTTCGGCGTGGGAACGACGGCCATACTTACATTGGCTGCGCCTCATAGAAGCAGGGGTAACGATGCGCCGGGAAAACCCTTATGTAAACGTCGTAAAAACACTGCGTCGGGCCCGCGTACGTTGGTGAATTGGCGTATCTCGCTGATTTACATATTTCTCTGCGTAAATCAACGAGAACGCCCCCAGCGGCCATTTTTAAATTACAGTTAAGATCCGACGGTGTAACACAGTTACACCTGTCGGATCTTAGGCATATCTATGCGTAACTGATTATATGAATCAACCGCATAGAAACGACCGGCCTAACTCAGAGATACGACGGTGTATCAGGAGATACACCGTCGTATCTCTATGTGAATCTGGCCCACTGCCTCTAAATGCTGCATTATCCTGAAAGTCCAGGACAGGAGGAGGAACCTTGACTCCCTGGGTTCACAGAAAGTGGGATGATTGATGCTGGGAGTAAATAAATAAAGAGGGGAGAGGGAGAGGCTGCAGAGACACAGTCACACAGGAGAGGGGAGGAGGAGAGGCTGCAGAGACACAGTCACACAGGAGAGGGGAGAGGGAGAGTCTGCAGAGACACAGTCACACAGGAGAGGGGAGGAGGAGAGGCTGCAGAGACACAGTCACACAGGAGAGGAGAGGCTGCAGAGACACAGTCACACAGGAGAGGAGGAGAGGCTGCAGAGACACAGTCACACAGGAGAGGAGAGGAGGAGAGGCTGCAGAGACACAGTCTCACAGGAGAGGAGAGGAGGAGAGGCTGCAGAGACACAGTCACACACGATTGAAGAGGAGGAGAGGCTGCAGAGACACAGTCACACAGGAGAGGCTGCAGAGACACAGTCACACAGGAGAGGGGAGGAGGAGAGGCTGCAGAGACACAGTCTCACAGGAGAGGAGATGAGGAGAGGCTGCAGAGACACAGTCACACACGATTGAAGAGGAGGAGAGGCTGCAGAGACACAGTCATACAGGAGAGGAGGAGAGACTGCAGAGACACAGTCACACAGGAGAGGGGAGGGGGAGAGGCTGCAGAGACACACTCACACAGGAGAGGAGGAGAGGCTGCAGAGACACAGTCACACAGGAGAGGGGAGGAGGAGAGGCTGCAGAGACACAGTCACACAGGAGAGGAGATGCTGCAGAGACACAGTCACACAGGAGAGGAGGAGAGGCTGCAGAGACACAGTCACACAGGAGAGGGGAAGAGGAGAGGCTGCAGAGACACCGTCTCACAGGAGAGGAGAGGAGGAGAGGCTGCAGAGACACAGTCACACAAGAGAGGGGAAGAGGAGAGGCTGCAGAGACACAGTCACACAGGAGAGGAGAGGAGGAGAGGCTGCAGAGACAGTCACACAGGAGAGGGGAAGAGGAGAGGCTGCAGAGACACCGTCTCACAGGAGAGGAGAGGAGGAGAGGCTGCAGAGACACAGTCACACAAGAGAGGGGAAGAGGAGAGGCTGCAGAGACACAGTCACACAGGAGAGGAGAGGAGGAGAGGCTGCAGAGACACAGTCACACAGGAGAGGCTGCAGAGACACAGTCACACATGAGAGGGGAGGAGGAGAGGCTGCAGAGACACAGTCACACAGGAGAGGGGGGGAGAGGTTGCAGAGACACAGTCACAGGAGAGAGGGGAGGAGGAGAGGCTGCAGAGACACAGTCACACAGGAGAGGAGGAGAGGCTGCAGAGACACAGTCACACAGGAGAGGGGAGGGGAGAGGCTGCAGAGACACAGTAACACAAGAGTGGGGAGGAGGAGAGGCTGCAGAGACACAGTCACACAAGAGAGGGGAAGAGGAGAGGCTGCAGAGACGCAGTCACACAGGAGAGGGGAGGGGGGAGAGGCTGCAGAGACACAGTCACACAAGAGTGGGGAAGAGGATAGGCTGCAGAGACACAGTTACACAGGAGAGGCGAGGCTGCAGAGACACAGTTACACAGGAGAGGGGAGGCGGAGAGGCTGCAGAGACACAGTCACAAAGAGGAGGTGAAAGGTAAGGGCCAAGTGCTCACTCCACCTGACAAAATAAGGATCTGTGGAAAACCCAGGGTGCTTAAATTAAAAAAGATAAAGGTGCTTGCAATTTGCAGATAGTCCCGAATGAGGTACATCACCTGCACTTCAGGCTCTCTGGAACTATGTACCTCTCTCTGTGATCTCTCAGGTATAGATCAAATTCAGATTTTGTTTTGAACGATTTCCCACAACTTGAGCATGAAAATGGAAATTTCCCTCTATGAGTTCTCATGAGATGATTGAGGAGGTGAGCTTTCTGCTTAAAGCATATCCCGCAGTCTGAACATGAAAAAGGACGCTCCCCCGTGTGACCTCCCTGGTGTTTACAAAGGTCTCTTTCCTGGCTAAAACATTTCCCACACTCTGAACATGCGAATGATCCCTCAGTTCTGCTTCGTGTGAAGTCCAGATTCTTTAGGAACAATTTCTCACACTCTGTACATGAAGAGTTCTTTGTGTCCCCGTGGGTTCGCTTGTGTTTTACAAGGGTGTCTTTACGGGAGAAACATTTCCCACACTCTAAACATGTAAAAGGTTTCTCACCCGTGTGAATCGGGAGGTGTCTCGTCAGCTGACTTTTGTCTTTAAAATACTTCCCGCACTCACACACAAAGATTTCTCCCATGTGACAGCTCAGATGTTTGGTGAGGTCCCATCTGTCCGTGAAAGATTTATCGCACTTTGGGCAGGGAAATACTTCACTGTAGAGTTTTGTATGAGTGAAATTGTATCCATCTGCTGGGAAAAGATTTAATTTAGTTAATGTAAAAACAATTTACCCCATTTGTTGAGAACATGACATTATATTGAGGAATGGAGATGGACCTTTCATATGATGTACAGTATCTCCTCCTCATTTGTCGGAAACATGACATTATATTGAGGAATGGAGATGGACTTTTTATATGGAACATTTAGCCGCGGAGTAGATACATCGATGATGTTGTTATGGTCATCCTCTAAGTCTCTTCAATTTTTTTTCCTTACTGAACGCATTTGTTGGAAACATGACATTATATTGAGGAATGGAGATGGACCTTTCATATGGTGTACAGTATCTCCTCCTCATTTGTTGGGAACATGACGTTATATTAAGGAATGGAGATGGACCTTTCATATGGTGTACAGTGTCTCCTCCTCATTTGTTGGGAACATGACGTTATATTGAGGAATGGAGATGGACCCTTTATATGGAACATTTAGCTGTGGAGTAGATACATCGATGATGTTGTTATGGTCATCCTCTATGTCTTCTCAAATTTTTTCCTTACTGACCGCATTTGTTGGAAACATGATATTATATTGGAGAATGGAGATGGACCTTTCATATGGTGTACAGTATCTCCTCGTCATTTGTTGGGAACATGACGTTATATTGAGGAATGGAGATGGACCTTTCATATGATGTACAGTATCTCCTCATTTGTTGGGAACATGACGTTATATTGAGGAATGGAGATGGATCTTTCATATGGTGTACAGTATCTCCTCCTCATTTGTCGGGAACATGACCTCATATTGAGGAAGAGAGATGGACTTTTTATATGGAACATTTAGCTGTGGAGTAGATACATCGATGATGTTGTTATGGTCATCCTCTATGTCTCCTCAATGTTTTTCCTTACTGAATGCATTTGTTGGAAATATGATATTATATTGGAGAATGGAGATGGACCTTTCATATGGTGTACAGTATCTCCTCCTCATTTGTTGGGAACATGACATTATATTGAGGAATGGAGATGGACCTTTCATATGATATTCAGGATTTCCACCTCGTTTGTTGGGAACATGATGTCTGAAGATAGCAGACAAGTGTAATTGGAGGATGTGTAGAGAATTCGGACATTCAATCTTCTAATTCTTTTTTTACTCAAGTTTAAAATCACTAGTGACCTCTTCCTCTCAAGCTTTGCTGGCCTATCATTACCATTCTAGATTCCTCTTACCCGGTGATGTGTTTGGCAGTTGATACTCCATCATGACGTCCTTGTAGAGATCCTTGTGTCCTTCTAAATACTCCCACTCCTCCATGGAGAAATAGACAGTGACATCCTGACACCTTATAGGAACCTGACACACACAATGATACAGTCACCATCCAGACACATCCCTTGTCTGTTACTGGATAATGTCCCAGAATTCCCGGCAACGCTCACCTCTCCTGTCAGCAGCTCAATTATCTTGTTGGTGACTTCTACAATTTTCTGATTGATGTTTCTCTCTAAGGTAAAATAGTTAGTAGGAGGCACTGTTATGGTCACCTGGTCACCAGGCTTCACAGGAGGAAAATTCTGTAAAGACCAAAGTTAATGTAAAATTACATTCCAAGAATCCTCCTTACCTGCCTAGTAGGAATTGTGTTTAAGACTTTATTTGTCAAGTCTTTTTTTTTTTTATATCAAAATCTCTGTATTTTCCACATTCTTGATTAGATCTATGTAAAAAAGATAAGTCATGTCATTTGACCCCCCGGGAAATCTCCTTACCTCTCCAATCAGAAGGTAGATGATCTCCAAGGACAACTTATGTATTTTCTTATTCAAGTGAATTTTCTTTTTTACACAATTTATAATCTGCAGATTGTCCATCATGACGTCCTTGTAGAGATCCTTGTGTCCTTCTAAATACTCCCACTCCTCCATGGAGAAATAGACAGTGACATCCTGACACCTTATAGGAACCTGACACACACAATGATACAGTCACCATCCAGACACACCCCTTGTCTGTTACTGGATAATGTCCCAGAATTCCCAGAATCCTCCTCACCTCTCCTGTCAGCAGCTCCATCATCTTCTTGGTGACTTCTAGAATCTTCTTGCCATTGTTTATCTTAATCATCAAGGAGCGAGGTGGAGGCACAGTAAAGGTAAGTTGGTCTTCATCCTTCAGAGGAGGAAAAATCTGTACGGAAAAAAAGCAACTGTGATGTTGGGATCCTCCTAGAACTGTCCTCACCCCCCTGGTCAAGTCAAAGTTTTATTAAAAGAGATAAAAGGGATATCATGTGACTCTCCCAGAATCCTCCTCACCTCTCCAGTCAACAAAAAGATGATCTCAAGGGTGAGGTTTATTATCTTCTCAGTCATTTGACGCCACTGCTTCTCCATCCTGCTTGATCTCATCTATATACATTGCATTTCTGTAGATGGATAATTACAAGAGATATAAATCAGTGGAAGAAACAGCAGCTCTGGATGGACAGTTGGATAACTGATGATGTCCGGTCTATAAACCAGAGGCTCTGGATGCATACCTCCCAACTGGCACGGATTGTGCGGGGCTTTTTTCGCAATGACAACAGGTTCCCGCATTCCCGCAAGAAAGGTTATTTTCCTGCATAGCGGGAAAGAAGAGTTCCCCCCCTACGCTCCTCAACACTGCAGCAGCGAAGGAAGAAGAACTGTGGACATTCGGAGGAAGTGGAAAGAAGACAGGTAATCGCCCTCTGCCCGCTATTGTACTGTACCTGCAGGTACGGCGGCGGCAGCACCCCCCCCCCCGCTCAATTTTTTTCGACGTCCTGCGGTGAGATTGTTTTCTTGGTTTAGGTAGCCCCCCCCCCCCCGCTCAACAACTCTTATGGTCAGATAGATTTTTTGGCGGCGTCCCGCAGCAGCAGCACCCCCTGCTCAACAACTCTTATGGTCAGATCAATTTCTCAGCGGCGTCCCGCGGTAGATGCCCCCTCCCCCCCCGCTTCTCAAACGGTCCTGCTACCCAGTGTCCCACAGATCGATGGTGAAAAGTTGGGAGGTATGTGGATGGACAGTTGGATGAATGGTTCTATATTTAGGATGTATCTGGTCTATAAACCAGAGGCTCTGGATGGACAGTTGGATAAATGGTTCTATATTTAGGATGTATCCAGTCTATAAACCAGAGGCTCTGGATGGACAGTTGGATAAATGGTTCTATATTTTGAATGATTCTGGTCTATAAACCAGAGGCTCTGGATGGACAGTTGGATAAATGCCTCTATTTTTAGGATGTATCTGGTCTATAAACCAGAGGCTCTGGATGGACAGTTGGATAAATGGCTCTATATTTAGGATGTATCTGTATGTACATATTATGACTATATATATTTTATGAGGCAGAGGACAGACCCAATAAGGAGATAACTGAGCCTAAACATAAAGTAATGGTAAAATAAAGTAATATATTGTAATGTTTTTTTACCTCCCCTGCTGCCAGTTCCAGCAATGTCTTTTCTTTACTTCCTCCCGACTCACCTCTAACCCGGAAATTCCTGTCTGTATGTTACGTCACTTCCTTTATCTGTGCGTTTCACCTAAAATAGCTCAGCTCTCCATCTTGTGGAGAGTACGATGGTTGCAGGCTTCGTAATTTCTCCATCGCTTCTCGGCCTTTTGGCTAAGATCAAGTGTAGTATCTGTTCTTATCAGTTGCCAATAGGTGGTGCTAAGCTGACTGTCCCCGGTACCCTGTGGCAGGGGGAAAGGGATGGCAGTCGGCGGACGCTAAGCCTGTTGGCGTGGAGGTGGAAGCCTTCTGATCGGGACAGAGAGGCATGAGGTCGAAGCCAAGAGGCCGGGTCCCTGGCCGTTGGCCTGGATTTGGTGGTATCTGCCCCAGTCAGTTGTTCTGGAGGGAACCCTTGCTTCTCCTTTAACCGGGAAGGAGCGGGTAGTACTTCCAGAATGTGATTAGGTGGGAGAGTTAGGGGTTGTGGGTAGAGTCTGCGTCAATAGGCTCTCCCCGACCTCTTCTCCCACCTTCCTGGCTGGGAAGGGTGCTGCCGGTCCGGACCGGGGGCTAGGGACCGTTGAAAAGCCCGTGGAGATTGTGCCCCTGGAGTGGCAGTCCAGGGGTGCCATACATTGCACGAGTGTTTGAGGGGCACTCATCGTGTGGCACCTTCAGGTCACTGATCTCCACAACACACTTTTCACACCTGCCGCTTGGGCCGGGCCTTTTGGCTAGGACCAGTGGAATTTTTGTTTCCTGGCCGGAGGGCCGGCCAATGTATTTCACATTGGTCACTTTCCTCACTCTCCCATCTTCCTTTTCCCCACATTCTTTTATTATTTTTCCCCGTGTTCTGTTTTGTTTGTCACTCTTTTTGTTGGTGCTTGCACTTTATGTGTGGCGAGTAGGGTGCTGGTCCTCGGGCCGGTCTCTGATAGTCTTGGGAGTTGGTGGACTCGGCCTTCTGGTTAGGTTCACTGGCTCTCATGGGGTCTCCCTTCGGGGGAGCCTCACCGAGGAGGGTTCTGTTTCTGCAGTCCCTCCGAGGATGTTGGGTCCTTGTGGCTTCGGCTGCTTGGACCAAGATGGGTCCATATGGCTTCGGCTGTATGGACCACAGTAACTCTTTTCCCTGTCAGGAGCCTAACGCCCCGGGGGATCAGAGACGGGTCCTTTTCGGAGGACCACTGACGTATGCACCCGTCGCAGTTTTTTGTGATGTCACTCTTTATGTGTGTGCACATTTTTCCCTGCACCGGGTGGAGTTTTTGGGTTGTGTTTTGCACGCCACAGGCTTTTCAACAGAAAAAATTTCTCCATCAGTCCTCTTCTGGCTGATGTTCTAATCCACGTCGTCTCAGATTATAACTGTTGCCTCGAATAATGAGAAATACCAATAGAAACCCATAATGCCCTTCTTACTCGAGTCTTCTGTCTAAAGAAGTTGTGAGATGTTACCGCTTTGTAACCTTACGGGGGAAATCATTACTTTCTGCTTCTCTTGTAGTTTTCATGGCTCTTGGTTGAATGAAAACATACATAATACCACTAAAAATAAGGGTATAGAAAAGAGCGTGCTTCTGTTATCCTGAAGAGGCCTCTAAGTTATGGACCGTTTCTTCTTCACCCCTAGATATCACCATCCATCTTCCCCTGATCCACACCCATTACAATTACACAGACTCGGGTTCTCTGGCATCATTTGAACTACAGTTTTTAACCAGAACCACCCCCATTTCCCCTCCATCGTGATGTGGATAGGTGTCCACAAACATTCTCATGGTGAACACAGTCTCTGTCATCCTCGGAGGACATAGTTCTTATCATCCTCAGAGAACACTGTCCCTGTCAACCTCATGGAGAACACGGTCCTCATCGTCATGGAGAACACAGTCCTCATCGTCATGGAGAACACAGTCCTCATCCTGATGGAGAACACAGTCCTCATCCTGATGGAGAACACAGTCCTCATCCTGATGGAGAACACAGTCCTCATCCTGATGGAAAACACAGTCCTCATCGTCATGGAGGACACAGTCCTCATCGTCATGGAGGACACAGTCCTCATCGTCATGGAGGACACAGTCCTCATCCCCATGGAGGACACAGTCCTCATCCCCATGGAGGACACAGTCCTCATCCCCATGGAGAACACAGTCCTCATCCCCATGGAAAACACAGTCCTCATCCCCATGGAAAACACAGTCTCTATCATCGTCATGGAAAAAACAGTCCTCATCCCCATGGAGAACACAGTCCTCATCCCCATGGAGAATACAGTCTCTACCATCTTCATGGAGAACACAGTCTATCATCCTCGAAAGACATAGTTCCTATCATCCTCATGGAAAACACAGTCTCTATCATCTTCATGAAGAACACAGTCCTCATCCCCATGGAGAACACAGTCTATCCTCCTCGGAGGACATAGTTTCTGTCATCCTCATGGAGAACACAGTCTCTATCATCCTCATGAAGAACACAGTCTATCATCCTTGGAGGACACAGTTCCTTTCATCCTCATGGAGAACACAGTCATCATCCTCATTGAAAAAACAGTAACAATAATCCTCATGGAGAGCACAGTCTCTATCATTCTCATGGAGAGAACAGTCTCTATCATTCTCATGGAGAGAACAGTCTCTATCATTCTCATGGAGAACACAGTCACTACCATCCATGTGGAGAACACAGTCTTCATCCTCATAAAAAACTCTTCTGTCACAGTTATCGTCCTCAAAAAGAACAGTTTCCATTATCCTCAGATGACAGTTTCTATCATCCTCGAAAAGAACACAGTCCCTATCATCTTCATGGAGAACACAGTTCTTATTAACCTTCAAAAAGAACAGTCTCTATCATCCTCATGAGAACCCAGACTTTATCATCCTCATGGTCGCCACAGCGTCTTAAAGCAGAGGCTTTATAGGACCAGTCACACCGCTTGTTGAGGGATCCTGCATCCCTAGACTGCATGAGCATATAACTCCCCACTTCAAGGGTAGATTTTAGCCAATTCCTGGATTTGGGCTTAAATATCCAAGCACCACGTCCCAATCATATATAGGAAAAAACATATAGGGCTAGATTCAGGTAGGGAGCGCGTATTTGTGTGCGGCGTAGCGTATCCTATTCACGCTACGCCTCCGCAACTTTGACGGGCAAGCGGCCAGCGTAAATATGCAGTTAAGATACGACGGCGTAGGAGACTTACGCCGGTCGTATCTTAGCAATATTTAAGCGTATCTCAGCTTGAGAATACTCTTAAATATACGACGGCGGGGATTCGGACTTACGACGGCTTATCTACTGATACGCCCGTCGTATGTCTACCTGAATCTGGCCCATAGAAAGTATTTAGGTAGTAAATCTACATAGGCCCATAATGATGTTACAGTTTATTTATGATCTGAATATAACCTAAGGACTAAGGCCCAGATTTACAAAGCACTTACGCCGACGTATAACGCGTTACGCCAACGTAAGTGCAAATGTGCGCCGGCGTATGTGTGCACCAGACCCACAAACCAACATGCGCCTAAAAACAGGCTACACCCCGCCGACGTAGCTTGCACACGCGGGCGTAGGGTGGGCGCACATATGGGCTGGGCGCATGGTGCTGCTCCCATTGATTAGCCATTCAAACATGCAAATGAGGGAAATACGCCGATTCACGAACGTGCCCGGCGCATGCTACGCGAGATGCGCGTAAGTTGTACGTCCGGCGTAAAGTTATTCCCCATAAATGAGGTGCAACCCGGCAACAGACATGCACAGGTCTGCACCAGGGAACACAAGCCGGCGTATTGTGCGTTGGACGTGTGTCTGGCTGGGCGTACGTTATGTTCACGCCTCATTTGGATGGGTTCACGCCCACTTCCACCTACGCCGGCGTGCGCCTTCGAAACCCACGCCACGCTGGCGCAGCGTTCGGAGCACTGGTTCGCTGAATGCAATGCTTGCCTCTCTGCGCTGCGTTGGCGTAGCTTACAGTGTTTGCTCTATGGCGGCGTAATGTGCGCCTTGCTCTCTGTGAATCTGGGCCTAAGATTTGAACAAATGAAGGAACTATATACCTACCCTTTCTTGAACAACCATAACCTGATGCCACATTTTAATAGTTGTGGGTTCCTCTTGAGATACCCCAGACGTTTCCCTCTCCATGCTGGGTGTTAGTTTATTTTTTTTGGTTACCCCTTGACCTAATTATTATTTCTGAATATGACATTATAGATAGACCTTCCTTTGGTAGTCTGTGAAACGCGTTGAGATGGTCACCCTTATCCCACTGCTGGAATCTGTACAAATGGATTGCAAATAGAACAATATGGATATATTTTAATGTAATATTGGGAAAAGGGGGACCAAGAACAGGAAGAAAATGTACCCAATGCATCTGAATTTACCTTTTACTTATTCCAGTGTCAGCTCCTTCTTCAGTTTAGGTGTAAATAACGAGGTGTAGCACTATCATCAAATTAAACTAAAAGTGTAATTATTAAATAAAAAAAATCAACATGAAATATGTCGTCTCTTGTGTCTTCTTCAACATCCCCCGTCCATAAATATGCATTTCTATATTATATTCACTTCACTCCTCCACCGTCTGTGACCGACCACCACCAGTTGTGTTCTCACCTGACCCTCATAAAAATTTTACCGTCCTCTAGAAATGGGAACCTCTATTCCTGCAGGCCACTTATACTCCACCTCTCCAATCCATAAGGTATGGCCCCTTTAACCACTTCGATACCGGGCACTTTCACCCCCTTCCTGCCTAGACCAATTTTCGGCTTTCAGCGCTGTCACACTTTGAATTGCGTGGCCATGCTATGCTGCACCCAAATTATTATTTTTTTTTTGGGGGGGGACAAATAGAGCTTTCTTTTTTTTTTTGCTAAACACATGAACATTTTTTGGGAAAAAAAAATGTTCTCTTGATTGGGCACAGATGGGAAGCACTTATGGGTACTGATAGTCTGCAATGATGAGGTGGCACTGATGGGCACTGGTAAAGGAGGGACTAATATGCAGCACTGATAGGTGGCACTAATAGGCAGCACTGATGAGGTGGCACTGGGAGGAGAGACTAATATGCAGCACTGATGGGCACTGAAGAAGTGGCACTAATGAGAAGGCACGAAAATGCAGCACTGATGGGCACAGATGGGAAGCACTTATGGGTACTGATAGTCTGCACTGATGGGCACTGGTAAAGGAGGGACTAATATGCAGCACTGATAGGTGGCACTGATAGGCAGCACTGATGAAGAGGCACTGACAGGCATCACTGATGGGTACTGATTGACATCAATAATGGGCACCGATTGACATCACTAATCAGTATGAGGAAAGCTGCTTATCAGCTGATAACTAGCACTTCCTATTACACTGTGATCATCATTGGCTCTTTACCTTGATCGGTGATGCAGTGTGTCCGAGGTTCTGAGTAATTTTCTAGTAAAAAATGATGATTAAGAAGGGGAGGAGCGCCAGAATAGGCCCGGTAGGGGAGTGGTTAATGGTTGCATGTCAGGCTGGAGGAGTGGGCGTTTCCAAAACGATTGTATTTGCATGCAGACCGCCCCCAGGTAACACCCACATGTGATGCTGGACACTTACACATGTCTATTCTCTGGTGTAAAAAGAACGCTCACCCTCAGGTGATTTTACTGCTGTTTAATAAAATCGTTTTTTCGGCGTGACAGAAACCATTTCCTTCCCCCTTAACATGATAAAAACTTGTCCACGTGGGTCCTCTGGTGTCTAATAAGGTCTCCTCTCTGAGTAAAACCTTTCCCGCACACTGAACATGAATGGGGACGCACTCCGTTGTGAAACTTCTTGTGCCTGATAAGGCTCTCCTTCCACGTAAAACTCTTCCCGCACTGTGAACACGAAAAAGGCCGCAAGCCGATGTGATTCCTTTGATGATTAACAAGGTATCTTTTCTCGTTGAAGCATTTCGCGCACTCTGAACACTTAAAAGGAAGCTCGCCCGTGTGAATCCTCTGGTGCGTAAGCAGGTGTCTTTTCTGGCGGTAACCTTTCCCGCACTCTAAACACAAAAACGGCTTCTCTACAGTGCGGACTTTGACATGGGTATGGGGGACGGGTTCAGAAGGTTCATTGGCGGAGTGAACCCCATGAGGTCCTACAAGGTCCGACATCTCACTCTCCGACCATGGAAAGATCTTCTCAACGCTTTGAAGCCCCCCACATTCGGATTTGGTTGTCTGCTCCCTTGAGTGGGTTCGCTGGTGTAGAATAAACATACTTCGGAGCGCAAAACCTTTCCCGCACTCCTCACACGTATACATCATTCTGTCCATATGGACTTGCTGGTGATTTATGTACGTATCTTTCCGAGGAAAACATTTCCCGCACTCCGTACACAAAAAGGGTTTCTCGCCCGTGTGAACCTTGAGATGTCTGGTCAGGTGACCCTTCTGCATGAAATACAGGCCGCACTCCGAGCACACGTAAGGCCTCTCCCCCGTGTGGTGCCTCAGATGCCTGGCGAGGTCGCTTTTGTGCAAGAAAGACTTCCTGCACTCCGGGCAGCAATAGTGCCGCGCCCCCGTGTGGTTAATCGCATGTCTTGTAAGATGCGATTTCGACGCAAAGCTCTTCCCGCACTCCGAACACGGATGGGGGCGCAGTCCGCCGTGAACTTTTTCGTGGCAGTCGAGGTAGGATTTCGCGTCAAAACATTTGCCGCACTGGGAGCGCGAAAACGGGCGCTCTCCTGCCTTCGTTGAGGCCGAGGTTAAGCCGTCGTCGTCCATAGAATATGGAAAGACCTCTTCGATTTTCACGACAACGGCATCGAAGTCATTAGGAGAAGGTTCTTCGGGATTATAAGGATCTAGAGTCCCAGCCGGAAGGTGAATTCTTGGAAAAATATTCGGGGAAATAGCATGGAACTTGTCGAAAGGACACTCAACGTCAACGTTAGATCGATAGACATTACGATCTCCGGGATAAAAATTGGGGTTATCGGGATGGAAATTGTAGGAAGTATCTGGAGGATCCGGAGGATCTACTGAGATATCGGCACAGCAAACTATGTGGTGAATATTTTGAGATGAGGGCTTTACTTCTGGAGAACATTGGATGATCCCGTTATCTATTATTGTGTTATAGTCTGGAGAGTACACAAGATCTTCCTCTGAGGTTATCCGAACATCGTGTCCACCTGCCGGAAAGACATTTTTATAATTATTATAGGAAAACACATTAACCGCTTCGCACCCGGGCCAATTCTGACACTTCGCTCATCATTTTTTTCCTAGAAAATGACATAGAACCTCCTCAAAAATTATATGTAAACATCCCTTGTGACAGTAATACGTGGTGACAGGTACTCTTTATGGAGGGATCGGAGGTCTAAAAGACCCCAAATCCCTCTTTTGCACTTCAAAGTATTCAGATCACCGAAAACGGCGATTCTGAATACTGTATATATTTTTTTAAATCCGCCGCCATTGGCAGCCGAGTAAACCGGAAGTGGCGTTGTGACGTTGCTTCCATGTTTACATTCAGGAGACTGGATCGAAGCCACTCTGGAGGTGGCGCATCGTGGATCGGTTGTCCCGGTGGGACGGAAGACCTGGTAAGAGTGATGGAGCCCAATTTTTTTACATAATGTGAAAGATGAAGTTACGCCGAGTAAACAGATACCCAACATGTCAAACTTTAAAATTGAACATGCTCGTGGAAGGGCGTCAAACTTCGGTACTTAAAAATCTCCACAGGCAACGCTTTAATTTTTTTTACCGGTTACATGTTTTGAGTTACAGAGGAGGTCTAGTGCTAGAATTGTTGCTGGCGCTCCAACGTTCGCGGTGACACCTCACATGTGTGGTTTGAACACTGTTTTCATATGTGGGCAGGACTTACGTAAGCGTTTGCTTCTGCGTGCGAGCACACAGGGACTGGGGCACTTTAAAAAAAAACTAAAAAATTGTTAATTTTACTTAATTTTTTTTATTCCTATTACAAGGAATGTAAACATCCCTTGTGATAGGAATATGACATGACAGGACCTCTTTACAGTGAGAAATGGAGAGGTCAATAAGACCCCACATCTCACCTCTAGGCTGGGAGGCCTAAAAAAAAAAAAAGGAAAAAGATCACCGCTTCCCAGCCGGGGCGGCGCTGTTTTTTTTAATTCAGAGGCTGGGCGTGACGTCGTAACATTGTGCCCAGCCTCCGACGACCATCTGGTCCGCCGGAAATCTCTATGATCAGCATCTGGGGCCGGCGGATCCGTTCTCCGACTCACCGATCGCAGCGGTGAGTCGGGAGAAGCACCGAGGGTGGCAGGAGGGGGACGTCCCCTTTCGTCGCCCCGTGAGAACGATTAAGCAGCGGAACAGCCACTATGATCGTTCTTATGGTGTAGGGAATCGCCGGCTGAAAATGACGATATCTGAATGATGCCTGTAGCTGCACCCATCATTCAGATATGACATGACATTATATTGAGGGATGGAGATGGACCTTTCATATGGTGTACAGTATCTCCTCCTCATTTGTTGGGAACATGACGTTATATTGAGGAATGGAGATGGACCTTTCATATAGTGTACAGGATCTCCTCCTCATTTGTTGGGAACATGATGTTATATTGAGGAATGGAGATGGACCTTTCATATGGTGTACAATATCTCCTCCTCATTTGTTGGGAACGTGACGTTTTATTGAGGAATGGAGATGGACCTTTCATATGGTGTACAGTATCTCCTCCTCATTTGTTGGGAACATGACATTATATTGAGGAATGCAGATGGACCCTTTATATGGAACATTTAGCTGTGGAGTAGATACATCGATGATGTTGTTATGGTCATCCTCTAAGTCTCCTCAATTTTTTTCCTTACTGAACGTATTTGTTGGGAACATGATGTTATATTGAGGAATAGAGATGGCCCTTTCATATGGCCTTCTCCATGTCTCTGTCCACCTGCAAGGTGATTAATGTGGCCAGTCCCTGGGTGGAGACCAAACCTGATTTAAGCCAGCCAAGCCTGCAATCTCAGTATCTCCTCCTCATTTGTTGGGAACATGACGTTATATTGAGGAATGGAGATGGACCTTTCATATGGTGTACAGTATCTCCTCCTCATTTGTTGGGAACATGACGTTATATTGAGGACAGGGCATGAAACATTACTGCAGATTCATGACGTTATATTGAGGAATGGAGATGGACCTTTCAATCCTCCTCATTTGTTGGGAACATGTGGGTAGAACATGTTGACAAACATTTTTCTCCACTATACCGGTCTACCATATATATTACACTGTTCTCTTACCTGGTGATGTGAGGGGCGGCTGATTGTCCATCATGACGTCCTTGTAGAGATCCTTGTGTCCTTCTAAATACTCCCACTCCTCCATGGAGAAATAGACAGTGACATCCTGACACCTTATAGGAACCTGACACACACAATGATACAGTCACCATCCAGACACACCCCTTGTCTGTTACTGGATAATGTCCCAGAATTCCCAGCACCACTCACCTCTCCTGTCAGAAGCTCCATCATCTTCTTGGTGACTTCTAGAATCTTCTTGTTGCTGTATCTCTTAGGTATCGGGGTGTGAGGTGGAGGAACTGTGATGGTCACCCGGTCACCAGACTTCACGGGAGGAAAACTCTGTTTATAGATAATGATCATGTGAAATCCCAGAATGCCCATCACCTCATGTGCTTTAGTGATAGAAATAATATTGCTTATCACGTGACGCTTCCATAGTTCTCCTCACCTCTCCGGTCAGAAGGTAGATGATCTCCAGGGTGAAGTTTAATAACCTCTCAGTCATCTCACTTCGGTCTTCGTCCATCGTCATTGGTGTGGCCGCGTGATCTCTACAGGTAGAAAATCTCCATAGAAGATTATACACTTGATAGATAAATGGTTCTATATTTAGGATGTATCTGGTCTATAAACCAGAGGCTCTGGATGGACAGTTGGATAAATGGCTCTATATTTAGGATGTATCCGGTCTATAAACCAGAGGCTCTGGATGGACAGTTGGATAAATGGCTCTATATTTAGGATGTATCCGGTCTATAGACCAGAGGCTCTGGATGGACAGTTGGATAAATGGCTCTATATTTAGGATGTATCCGGTCTATAAACCAGAGGCTCTGGATGGACAGTTGGATAAATGGCTCTATATTTAGGATGTATCTGGTCTATAGACCAGAGGCTTTGGATGGACAGTTGGATAAATGGCTCTATATTTAGGATGTATCCGGTCTATAAACCAGAGGCTCTGGATGGACAGTTGGATAAATGGCTCTATATTTAGGATGTATCTGGTCTATAAACCAGAGGCTCTGGATGGACAGTTGAATAAATGGTTCTATATTTAGGATGTATCCAGTCTATAGACCAGAGGCTCTGGATGGACAGTTGGATAAATGGCTCTATATTTAGGATGTATCCGGTCTATAAACCAGAGGCTCTGGATGGACAGTTGGATAAATGGCTCTATATTTAGGATGTATCTGGTCTATAAACCAGAGGCTCTGGATGGACAGTTGGATAATTGTGCACATACCGTCACAGTGACTATGGAGGAAGAGGACGGACATGACGGAGGTTACTGAGTGTAAATATAAAATAATATCTTGTTACCTCCTCTGCTGCCAGTTCCAGCAATGTCTCCTCTCTACTTCCTCCCAACTCACCTCTCACCCGGAACTTCCTGTTTATTCCTAACATCACTTCCTGTCTGTGTGCGTGCCACTGAAAATGGCCAAGATTGCCGTCTTGTGGAGACTCTGATAGCTGCAAATTTCATTATTTCTCATTAGTCTGACCACGGGCCGATGATTCTGTTTCTTCCAGGATGATCTGTACATTATTTATATCCATAACTTTAACTAATCAATTATAACATTAGTAACCTGTACTGTCCTTTTTATTGGACTCAGTCTAATGCCTCGTACACTTGGGTGCCCACGTGTCCCAGTTGACATGTCTGTCCTGGGTTCCGGGCACCTTCATTCTGGGACAATACAATGTCCCGGAATGAAATAGAGGACACAGCCACCCCCTACTAACTAATAACTACATTTCCGGAACTGGTCGCTAGGGCCGGCGCTGCCTGGCATCTTGCAACCAGTGAAAATCTACTCTCAGAGAGTGAGACCAGGAGTGAGCCTGAGTCTGGCACCCAGCGGCAAGCAGCAGGGACTGGTGTGACCTTCACTCTCCAGATAGTGACGCCACTCCTTTCCTTCTACGCAAGTGGCTCATGCAGAGGGAGTGACAGCAGCACTGCATCTGGTGGCAGGCTATGGGCGGCAACCGGCACTGCATCTGGTGGCAAGTGGCACATTCACCTGACAAATAACCCGCTGAAAAGCCTGTGGAGATAGTGCCCCTGGAGTGGCAGTCCAGGGGTGCCATACATTGCACGAGTGTTTGAAAGGGGCACTTATCGTGTGGCACCTTAGGTCACTGATCTCCACATACACCTTTTTGACACCTGCCTCTAGGGCCGAGCCTTTTGGCTAGGACCAGGGGAATTTTTGTTTCCTGGCCGGAGGGCTGGCCATCCTATTGCACGTTGGTCACTTTCCACTCACCTCTCCCACCTTCCTTCTCCCCCACTTTCTTTTTTATTTTACCCCCGTTTGTCACGTTACGTCTTCTTTTTGTTTGGTGCACTGCACTTTTAGTGTGATGAGTAGGGTGCTGGTTGGGAGTGGGTGGACATGGCCTTCTGGCTTAGTCCGCCCGCTCTCATGGGGTCTCCCTTCGGGGGAGTCTCACCGAGGAGGGTTCTGTTTTGGCAGTCCCTCCGAGGATGTTGGGTCCTTATGGCTTCGGCTGCATGGACCACAGATTACTCTTTTCCCTGTCGGGAGCCTAACGCCCCGGGGGATCAGAGCTGGTTCCTTTTCAGAGGACCAATTGACGATGCACCCATCACAGTTTTTTGTTGCACCTCTTTATGTGTGTGCACATTTTTCCTGCACCGGGTGGAGTTTTTGGGTCGTGTTATGCACGCCAAAGGCTTTTCAATAGAAAAAATTCACCTGACAAATAACCCGCCGCCAAATTCCCCATCAACCCCGAGACTACATTACCCCCTGCCCCCCTCCTCTTTTTTTTGGTGAAGGTGAGAGAGGGGGGTGTGTCCCTGAATGGCAGTTTGTAAATGTGGTCACTCTAGCGCAGCCCTCAAAATTTCCACTCGCCTACTAGCATTTGGCGAGTGGATTTAAGCTGGGGGCGAGTGATGACAGGGCTGCATGACCAATCTCCCTCCAATCTGTGCCTACACTTAGAGTCCAGATGAGATTGGCGGTCGAAGAGGAAAGGTGCATGCTCGGAAAAAGTAGTCTGGTTAGCCGCGCACAGGCAGAGCAGTGATTGATTGATTTAATAGATTTATAATTAAATTATAGGCTCCTGATGATGAGATGAATGGGAGAGAGAGGGAGGATGGATGGGAGTTACAGAGGAGACAGCAAGAGAATGGGGAAGAGACCCAGTTCTAGTGCCCTGTCCCTCTGGTCTGCCCCCAGTGCCCTGTCCCTCTGGTCTGCCCCCAGTGCCATGTCCCATTTTGTTAAAGTTGTTGTTGGTAATATTTAATTTTGTAACTTGATTCTGCATAAAACATTGTCATTCCATGAGATAATCTATGAGGGCGTGTTTACGGGGGCAATTAGGCGCAGGGCAGTGTATGAATTAGGTGGGGCAACTGGTGGCGAGTAACTCTTGAGACCTGGCTAGTAGCTCAGGACTTGAAATTTTGAGCCCTGCTCTAGCGTACACGCGGTCGGACTTTTCTTTGGGCAAACCTCAGATGGAAAAATAAAGAACCTGCTCTCTATCTAAGTACATCGGAAATTCCAACAGAAAGAGTCCGATGGGGCATACACACGATCGGAATATCCAACGAAAAGCTCCCATCTGACTTTTTCTGTTTCGACCGTGTGTATGCGGCATAAGGGTTTGGTGAAGTTTTGCAACTTTTTTTTTTATGGTACAGGAACATTTATGGTACAGTGCGAGTATGTTGATGCAAAGGTATGTAAAAAGGGAAAGCAAAATGTAAGCAGATTAAACTTCAGCTTTAATTATTATACAAATGCGACACATACATTTTGTTTTACATAAACATCAGATACAAATAATATATAACAGGTAACACATATCCCCTAAAACATTAATTTTATCAGACTTAAGCACCCTCGTATTACGGTGATTACCTTCCACACCTGGCAACTAAGAAGCAGTAAAGTGCAAGTTTGAGTCAGCAGAGACACAGGAGAGGGAGGAGGAGAGACTGCAGAGACACAGTCACACAGGAGAGGGAGGAGGAGAGACTGCAGAGACACAGTCACACAGGAGAGGGGGGAGGAGAGACTGCAGAGACACAGGAGAGGGAGGAGGAAAGACTGCAGAGACACAGTCACACAGGAGAGGGAGGAGGAGGGACTGCAGAGACACAGTCACACAGGAGAGGGGAGAGGCTGCAGAGACACAGGAGAGGGGAGGGGAGAGGCTGCAGAGACACAGTCACACAGGAGAGGGAAGTGGCTGCAGAGACACAGTCACACAGGAGAGGGAGGAGGAGAGACACAGGAGAGGGAGGAGGAGAGACTGCAGAGACACAGTCACACAGGAGAGGGAGGAGGAGAGACAGCAGAGACACAGGAGGGGGAGAGGCAGCAGATACACAGTCACACAGGAAAGGGGAGGGGGAGAGGCTGCAGAGACACAGTCACACAGGAGAGGGGAGGGGGAGAGACTGCAGAGACACAGTCACACAGGAGAGGGGAGTGGCTGCAGAGACACAGTCACACAGGAGAGGGGAGGGGGAGAGACTGCAGAGACACAGTCACACAGGAGAGGGGAGTGGCTGCAGAGACACAGTCACACAGGAGAGGGGAGGGGGAGAGGCTGCAGAGACACAGTCACACAGGAGAGGGGAGGGGGAGAGGCTGCAGAGACACAGTCACACAGGAGAGGGGAGGGGGAGAGGCTGCAGAGACACAGTCACACAGGAGAGGGGAGGGGGAGAGGCTGCAGAGACACAGTCACACAGGAGAGGGATGGGGGAGAGACTGCAGAGACACAGTCACACAGGAGAGGGGAGTGGCTGCAGAGACACAGTCACACAGGAGAGGGATGGGGGAGAGACTGCAGAGACACACCCAGATATCTCCTCTAGTGTAAAAGGAGGTTTTGTTGAAACATGGCTATGTCTGCAACGCAATGTGAGATTTCCAATGTCTAATGAAACTATCTTTCCGAGAAAAAGATTTCTCACATTCCGAACATGAAAAAGGTCGCTCCCCCGTGTGCTTTCTTTGGTGTGTGATAAGGTTTCTTTTATCACGGAAAGATTTCTGGCACTCTGAACATGAATACGGAAACTCATTCGTGTGGATTTTCAGGTGTCTAATAAGGTGCGCTTTCAGCGAGAAAATTTTTCCACACTCCGTGCAAGAATACGGGCGCGCTCCCTCATGAAACCTTTCATGTCTAATTAGGTTCTGTCTTCTTGTGAAACATTTCCCGCACTGCAAACATGAAAAAGGACTCTCGCCCCTGTGAGTATTCTGGTGCGTAAAAAGGTCTCCTCTCTCGGCAAAACATTTGCTGCACTCTAAACAACAATATGGCCGTGCTCCAGTGTGAACTTTATTGTGCCTTATTAGACACTCTTTATATGTAAAACATTTCCCGCACTCCGCGCATGAAAAAGGTTTCTCGCCCGTGTGCGTTTTAAAGTGCCTCACTAAATGTTCTTTCTGCATAAAAGACTGATTACACTCCGTGCAGGCATAGGGTCTTTCACCCGTGTGGCACCTCAGATGCTTGCGGAGGTTGTATTTCTGCAAGAAAGATTTCCCGCACTCTGGGCAGGCGTATGGGCGCGCCCCGGTGTGGTGACCTACGTGTCTTGCAAGATGGTATTTCGACCTGAAACCTTTCCCGCACTCTGGGCAGGCATAGGGCCGAACTCCGTTGTGAACCTTTGCGTGGCTGACGAGATGCCCTTTGGAATAGAAACATTTCCCGCACTCGGAACATGAAAACGGTCTCTCTTTCGAGGAGTTCGCCTTCTGGTGTATGGCGAGAATTGAGGTCGACGGTAAGCATTCATCATCCAAAGAATTGGGAAATATTTTTTCAGTTTTGCATTTATCTTCCATAAAACAGGGAAATGTCTCTTCGGTTTTATCTACGACAGCATCGAAATTCCCAAGAGAAGGTCCCGTAGGACTAGGAAGACCTGGTGGTGGTCCATCCCCAAAGTCAAGTCTTGGAAGGAGACTCGGGGAAATTGTATGGAACTGATCAGCAGGTTCTTTAGGATGAAAGGAATCTTCTGATTTTTCCATACGAAGGACTTCTGTCCAAATATTTGGGGTATCGGTACAGAACCAATCAGAAGGTTCCTCAGGAGTGGAGGGATCCCCTGATCTACCCACACTGAGAATTCCTGTATTTGAGGTATCAGTTCGGAACCCATCAGAAGGTTCCTCAGGTTTAGGGGGATCTGCCGATCTATCCACATCGTAAAGTCTATGGTCTATATTTTGACCATTGTGCTTTACGTCTGGGGAATACGGTGGTACAACCCTATTATCTCTAATGTTATAACCTGGAGAGGACATAATACGATCCGTCGAGGTATTCCAGATATCATGTCCATCTGTTGGAAAGAGATTTTGGGTGATTAATGTACAAATCACATTTATTTTTTTCATTGTCTGGCAGTAAGCACTTTCACAAACATGAAAATACAAAAAAAAAGGGAGGACCCACAGGGTTAACCCCCAGGTCAGACTTTAACGGCACAGTAAACAATAATAATATCCAAAAATAATCATACAACACATACATGGTATACAAAAGGGAGACAAACAATTACTTAAAAACCATATACAAAAAGATTGCAGAGTATATAGTAGGAGCCCAAGTGTATCGACGCGTTTCTCCCATTAGGCTTCATCGAGACGCATTCAGATTTTGGAGCAACGGCTCTCACTATCTTGCAGGGAGATCGATCTTGATTAATATATGATTGCAAACTTTTTATCCAATAGAGGAAAAACAAAAGTTGGCTCATGGACAGAGAGCAGTTCTCATGACGGAAGGTCAGGGAACTAGACAGATCCTAGATTAGGGGGTCCTCATAATATGGCTTGAAAACAGGGGGAGAAGCATACGTCAAACCACAAACAGCAGAAATACAGGTGGTTTATATATATATATATATATATATATATATATATGTTTTCACAAACCTGTTGTGGAATTGGGTAGACCCGTAAAGCCGATCTATGACGTTATATTGAGGAATGGAGATGGACCTTTCATATGGTGTACAGTATCTCCCCCTCATTTGTTGGGAACATGACGTTATATTGGGGAATGGAGATGGACCCTTTATATGGAACATTTAGCTGTGGAGTAGATACATCGACGATGTTGTTATGGTCATCCTCTAAGTCGCCTTAATTTTTTTCCTTACTGAACAAATTTGTTGGGAACATGACGTTATATTGAGGAATGGAGATAGACCTTTCATATGGTGTACAGTATCTCCTCCTCATTTTTTGGGAACAGGACCTCATATTGAGGACTGGAGATGGACCCTTTATATGGAACATTTAGCTGTGGAGTAGATACATCGATGATGTTGTTATGGTCACCCTCTTAGTCTCCTAAATTTTTTTCCTTACTGAACAAATTTGTTGGGAACATGACATTATATTGAGGAATGGAAATGGACCTTTCATATGGTGTACAGTATCTCCTCCTCATTTGTTGGGAACATGACGTTATATTGAGGAATGGAGATGGACCTTTCATATGGTGTACAGTATCTCCTCCTCATTTGTTGGGAACATGATAATATGAGGATTTCCCAATCTTTCTAAATCTTTTTTAAAACAGAAGAATTTTCTCTTTGTTTGATAACACAATTCTGTTCTCAGTCATGGGATTGCATTGTATGGAATGCTACTCAAATTTTAAATATTAATATAATAGTTTAGTCACAAGAACATCTGGCTTACCATTAATAGCCCAGTCTTTTCTTACCTGGTGACGTGAGGACCTCCTCATTTTTCACCTTCACATTTTTGTAGAGATCCTTGTGTCCTTCTAAATACTCCCACTCCTCCATGGAGAAATAGACAGTGACATCCTGACACCTTATAGGAACCTGACACACACAATGATACAGTCACCATCCAGACACATCCCTTGTCTGTTACTGGATAATGTCCCAGAATTCCCGGCACCGCTCACCTCTCCTGTCAGCAGCTCAGCGATCCTCTTGGTGACTTCTAGAATCTTCTGCTTACTGTTTTCCTCAAGTATCAGGGAGTGAAATGGAGGCACTGTGATGGTCACTTGATCACCAGACTTCACAAGAGGAAAACTCTGTAAAGACCAAAGTAAATGTCAAATCATGTTCCCAGAATCCTCCTCACCTCTCCGGTCAGGTTGTGTTTTATTAATAGAGGTAAGAGTGATGTCATGTGACCTCCCAGAATCCTCCTCACCTCTCCGGTCAGGTTGTGTTTTATTAATAGAGGTAAGAGTGATGTCATGTGACCTCCCAGAATCCTTCTCACCTCTCCGGTCAGGTTGTGTTTTATTAATAGAGATAAGAGTGATGTCATGTGACCTCCCAGAATCCTCCTCAACTCTCCGGTCAGGTCTGTGTTTTATTAATAGAGATAAGAGTGATGTCATGTGACCTCCCAGAATCCTCCTCACCTCTCCGGTCAGGTCTGTGTTTTATTAATAGAGATAAGAGTGATGTCATGTGACTTCCCAGAATCCTCCTCACCTCTCCAGTCAGGTCTGTGTATTATTAATAGAGATAAGAGTGATGTCATGTGACCTCCCAGAATCCTCCTCACCTCTCCGGTCAGCAGGTAGATGATCTCCAAGGTGAGGTTTATTAACCTCTCGGTCAACTGACTCCGTTTTTCATCCATCCTTGTTCATGCGGTCACGTGATCTACGATAGCGTTTCCTTATAGCTTCGGAAAAGTTAACATTTACCTGTCGAACCCCAAGAAAATAAATTTGTGAAGATTTCAAATTATTGACCCAGAGGAGCCACTTTTTTTTCCACTGTTGACTTATCGGCTTAGTCTGGGGCCGTTGGTTTTTGTATTTGGCTAAAGCAAAAGGGTTAAAACCCCCAAATATGTGTAATAAAATTTTACTATATTAAGAGTCTGTTTTAAATTTGCATTTGACTTGAGTATAACAGGGTGTTGTTATATTTATATAGGTCTTTACTATATATTTATATGTGTGTGTGTATCATCATCTCCTGGAGATAAAAGACGTCACAGTGACAATGGAGGAAGAGGACGGACATGACGGGAGGTTACTGGGTGTAAATATAAAATAATATCTCATTACCTCTGCTGCCAGTTCCAGCAATGTCTCCTCTCTACTTCCTCCCAATTCACCTCTCACCCAGAACTTCCTGTCTGTAGCTGACATCACTTCCTGTCTGTGTGCGGCGCTCTGCTGGAGTAACCAAGATCACCATCTTGTGGAGAGCACGAAAACTGCAGAGTTTGTTATTTCTCGCAAGACTGGCCACCAGCCGATGATGTTTTCTTCCATGACGGTCTGTAAATGATTCATAGCCGTAGTTTCGACAGCAATAACCCATAATGTCCTTCTTACCTGGACCGTGAAATTTCTACAGCATTGTCATGTTACTTTTCCATAAGTCAGATTTGTTCTTCTTGATAAATGGCCAACTCTTCGAAGTTTATTCTTTGTGAAATTTGGTGAAATTTTGGGAAGTATGTATCACACACGTTCATTGTTTATGCTTTTCTAACCACTTCATCAGCTTCATCACCCGGACACACCAAAATGGACCAGAGCAATTTAAAAATGTTGCCCATGGGCTGTTTATGCGGCAATAATTTTGTCATTAGTCAAGTTAAAGTAATACCTATATACAGTGTGTGTATATATATATAGTCCCCATTGAAAATGTCAATTTATGACGAAACGCGTCTGGTAGGCACGCATTGACGTCACCACGTCGTTTCAACAAGGAGGACAGGCTCCTGTTTGCCGGCCGGCATTTGTTTTTAATGCGATCTTTCTTCTAATTCATGAAAGTGCAATACAACGGTTTTAATAAATAAATGAGACGTTATTACGCTATGGTCAGCCTCTTTTCCTTTTGAGCATTTCATTGTCATCGGATCCTGTGAGACGCCGAGGGGAGAATTTGGCCATCCAGTCTGGTTCTTTATGAATGAGTGGTCAGTATTGGACAGCACTGTAAGCTAAAGGCCGTGGCTGGGCTATAGCCAATCGCCCTTTATGCTTGCCATTTGGTAAGCAGGTCTAAATTACGGTGGTCGGGCACTTTTTTTTCGGTCACTTTTTTCTTCATTTGTTTCACTGTGGTGCCATTCAATAGAAGATTGTTTTTCTTCATATGGACTTTTGGGTCCAGATTCACGTAGGAGATACGACGGCGTATCTCCAGATACGCCGTCGTACCTCTGAGTCTGAGCCGTCGTATCTTGGCGCCTGATTCAAAGAATCAGATACGCCAGAATTTGTATAAGATACGACCAGCGTAAGTCTCCTACGCTGTCGTATCTTAACTGCATATTTACACTGGCCGCTAGGGGCGTGTACGCTGATTTACGCCTAGAAATATGTAAATCAGCTAGATACGCCAATTCACGAACGTATGCCCGGCCATCGCATTACAGATACGCCGTTTACGTTAGGCTTTTCCCGGCGTAAAGTTACCCCTGCTATATGAGGCGTACCAATGTTAAGTATGGACGTCGGAACGGCGTAAAATTTTTCACGTTTTACGTCGTTTGCGTAAGCCGTTCGCGAATAGGTCATTTACGTTCACGTCGAAAGCATTGGCTTCTTGCGGGTTAATTTGGAGCATGCGCACTGGAATACTTTCACGGACGGCGCATGCGCCGTTCGTAAAAAGCGTCATTTACATGGGGTCACATTAAATTTACATAACACACGCCCACATCTTCCACATTTGAATAAGGTGGGCTTACGCCGGACTATTTACGCTACGCCGCCGCAACTTTGGTTTGAGAATACTGCACTTGCCTGTCGAAGTTGCGGAGGCGTAACGTAAATAGGATACGTTACGCCCGCACAAAGATGCGCGCTTCTACGTGAATCCGGGCCTTGGTTTCTAAATTTATCATAAAATTTGAGTCACTTTGGTGTTATTCTAAGGAACCTTGTTTTTTGCATGAATTCTTTATTTGTTTAATGTTCCACATAAAATATTCCCTTATTTTTTGTTTGCCTATTGGCGCAGCTTTTCCCTGTTTTCTGATACATATACACATACACACACTATATTACCAAAAGTATTGGGACGCCTGCCTTTACACACACATGAACTTTAATGGCATCCCAGTCTTAGTCCGGAGGGTTCAATATTGAGTTGGCCCCGCCTTTTGCAGCTATAACAGCTTCAACTCTTCTGGGAAGGCCGTCCACAAGGTTTAGGAGTGTGTCTATTGGAATGTTTGACCATTCTTCCAGAAGAGCATTTGTGAGGTCAGGCACTGATGTTGGATGAGAAGGCCTGGCTCGCAGTCTTCTCTCTAATTCTTCCCAAAGCGTGTTCTATTGAGTTGAGGTCAGGACTCTGTGCGGGCCAGTCAAGTTCCTCCACCCCCAAACTCGCTCATTCGTGTCTTTATGGACCTTGCTTTCTGTACTGGTCCAAATCCCTTGGTGGAGGGGTGATTATGGTGTGGGGGTTGTTTTTCAGGGATTGGGCTTGTCCCCCTTAGTCCCAGTGAAGGGAACTCTTAAGGCGTCGGCATACCAAGACATTTTGGACAATTTCATGCTCCCAACTTTGTGGGAACAGTTTGGGGACGTCCCCTTCCTGTTCAAACATGACTGCCCACCAGTGCACAAAGCAAGGTCCATAAAGACACTGATGAGTGGGTTTCAGGTGGAGCAACTTGACCGATCTCAACCCGACAGGGTTCAGGGGTTGGGCTTGGCCCCTTAGTTCCAGTGAAGGGGTCTCTTAAGGCATCGGCATACCAAGACATTTTGGACAATTTCATGCTCCCAACTTTGTGGGAGGAGTTTGGGGATGGCCCCTTCCTGTTCCAGCGTGACTGCGCACCAGTGCAGAAAGCAGAAGATAGATACATAACAATATTACTTTGTATTTCTCTAACTCCCGTCTGAACAATGTTTATAAACACAGCATAATGCCTAGTACACACGATGAAAAATAACACTTTTGAAGCGATCGCACAATAATCCGATCGTTGGTACACAGTTTATGCAAGATTATTCGAAGGGACAACCATACAAATTTTTCTCGTCCGAAAAAATAAACAGAAGAGCAAGACCACGCATGCTCGGAAACAAAAGAATACATTACTATACATTTAATCGCTTCCGAAGTTGTATTCTGTCATACGAGAAATTTTGTACGTTTAGTAACCTCCTAATTTTTAGAGATGTGCATTCGTTTTCGTCTGAATGCATTTTCGTCCGAATTTCAGGTATTTTCGTTATCATTTTAACAAACGATAACGAAAGCACAGAAAACTAAAACCGAAAGATCCGATATAAACAAATGCTTTATTTTCATTTTCGTTGCGGTCGAATGTGCCTAACCTTAACTCTATTAGTCCAATATTATTCTACATAAAGAGAAAAGATTTGACATTATAGAGACATGAAGAAGAGTCGACATAGAGAGAAAAGATTCGACATAGAGAGGAAAGATTCGACATAGAGAAAAGAGTCGACATAGAGAGAAAAGAGTCGACATAGAGTGACATGAAGAGTCAAATTTTTTTTTTAAGATTCTATCGAATCTTCTTTTTTTTTTTCTTAGAACATTCGACAGACACCATAAGCCTTCAATGACAGATTCAACCTTAATTGTGCCTAACCTTAACTCTATTAGTCCAATATTATTCTGCATAAAGAGAAAAGATTCGACATAGAGAGACATGAAGATTCGACATAGAGAGACGAAAAGATTTGACATAGAGAAACATGAAGATTCGACATAGAGAGACGAAAAGTTTCGACATAGAGAGACATAAAGATATGACATAGAGAGACATGAAGATTCGACATAGAGAGACATGAAGATTCGACATAGAGAGACGAAAAGATTCGACATAGAGAGACATGAAGATTCGACATAGAGAGACATAAAGATATGACATAGAGAGACGAAAAGATTCGACATAGAGAGACATGAAGATTCGACATAGAGAGACATAAAGATATGACATAGAGAGACATGAAGATTCGACATAGAGAGACATGAAGATTCGACATAGAGAGACATAAAGATATGACATAGAGAGACATGAAGATTCGACATAGAGAGACATGAAGATTCGACATAGAGAGACATGAAGATTCGACATTATAGAGACATGAAGATTCGACATAGAGAGACGAAAAGATTCGACATAGAGAGACATGAAGATTCGACATAGAGAGACATGAAGATTCGACATAGAGAGACATGAAGATTCGACATAGAGAGACATGAAGATTCGACATAGAGAGACATGAAGATTCGACATAGAGAGACATGAAGATTCGACATAGAGAGACATGTAGATTCGACATAGAGAGACGAAAAGATTCGACATAGAGAGACATGAAGATTCGACATAGAGAGACATGAAGATTCGACATAGAGAGACATGAAGATTCGACATAGAGAGACATGAAGATTCGACATAGAGAGACATGAAGATTCGACATAGAGAGACACGAAGATTCGACATAGAGAGACATGAAGATTCGACATAGAGAGACATGTAGATTCGACATAGAGAGACGAAAAGATTCGACATAGAGAGACGAAAAGATTCGACATAGAGAGACATGAAGATTCGACATAGAGAGACATGAAGATTCGACATAGAGAGACATGAAGATTCGACATAGAGAGACGAAAAGATTCGACATAGAGAGACATGAAGATTCGACATAGAGAGACATGAAGATTCGACATAGAGAGACATGAAGATTCGACATAGAGAGACGAAAAGATTCGACATAGAGAGACATGAAGATTCGACATAGAGAGACATGAAGATTCGACATAGAGAGACATGAAGATTCGACATAGAGAGACATGAAGATTCGACATAGAGAGACATGAAGATTCGACATAGAGAGACATGAAGATTCGAAATAGAGAGACATGAAGATTCGACATAGAGAGACATGAAGAGTCACATTTTTTTTTTTAAAAAGATTCTGTCGAATCTTCTTTTTTTTTTTTCCTTCTTCTTCTTCTTCTTCTTCTTGGAACATTCGACAGACACCATAAGCCTTCAATGAGAGATCCGACCTTAATTTGGATTTTCGAATGCATTTTGTTTTTTACGAAAAACAAAATAAATAAATAAAAACGAATTTCGGGAGTATTGAAATAAATGTATTTTTCGGACGAAAACAAAATTATGAAACAAAATATTTCAGTGTGCACATGTCTACGAATTTTTCGATCAGACTAGCATGCAAAAAATAAATAAAAAATAGACGATTATTCGTCCAATATTCTCATCTTGTGTACGGGGGTTTTGTATTGTATGTTTTTGAAAGATCCATCTATTACAGTGGCTGTATCTACACAGCAACCCCCGGCTGTCATTTTGACAGCCGGGTATTACCAGCAATTGCAAGGCAAATGCCCCCATTGCGGCAACTCATTTTTCCATGTCATCTACGATCCCACTGACTGATCGGCAGTAATGTTGGTGTTAGTTGTAGTGCTAAATAGAGATTTACATTTATTTATTTTTTAATAAACAAGGCTTTCTTGCAAAAAGTATTTTACTTTCTGTACATTTACAGGACAAAAAAAGTCAAAACAAGAAAAATATGATTTCTATTTTTTGTTCACTTATGACGATTTGTAGTTTACAAACGTCCCCTATCTATAATACATGTATAGCCCGTCCCTTGTTCCTTTCTATGGGCTCCAATTTTAGAGCGAATTTTCCATCCCCCCCAATCAATAAAAGAAGAATGTACAGCAGGTAGAAGACAATAGAAGAAACAGTAAAACATGTAAAAATCCCTGTTTTCGCAACTCTGTATAACTGAAACTTTTAGACGAGGGCTGAAGATTTGCACCTCCCAGTGGCCATGGGAGAGGGGAGGGGGGAGAGGCTGCAGAGACACAGTCACACAGGAGAGGGGAGGGGGGAGAGGCTGCAGAGACACAGTCACACAGGGGAGGGGAGGGGGAGAGGCTGCAGAGACACAGTCACACAGGAGAGGGGAGGGGGGAGAGGCTGCAGAGACACAGTCACACAGGAGAGGGGAGGGGGGAGAGGCTGCAGAGACACAGTCACACAGGAGAGGGGAGGGGGAGAGGTGCAGAGACACAGTCACACAGGAGAGGAGGAGGGGGAGAGACTGCAGAGACACAGTCACACAGGAGAGGGGAGGGGGAGAGACTGCAGAGACACAGTCACACAGGAGAGGGGAGGAGGAGAGGCTGCAGAGACACAGTCACACAGGAAAGTGGAGGAGGAGAGGCTGCAGAGACACAGTCACACAGGAGAGGGGAGGGGGGAGAGGCTGCAGAGACACAGTCACACAGGAGAGGGGAGGAGGAGAGGCTGCAGAGACACAGTCACACAGGAAAGTGGAGGAGGAGAGGCTGCAGAGACACAGTCACACAGGAGAGGGGAGGGGGGAGAGGCTGCAGAGACACAGTCACACAGGAGAGGTGAGGGGGAGAGGCTGCAGAGACACAGTCACACAGGAGAGGTGAGGGGGAGAGACTGCAGAGACACAGTCACACAGGAGAGGGGAGGGGGAGAGGCTGCAGAGACACAGTCACAAAGGAGAGGGGAGGGGGAGAGGCTGCAGAGACACAGTCACACAGGAGAGGGGGAGAGGAGAGGCTGCAGAGACACAGTCACAAAAAGAGGGGAGGGGGAGAGGCTGCAGAGACACAGTCACACAGGAGAGGGGAGGAGGAGAGGCTGCAGAGACACAGTCACACAGGAGAGGGGAGGGGGAGAGGCTGCAGAGACACAGTCACACAGGAGAGGGGAGGAGGAGAGGCTGCAGAGACACAGTCACACAGGAGAGGGGAGGGGGAGAAGCTGCAGAGAAACAGTCACACAGGAGAGGGGAGGAGGAGAGGCTGCAGAGACACAGTCACACAGGAGAGGGGGAGAGGCTGCAGAGACACAGTCACACAGGAGAGGGGAGGGGGGAGAAGCTGCAGAGACACAGTCACACAGGAGAGGGGAGGAGGAGAGGCTGCAGAGACACAGTCACACAAGAGACATTTGCCCATGTGTCACCTTCGATATGAACGTTATTATTTTTTATTGTAAAGTTTCCCGCACTCTATACATGACTATGGCTCTCCATAGTGATTTCTCATGTGTCTATAGAGACTATCTCTGCGAGTGAAATATTTACCGCAATCAGAGCAAGAAAAAGGGCGCTCGCCCGAGTGACTTTTCTGATGCTTAATAAGATATTTTTTGAGGCGGAAAGACTTCCCGCACTCTGAACAGGAATGAAGAAGCATGTCCGTGTGGGTTCTCTGGTGTCTAAGAAGGTCCCCTTTCAGGGTGAAGCTTTTCCCGCAGTCTGAACAGGCATACGGGCGAACTCCACTGTGAAATTTCTTGTGCCTTATAAGACTCTCTTTCCAGGTGAACCCTTTCCCGCACTCCGAGCACGAAAAAGCGCGCTTGCCCGTATGACTATTCTGATGATTCGTAAGGTATCTCTTCTCGTTGAAACTCTTCCCGCACTCTGTGCATGTAAAGGGAAGCTCCCCAGTGTGAATTCTCTGGTGTATAAGGAGGTGTCTTTTTTTACTGTAACATTTCCCGCACTCTGCACAGGAGTACGGCTTCTCCCCGATTTCAACTTTGACGTCGGTATCCGGGCTTTCCTTCTCCGGGAAACTGTTTTCTTGCTCAGAGGGCTCGTTGGGGGAATGAATTTCTTCCTGTTTAACAATATTCAACGTCTTTATGAACAGTTCCTCACTCTCGGAGCATGAAGAGGTCACCCCAGCCATAGTGGAATTTTGATTCTCCTGAAGCTTTGGTTTTGATCCTAAGGGTTTCCCACACGCTGACTGTGTTGGCTGCTCCCCTGCATGAGTTCGCTGGTGTAAGATAAGCAGACCTCTGAGCGCAAAGGTCTTCTCGCATGTCCTACACGTGTACGTTTTTTTTCCCACATGGGTCCGCTGGTGTTTGATAAGCGTATCCTTCCAAGAAAAACATTTCCCGCACTCGGAACACGAAAAAGGTTTCTCGCCCGTGTGAATCCTGAGATGCCTCCTCAGGTGGCCCCTCTGCATGAAAGACTGGCCGCACTCTGTGCACACAAAGGGTCTTTCCCCCGTGTGGTATCTCAAATGACTGACCAGGTCGCCTTTGCCTATGAAAGATTTCCCGCACTCCGGACAGGGATAGGGGCGCACGCCTGTGTGTTGACTGACGTGTCTAGTAAGATGGGATTTACAGATGAAACGTTTCCCGCACTCCGAACACAGGTAAGGGCGCACTCCGCTGTGAATTTTTTTGTGAAAGACAAGATGGGATTTTGTGTTAAAACATTTCCCGCACTCGGAACAGGAAAAAGGCCGCTCTCCCGGGTTCGTCTTCTGATGCTCGGTAAGAGTTGATGTTGACGTTGGGCATTTTTTATCATTAATATATGGAAGGATCTCTTCACCTTTGTGTATAATAATATCGGAATTGCCGTGAGGAGAGTCCTTGAGCATTATGGCATCTGGTGTCTTACGTTCAACGGGAGTTATTGGAAGGATATTCAAGGTGAAAGCATGGAACTTATCAAAAGGGTTCTCAGGGTTCAAGGGATCTGCTGGACTGGCTGGATATGTATTTGGGGTGGCCGTATGGAACTGATGAGGAAGAACATTGAGAGGATCTTCTGGTCTATCTGTATTGCTAGGTGTGTGAGCCGTGTGCTTCACTTCTGGAGAACGTCGTACCGTCCCGATGTCTACTCCATTATAATCTGGATATCTCTCCGAGGTATGGAAGACATCGTATTCATCTAATAAAAAGAGATAAAAAAAAAAAAAAAACATTGGATTGGTGAGGAATGTTGGGAACATGATGTTATATTGAGGAATGGAAATGGACCCTTTATATGGAACATTTAGCTGTGGAGTAGATACGTTGATGATGTTGTTATGGTCATCCTCTAAGTCTCCTTCGATTTTTTTCCTTACTGAACGCATTTGTTGGAAACATGAGGAATGTAGATGGACCTTTCATATGGTGTACAGTATCTCCTCCTCATTTGTTGGGAACATGACTGTGACAGGAGTCACTTTGGGTGGGGGGTTTGTGGAACTCAGCTTACCTTGGAGAGGTCTGGAAAATCTGTGTCCAGGCGTACATTTTGAGGACAAGGGTTCGTCACAATGGCATTATATTGAGGAATGGAGATGGACCTTTCATATGGTGTACAGTATCTCCTCCTCACTTGTTGGGAACATGATGTTATATTGAGGAATGGAAATGGACCCTTTATATGAAACATTTAGCTGTGGAGTAGATACATCGATGATGTTCTTATGGTCATCCTCTAAGTCTCCTCTATTTTTTACCTTACTGAACGCATTTGTTGGGAACATGACGTTATATTGAGGAATGGAGATGGACCTTTCACATGGTGTACAGTATCTCAATCTCATTTGTTGAGAACATGACGTTATATTGAGGAATGGAGATGGACCTTTCATATGGTGTACAGTATCTCAATCTCATTTGTTGAGAACATGACGTTATATTGAGGAATGGAGATGGACCTTTCATATGGTGTACAGTATCTCAATCTCATTTGTTGGGAACATGACGTTATATTGAGGAAAGGAGATGGACCTTTCATATGGTGTACAGTATCTCCATCTCATTTGTTCAGAACATGACGTTATATTGAGGAATGGAGATGGACCTTTCATATGGTGTACAGTATCTCCTCCTCATTTGTTGGAAACATGACGTTATATTGAGGAACGGAGATGGACCTTTCATATGGTGTACAGTATCTCCTTCTCATTTTTCGGGAACATGGCGTTATATTGAGGAATGGAGATGGACCTTTCATATGGTGTACAGTATCTTCCCCTGATTTGTTGGGAACATGATGTTATATTGAGGAATGGAGATGGACCCTTTATATGGAACATTTAGCTGTGCAGTAGATACATCGATGATGTTCTTATGGTCATCCTCTAAGTCTCGTCAATTTTTTTCCCTACGGAACGCATTTTTTGGGAACATGACGTTATATTGAGGAATGGAGATGGACCTTTCATATGGTGTACAGTATCTCCTCCTCATTTGTTGGGAAGAGCATCCCTGCATTATTTGCTAGTAGCACTGGGTAGTATCTTAAAATATAAATATAAAATACAGTACTGCAGATGTTTCATCTATATGAGGTATGGTGATATATACATCTGTTGGGCGCATAAGATGGGGGTGTTGGTATGTTGATGATGTTCTTAGTGACAGCAATGAGTGACCCTCATTGCTGTCACTAAGAAAATCATCAATAAACCAACACCCCCATCTTATGCGTAAATCATATTATAATTGATGAATGTGCTTTTCTTTCATAATCAATTTTCCTCTTACCCGGTGATATGAGGATCTCCTGATTCTCCATCTTGATTTCCTTGTAGAGATCCTTGTGTCCTTCTAAATACTCCCACTCCTCCATGGAGAAATAGACAGTGACATCCTGACACCTTATAGGAACCTGACACACACAATGATACAGTCACCATCCAGACACACCCCTTGTCTGTTACTGGATAATGTCCCAGAATTCCCGGCACCGCTCACCTCTCCTGTCAGCAGCTCAGTGATCCTACTGGTGATTTCTACAATCTTCTGCTTGCTGTTTTCCTCTGGTGTCAGGGTGAGTGGTGGAGGCAATGTGAAGGTCACCTGGTCACCGGACTTCATAGGAGAAAAACTCTGTATTGTAAAAACAAATTTAAGTCCTAATTATTCTCTATACTCCTCACCTCTAAAGGCACACTTGTATTTTATTAATAGAGATAAAAGTGATGTCATGTGACCTCCCAGAATCCTCCTCACCTCTCCAGTCAGGTCTGTATTATTAATAGAGATAAGAGTGATGTCATGTGACCCCCCAGAATCCTCCTCACCTCTCCGGTCAGCTCTGTGTTTTATTACTAGAGATAAGAGTGATGTCATGTGACCTCCCAGAATCCTCCTCACCTCTCCGGTCAGATCTGTGTTTTATTAATAGAGATAAGAGTGATGTCATGTGACCTCCCAGAATCCTCCTCACCTCTCCAGTCAGGTCTGTATTATTAATAGAGATAAGAGTGATGTCATGTGACCTCCCAGAATCCTCCTCACCTCTCCGGTCAGGTCTGTCTTTTATTAATAGAGATAAGAGTGATGTCATGTGACCTCCCAGAATCCTCCTCACCTCTCCGGTCAGGTCTGTGTTTTATTAATAGACATAAGAGTGATGTCATGTGACCTCCCAGAATCCTCCTCACCTCTCCGGTCAGGTCTGTGTTTTATTAATAGAGATAAGAGTGATGTCATGTGACCTCCCAGTATCCTCCTCACCTCTCCGGTCAGCAGGTAGATGATCTTCAGGGTGAGGTTTATTATCTTCTCAGTCATGTGACTGTGGTCCTCCTCCATCCTCATTGTGGTGGTCATGTGATCCATACAGGATGCTTCTCTGTTTAAATGAATAATAATAAATTAAGAATTGTCTGGATAGTACTGCCATGATTAAAGTGGAAGTCCAGGCTGAACCTATCTAATATTAAATATGCTCCCACCCCCATTCTAACTGTCCTGTAGAGGAAAGATGTGTATACTTACCTATTCTCAGGGATCTCCTTACACTTGTGGTCATTGGGAAGAATTCCCGCCTTACAGATAACTAAAAAGATCAATGGTGTCAGTGGGAACTTATCTGAGAGGCAGAAATTGCTCAAGAAACCCCTAGCAACTTCTGGAGCAACCCTAGAGTTCCATGGAACCCTTGTTGAGAAACTCTACACTATGAGTCTCAGTCATCGAGAACATTACATTTGTCTATTTCCACAGGAGTCAGAAATTTCTATTTTGTAAGCCTTGTCCTATTAGTTTCACTGGGAAGAGGATGCACCATACCCATTGTTCTCACTCTGATATCAACTTCTTCAACGTAACTTTGGAGGCATCTATGGTGGGAATAGCATTTCAGTGGTTTTGGATCTAATTTAAGGCTGTATCTGGACTTTAAACCAACAATTCTGGATGGACACCTGGATAAATGGGTAAGACAGTGTTCTGTATCAGCAAGAGAGTATGTGGAGGAGAGGCGTACAGAGGGTAGGGCATTGGGTAGTATGTGAAGGAGAGGAGTACAGAGGGTAGGTAGGACATTGGGTAGTATATAAAGGAGAGTAGTGTGGAGGTGGGTAGGACATTGGGTAGTATGTGAAGTAGAGGAGTATGGAGGTCGGTAGTATATGAAGGTGTAAACGGCGCTCGTACTGTATTTGAATCTGGCTCTAGTTGATACTACCAAGCTGCTTGGGATTACTTACTGTGCCTCCATGTAACAGTTGTGGAATATCTTAAAGGGACATACACTCTTAAACCATTTAAGCTACAGTTGCCTCTCTGAAGTATAAGCTATCTGCATACAGTATTTTTCATATGCTACGTGCTTGACATTTGTTCTTTAAAGTATACGCCCTCCTGGCTGTAAATACCGAATATGTTCCCTATACCTTTCCATGCTAGGGGCTGAAGGTATGTGGTAATGCCTCCACCCTTAGTAGCTCAACGCAGACAGAGATGATGTAGTGAACCCCCAAACTCCTGTTCTCTGATTGGAGTTGTGGTTCACTCCCGTTCGCCGTAGTTTGTGACAGAAGGAGAGGAGTGTGGAGGGTAGGTAGTATGTTGGGTAGTGTGTGGGGGTATGTAGGACATTTGGTAGTATATAAAAGAGAGGGGTACGGTGGGTAGGTAGGACATTAGATAGTATGTGAAGGAGAGGAGTGTGGAGGGAGGGTAGGTAGGATGTTGGGTAGTATGTGAAGGAGAGAAGTGTGGAGGTAGGTAGGACATTTGGTAGTATGTGAAGGAGAGGAGTACGGAGGGTAGGTAGGACGTTGGGTAGTATGTGAAGAGAAGAGTGTTGAGGTATATAGGCCATTAGGTAATATGTGGAGGAGAGTGAGTATGGAGGGTAGGTAGGACATTGGGTAGTTTGTGAAGGAGAGGAGAGTGGAGGGTTGGACATTGGGTAGTATGTGAAGGAGAGGAGTGTGGAGGGTAGGACATTGGGTAGTATGTGAAGGAGAGGAGTGTGGAGGGTAGGACATTGGGTAGTATGTGAAGGAGAGGAGAGTGGAGGGTTGGACATTGGGTAGTATGTGAAGGAGAGGAGTGTGGAGGGTAGGACATTGGGTAGTATGTGAAGGAGAGGAGTGTGGAGGGTAGGACATTGGGAAGTATGTGAAGGAGAGGAGAGTGCAGGGTAGGTAGGACATTGGGTAATTTGTGAAGGAGAGAAGTGTGGAGGGTAGGACATTGGGTAGTATGCGAAGGAGAGAAGTGTGGAGGGTAGGACATTGGGTAGTTTGTGAAGGAGAGGAGTGTGGAGGGTAGGACATTGGGTAGTTTGTGAAGGAGAGAAGTGTGGAGAGTAGGACATTGGGTAGTATGTGAAGGAGAGGAGAGTGCAGGGTAGGTAGGGCATTGGGTAGTTTGTGAAGGAGAGGAGTGTGGAGGGTAGGACATTGGGTAGTATGCGAAGGAGAGAAGTGTGGAGGGTAGGACATTGGGTAGTTTGTGAAGGAGAGGAGTGTGGAGGGTAGGACATTGGGTAGTATTTGAAGGAGAGGAGTGTGGAGGGTAGGACATTGGGTACCGTAGTATGTGAAGGAGAGGGGTGCAAAGGCTATGACAGCAGAAGTGTGGACAGTGTACACAATGTGACGGCATGTTTTGGACATGGTTCCTCCTTACTGTCCATCATATACAGACCTGTCTAAGCACACTACAAGCCCCGTTACATGGAATAGAAAGCCTGGATGTACTTGGTTCTGGACATTTGTGGGTTCTTTGTGTGCATAGGAGAACTGGGGATTGGTTATCATATTTACATATCACTGAACTCTATATAAGCATCTTCTGAAGATAAAAGACGTCACATTGACTATGGAGGAAGAGGACGGACATGACTGGGGGGGGGGGGGTTACTGGGTGTAAATAGAAAATAATATCTTATTACCTCCTCTGCTGCCAGTTCCAGCAATGTCTCCTCTCTACTTCCTCCCGGCTCACTTCTGAGCCGGAACTTCCTGTCTGTAGGCTACATCACTTCCTGTCTGTGTGCGTTCCACTGAAAACTACGTAATTCGCCACCCTGTGGCGATTATACTAACTGAAGGCTTATTTATTTTATTAGTCGTCTGACCACTACCGGATGATGTTGGGAATAGTCATTTGAGTGAAACTAAGCCTGGTCTTCCTGATATAGAGGTGCAGGTTAGATAATGAAGACATTAAAGTTCCCGTCCTTACATTCCCAGAGAAAATGAAAAATTAACGAGGGAACTCTTGAACTTGAATTCAGGTAGTCATGTCCTGTCATGGCTTCCAAAAAAACACTACACTTTCAGCCTGAGGTGCAGGTTGGTTAATGAAGACATCAAATTTCCCATCCTTAAATAGCCAGAGAATATGGAAAATAAGGATTGAGGGAGCACTTGAACCTGATTTCAGGTGGTCAAGTCTTGTCTTGGTGTCCAATAAACACTACATTTTTAGCTTGGTCTTTTTGATTCAAAGGTGCAGGTTGGTTAATGAAGACTTAAAAGTCCCTATCCTCAAATAGCCAGAGAATATGAAAAATTGTGGCTGAGGGAACTCTTGAACATGACTTCCTGTGGGCATGTCCTGTCATGGCTTCCAAGAAAACACTACAATTTTGGCCTGGTCTTCCCGATTTAGAATTGCAGGTTGGTTAATGAACTCAAATTTCCCATCCTTAAATAGCCAGAGAATATGGAAAATCAGGGTTGAGGGAACTCTTGAATCTGACTTCCGGTGGTCATATCCTATCATGGCTTCCAAAAACCACACATTTTCAGCCTGGACTTCCTGATTTAGAGGTGCAGGTTGGTTAATGAAGACATAAAAGTACCCATCCTTAAATAACCAGAGAATATGTGAATAATGGTTGAGGGGACTCTTGAACCTAATTTCCGGTGGTCAAGTCCTGTCTTGGTGTCCAAAAAAAATATTTTTTTTTTAGCTTGGCCTTCCTGATTCAGAGGTGCAGGTTGGTTAATGAAGACTTCAAAGTCTCTATCCTGAAATAGCCAGAGAATATGAAAAACTATGTATGAGGGAACTCTTGAACCTGACTTTCTGTGGTCATGTCCTGTCATGGCTTCCCAGAAAACACTTAATTTTCAGCCTGGTCTTCCCGATTTAGAGGTGCAGGTTGGTTAATGAAGACATCAAATTTCCCATCCTTAAATAGCCAGATAATATGGAAAATAAGGGTTGAGGGAACTCTTGAACCTGATTTCCGGTGGTCAAGTCCTATCTTGGTGTCCAATAAACACTAAATTTTTAGCTTGGTCTTCCTGATTCAGAGGTACAGGTTGGTTAATGAAGACATACAAGTACCCATCATTAAATAACCAGAGAATATGTAAATAATAGATGAGGGAACTTTTGAACCTGACTTGGCTTCCAAAAAACACGAAATGTTCAGCCTGGTATTCCCGATTTAGAGGTGCAGGTTGGTTAGTGAAGACATCAAATTTCCCATCCTTAACTAGCCAGAGAATATGGAAAATAAGGGTTGAGGGGACTCTTGAACCTGTTTTGCGGTGGTCAAGTTCTATCTTGGAGTCCAATAAACACTACGGGCCAGATTCACAGAAGAAGTACGCCGGAGTATCTACTGATTTGAATCCTCAAACCAAGATACAACGGCTTTTGGCTTCGATCCGACAGGCGTACGGCTTCGTACGCCTTCGGAACGTAGGTGTAATACTTCGGCGCCCGCTGGGTGGAGTTTGCGTCGTTTTCCGCATCTGGTATGCTAATTAGCTTTTTCCGGCGATTCACGAAGGTACGCACGGCCGTCGCATTCTCTTACGTCGTCGCTAGTCGGTTTTTCCCGGCGTATTTCGGCGTATTTCCCACACTCTTTTGGCTGTTTGACCAAGAGATTTTCTGCTCTATGCTGCTCCTCTCCAATGCCACGTGAGACCTGGGTGTTGGGGGCAATAGAAGCCGTCTCCACCCACAGATTACACAATGGATAAAGGGGAAGCCACTGCAAATCAGAGAGATCAGTGGTATTCACCTTTATTGTGTAGGAGGTTTACAAGCTTGACATAAGGATCGCCTGTCAGGAAACTAATGCCCATATTTGTGCAGATAATGCTTATACACGTGCAGCTAATGCTCATACACGTGCAGCTTGCTACTTATCTTGGCCCGCTACTTGACTACACTCTGCTTGCTTCCCTGGTACTGACCTCAGCCTACTACTTGACTACACTTCCTCCTGCCCAAACCTTGTATGACCCTGGTTTGCATTGACACACATCTCTAATATCGGTTCTATCTCCCATCTGGGTGACTTTTCAAATGAAGTGCGAACAGACCCAAGAAAATTGGAAACTGAACCCCTTCTGCCTGATCCTGATGACCTCACACTTCCAGATCTCAATTTGCCCTCTTTCACCTTAAACTGGCCCATGGGAGTGTCATGGTATTTCAACATGATCACTTTGTATTCCGAAAACACTCAAAATACCGATATACCACCCCTCGCTGGCCAGAACTTGCAACACCGGACAGGACAGATCCATGGATTCAAATTGTGTACATCAAATTCTTACCTGAATTTTGGGTATGTTTCTGGTCACGGCAGAAATTGAGATTCCTCAGACAAGCTGGTCATCCAATGTCGGTGATCTGGTAAGCCCCGTAACTCAGTTTTTCTGTTCTTATGAGAAAGGAGAAGACCCCGGTGCAGTCTTCTATTAATGGAGTGTATCCCTCTTAAGCCCTGTACACACGATCGAATATCTGGTGGAATCTAATCCGATAGATTTTTTCATCGGATATCCGATGAAGCCGACTTTCATCAGTCTTGCCTACACACCATCGGTCAAAAATCCGACCGTGTCCAAACGCGGTGACGGAAAACACTACAACGTGCTGAGAAAAAATGAAGTTCAATGCTTCCGAGCATGCGTCGACTTGATTCTAAGCATGCAATGATTTTTGACCGATGGTCTTCTACACAGACGATCGTTTTTTTTATCCATAGGAAAAATGTAAAACATGTTCTACTTTTTTTCACCGATGGAAAATGTTTTCATCGGACAAACCAATCGTGTGTACAGGGCTTTATCGTTCTCCAGGTTGGGTGTTCAGGAACAACTTTTTGCAGCACTGCTGTAAAGCGGGGAGTTACATGAGCAGATTTAATGGACCAAAATGAGGCAAACAGATCTTTATTTTTCGGTTTCACATAGACTTCAATGGACATGTCTTGCTTTAGCCGAAATCAAACCTAAATGAGCTCTTTGCTAATCGAAACATTTCAGAAAGTTTGACTTAAAGTGCAAAATGCGTTCTATTTAAGCACCGTCAATATAAATATCTTTTTTTTTTGTCAAGTTTTGGAGTTTTATATATTTTTTTAGCAATCCAAATACAAAACACCCATCCCCCACACCAGTTACAACCACTGTAACAGCCCTACATAGTTGGAAGTAAAATATCAAGAGCATAAGATTTTCCATACAATAAATATACTTATACAAAGTCAGTGGTGTACCTAGCATATCTGGCAACCAGGGCCAATCATCATCTATTTTAACACCCCTCTCCCTTCCCCCCACGCAATATAGCGGTGCAGACAGCATGCACGGTCAAGTTGTGGTTGTGGCCAAATGGCGTTAACAGTAGGTGGAGCCTAAAAGAGCATGGTTAAAAAAAGCAAAGCCTTCTTGCTGTAGAGTATATAAAATACTTAGGGTGCAGTGGTCAGGAGTATGTAATTTAAAGCCCATTGTACAGAGTGCGGGGGTCAGGAGTATATCATATAAAGCCCAGGGTACAGACTGCGAGGGTCAGTAGTATATCATATACAGCCCAGTGTACAGAGTGCAGTGGTCAGGAGTGTGGTATGTACAACATAGTGTTTATAATGCAGGGGCTAGGGAGTGCGTAATGCAGAGAGTGAAGGGGTCAGGAGTGTGTAGTGAACAGAGTGCAGGGCACAGGAATGCATAATGCAGAGAGTGCAGGGTTTAGGAGTGCCTAACATAGTAAGTGCAGGGGTCAGGAGTTGGTAGTGCAAGGGTCAGGAGTGGGTAACACAAAGAGTTCAGGTGTCAGGCGTGCATAATGCAGAGAGTGTTGGGGTCAGGAATGGGTAATGCAGAAAATGCAGGGCTCAGGATCGGAATTTTTCCTGACAGAAAAAGAGAGAACCTGCTCTCTATCTAAGTCCGTTGGAAATTCCGACAGCAAAAGTCTGATGGAGCATACACATGGTCGAAATTTCCGATAGAAAGCTCCCATTGGACTTCTTCTGTCGGAAATTCCGGCCGTGTGTACACGGCATCAGAGAGAAGAAACTTGTCTATGTGGGTTCTCTGGTATCTGAGAGGGAAAAAACTTGTCCATGTCAGTTCTCTGATGTCAAGGAAGTATCTTGTCAGTGTGGACTCTCTCTAAGAAGGAAGAAACCAGTGGACTCTCTGGTGTCCAAGAAAGATGAAGTTTATTTATGTGGGCTTCTGTGTTGTCCTAAAGTGAAAAAATTTGCCTCTAAGTTCTCAGATGTCTATGACGGAAGAACCTTGTCCATGTGGGTTCTTTGGTGTCTAAGAAGGTCTCCTTTCAGGGTGAACCGTTTTTCGCAGATTGAGCAGGAATGTGGCCGCACTCCACTGTGAAATTTTAAGTGCCTCATAAGACTCTCTTTCCAATTAAATCCTTTCCCGCACTCTGAACACGAAAAAGCAGGCTCGCCGGTGTGACTTCTCTGATGGTTAACGAGGTATCTTTTCTCATTAAAACTCCTCCCGCACTCAGAACATTTATACGGAAGCTCGCCTGTGTGAATCCTCTGGTGGGTTTTCAGGTGTCCTTTCTGGCTATAGCATTTCCCGCACTCTGAACAGGAAAACGGCTTCTCTACGGTGTGGTTTTTAAAAAGGGCATCAGGGCTTTTCTTCTGTGAGGAACGTTTTGCTTGCTCAGAGGGCTCCTTGGTGGAGTGAGCTTCCTGGTTAGCAACAAGGTCTGGCTTCTTTCTAAACACTTCCTCGCTCTCAGAGCATGACAGGGTCTTCTCGGCCGTGTGATCACCTTGATTTTCTGTAAAACTTGATTTTGCTTTTAAGGAATTCCCACATTCAGATTTTGCTTGCTGCTCGTCTGTGAGGGTTCTTTGATGTAGGATAAGCATGCTTCTAAATGGAAAAACCTTTCCGCACGCCCTACACGTGTATGTTTTTTTGGCCATGTGCGTTTTCTGGTGTTTGTTAAGCGTATCTTTCCACGAAAAACTTTTCCCGCACACAGAACAGTAAAAAGGTCTCTCGCCCGTGTGAATTCTGAGATGTTTTTTCAGGTGACCGCTCTGCATGAAGGACTGACCGCACTCTGTGCACACGTAAGGACGCTCTCCTGTGTGAAATCTCAAATGGCTGAGAAGGTCGCTTTTCCCTACGAAAGATTTTTCACATTCCGTACAAGGATAGGGCCGCACTCCGGTGTGTTGGCTTAAATGTCTAATAAGACCTGACTTCGATATAAAACGTCTCCCGCACTCTGAACATAGATAGGGTCGCACCCCTGTGTGTATTTTTTTATGAAAGACGAGATGTCCCTTTGTCTTAAAACATTTCCCGCAGTCAGAACATGAAAATGGTCGCTCGTTTGCCTTCTGATGTATCGTAAAAGTTGATGATGACGTTGAACATTTTTTACCCTTAGAAGGTGGAGAAATGGCCTCAGCTTTCTGGATAACATGAGAAGATGTCTCAGGATTTGAAGGATCTGGTGACTTATCTGCGATGTGAGTTTTTGAAACGATATTCTGCGAAATAGCATGTGACTTATCAGAAGGGTCTTCAGGAATAGAGGGGTCTGCGGATGTGTCCACGCTGTGAATTATTGGATATACATTTGGGGTGGTGGTATGTAATTGCTGAGAAGGAGTATTAAAAGGATTGGTTGATGTTTCTGCCCTGTAAATTCTGTGATGTTTATTTTGAGCTATGTTCTTTACTTCTGGACAATTTTGCATCATCCGGTTATCTTTTGTGTTATCTTCTGAGGAAGACAAAATATGTTCTTCAGTGCTATTTACGGCATCAGGTCCATCTGCTGTAAAGAGATTTCCATAAATAAGCAATTAACTACAGCACACTGGGTTATATACACACATTGATGACATTGTTTGGAAAGGAATGGAGATGGACCCTTTATATGGAACATTTAGCTGTGGAGTAGATACATCGATGATCTCCCCAATTTTTCTTTCTTACTAAACGCATTTGTTGGAAACATGACATTATATTGAGGAATGGGGATGGACCTTTTTATATGGTGTACAGTATCTCCTCCTCTTTTGTTGGGAACATGACGTTATATTGAGTAATGGAGATGGACCCTTTATATGGAACATTTAGCTGTAGATACGTCGATGATGTTGTTATGATCATCCTCTAAGTCTCTTCAATTATTTTCCTTACTGAATGTATTTGTATCTCCTCCTCATTTGTTGGGAACATGATGTTATATTGAGGAATGGAGATGGACCTTTCATATGGTGTACAATATCTCCTCCTCATTTGATAGGAACATGACGTTATATTGAGGATACGAGATGGACCTTTCATATGGTTTACAGTATCTCCTCATCATTTGTTGGGAACATGACATTATATTGAGGAATGGAGATGGACCTTTCATATGGTGTACAGTATCTCCTCCTCATTTGTTGGGAACATGACCTCATATTGAGTAATAGAGATGGACCCTTTATATGGAACATTTAGCTGTGGAGTAGATACGTCGATGATGTTGTTATGGTCATCCTCTAAGTCTCTTCAATTTGTATCCTTACTGAACGCATTTGTTGGAAACATGATATTATATTGAGGAATGGAGATGGACCTTTCATATGGTGTCCAGTATCTCCTCCTCATTTGTTGGGAACATGATGTTATATTGAGTAATGGAGATGAACCTTTCATATGGTGTACAGTATCTCCACCTCGCTTGGTCTTTAGTACTTACCTGAGCTGATATCTAGAGAAGAATGTTCCTCTTTAGCTGTCACCATTATCCCGACCTTCTCTGTAGATCGTTGAATACCCTTTACATAAGTCTTTTCTTCTGCTTTAACTTCAACCCTTGAATGAATCAAGTCTTCACTCTAAGCCCAAAATAATAGAACATAACTACTGAAACTAAAAAAAGATACATAACTGTATACAATTTGGGGCCTCTTCTGTGCTTTATACCTACAGTCCCATCTACCTGATGATGGTGAGGGATGGTGTGATCCTCCCGTGTGGAATACCAGGAATACAGAGGAGGGGGACATCTCTCTGGTGGGTTCCCATTACTGGATCCATCTGTAGAAAACACACACACTGACTGAATACATTGTTTCTATGTGTTTATCAGATGATGGGGGATCTAGGTGGACCCTCCGTACTGCTCTCTCCTTTACAATAAACTCTCCCCTTACCCAGTGATGTGAGGGGCGGCTGATTCTCCATCATGACGTCCTTGTAGAGATCCTTGTGTCCTTCTAAATACTCCCACTCCTCCATGGAGAAATAGACAGTGACATCCTGACACCTTATAGGAACCTGACACACACAATCATACAGTCACCATCCAGACATATCCCTTGTCTGTTACTGGATAATGTCTCAGAATTCCCGGCACCACTCACCTCTTCTGTCAGCAACTCCATCAACTTCTTGGTGGCTTCTAAAACCTTCTTCTTGCTGTTTCTCTCAAGTGTAAGGGGATGAAGTAGAGGCACTGTAATGGTCACATGGTCTCCAACCTTCACCGAAGGTAAATTCTGTTTTGAAAAACTGAAGGTAAGGTGAGATGATACTCACAAAATCTTCCTTAACAAAGATAAGAGTTATGTCATGTGTCCTCCCAGAATCCTCCTCACCTCTCCGGTCAGCAGGTAGATGATCTCCAGTGTAAGGTTCAAGATCTTCTCTGAAATGTGACCCTGGTCCTCCTCCATCCTCCCTAAGGCGGTCAGGTGGTCTAAACTGGATGCTTCTCTCTGTAGATAGATAAAAATGTAGGAATTATGTGGATTTTTTTTATGTGAGTTATATTGTCTGTACAGTATCGCTTCTCCGCCTTTTGGATAAGATCAAGTGTATCTGTTCTTATCAGTTGCCAGGAGGTGGCGCTATGCTAACCGTCCCCAGTACACAGCGAGATGGAAAGGGATGGCGGTGGCATATGCAATACCTGCTGGTGTAATGTTAAAGCCTCCTGATGGGGATGGAGAACCATTGGGTCTTGGCAGAGGGCCGGATCCCTGGCCTTCTGGCCTGGATTTGATGCAGTTCCTAACCCTGCCAGTTTTTCGGGAGAGAACATCGACTTCACCCTACTGTTAAGGGGAGGTCAGTATTTTGGCTAGTACCTCCCAAATATAATTAGGTAGGGAGCAAAGGAGGCAACAAGGGGGGCCTGAGCTTCCAGAGCTCTTGTTCCTTCCTGGTAAGGAAGGGGGCTGTGACTGTTCGGGCTGTTGGTCAGGGTTGAGAGAAAAGCCTGTGGTGAATGTGCCCATGGAGTGGCAGTCCAGAGGTGCCATAGCTCGCACAAGTGTTTTGAGGGGCACTTCGAGATTTGGCACCTTGGTCACTTCACCATACACACTTCTTTCACACCTGCCTCTAGGATTGAGCCTTTTGGCTAGAACCAGAAGAATTTTTGATTCCTGGCCGAAGGGCCGGCCATCATATTGCACGATGGTCACTTTCACTTCTCCCACCTTTTTTCTCCCCACTTTCTTTTTATTTATCCCTGTGTGCATCACTTTCATGTCTTTTTTTTGTTGGTTGTTACACATTTGTCACTGTGTGATTAGTAGGGTGTGGGTCCTCGGGCCTACCCTCAATGTCTTGGGAGGGGGTTGACATGGCCTTCTGGCTTACTTCGCCTGATCTCATGGGGTCTCTCTTCGGGGAGTCCCACCAAGTACTTGGGTGGGTCTGTTTCGGCACACCTTCCAGAGAAAGGAGCCTGTCTGGCTTCGGCCAGATGGACCAAGTGAAATACCTCAGTCCCTGTCTGGAGCCTAACGCCCTGGGGGATCAGGGTAAGGTCCTTCCTAGTGGAAGACAATTGTAACACCCGTTGCACGTTTTGTGTCACTCTTTATGTGTGTGCACATTTTTTGGCACCGGGTGGAGTTTTTGGGTGTGTTTCACACGCCATAGGCTTTTCAAAAAAATAAATAAAAAAAGTGTCTGTACAGTTCTGTCAAAGCACTGGACCGGTACCGATGAATAGAAAGCCCAGATTTCCTCAGGATGTTGGACACTTGTGTGTTCTTTGTGTGTAGAGGATATCACTGAAGGGGTTAATATATTGACATATTATTGTACACTATATATGTGTGTATCATCATCTGCTGTAGATAAAATACATCACAGTGACTATGGAGGAAGAGGACGGACATGACGGGGGAGGGGGGGGGGTTACTGGGTGTAAATATAAAATAATATCTTATTACCTCCTCAGCTGCCAGTTCCAGAAATGTCTCCTCTCTATTTCCTGTCTATGTGACATCACCTCCTGTCTGCGCGCTTTCTGCAGAAAAATAATGGGGATCGCCATCTTGTGGAGAGTATAGTAGCTGAAGGCTTTGTTATTTTCTTTAGACGTCTGACTACTACCGGCTGATTTTGAAAATAGTAATTCGAGTAAAGCTAAGCCTGGGCATCCTGATTTAGAAATGCAGTTTGGTTGCTGAAGACATAAAAAAAAGTCCCCCTTCTTATAAAGCCAGAGCAGCCTTTCTGAACCTTTTCCACACAGATGAACCCATAAAATAACTTTCCAGTCTCAAAATGACTACATCTACATCTCATGATACATCAGTGTGATGGTCAGTGGGAAGAACGCTCCTTACACGTGTGGTCATTTGGGAAGAATTATCCCCTTACAGATAGCTAACAAGATCAATGGTGTCATTAAGAACTTATCTGAGAGGTATAAATTTCTCATTGCTCAAGGAACCCCTAGAAACCTCTGGATGAACCCAACGGTTGCATGGGACCCTGGTTGAGGAAGAATGCTCCTTACAGTGGTCACTGGGAAGAATTATCCCCTTACAGATAGCTAAAAAGATCAATGATGTCACTGAGAACTCATCTAAGAGGCAGAAATTACTCATTGCTCAAGGAACCCCTACCAAGGATCCCTAGAGTTTCATGGAACCCTGGATGAGGAAGAATGTTCCTTACACTAAAAAGATCAATGGTGTCAGAGGGAACTTATCTGGGAGGCAAAAATTGCTCATTGCTCAAGGAACCTATAGCAACCTCTGGAGGAACCATGGTTGAGAAAGAATGCTCCTTACACTTATGGTCATTGGGAAGACTTACCCCCTCACAGATAGCTAAAAAGATCAATGGTGTCACTGAGAACTTATCTAAGAGGTAGAAATTTCTCATTGCTCAAGGAACCCCTAGAAACCTCTGGAGGATCCCTAGAGTTCCATGGAACCCTAGATGAGGAAGATTTCTCCTGACACTTGTGATCATTGGGAAGAATTATAGCTAAAAAGTTCAATGGTGTCAGAGGTAACTTATCTGAGAGGCAAAAATTGCTCATTGCTCAAGGAACCTCTAGCAACCTCTGGAGGAACCCTAGGATTGCATGGAACCCTGGTTGAGGAAGAATTATCCTCACTTGTGGTGATTGGGAACAAAAAACCCTTACAGATAGCTAAAAAGATCAATGGTGTCACAAGAACTTATCTGAGAGGAAAAAAAAATCTCATTACTCAAGGAACCCCTACCCACCTCTGGAGGATCCCTAGAGTTCCATGGAACCCTAGATGAGGAAGAATGCTCCTTACACTTTGGGTAGAATTATCCCCTTACAGATAGCCAAAAAGATCAACAGTTTCAATGGGAACTTATCTGAGAGGTAGAAATTGCTCATTGCCTGAGGAACCCGGGTTGAGGAAAAATGCTTCTTAGGCCCCGTACAGACGACCGAACATGCCTGCTGAAACAGGTCCGCGGACCAGTTTCAGCAGACATGTTCGGTCGTCTGTACAGCCGAGCGGACAGGATTCCAGCGTACATTTGCCCGCCGGGCCTTTTCCCAGCGGGCAAATATTTCCAAACTTGTTTAGAAACAGCCCGCTGGAATCCTGTCCGTCGGACATGTTCGGTCGTCTGTACAGACCTACCGTACATGTCCGAGCGGCCGCCATCCCTCGCATGCGTCGATTGACTTCGACGCATGCGTGGAAGCATTGAACTGGCAGGGCCGCGCACGTCGCCGCGTCATCGTCGCGGCGATGGCGTGGCCTCGTCGCCGCGTATCGAGTACGCGCGGATTTCTGTATGATGGTGTGTACAGCCATCATACAGAAATCCCCGAGCAGACATGTACGCTGAAAACGGTCCGGCGGACCGTTTTCATCGTACATGTTTGCCCGTGTGTACAAGGCCTTAGACTTGTGGAAGAATTATCCTCTTACAGAGAGCTAAAAAGATCAATGGTGTCTGTGAGAACTTATCTGAGAGGCAGAAATTGCTTATTGATCAAGGGACCTCTAGCAACCTCTGAGGGAACCATGGTTGAGGAAGAATACTCCTTACACTTGTGGTTATTGGGAAGACGACGTGAAAAACGACAAGAAAAATTAGAGCATGTTCTCAATTTTTAATGCCCATTTTTCACGTTGAGAAAAATGCTCTGGAGTCTACACACGATCGTTTTTAATGACAATTTTTAAAAAATAAAATTTTTCACGTCATGAAGAAACGGTCGTGTGTACGCTTGTGGCCATTGGGAAGACTTGCCTCCTCACTAATAGCTAAAAAGATCAACGGTTTCAGTGGGAACTTATCCGAGAGGGAGAAATTACTCATTGCTCAAGGAACCCCTAGCAACCTCTGGAAGAATCGAAAGGTTCCATGATTCGGATACCCTGAGCCAGAGAATGTGAAAAGGGACGAGGGAACCCCATACAACCAGAACTCAGATGGTCTTTCCCTTCTCCACTTCCAAGAAATGCTCCGGTTTTATAAAAAAGAAAGGTAACTAAATATACATAGATTGGTCCTGTTGCTCGGAACCCCAATATTCAGTAAAAAGAAGCACAGACTTTACTGACACCGAAAGAGACTCACACTCCAATATATAAAACCATCAATCATTTTTATTTCGTAAAAAACTTCATATAGCTAAACAATAGAAACAATAGTCTGCATAGGGTTATCTATTGGTGAAACAGACACTCATACCAGTGGAACCTCGGATTACAAGTATAATCCGTTCCAGGAGAACGCTCGTAATCCAAAGTACTCGCATATCAAAGCGAGTTTCCCCATTGAAGTCAATGGAAACGAAAATAATTTGTTCCGCATTGACTTTAATGGCATGCAATACCGCAGGGTTTGACAAATTTGCTTGGAATCTACGAGCCAGCTAAAAAAGTTAGGAGCCAAAAAACGTCCCCCCTCCCGCCAAGCTCGCGCGCAGAAGCGAACGCATACGTGAGTAGCGCCGGCATATGAAAGCGGTGTTCAAACCACATAAGTGAGGTATCACCGCGATCGTTAGAGCGAGAGCAATAATTCTAGCCCTAGACCTCCTCTGTAACTCAAAACATGCAACCTGTAGAATTTTTTAAACGTCGCCTATGGAGATTTTAAAGGGTATAAGTTTGTCGCCATTCCACGAGCGGACGCAATTTTGAAGCGTGACATGTTGGGTATCAATTTACTCGGCTTAACATTATCTTTAACAATATAAAAGAAAAATTGGGCTAACTTTACTGTTGTCTTATTTTTTTATTAAAAAAAAGTGTATTTTCCCCCTCAAAAGGTAAGACCGCTGCATGGATACGGTGTGACAGAAAGTATCGCAACGACCGCCATTTTATCCTCTAGGGTGTTAGAATAAAAATATATATATACAGGGAGTGCAGAATTATTAGGCAAGTTGCATTTTTGAGGATTAATTTTATTATTGAACAACAACCATGTTCTCAATGAACCCAAAAAACTCATTAATATCAAAGCTGAATATTTTTGGAAGTAGTTTTTAGTTTGTTTTTAGTTTTAGCTATTTTAGGGGGATATCTGTGTGTGCAGGTGACTATTACTGTGCATAATTATTAGGCAACTTAACAAAAAAAAAATATATACCCATTTCAATTATTTATTTTTACCAGTGAAATCAATATAACATCTCAACATTCACAAATATACATTTCTGACATTCAAAAACAAAACAAAAACAAATCAGTGACCAATATAGCCACCTTTCTTTGCATGGACACTCAAAAGCCTGCCATCCATGGATTCTGTCAGTGTTTTGATCTGTTCACCATCAACATTGCGTGCAGCAGCAACCACAGCCTCCCAGACACTGTTCAGAGAGGTGTACTGTTTTCCCTCCTTGTAAATCTCACATTTGATGATGGACCACAGGTTCTCAATGGGGTTCAGATCAGGTGAACAAGGAGGCCATGTCATTAGTTTTTCTTCTTTTATACCCTTTTTTGCCAGCCACGCTGTGGAGTACTTGGACGCGTGTGATGGAGCATTGTCCTGCATGAAAATCATGTTTTTCTTGAAGGATGCAGACTTCTTCCTGTACCACTGCTTGAAGAAGGTGTCTTCCAGAAACTGGCAGTAGGACTGGGAGTTGAGCTTGACTCCATCCTCAACCCGAAAAAGCCCCACAAGCTCATCTTTGATGATACCAGCCCAAACCAGTACTCCACCTCCACCTTGCTGGCGTCTGAGTCGGACTGGAGCTCTCTGCCCTTTACCAATCCAGCCACGGGCCAATCCATCTGGCCCATCAAGACTCACTCTCATTTCATCAGTCCATAAAACCTTAGAAAAATAATTCTTGAGATATTTCTTGGCCCAGTCTTGACGTTTCAGCTTGTGTGTCTTGTTCAGTGGTGGTCGTCTTTCAGCCTTTCTTACCTTGGCCATGTCTCTGAGTATTGCACACCTTGTGCTTTTGGGCACTCCAGTGATGTTGCAGCTCTGAAATATGGCCAAACTGGTGGCAAGTGGCATCTTGGCAGCTGCACGCTTGACTTTTCTCAGTTCATGGGCAGTTATTTTGCGCCTTGGTTTTTCCACACGCTTCTTGCGACCCTGTTGACTATTTTGAATGAAACGCTTGATTGTTCGATGATCACGCTTCAGAAGCTTTGCAATTTTAAGAGTGCTGCATCCCTCTGCAAGATATCTCACTATTTTTGACTTTTCTGAGCCTGTCAAGTCCTTCTTTTGACCCATTTTGCCAAAGGAAAGGAAGTTGACTAATAATTCTGCACACCTGATATAGAGTGTTGATGTCATTAGACCACACACCTTCTCATTACAGAGATGCACATCACCTAATATGCTTAATTGGTAGTAGGCTTTCGAGCCTATACAGCTTGGAGTAAGACAACATGCATAAAGAGGATGATGTGGTCAAAATACTCATTTGCCTAATAATTCTGCACTCCCTGTACTGTTTGGGGGTTCTAATAAGAGGGAAGGAGATGGCAGTGAAAATAGTGAAAAACACATTGGTATCTCAAGATACGCTGCGTAAGTGTATATATGCACCGTCTTATCTATGCGCCGTGCCCATAAACTGGGATACGCCTGAAAATAGGCTTCATCCGACCAACGTAACTTTCCTACGCCGGTGTATCGTGGGCGCATATTTACGCTGGCGCTCCCATTGATTTCCTATTCAAATATGGAAATGAGGGAGATACGTCGATTCACGAACGTACTTGCGCCCGGAGCATAATATACGCGGTTTGCGTAAGTCGTACGTCCGGCGTAAAGTTATTCCTCATATATGAGGTGCAACTCATGCTAAGGTATGGACCAGGGAACACAGCCGTCGTATTTTACGTCATTTACGTAGTACGTGAATAGGGCTGGGCGTAGGTTACGTTCACGTCGTAGGCAGTGATCCGTCGAATCTTAGGGAGTAGTTCCGACGTGATTCTGAGCATGCGCACTGGGATGCGTCCACGGGACGGCGCATGCGCCGTTCGTTATTCGTATCTTTATGGCGCTCGGCCCATCATTTGCATGGGGTCACGCCTAATTTGCATTGCTCACGCCCACTTCCACTATCGCTTTCAAAACCCAGCGTAAATTCGGAAGCAAGTGCTTTGTAAATACTGTGCTTGCCTCTCTGCGCTGCGTCGGCGTAGCGTATATTCGATACGCTACGCCGACATAAATATGCGCCGATGTATGTGAATCCGGGCCATTGGAACTGCTGTTTTGCTACTTGTAATGTAATGTAACCTGTAATGCCAAGGTCACCACAAGATGGCGCCAGATCACAGAAGGAAGCTGAGGCCTGCAGAAGGCCGCAAAGCCGCGGCCTCAATTACTGGCCAGCTTTTGCGCAAACCAATCAATAAACTCTTATTGCGATTTTTTTTTTTGTTACCAAAAATATGTAGAATACGTATCGGACTAAACTGAGGAACACAAATCGTTTTTTTATACATTTTTGGGGGATATTTATTATATGAAAAAGCCAAAAAATTGTGGGGCAGATTCTCGTACAATTGCATGGGCAATATGAATATGTGAGATACGCTACGCCGCTGTAACTTACTTTTTAAATCTTTGAATCCAGAAAGAATTTGCGCCGTAAGTTACGGCGGCGTAGTGTATCTCTCGCGGCGTTACGGCGCGGAATTCAAATGCGACGAGTAGGGGGCGTGTTTCATTTAAATGAAGCATGTCCCCACGCCAAACGAACTGCGCATGCGCCGTCCCTAAAATTTCCCACCGTGCATTGCGCTAAATGACGTCGCAAGGACGTCATTGGTTTAACGTGAACGTAAATGGCGTCCAGCCCCATTCACGGACGACGTACGCAAACAAAACAAAATATTTAAAATTCAACGCGGGAATGACGGCCATACTTAACATTGCGTACGCCATCAGATAGCAGCTTTAAATATACGCCGAAAAAAGACGAACAAAACCAACGTAAATGAATGCGACAGCCGCTCGTACGTTTGTGGATTGTCGAAAATAGCTCATTTGCATACTCGACGCGGAATACGACGGGAATGCCACCCAGCGGACGCCGAAGAATTGCATCTAAGATCCGAAGACGTACGCCTATCGGATCTAACCCAGATGCCGTCGTATCTTGTTTTGAAGATTCAAAACAAAGATACGACGCGGGAAATTTGAAAGTACTTTCTTTGTTAATCTGCCCCTGTGTTTTTTTTAAAATGGTCGCTCAATTTTTGTTTATAGCGCAAAAAATAAATACCGCAGAGGTGATCAAATACCACCAAAAGAAAGCTCTATTTGTGGGGAAAAAAGGACGCCAATTTTGTTTGGGAGTCACGTCGCACGACCGCGCAATTGTCGGTTAAAGCGACGCAGTTGCCGAACCGCAAAAAGTGGCCTGGTCATTGGGCAGCCAAATCCTCCGGGGCTGAAGTGGTTAATGACTGTAACATTTTCTGCACAATGGACATTAACAGAGGACACTCGCCCACCATTCTTGTCACCATATTTCCCGCATGTGAAAACGGGCACGCATACGTGTGACTACTCGGGTGTAAAGAAAGTTCCCTTACATTTTCCGCACAATGGACAATAACAGAAGACCCCTGTCTTCTCTTGGAAGAACAAGATTATATATACACAGTTCCCGCACTCCAAGCACGATTATGAGGGATCTTCGGAGTGAGTTTTCATATGCCTATGAAGCCCGTCTTTGCGGGCAAAATCTTTACCACACACTGAACAGGAAACCCGCTCACCCGTGTGGTTTTTCTGATGTTTAATGAGATATTTTTGGAGACGGAACGATTTCCCGCACTCTGAACATTTATAAAATAGCTTGTCCGGGTGTGTTTTCTTGTGTTCAAGGAGGTCTTCTTTCTGCGTGAAACGTTTCCCGCAGTCTGAACAGAAATGCCGACGCACTCCGCTGTGAGAATCCATGTGCCTTATAAGACTCTCCTTCCTGGTAAAACCTTTCCCGCAGTCTGAGCACGAAAAAGCGCGCTCGCCCGTGTGACTTTTCTGGTGTCTGCGAAGATCTGTTTTTTCCGCGAAACATTTCCCGCATTCTGAACACGAATGTGGCCGCACTCCACTGTGAATTTTCTTGTGCCTCATAAGACTCTCTTGCCACGTGAAACTTTTCCCGCACTCTGAACATGAAAAAGAACGGTCACCCATGTGGCTACCCTGATGGTTAACGAGGTACCGTTTCTCGCAGAAACTCTTCCCGCACTCGGAGCAAACGAAAGGACGCTCCCCCGTGTGAACTCTCTGGTGGCTAAGAAGGTGCGTTCTCTGACTGAAACGTTTCCCGCACTCTGAACAAGGGAAGGGTTTCTTTATATTTTGGACGATGACATGGGAATTGAGACAACATTTTTCATGTTCTGAGGGCTCCTTAGTTGGGTGAACTTCATGTCTAAGGATCAACTTCTCGCTCTCTGAGCTTGAAGAGATCTTCTCAACTGAGTCACCTTGACAATTCGATTTTGTTTTTAAGGATTTGCCATCTTGAGATTTTGCCCAACGTGTATATGTCTCTTTACCCACATGAGTTTTCCGGTTTTTGATAGGCCCGTCTGGTGTCATACCTGCATTGTGAATTCTTGAGGAGTTATTATGGGTGATAGCATGTAGCTTCGAAAAATTCTCACAATAATCGGAATCTCCCGATCTTTCCGGACCGTCAATTATTGGATATACGTTTGGGGTAGCGAAATGTAAATTCTCCGAAAGATTATCAAAAGGCTCCGCAGGTCTATCCAGGCAGGAAAATATACGAGCCGTGTACTTTACTTTGGGAGAATCTTGTACTATCCTTTCATTTATTAGGTTTTCATCTGGAGAGGATGTAAGATGAGAGGATTCCTCCAAAGAATTCCAGATATTCGTCTGTCCATCTGCTGGAAAGAGATTGTTTTCATTATTGACCATTCAACTACAGAACCTCCTCATTTGTAGGGAACATGACGTTATAATGGAATGGAGATGGCCCTTTCATATGGCCTTCTCCATGTCTCTGTCCACCTGCAAGGTGATTAATGTGGCCAGTCTCTGGGTGGAGACCAAACCTGATTTAAGCCAGCCAAGCCTGCAATCTCAGTATCTCCTCCTCATTTGTTGGGAACATGACGTTATACTGAGGAATGGAGATTGACCTTTCATATGGTGTACAGTATCTCCTCCTCATTTGTTGGAAACATGACATTATATTGAGGAATGGAGATGGACCTTTCATATGGTGTACAGTATCTCCTCCTTATTTGTTGGGAACATGACGTTATATTGAGGAATGGAGATGGACCTTTCATATGGTGTACAGTATCTCCTCCTCATTTGTTGGGAACATGACGTTATATTGAGGAATGGAGATGGACCCTTTATATGGAACATTTAGCTGTGGAGTGGATACATTGATGATGTTTTTATGGTCATCCTCTAAATCTCCTCAATTTTTTTCCGTACTGAACGTATTTGTTGGGAACATGATGTTATATTGAGGAATGGAGGTGGACCTTTCATAAGATGTACAGTATCTCCTCTTCATTTGTTGGGAACATGATGTTATATTGAGGAATGGAGATGGACCTTTCATACGGTGTACAGTATCTCCTCCTCATTTGTTGGGAACATGACGTTATATTGAGGAATGGAGATGGACCTTTCATATGGTGTACAGTATCTCCTCCTCATTTGTTGGGAACATGACGTTATATTGAGGAATGGAGATGGACCCTTTATATGGAACATTTAGCTGTGGAGTAGATACATTGATGATGTTTTTATGGTCATCCTCTAAATCTCCTCAATTTTTTTCCTTACTGAACGTATTTGTTGGGAACATGACGTTATATTGAGGAATGGAGGTGGGCCTTTCATAAGGTGTACAGTATCTCCTCCTCATTTGTTGGGAACATGACGTTATATTGAGGAATGGAGATGGGCCTTTCATAAGGTGTACAGTATCTCCTCCTCATTTGTTGGGAACATGACGTTATATTGAGGAACGGAGATGGACCTTTCATATAGTGTACAGTATCTCCTCCTCATTTGTTGGGAACGTGACGTTATATTGAGAAACACTGGGTAGTGTCCTAAATATTAAGACTTATATATTAAGAGCTGCATATTATTTAACTATATGCAATGATAATATATCTATTGGGAATGTTAAATGGTGGGTTGGTTTTATTGAAGATTCCCCTATGAGCAGCAATGGTGATTTTTCAATGTTCTCATACATGAAAAATTAGCTTTCCTTTCATAATCCAGTCTCCTCTTACCCAGTGATGTGGGGGGCGGCTGATTGTCCATCATGATGTCCTTGTAGAGATCCTTGTGTCCTTCTAAATACTCCCACTCCTCCATGGAGAAATAGACAGTGACATCCTGACACCTTATAGGAACCTGACACACACAATGATACAGTCACCATCCAGACACATCGCTTGTCTGTTACTGGATAATGTCCCAGAATTCCCTGCACCGCTCACCTCTCCTGTCAGCAGCTCCATCATCTTCTTGGTGATTTCTAGAATCTTCTGCTTGTCAGATGTCCCAGGTGTCATAGAGTGAGGCTGAGGCACCGTGATGGTGACATGATCATCAGACTTCATAGAAGGGAACCTCTATATTAAAGAAACAAAGAGTTAAAGCCAAGTATAAAAATAACCTTTCCGGTCAGGTCTGTGTTTTATTAATAGAGATAAGAGTGATGTCATGTGACCTCCCAGAATCCTCCTCACCTCTCTGGTCAGGTCTGTATTATTAATAGAGATAAGAGTGACGTCATGTGACCTCCCAGAATCCTCCTCACCTTTCCGGTCAGGTCTGTGTATTTTTAATAGAGAGAAGTGTGATGTCATGTGACCTCCCAGAATCCTCCTCACCTCTCCGGTCAGGTCTGTGTATTATTAATAGAGATAAGAGTGACGTCATGTGACCTCCCAGAATCCTCCTCACCTCTCCGGTCAGGTCTGTGTATTATTAATAGAGATAAGAGTGATGTCATGTCACCTCCCAGAATCCTCCTCACCTCTCCGGTCAGCAGGTAGATGATCTCCAGGGTGAGGTTGATTAGCCTCTCAGTCACGTGACTCCTGTTTTCATCCATTCTTCTTAAGCTGGCCATGTGATCTCTACAGGATGCTCCTTTCTATAAATTGATAATCTGAGAATCACCTGGACTGTACTGGGATGAATAATATCAGGACAGAGTTCTTCTATTGTTTTTATATCTTAGACAGCTTCTTCTACTATATTACAGACCAAATTCATTAAGAACATGATGTCACAACAAATATGGAGGAAGAGGACGGACATGACGGGGGTTATTGGGTGTAAATATAAAATAATATCTTATTACCTCCTCTGCTGCCAGTTCCAGCAATGTCTCCTCTCTACTTCCTCCCAAATCACCTCTCACCCGGAACTTCCTGTCTTTATATGACATGACTTCCTGTTTTCGACTTTCTGTCTATGTCACGCCACATCCTGTTAATCCTGTGCGTTTCACTGAAATAATGGAGATCGCCATCTTGTGGAGGCTACGCTAGCTGAATACATTCCTATTATTAGTAGCCTGGACACTACTGGCTAATGTGGGAAATTGTAATTTTAGTGAAGCCGAAAATCGTCGTTCTGATTTATTAAGAAGCTGTTTGGTTACTGAAAAAAAAAAAAAAGTCTCCGTCCTTATGTAGCTCTGCCCTCTTGAGGGTCGCAAGGTAGCTCAATACCCCTCAGGTTGCCCTGACCCTTGATGTTCTCTGTAACAATTGCTATAAGAGATACAGGGCCAGATCCACAGTGAGAGTACGCCGGGGTATCTACTGATACGCCGGCATACTTTCAAATTTCCCGCGTCGTATCTTTAGTTTGAATCCTCAAAACAAGATACGACGGCATCTGGGTTTGATCCGACAGGCGTACGGCTTCGTACGCATTTGGATCGTAGATGCAATACTTTGGCGTCCGCTGAGTGGAGTTTGCGTTGTTTTCCGCGTCAGGTATGCAAATTAGCTATTTCCGACGATCCACAAACGTACGCGCGGCCGTCGCATTCTCTTACGTCGTCTCTAGTCTGCTCTTTCCGGCGTATAGTTAAAGCTGGTATTTTGCGGTGTATAGTTAGACTTGCCATGTTAAGTATGGCCGTCGTTCCCGCGTCAAAATCTTTTTTTTGCGTAAGTCGTCCGTGAATCGGGATGGACGTAAGTCACGTCTAAGTTTAAAAAATGACGTTGTTGCGACGTCATTTCGCGCAATGCACGGCGGGAAATTTAGAAAAGGAGCATGCGCAGTTTATTCGGCGCGGGGACGCGCTTCATTTAAATTAATCACGCCCCCTAATCGCCGATTTTAATTCCGCCGCCAGAGATACACTACGCTGCCGTAACTTACGGCGCGAATTCGTTGTGGATTTGAAACAAAGCCAACTAAGTTACGGCGGCGTAGCGTATCTAAGATACGCTGCGCCGGTGCCGATCTATGTGGATCTGGCCCACAGATTGTATGGTGTGAAAATCTCAGGACAGCAAATTCTGATGCCCCGTACACACGATCTGAAATTCCGTCAAGAAAAGTCCGATGTGAGCTTTTGGACAGAAATTCCGACTGTGTGTAGGCTCTATCTGACTTTTGCTAAAAAAAAATTACGACAGAAAATATTCCTATCGGAAAATCTGATCGTCTGTATAATTAGTATCGGCACAGATACAGATAACGGCATCGGTGAAGTACTAGCTAGAACCAGTCCAACCATTCTCCTTTGACCTCTCCTATTAACAAGGCGTTTTTACCTGTGAAATTCCTATTCCCTGGAGGTTTTTGCTGTTTGTACCACTGGCTATAAACGCTATAGGTCGCACTTTGTGAAAATCCCGGGAGATCAGCAGGTTCTGACATGCTGTGTAGCCCCCTTGTCTTAAACAGGAGATACAGTTGAACCTCGGATTACGAGCATAAACCGGTCCAGGAGAATGCTCGTAATCCAAAGTACTGGCATATCGGAAAGGCTCGGGAACGTAGTATTTCCGAGTCTTTCCGAACGGCGGCGTTCAGCTCCGGCACGCCCCCCTACCTCAGGCCAAACGTGGTACTGCACACCGCTTTGACCTTAATCCTGCTCGTTTTGCGAGAAAACACTTGCAAACCGAGTTAAGATTTTTCAGAATACAGCGCTCGTACTGCGAAACGCTCGTTAACCACGTTCCTCGCAATCTGAGGTTCCACTGTATATTTTTTACAGTTTGCGCACAGTTTGAGGGGACTCCGTGGTGATCCTTGGGTTTTGTCCCTGGGTGGAACCTGTGACAACTTACTGGACCATTGTTTTTATGGGTTGGCGGACTTCATGGGCCAGATTCTCAATGGCGTTACGACGGCGCAACACCATTTGCGCCGTCGTAAGTCCTAATTTGGCCCCGGGTATCTATGCGACTGATTCTTAGAATCAGTTACGCATAGATACCCATTTTTTTTCCCGCCGCTAGGTGTCGCATCGTCGTTTTCCCCGTTGCTTATGTAAATTAGGTAATTACGCGAGATTCCCGAACCTACGCGCGGTCGACGCTGCAAATTTACAATTTGACATTTTGTGGTGACAACCTATTAACACGTCTGAATAGAGAAGCAATTAGGCCTTCATAAGTACAGAGAAAGAAAAAACGTCAGCCATTGTGTTTTAAATGTTCGGTTTTATGGATATTCGTAATCAAATTTATACTTTTTATGCATATTTATTAGCACACCACCAGTACGTAATTAATGAGAAATAGCTTCAGCATGGCTCGCCACCTGTGGAAGAACAACCCCCCAATATGTTTCGCCCTTGTCAGGCTTAACTGTAGATTTGTCCAGTCTTGACCAATATTGTCTCTTCAAGCTTCATCCAGACCACAAGAAAATGGTGCCCATCGGCACCCAAAAGCTCAGCACACCACAAGTATGCAATTAATGAGAAATGGCTTCACTTTCGACTCTTCATTTGTACAAAAAACCTCCCCAATGTGTGTTGCGGAATGTGGGGTACAATCACAGGGGATTAAGCCCCCACAAGAGCAAAATATGTTCAATGAGTATGTAGTTAATAATAAATGGCTTCAGCTCGGGTCTCCACCCATGGATGTAATTAATGAGAAATTGCTTCACCTCGGCTCTCCCATCAACGTGTTTCGACCAATGTGGAGCTTAATCATAGGCAAGTAAGCCCCACAAGGGCGAAACACTTTAGCTGGTTCAGCTTGGCTTTCCAACCATGGGGGAAAAAACAGCGTGTTTTTCCCTTGTGGGGCTTAATCATAGGTGTTTTCAACTCGGCTTTGCACCCATGGAAGAACCCCCCAGCAAGTTTTGCCCTTGTGGGGCTTAATCATGGGTGTTTTCAACTCGGCTTTCCACCCATGGAAGAACCCCCCCAGCATGTTTTGTCCTTGTGGAGCTTAATCATAGGTGTTCATCTCGGCTTTTCACCCATGGAAGAACCCCCCAGCATGTTTTGCCCTTGTGGGGCTTAATCATAGGTGTTCAGCTCGGCTCTCCACCCATGCAAGAACTCCCCAACATGTTTTGCCCAATGTGGAGCTTAATTAAAGGCGATTAAGCCCCACAAGGGCAAAACGCTTTAGCAGGTTCTTCCATGGGTATGTAAATAATAAGAAATGGCTTCTTCCATAGTTATGTAGTTAATAATAAATGGCTTCAGCTCGGGTCTCCGCCCATGGATGTAATAAGAAATGGCTTCACCTTGGCTCTCTATTCTTGCAAGAGCCCCCCCCTCAACGTGTTTTGCCCAATGTTGACCTTTATCATAGGCGATTAAGCCCCACAAGGGTGAAACACTTTAGCAGGTTCAGCTTTGCTCTTCAACCATGGAAGAAACCCCCCCTCACTCATCGTATTTTGCCCTTGTGGGGCTTAATTATAGGTGTTCAGTCCAGCTCTCCACCAATTGAAGAACCCCCCCCCCCCCCAACATGTTTTGCCCATTGTGGAGCTTAATCATAGGTGATTAAGCCCCACAAGGGCAAAATGCTTCAGCGGGTTCTTCCATAGGTATGTAGTTAATAATAAATGGCTTCAGCTCGGGTCTCTACCCATGGATGTAATAAGAAATGGCTTCACCTCGACTCTCTATTTGTGCAAGAGCCCCCTCAACATGTTTCGTCCAATGTGGAGCTTAATCATAGGTGATTAAGCCCCACAAGGGCAAAACGCTTTAGCAGGTTCTTCCATGGGTATGTAAATAATAAGAAATGGCTTTAGCTTGGCTCTCCACCCTTGGAAGAACCCCCCAACGTATATCGCCCTTGTGGGGCTTACTTAGACCCCACAATCGAAAAACACTTTAGCAAGTCCTTCCATGGCCCCATATGTTGCATATGGCTGGTGGACTGTATGTAATGAATAAGGACTATTGCCGATTTTTGGACTGTATGTGAAATGTGTTACAATAAAGACTTTTTTTTTCTGGATTAAAATAAAAAGAGATCGTGATATTTCTGGTGAAGATCAAGTTCGGATTTTTTGCTGAACGACTTCTCACAGTTTAGGCACGAAAAGGGAATCTTTTTCCCCGTATGAACTTTCTGGTGTTTAAGAAGATGTCCTCTTTGATTAAAACATTTCCCGCACTCCGAACAAGAATACGGGCGCTCGCCCGTGTGAACTCTCTCGTGCGTCATAAGAGTTGCTTTTATGCGAAAAGATTTCCCGCACTCTGAGCAGGAATAAGGAAGCTCGCCCGTGTGCCTTCTCTGATGTGCAACAAGGTGCTCCTTCCGACTGAAACTTATCTTACACTCCGCGCAGGAATACGGACGCACTCCAGCGTGAATTCTCTTATGCGCTATAAGGTTTCCTTTCCGTGAAAAACATTTCCCGCACTCCGAACATACAATAGGGCACTCTTTCATGTGACTCAGAAGGCGGCTGTTGTCCTTGAAACATTTCCCGCACTCCGAGCAGGAGAAAGAAGATTCCTCCGTGTGACTTCTCTGGTGTTGAAGCAAGTCTTCTTCCAGGGCGAAACATTTTCCGCACTCCGAACAGGAGAAAGCGCGTGCCTCTTTGTGAATTCTCAGATGCTGAAGGAAGTCTTTTTTTAGGGCGAAACTTTTCCCGCACTCTGGGCAGGAAAACGGCTTCTCGCCGGTGTGGCGCTTCAGGTGGTCGCGAAGGCTTCCTTTTTCTGAAAAGCTGGCGCCGCACTCGGGACACTGGAAGGGCTTTTCGCCGGTGTGGGTTCTCTGGTGAATGGCAAGTTTCCATTTCTTCGGGAAGGATTTCCCACACCCTGAACACGAAAACGTTTTTTTATGGGAATGACGTTTTTGGTGCTCCACCAGCTGCGATACGTCTGCGAACGATTTCCCACACTCTGAGCACGAAAAGATCCCCTCCGCATCGTGAACACATTGGTGTGTGTGGAGCTCGGACTCAGTTGCAAAACATTTCCCGCACCCCGAACACAACGTTGACTTTTGGCCAATGTGACACTGCACATGCTTAGTAAGACACGAGTTCCTCCTGAAGCTTTTTCCGCACTCGTCACAGGAAAATCGCTCGCCTGCGTCCGTCACGAGTTCAGATTTTCGCGCGTTTGGCATTTTATCCATGTGTGTCCTCTGGTGTATCCTGAGGGTGGCTCTCCGAGCGAAACATTTCCCGCACGCCGAGCAGGAGAAGGGTCTCTCGCCCGTGTGGCACCGGAGATGTATCGTCAGGTTAGCTTTGTTGGTAAAGGACTGGCCGCACTCCGAACACACATGAGGTTTCAGGCCTATGTGACCCTTCACGTGGGTCACCAAATCCGATTTGGTTATGAAAGATTTGCCGCACTGAGAACACGAAAAGGGCCGCTCTCCAGAATGGGAACGTTGATGTCTGAGGAGAAGCGATTTCGAACTGAAGCGTTTCCCGCACTCCGAACACGAAAAGCGATAATACCCGGTGTGGTAGCGTTGATGGTGAAGAAGATCGGATTTCCACATAAAAGCTTTCCCACATTCCGAACACGAAAATGGACGCTTCCGGGATTGCTTGGGATTCGATATCTCTGGAGATCCTTCTACGCCGTGAGGACCCGGAGGGACGTTTGTCTCAAGGGTGTGCCCCTCAATAGACAATTCCTCAGTTTTCGAAGGGTCTGGTAATTCTTCCGTATGGGAATGGCTGTGATGTAGATTGGGAGAAACGGGTTTTACATCCGGAGAAAATTGTGTAGGGACGTCGTCTTCTTCTTCTACTTTACATTCAAGGGGTAAAATAGGACGACTTTCTGAGGTATTCAAAACATCAGGTGCATCTGTGGGCCAAAAAACAATTATTCATAAACAAAAAACAAAAAGGTCAATTATCCAAAGTCAGAGGTCATGTGTGCTAGTCTAGTGCCGCGTACAAACACAGTGGGAATTTCCGATGGAAAAAGCCAGACGGAATTTTTTCATCGGATATTCCGACCGTGTTTACAGTCGTGGTCGAAATTGTTGGCACCCCAGAAAGTATTTCTCACAGAAAAGTATTGCGGTAACACATGTTTATTCCCTTTTGTGTGTATTGGAACAAAACAAAAAAAGGGAGGGGAAAAAAAGCTAATTGGACATAATGTCACACAAAACTACAACAAATGGGCTGGTCAAAAATCTTGGCACCCTTAACTACTTCAGGCCTTGGCCAATTCTAATGCCGAGTACACACGACCGTTTTTCGGGTTCTGAAAAATTTCTTTTTTTTTTATGTCATTAAAAACTATGTAAAAAATGGCCATTAAAAATTTAGAACATGCTCTAATTTTTCACGTCGTTTCTAACGTTGTCATTTTTTACTTCGTAAAAAATGGTCGTGTGTGTAGGCTTTAATGACGTGAAAAAAAACGCACATGCTCAGAAGCAAGTTATGATACGGGAGCGCTCGTTCTGGTAAAACTAGCGTTCGTAACGGAGATAGCACATTCATCACGCTGTAACAGACAGAAAAGCGCGAATCGTCTTTTACTAACACAAAATCAGCAAAACCAGCCCATCCGCATGGAACTTCCCCTTTATAGTGCCGTCGTACGTGTTGTACGTCATTGCACTTTGCTTGAGCATTTTTTTTTTCACGATCGTGTGTAGGCAAGGCCGTTTTAATGATCGGGTTGAAAAAAACTTTGTTTTTTCTAGACCCTGAAAAACTTAATTTTTTACAACCCGAAAAACGGTTGTGTGTACATGGCATGACACTTAATTTCTACATGTAAAAATCATAGCTTTTTGCTATTTTTTGCTAGAAAATTACATAGAACCCCCAAACACTATATATGTTTTTTTTTTAGCAGAGACCCTAGAGCAGTGGTCTCCAAACTGCGGCCCGGGGGCCAGATGCGGCCCTTTGCTTGATTTTATCCGGCCCTTGGGGTGCTTTTTTATTCATTGGCACCAATGAAGGGCAGAATTCCTCCCAATGACACCAATGAAGGGACAGAAGTCCTCCCAATGACGGGGGAGAGGTCCTCCCAGCGACGGGGCAAAATTCTTCCCAATGACACCAATGATGGGGCAGAATTCCTACCAACGACACCAATGAAGGGGCAGAATTCCTCCCAGCAACAGGGGAGAATTCCTCCCAGTGATGGTGCAGAATTCTTCCTAATGACACCAATGACGGGGCAGAATTCCTCCCAATGACTTAAATGGAGGGGCAGAAGTCCTCCCAGTGATGGGGCAGAATTCCTCCAAATGACACCGATGAAGGGGCAGAATTCCTCCCGATGATGGGGCAGAATTCCTCCCAATGACGGGCAGAATTCCGCCCAGTGACGGGGCAGAATTCCTCCCAGTGACGGGGCAGAATTCCTCCCAGTGACGGGGCAGAATTCCTCCCAGTGACGGGGCAGAAGTCCTCCAAATGATGGGGCAGAATTCCTCCCAGTGACGGGGCAGAATTCCTCCCAGTGACGGGGCAGAAGTCCTCCCAGTGATGGGGCAAAATTCTTCCCAATGACACCAATGATGGGGCAGAATTCCTCCCAATGATGGGGCAGAATTATTCCCAGTTATGGGGCAGAATTCCTCCCAATGACACCAAAGATGGGGCAGAATTCCTCCCAGTGATGGGGCAGAATTCCTCCCAGTGATGGGGCAAAATTCTTCCCAATGACACCAATGATGGGGCAGAATTCCTCCCAGTGATGGGGCAGAATTATTCCCAGTTATGGGGCAGAATTCCTCCCAATGACACCAAAGATGGGGCAGAATTCCTCCCAGTGATGGGGCAGAATTCCTCCCAGTGATGGGGCAGAATTTCTTCCAATGACACCAATGATGGGGGATTTTGTACTCCTGATGGCCACATTCAGGCCCCCTTAGAGTCTGGAGGACAGTAATCCGGCCCTTTGTTTAGAAAGTTTGGAGACCCCTGCCCTAGAGAATACAATGGTGGTCATTTTAACTTTTTATCTCGCACAGTATTTGCGCAGCAATTTTTCAAATACGTTTTTTCTTTTTCATATGGTGTACAGTATCTCCTCCTCATTTGTTGGGAACATGATGTTATATTGAGGAATGGAGATGGACCTTTCATATGGTGGACAGTATCTCCTCCTCATTTGTTGGAAACATGACGTTATATTGAGGAATGGAGATGGACCTTTCATATGGTGTACAGTATCTCCTCCTCATTTGTTGGGAACATGACGTTATATTGAGGAATGGAGAAGGACCTTTCATATGGTGTACAGTATCTCCTCCTCATTTGTTGGGGACATGACGTTATATTGAGGAATGGAGATGGACCTTTCATATGGTGTACAGTATCTCCTCCTCATTTGTTGGGAACATCAGGTCGTACAGTCAGTACATTAGTTGCTCTCATAAACAGCAATATAGATTTCTCTTCTCGTGCTGGAAGAATGTGTTAATGAAGCAATAACCCATTTTCTTTGTTAGGGGACAGCATACACTGTGTGGAATTAAATGATGTGTAGAAGACAGGGACAACTGATTTTCCAATGTTTTATCCAAGAATGAAGTCACTAAAACATAATATTAATCTGCCTACCATTCACAGTACAGGTTTCTCTTACCCGGTGATATAAGCGTCTCCTCGTTCTCTATCTTGACGTCCTTGTAGAGATCCTGGTGTCCTTCTAAATACTCCCACTCCTCCATGGAGAAATAGACAGTGACATCCTGACACCTTATAGGAACCTGACACACACAATGATACAGTCACCATCCAGACACACCCCTTGTCTGTTACTGGATAATGTCCCAGAATTCCCAGAATCCTCCTCACCTCTCCTGTCAGCAGCTCCATCATCTTCTTGGTGACTTCAATGATCTGCATGTTGTTGTTTTTCTCAGGTGTGAGGGATTGAGGTGGAGGAACTGTGATGGTCACCTGGTCACCAGACTTTACCGGAGAAAAACTCTGTAAAGACCAAAATAAATCAGATCACGTTTCCAGAATCCTCCTCACCTCTCCGGTCAGGTCTGTGTTTTATTTATAGCGATAAGAGTGATGTCATGTGACCTCCCAGAATCCTCTTCACCTCTCTGGTCAGGTCTGTTTTATTTATAGCGATAAGAGTGATGTCATGTGACCTCCCAGAATCCTCCTCACCTCTCCGGTCAGGTCCGTTTTATTAATAGAGATAAGAGTGATGTCATGTGACCTCCCAGAATTCTCCTCACCTCTCCGGTCAGGTCTGTGTTTTATTGATAGAGATAAGAGTGATGTCATGTGACCTCCCAGAATCCTCCTCACCCCTCCGGTCAGTTCTGTGTTTTATTAATAGAGATAAGAGTGATGTCATGTGACCTCCCAGAATCCTCCTCACCTCTCCGGTCAGGTCTGTGTTTTATTATTAGAGATAAGAGTGATGTGATGTGACCTCCCAGAATCCTCCTCACCTCTCCGGTCAGGTCTGTGTTTTATTAATAGAGAGAAGTGTGATGTGATGTGACCTCCCAGAATCCTCCTCACCTCTCCGGTCAGTTCTGTGTTTTATTAATAGAGATAAGAGTGATGTCATGTGACCTCCCAGAATCCTCCTCACCTCTCCGGTCAGGTCTGTGTTTCATTAATAGAGATAAGAGTAATGTCATGTGACCTCCCAGAATCCTCCTCACCTCTCCGGTCAGTTCTGTGTTTTATTAATAGAGATAAGAGTGATGTCATATGACCTCCCAGAATCCTCCTCACCTCTCCGGTCAGGTCTGTGTTTTATTAATAGAGATAAGAGTGATGTCATGTGACCTCCCAGAATCCTCCTCACCTCTCCGGTCAGTTCTGTGTTTTATTAATAGAGATAAGAGTGATGTCATGTGACCTCCCAGAATCCTCCTTACCTCTCCGGTCATGTCTGTGTTTTATTAATAGAGATAAGAGTGATGTCATGTGACCTCCCAGAATCCTCCTCACCTCTCCGGTCAGTTCTGTGTTTTATTAATAGAGATAAGAGTGATGTCATGTGACCTCCCAGAATCCTCCTTACCTCTCCGGTCAGCAGGTAAATGATCTCCAGGGTGAGATTTATTATCCTCTCGGTCATGTGACTCTGGTCCTCATCCATTTTTGAAGAGGTCACGTTGTCTATATAAGATGTTTCTCTCTGTAGACGGATAATAAACTGAGAATTATCTGGACTGTACTGGGATGAGAAATCACCTCCATAGTTCTGACATCTCAGATTGCTTCCTTTACTACATTACTCTAGCACCCTCCTTGTAAGGGCAGGTCGCTAGGTAAATTTAGTGTAGCTCCTCTGCACTCAGAGGAGCAGAGGTTGATTGCTCTAGCCTGCTAAGTGTTACACAGGCTGCTCGTCTGACTGCTTCTCCCTGCATTCTGGAAGGTTCTAGAATTACAGCGGGAGGAAGAATGGGAGAGCAGCTTGAATATTTACGGGAGCCCAGCCAATTCCTGGAAAGGTGTGTCCAGAAGGCAGTTGGAGAACCCATAAAATCCCTGAAGCACTAGAGCAGAGGGGTCTTGGATCCTGGGTTAGCCCTGCCAGAGGAGTCCCTTCTGGCATGGGAAATGGCTCTATATTGAGATGGTATTTGTAGACATATGAAAATATAACTCTACACTTCTGATTTTGCATATTATCATCATCTGCTGGAGATCAAAGATGTCACAGTGACTATGCAGGATGGACATAACGGGGGGTTACTGGGTGTAAATAGAAAATAATATCTTATTACCTCCAATGCTGCCAGTTTTAGCAATGTCTTCTCTCTACTTCCTCCCGTCTCTCTCACCCGGAACTTCGTATTAATAGCTGACATCACTTCCTGTCTGTACCTGACATCACTTCCTGTTTTTCCCTTACTTTACTTCCTGTCCACATCACACCCCTTCCTGCTAGTGCGTTCCACTTAAAATAATGGAGATTGCCATCTTGTGGAGACTACGCTAACTGAATACATCCCTATTTTTCGCAATCTAAACATTACTGGCTGATGTTGGAAGCTGAAGCTGGTCTTCCCAATTTAGAGATGCTGTTTGAGTACTGAGGAAATGAAAGATCCTCCTTAGATAACCCGAGAAGGTGAAAGACAATTGACAAGAGAACAGGAGGGTCATTTCCCTTTAGAACCCTTAAATCTGACCTCAGGAGGGTCTTTTCCCCATAGAACCTGACCTTGGGAGGGTCATTTCCCTATAGAACCCTTCAACCTGACCTGAGGAGGGTCGCTTCCCTAAAGAACCCTTGAACCTGACCTCATGAGGGTCATTTCCCTAAAGAACCCTTTAACCTGACCTCCAGATAGTAATTTCCCTATAGAACCCTTGAACCTGACCTCAGGAGGGTAATTTACTTATAGAATGTTTAAATCTGATGTCAGGAGGGTACTTTCCCTACAGAACCCTTAAACCTGACCTCAGGAGGGTGATTTCCTTAGAGAACTCTTGAACCTGATGTCAGGGGGGTCATTTCCCTATAGAATCACTAACCCTGAACTCAGGAGGATCATTTACTTAGTGACACAGTCACAGAGCAGAGGGGAGGAGAGGCTGCAGAGACACAGTCACACAGGAGAGGGGAGGGGGAGAGGCTGCAGAGACACAGTCACACAGGAGAGGGGAGGGGGAGAGGCTGCAGAGACACAGTCACACAGGTGAGGGGAGGAGGAGAGGCAGCAGAGACACAGTCACACAGGAGAGGGGAGAAGGAGAGACTGCAGAGACACAGTCACACAGGAGGAGAGGGGAGAGGCTGCAGAGACAAAGGAGAGGCTGCAGAGACACAGTCACACAGGAGAGGGGACGGAAAAGAGGCTGCAGAGACACAGTCACACAGGAGAGGGGACGGGAAAGAGGCTGCAGAGACACAGTCACACAGGAGAGGGGAGAGGGAGAGGCTGCAGAGACACAGTCACACAGGAGAGGGGAGGGGGAGAGGCTGCAGAGACACAGTCACACAGGAGAGGGGAGGGGGAGAGGCTGCAGAGACACAGTCACACAGGAGAGGGGAGGGGGAGAGGCTGCAGAGACACAGTCACACAGGAGAGAGGAGGGGGAGAGGCTGCAGAGACACAGTCACACAGGAGAGGGGAGGAGAGGCTGCAGAGACACAGTCACACAGGAGAGGGGAGGAGGAGAGGCAGCAGAGACACAGTCACACAGGAGAGGGGGAGAGGCTGCAGAGACACAGTCACACAGGAGAGGGGAGGGGGAGAGGCTGCATAAACACAGTCACACAGGAGAGGGGAGGAGGAGAGGCAGCAGAGACACAGTCACACAGGAGAGGGGAGGAAGAGAGACTACAGAGACACCGTCACATGGAAGAGGGGAGGGGGAGAGGCTGCAGAGTCACACGGAAGAGGGGAGGGGTGAGGCTGCAGAGACACAGTCACACGGAAGAGGGGAGGGGAGGGGGAGAGGCTGCAGAGACACAGTCACACAGGAGAAGGGAGGGGAAGAGGCTGCAGAGACACAGTCACACAGGAGAGGGGAGAGGGAGAGACTGCAGAGACAGTCACACGGGAGTGGAGGAGAGGTTGCAGAGACACAGTCACACGGGAAATGAGGAGGGGGAGAGGCTGCAGAGACACAGTCACACAGGAGAGGGGAGGGGGAGAGGTTGCAGAGACACAGTCACACAGGAGAGGGGAGGGGGAGAGGCTGCAGAGACACAGTCACACAGGAGAGGGAAGGGGGAGAGGCTGCAGAGACACAGTCACACGGGAGAGGAGGAGGGGGAGAGACTGCAGAGACACAGTCAGACAGGAGAGGGGAGGAGGAGAGGCTGCAGAGACACAGTCACACGGAAGAGGGGAGGGGGAGAGACTGCAGAGACACAGTCACACAGGAGAGGGGAGGGGGAGAGGCTGCAGAGACACAGTCACACAGGAGAGGGAGAGTCAGTAAAAAGTCTGTAGAAGTAAAACAAGAATAATCTTTATTGTAAACTATATCCATTAGACATAGTAGATACAAACAGATTTTCTCATGAATAAAATGACAGTAGAATGTTTATCCAGGGGCCACCATCCCGAACCAGAAGGGGCTGTGACCCTTCCTCGGACTGATAGGCCAAAGGGCCAGATTCACAGTGGAGATACGACGGCGTATCTGCTGATACACCGTCGTATCTCTGTTTCTATCTATGCGACTGATTCATAGAATCAGTTACGCATAGATAGCCAGAAGATCCGACAGGTGTAATTGTTGTAATATGTAATATGTCCTAAAGATAGTGTAGTGGTTATGGTGAATGGCTTTGGTGCGGGCTCAGCTATTCAGCATTCCCACTCGCATTTTCCTCAGGAAATGCATTTTCTAGTTCTTCTTCTCCTTTATTCCGTACGTTTTTTGGCTCTGCGTAACTTCTGCATACTTTCAGCTATTGAAACCATTCAACTATTAAAATGTTCATCTCGTTCAGCTAACGATAGGACTTCTTCAAGTTTTTTTGTACTATTTATACTTTTTAAAATATTAAGCTTTTAGACACTTTTTTTAACATTGAAGTCAATGAGAACATCATTTTTACCCTTTAAAATCTCATGTGCTGCCAAATGCTTCTTCTCCTTCATACTTTCACTTACAGACACCAAACAAACGTTAAAACGGTCACAAAATATTCAGCTATCCGAAAATTACTTTTTAGATTGATATCTTTTATAGTTTTTGTGAAAAAGCAATTTACATTTAGTGATTTTTTCTGAAAATGTTATCGGTTATAATGAATTCCTATGGAGGTGCTTTACAGTGGGTCATGTGATCATTACAGCACAGATCATCAAAAAAAAAAATTATCTTTAAAAAAGGGGGAACAAATTGCTCTCACGCCCACAAGATCTACTTGTCATAAACAATTTATATATCAAAACGTAGGTATTTTTGTCTGGTTTCAGGCAATGTGATCAGTTTTGTGATACGCATTTTACTTTTAGTTCCTGGAGCTTCTAAAGGACAAGAGTCCCAAATTTTCTCTCATTGACCGTCATGTTAAAAAGTCTAAAAAAAAATCCCAGCAAAACGCACAAAGACGCTCTTTTTTAAATCGCTGACATGGCCACATTTTTAGTTTATCAACATAAATTTCATATCGATGCGTTGACAAGGGCCGTGTCTTTCAAACGGTGAAGTCGCTGTATCGATCGCATGTACGGTTGTGGATTTATTAAGGTTTGTTTGAAGGCTTATTTCATGTATTTGTTGTGTGAATAAAAGGCGTTTGTAATGGTATTTCTTTCCCTAAATAGCTTTCTTTACCTCAGTGCAATATTCCTCCTCACTGACCTGGAGGGGGAGGGGAAACCTCTTGAGGGGGGAGGGGCGACCAGGAAGTCAGGATACTCTCTACTTTGCAGATAGAGAAAGGAGCTGTGTGTCCTAAAGATAGTGTAGTGGTTATGGTGAATGGCTTTGGTGCGGGCTCAGCAATTCAGCTATTCAGCATTCCCACGCGCATTTTCCTCAGGAAATGCATTTTCTAGTTAATTAGTAATTTCTTAAGTTACTGCACATATACAGTAACCAAAAAAGTTTTATACGGTGATCCCGGGACACAGCATCAGCAGGTTAGAGGGCCAAGATGCGGGACTGTCCCAGCAAATTCCGGGACACAGCATCAGCGGGTTAGAGGGCCAATATGAAAGACTGTCCCAGCAAATCTGGGACAGAGCCCGGGTCCGTGTTGGCTTCGGACCACAGATTACTCTAGTCCCTGCCCAGGAGCCTAACCCCCCCCCCGGGGGATCAGGGTTGGGTCTTTTCCGGAGGACCATTTGACGATGCACCCGTCACAGTTTTTTGTGTATCACTCTTTATGTGTGTGCGAATTTTTTCCTGCACCGGGTGAAGTTTTTGGGTTGTGTTATGCACGCCACAGGCTTTTCAATAAAACAGCAATCTTTAAGTCTGACCACAGATTTTCAATTGGATTGAGGTCTGGGCTTTGACTAGGGCCATTCCAACACATTTATATGTTTCCCCTTAAACCACTCAAGTGTTGCTTTAGCAGTGTGTTTGGGGGTCATTGTCATGCTGGAAGGTGAACCTCTGTCCTCGCCTCAAATCACACACAGAGTGGTACAGGTTTTGCTCAAGAATATCCCTGTATTTGGCACCATCCATCTTTCCCTCAACTCTGACCAGTTTCCCAGTCCCGACTGCTGAAAAACATCCCCACAGCATGATGCTGCCACCACCATGTTTCACAGTGGGGGTGGTGTTCTTTGGGTGATGTGGTGTGTTGGGTTTGCGCCAGACATAGCGTTTTCTTTGATGGTCAAAAGGTTCAACTTTAGTCTCATCAGACCAGAGCACCTTCCTCCATACATTTTGGGAGTCTCCCACATGCCTTTTCCCAAACTCAAAACGTGCCATTTTGTTTTTTGCTAAAAGTAATGGCTTTCTTCTGGCCACTCTGCCATAAAGCCCAACTCTATGGAGCGTACGGCTTATTGTCCTCCTATGTACAGTCTCTGCAGTGGAACTCTTCAGCTCCTCCAGGGTTACCTTAGGTCTCTGTGCTGCCTCTCTGATTAATGCCCTCCTTGCCCGGCTTGTGAGTTTTGTTGTGCGGCCGTCACTTGGCAGGTTTGCTGTTGTGCCGTGTTCTTTCCATTTGGTTATGATAGATTTGATGGGGCTCCTAGGGATCATCAAAGATTTGGATATTTTTTTTTAGAACCTAACCCTGACTTGTACTTCTCAACAACATTGTCCCTTACTTGTTTGGAGAGTTCCTTGGTCTTCATGGCCGTGTTTGGTTAGTGGTGCCTCTTGCTTAGGTGTTGCAGCCTCTGGGGTGTGTCTATGTAATGACAGGTCATGTGACACTTAGATTGCACACAGGTGGACGTCATTTCACTAATTATGTGACTTCTGAAGGGAATTGGTTGCACCAGAACTTTTTATGGGCTTTATAACAAAGGGGGTGAATACATACGCACATGCCAATTATCATTTTTTTTCTTTCTGAAAAATAGTTTTATGTATATATTTTTCTAATTTTACTTCACTGACTAAGGCCCCGTACACACCATAGAATCTATCCGCAGATAAATCCCATCGAATGGGTTTCAGCGGATAGATTCTATGGTGTGTACACTCCGGCGGATATTTATCCGCGGATATTTCCGAATTCCAGCAGATAAATATTTGTCGACATGCACAGAATATCTATCTGCTGGAATCGGATCCCACAGATGGATCCGCTGGTCTGTACAGACTCACCGAATCAATCCGTCCGAAGGGATCCCCGCATGCGTCGTAATGATTTGACGCATGCGTGGAATTCCTTATATGACAGCGTCGCGCACGTCGCCGCGTCATAATCGCGGCGACGGCGCGACACGTCATCGCCAGAGGATTTCGGCGTGGATTTCAATGCGATGGTGTGTACACACCATCGCATGAAAATCCGCCGAAATCCACGAGAGGATTTATCCGCGGAAACGGTCCGCTGGACCGTATTCGCGGATAAATTCTATCGTGTGTATGGGGCCTTAGACTATTGTGTTCTAATCCATCACATATAATTCAGATAAAAAAAAACATAAACTAAAGGCTGTAATGCAACAAAATAGGTAAAAAGCCAAGGGGGGTGAATACTTTTGCAAGGCACTGTATGCCATTGAAGTGTCTATTTACTGATGTAGAATTAGATGGGTTTTAGTCCTTGTGAAACATTTCAAACAATTTTGACGCAGATTCGAGAACATTTCCCACACATGTTTCTGCAAGCATGGATAAATTCTGATGTAGAATTATACGGGGTGTTTTTTCCAGGTGGAGAATTTCCCACACATTTCTGGCAGGAGAATTATGATATAGAAAGCAGGGCTGTGGAGTCGGTAGATAAATGTTCCGACTCCGACTCCTCAGTTTTATGTACTTCCGACTCCGACTCCTCTGTATTAATATGCGAATGTATTTTATACATTCCTTGAGGGAAAGAAACGCAACCTACCACAGGACTACTGGCTGGGAAGCCAACAGTCTACTGTATTGCACAGTTTAAGCAAAAGACAAACACAATGAAAACAAAGTTTTATTATTGTTTTTTTTCCCATAGTCATGTTTAAAGTTTAAGCTAACAATCGGAGTTTACAAGTTTTTATAGCCTTAGCTAAATGACAGCAGTTTTCCCAATGGTTTACAGCTTCAGTCTTGAACTATTGGCCCTCCATTCCCTTCACTTATACAAGTGAAGGGAATGGTCCTGCAAAAAACATATTTATTTAATCCCTTATCAGTGAGAGGCTAGGTTACCAATGGACGCTGCGTTCCCTGTAAAAGCAGAACACAACACTATGGAAAGTATAAGTATTGCAGCTCCTAATTGTGCGTTGCGTGCCATATAGTGAAGCACATGAAAAGCATGCTTCTTCACGGTCACTTAACGTGTTCGTTTTGCGGTTACGTGAGGCACTGCATGCATTGGTCTTTATTCTTACAGTAGAGAAGTCATTAATTATAACTTTTTGTGAATTGGGACATTTAAACTTGCTTTTTTTTTTAATTACAATCTAAATTTAGTAGGAGTCGGAGTCGGTGCATTGTTTGCCGACTCCGACTCCAGGTACCCAAAATTTCCCCCGACTCCGACTCCTCGACTCCACAGTCCTGATAGAAAGAGATGCTTTTTTTTTAAGTGAAACATTTCTCGCACATCTTTCCACCAGTGTGGAGTTTGACATTCAAAGGTTTCCTCTATGAAAAATATTTGTTGTACTCAGGACATGGGAGGGGCTTCTGGTCAGTGTGAGTCCTCCTGTGTAAAACGAATAGTGATATATATTTGTATTAACAGTTTCCCACACTCCAAGTGGGAAACATTGTGTTGCTGGTGCCGAGTCTCTGGCCTACGGGAGGTTTGGATTTTACATTACAGGATTTCTCCCACGATCAAGAACTTTCTCCAACATGCAAAATAGAATTTCCAACATAAGCTTTTTTTCCTCACCCCGATAAGTAAACCTTTCCCGCACTCTGTATTTGCATGGCGTGACTATTCCATTTGTTTGTTGGTGCTTGTTTCACCATGAAAGATTTCCCTCATTCTGCACAAACGTATGACATTTGGTCTGTGTGCGTTTTCTGGTGTGCAGTGAGATTGTTTTTCCTCGTATAACACTTCCCGCACTCCGAACATGAAAAAGTCTCGCCCGTGTGAACCCTGAAATGGCTCGTCAGATGAGTCTTTCGTTTAAAATGTTGCCCGCACTCCGAGCAGCCATAAGGCCTCTCCTCTCTGTGACTCGTCTGATGCATGACGAGGTCTACCTTCTCTCTGAAAACTTTCCCGCACTCGGAACACGAACAGAGACTCACGCCGGTGTGCCGCCTCTCGTGTTTCAGCAGGCCGAACTTCCAGGTAAAGGACTTTCCGCACTCCGAGCACGAATAAGGGCGCAGCCCGGAGTGCTGTTGCTGATGCCTAATGAGAACCGATTTAGAAGTGAAACATTTTCCGCACTGCAAGCACGGAAAGGGGCGCTCGCCGCTGTGTAGTCTCTGGTGTAGGACAAACCGCGACCTCACTCCGAAACATTTATTACATACAGAACATCTATAGCCAACATTACGAGGTTCCTCAGGACGAAACGCACTCGGGAGGGGATCTACCACTGGAGGTAAAGTTAGGTTGATAATGTGTGCTTTATCTGGATAGTCATCGGTATCGGGTGATCGATCTCCATTGGAAGGTCTTTGAGTGATGGGACTTTCTTCGGGAGGATCTTGTGCTATGCCGTTATCTTCTGCCTTATAATATGAGGATAAAATGAGATGTTCTTCTGAGATTTCCCGAACATCGCGTCCATCTGATAAGAAAAAAAATATGTTGAGGAAATTGGGTGGAGTTATTCTCAACTTATTTGTTGGGAACATGACATTATATTGAGGAACGGAGATGAACCTTTCATATGGTGTACAGTATCTCCTCCTCATTTGTTGGGAACATGACGTTATATTGAGGAATGGAGATGGACCTTTCATATGGTGTACAGTATCTCCTCCTCATTTGTTGGGAACATGACATTATATTGAGGAACGGAGATGGACCTTTCATATGGTGTACAGTATCTCCTCCTCATTTGTTGGGAACATGACGCTATATTAATGATGGGCATGCAACCGATTACTAGACCTGTTTCTGCATTACTCACCTGTGCTGATATCTAATGAAGACTCCTTCTCTGTCATTGTCACCATCATCCGATCCTCCTCCATAGACTGCTGATCACCCCTCCAATGTGTCTCTTCTTCCTCTTTAACCCAAGCTTTTATATCCATATCTTCTTCACACTAAAGGAACACAGATTATTAAATGCAAATAGCAGGTGCAATAAATGGTACAGGGTCATAACTGAAGTTCTGGAAATGTATCTACCTGATGATGGTGAGGGATGATGTGACCTTCCTGTGTAGAATCCCCGGAATACAGAGGATGAGGACATCTCTCTGGTGGGCTTCTGTAACTTAATGGCTCCACAATGATGTCCTTGTAGAGATCCCAGTGTCCTCCTGAAAAGTCATCAATAAAACTATTAAATTCTGGATATGAAGTAAGATGACTCTTTGATTGATTCTGAATGTCATCCATATCCTGGAAAGAAAAATATATTTATTAAAAGAAACATTTTATTCTTCATGTTCTGCAGTCATGAACATCAGTCTATTCGTAGTGGTCTCATACAGCTGTGACATAAAATTTAAGACAACCATATGGAGATGGACCTTTCATATGGTGTACAGTATATCCTCCTCATTTGTTGGGAACATGACGTTATATTGAGGAATGGAGATGGACCTTTCATATGGTGTACAGTATCTCCACCTCATTTGTTCGGAACATGACGTTATATTGAGGAATGGAGATGGACCTTTCATATGGTGTACAGTATCTCCACCTTATTTGTTGGGAACATGACATTATATTGAGGAATGGAGATGGACCTTTCATATGGTGATGGGGGATCTAGGTGGAGCCTCCGTACTGCTCTCTCGTTTACAATAAAGTCTCCTCTTACCCGGTGATGTGAGGGGCGGCTGATTCTCCATCATGACGTCCTTGTAGAGATCCTTGTGTCCTTCTAAATACTCCCACTCCTCCATGGAGAAATAGACAGTGACATCCTGGCACCTTATAGGAACCTGACACACACAATGATACAGTCACCATCCAGACACATCCCTTGTCTGTTACTGGATAATGTCCCAGAATTCCCGGCACCGCTCACCTCTCCTGTCAGAAGCTCCATCATCTTCTTGGTGACTTCTAGAATTTTCTCCATGTTGTGCTTTTCAGGAATCTGGTAGTGAGGTTTAGACGATGTGATATCAGGTGGTCCATGGAGAAGACTGTTGGGTGGCCCTCGTTCACTAGAGGTCTTCTTCACCACTTCAAAGTCCTGAGGAAAAAAAAATACAATATGAGTGATCACTACTTACCTTCCCAAAACCCTCCTCACCTCTCCGGTCAGGTCTGTGTTTTATTAATAGAGATAAGAGTGATGTCATGTCACCTCCCAGAATCCTCCTCACCTCTCCGGTCAGGTCTGTGTTTTATTAATAGAGATAAGAGTGATGTCATGTGACCTCCCAGAATCCTCCTCACCTCTCCGGTCATGTCTATGTTTTATTAATAGAGATAAGAGTGATGTCATGCGACCTCCCAGAATCCTCCTCACCTCTCCAGTCAGGTCTGTGTTTTATTAATAGAGATAAGAGTGATGTCATGTCACCTCCCAGAATCCTCCTCACCTCTCCGGTCATGTCTATGTTTTATTAATAGAGATAAGAGTGATGTCATGTGACCTCCCAGAATCCTCCTCACCTCTCCGGTCAACAGGTAGATGATCTCCAGGGTGAGGTTTAGTATTCTTTCAGTCATGCGACTCCCATCGCTGTCCTTGTTAGGACTACTTCCTGTGTCGGCGATGAGTGTCATTGCTTGCCGGATGATGCCTGTGACAGAGGTGGAGGTGCTGGAAGGGGACTTATTGGGGGAAGTCTGGTTCTGCAGGACAAAGCGTTGGTGGAAATGGCTGGAGCTCCCCTTTATGGCATCACCAAACCCATCAGCACAGGTTCACTTCCATACAACAGGATACCTGATAGGAGAAGACTGCACAGTGACTATGGAGGAAGAGGACGGACATGACGGGGGTGGTTACTGGGTGTAAATATAAATCAATATCTTGTTACCTCCTCTGCTGCCAGTTCCAGCAATGTCTCCTCTCTACTTCCTCCCGACTCACCTCTCACCTGGAACTTCCTGTCTGTAAATGACATCACTTCCTGTCTGTAGCCCACATCATTGCCCATGTTCGTCAGATTTTGCAGCGCTGTTCTGTCACATTAGCAAACCTGTGAGGGCAGTGGTTTTGCTGCTGCTTCTAAAATTTAACTAAACAGTCCGTCGGAAATTCCAAATACTGTATTTAAAGAGAAAGTAAACCCTGATGGGTTTTACTTCCTTCGTTTCCCTGAAAAGGTAAAGCATAATGGGCTACTATGCATCGCATAGTAGCCTATGTCCCTGTCTTCCTCGCTGGCAGCAAACGTCCATTCTTCACCCCTCTTCCTTCCGAGGCCCTGAACTCCGGCTCTATGACTGGCTGGAGTCGAATGAGTGTGGGAGCCGCCTGTCAAGGCATGACCCCAGCTTGAAACGGCACAACATGCCCTTTCAAGTCAGCGCATGCGCAGAAAAGGCCTTAGTTCGGGGACATTGCAAATATCTCCTAAACAGTGTAGGTCTAGGAGATATTTCAAGCACCTACATGTAAGCCTAAGGCCTCTTTCACACGGAGCGGACCGTTTTTGTGTCCGTCGGCTCAGCAGGGATCATCCGTAATCCCCGCTGAGCTGTCGGCGAACAGGGCGGTCCCCGCACACTGTGCAGAGACCGCCATGTCTTTCCTCCGCTCTCCCCTATGGGGAATCGGATGAAGACGGACCGTCTGTCCGTCTTCATCCGATCCGTTCCGCCGGACGGAAGAAAAATAGGGTTTTCTTCCGTCCGAAAAAACGGATCCCGACGGACGCGGATGGTTGCGGACGTTAGCGGATGCTCCATCCGCTAACGGACGCGATCCTATAGGGATGCATTACAAGTCCGTAAACGGACTTGTAATAAACAGACTAACGGTCCGCTAATGTGAAAGGGGCCTTAATCTGTAGGCTTAGTGCGGGGTGTAGCAAGATGGCGGCGACAGAATGTCACTCCTGTTACAAAATCTGATGGAACATCTTGGGGCAGATTCAGATAGAGATACGCCGGCGGATCTCCTGATCCGCCGTCGTATCTGTGAGACCCGACGGTCGGATCTGTGAGATCCCACCGTCGGAGCTATGCGACTGATTCATAAGAATCAGTTCCGCATAGATCTCCCTTGGATCCGACTGGTGTAAGTGACTTACACCAGTCGAATCTTAGGCTGTAATCTCCCGCCGGCCGCTAGGTGTCGTCGCGATTTTTTACCCGTCGCATATGCAAATGAGGAAAACCGCCGATTCACGTCCGTACGCCCGCCCGTCGCTCGTTTTCTACGTCGTTTGCGTTCGGGTTTTTCCGGCGGATAGCTACCCCTGCTTCTATGAGGGGTAGCTAATGTTAAGTATGGCCGACGTTCCCGCGCCGATTTTTAAATTTTCTACGTCGTTTGCGTACCGCGATCGGGAATACCGATGGCCGCAAACGACGTACCCGCCGCAAACAATGACGTCGTAGCGACGTCATTTGGAGCATGCGCACTGGGCTTTTTCGCCCCGGCGCATGCGCAGTTAAATCGGCGCGGGAACGCGCCTGATTTAAATTGTACACTCCCCCTAGCCGCGGAATTTGCATTCCGCCGGGGGGAGTTAGGATCCGACGGTGCAGTTTGCGAGGTAAGTGCTTTATGAATCATGCACTTGCCTCGCTAAATTGCACCGGCGGATCGTAAACCAGGTAGATCTAGCGGATCTAAAGATCCGCAGATCTATCTGAATCTGCCCCCTTGTGTCTACATGACTTTACTTCCTGTCTGGGCACTCTGTATGGTCCCCCCCTTCTGGTGAAAAAGAGGAAGTGCAGTGTTCTAGAGTATGTGCAGATGGGTGAGCAAAGGGAAGGTGAGTGAGTATGTACAGCTGGAATAAGCAGAAAGAAGATTAATTTGTGCAGCTTGAGGAGCCAAGGGAAGAGGCGTATATGCATCTAGAGTGAGTGAGTAACTTGTATAGCGCTACAAATGCGATCTGAATCGCCTCAAGGCGCGTTTTGTCCAGGTCCTTCAGAAGAGGTGGGTCTTATGTTTTTTTCCTGAAGGCCCGATGGTTTTCTTCCATGTGGATGTTCGTAGGTAGAGCGTTCCATAGCCGTGGTCCTTGGACTGCGAATCTTCGTTCTACTTTAGATTTGTAGTGGGACTTGGGGATGTGGAGGAAATTTTGATTAGTTGATCGGAGGTCACGATTAGGGGTGTAGTGTTTTATTTTCTTGCATAAATATTGAGGCGCATTTCTTTGTGTGCATTTGTGGGTGAGGCAGAGGGTCTTGAATGTAACCCGATCCTTTACAGATAGCTAATGGAGAGTCCTCAAGGCCAGGGTGATTGATTCCCAAGTTATCAGTCTTGCTGCTGTGTTCTGGACGACTTGTAGATGAGAAATCTGGTATTTGGGTAGACCTAAGTAGAGGGAGTTTGCGTAGTCGAGTCGGGAATTGATGAGTGTTCCAACTACTACTGCTGCCTTCTTCCGGGATGAACAGGATGAGTCTGCGCAGCAAGCGGAGAAGATAGTGAGATCCGCTGACTAATGATCCTATTTGTGCGTCCATAGTCATGTCTGAGTCAAAGTCAGAGGCTTTTGACTTTGGTGTTTGGGGTGATGGTTTGTCCAAGGATTGTGGGTAGTGTCAAAGTCGTCCTGGAGTTTGTCTTTCGGCTTGCATGTAGAAGGAGAAGTTCCGTTTTGGATCCATTGAGTTTGAGGGAGCTCTCCATCATCTATCAATGTGAGGCATTATTCTAGTCCGTGATATTGGTCTTTTTTGTTAGTGATGCGAAAATAAAGTTCAGTGTCATCAGCGTAGGCGTGGTAAAGTAGGTCCTGTTTGCCGATGATTTTGAGGAGTGGGCGGGGGTAGAAGTAGAAGAGCACGGGCGACAGGGGTGATCCTTGAGGGACTCCGCATGTGACGGTGCGTGCCTCCGACACAGAGGCTCCCAGTTTCACTGTCTGGGATCGATTCTCTGGGAATGTGAACCAGGGTAGAACCGAGTCTGCGGCTCCGACTACTTCTGTGAGACGAGTGAGCAGAATTTTGTCTACTGTGTCAAAAGCTGCACTGAGATCCAGCAGCACCAGAAGACACGAGTCTGCTGCTTCGAGGGCGTCATCCCATATTTTGAGAAGTGTCGTTTCTGTCCCGTGGCCTGGGCGGAAACCCGATTGTAGTGGGTCCAGGAGTTTGTGGGTGTCCAAGTGGAGATGTAGCTGTTGTACTACTGCTTTCTCAATGATCTTGGAGATGGTGTTCAGGCTTGTTACTGGTCTGCGGTAGTTTGGGTCTTCAGAGTCGAGGTTGGGTTTCTTTAGGAGGGGTTTGGTTATGCCTTGCTTCTTGGAAGTCGGAACAATACCTTCTTCGAATGATTGATTTATGAGATGTGTTATGGTCGGTGCCACGATTTCGGTACATTTTTTCAGGAGTTTTGTCGGAATAATGTTGTTTGGCGATGTGCTGTCTCAGAGGCTTCTGATGATGCTTTTGGTGGTGTCGACGGTGATTGGGACCGGAGTAAAATTTGTTGATTGTAAAGTGTTTACCGTATTTATCGCGGTATAACGCGCTCCCGCGTATACCGCGCACCCCTAAAGTGGCCCCAAATCCTGTGGAAAAAAAGTTCTTTTGTACTTACAGTTTTGGTGTCTTGCGCGGCGGCCTCGTGGGGTCCGGCGTCCTTCTGCGGCTTCGGGTGTCCTCTTCGGCGGGTCGGGTGTCCTCTTCGGCGGGTCGGGTGTCCTCTTCGGCGGGTCGGGTGTCCTCCCCGCTCGTTTCCCACCACGAGTATGAATACTGCGCCGGCATATACCGAGCGCAGTACACTCGTGAATCTTCGGGCAGGCTCGGCAACTGTCGCGCTGACGTCCTGTACGCTCAGGACGTCAGTGCGAGAGGCGCCGAGACTGCCCGAAGATTCACGAGTGTACTGCGCTCGGTATATGCCGGCGCAGTATTCAAACTCGTGGCGGGAAAGCGGGTATCGGCGTATATCGCGCACACACGATTTTGCCCTGATTTTCAGGGAAAAATAGTGCGCGGTATACGCCGATAAATACGGTATATTGACGTTTTCTTCTATTTATGTCCGAGTGAGGTCAGTAGTTTTTTTCTGCGGAATTATTTCACAAAATGTTTTTGATTTTGTAAATAAAAAAAAAATAAAAATCAGATAGCTAGAGGGAACAATGGAAGGATGAGTATGTGAAGCTGGAATAAGCAAAAGGAAGATGGAGTATGTGCAGCTGGAGCAGCAAAGAAAAGATAAGTATGTGGAGCTGGATTAAGCAAAGAGAAGTAGAGTACATGCAACTGAGTTGAGCAAAAGTGAGCGAAGTGTGAAATTGGTTTTAGTGGCCACAGAAAGAATGATTATTCCGGCCAATGAAAAGAAGTGACGCAGAGGCGCTTGGTGCAGCTAAACCCGCCTGGACACTGAGCGGCTGTCGCCCTGGATCAACTCGGGGCGGATGCGATTTTTGTTTTTAGGAAGGCATGTACTGCTCCTCCCCCTCACCAGCCACGATCTGCCCGCATTGCATAGAAGCACAGAGAGCCAATAATGACCAGGTCTATAATAAGCAAATGGAAGGAACACAGACAGGATTTATTTCACACGTTTATTACAGAACCAGAGTGAACAAAATACAACCAAAAGGAACTGGAAACTTTTAGCACCATTTGTTCGAAAAGACAGAAAAAAAAAAAAAAAAATTCTTTATATATAAAAAAAATACTTCATGTTTAATAGATGACATGACGATCTCTGCGTTATGGAAATCTACATTCTAAAATTAACATTTGCCGGAAAAAAATTCTATAGTTTTTTTTTATCATAGGTGTAATTTTATATATATATATATATACATATATATATATATATATATATACATATATATATATATATATATATATATATATATATATATATATATATATATATATATATATATACATACATATATACATATATATATATATACATATATATATATATATATATACATATATATATATACATATATACACATATATATATATATATATATATATATATATATATATATATATATATATATATATATATATATATATATATAAAAAACAGATCCACATACATCTGCGCCGGGCGCAGCGTATGTAAGATACGCTACGCCGCTGTAACTTACTTTGGTTTGGTTTGAATCCTCAACGAATTTGCGCCGCAAGTTAAGGCGGCGTAGTGTATCTCTCGCAGCGTAACGGGGCGGAATTCAAATGGATCTAATGGGGGCATGTTTTATGTTAATACGTCGTGACCCGACGTAAACAACGTTTTTTGGAACTGCGCATGCGCCGTCCCTGGGGGTATCCCAGTGCGCATGCTCGAAATTAAACCGGAACCCGCCAATGCTTAAGACGGTGACGTCATTCTACGCATATTCCTATTCGCGAACGACTTACGCAAACGACGTAAAAAATTCAAAATTGTACGCGGGAAGGACGGCCATACTTAACATCGAGTACGCCTCAGTATAGCAGCTTTAATTATACGCCGGAAAAAGCCGAACGCAAACGACGGGGAAAAAAAGCGACGGGCCGACGTACGTTCGTGGATCGCCATAAATAGCTCATTTGCATACTCGACACGGATTACGACGGGAACGCCACCTAGCGGCCGCCGAAAAATTTCATCTTAGATCCGACGGCGTACGAAGACGTACGCCTGTCGGATCTAGCCGAGATGCCGTCGTATCTTGTTTTGTGGATACCAAAACAAAGATACGACGCGCAACATTTGAAATTATGCTGCGTATCAAGAGATACGTCGGCGTAATTTCTTTGAGGATCTGCCCCTTCATGTTTAATAAATGACATTGGAGACAATCTCTGTGTTATGGAAATCCACATTCTGAATGAAACGTTTCCCCCACTCTGAGCAGAAAAATTATATCATTTTTATCATAGGTGTATTTTTTATAATAGAGACAGAAAAAAATAAAATATGTTATAAATTGAGGAGGATCATTTGGGGAATCAAATGACCCAAAACATGCTGCCAAGGCAACAAAGGAGTGGCTCAAGAAGAAAAGGAAGCACATTAAGGTCATGGAGTGGCCTAGCCAGTCTCCAGACCTTAATCCTATAGAAAATGTATGGAGGGAGCCGAAACTTCGAGTTGCCAAGAGACAGCCAAGAAACCTTAAGTATTTAGAGAAGATCTGTAAAGAAGAGAGGATCAAAATCCCTCCTGAGATGTGTGCAAACCTGGTATTGTAAAATCATGGATGAGAACCCTCAGCCAGAACACTGTAGATGGCCTAGCCAGTCTCCAGACCTTAATCCTATAGAAAATGTATGGAGGGAGCTGAAACGTCGAGTTTCCAAGAAACCTTAAGGATTTAGGGCCAGATTCACAGCCAGGCGGCGCAGCGTAACGTAACCGATTTAGGTTACACTGCCGCAAATTTTCTGGCTAAGTGCCCGATCCACAAAGCACTTACCTGGAAATTTACGGCAGTGTATAGTAAATCCGTCCGGCGCAAGGCGGGCCCAATCGAATGGGGGCGAGTCCCATTTAAATTAGGCGCGCTCCCGCGCCGGACGTACTGCGCATGCTCCCGTCGCAAATTTCCCGACGTGCTTTGCGCAAAGTTACGACGCGCCGACGTTTTGTGAATCGCGACGGGTAAAAAAGACTTGCGCCGGAAAAATAAAAAATTTAAAAAGAAATCGAAAGCGACGCGGGAAAGACGGGTATACTTTTACATGGTGTACTAAGTTTACACTTTGTAAAAGGTACCCTATCTTTGCGACGGCAAACTAACACTTGCGGCGACGTAACAACGGGAAAAAAATTCGTGAATCGCCCTAACTGCTAATTTGCATACCCGACGCTGGTTTACGACGCAAAATCCCCCCAGCGGCGGCCGCGGTACTGCATCCTAAGATCCGACAGTGTAAAACTATTACACCTGTCGGATCTTAGGAATATCTATGCGTAACTGATTCTATGAATCAGTCGCATAGATAGAAACAGGTATACGACGGCGTATCAGCAGATACGCCGTCGTATCCCTTTTGTGAATCTGGCCCTTAGAGAAGATCTGTAATAAAGAGAGGACCAAAATCCCTTCTGAGATATGTGTAAACCTGTTATTGTAAAATCTTGGATGAGAACCCTCTGCCAGAACACCGAAGATGGGTCTTCCAGCATGGCAATGACCAAAAATAAAAACATACCACCAAGGCAACAAAGGAGTGACTCAAGAAGAAGCACAATAGGGCCATGGAGTGGCCTAGCCAGTCTCCAGACCTTAACCCTATAGAAAACTGATAGAGCGAGATGAAACTTTGAATTGTCAAGAAACCTTAAGGACTTAGAGAAGATCTGTAAAGAGTGGCCCAAAATCCCTCCTGAGATGTGTGCAAACCTGGTATTGTAAAATCTTGGATGAGAACCCTCAGCCAGAACACCGAATATGGGTCATGGATGGGTCTTCCAGCATGACAATGACCCCAAAAAACACCCCGCCAAGGCAACAAAGGAGTAACTCAAAAAGAAGCACAAAAGGGCCATGGAGTGGCCAAGTCATTCTCCAGAACTTGATCCTAATGAAAATGTATGGGAGGGAGCTGAAACTTTGAGTTGCCAAGAAACCTTAAGGATTTAGAGAAGATCTGTAATAAAGAGTGGACCAAAATCCCTCCCGAGATGTATGCAAACCTGATCACCAACTACAAGAAATGTCTGACCTATGTGCTTCCCAACAAGGGTTTCTCCACCAACTACCAAGTCATGTTTTGCTTGGGGATCAAATATTTATTTTACTCACTGAACTGCAACACAATTTATAACATTTGTATGATGTGTTTTTTCTGGATTTTTGGTTGATATTCTGTCTCCATCATTTCTTTGTAAGTGGGAAAAACTTACAAATCATTATTTTCCCCACTGTAGGCCTTCAACTTGGCTATAAAGTCTGACATTTCACCAAGAAGCATCTGCCACACTCCGAACAGAAAAAGGACTTCTCGCCGGGGTCAACTCTCTGGTGTCTTTAAAGTTTTGAACATTTCCCGTACTTTGATCATGTGAAGGCTTTCGTTGTGACTTCCCTGAGTTTAAACCACTTCTTGTAAACTGGATTCAGAAGGCACTACTATTCTGATGCCATTTGCATATGTAACACTTCAAGCACATTGAAAATGGATATGAACCCTCATTTGTGTAAACTGTCCTATAAAATAAAAGGTTCTCCTTTTTGAATGAAACGTTTCCCAAACTTTGAACAGAAAAACAGCTTCCCACCAACGTAGGCCTACAACATGAGCCTGAACTTTCACGAAAAGCTTCTGCCACACTCAAAACAGGAAAACGTGTGTCTCTCTCTCACAACAGTGTACACTCTTTTGAACATTTCCCGCACTATGAGCATGTAAAGACTATTCGACTGGCGTGACTCAGAAATTAAGGTTTTGGTTTGAATGAAGGGAGATCAAGCCCATTTTCTCGTGGATCTTCTGATGTCGGACAAGACAGAACTGCTGTTTAAAGCTTTTCCCGCACTCCGGGCAGGCAAACGGGCGCTCATTCACATGTCCCCTCTCATGCAAAGTGAGCATATCTTTCCGTGTAAAACCTTTCCCGCACTGCTTGCACAAGAAAGGGGTCTCGCCAGTGTGAACTCGGAGATGTCTCCTCAGATGAGCTTTCTGGACGAAGCTCTGATCGCACTCTGAGCAAGGAAATGGCCTGTCGCCGCTGTGAATTCTCAGATGCTGGACGAGGACCGATTTTTCCTTGAAGGATTTCCCACACTCTAGACATGGATAGGGTCTCAGTTCGCTGTGATATCTTTGATGTCGATGGAAATACGACTTGGAGATAAAGCCTCTCCCGCACTCCAGGCACACAAATGGGCGTTGTCCGTCGTGTATACGCTTATGGATGCGGAAATACGCTTTTGTTGTAAAAGATTTATTACATTCAGGACAGGAAAACATCTTCTTGTTTCTTTGACGTGTTACCTTCCCTGGATTGCTAACCGAAGGCTTCTCAGGAACCGAGAGATCTGGTGACCTCATATTAGGGAGACAGGAAAACATCTCCTTGTTTCTTCGACGTGTAACCTTCCCTGGATTGTCAACGGAAGGCTTCCCAGGAACCGAGAGATCTGGTGACCTCATATCAGGGAGTACCGAGAGAGGTCCAGTAACTGGGTCCGTTCCCTGAGAGTGTTGGGTTGTGCCATTATCTTCTGTGTTACAGATTGGATGTGAGGCGAGAGGTCTATTCGGTGTAAACTGAACTTCTGGACCATATTCTGTAAAGAAAAATAGAATTAACGGTAGAGGTCATATGGTGTACAGTATCCCCTCCTCATTTGTTGGGAACATGACATTATATTGAGGGATGGAGATGGACATTTCATATGGCTTTCTCCATGTCTCTGTCCACCTGCAAGGTGATTAATGGGGCCAGTCTCTGGGTGGAGACCAAACCTGATTTAAGCCAGCCAAGCCTGCAATCTTTGTATCTCCTCCTCATTGGTTGGGAACATGACATTATATTGAGGAATGGAGATGGACCTTTCATATGGTGTACAGTATCTCCTCCTCATTTGTTGGGAACATGACGTTATATTGAGGAATGGAGATGGACCTGTCATATGGTGTACAGTAGTATCTCCTCCTCATTTGTTGGGAACATGATGTTATATTGAGGAATGGAGATGGACCTTTCATATGGTGTACAGTATCTCCTCCTCATTTGTTGGGAACATGACGTTATATTGAGGAATGGGGATGGACCTTTCATATGGTGTACAGTATCTCCTCCTCATTTGTTGGGAACATGACATTATATTGAGGAATGGAGATGGACCTGTCATATGGTGTACAGTAGTATCTCCTCCTCATTTGTTGGGAACATGACATTATATTGAGGAATGGAGATGGACCTTTCATATGGTGTACAGTATCTCCTCCTCATTTGTTGGGAACATGACGTTATATTGAGGAATGGAGATGGACCTTTCATATGGTGTACAGTATCTCCTCCTCATTTGTTGGGAACATGACGTTATATTGAGGAATAGAAATGGACCTTTCATATGGTGTACAGTATCTCCTCCTCATTTGTTGGGAACATGACGTTATATTAATGATGGGTATGCAACCGATTACTAGACCCGTTTCTGCATTTATTACTCACCTGTGCCGATATCTAATGAAGACTCCTCTGTCATTGTCACTACCATCCCTTCCTCCTCCATAGACTGTCGATCGCCCCTCAAATGTGTCTCTTCTTCCTCTTTAACCCAAGCTTTTATATCGATATCTTCTTCACACTAAACGAAAACAGATTATTCAATGCAAATAGCAGGTGCAATAAATGGTACAGGGTCAGAACTGAAGTTCAGGAACTTGATCTACCTGATGATGGTGAGGGATGGTGTGACCTTCCTGTGTGGAATCCCTGGAAAACAGAGGAGGGGGACATCTCTCTGGTGGGTTTTTGTAACTCAATGGCTCCACAATGATGTCTGTGTAGACATCCCATTGTCCTCCTGAAAAGTCATTGATAAAACGATTAAATTCTGGATATAAAGTAAGATGACTCTTTGATTCTGAATGTCATCCATATGCTGGAAAGAAAAATATAATTAATTAAAACAAACATTTTTTTATTCATGTTCTGCACTTATAAGCGTCAGTCTATTCGTAGTGGTCTCATACAGCTGTAACATTAAGAAAACCATATGGAGATGGACCTTTCATATGGTGTACAGTATCTCCTCCTCATTTGTTGGGAACATGACGTTATATTGAGGAATGGAGATGGACCTTTCATATGGTGTACAGTATCTCCTCCTCATTTGTTGGGAACATGACGTTATATTGAGGAATGGAGATGGACCTTTCATATGGTGTACAGTATCTCCTCCTCATTTGTTGGGAACATGACATTATATTGAGGAATGGAGATGGGCCTTTCATATGGTGTACAGTATATCCTCCTCATTTGTTGGGAACATGACGTTATATTAATGATGGGTATGCAACCGATTACTAGACCCGTTTCTGCATTTATTACTTACCTGTGCCGATATCTAATGAAGACTCCTTCTCTGTCATTGTCACCATCACCCCAACCTCCTCCATAGACCGACGATCACCCCTCAAATGTGTCTCTTCTTCCTCTTTAACCCAAGCTTTTATATCCATATCTTCTTCACACTAAAGGAAAACAGATTATTCAATGCAAATAACAGGTGCAATAAATGGTACAAGGTCATAACTGAAGTTCTGGAACTTTATCTACCTGATGATGGTGAGGGATGGTGTGACCTTCCTGTGTGGAATCCCGGGAATACAGAGGAGGGGGACATCTCTCTGGTGGGTTTCTGTAACTCAATGGCTCCACAATGATGTCCTTGTAGAGATCCCAGTGTCCTCCTGAAAAGTCATCAAGAAAACTATTAAATTCTGTATATAAAGTAAGATGACTCTGAATGTCATGACCCTATGCTGGAAAGAAAAATGTAATTAATTAAAACAAACATTTTATTCTTCATGTTCTGCACTTATAAGCGTCAGTCTATTCGTAGTGGTCTCATACAGCTGTGACATTAAATTTAAGATAACCATATGAAGATGGACCTTTCATATGGTGTAAAGTATCTCCTCCTCATTTGTTGGGAACATGACGTTATATTGAAGAATGGTGATTAACCCATTATATGGAACATTTAGCTGTGGAGTAGATACATTGACGATGTTGTTATGGTCATCCTCTAAGTCTCCTCAATTTTTTTCCTTACTGAGCGCATTTCTTGGGAACATGACGTTATATCGAGGAACGGAGATGGACCTTTCATATGGTGTACAGTATCTCCTCCTCATTTGTTGGGAACATGACGCTATATTAATAATGGGTATGCAACCGATTACTAGACCCGTTTCTGCATTACTCACCTGTGCCGATATCTAATGAAGACTCCTTCTCTGTCATTGTCACCATCACCCCAACCTCCTCCGTAGACCACCAATCACCCCTCAAATGTGTCTCTTTTTCCTCTTTAACCCAAGCTTTTATATCCATATCTTCTTCACACTAAAGGAAAACAGATTATTCAATGCAAATAGCAGGTGCAATAAATGGTACAGGGTCATAACTGAAGTTCTGGAACTTTATCTACCTGATGATGGTGAGGGATGGTGTGACCTTCCTGTGTGGAATCCCCGGAATACAGAGGACGGGGACATCTCTTTGGTGGGTTTTTGCAACTCACTGGCTCCACAATGATTTCCTCATAGACATCCCAGTGTCCTCCTGAAAAGTCATCGATAAAACTATTAAATTCTGTATATAAAGTAAGATGTCTCTTTGATTGATTCTAAATGTCATCCATATGCTGGAAAGAAAAATGTAATTCATTAAAAGAAACATTGTATTATTTTATTCTTCATGTTCTGCACTCAGGAATCATAAACGTCAGTCTATTCATAGTGGTCCCATACAACTGTGACATTAAATTTGATACAACCATATTGAGATGGATCTTTCATATGGTGTACAGTATCTCCTCATTTGTTGGGAACATGACGTTATATTGAGGAATGGAGATGACCTTTCATATGGTGTACAGCATCTCCTCCTCATTTGTTGGGAACATGACGTTATATTGAGGAATGGAGATGGACCTTTCATATGGTGTACAGTATCTCCTCCTCATTTGTTGGGAACATGACGTTATATTGAGGAATGGAGATGGACCTTTCATATGATGATGGGGGATCTAGGTGGACCCTCAGAACTGCTCTCTCTTTTACAATAAAGTCTCCTCTTACCCGGTGATGTGAGTGGCGGCTGATTGTCCATCATGACGTCCTTGTAGAGATCCTTGTGTCCTTCTAAATACTCCCACTCCTCCATGGAGAAATAGACAGTGACATCCTGACACCTTATAGGAACCTGACACACACAATGATACAGTCACCATCCAGACACACCCCTTGTCTGTTACTGGATAATGTCCCAGAATTACCAGCACCGCTCACCTCTCCTGTCAGCAGCTCCATCATCTTCTTGGTGACTTCTAGAATCTTCTGCATGTTGTGCTTTTCAAGTATCTGGTAGTGAGGTTTAGACGTTGTGATATCAGGTGGTCCATGGAGGAGACTGTTGGGTGCCCATCGTTCACGAGAGGTCTTCTTCACCACTTCAAAGTCCTGAGAGGAAAAAAATACAATATAAGTGATCACTACTTACCTTCCCAAAACCCTCCTCAACTCTCCGGTCAGGTCTGTGTTTTATTAAAAGAGATAAGAGTGATGTCATGTGACCTCCCAGAATCCTCCTCACCTCTCCGGTCAGCAGGTAGATGATCTCCAGGGTGATGTTTAGTATCCTCTGAGTCATGTGACCCCCATCGCTGTCCTTGTTAGGACTACTTCCTGTGTCGGCGATGAGTGTCATTGCTTGCCGGATGTTGTCTGTGACAGAGGTGGAGGTGCTGGAAGGGGACTTATTGGGGGGAAGTCTGGTTCTGAAGGACAAAGCGGTGGTGGAAATGGCTAGAGCTCCCCTTTATGGCATCACCAAACCCATCAGCACAGGTTCACTTCCATACAACAGGATACCTGATAGGAGAAGACATCACAGTAACTATGGAGGAAGAGGACGGACATGACGGGGGGGGGGGGGGGGAGTTTACTGGGTGAAAATATAAAATAATATCTTATTACCTCCTCTGCTGCCAGTTCCAGCAAGGTTTCCTCTCTACTTCCTCCCGACTCACCTCTCACCCGGAACTTCCTGTCTGTATATGATGTCATTTCCTGTCTGTAGCCCATATTCCGTCAGATTAGGCGACCCGTCAAAACTTGTAACGGAAGTGACTCTCCATCATGACCATCTTGGTACACCCCACACTTAGACCCACTAAGCATAGAGTCTGAGGTCGCCAAGCGGACATCTTGTCACACCCACCGAAATCTTGCTTTTTACACTTACATTTTTACCACTAAACAGGGGGAGACGGGAAGTGGCGTAGACTCTGCAGGGGTCTACGCTCGGAAGTGTGTGCAAATACCTGTATTATACAGGTATCTTCACCCCCCTCACCCTTGAAAGGTTCCAAAATGTGACACCGGAGGGGGGGGGGGGGGGTCAGAAGCTTTTTTTCAGCTGGAACTTGGTGGAACTCAGTTCCGCCACCTCTGGCTCAGTCCCTCTGCTCCCTGCTCACCACCATCACTTGTAAACACAGAAGACTGACTTCTGTGTTTACAAGTGACAGCTTGTCTCTCAGCAGCTCCCACAAATATGGTCTCCTGAGTGGCTCCCACTGAGTGCAGGATGGGGACAAGGGAGATGTGGATGCCTGGGGTGCAGTCAGGGTCAGACTGACCATTCGGACACTGCCCGAGGGCCCCATGCCACTAGGGGGCCCCCCCATCAGGATTGCCAGCCTCAGAAAAAACAGGGACACTATGTAAAAATCTGTGTTTTAAAAAAAATCCCAAGCTAATAACTGCCCCGCCTCTCCAGTACCTTTTCAGTCTGTGTATGTGTATTCTGTGTGTATATAGTGTGTGGCCCCATAATCTATTGCCTGGGGCCCCATAATCTCCTATTGCCCGGGGGCCCCATGAGTGGTCAGTCCGCCCCTGGGTGCAGTGCAGATGCGGACACACCCACTGGATGATCTTCCGGCAAGTGAGAGAGGCGGAGCCATTTACAGTGTACGGGGAGTTCCTAGAGACGGCTGGGAAGAGGGGTGAGATGTGGATGGGGGATGCAGCGGTAAACAGCTGGGGAAGAAGGCTGAACTCTGCACATAATGCACTCCTAAACTGTGCCCCCTGTAAACCACTTCTTGCACATTGGATGCAGAAAAAGGACACTCTACTACTCTGGTGCCATTTTCATGTGCAACACTTCCCGCACATTGGATACGAACCCTCATTTGTGTAAACTGTCCTATAAATAAGAGGTTCTCCTTTTTGAATTAAGGATTTTTCCAAACTCTGAACAGGAAAAAAAGGCTTCCCACCAACGTAGACCTAAAACATGAGCCTGTATTCAGCGCACCCCCCCCGAACCCTGTATTCAGCGCACCCCCCCCCCCCCCCCAACCCTGCACATAATGCACTCCTGGTATTAAATGCCCCTTTAAGGCCCTCCCCCTGTTGGTGAAATATGACCACACCCAGTATTTGATGCTGTTTGAAGGGTGTGTGTGTGTGGGGGGGGGGGGGGTCATGGTTGAGTTCCCGTACCTATTTTCTGAGAAAAAAAGCCCCGATTATGAGTATGTGCAGCTGACTATGAAGTGTGCGATTGTATATGCGGTGTCGATTGGTTTCAGTGGCTGTAGAACAAAAAATTATTCCAGCCAATGAAAAGAAGCGCCGCCGAAGCGATTTGTGCGGCTAAACCCGCCAGACACTGGATTGGCGGTCACGTTAAAGAGGAGGTCCGGGAAAAAATAAAATTAAAAGCCGGCATCTACTACTTACCTGTCCTGGAGTCCAGCGTTGTCGGCATTAGGGTTCCCGGAGTGAAGCCGAAAGCTGGGTTACCTTACCCGCAATGGGCAAGTAGCTTTTCGGCTTCACGCCGGGAACCCTACTGCGCATGTGGGAGCCCCGCGGTGACGTCACGGCCAGACTCCTGAAAGAGAACAGGTACCCTGTCCCTCCTCCCCCCGAAAGGTGCCAATTGTGGCCGATGACTGGAAGTTCCACTTTAGGGTGGAGCTCCGCTTTAAAGGGGTTATAAAGGTTCGTGTTTTTTCACCTTCATGCATCCTATGTGAAAAAAACACCTGACATCGACCGCCTCCCCGTTTTACTTAACTGAGCCCGTTCACCTACTGTGCGCGTGCCCGGCGTCCTCTTCTCCACTGAGTCTGGCCGTTGATTGGCTTGAGTGTTTGGATTGATAGCAGCGTAGCCATCAGCTCACGCTGCTGTCAATCACATCCAACGGCATGGCGCGCCGGGGGGTGGGGCCGAGTGATACAGTCGGCGGCTATGGCCGCCGGCTGTATCATGTGAGCACGCCCACAAGCTAACCCACTTGGGAGAGGGCTTCCCCATTAAGGGGGTTAGCTATTGCGGGGAGGAGCCGAGACAGCCGCCGTGGGACCCCAGAAGACGAGGATCGGGGCCAGTGCAGGCAAGTATAACTTTTTTTTTTTTTTTTTTTAAATAACAAACGAAACCTTACAAACCCTTTAAATCATCTCGGGGGGCGGAATTTTTTTGGAAGGTATGTACTGCCCCTCCCCAATCCCCCCCGAATTGCACAGAGAGCCAGTGATGACCAGGTCAATAATAAGCAAATGGAAGGAACACAGACAGGATTTATTTCACACTTTTATTACAGAACCAGAGAGGACAACATACAACCAGAAGAAACTGAAAACTTTTAGCATCATTTGTTCAAAAAGACAGAAAAAAAATAAAAATACTTCATGGTTTATTAAATGACATCGGAGACGATCTCTGCGGTATGGAGATCCACATTCTGAGTTAAACATTTACCGCACAAAAATTCTATAATTTTTATCATAGGTGTAATTTTATATAAAAGATACAGAAAAAAAAAAATTGGGGATCAAGTGACCCAAAACATACCACCAAAGCAACAAAAGAGTTTCTCAAGAAAAAGCACGATAAGACCATGGAGTGGCCTAGCCAGTCTCCAGATCTTCATCCTATAGAAAATGTATGGAGGGAGCTGAAACTTCGAGTTGTCAAGAAACCTTATGGAGTTAGAGAAGATCTGTAAAGAACAGTGGACCAAAATCCCTCCTGAGATGTGTGCACACCTGGTATTGTAAAATCTTGGATGAGAACCCTCAGCCAGAAAACTGAAGATGGCCTAGCCAGTCTCCAGACCTTAATCCTAGAGAAAATGTATAGAGGGAGCTGAAACTTCAAGTTGCCAAGAAACCTTAAGGACTTATAGGTAGGTTGAGGTAGAGTTAGGCCAACTTATCAGTAGATAAGTCGACCTAACTCAGAATCTACGCCGACTTATGTTTAAGTGTATGCTCAAACAGAGAAACGCTTAAACATATCTAAGATAGGACGGCTTGCGCCGTCCTATCTTAGGTTGCAATAATTTGGATGGCTTCTAGGTGGCGCTTCCACTGCGGCCGGCGTAGATTATGTAAATGAGTTTGTACGCCGATTCACAAACGTACGCCCGGCCGCCGCAGTCGATTTACGCCGTTTCCGTAAGGCCTTAGGCGGCCTAAAGTTATTCCACCTATGAGGTGGAATAACAACGTTAAAGTATGGCCGCCGTTCCCGCCGCGAGGTTCGAATTTTTTACGTCGTCCGCGAATCGGGAGTTACGTCGTTTACGTCCACGTCGAAATCAATAGGCCCGTACGGCGTACTTAGCCGCAATGCGCACTGGGAAATGTAGGCGCCCGGCGTATGCGCAGTAGCAAAGTAACGTCAAAAACGTGAGGTCAAGCCTCATTACCATTAAACACGCCCCCCTCCAACCCATTTGAATTAGGCGCCCTTACGCCCGCCGCGTTTACACTACGCCGCCCTAAGTAAGGAGGCAAGTACTTTGTGAATCATGTACTTGCCTCTCTTACTTAAGGCGGCGTAGTGTAAACACGCTAGGCTACGCCGCCACAAATTAGCGCGCCCCTACCTGAATCTACCCATTAGAGAAGATCTGTAAAGAAGAATGGACCAAAATCCCACCCGAGATGTGTGCAAACCTGGTATTGTAAAATCTTGGAGGAGAACCCTCAGCCAGAACATTGAAGATGGGTCATGGATGGGTCATCCAGCATGACAATGACCCACTCCCAAAACATACCGCCACAGCAACAAAGGAGTGGCTCAAGAAGAAGCAAATTTAGTTCACGGAGTGGCCTAGCCAGTCTCCAGACCTTAATCCTATAGAAAATTTATGGAGGGAGCTGAAACTTCGAGTTGATAAGGGACAGCCAAGAAACCTTAAGGATTTAGAGAAGATCTGTAAAGAAGAGTGGACCAAAATCCCTCCTGAGATGTGTGCAAACCTGATCACCAACTCCAAGAGACGTCTGCTCTCTGTGCTTCCCAGCAAGGGTTTCTCTACCGATTACCAAGTCGCGTTTTGCTTGGGTATCAAATACTTATTTTACTCACTGAATTGCAACTTGATTTATAAAAAAAAAAAAAAAAAAAAAAAAGTACATGTTTTTTTTCTGGGTTTTTGGTTGATATTCTGTCTCTATCATATAAAATACACCCATAATAATGATAGATCCTTCATTTCATTGTAAGTGGGCAAACTTACATAATCTGCATGGGATCAAATCATTATTTTCCCCACTGTTGGCCTTCAACTTGGCTGTGAAGCTTGAACTTTCACGAAGAAGCATCTGCCACACTCCAAGCAGAAAAAGGACTTCTCGCCATGGTCAACTCTTTGGTGTCTATAAAGTTTTGAACATTTCTCGTACTATGATCACGTAAAGGCTTTTTGTCCGTTGTGACTTCCCTGAGTTTAAACCACTTCTTGCACATTGGATGCAGAAAAAGGACACTCTACTACTCTGGTGCCATTTTCATGTGCAACACTTCCCGCACATTGGATACGAACCCGCATTTGTGTAAACTGTCCTATAAAATAAGAGGTTCTCCTTTTTGAATTAAACATTTCCCAAACTCTGAACAGAAAAAAGGCTTCCCACCAACGTAGACCTAAAACATGAGCCTGAACTTTTCACGAGAAGCCTCTGCCACACTCCAAACAGGAAAAGTGTCTCTATCAACAGTGTACACTCTTTTGAACATTTCCCGCACTTGGAGCAGGTAAAGACTATTCAACTGGCGTGACTCATAAATTCAGGTTTTGGTTTGACTGAAGTACAGAACGGGAGAGCGAGCCCTTTTCCTTGTGGAGCTTCTGATGTCGGACAAGACAGAACTGCTGTTTGAAGCGATTCCCACACTCCGGGCAGGCAAACGGGCGCTCATTCACATGTCCCCGCTCATGCAAAGTGAGCATATCTTTCCGTGTAAAACCTTTCCCGCACTGCTTGCACAAGAAAGGGGTCTCGCCAGTGTGAACTCGGAGATGTCTCCTCAGATGAGCTTTCTGGACGAAGCTCTGATCGCACACTGAGCAAGGAAACGGCCTGTCGCCGCTGTGAATTCTCAGATGCTGGACGAGGACCGATTTTTCCTTGAAGGATTTCCCACACTCTAGACATGGATAGGGCCTCAGTTCGCTGTGATATCTTTGATGTCGATGGAAATACGGCTTGTAGATAAAGCCTCTCCCGCACTCCAGGCACACAAATGGGCATTGTCCGTCGTGTATCCGCTTATGGATGCGGAAATACGCTTTTGTTGTAAAAGATTTATTACATTCAGGACAGGAAAACATCTTCTTGTTTCTTTGACGTGTTACCTTCCCTGGATTGCTAACCGAAGGCTTCTCAGGAACCGAGAGATCTGGTGACCTCATATTAGGGAGACAGGAAAACATCTTGTTTCTTTGACGTGTAACCTTCCTTGGATTGCCAACCGAAGGCTTCTCAGGAACCGAGAGATCTGGTGACCTCATATTAGGGAGACATGAAAACATCTTCTTGTTTTTTTGACGTGTTACCTTCCCTGGATTGCCAACCGAAGGCTTCCCAGGAACCGAGAGATCTGGTGACCTCATATTAGGGAGACCGGAAAACATTTTGTTTCTTTGACGTGTAACCTTCCTTGGATTGCCAACCGAAGGCTTCTCAGGAACCGAGAGATCTGGTGACCTCATATTAGGGAGACAGGAAAGCATCTTCTTGTTTCTTTGACGTGTAACCTTCCCTGGATTGTCAACCGAAGGCTTCTCAGGAACCGAGAGATCTGGTGACCTCATATCAGGGAGACAGGAAAGCATCTTCTTGTTTCTTTGACGTGTAACCTTCCCTGGATTGTCAACCGAAGGCTTCTCAGAAACCGAGAGATCTGGTGACCTCATATTAGGGAGACAGGAAAACATCTTCTTGTTTCTTTGACGTGTAACCTTCCTTGGATTGCCAACCGAAGGCTTCTCAGGAACCGAGAGATCTGGTGACCTCATACCAGGGAGACAGGAAAGCATCTTCTTGTTTCTTTGACGTGTAACCTTCCCTGGATTGTCAACCAAAGGCTTCTCAGAAACCGAGAGATCTGGTGAATTCAAATCAGGGAGTACCGAGAGAGGTCCAGTAACTGGGTCCCTTCCCCGAGAGTGTTGGGTTGTGCCATTATCTTCTGTGTTACAGATTGGATGTGAGGTTAGAGGTCTCTTCGGTGTAAACTGAACGTCTGGACCATATTCTGTAAAGAAAAATTTAATTAACGGTAGAGGTCATATGGTGTACAGTATCTCCTCATTTGTTGGGAACATGACATTATATTGAAGAATTGAGATGGACCTTTCATATGGTGTACAGTATCTCCTCCTCATTTTTTGGGAACATGACGTTATATTGAGGAATGGAGATGGACCCTTTAGCTGTGGAGTAGATACATCGATGATGTAAGGGTCATCCTCTTTCATATGGTGTATAGCAGCCCTCAAGGTTTTCCACCTGCCTAATCGCATTTTGCAAGTGGAAAATGAGGGCTGGTGAGGAGCCAGGCTGGCCGAGGAGTGGGATGTCGAGCACTGCCGGTGGGCTGGGTTGTTTGGGAGCTGTTCTCCTAGTGGAAGTGTGACTGGAGTTAAAGAGCCGCGGGATCACCAAGCGGTAAAACATGCTGTAACAGCTTTCATTTAAACTGTCTCCGCTCTGCTCACTGCTCTAACACAGCCCCACCTCCTCTTAACCCCTCGCTTGTAATAGACAGAACGCGGGGGGGGGCACAGCAAGGGACACGGCAAGGCTGCAACGGGGGGGGGGGGGGGGCACAGGTCACGCTGCATTGATGGGCACTGGTGAGTCTATGCTGAGGGAAACTAATAAAATTGTTAAATGTTTTATGCAGAATTAAGTTACAAAAATAAATATTAAGTGTCATTTCATGAGATCATTTATGATGGCGTGATTGGGAGCGGGGGAGGGTAAGGGTTGGGTGGGGCAACTGGTGGCGAGTAACCCTTCAGACCTGGCTAGTAGCTCAGGACTTGAAATTTTGAGCCCTGCTATAGTATCTCCTTCTCATTTGTTGGAAACATGACATTATATTGAGGAATGGAGATGGACCTTTCATATGGTGTACAGGAGGGGTGGCAAACTCAAATTCATCGGGGGCCGCATCGGGGTAGGATGAGATGGGATGGAGTGGGATGAGATGGGGTGGTATAGGATGGCATGGGGTGGGGGTGGAGTGGGATGGGATGGGGGTGGGGTAGAATGAGATGGAATGGGGTATGGTGGGGGCTACCTGACATACATGGACCTCACCTACCTGACATACATGGACCTACCTGACATACACAATGACTTCACCTACCTGACATCATGTGTCACAGCATCCATCCAGCCAGCAAGGAGGAGAGGAGAGCCGCCCACCCATGCACTAGTGTTGTCATATTCTGCTCCCTAGTGCATGGTGTCGAGGAGGCTTGTAATTACCGCCTTCTGGAGTCTGCGGCACCTATGATGGACATCACACGGTCCTGTGATTGGATCTCCAGGACGTCCATCATAGGAGCCGGGTGTACCAAGATGGCCGACTGCTCCGGAGCGAGGCCGAAGCCGCGGCCTTTCCTAAGGCCCGGGGCAGCGGTGCGCTCCGCGGATCGGTCACGATCTGTTGCATCACCAGTGGCAACGGATTGGCCCGTTGCGCGGGCCACATGGCAAGGTCTCGCAGGCCGGATTCGGCCCGCGGGCCTTGCGTTTGCCACCCCTGGTGTACCTTATCTCCTTCTCATTTGTTGGGAACATGACGTTATATTGAGGAGATTTATACAACTGATCACTAGATCTTTTTCTGCATTCATTACTCACTTGAGCCGATATCTAAAGAAGATTCCTTCTCTTTCATTTCTTCCAACATCCCAACCTTCTCCATAGACTGCTGATCACCCCTCACAGGTTCCTCCTCCTCTTCCACTTTTATATCAAATTCGTCTTCCACCTAAAGCAACACAAATGATTAGAGGGAAAATAGCGAGTACCAATAAACGAATACGACATATAATGAAACAAGATCATACCTGGATAATCCTGAGTCCAAGATCCTCATCTACCAGATGATGTTGAGGGATGGTTTGATCTTCCTGTGTGGAATACAGAGGACTGGGACATCTCTCTGGTGGGTTTCTGTCGGTGGATGACTCCACCATGGTGTCCTGGTACAGATCCTTGTGTCCTTTTGGAACCTCCGACTCCTCCATCGCTCCATCCTCCTCATCCTCCATCGCCCCATCCTCCTCCATTATCTCTTCTTTATCTTTCACTTTAGACTCTCTCAGGTTTCCACTCTGAATGTATAATAAAAATGCCATCAATTTTAACAATGATAATTTATAATGATACCAATCAGCGATTGTTCGTCACCTACCTGATGATGGTGAGGGATGGTGTGACCTTCCTGTGTGGAATCCTGTGAATACAGAGGAGGGGGACATCTCTCTGGTGGGTTCCCATTACTGGATCCATCTGTAGGAAACACACACACTGACTGAATACATTGTTTCTATGTGTTTATCAGATGATGGGGGATCTAGGTGGACCCTCCGTACTGCTCTCTCCTTTACAATAAAGTCTCCTCTTACCCGGTGATGTGAGGGGATCATGGATCATGACGTCCTTGTAGAGATCCTTGTGTCCTTCTAAATACTCCCACTCCTCCATGGAGAAATTGACAGTGACATCCTGACACCTTATAGGAACCTGACACACACACACAATGATACAGTCACCATCCAGACACACCCCTTGTCTGTTACTGGATAATGTCCCAGAATTCCCAGCACCGCTCACCTCTCCTGTCAGCAGCTCCATCATCTTCTTGGTGACTTCTAGAAGCTTCTCCATGTTGTGTCTCTCAGGTTTTAGGGAGTCACATGGAGGCACTGTGATAGTCATAGGATCACCTGACTTCAGAGGACAAAATCTCTGTATTGGAGAACCAATAGGAATATCATATTAGAATCCCAGAATCCTCCTCACCTCTCCGGTCAGGTCTGTGTTTTATTAATAGAGATAAGAGTGATGTCATGTGACCTCCCAGAATCCTCCTCACCTCTCCGGTCAGGTCTGTGTTTTATTAATAGAGATAGGAGTGATGTCATGTGACCTCCCAGAATCCTCCTTACCTCTCGGGTCAGCAGGTAGATGATCTCCAGGGCGAGGTTGAGCATCTTCTCAGTCATATTACCCCAGCTGTCCATATTAGGACAACTTCCTGTGTCAGCCATGAGGGTCATCCTCTCACAGTGTCTTCTCAGTCATGTGACTCACGGTCCACGTCAATCCTCACTTACGTGGTCCTGTGATCTGTACTTGTGAAGATGGACAGTAAACAACCATCAGATCTGTAGAATGTCTGATGTGAATATTCAATCTGCTGCCATGTGGGTCATCCATAGTGGAGATAACCTCCTGGGACATGAGCATGGCTATCTACTATGTCGGTACTACTACAAGTCCCATCACACCCAACTAACTTATCTCCTGTAGATTAATGACCAATCTAACCAGGCAGGACCTTAGTGATGCAGGTTTATTAAAGCGGAGGTTCACCCCTAAATTACACTTTTTCCCCTTAGATTAATGCTCGTTTTGTCTAGGGGAATCCGCTAGTTGTGTTAAAATATGAGCTGTACTTACCGTTTACGCGATGCATCTTCTCCGCCACTTCCGGGTATGGGCTGCGGGAGTGGGCATCCTTCTTGATTGACAGTCTTCCGAGAGGCTTCCGACGGTGGCATCCAACGCGTCACGATTTTCCGAAAGAAGCCGAACGTCGGTGCGCAGGCGCAGTATAGAGCCGCACCGACGTTCGGCTTCTTTCGGCTACTAGTGACGCGATGGATGCGACCGTCGGAAGCCTCTCGGAAGACTGTCAATCAAGAAGGAACGCCCGCTCCCGAAGACCCATATCCCGGAAGCGACGGAGAAGATGCATCTCGAAAACGGGTAAGTACAGCTCATATTTTAACACAACTAGCCGATTCCCCTAGACAAAACGAGCAGGAATCTAAGGGGATTTTTTGAAATTTTGTTCTTATGGATGAACTCCCGCTTTAACAGCTGGGAACATACAGGTTAATGTTCCAAGTATTACAAGATGCAGCTCCAAATTTCTACAGTTTTCTACAATGCAAACATATTAGGTACGACAAGATTGGTTGCCAAGATCTACGTCAATGTAACCAACCATAAATCTGACACCTGTCATACAACCAAACTTATTCATTCCCAGAATTCCTGTATGTTCATTAAAATTATTTAGAACTGGTTTTGTTCCATTGAAATACTTGTGTAGAGACATTATGGCACCCAGTCATGTTAAAGCAAACCCTCCTTGTCCTGATAAGACTTCACCAACTTCAAGGATAACAGATTTAGGACTATGGGAAAATGAACTTGCAATAACCCCACCTTGTGTTAGGTCTTTTCACAAAAAGGTACCGTATTGTTTACACACATTATTTACACATATTATGTGTGTAAATACAGTACCCTTTTGTGAAACCAATATATGAAAAAATACATACGGTGGGGGTTATTGCAAGTTCATTTTCTTAAAGTCGTAAATCTGTTATCCTTGATTTGGCGGAGTCTTATCAGGACAAGGAGGGTTTGATTTAACATGACTGGATGCCATACTGTCTCTACACACAGGGCCGATCCTAGGCAGGGTGCACAGGGTGCTTTGCACCCAGGCGCCTGCAGAGGTGGGGGCGCCGAAGTGGCAGAGTTTTCCCCTCCCTCCTTCTCTCCTGACAATCTCCTGTACTATGTCTGCAGTCTCTGACCATCTCCTGTACTATCTCTGCAGTCTCTGATCATCTCCTGTACTGTGTCTGCAGTCTCGGATCATCTCCTGCACTGCGTCTGCAGTCTCGGATCATCTCCTGCACTGCGTCTGCAGTCTCTGATCATCTCCTGCACTGCGTCTGCAGTCTCTGATCATCTCCTGCACTGCGTCTGCAGTCTCTGATCATCTCCTGCACTGCGTCTGCAGTCTCTGATCATCTCCTGCACTGCGTCTGCAGTCTCTGATCATCTCCTGCACTGCGTCTGCAGTCTCTGATCATCTCCTGCACTGCGTCTGCAGTCTCTGATCATCTCCTGCACTGCGTCTGCAGTCTCTGATCATCTCCTGCACTATGTCTGCAGTCTCTGACCATCTCCTGTATTATGTCTGCAGTCTCTGACCATCTCCTGTATTATGTCTGCAGTCTCTGACCATCTCCTGTATTATGTCTGCAGTCTCTGACCGCCTCCTATACTATGTCTGCGGTCTCTGACCATCTCCTGTATCATGTCTGCAGTCTCTGACCATCTCCTGTATTATGTCTGCAGTCTCTGACCATCTCCTGTATTATGTCTGCAGTCTCTGACCATCTCCTGTATTATGTCTGCAGTCTCTGACCGCCTCCTATACTATGTCTGCGGTCTCTGACCATCTCCTGTATCATGTCTGCAGTCTCTGACCATCTCCTGTATTATGTCTGTAGTATGTCTGTGGGCTCTTTCTAACAGAAGCCCTCTCTATGTCCATCACAGAGGCCCCCCTCCAGGTCCCAATAAAGTACTCTGCTTCTCTTCCTGTATTTTGTTTATTGTTAAGAGACCATGCAAGGATCCCAGGGTAATTAAGACTTTGTGGGGGAGCATCTCTGTGGTTGAGTCATTGCCATAGAAACATTTGTAAAGGGGAGGAGTTAGTAAAATGACCACGCCCATGTGGGGGTGCCAGAAATATTTCTGCACCCAGGCGCCTGTGACCCTAGGATCGGCCCTGTCTACACAAGTATTTTAATGGGACACATACATACACACAAAGCTACTTTATTTAATATTGAGAGAGAGATATATATATATATATATATATATATATATATATATATATATATATATATATATATATACACACATACATATACATACATATATATACACATACACACACATATATATATATATATATATATATATATACATATATACATACACATATACATATACACACACACACGTGTTCTCTTATTCAATGCATTTTAACATTTTTAATTAAGGCACAAGCAGACCTTTTTGACCCTGTCAAACTTAATTAAATGTACATAACTTTCCCATATTCCACATAATTATTTTTAAACCACCTGTATAAGAAGTTTTATCACTTATTCTCGACAATGATTATTTATTACTGGGGGCACCGGAGCCGAGCAGTGACAATCGCTGTTTTTCGGCAAGACACAGTTTCCGAGCCTTTCCGACGTTTGCCGAGATCAGCAGACGTGTCCTCGGGTCTTTCCGGCCGTTTCCGAGGCTCTCCGGCGCCCCCCCCCCCACCCCTGGCCGCATTCGGTATTCCATCCCATTGAAGTCAAGGCGGAACAAATTATTTTCGTTTCCATTGACTTCAATGGGGAAACTCTTTGATATGCGAGTTCTTTGGATTACGAGCATTCTCCTGGAACGGATTATGCTCGTAATCCGAGGTTCAACTGTAGTGAACTTAAAAACGAAAAATTAACTATCCTAATACATTTTCACCCAGTAAACTTGTGACCGTCTTATAAAAAAAGATACCAGCGTTAGGCAGAGAGGTCATCTAAAGTTTAACATTTAAAAATGAAGACTCTCTCTATATGTATGGAATAACATAGTATACATTAAAAGCGGAGGTTCACCCTAAAAACATGTATTTAACATTCCATTCAGCATAATTCCAACATTTAAACTATGCCGTTTTTTTTTTTTTCTGTACATACCGTCTTATTGTTATTTTCCACCCGGCTTCCGAGTTCTCACTCCCGTGGGAGTAGGTGTTCCTATGCAGAGGCTAGATGATTGACGCCTTGTGAAAAACTTCCCCCCGGCGCATAAGGCGCGTTACCAGTTTTTCGAAATTAGCCGGCTCTATACGGCAGGCGCTGTATAGAGCCGACTAGCAGTTCGGCTACTTTCGGAAAACTGGTGACGCGCCTTATGCGCCGGGGGGGGGGGGGGAAAGTTTTTCACAAGGCGTCAATCATCTAGCCTCTGCATAGGAACATAAAAATTAACACTGGTCTGTAGTGCATGTTCAAACCTAAATACCATAACTAAAAACATAGGCCCGGATTCACAGACAGCGGCGCACATTTATGCCGCCGTAGCGCATCTCCTGTACGCTACGCCGACGCAGCGCAGAGAGGCAAGCACAGAATTCACAAAGCACTTGCTCCCAAAACTGCGTTGGGTTTCCTAGGCGCAAGCCGGCATAGGTGGAAGTGGGCGTGAGCCATGCAAATGAGGCATGACCCCATGCAAATGATGGGCCGAGTGCCAGACAGATACGTATAACAAACGGCGCATGCGCCGTCCCGTGGACGCATCCCAGTGCGCATGCTCAGAATCACATCGGAACTACTCCCCAAAATACGTCGAATCACTGCCTACGGCATGAATGTAACCTACGCCCAGCCATATTCACGTACAACATAAACTACGTAAAATACGCCGGCTTGTGTTCCCTGGTGCAGCCCGTTGCATGGATGCTGCTGGGGCATAATTTTACGCCGGATGTAGAACTTTACGCGCACTGCCTCGGGCGCACGTTGTTCGTGAATCGCTGTATCTCCCTCATTTGCATATTTGAATAGAAAATCAATGGGAGCGCCAAATGCGTCCAGCGTAAATATGCACCCACTCTAAGCCGGCTCAGGCAAGTTACGCCGGTGGAATGAAGCCTGTTTTTAGGCGTATCTTAGTTTTGTGGGCCCGGCGCACAGATACGACGCCGCATATTTGCACTTACGCGGCGTATCTGGAGATACGTCGGCGCAAGTGCTTTGTGAATCTGGGCCATATTCCATTTCTCACTCAAGCAGTAGTATATAATGAGTTTGGAAATTGTAGAGAAATGCATTACATTAACTACACCCATTCAATTTTATAGACGACTAAAATGAGTTTTAGTAGACTAAAATAATGTTAGGCAACTAAAATGTACTGGAGATTTAGTCGACTAAAACTAAATCAATTGCATAAGACTAAAACTAAAATCTCCTCACAGAACCTTCCAAGTGTCCTATTTTCCCTGCCTCATCAAGGAGCACAAGATGTCTGCTCCTCACAGAACCTTTCAGTTGTCCAGTTTTCCCTCCCTCACCACAGAGCACAAGATGTTTGCTCCTCCTATCACCTCACAGCTTTAATCTCCTCATAGAACCTTCCAGCTGTCCCATTTTCCCCTCCCTCACCACAGAGCACAAGATGTCCGCTCCTCACAGCTTTAATCTCCTCACAGAACCTTCCAGCTGTCTCGTTTTCCCTCCCTCACCACAGAGCACAAGATGTCCGCTCCTCACAGCTTTAATCTCCTCACAGAACCTTCCAGCTGTCTCGTTTTCCCTCCCTCACCACAGAGCACAAGATGTCCGCTCCTCACAGCTTTAATCTCCTCACAGAACCTTCCAGCTGTCTCGTTTTCCCTCCCTCACCACAAAGCACAAGATGTCCGCTCCTCACAGCTTTAATCTCCTCACAGAACCTTCCAGCTGTCTCGTTTTCCCTCCCTTACCACAGAGCACAAGATGTCCGCACCTCACAGCTTTAATCTCCTCACAGAACCTTCCAGCTGTCTCGTTTTCCCTCCCTTACCACAGAGCACAAGATGTCCGCACCTCACAGCTTAAATCTCCTCACAGAACCTTCCAGCTGTCCCGTTTTCCCTCCCTCATTCCTGATTGGAGAAAAGCTCCACCAATCATCATAGAAAGCAGCTGTTGCCAAGGGCTCCTCCCAGCAGAGTAACTATCGTTTAAAAAGGGACCCTAACTTTAAAATGGAGAGAAAGGCAAAGTAATAAACCAGCATTGAAAATTTCCTCCCTATGGCCCGCATGTGTTTTAGGCCTCATGCACACGCGACGCTTTGGCCACACCTTTTTTTTCCCGGCAGTGATGCTTTCATAGATACATGCTTTTAGAAGCGTCAAGCGTTTTGTTACATGCTTGGGAGTGTCAAGTGCTTTGGCATTAATTTCGTTGGCCAGAATAATCATTTATTATGGCCATTGAAATTAATTAATACTTAAGCGGAAAATGCGCCTAGCATTAACCAGTCTTTAGTCACAATTAGCCGTATCTAATGATACGCCGCGCAAGTCCATGGATGCGCCGTCGTATCTATGCGCCGTATTCTTGTACTAAGATACGCCTGAATTTTGGCTTCCTACGACCGACGCAAGTCTCCTACGCAGTCATATCTTGGGTGCATATTTACGCTGGCCGCTAGGAGCGCTACCATTGATTTACGCGTTGAATATGTAAATTACCTAGATATGCCGATTCACGAATGTACTTCGTGAATCGGCATGTCGCAGTAAGCTACGCCGTTTACGTAAGGCGTACATCCGCCGTAAAGATAAACCACCAAATAGCTGGTCTAAGTCATGTAGGGTATGGACGTCGGAACTGCCGTTGGATTTTACGTCGTACCTGAATGGGGCTGGGCGTCACGTTGTTGCCATTGACCTGTCGTATCTTAGGGCGTAAATTCGATGTGATTCTGAGCATGCGACGTTCGTTCGGGAATTCATTTACATGGGGTCACGGCTAATTTTAATACAACATGCCCACTACCTTCCTAATTTGAATTAGGCGGGCTTACGCCAGCCCATTTACGCTACGCCACCGTAACTTAGAGAGCAAGTGCTTTGTGAATACTGTACTTGCCTCTCTATGTTACGTCGGCGTAGCGCAAATGAGCTGCGCTACGCCCGCTTAAACATACGCAGCTCTACCTGAATCTGGCTAAATATTTTTTCTACTCCAGGACATGCTGGTACCATTAACCACTTGCCTACCAGCCGCTGTTATACGGCTCTCCTGCTCCTCGCGCAGTTGCAGGTGGGCCCATGATCGCCTAGTACAGAGGCAGAATGGGGGCTCTGCCTTTGTAAACAAGGCAGATCCCCGTTCTGATAGATCTCGGACGTTTCATCCATTGTTCCCAGTGATCGGGAATAGTGATCTCTGTCATGTCCCTGGTAGCCCATCCCCCTACAGTTAGAACACACCTGGGGAACACACTTAACCCCTTGATTGTTCCTAGTGTTAACCCCTTTCCTGCCAGTGTCATTTACAAAGTAATCAGTGCATTTTTATAGCACTGATCAATGAAATAATATCACTGGTTCCCAATAAGTGTAATTTGGGGTCAGATTTGTCAGCCGCAATCCCGTAAAAAAAAAAAAAAAAAAAAAACACACAGATCGCTGCCATTACTAACATAAACAATAAAATAAAAGTCCCTAAATCTTTCCCATAGTTTGTAGATGCGATCACTTTTGCGCAAACCAATCAATACATGCCTATTGCGATTTTTTTACCAAAAATATATGCAAGGCCCCTTTCACACTGGGGCGGGAGGTACCGTGGCGGTAAAGCGCCGCTATTTTTAGCAGCGCTTCACTGCTAATTTTTCAAAATTATCGCTGTTCGTTTAAAAATAAAAAAAACGCAAAGGTGATCAAATACCACCAAAAGAAAGCTCTATTTGTAGGGGAAAAAAAAAAAAAAGAAGAACATAAATGTTTCGTACAGCGTCGCACAAATTGTCAGCTAAAGCGACGCAGTGCCGTATAGCCGAAAAAATGGCCTGGTCAAGAAGGGGATAATCTCTTCCGGTGCTGAAGTGGTTAAATGACAAATTGCTCATTTCGAAATACTTTTCTCAGAACAATGCCCTGGATCGGCGTTGGCCCTCCGAGTACAGCGCAGGGGTTACTTCCGGGTTCGCAGCTCCGGGGGCTGTGATTGACCAGGGCCGCGATAACTTTAGGACTCCCAGGGAAAAATGGCACCAGCGGCGCCGTGATCTTCAGTGCGCATGCGCTGAGAAGGCCGGTAGCAGCGCAAAGACTGAATATCTCCTAAACTGTGCACGTTTAGGAGATGCTATAGGCAAAGCTGTAGGTAAAAGTGGTGCAACAACCACTTTAATTGTTGGTTTATTATTTTGCTTTTACTTTATTATATGGTGCATCACAGTGACTATGGAGGAAGAGGATGGACATAACGGGGGGGGGGGGGGGGGGTACTGGGTATAAATTAATAAAAACAAAACAAATCTTATTACCTCTTCTGATGCCAGTTCCAGCAAGGTCTCCTTTCTGCTTCCTCCTGACTCACCTCTAACCCGGAACTTCCTGTCTGTAGCTGACATCACTTCCTGTCTGTGCATAGAGACTTACTCTCTGCACCCGACATCACTTCCTGTCTGTAACTCCCAGCCATTCCTTTGTGTGGTTGTTTATTAAGAAAACTGAGATCACCTCGGAGCAGAGAAGCGATGCCCTCGTTTATCGCACATCTTGGTACCTCCAATGGGCCTGTTCCTGGCTATATTTGACCCACCAATTCCAAAAAATGGCACAGATTCCCCCATCAGCTCTAGTTTTCGAGATACAGCAAATCAGTTTATTCAGTGGTTATGCTTTAAAAAAAAAAAAAGCGCTACTGCGACCAATTATATCCACGTCACTCACTCAGGTTTTTTTATTTGGAAACGTTTTGCTTGATAAGAGGACCCCTCGGATTTCTCTCTCGTTTCTAAAGCCGCGTACACACGACCATTTTTAATGTCATCGAAAAAAAAAAAATTCTCGACGTGATTCTTGTTAAGCCTGCCTTGCATATACACGATTGCGAAAAAAAATGCGGTGACGTACAACACGTACGACGGCACTATAAAGGTAAAGTTCCATTCAGATGGCGCCACCCTTTGGGCTGCTTTTATTGATTTTGTGTTAGTAAAAGTTTGGTGAGAGACGATTCGCACTTTTCAGTCTTCGTGCTTTTCAGTCTGTTACAGCGCGACGAATGTATCATCTCCATTACAAACGCTAGTTTTACCAGAACGAGTGCTCCCAGCTCATACCACCGTCCAGAGCACTGTGTGCGCATTACAGGCCTCCCCTCATACCACCGTTCAGAGCACTGTGTAGCCCTCCCCAGTCTCCAAAATCCCCCCTGCCCAGTCAGCACAATACCCCCCAGTATGCAATTACATCCCCCCCAGGTCTGCACAGGGGGAGAATGAAAAGAGGCAAAGTAAAAAAGGTCTTGTGAGAGAGGAGAGCTGTTCATGGAGCGGTTGCTCACTCACCAATTATGCCTCCCCTCTCAGGCTGGTTTCCACAGGTAGGCTGAGCACAGTGCATGCTGGAGTGTGGGCGGGGTTGGGGGGACACCAATTTGAGGCGGAGTGTCTGATTGGACAGGCGGCGGAGTGATGGAGAAGCTAGGAAGTGCTGATAGGATGGGCAACAGGCGATACAGCCCGACTCCCGTGCGGCCAACCAGAGCAAAAATGCGGAAGCGTCTGCGACTGAGCAGTCGAAAATAGTGCCATTGGCACTAATCCGGGGACATATTCGGTCCGGGGACAGAGTCCCCAAACTGGGGACTGTCCCTAGAAAACGGGGGCATCTGGTCAGCCAAATATAGGCTGGGTGGCATGATAGAGGGGGTGGCGCCCATGCGCCTTTATTGGATGGGCCACCTCACCCACCATCAGAAGCCCCCTCCCCCACCATCAGAAGTCAGGAGCGCCCTCCCCACCATCAGACGTCAGGAGCGCCCTTCCTTACCATCAGACGTCAGGAGCGCCCTTCCTTACCATCAGACGTCAGGAGCGCCCTCCCCACCATCAGACGTCAGGAGCCCCCTCCCCACCATCAGATGTCAGGAGCCCCCTCCCCACCATCAGACGTCAGGAGCCCCCTCCCCACCATCAGACGTCAGGAGCCCCCTCCCCACCATCAGACGTCAGGAGCCCCCTCCCCCACCATCAGACGTCAAGCGTCCCTTACCTCGTGCTGCTGCTGGGAAGAAGCTTGGAAGCTGAAAGTGCAAGGTCTGGTGGAGGACCAGAGGAGGGCTGGAATCAGGGAAGGGGTGCTGTGGCTACAGGATCTGTAGGAGGAGTCTTCCTATCTGCTGCCAACCACTGAGACAAGGTGGGGGGAGGAGATGGCTGGGTTTGCCGCAGCTGCAGGAAGGGTGGCCACCTCATACCTTTAAAACCAAACACATGTTAATTACACAGGGCTGGTTAACCACTTAAGGACTGGGCCGAATTTTTCAGTGTTTGTTTTTTGTTAGAAAATTACTTAGAACCCCCAAACATTATATATTTTTTTTCTAACACCCTAGAGAATAAAATGTCGGTCGTTGCAATACTTTATGTCACACCGTATTTGCGCAGCGGTCTTACAAGCGTAATTTTTTGGAAAAAAATATACACTTTTTTTAATTAAATAAATAAGACAACAGTAAAAGTAACCCAATTTTCTTGATATTGGGAAAGATAATGTTACGCCGAGTAAATTGATACCCAACATGTCACGCTTCAAAATTGCGCCGGCTCGTGGAATGGCGACAAACATTGACACTTAAAAATCTCCATAGGTGACGTTTAAAAAAATGTCTACAGGTTGCATGTTTTGAGTTGCAGAGGAGGTCTAGGGCTAGAACTATTGCTCTCGCTCTAACGATCACGGCGATACCTCACATGTGTGGTTTGAACACCGTTTTCATATGCGGGCGCTGCTCACGTATGCGTTCGCATCTGCGCGTGAGCTCGGCGGGGACGGCGTGCTTGAAATTTTTTAATTTGACACTGAACTTAAAAAAAAAAATTGGATCACTTTTATTCCTATTACAAGGAATGTAAACATCTTGTAATAGAAAAACGCATTACAGGTCCTCTTTAACCCCTTGCCGACCTCTGCACGACTATATACGTCGGCAGAATGGCACGGCTGGGCAGATTGGCGTGTATATATATATATATATATACACGTCGCCTTTAAGGCCCAGGATTGTGGGCGCGCACCTGCCGCGCGCTCCGTGAGTCTGACGGCGGGTCCTGCGGACTCGATGTCCGCGGGGATACCCGCGATCGTCTCACGAAGAGGAAGAACGGGGAGGTGCTGATGTAAACAAGGAATTTCCCCATTCTTCCTAGTGACAGGACACTGATCACGGCTTCCTGTGATCGGGAGCGGTGATCAGTGTCGTGTCACACATAGCCCATCCCCCTACAGTTAGAACACATCCCTAGGACACACCTTCATCGCCCCCTACTGGTTAACCCCTTCACTGCCAGTCACATTTATACAATAAACAGTGCATTTTTATGGCACTGTTCGCTGTGTAAATGTCAATGGTCCCAAAATAGCGCCAAAAGTGTCCGATGTGTCCGCCATAATGTCGCAGTCACGATAAAAATCGCTGATCGCCGCCATTACTAGTAAAAAAAAAAAATATTAATAAAAATGCCATAAAACTATCCCCTGTTTTGTAGACGCTATAACTTTTGCGCAAACCGATCAATATACGCTTACCAAAAATAGGTAGAAGAATACGTATCGGCCTAAACTGAGGGGAAAAAAATTCTTGATATATTTTTGGGGGATATTTATTATAGAAAAAAGTAAAAAATATTGCATTTTTTTAAAAATTGTCGCTCTATTTTTGTTTATAGCGCAAAAAATAAAAACCGCAGAGGTGATCAAATACCACCAAAAGAAAGCTCTATTTGTGGGAAAAAAAAGGACATCAATTTTGTTTGGGAGCCACGTCGCACGACCGCGCAATTGTCAGTTAAAGCGAGACGCAGTGCCGAATCGCAAAAAGTGCTCCGGTCATTGGCCAGCCAAATGGTCCGGGGCTGAAGTGTGGTACTGAAGGCAAATTTTTTTTTTTTTTGGAAAAAGAACGAGAGGGCTATAACCCCTGTCAGGTTTTTTTCTTATTTTTTTTGCCATCTGGTGTCCCATTATTGAGATTTCTTTTCCACTTCCTGTCCCATAGCCAAAACAGGAAGTTGAGAAAAAAATCTCTCCAAAGTGAGGGAAATCCCTGGTAGTGTCTCCATTGGAAGATTTCCCCTCTATTCCTGCTCTGGTGACAACCTAAACAGGGACAGCAATAAAAAAAAAAAAAATCTGACAGGCAGTGTGGCTTTATCGGCAGAACACCGGGACACTGTCTGGATGGAGAGAGTTAGTAATCGGTAACAAGTTTTTTTTTCCATTCTTAGCTGTGCAGGGGGCGGGCGCATGGGCCACCTGAAGCATGGGGACGGGTCGCAATTGGCGACTCCTGCGACCCCTGTAGGTACGCCGCTGATCCTGTCCTGAGTGTTAACGGCTAATGCCAAACTAATTTGGAAGTCATCCTACACTGCTCAAAGAGGTGTGCTTATATCTGAAATAATTATGTTTAGGAAGGCACACAGAATTTGAATACAAACGTTTTATTATAGTATTTTCCATGGGCATGAGAATACATCTTTTTTAGAACAGTTCAACCAGCATATGAAGTCTCCAAATAAACCAGCATGCAGAGAACTACCTCTGTGGCTAAGGACTGTGGGAGGAAGAAATGCGTCAGTTCTCTAAAACTACCTGACTAGGCCCGTGGGAGGGTGAAATGTGTCAGTTCTCTGATACTACCTGACTAGGCCCGTGGGAGGGTGAAATGTGTCAGCCAGTGTGGCTTGGGAGGAGACAAGCGAAAGCCGATCTCCCTTATATGGTGACTGGGCTGATTGTCGATGTGAAGCTCACTACCTCTACCTCTTCCTCAGCCCTCTGTTTCGGTGGGCTGGGGAAGCCCTGCTGGAGGCCGGACCCGACATCGCTGGAGTCACCAACTAGAACTCTGATACTGCCTCTGTAACTAAGCACGTGGGAGGGTGAAAATGCACCAGCCTCTGATACTACCTCTGTGGCTAAGCCCTTAGGAGGGTGAAATGTGTATGAACTCTGATACTACCTCTGTGACTTAGCCTGAGGGAGGATGAAATGCGTCAGTATCTGATACTACCTCTGTGACTAAGCCTGTGGGAGGGTGAAATGCATCAGTACTCTGATACTACCTCTGTGACTAAGCCTGTGGGAGGGTAAAATGTGTCAGTGGCTTGGGAGGAGACAAGCGGAAGCCGATCTCCCATATAACGTGACTGGGTTGATTATTGATGTGCGGCTCCATACCTCTACCTCTTCCCCAGCCCTCTGTTTCGGTGGGCTGGGGAAGCCCTGCTGGAGGTCGGCACCCGACAGCACTGGAATCACCAACTAGAACTCTGAAACTACCTCTGTGTCCAAGCCCGTGAGAGGATGAAATGCGTCAGCCTGATACTATCTCTGATACTACATCTGTAACTAAGCCTGTGGGAGGATGAAATGCACTGGCTTCTGATACTACCTCTGTGACTAAGCCCGTGGAAGGGAGAAATGCGTCAGTACTCCGATACTACCTCTGATTAGGGCCGTGGGAGGGTGAAATGTGTCAGCCAGCATGGCTTGGGTGGAGACAAGCAGAAGCAGATCTCCCTTATATGGTGACTGGGCTGATTGTTGATGTGAAGCTCACTACCTCTACCTCTTCCTCAGCCCTCTGTTTCGGTGGGCTGGGGAAGCCTTGCTGGAGGCCGGCACCCGACAGCACTGGAGTCACCAACTAGAACTCTGAAACTACCCCTGTATCTAAGCCCGTGGGAGAGCGAAATGCGTCAGTGTCTGATACTACCTCTGTGACTAAGCCCGTGGGAGAGGGAAATGCGTCAGTGTCTGATACTACCACTGTGACTAAGCCTGTGGGAGAGGGAAATGCGTTAGTAGGGTATGGCTTGGGAAAAGACAATCTTCCATATATGGTGACTGGGCTGATTATTGGTGGGCGGTTCCCTATCTCTCCCGATAGGCTGTTTCAGTGGGCTGGCCAAGCCCCGCTTGAGGCCGCCACCCTACAACACTGCTGTCGCCAATTAGAACACTGATACTACCTCTGTGATCAAGCCTGTGGGAGGGTGAAATGCGTCAGCCTCCGATACTACCTCTGTGATTAAGCCCGTGGGAGGGTGAAATGCGTCAGCCTCCGATACTACCTCTGTGATTAAGCCCGTGGGAGGGTGAAATGAGTCTGTGTCTGATACTACCTCTGTGACCAAGCCTGTGGGAGAGTGAAATGCGTCAGCCTCTGAAACTACCTCTGTGATTAAGTCTGTGGGAGGGAGAAATGCGTCAGTGGGGCGTGGCTTGGGAGGAGACAAGCTGAAGCTGACCTTCCCTATTTGATGGCTGGGCTGATTATTGGTGGGCGGTTCCCACTACACATGGGATAGGATGTCGTGTTTTTGTCAGATTTTATTTTGAAAGGTTTCTCACGTTGAGTGTGGAAAAGAATGTCCGCACGTTAGACTTCTCTGGTGTTTAAGGAGGTGTGCCTTCTGACTGAAACACTTCCCGCACTTTGAACAGGAATACGGCCGCACTCCAGTGTGAATTCTCTCATGGCGCAAGAGGCCGGCTTTCAGCAAAAAACACTTCCCGCACTCTGCACATGAAAAAGGAAGCTCGCCTGAGTGACTTTTCTGGTGTCGTAGAAGACTCGCCTTCTGAGGGAAACATTTCCCGCACTCGGAGCACGAAAACGGGCGTTCGCCTGTGTGAATCCTCTGGTGTCTATGAAGATCTCCTTTCTGAGTGAAGCACTTCCGGCAGTCCGAACACGAGAAAGGACGCTCGCCAGTGTGTTTTCTCTGGTGTCTTAGGAGGTCTCCTTTCCACACATAACATTTCCCGCACTCTAAACATGGATAACTGTGCCGTGTTGTGTGAGACTGTTGGTGTCTGAGGAGCTGACTTTTCAGGCTGAAGCATTTCCCGCACTCCAAGCACGAAAAAGGACGATCCCCCATGTGAGTTTTCTGGTGTAGGGTGAGAACTGCTTTCTGAGTGAAACATTTTCCGCACTCTCGGCAGGAAAACGGCTTTCCACCCGTGTGGAGTTTCATGTGGTCGTTGAGGCTTCCTTTTTGTGAAAATTGTTTCCCGCACTCGGAACACGAGAACGGCTTCTCACCGGTGTGGACCCTCTGGTGTCTGATAAGCAGCCATTTCTTGACGAAGGACTTCTCGCACTCCAAACAGGGAAAGAGCTCCACCCCGGTGTGACCCCTCCAATGGACCTGAAGTTCGGATTTCGTTTGAAAGGGTTTCCCGCACTCTGTACACAACAATGGACTCTCCTCAGCGGGAAGTTTCCGTTGGGTACCTCGACCTTCGTCATTTTTTCTGTACTCGGCACACCTGCCGTTGTAGGCTCGCTGATGTTTGACAAGCGAATTCTTCTGTATAAAGTCCTTCCCGCAGACCGCACAGGCGTGCATCATTTCCCGCGTGTGCGTCCTCTGGTGAAACAGGAGGTGGTGCTTCCGATTAAAACACTTCCCGCACTCCAAACACGAAAAAGGAGTCTCGCCCGTGTGAACCCTGTGATGCGACTTCAGGTGGGTGATCTGCCTGAAGCGTTTTCCGCACTCGGAGCAGCAGTAGGGTCGCTCGTCGGTGTGTTTTCTCAGGTGGCGCACAAGGTGCGACTTGAGCCGGAAGGCTCTTCCGCACTCCGAACACAAATAAGGCCTCTCCCCCGTGTGATACGATTGGTGTCTCAAAAGTTCTGATTTCCATTTAAAACGTTTCCCGCACTCCACGCACGAAAACCGAGCCTCACCGCTGTGTAACGTCTCGTGGGCTGCGAGGTGGTAACTTGTGGTGAAACATTTTTCACATCGAGGGCAAGCAAATGTTCTGTCTCTTGGGGTGACGTCATCTGACTTATCGGAAGAGGATCCTTTTGGTTCAAACGAATCGCAATCTGGTGATGTAGTTTCACTTTGTTGGTAGATATTAGAGACCAGAGTGTGCGGTTCATCAGAAGAGTCCTTAGGATTAAAGGGATCGATTGATCGATCAGCTTGGTAAGGTCCTTCAGTTATACTTTGCATAAGAGAGAGCACTCCTGAGGAATGTAGTATGATGTCATCAACTTCATCCTTATCTGCCAATGAAAGAAGATGTTCCTCTGAGGCGTTCTGGACATGAGAGACGTCATCTGTTTAGAGAGAAATTTGTATTAAAATTTGTTGGGAACAGAGAGGGCATGAAACATTACTGCAGATTCATGACGTTATATTGAGGAATGGAGATGGACCTTTCATATGGCCTTCTCCATGTCTCTGTCCACCTGCAAGGTGATTAATGTGGCCAGTCTCTGGGTGGAGACCAAACCTGATTTAAGCCAGCCAAGCCTGCAATCTCAGTATCTCCTCCTCATTTGTTGGAAACATGACGTTATATTGAGGAATGGAGATGAACCTTTCATATGATGTACAGTATCTCCTCCCCATTTGTTGGGAACATGACGTTATATTGAGGAATGGAGATGGACCTTTCATATGGTGTACAGTATCTTCTCCTCATTTGTTGGGAACATGACGTTATATTGAGGAATGGAGATGGACCCTTTATATGGAACATTTAGCTGTGGAGTAGATACATCGACGATGTTGTTATGGTCATCCTCTAAAGCCTCGTACACACGATCAGTCCATCCGATGAGAACGGTCTGAAGGACAGTTAACAGTTGAAGCTGACTGATGGTCCGTCGCGCCTACACACCATCGGTTAAAAAACGATCGTGTCAGAACGCGGTGACGTAAAACACAATGACGTGCTGAAAAAAAGGAAGTTCAATGCTTCCAAGCATGCGTCGACTTGATTCTGAGCATGCGTGGATTTATAACCGATGGTTGTGCCTACTAACGATCGGTTTTGACCTATCGGTTAGGAATCCATTGGTTAAATTGAAAGCAAGTTGGCTTTTTTTTAACCGATGATTAAATAACCTATGGGGCCCACACACGATCGGTTTTGACCGATGAAAACGGTCAATCAGACCGTTGTCCTCTGGTTAACCTATCGTGTGTACAAGGCCTAAGTCTCTTCAATATTTTTTCTAACTGAACGCATTTGTTGGGAACATGACGTTATATTGAGGAATGGAGATGGACCTTTCATATGATGTACAGTATCTCCTCCTCATTTGTTGGGAACATGACGTTATATTGAGGAATGGAGATGGACCTTTCATATGGTGTACAGTATCTCCTTCTCATTTGTTGGGTACATGACGTTATATGGAAGAACGGAGATGGACTTTATAGTAAGGAAGGGTATATCACTGATTACTAGACCCGTTTCTACATTTCATACTCACCTGTGCAGATATCGAATGAAGACTCCTTCCCTGTCATTGTCACTATCATCCCAGCCTCCTCCATAGACTGCTGATCACCCCCCAAATGTGTATCTTCTTCTTTTTTAAGCCAAGGTTTTATATCCATATTTTCTTTACACTATAGAAATACAAATGATTAAAATGAAAATTGAACTAAAAAACTAAAACTACAACATTATAACTGGAGAATCTTAGAACCTCATCTACCTGATGATGGTGGGGAATGGTGTGACCTTCCTGTGTGGAATCCCAGGAATACAGAGGACGGGGACATCTCTCTGGTGGGTTTCTGCAACTCAATGGCTCCACAATGGCGTCCTTGTAGAGATCCTTGAGTCCTTCTGAAAACTCCTCCATAAAACCATTCAATTCTGGAAATGATGAAAGATGTGTCTTTGGTGTATCCTGGACGTCATGGCCATATACTGGAAATAAAAATGTAATTTATAGGAAACATCTTCATTCTTCTTCTAAAGGGAGAGGGGATTATTGTGGTGCCAAAGTCACTCAATGCGAAGTATCATTAAAAGAACAAATTTTATTACATAGAATTTTTACAGTCTTCCAAATATAAAAAAAAAACATTAATGTTGAAAGGAGCATATACAGTTAGCTGAATGGCGGGTCAAGTCTTCCCTATTAGTTTCGTCAAGACTTTGGCTTCATCAGGGGAATTAGACGTGATCAAAATAGTTATCGCTCTACAAAAGAGAAAACATTTATTTAGAAAATACAGCATCAAAACCAATAAGAAGTCATACACGGTACGCATTACTGAATAGTTGGAGACCATGGTTTGGTCATTCTCACCATATGGTGTGGTGTGGGGTGGATGACTGGGCTATAAGTACTGTATCGCCCAACTATTCAGTAATGCGCACTGTGTATGACTTCTTATTGATTTTGATGCTTTTGTAGAGCTATAACTATTTTGGTCACGTCTTATTCCCCCTGATGAAGCCAATGTCTTGGCGAAAACTAGTAGGGAAGACTTGACCCGCCATTCAGCTAACTGTATATGCTCCTTTCAACATTAATGTGTTTTAATATTTGGAAAACTGTAAAAATTCTATGTAATAAGTATGTTTTTTTTAATGATACTTCGTATTGAGTTACTTTGGCACCACAATAATCCCCTCTCCTCTGTTCTCTTTTGAAATAAATCTATGGGATGAGGGGACTTATCTAACAAGGACATTTTAGCCACTTTTTCTACATCTTCATTCTTCTTCTGCAATCAGGAGTCATATAAGTCAGTCTATTGGTAGTGGTTTTTATAGCTGTGAAATGAGATTTGATTCGACCATAACACCAATACAAGACAAGTGATCAAATAAAATGTACGGTGTAACCAAACCAACAATGGCGCCCGAGTCATGGTGTACATACACTGCTTAGTGTTTATCACTTACCTGTCTCCTCCGTAGACTGCAGAGCATCTCCTGAATAAGCTTCTTCTTTTTCCTCCTTACACTCAACTTTCACATCAATCAGGTCCTCATCCTAAACCCACAAAAATAATATCTGTGAATACAGAAACGTTAATCGTTTTCTTAATCTTATATGGTTTGAAGTCTTTGTTGACTTCCAGGTTCTTGGAAATACCTGCTCCTTAGGTACGATGGTGTGATCTTTCTGTGTGGAATACAGAGGACGGGGACATCTCTCTGGTGGGTTCCCATTACTGGGTCCATCTGTAGGAAACACACACACTGACTGAATACATTGTTTCTATGTGTTTATCAGATGATGGGGGATCTAGGTGGAGCCTCCGTACTGCTCTCGCCTTTACAATAATGTGCACCACCCTACAGTTTGGGCCCCACTGTTAGCTGGCAATACAGAGGACGGGGACATCTCTCTGGTGGGTTCCCATTACTGGGTCCATCTGTAGGAAACACACACACTGACTGAATACATTGTTTCTATGTGTTTATCAGATGATTGGGGATCTAGGTGGAGCCTCCGTACTGCTCTCTCCTTTACAATAAAGTCTCCTCTTACCCGGTGATGTGAGGGGCGGCTGATTCTCCATCATGACGTCCTTGTAGAGATCCTCGTGTCCTTCTAAATACTCCCACTCCTCCATGGAGAAATAGACAGTGACATCCTGACACCTTATAGGAACCTGACACACACAATGATACAGTCACCATCCAGACACATCCCCTGTCTGTTACTGGATAATGTCCCAGAATCCCCGGCACCGCTCACCTCTCCTGTCAGCAGCTCCATCATCTTCTTGGCGACTTCTAGAATCTTCTTGTTGTTTTTTCTGTCTGGTGTTGGAGGCACCGTTGAGATTGGACATTGTGGATGGCTGCTGGGTGTCATTACCTCACCAGATGTCTTCTTTACTACTACAAATTCCTTTATCAAAGGGGATTGTAAGAATAATTACTATGAACGTTCCCAGAATTACTCACCTCTCCAGTTGGATCAATGTTTTATTAAGAGTGATGTCATGTGACCTCCCAGAATCCTCCTCACCTCTCCGGTCAGCAGGTAGATGATCTCTAGGCTGAGGTTTATTATCTTCTCTATCGTGTGACTTTCATCCTCATTCATCTTCATGATGTGGTCATGTGAAGGATGCTTTTCTCTGTACATAGATAAATTGTTCTATATTTAGGATGTATCTGCTCTATAAACCAGAGGCTCTGGATGGACAGTTGGATAAATGATTCTATATTTAGAATGTATCTGGTCTATAAACCAGAGGCTCTGGATGGACAGTTGGATAAATGATTCTATATTTAGAATGTATCTGGTCTATAAACCAGAGGCTCTGGGTGGACAGTTGGATAAATGTTTCTATATTTAGGATGCATCAGGTCTAACCAGATGCTCTGGATGGACAGTTGGATAAATGATTCTATATTTCTCAAGTTGTCTTCCAGGACGGCACAATGAGAGATGACTGGCTCCACCTGACAGGAAACACAATCAATCAAGAGGTCAAGAGGTTAAAAACCCTGCCCCTCTCTGTGCTCCTCAGTTTTTGATTGTTTCCCCACAGCGAAACCGTTTGTTTTTTTGTCCTTTAGACCTCGGTCATTCTGGATTACCTCCAGGATGGCGTTGATGGCTAGCAAAGGGCCACATCCGGCCCTCGGGCCGCAGTTTGGAGACCCCTGATCTAGAGCATCAATATCTAGATGGATCAGGCAAACAATCTCCCTAGCTTATGAACAGGCTGGTAAGGCAGCCCCAAAGGTTAAAGCACGCTTCACACGGTCCCTGGCAACCTCCTGGTCAGAAAAGGCCGGAGCTTCGGTTGAGCAGATATGTAAAGCTGCGACTTGGTCAAGCCAGAATACATTCTTAAGGCATTATAGAGTGGAGCTACTGTCACCTCAGGACTTGTCATTCGGTAGGAAGGTCCTGCAAGCAGTCGTCCCGCCCTAAGGTAGGCCTGAAGCTACTTGCTTCTCTCTCATTGTGCCGTCCTGGAAGACGACTTGAGAAAGTAACCAGTTACACTTATCGGTAACGGTGTTTCTGGGAAGTCTTACAGGACGGCAGGCCTACTTCCTACCCTCTTGGTAAGAATATTGGTTTGTATAATGCCGCGTACACACGATCGGTTAAACCGATGAGAATGGTCTAATGGACCGTTTTCATCGGTCAAAACCGATCGTGTGTGTGGGCGCCATCGGTTATTTAACCATCGGTTAAAAAAAAGCCAAATTGCTTTAAATTTTACCGATGGATTCCTAACCGATAGGTCAAAACCGATCGTTGGTAGGCACGACCATCGGTTAAAAATCCACGCATGCTCAGATTCAAGTCGACGCATGCTTGGAAGCATTGAACTTCGTTTTTTTCCACACGTCGTTGTGTTTTACATCACCGCGTTCTGACACGATCAGTTTTTTAACCGATGGTGTGTAGGCACGACGGACCATCAGTCAGCTTCATCGGTTAACCGTTGAAAACGTTCCATCGGTCCGTTCTCATCGAATGGACTGATCGTGTGTACGCGGCATAAGAGCTGTGGTATGTTTTCACTCCCGTACACTGGTGTGGGTCTATACTTTGTCACAAACTGAGGAGCACAGGGAGGGGCGAGGTTTTTAACCTCTTGATTGATTATTTTTCCTGTCAGGTGGAGCCAGTCATCTCTCATTGTGCCGTCCTGTAAGACTTCCCAGAAACACCGTTACCGGTAAGTCTAACTGGTTACTTTAGGATGTATCCGGTCTATAAACCAGAGGCTTTGGATGGGCAGTTGGATAAATGGCTCTTTATACACAGTATATTGGTGTGCCTCATGATCTGCTGAAGATAAAAGAGGACGGACATGACCGGGGGGTTACTGGGTGTAAATAGAAAATAAGATCTCATTACCTTCTCTGTTGCCAGTTCCAGCAATGTCTTCTCTCTACTTCCTCCCAACTCACCTTTCACCCGGAACTTCTTATTTATACCTGACATCACTTCCTGTCTAACATTTGCTGTTGGTGCGTTCCACTCGAAATACCTTAGTTCTCCATCTTGTGGATAATGTATAACATTGCAGCTTGCGTTGTTTTGCCGTAACAGATTTTTGGCCTCGTAGTGTTTTTTCCGCGATGTTGAACATCCGTATTAAACTAAAACTAAAATCATAGGCCCAGATTCACAGAGAGCAGGGCCCACATTACGCCGCCGTAGAGCAAACACTGTACGCTATGCCAACGCAGCGCAGAGAGGCAAGCATTGCATTCAGCAAACCAGTGCTCCCAACGCTGCGCCAGCGTGGCGTGGGTTTCGAAGGCGCACGTCGGCGTAGGTGGAAGTGGGCGTGAACCCATACAAATAAGTAAAAGCACCAACAGGCCAGGGTTGTGGGGAAGAGGCCTATGACTTCATCAACAAAGGTACCCCCCATTGTTGGGAGAGCTGTACTGGAGGAACCCTGTAGTGGGGGGGGGGGCTTTACTGGATAAATCTGTCCTAGGGAGAGCTGTATTGGGGGAGATCTGTACTAGAGAGATCTTTCCTTGGGGAATCTGTACTGGAGGAGATCCATACTAGTGGGGGACATGTATTTGAGGGAGAGTTGTTTTGGGGGGAGATCTGTACTGGGGTGAAGCTGTGTAGGGGATGATCTGTACTGGGGAAAAGCTGTAATGGAGGAGAGCTGTACTGGGGTAGATCTGTACTGAGGAGAGCTGTACCCTAAAGAGCTGTAATGGAGGAGAGCTGTACTGGGGTAGATCTGTACTGAGGAGAGCTGTACCCTAAAGAGCTGTAATGGAGGAGAGCTGTACCCTAAAGAGCTGTAATGGAGGAGAGCTGTACTGGGGTAGATATGTACTGAGGAGAGCTGTACCCTAAAGAGCTGTAATGGAGGAGAGTTGTACTGGGGTAGATCTGTACTGAGGAGAGCTGTACCCTAAAGAGCTGTAATGGGGGGATCTGTACTTGAGGGAAAGCTGACCTGGGGCAGATCTCTACAAGATAGAGCTGTACTGGAGAAGAACTGTACTGGGCGAGCTGACCTGAAAGCGAGCTGTACTGGGGGGGGGGGGGGCTGTGCTGTGGATTGCCTGTACTGAAGAAGTTTGTACTGGGGGAGATCTGTACTAGTGTGGAAACTGTGCTGAGAAGAGCTGTACTGGGAAGAGAGCTGTAATAGAAGTAGAGCTAATGGGGGAAATCTGTACTGGTGGGGTTGTACTGGGAAGCGCTTTATTGGGGGAAATCTGTACTGGGTAGGGCTGTACTGGTGGAGGGCTGGACGCGGAAGAGAGGGGGTGGAGCTATTGGGGGAAATCTGTACTGGGTAGGGCTGTACTGGGTAGGGCTGTACTGGTGGAGGGCTGGACGCGGAAGAGAGCTGTAAAGGGGGTGGAGCTAATGGGGGAAATCTGTACTGGGGGAGAGCTGTACTGGTGGATAGTGTTGGTACTAGGGAGATCTGTAGTAGTGGGGAACCTGTACTTGGAAGAGAGCTGTAATGGGGAGAACTATACAGGTGGAGTTGTACTGGGAAGCGCTTTATTGGGGCAAAGCTGTACTGGGTAGAAGCTGTACTGGGAGGAGAGCTGTACTGGGGGTGGAGATAATGGGGGAAATCTGTACTGGGTAGAGCTGTACTGGTGGAGTGCTGTACTGGGGGATAGTGCATGTACTAGGGAGATCTGTACTAGTGGGGGACCTGTACTTGGAAGAGAGCTGTAATGGGGGAGATCTGTACTTGAATGTGATCTGTACTGGGGGTGATCTCTATGGGGGGGGGGGGGGGGGTGTTGGGATTTGGCTCAGAGAGGGAAGTAATTTGTTGCTGTATTCTTTCTACTGGCCCCTGCACTCCGTGTTTTAATGTATTCCAACCCCTGTGTTCTGTTCATTATACTCCCCTGAGCCCTGCACTATATACACTATGCTGTGTATATTGTAATTATAATCGAGTATAATTGTGTACGAGGCTTTGAGGTTTATCGTCCAGAAAACAGCCCAGAATCTCGACGAGAAAAATAGGGAACCTGCTCTCTATTTTCTCGTTGTGATTCTCGGCATTGTTTTCCTGACGAGAAACCCAAGCGTGTGTATACTTACCTGTCGCCGTGGAAACACGTGCATGCTCGAAATGACTTGCCAAGAATCTCGTCGGGAAAAACAACGTTTTTTTTCCTGACGAGATTCTTGCCCGTGTGTACGAGGCCTTTGAGGTTTCTTGTCAAGAAAACTGCCCAGAATCTTGACGAGAAAAATAGAGAACCTGCTCTCTATTTTCTCGTTGTGATTCTCGGCAGTGTTTTCCTGACGAAAAACCCTGAGCGTCTCTATACTTACCTGTCGCTGTGGAAACCCACGCATGCTCGAAACGGCGGTTCTTTTGAATCGTACCTGTGTATATTCGGCCGGCAAGAGAATCCGGGCCGTGTGTACAGGGCTTTACTTTTTTCCCTGTAAGAAATGTCATTTTGTGCAGGGACTGCTCTAAACACGGGAAAAATGCGCTACTTCACAGGCATACTATAGACAATGAACAGTTATTTGCATTTGTTTATGTTTATTGGGGGATATAACTTGGTTGGGGGGAAGGGGAGATGGGATGCCCAAAGAACTTGTTGCTTTGCCATCATATTAAAGAACTTGAAATTTGGTTGAGCCTTGAAGCACTGATGCATAGATAATATCTACAGTCACTTCCCCTGCATCACCATGCAGACTATTTCTCCTCCTCTGCGTATCTCCTGCAGACTATTGCCCCCAGGACTTCTCTCCTCCCGCACAAACTTCACTGTAGATCATTATCTTTCCTATCACATCCTCCTCTATGAGCAAAAGAGGCCACTCTGAACAGTCTCAATGGCTGGCTATAATAGACCACTGTTACTAGGCCAGAGGTCTGCAGTACCTTTCCCCCGGCGGCCTAGTAATTTAGTAGCACGTGAAGCTTGGTGGACTACTGTTCCCAGCTAGTCCGGTTTTCAAATCCTGCGCCCTCGGGCCGCATCGATTTGGCTCTTTCCCCACAGTCTCTCCTCTGGCCCGCACCCAGCTCCCCTGGAATGCCTCATCCAGTAATCCACTGTGGTCCACTCACCAACCTTCTCCTGCCCCGAGTGCACGATGAATAACTTTAACTGGACACATGTTCCGACAGCTTCTCCAGCCCCTCTGTTCCAGGATACTTCATCCATGACCGTGTAAAAATGTACAGTGGGAGGGTGTGGCTTGCGGCTGATGGAGTAGGACGCATCGAGCTCTAGCTCCGCCGAACATCCTGCTATCCATCCTGTTTGTGCTGCTCTGAGCCCGCGGCAAAGTTTACCCGCCGGCTGACTGTATACCCGAAAGATGTACAGTGGAACCTCGGATTGCGAGTAACGTGGTTAACAAGCGTTTCGCAATACGAGCACTGTATTTTTCAAAATCGTAACTCGGTTTGCGAGTGTTGTCTCCCAAAACGAGCACGATTCAGGCCAAAGCTGTGTGTGTTTGGCCTGAGGTGTGGGGGCACCGAAGCCGAGCGGCGCCGATCATAAATGCACAGAAAGGACAGCTCGACTGACCTCGACAAATTTCTAAGTCTTTCCGAGGTTTGCTGAGGTGTCCTCGGGTCTTTTCGTCCATTTCCGAGGCTCTCCAGCACCCCCCCCCCCTGCCTCTGGCCGCATGCGGCATTGCATGCCATTGAAGTCAATGCCGAACAAATTATTTTAGTTTCCATTGACTTTAATGGGGAAACTCGCTTTGATATGCGAGTACTTCGGATTGCGAACATTCTCCTGGAACGGATTATGCTCATAATCCGAGGTTCCACTGTAGCTCCCTCCCAGCTCTCCCGGGCTCCTCCGCTAGGCTTTGCACACCCCCCAGCCCCTGCGGCTGCCTAATGCTCTATTCTCTACGTCTCCCGGCCGACAACTCCTCCCCAGTGGGCTGGGACCTGAGCTTATATGGGAGGCCTGCCCCCTGCCAATTCCAAGTGGGGATTGGTCAGGGTTCCTCACATGAGCTCCCTGTCAATCCAGCCCTATGCCCCGCCCCTCTTCCAGATCATTCTCCCTGGAAGCAGGGGAGGCGCCCCAGAACTAGAGCACAGGTGGTCACACCCACTGCTACACTAACCACTCCTTGCCCCCCAGATCAAAACAAGCAGGGCCTAGCCTGGAGAATAGGCCTGCCTAAATGTACCTGCACTGACAGTTTCCCTTGCGAAAATCCTACTCTAGCACCTACCTACAGTAGAGGGGGTGCTACAGTAGGTTGAAACAAGAGTGTGGCTTCTCCCATATGATGGATTCGTGTTTCCAATTTTGACTTGGATTTGAGTTGTTTTTTGTGTGGACTGTTTGGTGAACCTCTAAATGACTCGTCTGTTTCACCTCTCAGGGGAGTAATGACTTCTGATTCACCTCTATAATATTGCCTGAACTTTGGGGGCCCACGTTGCCTCCAGAGTGGACCTTCTGATGCCTGAGGAGACTGTTTTTAAAAGTGAAGCATTTTCCGCACGTGAAACAGGAATACTGCTTCTCCGTAGTGTGAGAGTCCCGATGTGAAATCAGACAGGCTTTCCTGGTGAAACGTTTCCCGCACTCTGTACAGGAAAACGGCTTCTCACTGGTGTGACACTTCAAATGGCTACTGAGGTTCTCCTTAGAAGGAAAACATTTTCCACACTCGGGACAAGGAAAAGGCTTTTCTCCAGTGTGGACCCTCTGATGTGTAACAAGTTTATATTTCTTTGTAAACGATTTCCCGCACACCGAGCATGAAAAAGTCTCCCCGGTGTGGACTCTCTGGTGTAGAGCAAGTTCGGATTTCTTTTTGAACGTCTTCTCACAGTTCGAACATGAAAAAGGACGCTCAACCATGTGGCTGCTCTGGTGTGTAAGAAGGTCTCCTTTCTGGGTGAAACTTTTCCCGCACTCTGAACAAGAATAAGGCCGCACTCCGGTGTGAAGCCGCTCGTGTAAAACGAGGCTCGCCTTCTGCGTGAAGCTTTTCCCACAGTCCGAACACGAGTAAGGACGCTCACCGGTGTGAGTCCTCTGGTGCGTAAGGAGGTCTCCATTCCGAGTGAAACATTTCCCGCACTCTGAGCAAGCGTACGGCCTCACGCCGGTGTGAAACCGCTTGTGCACGATGAGGTTTGCTTTTTGCGTGAAACATTTCCCGCACTCCGAACACGAGAATGGACGCTCGCCCGTGTGGATTCTCTGGTGTCTAAGAAGGTCTCCTTTCCAAGTGAAGCATTTCCCGCACTCCGGACAGGAAAACAGCTTCTCGTTGTTGGAACGGGAGTTGACGTTTCCCTTTTCTTTGCCAGAATTTTCTGCATTACAACCTGGAGATAAGACAGGATGTCCTTCCGAGGTGTCCTGAACATCACTGCCACCTGCTGGAGAAAATGTTATATTCGGCATGTTATCTTTTCCCGTTTCTCGGTCAGGAGTCATCTACGTGGTCCGCCTATTAAAGACATGTGTATGGCCAACAAAATAATGATGGTGTCCTTAACCACTTCAGATCCGCGCTATAGCCGAAAGACGGCTACAGCGCGTCCCTGGACATCCTCCCGTGCTCGAGCGGCCTGTGCGCCCCCTGCAGGCGAGCTCTGTGATCAGCGAGTCTATGAGACTCGGCTGATCACAGATCGAAGTAAGTGGTCGATCCCGACCCTTACCATGTGATCAGCTGTCAGCCAATTACAGCTGACCATGTGATGTAAACAGCGCCGGTAATCAGCTCATTTTTCTCCTCACGCTGATGGCGCGTGGAGAAGAAAAAAAGCCGATCACCCGCGGCTGTTAGAGAGACAACGGTCCCGATCAAGAAGAGCAGCCGCCTGCTCATTTGTGCCACCTGTGCCACTTACCAGTGCAAAACAGTGCCACCTACCAGTGCCCACAGTGCCACCCATCAGTGCCGCCTTATCTGTGCCGCCTTATCTGTCCCCATCAGTACCGCCTTATCTGTGTCCATCAGTACCGCCTTATCTGTGCCCATCAGTACCGCCTTATCTGTGCCCATCAGTGGCATTGCTAGGGGGTGGCATTTGGGGCTATAGCGCCCAATCTGGGGCCCATAGCCTTGAGTCTCTGCAAGGGGTCCCCAACCACATGGCCGCGAGTGCACCTGGGGGCAGTAGAGAGATTATTGCATCTCTCACTGTCTGCCCTCTCTCTGGGGACCCTGATATAAGTAGGGCCCTCTCTGGGGAACCTGATGCAAGAGGGCGCTCTATGGGGACCCTGATGCAAAGGGGGCTCTTTGGGGATCCTGTTGCAAGGAGGGTCTCTCTGGGGACCAGAAGCATTGCTAGGTCTACAAAAGATCTGGGGCTAGATCCTATAGCAGCAAAGTAAGGAAAGTCATACGCTTGGGCGGGCATACACATGTATATAGTTTGTGTGTGTGTCTAACTATATCACTATATTAGGGTCCCCAGAGATCCCCACCCTTGCATCAGGGTCCCCAGAGAGTGCCCCTCCTCCATTGGGGTCCCCAGAGAGCCCCCCTTGCATCGGAGTCCCCAGAGAGCCCCCCCTTGCATCTGGGTGCCCAGAGAGCCCCTCCTTGCATCAGGGTCCCCAGAGAGCCCCTCCTTGCATCAGGGTCCCCAGAGAGCCCCCCTTGCATCAGGGTCCCCAGAGAGACCCTCCTTGCATCAGGGTCCCCAGAGAGACCCTCCTTGCATCAGGGTCCCCAGAGAGACCCCCTTTGCATCAGGGTCCCCAGAGAGCCCCCCCTTTGCATTAGGGTCCCCAGAGAGGCCCCCACTTACCTCAGGGTCCCCAGAGAGAAGGCAGACAGTGAGCAATGATATAATCTCTCTGCTGCTCGCGGCCCTGTGATTGGGGACCCCTGCAGAGACTCTGGGCTATGGGCCCCAGATTGGGGGGCTATAGCCCCAAAAGCCAGCCCCTAGCGACGCCACTGTCCAGCGCACAGGGCAAAGATGACAAAACTGCACACCCCTTCCCTTAAGGTTAGCAGTGGGTTGCTTTCACTACTCCAGAAGCATCTGGCACAGGGCACCCCCATCCCTGCAATAAACCATTGCGCCCCTGGTATGCTGTCCCTCCTGCCCACCCTGCACACCTATTGTCCCGGCCCTGGGGGGGGAGTATACCCTGGAACTAAGCTTAAAGTCCCAGTAAGCTTCCATTAACATGTCATAGATGTCAAGATGTTTCTTTGCTGGTCTACCATTTCCAACCCGTTATCTTCGTACCAGACGATGAGAAGGTCTGTGCATTGTCCACCACTTCCATTCAGTAAGTATTCTTCCAACTTTCTGGAGAAAAATGAAATGTGAACAGTTTTTGCCTCCCCGTGTATCACTTACCCCTTATGGCGTCTAGAGAAACTTCCTCCTCCTTAACCATGACCTTAGACTGCTGATTACCCCTCGTATATGTCTGCTCTTCTTCCTCTTTAACCTCAACTTTCATATTCATTGAGTCTTCGACCTAAACCAACAAATTAGTAGAAAGTAACATGCAAGTGATACCAAGTACAAAGAAGAATATAATCTCATATAGTTTGGAGTCACCATTGAACCCTGGACTCAAAGTCCCACCTACCTGATGATGGTGGGGGATGGTGTGACCTTCCTGTGTGGAATCCCGGGAATACAGAGGACGGGGACATCTCTCTGGTGGGTTCCCATTACTGGATCCATCTGTAGGAAACACACACACGGACTGAATACATTGTTTCTATGTGTTTATCAGATGATGAGGGATCTAGGTGGACCCTCCGTACTGCTCTCTCCTTTACAATAAAGTCTCCTCTTACCCGGAGATGTGAGGGGCGGCTGATTGTCCATCATGACTTTGGGATTATCTAACCTGATGAAGGTCTACAGATCCTACCATCATCAATCCATATACCTGAAGAGTTTCTGGCCGGGATTCAGAAAGGACTTACGACAACATATCTCCAGATACGCCATCGTAAGTCCAAATGTGCGCCATGGTATCTATGCGCCGTATTTAGGAAAGCAGATACGCCTGAATTTTGGCAAGATACGACCGACGTAAGTCTCCTACGCTGTCGTATCTTGGGTGCATATTTACGCTGGCCGCAAGGGGCGCTTCCATTGATTTACGCGTCGAATATGTAAATGAGCTAGATACGCCGATTCACGAACGTACTTGCGCCCGTCGCTGTAATCTATGTCGTTTACGTAAGACGTTTTTCCGGCGTAAAGTTAAACCACCAAAAAGCTGGTCTAAGTCGTTTAGGGTATGGACGTCTGAAGTTCCGTCAGGTTTTACGTCGTTTACGTAAGCCGTATGTGAATGGGGCTGGGCGTAAGTGAGGTTTCACGTCGTAGGCATTGTGACGTCGTATCTTAGGGAGTATTTGCGACGTGATTCTGAGCATGTGCGCGCATGCGCCGTTCGTTCGGCCATGCATTCACATGGGGTCACGATTCATTTCAATACAACACGCCCACCTTCCAGCCTACTTTGAATTACGAGGGCCTACGCCAGCCCATTTACGCTAGGCTGCCGTAACTTAGGGAGCAAGTGCTTTGTGAATACTGGTCTTGCCTCTCTATGTTACGTCGGCGTAGCGGATATGAGATGCGCTACGCCCGCTTAAACATACGCCGCTCTACGTGAATCTGAATAATTGTTTCTATGTGTTTATCAGATGATGGGGGATCTAGGTGGAGCCTCCGTACTGCTCTCTCCTTTACAATTATGTGCACCACCCTACAGTTTGGGCCCCACTGTTAGCTGGGAATACAGAGGAGGGGGACATCTCTCTGGTGGGTTCCCATTACTGGATCCATCTGTAGGAAACACACACACTGACTGAATACATTGTTTCTATGTGTTTATCAGATGATGGGGGATCTAGGTGGACCCTCCGTACTGCTCTCTCCTTTACAATAAAGTCTCCTCTTACCCGGTGATGTGAGGGGCGGCTGATTATCCATCATGACTTTGGGATTATCTAACCTGATGAAGGTCTACAGATCCTACCATCATCAATCCATATACCTGAAGAGTTTCTGTATTTAATATTACTTACTTACCTGTCTTAATATCTGGAGCAGATTCCTCCTGTTTCATGATCCCCACCATCCCAACCTCCTCTGTAGACTCCTGATACCCATATGTCTCCTCTTCTTCCTCTTTAACCTCAACTTTCATATATATCTGTTCTTCATGCTAAACCAAAAGAAGAGTAGAAAATAATATCTTAAAAAACGCGAGCACCGATAACCTGAGACTCATTTTTTACAGTCTTGTGTCACTTCAGTATTCCAACCACCTACCTGATGATGGTGGGGGATGGTGTGATCTTCTTGTGTGGAATCCCGGGAATACAGAGGACAGGGACATCTCTCTGGTGGGTTCCCATTACTGGATCCATCTGTAGAAAACACACACACTGACTGAATACATTTTTTCTATGTGTTTATCAGATGATGGGGGATCTAGGTGGAGCCTCCGTACTGCTCTCTCCTTTACAATAATGTGCACCACCCTACAGTTTGGGCCCCACTGTTAGCTGGGAATACAGAGGACGGGGACATCTCTCCGGCGGGTTCCCATTACTGGATCCATCTGTAGGAAACACACACACTGACTGAATACATTTTTTCTATGTGTTTATCAGATGATGGGGGATCTAGGTGGACCCTCCGTACTGCTCTCTCCTTTACAATAAAGTCTCCTCTTACCCGGTGATGTGAGGGGCGGCTGATTCTCCATCATGACTTTGGGATTATCTAACCTGATTAAGGTCTACAGATCCTACAATCATCAATCCATATACCTGAAGAGTTTCTGTATTTAAGATTACTTACTTACCTGTCTTAATATCTGGAGCAGATTCCTCCTGTTTCATGATCCCCACCATCCCAACCTCCTCTGTAGACTCCTGATACCCATATGTCTCCTCTTCTTCCTCTTTAACCTCAACTTTCATATATATCTGTTCTTCATGCTAAACCAAAAGAAGAGTAGAAAATAATATCTTAAAAAACGCGAGCACCGATAACCTGAGACTCATTTTTTACAGTCTTGTGTCACTTCAGTATTCCAACCACCTACCTGATGATGGTGGGGGATGGTGTGATCTTCTTGTGTGGAATCCCGGGAATACAGAGGACAGGGACATCTCTCTGGTGGGTTCCCATTACTGGATCCATCTGTAGAAAACACACACACTGACTGAATACATTTTTTCTATGTGTTTATCAGATGATGGGGGATCTAGGTGGAGCCTCCGTACTGCTCTCTCCTTTACAATAATGTGCACCACCCTACAGTTTGGGCCCCACTGTTAGCTGGGAATACAGAGGACGGGGACATCTCTCCGGCGGGTTCCCATTACTGGATCCATCTGTAGGAAACACACACACTGACTGAATACATTTTTTCTATGTGTTTATCAGATGATGGGGGATCTAGGTGGACCCTCCGTACTGCTCTCTCCTTTACAATAAAGTCTCCTCTTACCCGGTGATGTGAGGGGCGGCTGATTCTCCATCATGACTTTGGGATTATCTAACCTGATTAAGGTCTACAGATCCTACAATCATCAATCCATATACCTGAAGAGTTTCTGTATTTAAGATTACTTACTTACCTGTCTTAATATCTGGAGCAGATTCCTCCTGTTTCATGATCCCCACCATCCCAACCTCCTCTGTAGACTCCTGATACCCATATGTCTCCTCTTCTTCCTCTTTAACCTCAACTTTCATATATATCTGTTCTTCATGCTAAACCAAAAGAAGAGTAGAAAATAATATCTTAAAAAATGTGAGCACCGATAACCTGAGACTCATTTTTTACAGTCTTGTGTCACTTCAGTATTCCAACCACCTACCTGATGATGGTGGGGGATGGTGTGACCTTCCTGTGTGGAATCCCGGGAATACAGAGGACGGGGACATCTCTCTGGTGGGTTACCATTACTGGATCCATCTGTAGGAAACACACACACTGACTGAATACATTGGCCCAGATTCAGGTAGAATGGAGCAATATTTGCGTGGGCAAAGAGCAAAGATTTTTCTCTGCGCCCACGCAAATATTTCGATTTGCCCAGCGATTCACGGAGCAGTAGCTCCGTAAATTGCGCGGGCGATATGCTAAACAGCCGGGCGTAAGGCTGCCTAATGTAAATGATCCCGCCGGGGGCGGGAATCATTTAAATTAGGCACGCTCCCGCGCCGAGCGAACAGCGCATGCTCCGTCGGGAAACTTTCCCGACGTGCATTGCGGCAAATGACGTCGCAAGGACGTCATTTGCTTCTAAGTGAACGTGAATGGCGTCCAGCGCCATTCACGAATCACTTACGTAAACAACGTGAAATTCAAATTTCACGAGCGGGAAGCGCAGCTATACTTTAGCATAGGTTGCCCCTGCTATAGCAGGAGCAACCTTGCGCTAAAGTCGCCGTACGGAAACTCCGTACCTTGCGTGCGCAGGGCCCGCGCAACTTTTGTGAATCGGTGGTAGTATGCAATTTGCATACTATACGCCGATCACAATGGCCGCGCCCCCTAGCGGCCAACGCAAGAATGCAGCCTGGGATGTGAAGGCATAAGGAGGCTTATGTCTGTCAGATCCTAGGCTGCATTCGGTGTAACGAGGTTCCTGAATCAGGAGCACTCGTTACACCGGAGCAAGTAAGCACTTGCGCCGCGCAACCTATGGTTGCGCGGGCGCAAGTGCTTCTTGAATCTGGGCCATTGTTTCTATGTGTTTATAAGATGATGTAGGATCTAGGTGGACCCTCCGTACTGAATTAATAAAATAATAATGCACTAAAAGCAACCTTTCAATATTACATAAACGTATACAAATTCCAACGGCATAAAAACAATAGGTGTACAATTAAATTACAGCCATGAAAGTCCAATATGTAAACAACTATTCACCACCACCAATTAGTAGGTGTCCTGCTCACCTAATGCCTCGTACACACGGCCGGACTTTCCGAGAAAAATAGTCCGACTGGCTTTTTTTCTCAGAAAGTCCGGCCGTGTGTAGCCTCCATTGGACTTTTTTCTCGGAAGTCCGACGGACCTTAGATAGAGAACCTGCTCTCTTTCTTTTCGTCGGAGTTCCGACAGACTCACGGTGGACTTTTGCACGGTCAAAAGTCCGGCCGTGTGTACAAGGCATAACAGTTAATTGGTTGATTGCCAAGACCCTCCGTACTGCTCTCTCCTTTACAATAAAGTCTCCTCTTACCCGGTGATGTGAGGGGCGGCTGATTGTCCATCATGACGTCTTCGTAGAGCTCGTTGGTGGCAGGAGATGTTTGGGAAATTGGGACTGTGGCTTGTTTTTATGAGCAGTTCTTTGATGGGATTTCATCAAACAAGGACCTCGCCTCCTAAAAACTGATAGTCAACCATCATCTTCGACCTTCTGCAATACAAATAAAGCAAGGATACAATCATAACCTATGGTGTCGGTGTTCCCTGAGTATGGATCTAAACAACTGAAGGTGAAAAGATCTCTAACAGCCCGAAGGAATCTATTTCCTGAGGATCCTCCAACTTGGGGCATTGTAGGATCTGCACCATGATGTGGGAAATACGACTCCATTGAAGTACAACGTTTCTGTACGATGGCCATCTTCTCTGAGGACACGTACCCGCTGGATCATCTCTATCCTATTGACAATGACAAGTCCCAGTGGTACCGAAGACCAGGAACGTGTGCGGACTTCTCAGATCCCGTATTGGATCACGCCTGACAAAGAAACAATGAGAGGGTACGGGCTCTTGAAGGGGGCATCTAGTGGGGGGATGGAGGACATTATGGAGAACCTTTACACACAGAAATGGAGAGACTGAAGAACAAATATACTGACCGGCAACTTCACTCAATCTATAAGCAGCCATTATCCCGCCCACTTCCATCATGTGACCTTTAACCACTCAGTGTGGGCAAGACCAGAATCCAACATGGCCACCGGGGGACCAGATAGAGGAACTATCTTCTAGTGTCATGTGACCACACCCTGCCATTTTGTTGTAGTCTTTTGGAGGAGATCTACTGCACCCTTCCTAACCACCACCTTTAAATCTTTACTGCCCCCCCATGTACAGTCAGTAACCCTTTGTTACCCCGTCCTATCCATAATTACATTAACCCTTTACGGGCCTCTTCCAGTCAAGGTAAATTAACTCTTTCCTACCTCCCATCCAATGTACATGAACCCTTTACTCCTCCCTCCTGTCCAACGTACATGTACATTAACCCTTTACTGCCCCCCCCCACATCCAATGTAATTTGACCCGTACTCTCCCCCCCCCCCTCATATCTAATGTACATTAATCCTTTATTGCCCCCATCACATCCACGATACAGTAACTCTTTATTACCCCTTCCTAGCCACATTAAATTAAACATTGCTGCCCCCTCGCTTCCAACATAAATTAACGCTTTACTGCCCCCTCCCATTAAACGTGAATTAACTGTTTACTGTCCCCTCCCATTAAATGCAAATTGACCCTTTAATGCCCCCTCCAATCCAAAGTACACTTTGGTGCCCCCTTCAATCCAACTCTTTACCCCCCCCCCAGACAAACCAACATAAACTAACCTTTTACTGCCCCCCCCTGCCAGCCATCATACAGTAACCCTTTACTGCCCCTCCTATCCAAGGTGCATTAACCCTTTACTGCCCCCTCCTGTCTATCTTACATGTATATTAACCCTTTACTGCCCCCCCCCCATTCAACGTAATTGAACCCTTTACTCCCATTCACCGTACATTAACCCTTTACTCCCCCCTCCCATATAACGTGCATTAACCCTTTACTCCCCCCTCCCATCTAACGTGCATTAACCCTTTACTGCCCCCTCCCGTTCACTGTAAATTAACCCTTTACCCCCCCCCCTCCCATCTAACGTGCATTAACCCTTTACTGCCCCCTCCTGTCCAACATACATTAATCCTTTATTGCCCCCCTCCCATCTAACGTGCATTGACCCTTTAATGCCCCCTCCTTTCCAAAGTAGATTAACTCTTTGCTTCCCCCTTCTATCCAACTCTTTACTGCCCCCCTCCAAACCAATGTAAATTAACCTTTTATTGCCCCCGCCAGCCACCATACAGTAACCCTTTACTGCCCCCTCCCGTTCACTGTAAATTAACCCTTTACTCCCCCCTCCCATCTAACGTGCATTAACCCTTTACTGCCCCCTCCTGTCCAACATACATTAATCCTTTATTGCCCCCCCCTCACATCCACGATACCCTTTCCTAGCCCCATTAAATTAAATATTGCTGCCCCCTCCCATCCAACGCAAATTTACTCTTTACTGCCCCCTCCCATCCAACGTAAATGAGCTCTTTACTGCCCCCCTCCCATTAAACGTAAATTGACCCTTTAATGCCCCCTCCTTTCCAAAGTAGATTAACTCTTTGCTTCCCCCCTTCTATCCAACTCTTTACTGCCCCCCTCCAAATGTAAATTAACCTTTTATTGCCCCCGCCAGCCACCATACAGTAACCCTTTACTGTCCCCTCCCATACAACGTAAATTCACTACACTGACCTACCTGATTCCTACACTGACTCACTGATCACCTACCCGATTCCTATACTGACCACTAAACTGACCTACCTGAGTTCTATACTGGCCACTATACTGACCTACCTGATTCCTGCACTACTCACACCCCTCCCCTATGTGAACAGTGTAGATCGGTTGATTTTGCTCACCTCTCCATGGCTTTCATAATAGTCCATTGGAGCAGGGCTCTGCCCAGCACCAGGTACTGTTCCCGACACCCAGCCGCACCTCAGTATCCCCTGCCAAGAGCTTCTCCAATAGCCGCCATATGCTCTGAACCGCCCCTCCCATTCACCGTTCTTACAATACACGGGCCCCCTGCACTAGAGGGGTTAATGGGGTGTAGCGCCTGTGTACTTTTCAGTACAGGTGCTATGGTTAAATTTAGTTGGGGAATGGGAGAGTTATTTGCTCCTATTCATTTTGATTTGCTAAATTCAGCTGTCGCCAGTCCTGAACTGTCTTGTGGGTCATTCTGTGCTCCAGAGATGTAGTTCCATCTCTGGGCGGCAGGTGGCGCCAGAGGGGTGCGGGCAGAGGCGCTTCTCCCCAGCAGCCAATTGGAGGAGTTTTCCCTCGCGGAGCATGCTGGGGAGGGGTATTTCTGTGGCGGAGACAATTGTTCAGGGTTTTTCGCTGGTTCTTGGTTCCAGGTGCGGCACCCACCTTTAGGGTGTGCGCACATCACGGGTCCCGGCGATATGACCTACCAGGCCGGGGCGCACGTGCTACGCGGAGTTCCTGACTCTGGGCCCTCATGGCCCGGAGCATCTGATGCTGTAAAGGGGCCCCAGTGACTTACTGGGTCCCCCATCTCTATTGAGAAGATCCCAAGCGAGTTGTGCTGTTCATCCTTAAATCCTAATTCTATTAGAGTCAAGTCTGTGGCAGAGACTTGTTCCTTCCCAGAAGTTCTAAGTGACGCTCTGGCTGCCAGGCCTGTGAGAGAGGCCTGTCCAGGGGCACTTTACCCACTCCGGCTGGAGTGGCCACGTGACAATTATTGGAGGCAGGACTGCTTCCCTATCCATAGCCTGGATCTGCGAAGTTTATTCTTCTTTTCACCAACCTATGCTGTCTACCTCTAGTTGACTGTTGGTCGTGTTGGACCAGAAATAAAGCATTGAAAAACGTCAACCAACTGTCTGGACATTCCGTCACTGCTCTCACAACCATCATTACCCCTAGACACATCACAGAGGTAACTTAAATATGCCGATCCCAAATCTAACCAGCGGCTCCTCCGGGGGTAGCGCTACAGGGGGACAGACTGGACCACAGAAATCCATGGGTGGGAGGGGCAACACAGCACACTTGGGGGGCACAGTAATGATTTTGTGCCCCCCCCCCCCAAATGTTGCACCCGGGGCAAGAGTACCAGATGCCCCCCCATGCCACTGCAATCTGGGGACAAATCCAGGGACAGACTGGCTCTGAGGACAGTGTCCTCAATTCCGGGACTGTGCCCAGAAACTAGGAATGTCTGGTCACCCTATCACACCTGCGACCCAATGATGGTGTATGGACTCTTAAAGGGGCATCTAGTGGAAGGTGGAGGACATTACGAAGGATCTCTACACACAACAATGAAAAGACCGAAAGAACACAATTACTGATCAGCAACTTCTAATCTATAGGCATCCATAATCCTGCCCCGTTCCATCATGTGACCTTTAACCACTCACTATGGGCAGTACCAGGATCAAACATGGCTTCTAGGGGACTGGATAGATGAGGAGTGTCATATAACCACACCCTCCCGCCATTTTCTTGTAGTCACTTTGTGCTCACAGCCGATCCCTACACTAACCCTTTACTGCCCTCCTCCCATCCACCACACATGTAACCCTTTAGTATCCTCTCCTATCCACCCTTCGTTAACCCTTTATTGCCCCCTCTTATCCACAGGGCTTTAACTCTTTACTATCCTCCCCTATCCACCATACATTAACCCTTTACTGTCCTGTGTCATTTTAAAACTTTCATTAAAAGAATCTCTACTGATCCTGTCAGGTGGTCTGGTGATATGATGAACTCCGTCTCAGCCAGACGTTGCTTTGCATCCATGCATAGAATACAAAGCTTCCTGTGAATGGCGGAGAAGCGCTCGGGCCGACTCTATTTTCCTCCGGGAGTGGGACCGGAAGTTCTTCTGCAGAATACAGGGCTGTATAATATATGTAGCAAAGAATAAACACAGATCGTACAGCCCTGAGAGACGCTGCAACTGTCGGGCGTCATTTAGACATGCGGTTGGGGAGGGGGGGAGGCTGTAAAAATTCACAGTTGAGATGCATTTTTACTATCCCCCTCAAAAATAATAATAGAATATATAATAATATGTAATATATTACAGCTTACCAGTCATTAGATATGATGGCTGCATTGGTTTTCTTTTTTTTCGGCGCCTCGGAGGAGATGTAGATTGAGACCCACATCTAAATCTACCCTTACTGAGGTAAATAGTTGTTTGGACCAGCTTGGTCCTAACAAAGTATTTTCAAAATTAAATGAAACTTGGAGATCAGCTTTAATAATCTCTTAGTTATAATTTGCATATCGTCCACCAGGTTGTGTGGACCACACACAGGAAGTGAGGTAAGCTGGACACAGGAAGTGATGTATTGCGTGCCTAGGAAGTTGTATAGGACGGACACAGGCAGTGATGTCAGGTGGGCACAGGAAGTGATGTATGTGTGCCTAGGAAGTGATATAAGGCGGACACAGGAAGTGATGTAATGTGGGCCTAGGAAGTGGTGTAAGGTGGGCACAGGAAGTGATGTAATGTGGGCCTAGGAAGTGGTGTAAGGTGGGCACAGGAAGTGATGTAATGTGGGCCTAGGAAGTGGTGTAAGGTGGGCACAGGAAGTGATGTAAGCGTATAAACAAGGTACTCCTGACCGGAGAACCGTTGTCAGGTAGTAGAGGAGACATTGCTGGAACTGGAGTAGTGAGAGTATTAGAAGGAGTCTAAGGGTTGCCACCTCATCCCTTTTAAACTGAACACATATTAATTACACAGATTAAGGTGGGCAGTCATGACAATACACGGGGCAACAAGCGGGCAATCATAATACATGGGCCAACAAGTGAGCTATTTTGACAATACATGGGGCGACATTTCAGCAATCATGAAAATACATGGGACAACAAGTGGGCAATCATGACAATACACATCCTTCTTTTTTATTTTACTCCGTGTGTGTCACTTTATGTCTTTTTTTGTTGGTGCAATTTTGTACACCTTGTGTGTGATAAGTAGGGTGCCGGTCCTCGGGCCAGCCCTGAACGTCTTGGGAGTGGGTGGACATGGCCTTCTGGCTTAGTTCGCCTGCTTTCATGGGGTCTCCCTTCGGGGGAGCCTCACAGAGGAGGGTTCTGTTTCGGCAGACCCTCCAAGGAAGTTGGGTCCGTGTCGGCTTCGTCTGCATGGACCACAGATTACCTCAGTCCCTGCCAGGAGCCTAACGCCCCGGGGAATCAGGGTTGGGCCCTTTTCCGGAGGACCATTTGACGATGCACCCGTCACAGTTTTTTGTGTATCACTCTTTATGTGTGTGCACATTTTTTCCTGCACCGGGTGAAGTTTTTGGGTTGTGTTATGCACGCCACAGGCTTTTCAATAGAAAAGAGGCCCAAATTTGGTAAAACAATACAGTCAGAGGTATTTAAATCTCTGACTACCCTCTAAATTTAAGACAGCGCCAGCTATAAAAGTAGCAGGCCGCTACACTTGTATATAGACCCTTATCATCCCCTCCAAGAGTGTTAGTAGGGGGCCTTAGGGATGAGCTAACAGTTTGTTTTACCTAACATGCGTCTGAACGTCGGACTTTCCAATGCTCTCGAACCTTACAACATTTGTCCGATCATTTCTCAGTCACAATTTGCAAGTTGTCCAGCAGGTGGCGATCTCATCGACTTTAGCAGAGAACGTACGCAGGACGTGATCTGAGATACAGGAAGTGATGTCAGGAACAGGCAGGAAGTGATGACGGTGCAGTAAGGAAATGATGTCAGGTGCAGACAGGAAGTGATGACAGGTCAGACAGGAAGTGATGTCAGATATAAGTAGGAAGTCACGGGGAGGAAATAGAGAAGCTACGTAGCTGGAACTGGCAGCAGAGGAGGTAATAAGATCTTATTTTCTATTTACACCCTGTAACCCCCCCTGTCATGTCCGTCCTCTTCCTCCATAGTCACCGTGACGTCTTTTATCTCCAGGAGATGATGTGACAGACATCCTATATAATATAAAAGCTAAAAACCTCTTTCCTTCTGTATCTGAACACCCCAAACCTAAAGAAAATCCCCATTAACTTACAAGAAAGACCAAAAATAAACCCAAAATTAAACGATAAACTAAAAAAAAGACCCTATGAAACAAAAGCCAACTTTATTATAGGTTTAGGTCTGCAATTTGATGTTATGTAAAAATAAAAAATAAATAAAAAAAAGGCGACAGCTGCCCTCACATCAACCATGTAATAAACTAATAGTAAAAAAAAAAATGGATATTAAGAACACACAAAAATAAAAAAGCAGAGAAGGGGGTGATACCAATAGTCCTAATAGTCCTAATAAGGGGCCAGATTCACAAAAGGGATACGACGACGTTTCTCCTGATACGACGGCGTTTCTCCTGATACGCCGTCGTATCTGTTGTTCTATCTATGCGACCGATTCATAGAATCAGTTACGCATAGATAGCCATAAGATCCGACAGGTGTAATTGTTTTACACTGTCGGATCTTAGGATGCAGTACCGCGGCCGCCGCTGGGGGGAGTTCACGTCGTAAACCAGCGTCGGGTATGCAAATTAGGAGTTACGGCGATCCCCGACGGTTTTTCACGTTCGCTACGTCGCCGCTAGTCTAGTTTCCCGTCGCAAAGTTAGTCGTTTTTTTTGGTGCCTTAACTTTACACAGCAATCGTATTGCTGTATAAAGTATGGCCGTCGTTCCCGCGTCGAAATTTAAAAAATAACGTCGTTTGCGTAATACGGAATTACGCTACGCGCGACGCCGTTCAAAAAAATGACGTCACTTCGCGCAAAGCACGGCGGGAGTTTGGAAACGGAGCATGGGCGGTAGGTCCGGCGCAGGAGCGCGCCTAATTTAAATGGCACACGCCCATTTGAATTGGCCCGCCGGCGTAGGTTTTCATCGCAAGTGCTTGGTGAATCAGGCACTTGCGATGAAAAATTGCGGCGGTGTAACGTATCTAGGATACGTTACGCCACCGCGATTCTACGTGAATCTGGCCCAAGGACTTTTGGGGTAATTAAAGCCGAGTTCGACCCAAAAATGGAACTTCCGCTTTTCGGAAAGCCCCCCCCCCCCCCTTTCCTCCGTTGTCACATTTGACACCTTTTAGTCGGGAGGAGGGAGCAGATACCTGTGTAATCCAGGTATTTGCTCCCACTTTCAGGCATAAGTCGCCTTGGCGACCTATGCCACGTCCAGCGCCTACTTCGTCTTCCCCACTGTTCTCTGGGAGACACACAGGTCCCAGAAGACAGCAGGAAGCAGTGGGATCGCACAGCACGACTCGCGAATGCGCAGTAGGGAGCCAGGCTTCACTTCCTTATTCCCTTACCGAAGATGGCGGTGCCTCCACCCAAGATCAGAGGGACAGATTGGCTTTGGGTGCCGACATTGCGGTTGCCCTGGACAGGTAAGTGTCCTAATATTAAAAGTCAGCAGCAGTGGCGTCACTAGGGTTGGTGTCACCCGGTGCGGTGAAACATGGTGTCACCCCCCACCCTCAGGTCACCCAGGGCATTCTTTTCAGGGAAAAGGTGCAGGAACTCAACCTCGCACCACACCTTCCCCCAAAGTAGGGGGGTGGGTTGAGCGTGCCACAGCAACTGGGTGTGGGAGGGTCCTAAAGGGTCATTAAATATCATGAGGGTGCTACATGCAGAGTGCAGAGTTCAGGTGGGTGCAGAGTGCAGGTGGGTACAGAGTGCCGAGTGCAGGTGGTACAGAATGCAGGGGGGTACAGAGGGCAGGGTTCAGGTGAGTGCAGGGTGCAGGTAGGTGGTGGGTGCAGGTAGGTGGTGGGTGCAGGTGGGTACAGAGTGCAGGTAGGTACAGAGTGCAGGTGGGTGGTGGGTGCAGAGTGCAGGTGGTACAGAATGCAGGGTGCAAGGGGGTACAGAGGGCAGGGTTCAGGTGAGTGCAGAGTGCAGGTAGGTACAGAGTGCAGGTAGGTGGTGGGTGCAGGTGGGTTCAGGGTGCAGATGGGCACAGAGTGCAGGTGGGTGCAGGGTGAAGGGCGAAGAATGCAGGTGGGCACAGAGTGCAGGTGGGTGCAGGGTGCATGTGGGTACAGAGGGCAGGGTGCAGGGTGCTGAGTGGGTGCAGGGTGCAGGTGAGTGCAGGGGGGTACAGAGGGATGGGTGCACAGTGCAGGTGGGTGGTAGATGAAGGTGGGTGGTGGGTTCAGGGTGCAGGTGGGTAGTACAGAGGAGTGCAGGTGGGTGCAGGTCTTCCCTTTTCCAGGCCAGCACAGACACCCATCCCCCTTCCTGTATATATAGCACTCACCCCTCCGAACACAAACCTCAGATACAGCGCAGCTTAATGCAGTGCAAGACCTGCCCCTCCTGCCAGGCTCCTACTCTTGACCTTTAAGACACGCTCCTCCTGTCCGGCCAGGTTCTCAGGCACCCGCCCGCACTCCCGAAGCATTACTCGCTGCCGCCTGTTACAGTAGAGCCGGGGATGAAAAGCTTTTCCTAGGCGGCTCCTCCCCGGCTCTAGTGTAACAGGCGGCAGCGAGCGATGCTGCAGGAGTGCAGGCGGGTGCCAAGAACCTGGCCGGACAGGAGCGCATCGCTGTGTAACTTCGTCGGGATGGTGTCACCCCTCTAGCGGGTGTCACCCGGTGCGGACCGCACCCCCCGCACCCCCCTAGCAACGCCTCTGGTCAGCAGCTGCAGTATTTGTAGCTGCTGACTTTGAAATTAAAAAAATTTCGGCGGAACTCCGCTTTGAAGATCTATGAACATGGTGGTGGTGAAGGGCTTGTGATCTCACAGTAGGATGCACCCCACCACCGCAATTTGTAAGAGTAAAGCACAGTCTCCTAAATTAGCATAATCTTTTTCCCTATCGTTTCCCATACACTGATACTATGGATGCTGTGAGCCCCCTTTAGAATGAGGGGGCTGGGTTATCCATTTCCCACATTATTGGCTCTTCTTAATCTGGTAATGGGCCAAAGCATATGCCAATTCAGCCCAGAATATGCCCATTTGAATCCCAGGGGTTTCCTGCAAATGCATGGTCAGGGGAATCCAAACCTCCTCCCTGGAGATCACCAACCTGCTGACCAGAGAGGTGAGGAGGATTCTGGGAGGTCACATGACATCACTCTTATCTCTATTAATAAAACACAGACCTGACCGGAGAGGGGTGAGGAGGATTCTGGGAGGTCACATGACATCACTCTTATCTCTATTAATAAAACACAGACCTGACCGGAGAGGTGAGGAGGATTCTGGGTTGGGATGGAGTGACCGTTGTTATTATTTTACATAGGATTTTGCAGTGATAAAGCCATCTAGTGCAAAATGGGCACCCAACAGCCTTCCTCATAGACCATCTGACATCACAACATCTACATCCTCACTATCGTATACCTGAAAAACACAACAAGCAGAAGATTCCAAAAGTCACCAACAAGTTTACTGAGACAAGAGAAGTGAGAGTGCCGGGAATTCTGGGACATTATCCAGTAACAGACAAGGGATGTGTCTGGATGGTGACTGTATCATTGTGTGTGTCAGGTTCCTATAAGGTGTCAGGATATCACTGTCTATTTCTCCATGGAGGAGTGGGAGTATTTAGAAGGACACAAGGATCTCTACAAGGACGTCATGATGGACAATCAGCCGCCCCTCACATCACCGGGTAAGAGGAGACTTTATTGTAAAGGAGAGAGCAGTACGGAGGGTCCACCCAGATCCCCCATCATCTGATAAACACACAGAAACTATGTATTCAGTCAGTGTGTGTCTTTCCTACAGGTGGATCCAGTAATGGGAACCCACCAGAGAGCTGTTCCCATGCTCTGTATTCCAAGCTAACAGTGGGGCCCAAACTGTAGGGTGGTGCACATTGTTGTAAAGGAGAAAGCAGTACGGAGGCTCCACCTAGATCCCCCATCATCTGATAAACACATAAAAACAATGTACTCAGTCAGTGTGTGTGTTTTCTACAGGTGGATCCAGTAATGGGAACCCACCAGAGAGCATTTCCCATCTTCTGTATTCCCGGGATCCGGCACTAGATGATCACAACTATGCGCGCTGTTACCAGGTTGGTTGGAGCATCTACAACATGAACGTGACTCAACATTGCAAGACAAGTTGCAAGTTGATGTTTCTTTCCTTGTGATCTTTCATTAATAATTCTTATATTTGCAACCCATTTTCTTGATTTAGGGTAAAGATATGATCGATCTAAAAGTTGAGTTTAGAACAGAAAAGGAAGAAACGTATATGAAGTGTGACCTTTCCCTGGAAGAAGGTAAAATGATGATGCCAATTACCGAGAAGGAATTTATCCATGTCATTATGAAGAATTGGCGACCCCTCACATCACCGGGTAAGAGGAGACTTTATTGTAAAGGAGAGAGCAGTACGGAGGGTCCACCTAGATCCCCCATCATCTGATAAACACGTAGAAACAATGTATTCAGTCAGTGTGTGTGTTTCCTACAGATGGATCCAGTAATGGGAACCCACCAGAGAGATGTCCCCGTCCTCTGTATTCCGAGCTAACAGTGGGGCCCAAACTGTAGGGTGGTGCACATTATTGTAAAGGAGAGAGCAGTACGGAGGGTCCACCTAGATCCCCCATCATCTGATAAACACATAGAAACAATGTATTCAGTCAGTGTGTGTGTTTCCTACAGATGGATCCAGTAATGGGAACCCACCAGAGAGATGGGCCCGTCCTCTGTATTTCCGGGATTCCACACAGGAAGATCATATCTACGCACACCATCATCAGGTAGATGGATCCAGTAATGGGAACTCACCAGAGAGAGGTGCCCGTCCTCTTTTTTCGCGACACTCCACACAGGAAGATCATATCTATGCACTCCGTGACAATGTAGATGGATCCAGTAATGGGAGCCCACCAGAGAAATGTCTCCGACCTCTGTATTCCCGGGATTCCACACTGGAAGATCATATCTACGCACAAGATGACAAGATAGAAGGATCCAGTAATGGGAACTCTCCAGAGAGATGTCCTCGTCCTTTGTATTCCCGGGATTCCATACAGGACGATCATATCTACGCACACCATGATCGTGTAGATGGATCCGGTCTTTCTGGTGGGAACTCACCAGAAAGATGTCCCCATTCTCAGAATTCCTGGGATTCGACACAGAAAGATCATATTTACGCACAACATGACAAGGTAGATGAATCCAGTAATGGGAACTCTCCAGAGAGATGTCCTCGTCCTTTGTATGCCCAGGATTCCATACAGGACGATCATATCTACCCACACCATGATCGTGTAGATGGATCCGGTCTTTCTGGTGGGAACTCACCAGAAAGATGTCCCCATTCTCAGAATTCCTGGGATTCGACACAGAAAGATCATATTTACGCACAACATGACAAGGTAGATGAATCCAGTAATGGGAACTCTCCAGAGAGATGTCCTCGTCCTTTGTATGCCCAGGATTCCATACAGGACGATCATATCTACCCACACCATGATCGTGTAGATGGATCCGGTCTTTCTGGTGGGAACTCACCAGAAAGATGTCCCCATTCTCAGAATTCCTGGGATTTGACACAGAAAGATCATATTTATGCACAACATGACAAGGTAGATGGATCCAGTAATGGGAACTCAACAGAGAGATGTCCCTGTCCACTTTATTCCCGAGATTCCACACAGAAAGATCATATCTATGCACAACATGATCATAATGATCATGTAGATGGATCCAGTAATATGAATTTACCAGAAAGATGTCCCTATCCTCTGAATTCCCGGGATTCAACACAGGAAGATCATATCTATGCACATAATGATCAAAAAGATGGATACAGTACTGGGAACCCATTAGAGAGAAGTCCCCATCCTCTGTATTCCCTGAATTCCACACAGGAAGATCATATCTACACCCACAATGATCAAACAGATGGATCCATTAATGGGAACCCACCAGAGAGTTGTCCTCGTCCTCTGTATTCCCGGGATGCCACACAGGGAGATCATATCTACGCACACCATGATAGGGTAGATGGATCCAGTAATGGAAACCCACCAGAGACATGTCCCCATCCTCTGTATTCCCAAAGTTCCACACAGGAAGATCATATCTATGCACACAATGATCAAACAGATGGATCCAGTAATGGGAACCCACCAGAGAGATGTCCGCGTCCTCTGTATTCCGGGGATTCCATACAGGATGATCATAGCTACGCACACCGTGATCAACTAGATGGATCCAGTAATGGGAACCCACCAGAGAATTGTCCTCGTCTTCTGTATTCCCGGGATTTCACACTGGAAGATCACAACTATGCTCAACGCTATCAGGTAGGTGGAACATATATGGTCCTCTATTCAGTGTCATCTTCTCAGATAAAGTGCTGATCTTATATAGTAGGTTGATGTTCTGTTTTTGAGTTTCTAAGTCATTCTTTTTCAATATTTTTGTGATGAAAGTGTGATGATCTGATGAATATGGAAGTTGGGAGCGAAGCAGAAGAAGCGGAGGTCAATATGAGGGGTGATCAGAAGTCAACGGAGGAAAGTGGGATGATGGCGACAGACATTGAGAAGAGGTTTTCTATGGACGACACTAAAGGTGATTGTAAATATTATATAGAGATGGGGTCTCTAAACTTTTCAAACAAAGGGCCAGTTTATTGTCTTTCAGACTTTAGAAGGGCCGGATTGTGGCCAGCAGGGGCAATACATATCAATGGCCAAGCATCAGTGAAAATAAATATGTCCCCAGGGTTGGTGGTCAATAGGAAGAGGAGTAGTATCCCATCATTGGTATCGGGGGAAGATATGATACCCCATTGTTGGTGTCAATAGGAGAAATATTGCCTCATATCAGTGGGAGGAATAGTGCCCCAAGGGCCAGATAAAGGCTAGCCAAGGGCCACATCTGGCCCTTGGCCGCAGTTTGGAGACCCCTGATGCTAGAATCATTGAACTTATTTTTTCTTGGCTCGTCGTAGTGTTGTACGTCATTGCGTTCTTGACGGTCGAAAGTTCAGAGAACTTTTGTGTGACCGTGTGCATGCAAGCCAAGCTTGAGCGGAATTCTGACGGAAAAACCATCCAAGGTTTTTCCGACAGAAAATCCGATCGTGTGTACGGGGCATTACACTTAATTTCTCACATCTGGAGATGTGGACATTCACTGAAGTACATACAGTCAGCACTGGTGTCTTTTCGGTGCTGCTCAAGCAACTTAACTTCTATAGTATATACTGAATACAGCAGGTCGCTTTCTTGGCAGGTCTACCATTCAGAGAACGTCTTGTATTTTTTTCACTGACAACAAGGAGTTCTCTGATTGGACAAGGTGGAGTTTTTCATCATTTGTCCCTCATCCAATGAAAGAAGACTTTGTATTAATAAAAAAAAAAATACAAGATGTAAAGTATGTAGGTTGTCATTGATTACATTCTTGGTAGTTGCCTGGCTCCTTCTGTTTATTGGAAAGAGCAGAACAGAGGGTCAACCTAGATCTTTCTCTCCCCCCCCCCCCCCCATCCAACAACCTTCTCGACCCCCTACACTATGGCTTCCGCCCACAACATTCTACTGAAACTGCCCTACTAAAACTCACCAATGACCTACTAACTGCTAAAACCAATGGTCATTATTCCATACTCGTACTCTTAGACCTCTCTGCTGCCTTCGACACAGTTGACCACCTGCTCCTCCTCAGCAAACTAGGCTTCCTCTCCCCCACCGTGTAAAATTCAAAATGCTAAACATAACATACAAGGCCATTAACAACATCACCCCCATCTACATCACCAACCTCATCTGCAGATATCGCCCAAATCGTCCCCTCCGCTCCTTCCTGGACCTCCTGCTCTCTAGCTCCCTTGTTACCTCCTCAAATGCTCACCTTCATGACTTTTCCAGAGCCTCTCTCATCCTCTGGAACTCCCTGTCCCAGTATGTGCGATCAGCCCCTACCCTGTCCACCTTTAGGAGATCACTGAAAACTCATTTATTCAGGGAAGCCTATCCCACACCCACCTAACAACTGTCCCCGAGCCACCCACATGAAATCATTCTCTGCAGATATTACCTTTTGTACCACCACCCCCTCCCTTTAGAATGTAAGCTCTACGAGTCGGGCCCTCCTGTACCTTCTGTATTGAACTGTACTGTAATTGTCCTCTCCACCCTATACATTGTAAAGCGCTGCATAAACTGTTGGCGCTGTATAAATTGTGTATAATAATAATAATCTTTTTCTTGCAGATGGATCCAGTAATGGAAACCCACCAGAGAAATGTCCCCGTCCTCTGTATTCCCGGGATTCCACGCAGGAAAATCATATTTACGCACACCATGATCATGTAGATGGATCCAGTAATGGAAACCCACCAGAGAAATGTCCCCGCCCTCTGTATTCCCGGGATTCCACACAAAAAGATCACACCATACCCCACCATCATCAGGTAGGTGGGACTGGGCATGAAAGTGATCCCATACTCTGAAAGATAAGTCTTCTATGTACAGTATACAATATTAAAGTTCACATTCTAAGGGTTTTTTTTTTTGTCATTGTTGTTGGTTAAGGATGAAGAATTGATTAATAGGAAAACTGAGGTTGAAAAGGAGAAAGAAGAAACATATGAGAAGGGTGATCAGCAAATTATGGAGAAGGATGAAATGATGAACACTGCTAAAGAGGTGGACTCTTCCCCAGATATCAGCTCAGGTAAATATTCATCACTAGATGCAAAAACATATTAACCTTTTTACTTTTACTAATGGATATATTGACTGATTGAATGTGAGGAATTAGTAGACCTTGCTGGAAAGGTCCATCTCCATTCCTCAATATATTGTCATGTTCCCAACAAATGAGGAGGAGATACTGTACACCATATGAAAGGTCCATCTCCATTCCTCAATACAACGTCATGTTCCCAACAAATGCGTTCAGTAAGGAAAAAAATTGAGGAGACTTAGAGGATGACCATAACAACATCATCGATGTATCTACTCCACAGCTAAATGTTCCATATAAAGGGTCCATCTCCATTCCTCAATATAACGTCATGTTCCTACCAAATGAGGAGGAGATACTGTACATCATATGAAAGGTTCATCTCCATTCCTCAATATAACCTCATGTTCCCAACAAATGAGGAGATAACACCATATGAAAGGTCCATCTCCATTCCTCAATATAATGTCATGTTCCTACCAAATGAGGAGGAGATACTGTACACCATATGAAAGGTCATTCTCCATTCCTCAATATAATGTCAGGTTCCTACCAAATGAGGAGGAGATACTGTACACCATATGAAAGTTCCATCTCCATTCCTCAATATAACGTCATGTTCTCAACAAATGAGGAGGAGATACTGTACACCATATGAAAGGTCCATCTCCATTCCTCAATATAATGTCATGTTCCCAACAAATGAGGAGGAGATACTGTACACCATATGAAAGGTCCATCTCCATTCCTCAATATAACGTCATGTTCTCAACAAATGAGGAGGAGATACTGTACACCATATGAAAGGTCATTCTCCATTCCTCAATATAATGTCAGGTTCCTACCAAATGAGGAGGAGATACTGTACACCATATGAAAGTTCCATCTCCATTCCTCAATATAACGTCATGTTCTCAACAAATGAGGAGGAGATACTGTACACCATATGAAAGGTCCATCTCCATTCCTCAATATAATGTCATGTTCCCAACAAATGAGGAGGAGATACTGTACACCATATGAAAGGTCCATCTCCATTCCTCAATATAACGTCATGTTCTCAACAAATGAGGAGGAGATACTGTACACCATATGAAAGGTCCATCTCCGTTCCTCAATATAACGTCATGTTCCCAACAAATGAGGAGGAGATACTGTACACCATATGAAAGGTCCATTTCCATTCCCAAATATAATATCACGTTTCCAACAAATGTGTTCAGTAAGGAAAAAAATTATGGATACTTAGAGGATGACCATAACAACATCATCGATGTATCTACTCCACAGCTAAATGTTCCATATAAAGGGTCCATCTCCATTCCTCAATATAATTTCATGTTATGAGGTAGATAAAGTTTTTTTTTTTTCCATTCTCCATCATAAAATTATTAGTCATTATTGCAGAAATACTATTACCCAGTGTAGTTTGGGTGTATCGTATCTGTGTTATAATTTCACCCAACTCCATGCCAGAGACGGACATGGTGATCAGAGTAGAAATACCTCAGAGATATATTTTATTTTTTCTTCAGGTTATAATGCAGAAGATAAGGGCATCGCGCAATGTCCTCCAGAAGCAAATCCTATTACTGATAATATATGTGACAGACCTCACCATTTGGAGGAATCGATGGATACGTCTAATCCTGAGGAACCTTCTGATAAATCCCATACTATGACCTCAGATGTCCATCTAAGATCAATGGGTCCTTCTAATCCTGAGGAACCTTCTGATAAATCCCGCACTATGACATCAGATGTCCATCTAAGATCAATGGGTCCTTCTAATCCTGAGGAATCTTCGAATAATTCCCATACTATGAAATCAGATGTCCATCTAAGATCAATGGATCCTTCTAATCCTGAGGAACCTTCTGATATATCCCATACTATGACATCAGATGACCATCTAAGATCAATGGATCCTTCTAATCCTGAAGAACCTTCTGATAAATCCCAGCCTAGGACTTCTATTTTCCAACCAAAATCTGAAAGTGCGGATACAACACGAGATCCATCTCGGGGATGTCACACGGGTGAAGGTCCTTCTTCCTTTTCATATTTTGCTCGGAGAGAAAAGCCTAATCTACCCCAAGAAAGTCACACAGGCAAGCCCTTATTCTCATGTTTAAAGTGTGGGAAAAGTTTCAACCACGAAGTGGAGCTTCTGAGACACCAGGAAATTCATACAGATTTTTTTACCTGTTCGGAGTGTGGAAAATGCTTCACCCGTAAAGCAAATCTTCTTGACCACCTCAGAATTCACACAGGGAAGTCTCTTTTTTCATGTTCAGAGTGCGGGAAATGTTATACTCAGAAAGCAAAGCTTAAGAGACACCAGAAAAGTCACACCAATGGGCGCCCATTCTCATGCTTAGACTGCGGGAAAACTTTCACTCAGAGAACGGGTCTTCTAAGCCACCAAAGAATTCATACAGGTGAGGACCCTTATGCCTGTTCAGAATGCGGAAAGTGTTGCTTTGATAAAAAAGCACTTCTTACGCACCAGAGACATCACACAGGTGAGCGCCCCTTTTCATGTCAAGAGTGCGGGAAGAGTTTCATCCACAAAGAATACCTTCATAACCACTTCAAAATTCACACAGGCGTGCGTCGTTTCACGTGCACGGAGTGCGGGAAAAGTTTCCTTTACAACAGAGACCTTACTATACACCACAGAGTACACACGGGCGAGCGACCTTTTTTGTGTTCGGAGTGCGGGAAGTGTTTCCCTTTCAAAAGTGGACTCGTTACACACCAGAGAGTTCACACGGGCGAGCGCCCCTATGCTTGTGCAGAGTGTGGAAAATGTTTCATCGAGAAAGGAGGACTCCTTAAGCATCTGAGGATTCACATGGGTTAAACTTCCCTTTTGGATGTTCAGAGTGCGGGGAGTGATTCACTCAGAAATAGTACTTCTTACACAGGGGGGAGCTTCCCTACTCTGCTTATGCTCCACCTAGCCTCTCCAGAAGTCCTCTTGATGTTCCGAGAGTGAAAATAAATTAAGTAAATAAGTAAAATAAATTTGATTACACAGAGTGCTCACAGCTGCTAACAAGGTTGAAAAGGTACGATGGCAGCAAATGTATGTAAACCCGAACAATGAACTTCTTTTCTGTTGTCCCTTTTTGTTCTGTTAAATAAACCATTGAAAGCATTTTGTTATATCTGTTCAATACATGTAAATAAATGTACCGTATATACTCAAGGTACCTACCGTATATACTCGAGTATAAGCCCAGTTTTTCAGCACATTTTTTTGTGCTGAAAATGCCCCCCTCGGCTTATACTCGAGTCACCGTTTTGCACCTGATCTCCAGGACTTTGGGGACCCGGTAACGGCCAGCTGTAGGTCCACTGGACCCCAACACATGTATCCCCACTCTTCCTCTACAAGTGTGCAAAGTTTGATGTCCGGGGGACCTACGGCCGGGGAGCACCGTTTTTTTTCAAATTCGGGCACCCCTTCCATAGACTCCCATGTTAAACGGTAATTTCTCTGGTAAATTTGGGGACCCGGTACCAGCTGGCCACAGGTCCCCTGGACCCGAAACCTGGCACACATGTACCCCCAGTTCTCTACAAGTGTGCAAATGTTGCTGTCTGGAGGACCTACGGCCGGGGAGCACAGATTTTTCAAATTCGGGCACCTCTTCCATAGACTCCTATGTTAAATGGTAATTTCTCCGGTAAATTTGGGGACCCGCTACCGGTCGGCCGTAGCCCCTGGACCCCAAACTTGGCACACATATAGCCCCACTCTTCCTCTATAAGTGTGCACAGTTTGTTGTCCGAGGGACCTACGGCCGGGGAACACCGATTTTTCAAACTCGGGCACCCCTTCAATAGACTCCCAGGTTAAACGATAATTTCTCTGGTAAATTTGGGGACCCGGTACTGGTCGGCCGTAGCTCCCCTGGACCCCAATCTTGGCTCACTTGTAGCCCCACTTTTCCTCTACAAGTGTGCAAAGTTTGTTGTCCGAGGGACCTACGGCCGGGGAACACCGATTTTTCAAATTCGGGCACCCCTTCTATAGACTCCCGGTAAATTTGGGGACCCGGTGCTGGTATATACGGTACTGCCTGTACTACAGTCCTAACATCTCCTCCCCCTATGTTTGAATTGGGGCCCTACCATAGTATGACAACACTGGCTCTTCAAGAGACACTATATTGTCAAAAGTATTGGGACGCCTGACTTTACACACACATGAACTTTAATGGCACCCCAGTCTTAGTCCGTAGGGTTCAATATTGAGTTGGCCCCGCCCTTTGCAGCTGTAACAGCTTCAACTCTTCTGGGAAGGCCGTCCACAAGGTATTCGATGAGAAGGCCCGGCTTGCAGTCTCTGCCCTAATTCATCCCAAATTCATTGTCAGGACTCTTTGCAGGCCAGTCAAGTTCCTCCACCCCAAACTCGCTCATCCACACTACATTGCCAAAAGTTTTGGGCCACCCCACCAAATCATTTTGTGGAGGGGGTATTATGGTGTGGGGTTGTTTTTCAGGAGTTGGGCTTGGCCCCTTAGTTCCAGTGAAGGGAACTCTTAAAGATGTTGTAAAAGTTTATTTTTTTATTTATTTTTTAGATAACAAACATGTCATACTTACCTCCACTGTGCAGCTTATTTTGCACAGAGTGGCCCCAATCCTCATCTTCTGGGGTCCCTCGGTGGCTGTCTCGGCTCCTCCCCACAAGAGCTAACCCCCCTCTGGGAAGTGCTCTCCTAAGGGGGTTAGCTTGCGGGCGCGCTCCCCATGATACAGTCGGCGGTTATGGTATCACTCGGCCCCGACACGCCGCGTCATTGATTTGATTGACAGCAGCGGGAGCCAATGGCTGCACTTCTATCAATCATCCAATGAAGAGCCAAGAACAGCCGAAAAGCCCAGGCCAAGAAGCCAGCACGTTCACAACGCGGGACTTTCGAGGGCTCAGGTAAGTAAACGGGGGGCTGGGGGGCCTGTAAGCATCGGATGCAAAGCTTTACAACCCCTTTTAGGCGTTAGCATACCAAGAAATTTTGGACAATTTCATGCTCCCAACTTTGTGGGAACAGTTTGGGGGACGGCCCCCTTCCTGTTCCAGCATGACTGCCCACCAGTGCACAAAGCAAGGTCCATAAAGACATGGAGGAGCGAGTTTGGGGTGGAGGAACTGGACTTGGACGAGAAGGCTTGGCTCGCAGTCTACACTCTAATTCGTCCCAAAGGTGTTCTATCGGGTGAGGTCAGGACTCTGTGCAGGCCAGTCAGACCCGTTATTGCAGGGAGGGGGTCAGAAGAAAGCCGGGATGGAAAAGAATGGCCTTACCTCATTCCATCTACTATTAGTAGACCTTGCGAAATGCTCACTATTCCCACTAAGGGTGACTCGACTCACCAGGCAGATTTAGATGGTGGATAAATAAGGGATTTACAGATGTACTCACTATTGTCTTTTGATGGCATGAAATCCTTCAATTAATTTCGGGAGACAAATAATGACCTCAACCAAGAACATTACCATGATATGCAACTACAACCCTTTGTCTCCTCTTACGGTTTGAAACTGTACTGATCACAAATTTTGAAAATGAATGCCGTAGAGACTAGTGGAGCCGAAATTAATCGCTGCATCGACGCATCACGATTCGGGTGTCCCCGATGAGGCATCGATGCAATGCGACCGGGAAAATCGATTACCGGGATGATGCCCGCAGCTGAAGGCATCATCCCGGTAACGTTTTTAGAGCGGGCGGTCGGCTTTCCGGTGATAACAACCGATGCGGCTAAAAGCCGGTCAGTTGTTATCCCAGAGGAGTGGGAGGGGACCTCCCGCCGCCTTCCGCCGCTCTGACCAGGCCTCCCGTCCCACCGGGAGACCCGGTCCACGAGCCGCTACTTCCGGCGGCTAGAGACAGACTGGAACAAAGCGTCGGCTTCGTTCCAGTCTGTATGTAAACACAGAAGCGACGTCACAACGTCACTTCTGGTTTACTCGGCTGCCAATTGCGCTAGTTTAAAAAAAAATTACAGTATTCAGATTCGCAGTTTTTGCTGATCTGAATACTTTGAAGTGCAAAGGAGGGATTTGGGATCTTTTAGACCCCCTGATCCCTCCATAAAGAGTACCTGTCACCACCTATTACTGTCACAAGGGATGTTTACATTCCTTGTGACAGCAATAAAAGCGATTAAACATTCTTTATCTATTTTAAACACAATGTAAATAAAAGAAATAGAAAAAAACTTTTTTTAAAACGCCCCTGCGAGCTCGCCCAGCAAAGAAAACGCATACTCGAGTCGCTCCGCATATGTAAACGGTGTTCAAATCACACATGTGAGGTATCGCCGCGATCGTCAGAGCAAGAGAAATAATTCTAAAGCCCTGTACACACGGCCCGGATTCTCGTCAGGAAAAAAACGTTGTTTTTCCTGACGAGATTCCTGGCAAGAATCTCTTGCCAGCCGAGTGTACACACACCATTCAAAAGAACCACCGTTTTTTTGAATGGCACGAACGTGGTGACGTCGAGCATGCGCTCATCACATTCGATGCCGTCGCCGCCATCTTGCTTCACCCTACCTATGCCTAGGAAGCTACCGCGCATGCGTCAAAGTCATTTCGAGGGTTTCCATGGAGAGGTAAGAATACACACGCTCGGGTTTCTCGGCAGGAAAACACTGCCGAGAATCTCACGACGAGAAAATAGAGAGCAGGTTCTCTATTTTTCTCGTCTAGATTCTGGCCAGTTTTCTTGACGAGAAAACTTAAAGCCTCTTACACACGCTCGGTTTATTCGGCAAAACCGTGAGTGTGTACGAGGCTTAACACTAGACCTTCTCTGTAACTCTAACCTGGTAACCATAATTTTTTTTCAAAGCGTAGCGTATGGAGATTTTTAGGTACTATAGTTTGTCGCCATTCCACAAGTGTGTGCGCAAAAAGACACTCACCTGTCCCACAATCCAGTGACGTGGCCACCCGAACCCTCCATTCTCTCCCCCGCCTGTCCACGGCGCTAGCGATACTACTTGCAGCTTCACAGCCGGGTGCGCATGTCTCACTGCGCTATCCTGCATAGCCGGGCAATCTTCTGGGACTAGTGATGTGTCCCAGAAGATTGCAGGGAGGAAGGGCCGCCTAGGCAGTCCAAGCGGAAGTGGGAGCTTGTCAGTATTCGTGATGCATTGTAATGCATTGTGGAATCGAATCGCTTACCAGATAATCGTAATCGAATCGAGTCGTGAGACCAGTGAAGATGCGCACCCCTAGTACAGACCCCCATTCTCGAGGTCTTAGGAGCCAGGTAAAACCCTGCCTGATGAAGATTGACAGGAGTTCAAAGTTTACTTAATATTTTAGCCTTGGAGAATTCATACTTTTTGTTGGTAGAGAAGTTTCATCTTACATTGGAGGTCGGTAGAGAAGTGTCATCTTACATTGGAGGTCAGTAGAGAAGTGTCATCTTACATTGGAGGTCAGTAGAGAAGTGTCATCTTACATTGGAGGTCAGTAGAGAAGTGTCATCTTACATTGGAGGTTGGTAGAGAAGTGTCATCTTACATTGATGGTCGGTAGAGAAGTGTCATCTTACATTGGAGGTCAGTAGAGAAGTGTCATCTTACATTGGAGGTCGGTAGAGAAGTTTCATCTTACATTGGAGGTCAGTAGAGAAGTGTCATCTTACATTGGAGGTCGGTAGAGAAGTGTCATCTTACATTGATGGTCGGTAGAGAAGAGTCATCTTACATTGGAGGTCGGTAGAGAAGTGTCATCTTACATTGGTGGTCAGTAGAGAAGAGTCATCTTCCATTGGTGGTCAGTAGAGAAGTGTCATCTTACATTGATGGTCGGTAGAGAAGAGTCATCTTACATTGGAGGTCGGTAGAGAAGTGTCATCTTACATTGGAGGTCGGTAGAGAAGTTTCATCTTACATTGGAGGTCGGTAGAGAAGTTTCATCTTACATTGGAGGTCGGTAGAGAAGTTTCATCTTACATTGGAGGTCAGTAGAGAAGTGTCATCTTACATTGGAGGTCGGTAGAGAAGTGTCATCTTACATTGATGGTCGGTAGAGAAGTTTCATCTTACATTGGAGGTCAGTAGGGAAGTGTCATCTTACATTGGAGGTCAGTAGAGAAGTGTCATCTTACATTGGAGGTTGGTAGAGAAGTGTCATCTTACATTGGAGGTCGGTAGAGAAGTGTCATCTTACATTGTAGGTCGGTAGAGAAGTTTCATCTTACATTGGAGGTCGGTAGAGAAGTTTCATCTTACATTGGAGGTCAGTAGAGAAGTGTCATCTTACATTGGAGGTCGGTAGAGAAGTTTCATCTTACATTGGTGGTCGGTAGAGAAGTTTCATCTTACATTGGAGGTCAGTAGAGAAGTGTCATCTTACATTGGTGGTCGGTAGAGAAGTGTCATCTTACATTGGAGGTCAGTAGAGAAGTGTCATCTTACATTGATGGTCGATAGAGAAGTGTCATCTTACATTGGAGGTCAGTAGAGAAGTGTCATCTTACATTGGAGGTCAGTAGAGAAGTGTCATCTTACATTGGAGGTCAGTAGAGAAGTGTCATCTTACATTGGAGGTCGGTAGAGAAGTGTCATCTTACATTGGAGGTCGGTAGAGAAGTGTCATCTTACATTGGAGGTCGGTAGAGAAGTGTCATCTTACATTGGAGGTCGGTAGAGAAGTGTCATCTTACATTGGAGGTCGGTAGAGAAGTGTCAACTTACATTGGTGGTGGGTAGAGAAGTGTCATCTTACATTGATGGTCGGTAGAGAAGTGTCATCTTACATTGGGGGTCAGTAGAGAAGTGTCATCTTACATTGGGGGTCAGTAGAGAAGTGTCATCTTACATTGGAAGTCAGTAGAGAGGCCTCCCTTACATTGGAGGTCAGTAGAGAAGTGTCCTCTTACTGTACATTGGTGGTCAGTATCATCTTACATTGGTGGTCAATAAAGACGTGGTCAGTAGAGAAATGTCCTCTTACGTTGGTGGTCAGTAGGGAAGCCCCCCTTAGATTGGTGGTCAACAGAGAAGGGTCCATTCATATTGGTGCTCAGTAGAGACGTGTCATCTTACATTAGTGGTCAGTAGAGAAATGTCCTCTTACATTGGTGGACAGTAGAGGAGTGCCATCTTCCATTGGTGGTCAGTAGAGAAGCACCCCTTACATTGGTGGTCAGTAGTGCCATCTTACATGTCAAGTATTAAAGTATGTATTCTCAACTCAAAAAAGTATCTTCTATTTCTCTCGGTCTCCTCCAAATGTTCAAGTTTAATCCTTTTGATGCTGTGATAGGACTTCTTATTAGACGGTGGCTACGTTCGTTCTCCATGGTTTTACCATATGCAGGAACGTAGCCACCCTCTGAGTCTATGGACTATAGGATGTGTAGGGTGCATAGAGCAGTGCACATGGCCACGTAGAACGAGAATTACAGGTTAGTTGTGGCCCACAACTAACCTGTAATTCTCGTTCTACGCAAATGGAAGTGGAGGGGAAAAGGGGAGGTTTGGGAGCTCACGGAGAATAAAACCCAGTATGCAACAATTTCATGTAAATCAGATTACATGGCCATAAGCGGTAGATGTGTATGGATTGTTTTTGGAGAATAAGGATATAGTTTAGCAGCACTGTTATGTTGACTTTACAATTTCCGAGAAACCCCCCCCCCCGCGTGCTTCACAATGTGGCATCAAAAGGGGAATAAAGATCTAAAACGCACACTTTCCCTTTGCGTCTTACCATTCCTCTACATTACATATAAAAGTCACGCTAATGTAATATAACGTATGATATAACGGCTTGCTGATTATATATTGTGGTAAATATAGGGAGGGGGGGGGGGGGTGCAAATTATGGCAAAAATTACAGAATTTTTTTTTTTCTTATTTCTAATTTATTTTCTATCAGAATCGAGGAAACCAAAAATATTTGTATTGGCGCTATATAAATCCTGTATATTAATAATAATAATAATCCATATTGGCTCCCAAATCCGGTCAGGTCTTATTACTAGAGTGATGTCATGTGACTTCCCAGAATCCTCTTCACCCCTACGGAAAGCCCCAACCATAGACGATCTCCGGGGTGATTTGCTTACTGTCCACCAGTTGGCGATCTCAGCTAGGGCTAGGTGGATTATACACACACAGGAAGTGATGTCACATACAGACAGGAAGTGAAGACGTGTAGAAACAGGAAGTTCCGGGTGAGAGGTCAGACTACTAGCAATAAGGAAGCGCTGCATTAGCATACTCTCCACTAGATGGCCCAGCATTAGTTTGATAGGCAGGAAGTGATGTAACACTGACAGGAAGTGATGTTACAGACAGACAGGACTCTCTAAGCGAGCTGAAAGGAAGAGGAGAAGAGACATTCCCAGAATCGACAGACGAGGTAATTAGATATTATTGTTTACGCTCAGTAACACCCCGTCTTGTCCAGCTTCGTCCTCCATTGTCAAATCATTGATAGGCACCAGGAAAGGAAAATTACGGAAAGGTAAGTATTCAATTTTCCATTTTTATATTATATAGCAACATACTACGTTGCTATATAATATAAAAATGGAAAATTGAATACTTACCTTTCCGTAATTTTCCTTTCCTGGTGCCTATCCATGGCAGCATACGCGTGGTCATGCGTATGTTGCCATGAAGGCACCAGAAAAGCTAAGTACCTTATTCCTTCTGTCGCTGCATCTAAGCCTTTGATAAGAAGGTCAACTGCAGAACAGGTTTAACCACTTAAGGACCCCTTCACACTGATATACGTTGGCAGAATGGCACGGCTGGGCACAAGCACGTACATGTACGTCCTCTTTAATTGCCCAGCGGGCGGCGCACTGGCAACAGGGTCCGAAGCTCCATGACCGCGCCCACGGGAACTGCGGACCCGATCGCCGCCGGTGTCCCGCGATCGGTCACCGGAGCTGAAGAACGGGGAGAGGTGTGTAAACGCACCTTCCCCGTTTTTCATTGTGGCAATGTCAGCGATCGTCTGTTCCCTGATATAGGGAAAGACGATCACTGACGTCACACATCCAGCCCCGCCCCCCCCTACAGTTAGAAACACATATGAGGTCACACTTAACCCCTACAGTGCCCCCTAGTGGTTAACTCCTAAACTGCAGTTGTCGTTTTCTGTGCATTTTTATATCACTTTTTGGTCCCAAAAATGTGTCAAAATTGTCCGATGTGTCCGCCATAATGTCGCAGTCACGGAACAAAAATCGCTGATCGCCGCCATTAGTAGAAAAAAAAATATTAATAAAAATGCAATAAAACTATCCCCTATTTTGTAAACGCTACAAGTTTTGCGCAAAACTTAATCGATAAACGCGTATTGTGATTTTTTTTTTTTACCAAAAATATGTAGAAGAATACGTATCCGCCTAAACTGAGCAAAAAAAATGTTTTTTTTATATATTTTTGGGGGATATTATAGCAAAAAGTAAAAAATATTGAATTTTTTTCAAAATTGTCGCTCGATTTTTGTTTATAGCGCAAAAAATAAAAACAGCAGAGGTGATCAAATACCACCAAAAGAAAGCTCTATTTGTGGGAAAAAAAGGACGCCAATTTTGTTTGGGAGCCATGTCGCACGACCGCGCAATTGTCAGTTAAAGCGAAGCAGTGACGAATCGCAAAAAGTGGTAAGGTCCTTAACCTGCATAATGGTCCGGGTCTTAAGCGGTTTATTGCCAATAATAGGTCCAACCCGTGTATGTCTAACTTTAAATAGGTCTAACGGGTGTATGCCTAACTTTTATTGTATCTATGGGGATGGAGGGTGCGGGGGATGGGAGTGATATAATGTGACATGGTTTAGGCACACGCTGTTGTTTCTTCAATGCCGGAGCGGCGCGTGTTACAAACAAAAGGCAGCGCCAAGAACGGATGGTCAGAAGTGAACGCTGCGATTCGAGCACCCATAACCTAAAAAAATATCTAGTAACATACAATAAAAACAAGTATACCCCCCAAAAATAAATAACAACTCCAAAACGCCAAAAACGAAACAAAAGCAAACTTATTTGATAGGATAGTCTTCCAAAAGAAATGAAGAAAGGAGCTTGCCATGACCAGGAACGCTGCCCTGATATCAAGTTTAAAAAGCCCTCCAAGGCACAGAAGCTAAGGGCCAGATTCACATACCTGAGCGTATCTTTAGTTGGGCGTAGTGTATCCTATTTACGCTACGCCGCCGCAACTTAGACAGGCAAGTGCAGTATTCACAAAGCACTTGCTCCGTATGCCAAATTTGGAAGAGGTGGGCGTGTTGCATTCAAATGAGCCCTGACCCCACGTAAATGATGCGCCTAACGAACGGCGCATGCGCGCGCATGCTCAGTATCACGTCGAATTTACGCCCTAAGATACGCCAGGCCCAATGCCTGTGACGTGAACGTAACCTACGCACAGCCCCATTCACGTAGGACTTACGTAAACGAAGTAAAAAGATACACTTGCCGACGTCCATACTTTGCATTGGCTGCGCCTCATATAGCAGGGGTAACTTTACGCCGGACGTAAGCCTAACGTAAACGGCGTAGCGGGCACAAGTACGTTCGTGAATCAGCGTATCTAGCTCATTTACATATTCAAGGCGTAAATCTATGGAAGCGCCCCTATCGGCCAGCGTAAATATGCACCCTAGATACGACGGCGTACTAAGACTTACGTCAGTCGGCTGAAGCCATATTTCAGCGTATCTTGTTCCCAGAATACCGTGCAGAGATACGACGGCGCTACTTTTAAATTACGTGGCGTATCAATAGATACGCCAGCGTAACTCGTGAATCTGGCCACATGGATCCAAAGCGACTCGTGAATAGGGAAGGTAGTAGGTTGCAACCTACGGAAAGATCCAGTGGAAGGTTTACTGAACAAGCCTATCCAAAATGCCCCACCATCTACCGCTAAACCATTTCGCTTTACTGCTACTAAAGGAACCGTAGCTCACTCTTATGCCCCGTTCATACAGTCGGAATTTTCGACGAGAAAAGTCCGATGTGAGCTTTTGGTCGGAAATTCCGACCGTGTGAATTTCCGGCAACAAAAATTTGAGAGCTGGTTCTCAAATTATCCGACAACAAAATCCGTTCTCGTAGATTCCGATCGTGTGGGGACAATTCCAACGCACAAAATTCCACGCACGCTCGGAATCAAGTACGAGACGGAAGCGCTCGGTCTGGTAAAACTAACGTTCGTGATGGAGATAGCACATTCGTCACGCTGTAACGGACTGAAAAGCACGAGGCTGAAAAGCGCAAATCGTCTCTCACCAAACTTCTACTAACACAACTGGTATTGAATTTCCCTTTAATAGTGCGGTTGTACGTGTTGTGCGTCACCACGTTCTTGGCGTTCGGAATGTCTGACAACATTTGTGTGACCGTGTGTATGCGAGACAAGTTTGAGCCGACATCCATCGTGAAAAAAAAAAAAAATCCACGGTTTTGTTGTCTGAATGTCTGATAGTCTGTACGCGGCATTTGGATCCATTCCAAGTCTACTCGTGAATAGAGAAGGTACTGGGTTGCAACCTACGGGAAGATCCACTGGAAGGTTTACTGAACAAGCCTATCCAAAATGTCCCACCATCTACCGCTAAACCATTTAGCTTTATATTCAATGCTACTAAAGGAACCGTAGCTCACTCTTGGAAATCCCCGGAATTGAGCTTCTATGGCCTAGTACACACGAGAGGATCGATCCGCGGAAATGGTCCGGAGGACCGTTTCCGCGGATAAATCCTCTGGCGGATTTTGATCTGATGGTCATGAGATCAAAATCCGCGCGGAATTCCCTCCACGGTGACGTGTTGCGCCGTCGCCGCGATGATGACGCGGCGACGTTGTAATATAAGGACTTCCACGCATGCGTCGAATCATTACGACGCATGCGAGGGATGGATTCGGACGGATTGATCCGGTGAGTCTGTACAGACCATCGGATCAATCCGCTGGACTGGATTCCAGCGGAGATAGATTTCTTAGCATGCTAAGGAATTTTGATCCGCTGGAAATCCATCGGCCCGAAAAATATCCGCGGAAAAATATCCGCTGGGTTGTACACACCACAGGATCCATCCGCTGAAACCGGTCCGCGGATAAATTCCAGCGGATCGATCCTCTCGTGTGTGTGTGTACGGGGCCTTAGAAGTCAAAACCCGACACAACGGGACCACGACTAATACAAAGATTGATGGCTAGTAGATTGGACAAACACAAGAGATCCCTTTTTTAAAACCTGGTTTACTAGCCTACTCCCGATACTAGAGCCATACAATTCTAAAGACGGGTAAATCACCAAAACGCCCTTGGAGATGATCCATTAAAGTCCAGAGGTGATCACCAGAGTGCAAATCTTGTTCATCTGTCACTCCCACTCCAGTGTTCCACCGCCCAAAAAATTACTTTCTTTGCGGATCGATTTGTTAAGTTACTAATTTAATTCATTCAATTTCGTTTTGTTCATTCGTTTCCGACCGGATTCAAATTTTTTTTTTCAATGGATTCGGAGTATTAGAATCGAAAATATCAAGTCGATCCGAATTCATTGTGAAGAATAGCTGGTTCTATTCTATAAGAAATCTGAATGACTATCATATTCTTTCTATTTTTATTTCCATTCTATTCTAGTCCTTGTTTTTTTCTATTTTAGTCTCTTCTTTTATGTTCTCTTCTATTATTTTCTATTCTATTTCGTTATTCTCTATTCAAATTTTTCTATTCATTTCTATTCAATTTTTTTTCTGTTCTTTTATATTTTATTCCTCTATTTTCTATTCTACTTGTTTCTATTCTTTTTTTATTCCTTTATTTTCTATTCTATTCTGCTCTGCTTTACTCTATTATTTTCTATTCTCTTTGAATTTATGAAGATGGCTTTATTTTATTCTATCAAAATCTATTCTATTCCTTTATTTTCTATTCTTTATTTCTATTCTATTTTATTCTATTGTAAGACATTTTGAATGACGATTATATTTCTATTTTTCCATTCTAGTCTTTTTTTCTATTTTATTCTATTCTTTTCTTTTATGTTCTCTATTTCTTTATTTTCTACTCTTTTTTTTATTATTTTGTAAGAAATTTGAATGATTATATTCGTTCTATTCTCTTTTTTTCTATTTTGTATTCTCTATTCTATTCTGCTCTGCTACTCTATTTTCTATTCTCTTCCGTTTTATTCTTTTTGAATTTATGAAGATAGCTATATGTTATTGTTTTATATTAAAATCTATTCTATTCCTTTATTTTCTATTATCTTCTTTTCTATTATTTTCTTTTTTATTTTATTATGTTGTAAGAAATTTGAATGATTATATTCTTTTCTATTTTATTCCTCTACTTTCTATTCTACTTTTTTCTATTCCTTTTTTTATTCCCTTATTTTATATGCTATTCTTCTCTGCTTTACTCTTAGTTTATATTCTTTTCTGTTTTATTCTCTTTGAATTTATGAAGATGGCTATATTTTATTCTATTAAAATGTATTATATTCCTTTATTTTCTATTCTTAGTTCTATTCTATTTTATTCTATTGTAAGAAATTTGAATGATGATTATATTCTAGTCCTTTTTTCTATTGTATTCTATTCTTTTATGTTCTCTATTATTTTCTATTTTATTATTTTGTAAGAAATTTGAATGATGATTATATTCTTTCTATTCTCTTTTTTTCTATTTTATTCTTTTTTGTATTCTCTATTCTATTCTGCTCCGCTACTATTATTTTCTATTCTCTTCTGTTTTATTCTTTTTGAATTTATGAAGATAGCTATATTTTGTTCTATTATATTAAAATCTATTCTATTCCTTTATTTTCTATTGCCTTCTTTTCTATTTTATTCTGTTGTAAGAAATTTGAATGATTATATTCTTTCTTTTCTATTTTATCCCTCTACTTTCTATTCTACTTTTTTCTATTCCCTTTTTATTCCTTTATTTTCTGTGCTTTTCTTGTATTCTCTATTCTATTCTGCTCTGCTTTAATCTATTTATTTTATATTCTCTTCTGTTTTATTACTTTAGAATTTTTGAAGATAGCTATATTTTATTCTATTAAAATCTATTTTATTCCTTTATTTTTTATTCTATTGTAAGAAATTTGAATGTTGATTATATTCTGTCTATTATTTTCTATTCTCTTCTGTTTTATTCTTTTTGAATTTATGAAGATGGCTATAATTTAGTCTATTAAAAACTATTCTATTCCTTTATTTTCTAGTCTTTTATTTTCTATTCCATTTTATTCTATTGTAAGAAATTTGAATGATGATTATATTCTATTTTTTTCCCATTCTATTATTATGTTCTCTTCTATTTTCTATTCTATTTTTTTATTTTCTATTCCTTTATTCTCTATTCATTTTTTCTATTCATTTACATTCTATTTTATTCTATTCTTCTTCTTTTTTTTTTCTGTTCTTTTCAATTTTATTCTACTTTTTTCTATTCTTTTTTTTATTCCTTTATTTTCTATGCTATTCTATTATTCTCTATATTTTAGTCTTTTAAAATCTATGCCATTCTTTAATTTTCCATTCTTTTATTTACTATTCTATTTGATTCTATTCCTTTTTGGAAATTAGAATTTACGAAGACAGCTGTATTCTTTCTATTCACATATATTCTCTTCTTTTCTATTCTATTGTTTTATTCTATTCTGTTATTTTCAAACTTTGGAAGATGGCTATATTCACTGATACACTTAGTCTTTAAAGGAAATCAGTAATATGTTTATATTTCAAATTTGTTTTTGAATTCCTACATTGGTGGTCAGTAGAGAAGTATTCTTTTATACTGGTGGCCAGTAGAGAAGCCCCCCTTACATTGGTGGCCAGTGGAGAAGCCCCCCCCCCCCTTACATTGGTGGCCAGTGGAGAAGCCCCCCCCCCTTACATTGGTGGCCAGTGGAGAAGCCCCCCCTTACATTGGTGGCCAGTGGAGAAGCCCCCCCCCTTACATTGGTGGCCAGTGGAGAAGCCCCCCCCCCTTACATTGGTGGCCAGTGGAGAAGCCCCCCCCTTACATTGGTGGCCAGTGGAGAAGCCCCCCCCTTACATTGGTGGCCAGTAGAGAAGTATTCTTTTATACTGGTGGCCAGTGGAGAAGCCCCCCTTACATTGGTGGCCAGTGGAGAAGCCCCCCCTTACATTGGTGGCCAGTGGAGAAGCCCCCCCTTACATTGGTGGCCAGTGGAGAAGCCCCCCCTTACATTGGTGGCCAGTGGAGAAGCCCCCCCCCCCCCTTACATTGGTGGCCAGTGGAGAACCCCCCCCCCCTTACATTGGTGGCCAGTGGAGAACCCCCCCCCCTTACATTGGTGGCCAGTGGAGAACCCCCCCCCCCTTACATTGGTGGCCAGTGGAGAAGCCCCCCCCCTTACATTGGTGGCCAGTGGAGAAGCCCCCCCTTACATTGGTGGCCAGTGGAGAAGCCCCCCCCTTACATTGGTGGCCAGTGGAGAAGCCCCCCCTTACATTGGTGGCCAGTGGAGAAGCCCCCCCCTTACATTGGTGGCCAGTGGAGAAGCCCCCCCTTACATTGGTGGCCAGTGGAGAAGCCCCCCCCTTACATTGGTGGCCAGTGGAGAAGCCCCCCCCCTTACATTGGTGGTCAACACAGAAGCCCTCTTCCCTTGGTGGTCGGTAGAGGAGCGCCGTCTTCCCTTGGTGGTCGGTAGAGGAGCGCCGTCTTCCCTTGGTGGTCGGTAGAGGAGCGCCCTCTTCCCTTGGTGGTCGGTAGAGGAGCGCCCTCTTCCCTTGGTGGTCGGTAGAGGAGCGCCCTCTTCCCTTGGTGGTCGGTAGAGGAGCGCCCTCTTCCCTTGGTGGTCGGTAGAGGAGCGCCCTCTTCCCTTGGTGGTCGGTAGAGGAGCGCCCTCTTCCCTTGGTGGTCGGTAGAGGAGCGCCCTCTTCCCTTGGTGGTCGGTAGAGGAGCGCCCTCTTCCCTTGGTGGTCGGTAGAGGAGCGCCCTCTTCCCTTGGTGGTCGGTAGAGGAGCGCCCTCTTCCCTTGGTGGTCGGTAGAGGAGCGCCCTCTTCCCTTGGTGGTCGGTCGAGGAGCGCCCTCTTCCCTTGGTGGTCGGCCGAGGAGCGCCCTCTTCCCTTGGTGGTCGGCCGAGGAGCGCCCTCTTCCCTTGGTGGTCGGCCGAGGAGCGCCCTCTTCCCTTGGTGGTCGGCCGAGGAGCGCCCTCTTCCCTTGGTGGTCTGTCGAGGAGCGCCCTCTTCCCTTGGTGGTCGGTCGAGGAGCGCCCTCTTCCCTTGGTGGTCGGTCGAGGAGCGCCCTCTTCCCTTGGTGGTCGGTAGAGGGTCTATGGACTATGTGATGTGTAGTGTGCATAGAGCAGTTCACATGGCCACAACTAATGTGTAATGCTTGTTCTAAACCAGGGGGGGGGGGGGACTGTGGTCCCCCGAGAGTAGCAAATGCCCAGAGTCTGTGGGAGTAAACAATGCTTCTGACTTCTGAAAAGACATTGCACCTCTGGTCAGTAGGAGTGGGAATAGTGCCCTGTCACCTGTATTGGAGGCATAGTGGTGCCCCATTGTTGGTATCAGTGGGAGGGATGGTGCCCCATTGTTGGTATTGGTGGAGGGATGGTGCCCCATTGCTGGTATCAGTGATGGGGGGAGATAGTGCCCCATTGCTGGTATCAGTGAGGAGGATAGTGCCCTATTGCTGGTATCAGTGGTGGGGAGGATAGTGCCCCATTGCTGGTATCAGTGGTGGGGGGGTAATTCCTCATTGCTGGTATCAGTGGTGGGGGGGGGGGGAGACAGTTCCCCTTTGCTGGTATCAGTGAGGAGGATAGTTCCCCATTGCTGGTATCAGTGGGGGGGGGATAGTTCCCCATTGCTGGTATCAGTGGGGGGGGGATAGTTCCCCATTGCTGGTATCAGTGGGGGGGGGGATAGTTCCCCATTGCTGGTATCAGTGGGGGGGGGATAGTTCCCCATTGCTGGTATCAGTGGGGGGGATAGTTCCCCCATTGCTGGTATCAGTGGGGGGGGGATAGTTCCCCATTGCTGGTATCAGTGGGGGGGGGGGATAGTTCCCCATTGCTGGTATCAGTGGGGGGGGATAGTTCCCCATTGCTGGTATCAGTGGGGGGGGGGATAGTTCCCCATTGCTGGTATCAGTGGGGGGGATAGTTCCCCATTGCTGGTATCAGTGGGGGGGGGGATAGTTCCCCATTGCTGGTATCAGTGGGGGGGGATAGTTCCCCATTGCTGGTATCAGTGGGGGGGATAGTTCCCTGTTGCTGGTATCAGTTGTGGGGGGATAGTTCCTCATTGCTGGTATCAGTGAGGAGGATAGTTCCCCATTGCTGGTATCAGTGGGGGGGGGATAGTTCCCCATTGCTGGTATCAGTGGGGGGGATAGTTCCCCCATTGCTGGTATCAGTGGGGGGGGATAGTTCCCCATTGCTGGTATCAGTGGGGGGGGGGATAGTTCCCCATTGCTGGTATCAGTGGGGGGGGATAGTTCCCCATTGCTGGTATCAGTGGGGGGGGGGATAGTTCCCCATTGCTGGTATCAGTGGGGGGGGATAGTTCCCCATTGCTGGTATCAGTGGGGGGGGGATAGTTCCCCATTGCTGGTATCAGTGGGGGGGGATAGTTCCCCATTGCTGGTATCAGTGGGGGGGATAGTTCCCTGTTGCTGGTATCAGTTGTGGGGGGATAGTTCCTCATTGCTGGTATCAGTGGTGGGGGGGGATAGTTCCCCATTGCTGGTATCAGTGGTGGGGGGGGGGGGATAGTTCCTCATTGCTGGTATCAGTGGTGGGGGGGGGATAGTTCCCCATTGCTGGTATTAGTGGTGGGGGGGATAGTTCCCCATTGCTGGTATCAGTGGGAGGAATAGTGCCCTGAGGGCCAGATAAAGACAAGTAAAGGGCCACATTCAGCCCGCGGGCCGCAGTTTGGAGGCTCCTGCTCTAAACAAATGGAAGTGGAGGGGAAAGGGAGAGGCTTGGGAGCTCACGTAGAATAAAAACCCTGTATGCAACAATTTCATGAAGATCAGATTACATGGCCAATAAGTAGTGGATGTGTATGGATTGTTTTTTAGGGGTAGAAAATGCACCAAGGGCCGAGCATCAGTGAGAATAAACACGGCCCCAGTGTTGGTGGGCAGTAGGAAGAGGAATAGTGCTCCATCATTGCTATTAGTAGAAGAAATAGTGCCCCATTGTTGGTGTCATTATGAGGAATAGTGCCTCATATCGTTGGGAGCATTACTGCCCCAAGGGCTGGATGAAGGCTGGCAAAGGGCCACATCCGGCCCTCGGGCCGCAGTTTGGAGCCCCCTGCTCTAGATATCTAAATTGACTACCAAATAAGGTCAGGTCTTATTACTAGAGATACGAGTGATGTCATGTGACTTCCCAGAAACCTCTTCACTTCTACGGAAAGCCCCAACCATAGATGATCTCCGGGGTGATTTGCTTAATGTCCACCAGTTGGCGATCTCAGCTAGGGCTAGGTGGATAACACAAACACAGGAAGTGATGTCACACAGAGACAGGAAGTGAGAACGTGTAGAAACAGGAAGTTCCGGGTGAGAGGTGAGACTACTAGAAGTAAAGACGCGCTGCATTAGCATGCTCTCCACAAGATGGCCACCGTTAATTTGACAGACAGGAAGTGATGTAACACTGACAGACAGGAAGTTCTAGGCGAGTTGGAGAAGAGATATTACCGTAATCGGCAGACGAGGTAATAAGATGATGTTATTTACACACAGTAATGTCCCATCATGTCCATCCTCTTCCTCCATTGTCCAATCATTGTGAGGTCTTTCATTTCCAGTGAGTGTTTGTTCTGTAATATAAAAGCTACGCACCTCATTCCTTCTGTCACTGCATCTGAGCCTTGGATGAGAAGGTCAGCTGCAGGACGGGATTATCGGCAATAATAGGTCCAACCCGTGTCTAACGTTAAATAGATCCAACCGGCGTATGCCTACATTTTATTTTATCTATGGAGATGGGGGGTGGGGTGGATGGGAGTGATATAATGTGAATTTTTTTTATTTTTTTCTGTTGTTTTTTTTTTTGTTTTCTCTTAAATGATGCATGGTGGCATGTTGCAAACAAGAAGAAGTTCCAAGAAGAGATGGTCAGAAGTGAATGCTTAGATTTGATCAGTAGTCCCCCTTATATTGGTGGTCAGTCAAGTGTCATCTTACATTGGTGGACAGTGGAGAGGTCCCCCTTACATTGGTGGCCAGTGGAGAGGTCCCCCTTACATTGGTGGCCAGTGGAGAGGTCCCCCTTACATTGGTGGCCAGTGGAGAGGTCCCCCTTACATTGGTGGCCAGTGGAGAGGTCCCCCTTACGTTGGTGGCCAGTGGAGAGGTCCCCCTTATGTTGGTGGCCAGTGGAGAGGTCACCCTTATGTTGGTGGCCAGTGGAGAGGTCCCCCTTATGTTGGTGGCCAGTGGAGAGGTCCCCCTTATGTTGGTGGCCAGTGGAGAGGTCCCCCTTACATTGGTGGTCAGAGAAGCCTCTCGTACATTGGTGGTCAGTCAAAAGGTGTCATCTTACATTGGTGGCCAGTAGAGAATCCCCCCTTACATTGGTGGCCAGTGGAAGTGTCATTATACCTTAATGGTCAGTAGAGAAGTGTTCTCTTACATTGTTGATCAGTACAGAATCCTCCTTTAAAAATGGCAATCTTTGGAGAAAATCGTCTTACATTTGTGGTCAGTCAAGAAGTGTCATCTTACGATGGTGGCCAGTGGAGAAGCCCCCCTTACGTTGGTGGCCAGTGGAAAAGCCCCCTTTTACATTGGTGGCCAGTGGAGAAGCCCCCTTTTACATTGGTGGCCAGTGGAGAAGCCCCCCCTACATTGGTGGTCAGTAGAGGTGTCATTATACCTTAATGGTCAGTAGAAAAGTGTCCTATTGCATTATTGATCAGTAAAGAACTCAGTGTAGAAGTCCCACCTTGCATTGGTGGCCAGTGGAGAAGCCCCCCTTACATTGGTGGCCAGTGGAGAAGCCCCCCTTACATTGGTGGCCAGTGGAGAAGCCCCCCTTACATTGGTGGCCAGTGGAGAGGTCCCCCTTACATTGGTGGCCAGTGGAGAGGTCCCCGTTACATTGGTGGTCAGTAGAGAAATGTAATCTTACATTGGTAGACAGTGGGGAAGTGTCCTCTTACATTGGTGGTCAGTAGAGGATCCCCTCGTACATTGGTGGTCAGTCAAGAAGTGTCATCTTGCATTTAGGGCCAGTGGAGAAGCCCTCCTTACATTGGTGGCCAGTGGAGAAGCCCCCCTTACATTGGTGGCCAGTGGAGAAGCCCCCCTTACATTGGTGGCCAGTGGAGAAGCCCCCCTTACATTGGTGGCAGATCTAAATCCAATTGAGAATCTGTGGCAAGACTTGAAAATTGCTGATCAGACGCTCTCCATCCAATCTGACAGAGCTTAAAATATTTTACAAAGAAGAATGGGCAGGAATGTCCCTCTCTAGATGTGCAAAGCTGGTAGAGACATCCCCAAAAAGACTTGCAGGGAAAGGCGGTTCTACAAAGTATTGACTTATAAAGCCACATATAGCAACAACACCCAAACAGAAAGGAGAGGAAAAGGCTCAGTCATATGACTTGCCCACAGGCCTGCCAATGATGCTAAACCGCGTCCCCCCAGCTCCAAACATGTGCCGTGGCTGACCCGCCAACAGCCCTGTTTAAATGTGCTCACCCCGATCCACCGGCGTCTGACGCCACCATCGGATGTACCCCAACGTGCATGCACTAGCGCCACCAGCTAGTGACAAGTCCTGATCCACCATCTTAGAAAGTCTATTAATCGGGATGGACATCTCAGACAGGAGAACTCCCTGCACGTCCACCAGATGGAACTGGGGCAGATGACGAACAGGATGGGAATCGGAAGTGCCCACTCGTGCCTCGCCAGATCCTGAGTCCCGGTCCACCATTTTTGAAGATCCATCCAACCGGATGGACATCTCACGGATGGGGGAATTGGCCAGCAATCCCCATGATGGGGTTGAAGGGGAAGGAAAGGGGTGGAAAAAATCCAGCCCCAAATCCAAGACCCCATGGGAGAGCACTGGAGGACTAATTGTGCAGCCACGATAGGCACTGGTGCCCACCCCAGGTGGGAAAAAGGACATAGCATCTAAGATGTAGACATGTGCACAACAAAAATTTTCGTATTTTTTATTTTTTTTGTTCCGTTTCGTCTCGTTCCGTGGATTCGTAAAGATTCGTAATTTCGTAAGACGCAAGTTTTCCTATTCGGACCCGTTCGTATTTCGTAAGACGCAAGTTTTCCTATTCGGACCCGTTCGTATTTCGTAAGACGCAAGTTTTCCTATTCGGACCCGTTCGTATTTTCGTAACAGTTTTATTTTCGTTTATACTGAATGATTCATAATTCTGTCCAATTTATTTTCGTTGATTCGAAATTCGTAATTTTTTTAGATAATCATTTTCGTTTAATGGATTCGTAATTTTGTACTTTCGTAAATACATAGCAACACGCGGCTAATCCATATTAAGATATACTTTCTCTTAAGCCCCGTACACACGGTCTGACTTTTTGCCAATAAACGTCAAAATTAGCGTTTTCCAAAAAATCCGACCGTGTGTACGCTCTATCGGACAAACTTTTTCGGTATCAAAAGTCCGGCCAACTCCCTTCAGGCAAAAGTTCATGGAAAAGTTTGTCTGAAGTCCGATCGTGTGTACGAGGCTTTACACTGTACAATGTGACTAAGCACAAAAGAGATAAGCTGATTGGCTAAGATATTAAAGCGGTGGTTCCCCCTTAAAAACAACTTTTTTTTATTCCACTGGCCCCCCACATTACAATCGAATTAAGGCTATTATTTTTTTTTGGCTGCTGTACATACCTTGATACAGCATCTTCACCCGTGCATCCGGGTTGCGAGTCCCGCGGGAGTGGGCGTTCCTCACATGTGTTTGATTGACATTTTTCACAAAAACGAGCTCTCCCCCCGTCGCGTAAGCCGCGTCACGATTGGCGAAAGGAGCCGAACGGCGATGCGCATGCGCAGTATAGCGCCGACTCGCCGTTCGGCTCCTTTCGCCAACCGTGACGCGGCTTACGCGACAAGGGGGAGCTCGTTTTTGTGAAAAATGTCAATCAAACACATGTGAGGAACGCCCACTCCCGCGGGACTCGCAACCCGGATGCACGGGTGAAGATGCTGTATCAAGGTATGTACAGCAGCCAAAAAAAAATAATAGCCTTAATTCGATTGTAATGTGGGGGGCCAGTGGAATAAAAAAAAGTTGTTTTTAAGGGGGAACCACCGCTTTAAGTAATCACTCACTAACTACACTGCCCAGTGCCCATTCGAAAGAACGATACAAGTACACAAATTTACGAACAGACAAAGAAACGGATTTACAAAACACACAAGTGAAAATACGAACAGACAAAGGATTTAAAATATGGAATGCAAATCGTTCGTTGTACATGTCATTTTCGTTCTTTTGCTTTTTCGGTGTTTCGTATTTTAGTAAGATTGTCCAATCATACGTTCGTATTTTCGCTTGTTCGTTATTTTGCTTATTCGTAATTCCGTATTTTGGTTCTTTCAGCTTTTCGAATGTTCGAATTGATACGAATGTATGAAAACGAACAAATTCGTACGATAATCCATTTGTTACGAACGGGAAAGTACATGTCTACTAAGATGCCATATCCAACCTGCAAGGGGAGACGCCCCACGCGTCCGTACGATCCCCAATTCATAAATATGGTGACTCCCAGTTATCCAAAATGTCAAAACTGGAAAATACAAATAAAATATGTAAACACAAGAACATAAGTGTGTATATATTGGGCAAGTTGGTTAAAATAAAGCCCTCAAGCCGAGTCTTAGAAGCAACCAATATTGTAAGATATGAAACCAGGGGATGGTAAAAACGGATCAATTGACACCAAACAGTCCCCACTAATGCCACCTGCACTTACGTGGCGTATCTGTAGATACGTCGGCGTAAGTGTTTCAAGAATCCGGGCCATTGTGTTCCGAAATCGTTAGAAAAAAGTCCAATTCCTCTCTAGTACCCGTCCACACAAAAAATATGTCATCTATGAACCTTTTCCATATTAGAATCTTGTCAATGTATTCATGTATTTAAAGAAAAAAGTGCAGCGCAAAAATACAATCTAATAAACATATAAAAATAAATATAAATAAAGTGTCCAAGTGCAAAATAAAGTGTCCTTTAAATAAATAAATAAATCCGGCAGGGGTGAGAGTGAAGAGGAGACACCAAAGGTAAATCCACCACCAAGGTAAGGATGGACTCTCACCTCATTGCTTCGACCCATAAAGAGTCACAAAGCATATCGGCATATCAGCATCCAAAACTCAGTCAAAGACCAGCTTCCAGTCTCTTTCTATAGTAGTATCAGAGTAGCTGGTGCAGAGCATACTGTGAGCCTGACTGTGCACAGTCAGGCTCAGTCAGGCTCACAGTATGCTCTGCACCAGCTACTCTGATACTACTATAGAAAGAGACTGGAAGCTGGTCTTTGACTGAGTTTTGGATGCTGATATGCCGATATGCTTTGTGACTCTTTATGGGTCGAAGCAATGAGGTGAGAGTCCATCCTTACCTTGGTGGTGGATTTACCTTTGGTGTCTCCTCTTCACTCTCACCCCTGCCGGATTTATTTATTTATTTAAAGGACACTTTATTTTGCACTTGGACACTTTATTTATATTTATATTTATTTTTATATGTTTATTAGATTGTATTTTTGCGCTGCACTTTTTTCTTTATATACTTTGGGAATTGTTTTATGAATACATTCACAGTGCTGGCTTGCATTATATTTATATTTTATTAATTGTTATTTCCCAGCGCTGAATTTTTCTATTTTCACTAATGTATTCATGTATTGCCTTGTCAGAGAAGAGGATCTGCTCCAACCCCCCCAGGTAGATGCTCGCATAAGAGGGGACACACCAGGTCCCCATAGCTACGCCCTTAACCTGAAGGTAGTGGGAGCTTAGAATCATGAACAAATTGTGGATCAGGAGAAAACTTAACAGATCAGGAACAAATTGGTTATATGGTTCTGCCGATGTATAACGCTGGGAAATTAAGCCCTCCACAACCCCAACCCCCCTGTCATGAGGGATGGAGTTGTAAGAGGGCCTCCATGTCGACCACAACCAATCATGAATTTGGGGGCACATGGATACCATTGAGTACCTTCAAAAGGTCAATTGTATCTTGTACATAAGATGGTAGGGATAATGCATGCAGACGCAAGTAGTCATGGTAGAGCTGGCTGGCCGATTTGGTAAGGCAACCATTGCCTGACACGATAGGCCTGGCACATGGCCGATCCAAACTTTTGTGATACTTGGGTAAGGCGTACATTCAAAAACTCCCACGTAGATTTATCAATGGTACCTTTTTATTGTATGCTCAACCAATCAAATTTTTATACTAGGTCTGGGTAGTATCTACATAAGATACCATCTGTACCAGCCTTTATTCTTTAAAATTCTATGTACCATGGATTCATACTGTGTCGTGTCCATAACCACTATTAGCCGGATTCAGGTAGACTTACGACGGCGTATCAGTAGATACGCCGTCGTTAGTCCAAATGCGCGCCGTCGTATATTTAAGCGTATTCTGGAAACCAGATACGCTTAAATTTGGCTAAGATACGACCGGCGTAAGTCTCCTACGCCGTCGTATCTTATGTGCATATTTACGCTGGCCGCTAGGGGCGTATACGTGGATTTACGCGTCGAATATGTAAATGAGCAAGATGCGCCGATTCACGAAAAGTATGCCCGTCGCAGTAAGATACAACATTTACGTAAGACATACGCCGGCGTAAAGATAAACCACCAAAAAGATGGCGCAGCCCATGCAAGGTATGGACGACGGAACAGCCCTCGTATTTTACGTAAGCGTACGTGAATGGGGCTGGGCGTAGGTTACGTTCACGTCGAAAGCATTGAGCCGACGTTGTGACGTAGGGAGTATTTGCGACGTGATTCTGAGCATGCGCGCGTGTACCAACGGCCCTCATTTACATGGGGTCATGGGTAATTTACATGGAGCACGCCCCCTACCTGCCTATTTTGAATTAGGCGGGGTTACGCCGGGCCATTTGCGCTACGCCGGCGTAACTTAGGAGGCAAGTGCTTTGTGAATACTGTACTTGCTTCACTATGTTACGTCGGCGTAGTGCAAATGGGATGCTGACTCAAACATACGCCGCTCTACCTGAATCCGGCTATATGTTTCCACCCTCGTCGGATGGTTTGATCACAAGCTGGTGGTTCTGTCTTAATGAAAATATGACCTCCAATTGTACGTGGGAAAGATTGGAAACTTCAGTGACTCGCCAATTGGTTTGTTCTATCTCTTTAACAACTTGTTGTGTAAAGGCCCAAATGTTTTTGGCTGCCTTGTAGTAGCTGAAATCCTCTGGATTTAGGTTTGTAAATCTGTGGAGGTGGGAAGCAAGTCAATCCAGTCTAAGCCACCACAATCTGCACCAATGGAATCTGGTGCTAGCTGGGTGGAAGATCCCCCATGGTATTGCCCTCCTCCCATAGCTCCATCAAGTCCTCCAATTCTTTCATATCATTAATTGAAAAATTCTTTCCATAAGGGATTATCCAATGAATTGTGTCCAGCAGTTTTAGAATCTTTATCATGTAGCACCGGGCAAATAGGTGGATTTTCTAATCAAATCAAAGTAGTCTACTCCCTGCTCAGGAAAGAAAGTGAGGCCCAGACCAAGGACTTGTCTGGGCTTCTGTTAATTCAAAAGAAGAAAGGTTAATTACTTCAAGTTTTGTTTGTTCAAATTCTGCTTGGGTGTAGCACTCTCCACATTGAATACTTTCTTAGGGTCTGTAGTGGGATTGGGTACAAAGATAGGTCTGGACATAAGTTCCCCCCCGAAACCTTGCTGATATTTGATATGCTTACCTTGGCCTCAGAAGATAAGTTAGGTGGAATAATAGATGAAGAAACAGGACTAGGTGCCACGGGTGGTAAGCCACCTTGTGTACGTGAAGAAGAGTGTTCGGAGATTGAGGGTTGTGAAGAACGTGAAGGGTGACGTACTCGATCAGAACTGGGAGTGCGTTTAGGTGCTGATGAGTGTATACCCAGAACTTAATTTTTCCATTTATGTGACAAATGGGACTGCTGTCTTGGACGAGTAGCTTGAGTCTGAGATGAAGCAGAGGAGAAAGAAGATGCATCAGAGTCATTATGATCATTTAGAGTATTGGTAGATTGAGTTGGATAGCTATTTCTTCCTCTTCTCGTACTGGATGGTGTCCACCTAATGAGCAGCAGGAGTCATATGCCCCGTACACACGGTCGTAATTTCCGTCAAGAAAAGTCTGAGCTTTTGGTCAGAAATTCCGACTGTTTGTAGGCTCCATCGGACTTTTCCTGTCGGAATTTCTGCCAACAAAAATTTTAGAGCTGGTTTTTCAATTTTCCGACTGAAAAAATTCTGATCGTCCTGTAGCAATTCCGACGCATGCTCGGAAGCATTGAACTTAATTTTCTCGGGTTGTCGTAGTGTTATACGTCACTGCGTTCTTGACGGTCGAAAGTTCAGAGAACTTTTGTGTGACCGTGTGCATGCAAGCCAAGCTTGAGCTGAATTCCTTGGATGTTTATTTCCGACGGAAAACCCAATTGTGTGTACGCCACAATAGGCTAATTTATTCCGAAATAATGTCTTTTCTTTGGCTTTCCTTAAGGCCCATACACACGATCAGACTTTTTGACAACAAATATCCAACGGACCTGTTTGATCGGACAATCCGACCGTGTGTACTCTCCATCAGACAAACTTTCTGGCAACAATTGTCCTACGTCGGCTAATCTGATCATGTGTCCATTGGACTAAAGTCCAAATTACAAACACGCATGCTCAGAACCAATGCTAAAGCTCAGACAACAATAGCAAAAGTTGCCCAAAGGGTAAAGAGCAGAAAAACCACGTGATTTGGTGACAGTTGGCTGAAAAAGTCCTGCCATGTGTATGCAGAACAAGTTCACAGCCAACGCCCTTCGGACAAAAATCCACGGAAAAGTCTGATCGTGTGTATGAGGCTTAACATTGGTGGTCAGTAGAGAGGAGTCTGCTTGCATTGGTGGTCAGTAGAGAGGAGTGTGCTCCGATATTAGTGGTCAAAGCTTAATTTAAATATTTATATTGCTCTCCGCCTCCTTCAATTTTTATTTTTATTGCTGCTGTGATCCGACTTCCTGTTAAGCCTCGTACACACGATCAGTCCATCCGATGAGAACGGACCGATGGACCGTTTTCATCGGTTAACCGATGAAGCTGACTGATGGTCCGTCGCCCCTACACACCATCGGTTTAAATAAACGATTGTGTCAGAACGCGGTGACGTAAAACATAACGACGTGCTGAAAAAAACGAAGTTCAATGCTTCCAAGCATGCGTTGACTTGATTCTGAGCATGCGTGGATTTTTAACCGATGGTCTCGTTACAATGACATTATATTGAGGAATGGAGATGGACCTTTCATATGGTGTACAGTATCTCCTCCTCATTTGTTGGGAACATGACGTTATATTGAGGAATGGAGATGGACCCTTTATATGAAACATTTAGCTGTGGAGTAGATACATCGACGATGTTGTTATGGTCATCCTCTAAGTCTCCTCAATTTTTTTCCTTACTGAACGCATTTGTTGGGAACATGACATTATATTGAGGAATGGAGATGGACCTTTCATATGGTGTACAGTATCTCCTCCTCATTTGTTGGGAACATGACGTTATATTGAGGAATGGAGATGGACCTTTCATATGGTGTACAGTATCTCCTCCTCATTTGTTGGGAACATGACGTTATATTGAGGAATGGAGATGGACCCTTTATATGAAACATTTAGCTGTGGAGTAGATACATCGACGATGTTGTTATGGTCATCCTCTAAGTCTCCTCAATTTTTTTCCTTACTGAACGCATTTGTTGGGAACATGACATTATATTGAGGAATGGAGATGGACCTTTCATATGGTGTACAGTATCTCCTCCTCATTTGTTGGGAACATGACGTTATATTGAGGAATGGAGATGACCTTTCATATGGTGTACAGTATCTCCTCCTCATTTGTTGGGAACATGACGTTATATTGAGGAATGGAGAAGGACCTTTCATATGATGTACAGTATCTCCTCCTCATTTGTTGGGAACATGACGTTATATTGAGGAATGGAGATGGACCCTTTATATGGAACATTTAGCTGTGGAGTAGATACATAGACGATGTTGTTATGGTTATCCTCTAAAGCCTTGTACACACGATCAGTCCATCCAATGAAAAAAAGGTCTGAAGGACAGTTGTCCTAGGTTAACCGATGAAGCTGACTAATGGTCCGTCGTGCCTACACACCATAGGTTAAATAACCGATCGTGTCAGAACGCGGTGACTTAAAACACAACGACGTGCTGAAAAAAACGAAGTTCAATGCTTCCAAGCATGCATCGAATTAATTCTGAGCATGCGTGGATTTTTAACCAATGGTCGTGCCTACTAACGATCGGTTTTGACCTATCGGTTAGGAATCCATCAATTAAATTTAAAGTTTGCTTTTTTTAAAATGGTTAAATAACCTATGGGGCCCACACACGATCAGTTTTGACCGATGAAGACGGTCCATCAGACCGTTGTCCTCTGTTTTTAACCTATCGTGTGTACGAGGCCTTAGGGAGTGGCTACATTCTTTCTCCATGGTCCCACAGTATGTAGCAACATAGCCACCCTCTCGATGGACATGGATCTATGGGATTTGCAGTATGCATAGAGCAGTGCACTCACTACTCATTGGAAGTGAGAGGGGAAGATGAGAGGTTTGGGAGCTCATGGAGAATAAAAACACAGGCCCAGATTCAGATAGGAGATACGACGGCATATCTCTAAGGCCGGCCGGTCGGTCGTATCTATGCGACTGTTTAATAGAATCAGTTACGCATAGATATGCCTAAGATCCGACAGGTGTAAGTGACTTACACCGTCGGATCTTAGGCTGCAATTCCAGGCCGGCTGCTAGGTGGCGCTTCCGTGTCTTTTACGCGACGAATATGCAAATGAGGAGTTCCCCCGATTCAGAAACGAAACGAACGCCCGCCCGTCGCTTTTTTTTTTTTACGTCGCTTGCGTTCGGCTTTTTCCGGCGTATAGTTATCCCTGCTATGTGAGGGCTATCCTATGTTAAGTATTGGCCGTCGTTCCCGCGGCAAGTTTTTAATTTTTACGACGTTTGCGTAAGTCGATTCAAAATACGGCCGGACGCAAGCTACGCTCACGCCGAAACCAATGACGTCCTAGCGACGTCATTTGGAGCAATGCACGCTGGGAAAAATCACGGACGGCGCATGCGCTGTTGGATCGGCGCGGGGACGCGCCTGATTTAAATTGTAGATGCCCCCTATTGAATTCCGCCGGGGGATTTGCGATACGCCGCCGCAAGTTTTGAGGTAAGTGCTTTCTGAATACAGCACTAGCCTCAAAAACTTGCGCCGGCAGATCGTAAATCGGATAGATCCGCTAATCTATCTGAATCTACCCCACTGTAAGCAACAATTACACTAATGTGATATAATGTGAATGGTCAGGCTTGCTGATTATATATTGCGGTAAATATATCGCAAATTGCGTATATGGCAAAAATTACAAAACGTTTGTTTTTTTCTATTTTTTAACAATTTATTACCATTAAGAATCAAGAAAACAGAAATATATGTATCCAAATTGGCTCCCAAAACCGGTCAGGTCTTAGTATTGGAGACACGAGTGATGTCATGTGATTTCCCGGAATCCTCTTCACTCCTAGGGAAAGCCCCAACCATGGATAATCTCCAGTGTGATTTCATTACTGTCCACCAGTTGGCGATCTTGCATAAGGATGATGGATTACATACGCAGGAAGGGATGTAACATGTAGACAGGCAGTGAGGACGTGTACAAACAGGAAGTTCCGGGTGAGAGGCCAGACAACTAAAAGTAAGGACGCGCTGCATTAGCATACTCTCCACAAGATGGCCAACGTTGTTTGGACAGGCAGGAAGTGATGTAACACTGACAGGAAACAAAGAAAGACGATGACAGGAAGTTCCAGGCTAATGGAGAGGAGACATTGTTGGAATCGTCAGACGAGGTAATAAGATATTATTATTTACGCGCAGTAACTCCCCATCATGTCCAGCCTCATCCTCCATTGTCAAATCATTGACTTTTATCTCCCAGGAATGTTGATATTTCATATAAAATCGAAGTACCTTATTCCTTCTGTCGCTGCATCTGAGCTTTTCAGAAGAAGGCCAAAAGCAGGACAGATTTAATTGGCAATAATGGGTCTAACCCGTGTATGTCTAACTTTAAATAGGTCCAACCGGTGTATGTCTAACTTTTATTTTATCAATGGGGATAGAGGGTACGGTGGATGGGAGTGATATTCTGTAAAATGGCTGCTGTTGCTTAAATGACACAGCTGCTTGTGTTTGAACAAAAACTCCAAGAACAGATGGTCAGAAGTGAATGCTGCGATTTGATCACCCAAAACCTAAAAAACCCTATAACATACAGTAAAAACAAGTATACCCCCTAAAAAAAAAAAATTTCCAGTGGATTTTGAACACAAAATATCAAATCGATCCAAATTCATTGTGAAGAATAGCTGGTTGTGTCCTATAAGAAATTTCGAAAGATTATATTCTTTCTTATTTATTCTATTCTGTTCTATTGTCTTCCATTCTATTCATGTATGTTCTATTCTATTATTTTTTATTATATTCTATACATTTCTATTCTATTCTTTTTTTTCTATTAAATTTTTTTCTATTCTCCTCTGTTGTATTCCTTTCTCTTATATTCTATTCTGTTTTATTCTATTCAAATTTATGAAGATGGCTATATTTTATTCAATTCAAATCTATTCTATTTCTTTTTTTTTTTCTATTTTGTTTTCTATTATATTCGTTGTTATTGTATTCACATTTCGAAAAAAAAAATAGAATTTCGTTGTCATCGGTTAACTGATGAAGCTGACTGATAGTCCGTCACGCCTACACACCATCGGTTAAGTAACTGATCGTGTCAGAACGCGGTGACGTAAAACACGACGTGCTGAAAAAAACGAAGTTCAATGCTTCCAAGCATACGTCGACTTGATTCTGAGCATGCATGGATTTTTAACCGATGGTTGTGCCTACTAACGATCAGTTAGGAATCCATCGGTTAAATTTAAAGCAAGTTGGCTTTTTGTTAACCAATGGTTAAATAACCTATGGGGCCCACACACGATCGGTTTTGACCGATGAAAACGGTCCATCAGACCGGTGTCCACACCGATCGTGTGTACGAGGCCTAATACACATAGTCTTTGAAAGAAATCCCCAATATGTTTATGTGTTGACAAGGGGAAGTTTTTTTGGTGGAATTTTTGGGGGTGCTGACAAATAAAGTATTTTCACTACTACAATATGTAAAAGGTATAACAAAGATTGTATTACATAAAAAAAAAAAGACAGGATTAAAAGATTTGGCTATGCATAAATTACGCAAGTACAAGATAACATCTAGAAGTCAAAATAGATGGAAGAATTGGAAGAACATTTTTTGCCACTTAGGGCTTCCTCAGGGGATGTTTTTGAAAACAGTTAGATGTCGTACTTCATAGAACGCCTATCCATACCACCACCCTCTACTAGTAATATGTTTATGTTTTTAATTTGTTTTCTAATTCGATATAATTTTCAAATTCGATTCAGATTTGTTTAAATTTTTTACTATTGCAATTTGGAAAGTCGGATACATCCGAAAAATGTTTTGATTTGGAACAAAATGCTATGTTCACAGCCGGAGTCACTCAAACCACATCAAGAATGTGGGGGATGAACCCAAGGACTTTATAGTGCAGTAATAAAATAACACTATTTATTTTTTTAAAAGGTACTTACAAACAATGCAATTGAGACAAACCTGTTTAAGTGCGTCGCTCAGCCGAGCGAGCGTGATGACGTCAGTGCTAGTCTCCACCCTTAATTTCCTCACTGCATCTCTTACAAAGTTTATTTACATCTTTTATTACTTGTGTGTGTGTATATATATATATATATATATATATATATATATATATATATATATAATCGGTACACCTCCCCTATCGGCACACACTTTCTTTTATGACAACTAAATGCAATATCTAGACCAGCTATTTCAGCTATTTTCAACTAGGGCCCTGTGGAACTGTAGGGTTCCTCCAAAGGTATCTAGAGGTACCTCAGGTTGTGGTTGACTGACCTCCAAGTTTATGGTGCCTGTGTAATTCCAGATCCAGTGCCATTTGGCAAAGCCAGCTGCGTAACACCAATAATTTAACTCGTCTGCAGGGGGTGAATTCTGACCACCACTGTACAGGAGGCATTATTCCCACTGGCCACATAATAAGGGGCATTTTTCACATTGTCTTCCAATGTATTGGATTTAGCAGGGGTTCCCCTAAACCTGAAAAAATATTTCAAGGGTTCCTCTGGGGTAAAAAGGTTGAGAAATGCTGATCTATATGCTCCAACCAAGGTTTTGAAGGATTCCTCTAGAGCAGTGGTTCTCAACCTTTCTAGTGTAGTGACCCCTTGATAACATTTCACAAATTGTGGGGACCCCTAACAGTAAAATTATTTTCGTAGCGTGGAACCCGTACTACAGTGGTGTCTCGCGGCAGTGACACCTATGCTGAAATCAGGAGATAGGGTCTCCTTCAGCCCCTCCCACTTCACTTTCCTCACCAGTCAACTGACTTCTAGTCTCTGCCCCCCAGCCATGCCGTGAACGGGTGGCTGCAAAGAGGCTGAGTGGTTGGCCGTGGGCTCTAGGAACAGCCCAGCTGGGCAGCCGAGAAAAGGCTGGGAGAGCGGTGTGGGCTTCAGAAACGGGCCAGGATTTGGTGGCCCCTGGCAAATCATCATTCGACCCCCGAGGGGGTCCTGACTCCCAGGATGAGAACCACTGCTCTAGAGTGAAAAGGTTGAGAAAGGCTGGTCTATACTCTCCAACAAAGGTTTTCAAGGGCCCCTCTTTGAGTAAAAAGGTTGGGAAAGGTTGATCTATGCTCCCCAACAAAGGTTTTCAAGGGTTTTTCGGGTAAAAAGTTTGGGAAATGCTGATCTATACTCCAACAAAGATTTATATGCGTTCCTCTGAGGTAAAAAGATTGAGAGAGGCTGGTCTATACCCTTCAACAAAGGTTTTTAAGGGTTCCTCTGGGGTAAAAAGGTTGAGAGAGGCTGGTCTATACTCTCCAGCAAAGGTTTTTAAGGGTTCCTCTGGGGTAAAAATGTTGATGGGTGGGGCTGGTCTATACTCTCCAGCAAAGGTTTTCAAGGGTTCCTCCTGGGGTAAAAAGGTTGAGAGGCTGGTCTATACTCTCCAGCAAAGGTTTTTCGGGGGTTCCTCTGGGGTAAAAAGGCTGAGAGAGGCTGATCTATACTCTCCATTAAAGGTTTATACTTCATTCCCACTTTATATATCAATAGGCCTATGCATACGTCACCTCATTGCATACAGTAATCCTCGTTGAAGACCCAATATAGTAAGGGCAGGGTGATGCTTGTTGACCCCACATGAAATGATAAGGAATACATTTCATCTCCATGGTCGAATGTGATTTCCAATTTTCATAAAGGTTGTGTAAACCCTGATTTCTCACTGTACCCATTGAAGATATGTTGTTTTCCCATATGTCCCTATTCAATCCTAATAAACATGACTGAACAAGAATATTCCCATTTTTGCCATCTTGGTTCTCTTCCTCGTGGTCACCTTGATGGTCTCCATAATTTCACAGTCATTATCTCCATGAGTGGTACAGAAGCCTTCCCCGTCTGTAGCTTACAGAGTATGTCAGTGATCAGTCCTCTGCCATAGTCATGATTGCTTTCTCTCATCCTCACAGAGATTGTTCTGGTCAGTGCTTCAGCAGTTCAATCCATTTCTGTAGGTTTAGAAGGTATTGCTGTTATTTTTATCATCTTCAACTCCACAGCAAAGGACGTTGGCATTGCTCATGTATTTAACATCTTGGGTGGATCATTTTGGTGGTCAGTGCAGAAGGGCTTCCTTACAAGGGTGATCAGAGGAGAAGCCCCCTTACATTGGTGGTCAATGGAAAAGCCCCCTTACAATGGCAATCGGTAAAGAAGACCCCTTTACTTTTGTGGTCAGTAGAGAAATGTAATCTTACATTGATGGTTGGTAGAGCAGTACCCCTTAGATTTGGGATCAGTGGAGAAGCCCCCCTTAGATTGGTGGTGAGTAGAGAAGTGTCATCTTATGTTGGTAGTCAGTAGAGATATCCCCCTTAAACTACCGTATTTTTCGGACTATAAGGCGCACTTAAAATCCTTTCATTTTCTCAAAAATCTACAGTGCGCCTTATAATGCGGTGCGCCTTATGTATGGTTGTATTGAGCATTCCAGACATACATGATAGGTTTACAGCATCCACTTACATGTAAATAGTAGAGATCTGGCATGTAGATCATGGAAATAGTCCTTACTGTAACGTCCTTCCGCACCAGATGTAAGCTGTAAAATGCTCCTATGCCCCTCTATGTCGAACCGTCCGTATAGCAGTGAAACTAGCTGGTACGGTGACACTGTTGAAAGCGAGGCATGGGGCGCAGCGTGAGCCACGGTGACGTCACTGGAATGCGACGGCATTTTGGAGCTGGCGCTTGCGCGTGACAGAGGTGTGTGCATTCATTCATTAATTTTCTATACCCGTGTGCACCTTATAACCCGGTGCGCCTTATGTATGAAAAAAAAACTGTTATTAGGCGCTCAACGATAGTGCGCCTTATAACCCGGTGCGCCTTATAGTCCGAAAAATACGGTAGTGGTCGGTAGTGAAGTGCTCCTTACATTAGTGATCAGTGGAGAAGTCCCCATCATGGCGGTGGTCAGTAAGGAATTGTCATATTGCATTTGTGGTCCGTGGAATAGTGTCAGCTTGCATTGGTGGTCAGTAGAGAAGTCCTCCATATATTAGTGATCAGTGGAGATGTCCTACTCATTATGGTAGTCAGTAAAGACGTGTCCTCTTACATTGGTGATCAGTGGAGAATTGTCCGCTTGCATTGGTGGCCAATAGAGAAGCCTCTTCTTACATTAGTGGTCAGTAGAGATATGTCATCTTACTTTGGTAGTCAGAAGAAGTGTCATGTTACATTTGTGGTCAGTAAAGATGCCCCCCCTTACATTGGTTGCCAGTAGAGAACCCCCCCCCCCTTACATAGGTTGCCAGTAGAGAACCCCCCCCCCCTTACATTGGTGATCAGTAGAGAAGCCCCCCTTATATTGATGGCCAGTAGAGAATGTACTCTTTTGTAGTCAGTAAAGAAGTGTTATCTTACATTGGTGGTTAGTGGAGAAGCCCTCCTTACATTGGTGGTCAGTAGATAAATGTTGTTAATCAGCAGAGATGTGTCAGTAGAGAAGCCTCCCTTGCATTGGTGGTCGGTAGAGAAGCCTCCCTTGCATTGGTGGTCGGTAGAGAAGCCTCCCTTGCATTGGTGGTCGGTAGAGAAGCCTCCCTTGCATTGGTGGTCGGTAGAGAAGCCTCCCTTGCATTGGTGGTCGGTAGAGAAGCCTCCCTTGCATTGGTGGTCGGTAGAGAAGCCTCCCTTGCATTGGTGGTCGGTAGAGAAGCCTCCCTTGCATTGGTGGTCGGTAGAGAAGCCCCCCCTGCATTGGTGGTCGGTAGAGAAGCCCCCCTGCATTGGTGGTCGGTAGAGAAGCCCCCCTGCATTGGTGGCCGGTAGAGAAGCCCCCCCTGCATTGGTGGCCGGTAGAGAAGCCTCCCCTGCGTTGGTGGCCGGTAGAGAAGCCTCCCCTGCGTTGGTGGCCGGTAGAGAAGCCTCCCCTGCGTTGGTGGCCGGTAGAGAAGCCTCCCTTGCGTCGGTGGCCGGTAGAGAAGCCTCCCTTGCGTTGGTGGCCGGTAGAGAAGCCTCCCTTGCGTTGGTGGCCGGTAGAGAAGCCTCCCTTGCGTTGGTGGCCGGTAGAGAAGCCTCCCTTGCGTTGGTGGCCGGTAGAGAAGCCTCCCTTGCGTTGGTGGCTGGTAGAGAAGCCTCCCTTGCGTTGGTGGCCGGTAGAGAAGCCTCCCTTGCATTGGTGGTCGGTAGAGACGTGTCGTCTTATTTTGCAGTGTGCATAGAGCAGTTCACATGACCTTATCTAATGTGTACTGCATGGGAACAAACGGAAGTGAGGGTGAAACGGAAAGATTCCGGAGCTCACGGAGGATATTACAAGGAGGCATAAAATTTAAGTAAGAAAGATTTAATGAAAAACAGATTACAGAGCCATTATGTACTAGATAAGGATATTGTTTAGCATTACTTCAATGTTATGCTGACGTTACAATTTACACAAACCATTTTCTTTCTTATGTGAAACAATTTATTGTCAATAAGAACCAAGGAAATAGAAATGTACGTATCCAAATTGGCTACCATATCAGGTTGAGTCCTATAAATAGAGACGAGAGCGATGTCATGTGACCTCCCAGAATCCTCTTCAAGTCTACGGCAAGCCCCAACGATAGACGATCTGCAGGGGGATTCACATATTGTCCACCAGTTGGCGATCACAGCTAATTTTGGTGGATTACACACGCAGGAAGTGATGTAATCTAGAAACAGGAAGTTCCGGGTGAGAAGTCAGACTACTAAAGATAGGGACGTGCTGCGTTAGCTTCGAGCAAACGTTCTTTTTCACTGACAGGAAGTGATGTCATGCACAGACAGGAATTTCCGAGCGAGTTGGAAGGAAGAGGAGAGGAGACTGGCAGACGAGGTAATAAGATATTATTATTAATACTCGATAACCCCCCCGTCATTTCCATCCTCTTCATCCGTTGTCAAGTCATTTTGATATCTTTTATCTCTAGTGAATGTCGCTATCTAATATACAAGCCAAGTACCTCTTTCCTTCCACATCTAAACAGGTCACCAGCACGACAGGTTTAATCGGGGATAATAGGTATAAATGATGTATAACTAACTTTAAATAGGTCTAACCCGTGTATGTCTAACATTTATTTTTATCTATGGGGATGGGGGTAACATAATATGAGGTGGTTTAGGTGCCCACTGTTTACTGTGAACAAAAGGCAACTCCAAGAACAGATGGTCATAAGTAAAGCTATGCTTCGGGCACCACAAACCTAAAAAAAATCCCTATTAAAGATATAATATTTATTATTATTCACGATTTATAGCGCCAACAGTTTACGCAGCGCTATACAATGTGTAGGGGGGACAACACAATTACAGTACAGTTCAATACAAAAGGTACAGGAAGGCCCGGCTCGTAGAGATTACATTCTAAAGGGAGGGGGTGGTGGTACAAAAGGTAATGGCAGCAGAGAATGATTTGATGGGGGTGGCTCGGGGACAGTTGTTAGGTGGATGTGGGATAGGCTTTCCTAAATAAATGAGTTTTAAGGGATCTCCTAAAGGTGGACAGGGTAGGGTCTAATCGGACATACTGGGGCAGGGAGTTCCAGAGGATGGGAGAGACTCTGGAGAAGTCCTGAAGGCGAGCATGGGAGGAGGTAACAAGGGAGCTAGAGGGCAGGAGTTCCTGGGAGGAAGGGGAGGGGATGATTTAAGCGATATCTGCCGATGAGGTCGTGATGTAGATGGGGGCGATGTTGTGAATGGCCTTGTAAATATAAATGTACCTCCAAAAAAGTAATAATAACCCCCAAAATACCACCCTCACAAACGAAAGCCAGCATATTTTATAGGATGGTCTTCCAATAAAATATAAAAAGAAAAAAAAAAAATGTTGCCATGGACAACAAAATTCCCCCCCGAAGTCAAACACATCCTAAGTTAAAGCGGAGGTTCACCCTAAAAACATGTATATAACATTACATTCTGCATACTTCCAACATTTACAGTATGCATTTTGTTTTTGCTGTACATACCGTATTATTGCTTTTTTCCACCTGGCTTCCAGGTACACACTCCCGCGGGAGTAGGCGTTCCTATGCAGAGGCGCAGTGTCATGATTGACAGCGCCCAGATGATTGACTTCTTGAGAAAAACTTCCCCTCGGTGGATAAGGCGCGTCACGAGTTTACGAAAGTAGCCGAACTGGGAGTCGGCTCTATACGGCGCCTGCGCAGTCAGCTCTACACGGCTCCTAGTCGGTGCACAGGCGCCGTATAGAGCCGACTGGCAGTTGGGCTAATTTCGGAAACTCGTGACGCGCCTTATGACACTTCCTGCCCATGATTTAGCAATAACATTGTCACTGAGCTCAATAGTAGTACTAGTAAAGACCTTTTGGGGTGTGTAAAGATCTTGTGAACATGGGGGTAAATCACACAAGACAATGTACCTCGTCACCGAAATTCACAGGAGCACAGTTTCTAACTGACAGTTTTCGCTCTGTATGCAGTTTGTCAGCTTTTCTAGTCCTTTCCTTAGAGCCGCTTCCATTTCATTGGCACTGTGGCAGCTCTGCGCCCAACCCTTCATCCTTTACAGACTGTGTATGGTCAGGCGAATCCAAAACCTTGACCCATAAAGATAATCAACCTACTGAAAATAGGTGATTGCCCATGATGTAGCAATCAAAATGGTCACTGAGCTTAATAGTGGATCTAGTAAAGACCTTTAGGTTGTGTGAAGACCTTGTGAACATGGGAAGAAACGCACAAGACAATGTTCCTCACCACCAAAATTTACAGTAGCACAGCTTATTAATTGACTGTAATCTCTCCAGTTGGTTGGCTTCCAATATCCTTACAGCAGCCTTCAATTCATTAGCCCTAAGGCCTCGTACACACGATAGGTTAACCAGAGGACAACGGTCTGAAGGACCGTTTTCATCGGTCAAAACTGATCGTGTGTGTGCCCCATAGGTTATTTAGCCATAGGTTAAAAAAAAGCCAACTTGCTTTAAAATTAACCTATGGATTGGTAACCGATAGGTCAAAACCGATCGTTAGTAGGCACAACCATCGGTTAAAAATCCATGCATGCTCAGAATCAAGTCGACGCATGCTTGGAAGCATTGAACTTCGCCTTTTTCAGCACGTCGTTGTGTTTTACGTCACCGCGTTCTGACACGATCGGTTATTTAACCTATGGTGTGTAGGCGTGACGGACCATCAGTCAGCTTCAACGGTTAACCTAGGACAACGGTCCTTCAGACCGTTGTCCACTGGTTAACCTATCGTGTGTACGAGGCTTAACTCTTTTGGGTCTGGTGGCCATGGGTCAAAGGGTTGTCAAAAAAATTCAATCACACGAATTAGGCCAAAAATGTGTATATATGGGTGAATTTGAATCCCGATGATCCCCCAAAAGATATGGAAGCAGAACATGGGTGATTGCCCATGATGTAGCAATCAAAATAGTCACTGAGCTCAATAGTATTTTTTAGTAAAGACCTGTATGGTTTGTGAAGAACTTGTAAACATGGGGGGGTGGGAATCGAAAAATGTTCCTCACCACCATAATTAATAGGAGCAGGGTTATCATTCTTTTGGGTTTTCAGGCCATGGGTAAAAGGGTTGTTAAAAATATGGCCAAAAACGTATTTATTTGGATGAATTTAAATCCTGATGATCCATAATGATATGAAGGCAGAAAATGGTTGAATGCCCATGATATAGAATTGAAAATGGTCATTAAACTTTGATAGTCGCCCTAGTAAAGACTTTTAGGGTGTGTGAAGACCTTGTCAACATGGGGGGGGGGAAGCACAAGACAATGTTCCTCACAAACCAAAATTTACAGGAGCTGGGTTATGGTTCTTTTGGGTCTGCTGGCCATGGATAAAAGGGTTGTTAAAAATTCAGCCATGCCAATTTTGCAATAAATGTGTAAATTTTCTGTGAATTTGAATCCTCATGATCCCCAATAATATTGAGGCAGAAAATGGGTGATTGCCCATGATGTAGCAACCAAAATGGTCAATGAGCTTGATAGTAGTACTGGTAAAGACCTTTAAGGGTGTGCGAAGACCTTGTGAATGGGGGGGATATCGCACACGACAATGTGAAGGGCGTGTGAAGATCTTACGAACATGGGGGGGGGAAAATAACACAAGACAATATTCCTCGCCACTGAAATTTTACAGGAGCAGTTTCCTAAACGACCATAATCTCTCCATTTTTTGGCTTTTCTCATCCTTTCTATAGTGCAGTTTCCATTTTATTAGCACTATGGCAGCTCTGAGCCCAACCCTCCATCCTTTATAGAGAGGGGGCTGGGTTATGGCTCCTTCACGTCTGTTGGCCTTGGGTTAAAAGGTTGTTAAAAATTCAGCCACGCCAATTTGGCCAAAAATGTGTCCACGTGGGTGAATTTGAATCCTGATGATCCCTAATGATATGGAGACAGAAAATGGGTGCTTGCCCATGATATAGCAATCCAAATGGTCACTAAACTGTAGCGAATTGTCATCTTAGGCCGCGTACACACGATCAGTCAAAACCGATGAAAACGGTCCAAACCGATCGTGTGTGGGCCCCATCGGTCAGTTATCCTTCGGTCAAAAAAAAGAGAACTTGCTTTAAAATTTGACCGATGGACGCCTAACCGATGGGTCAAAACCGATCGTTGGTATGCAAAAGCATCGGTCACAAGGCCGCGCATGCTCAGAATCAAGTCGACGCATGCTTGGAAGCATTGAACTTCGTTTTTTTTTCAGCACGTTGTTGTGTTTTACGTCACCGCGTTCTGACACGATCGGTTCATTAACCAATGGTGTGTAGGCACATCAGACAATCAGTCCGCTTCATCGGTTAACCGATGAAACGGTCCTTCAGTCCGTTTTCATCGGTTTTGACCGATCATGTGTACGCGGCCTTACATTTGTGGTCAGT